>NC_091851.1:28885694-30135694 GCF_037783145.1 Equus przewalskii
CTCTGAAAGTCACACTTAAACCATTGACTCATCTAAAGGAAACACAGCTCTGACTTTCACTTTGGATGATTTTGAAAAGGGAAGTTTCTTTTCTCCTAGTTATAAGAGTAATGCATGCTTGTCGTCAAAACTTTCAAAAGTACAGAAAAAAAGAAACGTTAAGAAAAAAATTAAATCACTCATTCTCCTACTGAACAGCAACAACCACTGATAATATTTTCGTATTGTTCTATCAGACAGGGTCCTGATAGGAAACAGATTGTGCTTTCAAATGGGGTAATTTGGAGAAAGTTTAATAAAGAGGCAATTTGCAGAGAGTTTAGGCCAACAGTCCTCAAACTTTTTGGTCTCAGGGCCCTTTTATATTCTTAAAAACTGAGAACCCCTAAGAGCTTTTGTTTAACTGGTTTCTATCTAACGATATTTACCGTATTAGAAATTAAAACTAAGGAATTAAAATAAAAGTGTGTTCATTCCTTAAAACATAACAATAAATGCATTATCTGATGTGCTAGTTATCTGTTGCTGCATCACAGGTGAACTCAAAATTTGGCAGCTTAAAACAATAAACATTGACTGTCTCCTACACTTCCTGTGGGTCAAGCATCCAGGAGGGGCTTAGCTGGTGGTTCTAGCCAGGATCTCTCATAAGGTTGTGGTCACCTCTGGGTTTAACTGGGGCTGGAGGCTCTCCTTCCAAGATGGCTCGCTCACATGGCTCTTGGCTGGAGGCCTCAGTTTCTTGCCATGTGAGTCTCTCCACTGGGCTGCTTGAGTGTGCTCTCAACATGGCGGCTGGTTTCCTTCAGAGTGAGTGATCCAGGAGACGGAGCAAGGAGGAAACCACAGTGCCTTTATGATGTAGCCTTCTAAGGCCCATGCCATCACTCCAGCCATAATCTCTTTGTTGGAAGTGATTCACTAAGTCCAGCCCACACTCCAGGAGAAGGGAATTAGGCTCCGCCTCTTGAAGGGAGGAAAATTTATGGATATGTTTTAAAACACCACACTTATTAACATAAATCTCTTTATGAAAAATGATATTTTTCAAACAAAGAAAGTAGTGAGGAAAGTAGCCTGGTTTAATACTTTTGCAAATCTTTTTAGGGTCTGGCGTAATAGAAGACAGCTGGATTCTCTTAGCTGCTTCTGCATTCAATCTGTTGTGATATGTTGTTTTGGTTGAAATAAATGAAGAAAATCTTACCTCACCCAGATACGTAGTTGGAAAAGCAAGGAAATATTTTGATTGCCTTTTCAGATAATTGTGGATAGTCTCTGATACTACAATCAAACTCAACAGGTGGTAGCTTCTTGAAGGTCAATTGCAATGTGGAATCTGAAACTCTATCAATTTTTAGCTTTTCTTACCCTGTTACATTAAAATCCATTGGTCTGTCTTGCATTTTGAATGGCTCTTTTACCCATGAATATTTTTTAAAATATAATGTATTGGTCTGTTAGGAAGTATTGGTTCACTTTTTTTTGGATATGACACCAAAAGCACAAGCAACAAAAGCAAAAATAAACAAGTGGACTACATCAAACTAAAAAGCTTCTGCACAGCAAAGGAAACAATCAACAAAATGAAGAGGCAACCTACAGAATGGGAGAAAATATTTGCAAACCGTATATCAGATAAGGGATTAATATCTAAAATATATAAGGAACTCATACAACTCAATAGCAAAAAAACCCCAAATAATCCAATTTAAAAATGAGCAGAGGACCTGAACAGACGTTTTCCCAAATAAGACATACAAATGAGCATCAGGTACGTGAAAAGATTCTCAACATGACTAATCATCAGGGACATGCAAATCAAAACCACAAGGAGATATCACCTCATATGTCTTAGAATGACTATTATGAAAAAGATAAGAGATGATAAGTGCTGGTAAGGATGTGGAGAAAAGGGAACCCTTGTGCCCTGTTGATGAGAATGTAAATTGGTACAGCCCCTATGGAAAACAGTATGGAGGTTCCTTAAAAAATGAAAAATAGACCTACCCTGTGATCCATCAATCTCACTTCTGGGTATATATCCAAAGGAAATGAAATCGCTACCTTGTAGAGACGCCTGCCCCACCATGTTCATTGCAACATTATTCATAATAGTCAAGATGTGGACAACCTAAATGTCCATCAACGGATGAATGGATAAAGAAAATGTAGTGTTTATATAAAATGCAATATTATTCAGCCATAAAAATAAGGCAGTCCTGCCATTTGCAACAACGTGGATGAACCTTGGGGTATTATGCTGAGCGAAATAAGTCAGAGAAAGACAAATGCTGTATGATTTCACTTATATGTGGAATCTAAAAAGGCCAAACTCACAGAAACAGAGTGGCATGGTGGTTGCTGGGGCCCGTGGGGGAAGGAGTGAGGGAAATTGGGAGATGTTGGTCAAAGGAAACAAACATCTAGTTATAAGATAAGTTCTAGGGCTCTAATGCATGGCATGGTGCCTATAGTTAATCATAATCTATTATTTATGCTAAAGTTGCTGAGAGAGTAGATCTTAAATGTTCTCACCACACACATGCAAAAAAGGAAATTATGTGAAGTGATAGAGGTGTTAGCTAACCTTATTGTGGCAATCATTTTGCAGTCTATACATGTATCAAATCATCACGTTGTACACCTTAGACTTCCACAATGGTTTATGTCAGTTATCTCTCAATGAAACTGTGGGAAAAAGAAACTATTGGTTCTTTGAGGTATGCAGATATTCTAAATGTTAACACATTCATTATGCAATATTTAAAAAATGATAATTTCAACACCAGTCTCACCAGAAAATTCTTCAAGTACTGGGAAACTGTAAGCTGATGGTGGTGATACAAGCTTTCCAAAATTCTAAGTTTTGCCTGAAAGTTCAACTTCTGTCATTGGCAACAAACCCTATCAGTGGTGAGAGGGTCTCTGTTCATTTTAGAGAAAAAGACGGATAACTGTTGTTTGTTAGTCATTCTTTAAGTGAAGATGGTGTTCCATGAGAGAAGGGGCTAACTGAGCACACAACTTAAAAATAAATATTTAAAAAATAAATAATCTTCCATTGTCTGGATGTATCACCGTTTATTTATCCATCCTCCCACTGAGGGACATCTTGGTTCCTTCCAAGAAGCAAATTATTCATAATTTTGGCAATTATGAATGAAGCTGCTGAAAACATCTGTGTGCAGATTTTTGAGTGGACATAATTTTCCAACTTCTTTGGGTAAATACCAAGGAGCGTGGTTGCTGGATTGCATGGTAAGAGTATGTTTAGTTTGGTAAGAAACTGCCAAGCTGTTTTCCAAAGTGGCCGTACCATTTTGCACTCCCACCAGCAACGGATGAGAGTTCCTATTGCTCTGCATCCTCACTGGAATTTGGTGTTGTCAGTGTTCTGGATTTCTGCCATTCTAAAAGGTGTGTAGTGATGTTTCATCGTTGTTTTGGTTTGCATTTCCCTGAGGACATATGATGTGGAGCATCTTTTCATATGCTTATTTGCCATCTGTATATCTTCTTTGGTTTGATTTTTTTTTTTTTTACTGTGCACGTGAAGTAGTGAATACAGTGATGACCGGTACAGTTTGGTGCCCCTAGGCTGCTTCTGCTAAAGGGGTGGTGGTTTTACCCACCATTGTTTTTGCACTATTAGGGTGAATGTCAACACAGTGAAAAAGGCAAATAACATCTTAGTGTTATTATGAAAATCGTTTTGACCTCCTGAATACCCTCAAAGAGTCTTGGGGACCACTTTGAGGACCACTGGTTTACAAGGATCAGCAAGGAATGGTGCAGGATTCTGGGGCTAGCTTACCACCCCGAGGTCTGAAGAGGCCAAGAGAAGGGGAATCTGTTGAAACCTAAGGAGGGTACTTTCTGGAGAGGGCTGCCTAGCAAGAGCAGTGGCTTCCTCCAGCTGTCCTCCAGTCTTCTGCCCATGCTTCCCATCACCAAACTCAACCAGAAAGCAGATGTAGTCCAAGCGGGTCGGCTTCCCTCGGCACGGTGGGTCTGAGCAACAGATGAGGCATAGCCACCCCAGTGGTCTTCAACTCTTCAAATCTAGGCACAAACACAGAGTGAGCGTGTGTATATTTAAAAAATAACTTTATCCTAACGTTCATCTGTCAGTTCAGCAAAATGAGGCATCTATTCTGTGCTTTGAAGGACCTAAGCAAAGTAATAGTATAAATAAGGACTGGGGTGGGAGGCCATGTGTAAGCTATGGTGTCAGGAAGAGCATCTCTAAGGAGGTGATTTGGGTTGAGCTCTGAATGTGAAGAAAGAGGCAGCCACACGGGAGTCTGGAGGAAATGTATACAGGGCCTGGGATGGAAGGAACGTGCTGCGTTTGATGCTAGAAAGGAGGTGGGAAGTAGAGAAGTGGTCTGGGGGATATCGACCCTTGAAGACTGTGGTAGGAAGTGTACATTTAATTTGGTTGAGATGAAAAGGTGGGTTTTGAGAGGGGAGTCACGTGATGTAATATAGATTGTGAGAAGCTTTTCCTGGCTGCTGAGTGGAGACTAGACTGTGTGAGTGTATGCTCCTGGGCGCATGAGTGGGGGCAGGGAGGCCTCGTCAGGAACTGTCACAGGAGCCTCGGTGGAGCCTGCAGAGGTGTCTGTGGAGGCGGAGAAAGGAGGAGGTAGAGCTGACAGGGCTGTGTGTCAGGTGACGAAAGGAGGACTCAGTAATGATGCCTGGGTTTTGGCCTTGAGCACCCAGGTTGATGATGGTGCCACATTTTGAGCCAGGAAAGATGAGGGTGGGACGAGGTAGAGATTTGGAGAGAATCAAGAGTTCTGTAGGACTGTCCAAGTTGACATGCCTTTTTAATGTCCAAGTGGAGGGAGATCTTTAGGAGGCAGGTGAATAGGTGAGTCTGGAGCTCAGAGGAAACATCGGGATGGATATAAAAATTGGGGAGTCATCGGCTTATAAATACAATCTCTTAAAGCCAGAGGACTGTATGAGATCATCTAGGAAGCAAGGTAGATAGAGCTAAGGAGGGGCCCCAAGAGAAAGCCCTGGGACACTGCAACACCGTGAGCGAAGAGGAAGAGAACAAAGGAGACCGAGAATCGTCTGCCAGGGTGGAAGAAAGAACCCTAGGACGGTGTGGCATGTCAGAAGCCTCGGTAGGGAGGCGTTTTTAGATGGAAGGCCTGTCAGCTGAGTCAAATGTTGCTTAGAGGTTGACTATTTTATCTTGTCTTTATATAGTCTTTGGAAAAGAGATTTTTAGTGACAACCTCATACACCCCTGTCTAAATGTACCATAATTTATGTAACCACTCTGCTATTATTGGATTTTGAGGTTGTTTCTAATTTTTCCTACTATTAATCATGCCATGGTGATTTTCATTGTGTAAAAGTATTTGCCCACAGCTTTGGTTATTTACTTAGGGTGGATTCCTGGAGGTTCGGTAGATTCAGAGATAGAAATATGTTCAGGGCTTCCCTATCAACTGCTCCTTTGGTCACAGAAAGGTTGCATCCGTTTACACCCCCACCAGGAGTGTGTACCGCTCTTGCCTCACCACTGCATTCCTCATCCATGCTGGATGATGACACTGAAAACACACCCTGGCTGATATATTTGATATCTGGAAAATAGTCTTGTTGTCTTAATTTGCATATAATTGAGAAGTTTAAGGTTGAATACCTATTCATAAGCTTACTGGTCATTCATTTCTTTCTTTCTCTGAGTTGTTTATGTTTTTGTCCTTTCTTTCTACTAGTTTGTTTCTTTTCTTATTAATTTCAGTAATTATGTATGTTTGTGTGTGAGAGAGGAGAGAGGGGGAGGAAAGAAAGGGAAAGAACGAAAACAGAGAAGGAGATATCAACTCTTTGATATTTTCTGCTTTGTGAGTGTGTGTGTCTGCTTTAACATTTCGTTTATAGTAGATGTTTTTTATGCCCTGGAGTTCTCTATTTTTATTTAGTCAAACCTAATAATGTTTGCTTTTTTTCCATTATTTTATTCTTTCCTTTTATTCCTCTAAAACAGGGATCAGGGGTCAGAAAACTATGGCTGGAAGGCCAAATCTTCCCACCACCTATTTTTGTAAATAAAGTTTTATTGGAATGCAGCCACACCTGTTCATTTACATCTTGTGTCTGGCTGCATTTACATCTTGTGTCTGGCTGCATTTACATACTGCTTTCATGCTAACAGCATAGTTGGGTAGTTGCAACAGAGACCATATAGCCAGCAAAGATGAAAATATTTCTCTCTGGCCCTTTGCAGAAAAAATTTGCCCACTCCTGCTCTAATGTGTTTCTTCACCTAGCAATGTATATTAACCTATATGTTCTTCTAGATGTCTGTGGCCTTACTTATTATAAATTAAATATGTAATCCTTCTGGAATTCGCTTCAGTATAAAGTAGTAATGAAATGTATCTCTATTTTGTTTCCAAAAAGTGATCAACTGTCTCGGCCCCTTCCCTGCCCTGTGAGTTTGCGATGCCACCTCTTATGTAGAGCCTCACCTGTGAGGAAGGGGGACTTTCCCAGCTGTTTATTCTGCTCCAACAATGCGCGTCTGTGCCAGTTACACGCTGTTTTGACCTTTACAGGATTTATGTTGTGGCTTAATATATGACAGAACAATCCTGCCTCCTGGTACTTTTCTTTTGCAAAATGTTCTGGGTTATTTTCAGCTGTTCACATAATACTTAAGACCTTTTGGTCAAGTTTTTCCTCCAAAGCTCGAAAGAAGTTTCCTCTAAAATTGATTAATATTATTTCAGTTTTACAAGATGAAAAGAGTTCTGGAGATGGATGATGATGATGGTTGCACGACAGTATGAATATGTTTAATACCACCGCACTGAACACTTAAAAATGATTGGGATGGTAACTTTTATGTTATGTGTATTTTACCACAATAAAAAAATGAAAAAACAAAACCCCCCAAGTTTAGCCAGGGACTGGAAAGAGGGGAGAAAGGGAACAAAGTTTCAGCTGGGGAAGATGAGAAAAGCCCTGGAGATGGATGGCGGAGATGGTTGCACAACAATGTGAATCTGCTGAGTGCCACTGAACTGTACATTAAAAAGTGGTTAAAATGGTAAATTTTGTGTTATGTATGATTTACCATAATTTAAAAAATTAATTTGGTAAGCTGATATCTTTGGCATAATGAGTTTTCTAAGCAGGCAAATGACACGTGTCTCTTTTGGGCAAGGGTTCTTTTATGTCCTTTAGGAAAGCTATAAGGTTTTTTTTTTCAACCATATAAGTCCTGTTTATTTCTTGAAAGGAGAGCTTTCAGTTTTTGTATTTTAATTTTGTAGCAAGCCATTTTACTGAAATCTCCTTAGTCTCAGTTGTTCAGTAGCTTCTTTGGGGGTTTTCTGTGTAGAAAATAGCATTATTTGCAGATGGTAAAATTGTCTCTTCATTCCGGTGTTTCATTGAGTCTGCGATGCCCATATCCTATCCTCCCATTTCTTCTCTCCTGGCTAACTACTCCTGTTCCTTTTATTGACTTTTATGAGATGCGACTTTGAGATTTGTGAGCATGCTCTCCTTTGTCTGTATCTGTCCCAAAGTCTTATCTGACTCACGTTAGGATGAATGGAACGGTCGGTGTCCTCAGTCTGGTTGAGTCTGTCTGTTAGTATAGCCCCAAATTCTATTGGCTTTTTGGGAAGCCACTCTTGACTCATATTGAGCTCATAAGAAACTAAAACCCCAAGTCAGTTTCCCATAACTGAAGTTACATCTTCCCCATCCTGTCCTTATGTAACTGAGTTTTAAAAAAACTATCTGTTGAAGTATATTCTTCATACTGACGAGGGCAAAACTGGTTGCATTTTCATATGTTGAGCACACCCGGTAACCAGCACCCACTCACATCAAGAGACAGAGCATCCACAGCGCCCCAGAAGCCTTCACGGACACACAGCTGATTTTCAACATTGAAGGCGAGTCTCTAAATTTATCTTGTTGAGTTTTGAGCCCATTATGCACCTGCTCAAATAATTTTCATTTCTTGAATGATAATTAAGGCTCCTGGGGCTGGCCCTGTGGCCAAGTGGTTAAGTTCGCGTGCTCTGCTTCAGCGGCCCGGGGTTCACTGGTTTGGATCCTGGGCGCGGACCTACATACCACTCATCAAGCCATGCTATGATGGCATCCCACATAGAAGAACTAGAATGACTTACAACGAGGATATACAACTATGTACTGGGCTTTGGGGAGGAAAAAAAAAAAAAGACTTTGTTACCAGTGACATGAAATCCAGCTCAAACTAACATAAGCACATGTGGATGGCGGGGGCCACCAGAACACATCTCTGAGTAGATGACTGTCAGAAGCTTGGAGTTTATGTCCTGTCCTTTTAGTAACCCCAGCAGGAAGAATTTTTCTTCCCAACAGTGTCATAGGTTGAACAGGCCCAGAATCGAATCTCACTGGCTAAGATTGGCTGTATACCTACCTCTGAGCCAATCACAGTGGCTAGAGCAGCGATGCAGTGCTATGATGGGTCTGATCTGAGTCACATGCCGACCCCTGGAGTCAGCTCTTCCCAAAACACGTGGACTGACACTTGAAGATCTGTTGTACCTACCCCGAGGAAAATTGGGATGCTGTTACCAGAAGGAAGGAAAATGGATGCTGGCCAGGCCATGATTAAATATGTCCATCTCAAATGAAATATTCATCAGCAATTTCTACTCTGTGTCATTCACAAACACAATGAGTATTTGCCTTCTAGACCAGAGAGGTCCCATGGAACTTTTCCTGATGATGGAAATGTGCTGTCCAATATGGTAGCTACTAGTCACATGTGGCTATTGAGGACTTAAAATGTCACCAGGATGTCTGAGGAACTCAAGTTTTGCTTTTATTTAATTTAAAACAATTTAAATAGTCAAATGTGGCTAGGCTACAGGCTCCTGTATCAGACAACACAGTCCTGGACCATTATTCAAATCTCTGATAAAAATGTTGCAAAGGTCACGGCCAAAGATGGAGCCTGGGGGCACAACCCCAGAAACCTCCTCCATATTAATGTATCCAAGTCAATCATTGCCCACTGGGGATAGTTGTTCAACTGCAGTGAACTTAACTAGACTGTTACTTGTAGTTGATGTGTGGGAACAATAGAAGGTCTCTACTGTAACAAAAGAGCCTTCCTTTCC
The DNA here is from genome assembly GCF_037783145.1 of Equus przewalskii. Classification (NCBI taxonomy): domain Eukaryota; kingdom Metazoa; phylum Chordata; class Mammalia; order Perissodactyla; family Equidae; genus Equus; species Equus przewalskii. The sequence continues at coordinate 28,894,859 of NC_091851.1, forward strand.
TACAAAAACTTGGAAGAAGATTTCTCTCTGAGGGTTAAGTTATAATAAAATATATAATGAATTAGAGTAAAGATTTGTGCACAGACGTTCACAGAACATAGTCTGGGCATCTTCAGACCTGCACTGGTGGTTCAGTGGTGAACAACAGACTGCGCCAGGCCATGTTGGAGCGCCTAGCAAAGTCCCTTTGAAGACAGTGCTTAAGAGTCAAAAGTGTTATTATAAAGAGAACCTTGTCAAAAACAGATGCCTAGTAAAGGAGGCTAGGAGATCATTTATGAGCAATGTTATCTAAATACTGTCCAGGGGAGAGGACAACATGACCAACAACTTTGAAGCTTATCATCCCATTGTTAGGGACAATCTGATTATAAAAAAAGGAGACTTCAACCAATCATGATGGAATGCCGTTAATGATGATCATGTACCTCCTTGCAACCTTCTGATTACGATTTGGCTTCCCAGCCAGGTCTGCCTACAGACACAGAATGAGTCGACCATGCTGAAATGAATTTCTGGCATGCAAGACAGTTCTCTTTCTCATGTGAACCTGGCACAGTGGTGTTATGCAGTAGCCTCATATACTAGTATGAGACTACTCTTGGGAGAAGAAACTTGTGGTAGGCTGGTAAACCGTGGTCAATCACTAAGGTGATGCCATCCTGGGGGATTCAGCCAATAGGAACTCTCCTGGAAACTTCTCAAACCCCAAACACCGTGACACTCAACCAGCATTTCCCCTGGGTGTTGATGAGGAGATATGTGAGAGGCTTGTCAAATGCTCACCGGAGTCCAGACAGTCCCTATCTTGGCTATTTCTCAGTCTAGTGATGCTGATGAAGAGATGGATGAGGTATTTCTGGCATGATTTATTCTTGCTTTGCTTCGAGGGGCCACTGTTTCCTTTCTAATGGAGTGAGAAAATGGTCAGTATTTCTGTCAGAGAAACTCAGAAGCTCTTTAAATGCGCAAACCCTAAGCCCTTCTCTCAACAATCATTGAAACCAAAGTCGTCAGACCACCATGTGGAGGGAGACTGGGGTTTGAAAAACAGGAGAATGTTCCAGAGTCTGCTCAGAGTATTGCATTGCGCAGCACATCCATCCCGTGTTTGTGCCTAGCAGTAGTGCTGGTGCACCCATCCCATTGTGTGTCCGCCATATTTGATTGAGGAAGTTGTGTCCAGAGCAGAGGTGAGGACTAAGAAAGGAGAGCTATGAAACCTGCTGAGCTGGGGAGAGGGAAATGGGACCTTTGTCGTTTACATAGGTAAAGCTAAATGAAGCCCAAGTCTTGATGAAGGAGTTGGGATTCCCAAGCCTTCAAGAGAAACCCTAGGATTCACGCTTTTTTGCTTAAGGATCTCGAATCCCCTGGACACCACAGAGGTAGGAATGGCCGTCCTCCAGGTGAGTCATCGTCAAGAACAACGCTGAATCAGTTGCCTATTGTTGCATCACGAGCCACCCTGAAACACTTAGTGGCTTAAAACAACAACTTATTCTTTCTCAATGATTCTTTGGATTGACCGGGCAGTTCCGCTGGTCTTGCCTGGGCTCACTCAGGAGGCTGCAGTTGGCTGCCAAGTCAGCCAGTGTTTGGGCTCAGCTGCCGTGCCTGGGCTTCTCTCTGCGTGTGGTCTCTCATACTGGGCCTCACCCAGCATGGTGGGCTCAGCGTTCCAAGAAGGCAGGCTCCAATGCACAAGCATTTATCAAACTTTTGCCTGCATCCTGTTTGCTGATGTCTCATTGGCCAAAGTGAGTTGCATAGCCAAGCTCAGAGTCCCTGTCGGAGGAGTCTACACAAGTGCATGAGTTCTGAAAGGCGTGATTCATGGGAGGCTGTTATTGTTAGTATCTACCACGCATTCTAGACTTTGCTTTGCTCTCAACTAGAATTCTAGCAACTCAGTGTGATAACCCTGGGCATGTGGTGTTGATCAAACACTGTGATTGGCTGTTGCAATCCCTGGAATGTTTGGGACGTACTGAGTAGACCAAACACTGTTACTGGAGTCCTTTATCCAGGAACCCCAGACCCTGGGTTGAGCATGTCAAGTGTGTGGTTGGTATTGACTCTAAAACCGTGTAGCAGTCAGAACTCAGCGCTGGGTAATGGTGCTTATGCTTATTAATTTTATTGCTTATTAGCTGCATAGCTATGAGAGTGATTTATGTGATTTCATAATATTATGTTGAACCCTCAGTAATTGGGGTTAAAGTCTGGATCAATGTTGAAACAGAAACAGGAACAGAAAAATAATCATCAGCCAGATGGAACGAATTATTAGTTCACAAATGCAGTGTGCTCAATAGATAAAATCTTTCAAAATATTGATGGCATACGGGAAACTGAATCAAAAGGGGCCCTTGGTGGGAAGGTGGAAAAACTTTGCAGAGAGGTGGTAGACCTTGGAAGTTAAGAACAGGGAGTCAGACAAAACTAAGTTTTAATCTTCATATTGTGACCTTGGGTGAGTTACTTAATATCTTTGTGCTCGAATTCCTCATCTGTAAAGTGGTGAGAATAATGCCTGTGGGGGTAGGGGCTGTGAAGATTCACAGAGATAAAGGCTGGACAGTGAACAGAGTCAATGTAGCTATTACTGTTATCTACCACTGGCCTCAGTTACAATGGGCAAGAGGCAAGGTTAACATTTTTCTTTTTCTTTCTAATCCTTCTCCTGCTCGCCTCTACTGCCATATCTACCACCATTTTCTTTGTCTCCATTTATTCATTGCCGGCCTTCTATCAGTCATTCACAAAAGAGTAATTTGATTGTAGCCATTTACACTTTAGTGTAAAAGAGTTAAAAAACTTTTCTTTTTATAGCAATTTTCATTGTAAACCAGTGGAAATTAAAGGCTTTGGCCACCCTACATAATGTAACACTTGAAGCCTGCTTGCATTAGGGAGCCCTTTCAGAGTCCCTAAAACAGAAGGACCTGCCCCCTGAAGAACTTCCGTCAAACTATTGACTGAAACTGTAGAAGTCAAAGTGCTCAGGATTTCCTGGTTTTCCTGTGTCATCTCTTAAAGCAGCCACAAATATCCGTTTTGCTTAGCTTGAGCCATTTGAATGCTTAAAACCCATCTATAATTGCAAAAGCTCTGTGGAGGGACCCTAATTAGCTTTTATAAATTGCTTTCTCTAACCTTTCAGAGTTAATGTGATCTGTTCCCTTGTTATTTTAAAAAAAAACAAAAACACCATAACCCTAGATTATTTCACAAAACTTCTCCCAACTTTCTTGGCACCTAACATTTTGTCAAGGACATGGTGGCCAACCCTCCTCTGAATGGGCTAGGTTTCTACACAGTCATTTCTTCCGGCTCATGACTTTCTTCTCCATTTGCTGCCCACGGATGCTGAAAATAACTTGGGTTCTGGCAAGCTTGGGATAAGATTCCTTGTGATTTAATCAGATCCATAATGAAGCTCTCCAGCTAGGAGAGAGCATCCCAAAGTGCACGGATGGTTGGGGCAGGGCCCTGGCGAGGCAGAGGGGCCTCTTGTCTCAGCATCACACTTAGAACTGGGGAGCTGCTACTGGGCCATGCCACCCAACCCATCAGGGTCTTCCTGCATGGCTGAGACTCCTGGCTCTGCCTGGCAGTGTTCCATGCCTTGTACTCTGTGGGCTCTGCCTTCCCCCTCCCTGTAGCCCAGACCAAAGGCCTCAAAGATAATAAGCAGGAAACATTCCATCTCTAAACATCAGCTGCTGGGTCCAGGAAGACACAATTTCCTGCAGAGGTAGGTATATATAGACCAGGACAAATTTGTCCCAACGAAAGCCAAGATTTGCTTGACTGTTCCAAAGTGGTATTAAATTGGAAGATAATAAATAACTCTGGGTAATACAAGGGTGAGAGAGAAGCTGAGGAATGGCAGAGTCATTTGGTGATGAGTGATCATCTGAATGGATGTCAGGGAGTTGGGTGGTGAAGGAGCAGGTAAGGTAAGGAGGTGTAGCTGGAGAGAGAAAGGGATTTGCTGAGCAGTGAGGGAGTAGCTGGAGAGAGAAGGAGTATCTGAGCAGTGAGGGAGTAGCTGGAGAGAGAGGGAGTAGCTGAGCAGTGGGGAGTAGCTGAGCAGTGAGGGAGTATCTGGAAACAGAGGGAGTAGCTGAGTGATGAGGGAGTAGCTGGGCAAGGAGAGAGTAGCTGGAGACTGGAAAAGTAACTGGATATTTAAGGTAAAGTACAAAGTTGAAGTTACTGAAGTGGGATGATAGAAGACTCCCACACCTGGGGTAGGGGCCATTCTGCCCTCCTCCACTTGCCTCCATTTTGTCACTTTCTTAGGTCTTGGTGGTGAGAAACAAAATCTAAGTCTGTATCAGTTAGCTGGAATCTGGGCTGTTGTAAACTAGTGGAGTGAAGCTCTCTGGAATTGAGGCTGAGGTTGTGGCAGTGGTGGGTGGGTGCAATGTGTCTGGGTGAGTTTCTTTAGGGAGGGGCTCTCTCTCTTCTCTCAGCCCCTGAATGGATGGGTGAGGTTGTCTGCCAGAGGCCCTAGCAGAACTCACAGCTGAGCACCCCCCACCACTGCCCCATCATCACCTTCATCATCCTCTCTACCAATTTTCACTGGACAGCTAAGTGCCAGGCACGGTACTAGAAGTCTTTCCATGCATTATCTCCTTGCATCCTTTTGACAACTCTATAAAATAAGTACTATTGGTAGCTCCATTTTATGGGTGGATAAACTGAGTCTTAGAAATTTGTGGTAACTTGCCCAAGTAGGAGGTAGAGCCCGGAGTGTCTGACTTCAAAGCTTGCACTCTAAGCCTTGTGCTGCAGTCATGGACTACGCCCACGTGAAGCCTGCATCCCTTTTCAAAAGCCCAGTCTTACCCACTCACCATCTAACAGCACTTAGCAAGGTCTGGGCCAGGAGTGAGGACTCAGGGAAAGCGTCTTGCTTGAGCAAGGAGCCTGAGAAACAAGCCAGGTGCCCACGGCCCCCACCTGCGGGGGGGTGCAGCCACCTAGCAGCCACGTTCCAAACCCATTCCCAAGGAGACCTGTCAGAAACAGGCACAGTTTAGAGCCATGCTTCCCAGGGCGCACCCACCACTGGCAATCAGACCTCATTTGCACTGAGACATTTATAGTCGGTGGTGAATTTCCATCATCTGCATAGGATGAGGCATAGGAAGAGAAAGCTCCTGGGTTTGGGAAGTTTGTCCTTCTCTTTTCCGTCCTTTCCATCACGTCTTGGGACAGATGCCGTGTCAAGGGTCACGCCCAGCTGATGTTTTCATGTTTTCGACACAAGGTGCTGAGAAGACATTATATGGCAATAATTTCAGGCTGTAGAAAATTTTTGTAATTCAAAAAAAGATTTACATTTGGGCCCTGGAGAGCCTGACTGTTCTTATTTCATGGAAGCAATGCAGTCCCATTGTCATCTGTGACGTGCTGCCTTATTTAATAAGCTGTGGGCTCCGAGATAAGCCATTCACTCCGGGAGGCTCCTGGTTGATGAAACTGTTTTTCACTAAAAGAAGCTTAAGGTTAAGCACTAATTAATGGAGGGGTTGGATTTTCTACAGATGGATCAATAGGTAGGTTTGGGGACATGTCAAATGCACCGTCTTTGTCTTTGCAGCTGAAAATATATTCATAAAGCCCACACAACTCTGTGGATTTCTTAAAACTCCATTTTTGGCAAGTATATTCTGGTCTTGGTGTGCTCTGGCTAATAAACAGCTTCTGACTCATGGCACTCAGTGGCTGATCATCGCATTGACCCAGGTGTCTCCCAGGGCACAGCTGGTGGGGGCCAGAATCGCTCAAGTCATTTGAGCCGGTCAGTCTTTCCTGGTGGCCATGGCTTGGGGACCACAGTCAAGTACTGGGCACTGTCTTAGCTCAGGCTGCCATAGCAAAATACCATAGACTCGGTGGCTTAAACAACAAAAATTAATTTTCTCATAGTTCTGGAGGCTAGAAGTCCAAGATCAAGGTGCCAGCGTGGTCGGTTTCTGATGAGAAGCTTCCTTCTCGCTTGTAGACAGCTGCCCTCTCGCTGTGTCCTAACACGGCAGGGAGAGAGAGAGCGAGCAAGCTCTCAGGTGTGTCTTCTTACAAGGGCACTAATCCCATCATGAGGGCCTCACCCTCATGACCTCATCTAACCCTAATTATCTCCCCAAGGCACCACCTCCAAATAAAAGCACGCTACGGGTTAGGACTTCAAAATATGACTTTCGGGGGACACGATTTAGTCCATAGCAGGCACTTTCTGTTGTCAGGCCGCTGGGGTTGCCTGCAATGCTGGAGAAGCTGGTGGGGATTCTCCGGGGGCGGGACACAAAGGCCACCTAAGGCTGAGGGCTGGCCATGTTGAAGGAAAGTTCATTGCTGATCAGAAGAGCGCTGGGGTCCCTAGACTCTGGCGGACTCAGGATGTATCATTTTGAGGGAAAAATCTTGGTCTTTGAAAACTTTCTGGTGGCAAAGAAAGAAAAAGGAGGCAGAGGGAAGGACCAGAGAGCTTGTTGATTGGGTAAATGAATGGGCCTGGCGGTTGACACACTCTTTGAGTCGTAGACTCGGGGAGGGGGATATGATTCAGATTTGCAAAACCACAAAGAGGGCAGTGGGCTTGTAGACCAAGTCCATGAAGTTACCGAGAGAGGCGTCCGGGACCTCAAAGCTAGTGGAGGAGAGCTGTATCATTACGGAGGTGTTCTGATTCTCTGTTGCCTTATTAAAAACCCCTCCAAAACTTAGTGGCTTAAAACAACCACCATTTTATTGTCATCTCTCATGGGTCAGGAATTCAGACAGAGCACACCAGGGAAACTGCTCTGCTTCATAATGTTGGGGCCTCAGCTAGGACGACTTACATACTGGGGGCCGGGACATCTTGGAGCCAGCTGGGCGGCTCTCTCTCCATGTAGCCTGAGGGCCTCTCCATGTGGCCTCTCCAGCATGGTGGCCTTGGCCTAGTCAGACTTCTTACATGGTGGCTCAGGGCTTCATGAGCAAATGTTCCAGGATCCAGGAAGCAGAAGCTGCCCGTATCTTGAGGCCTGGAACAGTTACAAAGCCCACCCAGATTTAAGGGGAAGGGATGAAGACATCACTTCCGGATGGCAGGGGTTTGAAGGTCACAATTTGTGGCCATCTTTAACGTACAACAGGAGAATAACTGCTGTGCAATTTTGAAGTTTATCTCTTACTCACATAACAGTCCAACACGGGTATTTGTGGTTGCCTAGGGCTGGAGTTGTGGGTGGGGAATTGGGAGTGACTCCTAATGAGTATGGAGTTTCATTTTGGAGCACTGAAATGTTCTAAAATGGATTGTGGCAATGGGTGCACGACTCCGGAAGGCCCTCCTAGGTGACTCTGCTCCACACAGTGATCCCATACCCAGGATCCTTCCATCTTATGGCTCTTATGTGCTATCCAGTAGAAATATAATACAAGACACGTATGGAATTTTAAATGTTCTCGTAGCCATGTTTAAAAAGGTAAAAATAAACAAGTGAAATTAATTTTAATAACATGTTTTATTTAGCCCACTATATCCAAAATATCATTTCAACGTGGAGTTGTATCACATGTCAATTGAGGTTAGCCACATTTCAAGTGTCCGTGGCCCCATGTGGCTTGTAGCCGCCATATTGGGCAGGACAGCTCTAGACCTTGGGTCCCGTCCGTTCAGGCCAGGGATGGAGAATGCATGGAGATTCCAAGGGAGGGTTATACAGGCCAGACCTGCAAGTGGCATAGGTCACTTCTGCCTACACTCCATTGACCAGGACCAAGACTGTGTTCCTGCCTTACAAGCAAGACTGGGAGAGAGAGTCTAGCCTTGTGCCACAGAGGATAAGGAAACAGGGTATGGCAAACACAGCAGATTCTGTCCCAGCAGTCAAGAATTTTTTGAGCACCTACTGTGTGCTCAGTGGCCTGGTTGGCAGGCTTTGCCTAGGGTTAGAGGAAGGGGGAGGAAGCTTTGTTTTATATATTGGTTTTTCTGGTTTCCCTTGACTGATAGTCCATATGCCTTAAAGTGGCCTCCAGGATCTTCATGCCAACTCGCTTCCCAGTGCTCCTCGACCCGTGGACCCCTGCAGATCTCAGCTGCATTCTCTTGCTCATGCCCTACTTCCCACTGGGAATGCCCATGTCCTCTTCCGGGCCAGTGACCATTTCCTTTGATTCTCTGCCCTTCCTTGGCCCTCCCTCGGAATCTTACTCTCCCCTGTGTTGCCCCCCGCCCTGCCGTACAGGCAGCATGGGGAAAGAGACATGCAATTCAGAAGCATTCAGTCCTAGAGTCCAGCCACGGGTCTACTATTCACCTGCTGTGTGACTCTGGACAAGTCACTCAACCTCTCTGAGTCCCAGCCTCCTCCTCTGTAAATGGAATAATCAGAGCTACTGTAGGATGTTGGCCTCTGCCTGTCCTAGTGCTGCTCAGCTGCACATAGAAACCCAACTGGTGTTTGAGCCAGTCCTGACCTGTGCAAAGTGTAGAAGAGGGCCACACCCTTACCCACTGAGGAGAATGGACTGGGTCTTGCTGCCTTGGTCCTGGTCAGTGAAATGCCCGGGGTGGACCAAGACTCCTTTGTACCTCCAATGTGATGGCTCACCTGGAGGGCTAGGCTCTGCCTCAGTTTCACCAACCGGCTCTTAAGGAGATTGCCCAGAAGAACCTCAGCCTGGTTCTGATGGGGACCTTGCTCTTCTGTAAGTTTCTTCCCTGGGGATGGGATTTCCCTCCATCCCCAACCTTCCCCACCCCCTAAACCAGCCTGCATCATCCCCTGCTTTCTACCTGAGAACCAGGTCAGGGGCCTCTGGCCTGCTTAGTTCCTCTTCTGCTTCAGGACTCCCTCTGGCCTTATCACCAGCTGGATGGGCCCTGGGAGGCTGATGCCAGCCCTGATCAAGGAGGAAAGGCCTCAGCCAGCCCACACTGTGTCGGCCCCCAGCATTGTTGCCTCCCACACCTGGCTTCCTGCCCTCTCCTAGGGGCAGGCCCTGCTGGCAGGCTGCCTGAGGCACCCAGAGAAGTTGTGGGGAGTGGACAATGAATGTCAGGTGACCAGTGGCCCTGAGCCAAGGTCCCCCTTCCTTCTGTTCAGTGGCAACAAGAGCCATGTTGGCTCTGGAGTGTTGAACTGGGCCGGGAGCAGTGAAGATAGAAACTGTAAGGCAGAGGATGCTATGCCCGTTTTACAGAAGAGGAAACTGAGGCACAGAGAGATTCAGAGACTTGCTGGGGTCTCACAGTGCCAAAGTGCTAAGTTGAATTTTGATTCTGGGTCGAATGAATGTCAAATCTTTGCTCTAACTACTGCACAATCCTACACCTTAAAAATGAAAAGATAGACATGAAGACAAATATGTAGAGACTATAGGTGGTACCTAGGGGTAAAGGGAGCGGCCCCTGTGATTCAGAAGTAAAATCAACAGAAAACTTTGTCCAGAAAACTCCTGGCATAATGGATGAGGTTGCTCACCCCGAGAAGCCCTGAAGGAGTGCTGGGGTCAGGGCAGGAATAAGCGAGTGCGTGAGGAAAGATGATGTGTTGATGAAGAACGGTGCTCGGGAGGGTGTGAATGGCCACGAGGGTGGCTTTGGCCCCCCACAGACTGGGGAACGGGGGCAGGGTCTGGGGGCTCTTGGGTCTCCTTCCTTGCTCTCCTGCCCCCTCCAGATTCCATGAGATGTGGCCTTCGGAGCCCATCTGCGGCTCTGCGCTGCTTCCTGGCTCACCCAACCCCCCGCCTGTCCCCAATTCAGCCTCCCAAGTGTTCTGGTGTTCAAAAGAGGCTGTGTGGGTGGTGGGCGAGAATGTCTGGTCGCGGAAGGAGTTGACTTCAGTGTCAACAGATGCAGCAAACTCTCATCAGTCCCCTGGGGCTTGGGGACTGCTGTGGCTCCAGGTCCTGAAGCAGAGGGCGTTTCTGGGCTCTTCTGGCTGAGGACTGAGCCTCCTGACCACAGTGACCCCTGGAAGGCTGGGAGTCACCTCTCGTGTCCTTACAAACCGCAGCACAGAATACAAAAGGAGTGGAAACGGAGAAGTTCCCAGAGACAGCTTCCTGGTCCTGGTCTGACCACAGAGACCTGACACGCCTCTTACTTCCCCTCCTGTCTGTAGAGTGTGAACTCGGCTGGTTTCATTCTGCTTTGAACTCGGCTGGTTTCGTTCTGCTTAGGCACAGGGGTCCCTGTGGACAAGTTCAGCTCCCTGGGTGCCTGTGAGCTCCTGCAGAGGGGGCCCCTCTCCGCTAGGCAAGGGCGAGGGGCACGGGCTCCCCATGCTTCCATTTCTGCCTCCCCCCAGCCCTGGCGCACACCCCTGCCCCGTGGACTCCAGCAGAGATGATGGGAAGAGTCAGGCCCTTTCCAGGTGCAGATTCTGACTCCTCTACATGTTCTCTCTGTGACCCTGGGCCCATTGCTTTTCCTGTCTGCGCCTCAGTTTTGACCTCTAGACAGTGGCTGTAACAGTAATAGCCACCTCAACAAACTTGCGAGAATTAAATGAAATTGTATATCTAAGTGTACTTAGAACAGTAGTTAACATGTAGTAAATCCTCAATAAAGGTTAATTCTCATCTTTTCCGTGGGGTGGTACGAGATGAGATGAGGATGTTTATTTAACAAAAACTTACCTAAAGAACCAGCAATTCCACTCCAAGGTCTCTGCCCAAGAGATTGGAAAACAGATGTCCACACAACAACTTGTGCATGAGCGTTCATAGCAACATCATTCATAATAGCCCCAAAGTGGAAACAACCCACATGTCCATCCAGTGATGAATGGACAAACAAAATGTGGCATCTGCATACAATGGAATATTTTGCCATAGAAAGAAAACAAGCCTGATTACAGCTACACATGGATGAACCTTGAAACTCTGCTAAGTGAAAGAAGCCAGACACAAAAGGCCACATATCCCTTTTGTATGAAATGTTCGTAACAGGCAAATCTATAGAGACGGGAAGTACATTAGTGGTTACCTAGGGCTTGGGGTGGTGGTGGGGAGTGGCTGCTAATGGGGTTGGAGTTTCTTTTGGGGGTGATAACATGTTCTACAATTGATTATGGTGAGGATTCTACAACTCTGTAGATATGGTTAAAAAACCCCACCTCATTGAATTGTATACTTTAAATGGGTATGTATGATTTGTGAATTATACCTCAATAAAGCTACTTAAAAATGAAAAGTTGGGAAGAAAAAAAGACACTTACCAGCTCTTGCTATGTGCTTCATAAATATTCACCCATTGAATCCTCATAGCAACCATATGAGAGGTATTGTTATTGCCCTGTTTCTGCAGTTTGGAAACAGAAGCGCAGAGAGGTGAAGTCACTTGGCCAAAGTCACACAGCTAGGTAGTGACAGACCTGGGAACTGAATGCAGGCTTTCTGGCTTGTGCCCTGATCACCACACTAAGCTGCCCCCCTTTTGCAGCAAGCAGAGGTCAAACTGTGTGGATGACAGAGTGGGTCATGGGACCTCCTCAGCCTGGAAAGACCTCCAGGGTCCCCCACACCTTTCACAAGGGACCTTCCAGGACGCGGGTGGGCTGTGGCCCGGGAGCACTGCTGGGGGCTCTCGGCTCCGCTCGTTTTGTCTTTGCTGTTGTGCTTTCTCAGTGGGAAGGCGTGCAGATTGCACTGAGGGTTTGGGGGGAGACAGGAGAGGAGTCTAACACTGCAGCACCTGGTCAGGGCGCCCCGATGGACATCTCGTGGTTCCCTCCCGCACTCTCCCAGCCTTCTCCAGCAGCTCTCGCTTTCATTGTCACCCCTCCCACCCACAGCCTCTTAAAATCTCCCAATTGTCCACAGAAAGCGCACCTGTACTCTCAGGTGCAAAACCCCCCTCAGCAAGATGGAGGCTTGGCCACACTGCAGCCACGGCCCCCAGGGGTCCCAGGTGACCCTCCCCCAAAAAGGTCCAGCGTCAGCCAGGTTCCTTCGGCTTAAGAAGCCCTCCAACCCCCCGGAGCGCCAGACTCCTTGTTACTGTCTCCTTTGGACACGTCCATGAAGCTCGCCCTCATTGCATCCCCACTGGTCAGGCCCCTGAGCCTTAGGGTATCCACAGGACACGGGCAACCAACCAGGTCTTGCAGTGTGACCACGGTGAGCACCGACCCCAGGGTGCTCACCATGCTGACCTGATTCAGAGTCACATCAGGATGCAAGGCTCGGCGAGGGCCCAGTAGCCTGGTGGGCCACTGAGGGTGCACTGTCAGATTTTCCCATGAGTCAAGAGGTGGAGTAGCAGTGATGGAGAGCAAGCACTTGGAGCCAGCCAGGCCTGGGGTCCTGCCTCTGCTGTGCCCTTCGGCAAGTCACTCCATCTCTCTGAGCCTCAGTTTCACCATTTGCAAGGTAGGAACGCTGACAGGATGCTTGAGGTTTAAACAAGGAAATGTATGTAATGCACATGGGCACACTTCCTGGCACAAAGCAAACCCTTGCTAAACAGAATCTTCTATTGCTCTTAGGAAATCCCCAGGATATATCTGGGCCATGGCTGATGGCTTCTGTTGAAGGCCACGTCTGAGCTCGGCCCCTCAGCCTGGGACTTCTGGTTAGCACCCAAGCTGCCGCTTTTGCTTTCTGTTTGGACTTTGTTTGGGGCTAATTCTTTCCATTCTCATTGATGAACTCGGCAGGTTCTGCTGGGCCCTGCCCATGACCTGGACTCACAGCCCCGGAGGCTTCAATTCCAAACCAGCCATGACACACAGCCATACCCTCCCCACCAAGCCCCTCCCTACCAGGTGTGACTTCTAGCCCACCCTGGACCTCTGAGCCTGGCATTATGGAGTAGCCAGGGGACTGGCCTCTCCAGAGAGAAGCACAGTGCCCATTGGGGTAGGCTGGGCAGTTGGAGTAAGACCCGAACCCAGGGACCAGGGTGCAGAGGGCAGGGGGCCTAAATTACCAACAGAGAGCCAGGCTCTGAGATGCAGATAAGGAGTGGGTGTTTCCAGGTGACTTGGAAGGACTGACAGTCTCTGACCCAGTTTGGGAGCTCCCAGATCCTCTTGGAGTTGGAGCTGCAGAAATCCATTTGCAGACCGTCTCATTCCACTTAATTAGCATGGCCTCCTTCTGGCTGGGAAAACACCATTAAATGGGCTGGGTTAGCCTGAAATCATGCCGGTGGCCTCAGTCCCAGTCCCACGGGGCTGTCTGTCCCCCAAGCTCTGTCCCCCTAGCCAGGCTGGCATTCACAATGGCCTCAGTTTCCGATTGGGAGCGTGGGACAAATCCTGCCTTTGTCCCAGCCCAGGGAAACACCTGGCTCCAGCGCAGCAAGTGTGAGACGGCCCTGGGGCCCGGGTGCGAGGGGACCGGACGGAGGAGAAGTAGCAGCTTCACCCCAGCAGGTTGCCTCTCTGCGCCCTTCCGCCTGCGCCCTGCCCTGCCGAGCGCTGCATCCTTCATATGTGTCAGCTGTTCATCCAAGCCTTGCAGCGTGTGCTCAGCTTCACAGATAAGGACACCGAGGCTTGGCGAGGGTGCCACTTTCCTCTAGCTGAGGTTCACACAGCTAGAATCCAGCGCCTGTATTCTCACCTCCAGGTCTCCTGGCTTCTGGTGCTGCCTCAGCCTGCCCCTGCACAGCCTGGCTCTGTGCTGAGGGTAGCACTTGCTACCTGTGTTCTAAAAGCGTGTGAGCTTTGATTCCTGCCGCTGGTTTGGAGGGAGAGTGATCACACAGGCTGTGGGGGACAGGGGAGCTCCCAAATCCCGGGCAGGTGTGCAGCAGGAGGAGGGCCACCCGTGGGCTCTACCGCTTACTGGCTAGGTGAACTTCAGCAGGGAACTTGCTCTCTCTGAGCTTCTTTCCCTGTCTGCAAAATGGGGACGGCAGCCTGTGTCTCTGGGTTGTGGAGAGAATGAAAGAGGATGACGTCCAGAGCACTCTGCACTTAGCAGGTGTCCCACAAATGCTGGCACATCTGTCACCAGCACTCTTGTGGTTAGCTTCTCGGAACCTGGCACAAAGGAGGGCTGCGTGCTTTCCCCTCACATCCTAGACGGCTGGGGTGTGAGACAAAGCACGTCTTTTACCCACAGAGAGGCCCAGCTCGGCCGCAGGGGGCAGCCTGGGGTGGAGGGTGGGCCTTCCCAACCTGGAATCCCCTCTCCCTGGTTATGTCAGGAATTGGGGCGGAAGCTGTGAAGTTAAAGCCTCTTGCAGTCTGGAAATTGCTCTTTTGTTCTTTTAATTGAAGTGAAATTCGCATAACAAAATTAGCCATTTTGAAGTGTACAATTCAGTGGCATTTAGTGCATTCAGAATGTTGCAACCATCACCTGTACCAAGTTCCAGAACATTTTCGTCACCCCAGAAGGAAACCCTGTACCCATTAGCAGTCACTCCTCAGTTCCCCCTCTGCCCAGCCCCTGGAAGCCACCCATTTGCTTTCTGTCTCTGGCTTTGCCTATTCTGAACATTTCCCATAAATGGAACAATAGCATATGTGACTTTTTGTGTCTGGCTTCATTGGCTTAGTATGATGTTTTCAAGGTTCATCCGTGTTGTAGCATCTTTCAGAACCGTCACTCCTTTCATGGTCGGATAATAGTCCACTGTATGGATATGCCACATTTTGTTTACCTGTTCGTCATGACGATCAGTTTTTAAAAACTTCTGTTTTTAAAAGGGACTTGAGAGGGCAAGGCTGGGCCCAGAGGGACACACACACACACACACACGCATACACACACACACACACAGACACATACGCATACACACGGGCTGCAGCCGGCTGCCGTAGTGATGGTCAAAGGGCACTGCGGTCGGGGCTCCTCTGGCCTCGTCAGCGCGTTAATGCTCAAACTTCAAGCTGGCGCTGATGGAGGTGACGGAGGAGTGGTTCCAGGGGGTGAGGATGGTTAAAGATCTGCTAGTTAGGGAAGATCAGCTTCCTGTGCAGTCCAACCCGGGAGTCCCTCAAGTGACCCAGGGCTCAGGAATGAGACATCTGGGCTCAAATCCTGGCTCCACTGCTTATAGGTGACCTTGGCAAATCACTCAACCTATTCATGTGCCTCAGTTTCTCTTTGGTTAAATGGAAATAATAATACCTACTTAAAGGTTTGTACCGAGGACAAAATGGAGCCTTGCTTTAGCACAGTGCCCAGCACAGAGGAAGGTTCCAGAACATGTTAGCTATCAGCCATCAACATGCTTCGATTAGATCAGTGGGTGTTTAGCTGACAAGTTGCAGTCTCGTGGCCATGCTGAGCCTGTGACTGGACCTTGTCTCTGCCGTGCGCCCTCATGGCATGGTTCCATGCATTTGAGCGCCTGTGTCCCTGTGACCCCCCACCAAGGCAAGGGCTGCGTCCGGTTTGGCTCAGCCCAGTGTATATGCCTGGCACAGCCCATATGAATGGCCACATGCCCTCGCCACTCCTACCTTTTATCTCAGGAGTCCAAGGCCCCGCCCCCAGTGGACGGAGCTCACGCCTTTTTATTTTGAGATAATTTTAGATTCACGTGCTGATTAAAAAAATAATAGATCTTTTCTACCTTTCGCCTGGTTTACCCCAATGGTAACTTCTTACAAAATGTAATATAATGTCACAATGAGGAAATTGACATTGATACAATTCGCCACCCCTATGCAGTTTTCATACACTCCTGGGTGTGTGTATGTGTGTATTTAACTCTATGCAATTTTTTCTATCACAGATGTCAATTTGTGTGACCACTGCCACAGTCAAGATACAGAATTTAAAAATATTGATGACATGTTGATAATATGTTGGATATAGTAGATTAAATAAAATATGTGATTAAGATTTCAGGGCTGGCCCAGTGGTGCCGTGGTTAAGTGCGCACGTTCTGCTTCAGTGGCCTGGGTTTGCCAGTTCAGATCCCGGGTGTGGACACGGCAGCACTTGGTAAGCCATGCTGTGGCAGGCGTCCCACATATAAAGTAGAGGAAGATGAGCACGGATGTTAGCTCAGGGCCAGTCTTCCTCAGCAAAAAGAGGAGGTTTGGCAGCAGATGTTAGCTCAGGGCTAATCTTCCTCAAAAAAAAAAAAAGTTTTCACCTGTTTCTTTTCTAATATTGCTACCAGAAAATTTAAAATTAATGTATATGGCCCACATTATATTTCTGTTGGACTAGTGCTGGTCTAGAACATTACCATCACTCCAGAAAGTTCCCTCATGCCCCTTCCCAGTTGGTCCTCTGCTCACTTCCGGGCAAGTACTGTTCTGATGTGGGTTTTTTAAACTGTTGGTTTTTCTTTGTTTTTGTTTTGTGTTTTTTGAGGTGAAATTCACATAACATAAACTTAACCATTTTCAAGTGGACAAGTGAGTGGCGTTTAGTGCATTCACCATGTTGCATAACCACTACCTCCATCTAGTTGCAAAACATTTTCATCACCCCAAAAGGAAACTCTGTGCCCGTGAAGCAGTGGCGCCTCATTCTCCCCTCCCTCCAGGTGGTCACAATCTGCTATCTGTCTCTCTGGGTTTACCTATTTAGAAATTTCGTATAAATGGGATCACACATAGGTAGCCTCTTGAGTCTGCCTTCTTTTCCTTAGCATAATGCTTTCAAGGTTCGTCCATATCATAGCCCGTGTCAGCACTTCATTCCTTTTCGTGACCTAATGTACATACACGCTCGCGTCGTTTCCACCTTTTGGCTCTTTTTGGGCTATTGTGAACAGTGCTGCTGCGAACATGGATATACATACATGCGTTTGAGTTCCTGCTTCCAATTATTTGGGGTACAAACCTAGGAGTGGAATTTCTGGGTCATGTGGTCATTCTGTGTTTAACTTTTTGGGGAACTGCCAGACTGTTTTCCACAGCAGCTGCACCATTTTACGTTCCCACTAGGGCTCCAGTTTCTCCACATCCTCATCAACACTTGTTATTGTCTGCTTTTTGATTTTAGCCATCCTAGTGGGTGTGAAGTGTGTGGGTAATTTTGCTTGTTCTAGAGCATCATGCAGGTGGAATCACAGAGCGTGGACTCACGTGTGTGGGGATTCTTCCATTCAGCTTGTACATGAGGATATTTCAGCTGTGTGGTTTGAGTGCCTGAAAAATTGTGTCATGGCCCATGGAGTATCTTAAAGGGAGAGTAAAATTCTTTAAGGCAAAGGTAGCAGGTCACTCTCACCCCACCCCCAAATCTCCTGCTATGAAGGAACAGGCAGGGTGCTTTGGTAGGGGACAAAGGACTGTGACATAGATAGGGAGGTCAGTCAGGGAGGGTCTCTCCAAGGAGGTGACTTTTAGGAGACCTGAAGGATGAGAAGGAGACAGCCATGCAGAAAGATAGAGGAGGCTGGGCTAGAAGAGAGCATTCTAGGCAGCAATAATAGCATAAGCAAGGGCCCTGGGGCAGGGAAAGTCTCTGGTGGTTCAACACTAAGTTGGAAAGGGTGTGAAACCTGTGGGAAGGCATGAGGGATGTCGCTGCTAGCTGTTGGGCCATGGTGCAGGGGCCACAACCTCATGCCAGCTGCGAATGTGCCCCAGGAGAGGAAAGGCCGGGCACTATGCCAGCCTTCTTGCTGCCTTCCCAGCTCCAAGGGGCAGCTCCTGCAAGGTATTGTGGCTCATCCCAGTGTCCTGCAGCCTCTAAAACTGGAGGGCTGGGAGGTGGGGGGTGGGGAGGGGTGCAGTCAGGGGCAGCTGAGTCTGAAATTCTGGGACATAGGCTTGTAATACTCACAGTAACTCTTTCACAGGCCCCAGAAGCCTGAGTCCCACTGCCCTGCGTGCACCCTCATCTTACCAGGCCTGTGGGACATGGGGGGCGGGGGCAGTGAGGGGCTCAGCCTGGGGCTCTCCCCTCCCTGGAGAGCTTGGCACTAAAGCTCCAAGCCCACATCCACGCCCTGGCCAGCCTCCTGGAACTTTGAGAACAAAGTGTCCTGCACACCGAGTCCTGGCCCAGGACCTGAGTGCGCCTAAGCCCCATAGGTAGGAGGAAACCTGACCCTAGCCCCAAGTTACATAAGGACATCTTTGGAATTTAGCTTCTTTTGAAATGAAATGGGAAAACTACACCCAAGCAAGCAGGTATGAGGAGTTAAATAGGAGGGAGACTCTCTCAGGGTCACCTCGGGGTCAGCCTGCATTCTGAGTGCTGGTTTACTCATTCAACAAACATCATTGGCACCTATTTTGTGCCAAGCCTCGTGGTGGGGGTACAAGAACAGATATCCAATAAATGTTTGTGGGAAGGAGAGAGGAGGAGGGAAGAGAGTGAGGAAGGAAGGAAGGGAGGGCGGGAGGGAGGAAGAGAGAGAGGGAAGTAGGAAGGAAGGAAGGAAGGAAGATGGATGGACAGAGATGCCCTCACGGAGCTCACAGCCGTGCCCATAGTCATGTGACTAAATATGTACAATCTAGCTTAGTGCTGGTCAATGAAAAAAATAATGTGAGCCACATAATTTTAATTTTCTAGTAGCAGCCTTAAAGTAGAAAAGAAACAGGTGTTATTAATTTGTCTAGTATATTTTCTTTAATTCAATATATCCTTTCAACAGTAATCAGTACAAAAAATTATTAATGAGACATTTTCCATGTTTTTCTAGAACTAAATCTTCAAAGTCCAGTGGGCATTTTACGCTCACAGTGCATCTCAGTCGGGATTATGCACATTTCGAGTGCTCCACAACCCCACATGGCCCCGGGCACCTTACGGGCCACTGCAAAGGGTGACAGGTCCCCTGGTTGACGTCACACTCTGCTGAGGGCACTTAATTCAGGGTCAGGGGAGGCTTAACTGAGATGGTGCATCAGTTATGTATTCATTCGCTCTTTTAATGTTCAACCACCTGCACTGGTGTGAGGCCTGGGCAGGGATTTGGCTGGTGGGAGGAAGGGAAGAATATTCCAGAAGGAGAGGAGGGCAGAGCTGGTGTCTGTCTTGTTCACTGCTGTGTGCCCACACCTGGCACAGAGTCGGTACCTGGTGAATACTTGTGGATGGGGGAGAAGTTGGGTATTTCTAGAGCACAGGAGAACCAAGAAGGAATGGTGAGACAGGAGGCTGGAGCGTTGGAATCCCCAGGAGGGCTTGCTAAACCATAGATTGCTGGGCACGCCCCCAGAGTTCCTGACTCCGTAGGTCTGTGGTAGAGCTGCAGGATTTACATTTCTAACAAATCCCCAGGTGATGCTGCTGCTACTGGGCCCACACTGTGAGAACCACTGGGCTAGCTGTCAGACAGGGTGAAGTCCATGGGGAGCCATGAGAGGTTTTTGAGCAGGAGAGAAGCACATTCAGGTCTGTGATTTAGGAAAATGTAGGTGGCTGATGGGAGCAGAGGATTGCAGTCCCCTCCCCGACCTCTCTCCAGCCAGGTCAGGGGTACCCTTAGTTCAGGAGGGTGCCTGAGATCTGGTCCCATCCTCATGCAGTACAGAAGCCTGGGTTGTGCCTCTGGAACAAGAAAGAGACCCAGGTGTTGTGTTTTCAGCCCTGTGGGTGGAAACAGAAACCCTTAGTCAGCTGTAGGGTTCAGTGAAGAATTTCTCTTGTGAACGGAAATTTGACTGACTGGGGTTGGGGGAGCTCTGGTTCTGGGGTGTCTAGGAGGCCTGGGCCCTTCAGCCCTCATGATGCCCAACTCAGAGCTGTGTCTTCAGGCTTGAACCCTCTACCTCTGGTTGAATCTCTTCTCTAGTGTATTAGTTATCTATGCTGCAACTCAGCACGCATAGCAACATAGCATCTCAAAACACTAACAGACATTTATTATCTCACAGTTTCTGGGGCTCAGGAATCCGAGGGTAGCTGGGTGGTTCCGGCTCAGGGTTTCCCATGAGGTTGTAGTTAATATGTCACTAGGGCTCCGTCATCTGAGGACTTGACCGGGGCTCGAGGCTCTGATTCCATGGTGGCTGCCTCATCTGGCTGTTGGCAGGAGGCCTCAGTTCCCGCCTGTGATCGCTCCACAGGGCTGTTTAAGTGTCTGCACGACATGGCAGCTGGCTTCCCCCAGAGTGAGTGATCCAAGGAGCAAGATGGGAGTCATAAGATCTTTTATGACCCAGCCTTGGAAGTCCTACTCCATTCTGCGGTGACACACGTCAGTCAGTCCTATTCAGTGTGGGAGGCAACTACACGAGAGTGTGAGTCCTAGGAGGTGAGGGCGCGTGGGCAGCATCTCCGACACTGGCTGCCACAGCCAGGCTGCCCTTTGGTTCTGTCTTGTGGTCTGCCACAGCGTCTCCAAAGATGCCCACTTCCTGCAGCTGCCATTTGATGTCTTGGAGCTTGAAGACTGGGCTGCACATTCCTGCGGGAGCCCTGCTGGGAGGGGGAGAACCGACTAGCTAAATAATATTTATTATTATTATTATATCAGCACTTTATAATGTACCTCTCAGAAAACCTTATAAGGTTAAAACTCCTATTTTACAGATGAGGGCTCTGAGGCTTAGGTAGAAGAGATGATGTATCTGGGATCACATCACTGGGAAAGGGTGGGGTCTGAATTCTTGGCCACTACACCTGTGTTATGGCACCAGGTGCAATGCTTGGGCAGATTGCCTGTCCCCTGACGGTACATTTTGGTGGCCTCTCTCCGGGGTGGAATGATTGTAGCAAAGGTCAGCCTGGCCCTTTCATCCCTCTGGCTCAGAGTCCGGCACTGGGTGTGCTGGCAGAACAGGAAGCACGAAGGCTCCAGGCTGTGGATCCCCAGCTCTTGGGACCTGGGGTCAGGTTTAGCTCTGAGACATGCATTGAAATCCTCCTGGCAGAGTAAGCACGGAGTCTCTTACCAGCTGAGTGCTTTGGGGCAAGTTAGTTAAACTCACTGTGCCTCAGTATCCCCACTTGGAAAATAGGAGTGATTAAAGAGGCTGCCTCGATGCTGCCCAGGGCTGTTGGAAGGATTAAATGAGCTAATTCCTGCACAGTGCTAAGCACACAGTAAGTGCTCAGTAAATGTGAGCTCTTGCTGTCACCTGCTTGTTAGATGCCAATGTATCTGCTCTCTGTTCCCCCATCTAGCTGAATCCTTGGGACAGGGGAGTTGAGGACAGTCCATTTTCCTCTATTGCTGGGAGCATCAGCAAATGATCCCCAAGTCCCAGGACTGAAGACAGTTCCAGCAAATGACTCCCAGGTCCTCTATTAAGTGTGCCTCCAGCAGCCTGCCCTGGCCCTCCCTGAGCCAGACTTTGCTAAGAACAGTGGGTTCCTGAAGCCCTGGAAAACCTGCACCTCGCTCCCCTCCCGGCCCAGCCAGCTCCTCTCTGATAAGAGGGTGGATTTTTCCATTTCCTGCAGCAGAAATGCTGTTTCCCCTCTACCCACTCGGCCACCCCGGTTTCTGTTCCTGAGCAGGCAGAAGATGGTATCTCGACATCACAGGAGATGGTGCAGCCGGAGGGGAGAGTCCGAAGGACAGGGGCCCCCGGGCAGCTGGCCTAGTGGCTGGCAGCACATCCTATTAGGGGACAGACATCTCTGTTCTGATGTGACAGGGAGCCGAGTTTGTATCAGAAATGACAAAACCAAACACCGGCAAACAAAACCCACAGCCGGCAAACAGGAAGCAGGGTCCGGATAAAAATACCATCCTTTTTGCAGCTGCAGTCTCCATCACGCAGGTTGCAGAAGGTCATGCTCTTGGCAGGAAACACCACTGCTCTCAGAGGGGAGAGGTGGCTGAGTTGGGGCTGGGGGTAGAGACAGAGGGGGCAAAGCTGAATGACGGCAGGCTCTCGGGGTTTTGTGCCCCCATCATTCCTCAGCAGGTGAAGACTTTGAGCCTGATCTGCCCACCCACGTCCCTCCTGGCCCTGATCCCATCATCCACCTTGGAAGTACATCGATTTCTTCCTCTCCTGCCATGAGACCATGAGACTTTTATTCTAAGAGTGAAACGACGTGTGGTTTCCAACATGCTTTGTTAGCCAAAAAGCGCTGCACCGGAGATCAGCACACTTTTTCTATAAAGGGCCAGATAAGAAATACTGTAGGCTGTGCGGGCCATATGGTCTCTGTTTCCTTGGAGAAAACAGCCAGAGGCAATATGTAAAAAAATGAGCGGATGTCCCAATTAAACTTCATTGATGGACACTGATAGTTGACTTTCATATCATTTTCCTGTGCTACGAAATATTATTCTTCTTTGATTTTTTTCCCCCAACCGTTAAAAAAATATGGAAACCATTCTTAACTCTCAAGCAGTTCGAAATTGCAAGATTTGGCCATTGAATCATAGTTTGCTGACCCCTGCATGATATAGACAAAGGGGTTATTATTATTGTTGCCGTTTAACTTCCTACCCAACACAGGAATCCCAGCTTCAGCATTTCTGCCCTAGAAACTCTTCGCAGAAAGATGGTTCCTACCACTTGGCTATCATTCTGTGGAGGGTTTTTGTTTTTATTGAAACTAGAAAATTCTGATTAGGAAGATAGTACCTACATGTTTTTAAATGGTTGGAAAATTCTGGCAAGCATAAAAGAAAAATCACTGATAACCACAGTTAATATCTTGATTTTTTTCCAGTAAGAAGTATGTGCATGTGTGGAATGCATTTTTCCTTTCCAATGGAGATTGTATTGAATGTATAGTTTTGATCTCTTGTTTTTCCATTCTATGTTATATATCAAGCATTTTTCCCATGTCATTAAAAATTCCTGAAAGACACCAGCTGCAGAATATTCCATTATATGGATGTTCCATAATTTACCTAATCAGTCTCCAATTGTTTAGACATTTGGGTTGCTTCCAGTGTTTCTTGATTATAAACAATGTATATAAACCATGCCGCTGTGAACATCCTTGTCCATAAATCTTTGTCCCCCTCTGATCTTTTCTTTAGGGCATCTGTGTGCTGAATTTTTCCCCTAGGAAAAATTGTGTTTCTGTCTTATATACTAACAGTTTTTGTTTTACTGAATTTTGCTTTACTGATTATGCAATTCATAAAGTTTCCTAACTGATAATGACTTCAGTCTCCCCGCCACCCCCTCCCCCACTGGCCCCAGGCAACCAGTGATCTGCTTTCTGTTTCTGATTTCATTTGGAAGTATCCTTTTGTTTAATCAACCTAAAGTTGATTATCTCCTCTTTTTGCCCTGAATTCCATTCTGCATGGTAGTAATGTGTTCGCCTCCGCTTTCTTTGTGTTTGCTGTTATATTTGCGACTTCCTTTATTTTTAGTCTCTGTTATTTTGTTGGGATGTCTCTGTTGTAAGCAGCACGATTGAATTTTTTTTCTTTTTTTTTTCGGCAACCAAATCTTTCCTGCTTTATAGGGGAGGAGACATTATTTTGTTTATTATTAGCGTAGATGTTTGGGTTTTGGTCAACTTGTTTCATGTTTTGTGGCGTTTATGTTTCTGTGTTATTTCTTTAGTTTTGTGACTTTGATGAATACTGTGTTTGTTTGCTTTTATCTTTTCCATTGTTACGGAAGATGTAAATCTCTATTTCAATTTCTCAGGTAGTTACCTTTAAAATTTTCAAAAATCTTGTTTAATTTCCTCCGCCAGACAGGTGGAAGCCCAGAGTGGGATTTGCTCCTGTCCTGTGTAACACAGTGCTGAGGGAGAGAAGCAAGATGCAGCATCTTTAGGAGAAAATTAAGAGCCAGGCAGACAGGCATGGGGGTGGGGGTGTTAAGAGACAGCAGAGTGGGACCAGGGAAACCAGACAGAAGGTTCAAAGTGGGCAGGTGGGAGCCGGAGGAATTTCCCCTTTCATAGGCAACTTGTTTTCTCTACCTGAATATTGATAGGAATGGATTTGATTCTTGGTTATATTTGAGTGAAGATCTCTTGTCACTACTTATGCCTGAAACACCAATTGTGCCCCAAATCAACCAGCCTAGAATTGAGTCTCAACTCTTATTAGCTAAGTGATCTTGAGCAAATCTTATGAGTTCTCCGCTGAATATGAGTTGATAATAGCACCTAAGTCCTGGGGTTGTTGTGGGGATTAACTGGGGTGAGACATGTAACGTCTTGGCATGGTGCCTCACACTTGGAAAATATTCAATAAATGTTAGAGGTTATTGTGATGTCTGTGAAGCCATTTTAATGTTTGTCTATGCAGCTCCTGCCCGGAGGGCCGGGAATATTTTTATCTATTACTTGCCTGGAGTTATGAAATAATTGGGCTATTTAAAACAATTGAGGAGAGATAAGTGGAAAAGGAAGTGAGATGAGAGAGACAGGGTTGGGGGAGCAACAGGAATCCAAGAAGCAGAGTTCAGGGCGTCTGGGGAGAGAGGGGCACTGGGATGAGAGTAGCTACCTTGGAGAGTTCCTGGGCGGCCAGGCTCTGCAGGGCAGAAGGGAGGTCAGGTTCCTGGGTCTGCAGGGAAGCTGCAGAGGGAGGTGCTGGAAGAATTCTAGAAGCAAAATTAGTGAACAGGGACCTGGCACAGCTGGGGTCTGATGTGTTCATGAATGGAGTGGGGAAGCTCCAGGGTTGTGTTGCTGGACCACCGTACCCTTTGCTTTGAGTCCCTGAGGTAAAGCTCTGTGTTGAGCGTGGGGATGGGGAAGCAAGATACCTGTAGTGGGCGGAGCTTGACAGAAGGGGAGGGAAAGAGCCAGGGAGAGGGAGATAGGGAAGTGTACACAGGCACAGTCTTTGCAGCTTTGTGGAGAAACCTTACAGACCCACGTCTTCTTCACATTAGATGAGTTCAATGCAATTCTCCCTCCCTTTGAGGAAATCTAGTACATGAATGCTGGCTCATACATTAGGAAGTGATTCCTTCCCACAACCGCATGTCTCAGAAAGAGGATTAACTGTATCTTACTTTGTACATAGGCTTCTCTGTACATAGGTTTCTTTCTGTTTTATTTATTTGTTTATTATTAAGACTTTACTTTTTTTTGAAGAACATTTATAGGTTCACAGCAAAATTGAGGAAAGGTACAGAAATTTCCCATACCCCCCCTGGCCCCAAACACATGTAGCCTCCCCCATTATCAATATCCCCCACCAGAGCAGTACATTTGTTACCATTGATGAACCTCCATTGACACATCATAATCACCTGAAGTCCACAGTTTACACTAAGTTTCACTTTTGGTGTTAGACGTTCTGTGGGTTTGGACAAATGTATAATGACATGTGTCCATCATTATGGTATCATTCAGGATATCAGAGTATTTCCAGTGCTTTCAAAATCCTCTGTGCTTTACCTACTCATTCCTCGTCCCTTTCCAATTCCTGGCGACTGCTGATCTTTTCACTGTCTCCATAGGTTTTGCCTTTTCCAGAATAGCATTATAGTTGGAATCGTACAGTATGTAGCCTTTTCTCATTGGCTTCTTTCACTTAGTAATATGCACTTAAAGTTCTTCCATGCCTTTTCATGGCTTGATAGCTCATTCCTTTTAAACACTGAATAATATTCCATTGTTTGTGTGTACTACAGTTTACCCATTCACCTACTGAAGGACATCTTGGTCACTTCCCAGTTTTGGTGATTGTGAATAAAGCTACTATAAACATCATGGGCAGATTTTTGTGTGGACATAGGTTTTCAGCTCCTTTGGGTAAATACCAAGGAGCATGATTTCTGGATTGTGTGGTAAGAGTGTGTGTAGTTTTGTAAGAAACCACCAAAAGTGGCTGTACCATTTTGCATTCCTACCAGCAATGGCTAAGAGTTGACTATACTTATGTGGGTCTATTTCTGGGCTCTCCATTCTGTTCCATTGATCTGTTTGTCTGTTCTGTCACCAATATCACACTGTCTTGATTGCTGTAGCTTTATGATAAGTCTTGAAATCAGGTGGCGTCAGTCCTCCAGCTTTGTTCTTCTCCTCCAATATTGTGTTGGCTATTCTGGGTCTTTTGCCTCTCCATGTAAACTTTAGAATCATTTTGTCAATATTCATAAAATAATTTGCCAAGATTTTGATCGGGATTGCATCAAATCTGAAGAACTGACATCTTTTTTTCACCCTTGTCTGCTATCTTTTGGGTTTATTTTTATTTATTTTTTATTGCGGTAACATTGGTTTATAAGGAACTGACACCTTGACAATATTGAGTCTTCCTATCCATGAGCATAGAATATCTCTCCATTTATTTAATTTTTCTTGGATTTCATCCATCTGAGTTTTGTAGTTTTCCTCTTATAGGTCTTGTACATATTTTGTTGATTCTCTCAACAAATATTTGTTAAGCTCTTATTTTAGGCGGTGGATATCCAGATAAGAAGACAGACAAGATTTACCTTCTCATGCACTTATATTCTAAGGGGTCTGCAAACACTTTTCCTGCACACACCCTAATACTATATATAAATTACCCATGTGCAGAGGCACCTGGGTAGCTGATGCAAGTCTTTGTCAACTCCTCCTGCCCAGCACAGCCGCAAGTCCTGGGCTGAGAGGTCCTGGAAAGGAGAAGATTATAGCTACATGCCTGGTGTGCCCTTGGCCATCTTGTTCCAGTGGTGCTGAGGGTGTCAGAGATGCTAAGAGAGAAACTGGCCTCTTCGTATAAGCCAAGGGGTGAAGATTCTCTCTGAGATGGAAAAGTCTGTGGTCCAGCCTGGGGACATTGTTGTCCAGAGGAAGAAGCGTAGACTAGCCCAAGAGAGGATGCTTCGGCCAGTTCCGAGGCTTGAGTGGAGGCCAGGCAGGCTTTGTTTACTCCTGCAGTCATTAGATATTGACCTATGTCACATAACAATATCACAGTAGCTACAAAGTTTGTGGTTCCTACTCCCCTCCACCTTCAGAGCGTATGGTCTAGTGAAGACAGGGACAAATGCCTGCACAACTACATTATAGTGTTGGGTGTTCTTGTGGAGGGAACAGAAAGTGCATGAGAAGGGCACCTCACACAGCCTGGGGGCACCGGTGGAGGCTTCACAGAGGCAGTGACATTTAAGCTGAGACCTGGAGGCTAAGTAAGAATTAAGTGGGTGAAATGAAGGCAGAGTAGGACAGGCAGAGGGAACAGCACATGGGAAGGTTCAGAGATGCAAGAGAGAGGGTGGTGCATGGGTAGTCCTGAAAGGGTCCCTGGTGGTTGGGGGTATGATGCCAGGAGAGGTGGGCAGAGGCCAGATCATGTAGGGCCCAGAAGGGGCCAAGTGGCCAGTAGCCTGCCCCTTCCTTCCCCATCCATTAAGTAAGGATTGAGCACCTCCTGTGTACTGGGTACTGTTCTAGGCACTGTGGGTACGGTAACGAATGGGACAGATGCTATACTGACCTCACAGAACTCCCAGGCTGCCAGGGGAACAGGTTCTCAGCAGGATGCTCAAGCCAGTTTGGGGCCTCTTCCTCTTCTTCTTTTTAAGCTGAGATATCATTCACAGACCACAAAATTCACCCTTTTAAAGTGTGCAGTTTGTGGTCTTTATATGTTTACAAAGTTGTGCAACCATTACCACTATCTAATTCTAGAAAATTTTCATCACCCTGAAAGGAAACCCTGTACCCATTAACAGTCACACCTCAGTCCCCAGCCCCCTCAGCCTCTGGCAACCACTAATCTTCTATCTTTATGGATTTGCCTATTCTGGACACTTCTTAGAAATGGAATCATACACTGTGTGTCCTTTTATGTCTGGCTTCTTTCACTTAGCATGATGTTTTGAAGGTTCTTCCATGTTGTAGCATGTATCAGCACTTCATTCCTTTTTATGGCAGTATAATATTCCACTGTATGAATACACCACATTTTATTTATCCATTCACCTGTGGATGGACATTTGGGTTGTTTCTGCTTTGGGGCTGTTATAAATAATGCTACTATAAACATGTGTGTACGAGTTTTTGTGTGGACGTACATGTTCATTCGTCTTCGGTATATACCTAGGAGTGGAATCACTGGGTCATTTGGTAACTCTGTATTTACTATCTGAGGAACTGCCAGACTGTTTTCCATGGAAGCTGCACCCTTTTACATTCCTACCAGCAGTGTACGAGGGCTCCAGTATCTCCACATCCTCGCCAGTACTTGTTATTGTCTGACCCTTCCTCTTCTCGAATGGGCCCTGGAGGGAGGCTGCCTGGCAAAGAGTAAGGCCTGGCTTCTGGGGCCTGGACCTGGGGATGAGGCTTTGAGCGAAGCCCAGGTCTTCCTTGCCCACCCTCCACCACGGCTGAGTCATCGCCCGGGATCCTAGGGTGAAGTACCTGGCAGTGGGACAGGCTGCACCAGCCACTGCAGAAGCCACCATTAGACTTGACTGAATCTCCACCTTCAACCCCAGGCAACTGGGCTCACATGGAAGTGCTATTTCTGGCCATTTCTTCTCCAGGAAGAAGCAGTGGTGGGTGGAAAGGTTGAAATTGCTCAGTGGAGTGACTTTGGAATCAGTGCATTGAGGCCCTGGGCCAACCTTGACTCGAGAGGAGAGCAAAGAGGCTGATTTCTGAGAGTGCTGGCTCTTCTGGCATTGTCAAAGCAGAGGGCTGGGCTCCCTGCAGGCCTGACAGCACCCTGAGGAGTGGGGAGAGGAATCCTGGGCCAGAGGTGCTGGTTTGACCAGGCTGCAGGTGCGGGACCCTGTGAGACTCTGGCCAGAGCAGACCTGGGATCTGAGGAAGGGGAGGAAATGGGGTCAGCGTGGGCAGGATTTTCCATGGAGGAGGTGCAGCCCAGTGGGTGGGGGGCAGCAGCTGGAGGCAGGCCGCCAGGTGCTTGGAATCGGGGAGTGGGGCGGCGTCTGCCTAGCATGGAGATGTGGCCGGAAGACACACAAAGGAAGTGGTGGAGCTCAGACTCCAGACTCAGCCCCAGAGCCGCCACTCAGTCACTCTGGGGCCTCGGTCCTCATCTGCAAACCACACTAACAAGAGGTTGTCGCAATGACTGTTAGCTATCGTTGTTTTTATTATCATGGGATGTTCTAGAACACTGAACTATCCGCAGTAGTCTTGACCTTCCTTCTCGCTTTTTGCTGTCTCTATGGCTCTCTTCATGCTAACATCTGTGTCCATCCCATGCTTCTCTCTGCAGCCGATGTTCCCTTCCCTGGGTCCTTGTTTGGCACAATTTTGGCAAAGTGGTTAAGTGTTCAGCTTAGGTTGGAGGCGACCAGGCCTGGATTAAAACCCCAGCTCTGCCTTTCCCAGGCACGTGCCCTTGGGCAAGTCATTTCCCCTGTTCAAGCCTCAGCTTCAGTTTTCCCATCTGTAAATTGGGGCAATAATAGCAGGCAGTTAATTGATAACAGCAGGTCATTAGTCCTCATCACTGGATTAGGGGACTACTGAATTTGATGACACAAAGTGCTTAACACAATGCCTGGTCCACAGTTGGTGCCAGATTGTAGAAAGAAACCAAAGTTTGGGCAGAAGGAGTGAGCACTGGGATCCTGAGCAGGAGGGCAGTGATGGATGTCCCGTGTCCCCTGGGAGTGGGCCGGAGGACTCCCATGGTCACTGCCAGGCCTGGCTGCATTGCCACTGGAGGCTCACAGAGGGGTATTTGCTGCTTCATTTCTGTACAGAATCCATCCTTGTTGCTTTCCAGTCCTGAGTCATACTCCTGTGGTGTGTCTGTGGGACTATGCACATGTCCCCAGAAGGAGCACATGTCCCCACAATCCTGTGGTCCCAGGAACAAGCAGCTCTGTGGGCCCCCAGAGCATTCTCCTCTTCCTCCTCCCTTCCTTCCTTTGTTCATTCACACAATAGATATTTCTTTTATTTTTATTTTTCAATAAAATTTGTTTATATTCAAAGTGTATAACATGATGTTTTGATATATATAAATATGTGTATATATATTGAAATGATTAGTACAGTCAAGCTAATTAGCATATCCATCTCTTCACGTGTTACTGTTTTTTGGAGATGTTGGTCAAAGGGTGTGCAGTTGCCCTTATGTAGGATGAATAAGTCTAGAGATCTAATGTACAGTGTGGTGACTCGAGTTAATAATAATCCTGTACTGAGTACTAGAAATGTGTTAAGAGAGTAGATTTCAGGTGCTATGGCTGCAATAGATATTTCTCGAGCCCCTGCCATGAACCAGGCTCCATTGACTAGGGACACCAGTCATTGAGACTCCCTGCCCTCATGGAGCCCGAAAAACTAAACAAATAACTATATAATTAATATATACTAACTAATCACTCTGGAATTACAGACGGCAATAAGCGCCACTGGGAAGCAGAAATGAAGAACTGCAGGAATGCGGGGTCATGTAGGAGAGAATAACTCGGGCAACTTGATTGAGATTGGGGTGGTCAGGGTGGGCCTCTCAGAGGAGGTGACATTTCAGCTGGAATCTGAAGGATGAAGAGGAGTTTGCTGGCCCAAGAGTAGGAAGAAAGAGGGCTCCAGGTGCAGGAAATTGGGATGCAAAGGTCTTGAGAAGCTCAGTTTTCGTTTTGTTTTGTTTTAGGAAATGAAAGAAGCCAGTGTGACTGAATTGGTAAGGGATTCTGGGAGGCGGTGGCATGGTGGGGTGAAGTGGGGGTGGGGAGGGGCAGAGACTAGCTCATGCAGTGCCTTGGAGGCAGTGGGAGGATGAGGCCTCATTGCTGGATGCTGGGCAGGAAAGGAGCAAGATGCCAAAGGAGGAGGGCTTGGTGAGTGGGTATCCCATGAATGTGACTGTGCAAATCACGTGGCCAGGTGGCAGCAGCTCAGCCCCAGGGTGCCCCCGGGCAGATGTAGATTGCCCAAAGTCCACCTCTGGTGGGCAGACACCTCTGTCTTGCTGTCCCTGTTTCCCCAGGGCAGAAGCAGGGACCACACCTGTGGTTGCACATCACTGACCAGCTGGAGATCAGGCAGTCTGCCCTGTGGGGCAGCGTGGGTCACAGCAAAGAAGGCATAAGCTTGTCAGTGGTGAGTTCTCCCTGCAAAGGCAGCCACCACCAGCTTCCTGCCAACATGGGCTCGTTCAGCCTCACTCGCTACAGCTGGAGATGGAGGGGACCAGATGGCCCAGCTTGGCCCAGATTCCAGCCAGATTGCCAGGGAGGTGTGGGCGGAGCGACAGGGTTGGTGCTGGAGTGGGAATGTAGGAGAGGAGGGCGGGAGCCACCTCTTTGCCATCTCAGTGGGGCCTTGCCGGTATGGGGGGTGGTGGGGACATCGACTGCAGCCTCACTGTGGTCCTTGAACCAGCAGATGCTCACAGTTCCCCAGAGAGAGACCTCTGTCTTGTATAACCAGGTCCAGGGCTCTTAAGAGATGCCAGATGTCGATGGTTGTATCGCCTGCACCCAGCTCAGGGCGGGACCAGACAGGAGCTCAGTGGTTATTTTTATTTTTATTTTTAAAATAAGTGATAGTAGGAGCTCTCAGGTATTGTCTTACTTAATCCTCTCAGCAACCCCACAAAAGAGGCGCTGCTGTGATCCCCATTTTACAGATGAGGACACCAAGGCACAGAGAGGAGGAATAACTTGCCTAAAGCCACAGCTAAACAAATGTGTGCGAATAGGCGGGTCACTCTGAGAAGCTGTTGGGCAAGCCTAGGAGTTGGGGCTTTGGGGGCAAGGAGCAGACCTGAGTGTGGGCAACCAGGAGAAGTGGTGGACACGCCTGGCTGGAGTAGGGAGCGTGCCCCTTTTTCTTTGTGCTCCCTGAGCCCCAGTCAATCTCTTAGACCTGCTCCCCTAAGCCAGCTTCCTCCATTGTGCAAGGGGCTCAGAGAGCAAGAGATAACCTTGGAGAGGAAAGGAGACAAGACTGCTGGGTACTGCTGATCAGGCTGCACACTGCACAACTCCAGGGCAAGCCATTCACATAGACTATGATGAGAACAGTGCCTCCTGGAATTGTGCAAGACGGCAGCCCTGTAGGCGGGACCTTGAAGACCAGGGTCTGCAAACCTTTTCTGTATAGGGCCAGATAGTAAATATTTTCGGCTGTGCAGGCCATACAGTCTTTGCTGTGACTACTCAGCTCTGCTGTTGTAGGGTGAAATCAGTCATAGGCAATATGTAAATGAGTGAAGGTGATGTTTCCAATGTAACTTAATTACAGAAACAGGCTGTCTGCCAGATTTCACCTGTGGGCCATAGTTTGCTGACCCCAGTGAAGGTCACAAAAGGATTGTGAACTTCATTCTAAGAGCAATGTGGAGCCATGAGAGGGTTTTAATTAGGGAGTGAGAGGAGGCGAATTTACATTTACCGTGGCCCTGAAGGATCTGACGGTGGCCCCCAGAGCTGCGATGTTTCTTCTGTCCTGTTTGTGGGTCCCCAAGCCCTCTGTCTGCAAGAAGGGGCTGGGCCTGGGCCCTGAGGGCCTCTGATGCTTACAGAGGCAGAGGTCACTGCTGTCCGCTCTCCCATCACCCTCCTCCCACGCCAGCTCTCAGCCAGGTTCACTCACTCAGCAGGGCTCCGGCCGTGCTGGTCCCCGTTCCTGGCCTCGGCGGCCGAGTGCAGTGGCCCTGTGGTCCACAGCCGGGCTGTGACAGCTGAGGGTCCCATCTCCTGCACTTGGTAGTGTGTGACTGTGAACTGCGCTTCCCTGACCTTCCGTCTCCTCTCCTCCATGAGGGGAGTAATCCAGACGTGAGCCCATGAAAGGAAGTGGTTCTGCACTGACCTGGGCACATAGGAAGGGCCCAGTAAGAAGACACTGTTGGTGTAACAATCATTTTTCTCGCCAAACCCTAGAGGCAGGCAAGCCTGGCTGTGCACTGGGTCTTGGGCTGTGTCCAGAGCCAGGCTCCCAGCTAGAGGAGAAGCAGAACCTCCCAGGGGGCCTTGGCTCCTGAATATTAAGGACTCCTTAGAGATGGGGATGATTTGTCCCACCTCTGGGGCTGAAAATAACTGCCCGCCATTGGAGTAATTACATGTTCTGAGCTCCCACACAGCACGGAGAACACCCCAATAATTACTGCACACAAACACTGCTTTTGGCAGCTGATGCTTAATTTCTGCCTCACAGAGTGTCTCCTGGACATGAAACCTGGTCCACCACCCACCCCCATGAGATTTGAACCCTCGCCTCTTGTAAGCAGAACCTTCCGGAAACCCATGCTGCCCTGGGGCATAATGGCAACTTCTACTCTCCCAAAGGCCATCTGCCAGGGCCGGGCATCCCCACTGGCCCTTGGACAGGCTGGGCCTCAGTGACCAGTGGCTCCACCATCATCCCCTCACACGGCCCTGAGGCTGAGACCAGCTCCCAGGTCACCCGCGGCTCTGCAGGAAGGCCCTCCAGGCGGTACTGCACACTGCAGACACGAGCCCTCTGGGGTCAGCATCAGAGGGTGGTTGGCTTTGCTCAGAGATGGAGAGGCTGTGTCCTTGCACAGAGCTGTGGGCTGTTGATTAGGTGAAGGTCCTGGAAGGGTTTTTGAGGACTTACTGTGTGCTAGGTCTTAGGGAAAGAGTAGTAAGTGTCAGGTCACGGTCTTGCCCTCTTGGGGCTTACTGTCCAGTGGGCAGACAGATCTGGAGCTCATAGTTACCCAAATAGTTATGTAATTATAGTTGCAATAAGGCTATAAATGAGATGTATAGGAGCTGTGGGTGTACATAACCCGGAGCATGCCCTCTTCTGGGGAGTTTGAACTGAGACCCAAAGGATGAGGAGTGAGGCAGGTGTGTGTGTGTGTGTGTGTGTGTGTGTGTGTGTGTGTGTGTTTTAGAGATGGATGTAAGGATAGATGGATGTATGGATGGGTGGAGGTATGGGTGGATGGTGGATGAATGATGGATGGATGGATGGGTGGATGTATGGATGGATGGTGGATGAATGATGGATGGATGGATGCATGCAGGCGTGGATGATGGTGGATACATGGATGATGGATGGATGCATGGGTGGATCCACTGATGGATGGTTGAGTCTTTCAGGTAATGGGAACAGGCTCTGGAAAAGCTCAGAGGCCAGAGGAAGTGTGGTGCCTCTGTAGCTGACCAAAGACCATTGCGGAAGGTGTTTGGAGTTTAAGTAATGAGACTGGGGAGGCAGGCAGGTGGGATCACTGTGTACAGCTGGGCAAGTTGTGCACTATACTGCTTCAGGGGTGCCAGTCTTATGGACCACGGTGTGAATGGTGCCCCTGGAATTGTACAAGATGGGGGCCTGTAGGCAGGGGGCACCTCATGCAGACCTTGCCTCCATAGTAAGGGTTTTGGGCTTTGTTCCCAGACCAGTGGGCAGCCATGGAAAGGTTTTAGCAGTTGGTGATGGGGCTAATTTCCATCTCTAATGCTCTGAAGCAGCGCTGTCCCGTAGAACTTTCTGTGAAGATGGAAATGTTCTATTTCTGCATTTTCTAATATGGCAGCCACATGTGGCTGTTGAGCACTTGAAATGTGGCCAGAGCGACTGAGGAAGTGAATTTTGAATTTTTATGAATTTAAATTTAAAAAGCCCTAGTAGCCAGCTGTGGCTAGTGGTTCCATATGGACAGGGCAGCTCCAGAGGATCTGACCGTATCCAGTACAAACTCCTGTCACTCCTAATCCCCAGCAGCAATGAGTGCGTCTTGAGAAAGTCTACTGGAGATGTCACCTCTTGCTCGGAGGCCGGGTGGAGGCCTCAACCTCCCCTTCACAGGAGCCTCTGTTCACGCTCGGGCCAAGGGTGCCACTGGAGCTGTGGGACTGGGAGTTGGGCATGATGAGGATGGAGCCGAGGGGCCTTCCCTGTCCCCACTGCCCCTGGCTCCCCTGGGGTTGCTGACTGGGTCTTCGTCCTGTGGAACAGGTGGCCTTCTTCCCGCCCTTCACAGCCCAGTCCTAGTTTGTTCCCCAACAGCAGAGGCAAATTGATGAGGAAGCCACCTTGGCCCTGCCCCAGTGCATAGGTGGTGGGTGGTGTGGAGATGGTGTCCCAGTGGACATTAGGGAATGTGGACTTTGGGTCATGTTTCGGGAGGAGCCCAACTTGGTGGGGTGGGAGGGGCACACAGGGGCTGGGGCTGGTCTGCTCCTCCCACTTGCAGACCCGGGCCTCCATCCCTGGCTTTATCAGCACCCTGAGGGCCTCACACACGAGCCAGCTTATATGTCCAAGTTCATCCACTAGCCCCGCCGACAGCCACCCCTTGGTTACCCCTTCAGCCTAGAGGCACACTCGCCCATTGGCTGTCCGGTCCACCCTTGGGAAGCTGGATCCAGGGAAGAGGCCTGTGCAGGCCTTGCAAGCAGGCTCGGAGCCACTGGACAGGGCAGGGAAGGAGGGGCCAGAAGCGGAAGCATGGGCTCTGCTGGACTCATCCCATTGGCACCCTGGACTCCTCACTTCATAGGAGAGATGGAGCTGGAGGCTGGCCAGAGATGGGCCTCCTAAGCTCAGGGGCCAGGGCAGGGGTCCCAGCCGCCAAGACCAGGAAGGGGCCTGCAGGGCTTGTGGGCTAGGCATTTGATGTTGGTCTCACCCTACCCAGACTCTGAGCCACATGAGGGCAGAGCCTGGTGTCTCTTGCTCATTGGTGTATCCCTGCATCTTTCCCCATGCTGGCAGGGACCTGGGGGAGAGTGGGTCTTGCCTGGGCCCCCCACATACCTGCACACCCCGTGTGTGATAGGACACTCACTCCTGTCCCCTCTGTTGCAGTACGCTACTTCCTGAAGAATAAGGTCAGCCCTGATTTGTGCAATGAGGATGGACTCACAGCCCTGCACCAGGTAAGGCTTGGCTTACTGGGGTCCCCGTTCCCTGCTCCCCACCTGGACAGGTGCCCCATCCCCCTGCATTTTCCTGCCCAGAACCCTCAGGGAGGAGGCGGGAAGGGGAGCTGCAGCTGCCCCATCTGAAAGGCTCTTGTCTGCTTTGGAGATGTATGTGTCTGTTACAAACACCCACAGAGCCCCTGTGCACACGCGCGTGGCGCACACCCAGCCTCCGAGGACAGGGAGCCTCTGTCCACTGCATCCTGACTGCCAGCAAAGGCTTGATAAACAAAGCAAGTTTGTTTGGAGCTTGACAGTTTATGAAGCCCATTCGTTCACACCCGCCAAGGCATCCATCCACCCCAGCGACAAGGGTGATTGATGGGGATCATGTGACCTGCCTAAGGTCGCACAGCCATGAACTATGGCCATGAACTATGGGCCGCACATCTTTTCCAGGGCAGTGTGATGGTCCCAGCCCTCGTGGCTGGAGAGGGGCTGCTGGCTGTCATCTTTCTCTTGGATGCTGCAACAGCCTCCTAACTGGTCCCCAGCATTCTGTTGGCCCTGCCTGCCATGACTCATTCTCCTTGCAGTGGCCACAGGGATGCTCCAGTCAAACCTCTAGTGGCGGTACTCAAAGTACTCTGGGGTCTTTCCATAAGGCCCCTCGAGGCCTGGCCCCTGCTGAGCCCTCCATGCTTCCTGGTTCTTCAGGTGCACAGTTTTCAATTCCTTGTACACACTGTGTCCCCACCACACTTCCCCCCTGCACCTGGGTACATCCACTGGAGCCCCAGTTGACAGCCAGAGCCTGGGAGCTGTGCTGGGACATTCTTACCCTTTTCTCTTGAGCACCCCCTTTGTTAGGCATTTAAGCCGTTAGCATGATCATTTGATGTTGTCCCTCCTGCCCGGACCTGAGCCACGCCAGAGCACAGCCCATGTCTCTTGCTCATTGGGGTATCCCAGCATCATTCTCCATTCTGGCATACAGTAGGTGCTTAATATGTGCATGCTGATTTAATGAATGAACACACTGAAGCCTCCTTATGCCCTAGCCCGAGTTTCTGAGCAGGTGGACTTGAATGCAGCCTGGCGGGTGGGAGGACAGCTGCCAGAACCCTGGGCTGGTGCGAGCCCCTCCATCTCCCCGTGAGGGCAGGAAGGGTGGACAGAGGCTGGCCTCTGCCCTGCCCATAAGGCTGAGAGGCAAGTCTCCACCCTCAGCCCGCAGCCCAGTAGCACCTTGTGTGTCCTCTTGGCTTCTCCTCTTGTCCCGTAGGGCTTCAGGTGTCCACAAATTCTAGCTGTGTGATCTTGGATGAGTTAATCAAACTCTCTGTGCCTCGCTTTCCTCATCTGTAAAAGAGGAATAACAAGTACCCATCTCCTTGCATTGTTGGGAGGATTAGACAAATACACATTAAAAATGCTTCAAGCATCACTTAATGCGGATAAATGTTAGGTATTAGTATTATTAAAATTTGTCACATGTTCACTTCTCTGCAAAGCTACTTCCCTTATGTGAAGTGTGGGTTGATCCTCACAACAACCCTCTGAAATATTATTATCCCCACAGACACCCCTGCGCCCAGCCCCCATCCCAGCCCTTGCTCGGGTGGGGTCTCTCAGGTGCGGGCTGGTCCAGCCCAGGGATACCCCTCTTGCAAAACTGCAATTCTGGGTACACAATCCCCTCCTCCTTCAACTTGGGGCTCCCCACAACCCATCCTCATGTTTTCTGCAGCCCCTAAGTGTGGGATCTCTGGCCCTCCTGTCCCCTGACCTCAGGGGCTGGGCTGCTCCTCCTCCTATGGACGGGGCTCGCCAGACCCATCTCCCGGCGACGGCCTGGGGCCCCTCCCCTGTCCTCGCTGCCTCACTCCGGCGCCTTTGGCGCCCTCTGCCGGCCATGCCGTGTCCCTGCATGGTTCTCCTGACACCCGCGGCAGCCTTGCCTGAGAGGCTGGGGTCTCCCGGGCCCGCCTGTCCTGTCCGGAGAGAGACCCTCAGACCCAGCCAGCCCCACACCCGCTGGCGCAGAAAGAGAACCTGGGTCTCGCACCATCTGTGCAAACGGCTGCTCCTTCCCACGTGTCCTTCAGGCGCCGAGCCCTGGCTCTGCTGGAGTGGGGTGGGGGCTAGGGTGCCGCCCCTTCCCAGTCCCGCACCCCCCTGAGACCATGGGCTCCCGCAAGCGCCCTGCTCCTTCTGCTGACATCCAGCCACTTCTCCCCATGCCCACAGTCACTTGTGTAGCCCAGGCCACCGTCATCTCTTAATTGGGTGATTTCAACATAGCTTCTCACCGTCCCCTCCCAAAAAAGCGGCACACATGCAGTCTGTTCGCCACATGCAAGCAGAACAGGGAGTAAAGAGCGAGCAAGTGTGATATTGCTGCTGCTCTGACTATAACCTCAGCGTCCCCGCTGCCCTGAGGGTCGAGCCCTTCCGTGCATGGGCGGTGCTGAGTACAGGGCCCCGACTGCCTCTCCATCCCGCACCCTGGAAAGTGGCTCCCTGTCTTCTTCCTCCTCTGTCCTCGCCTCTCCCGGTTCATGGCCCTGGCTTCAGCCCCCTCTGTCCCCTTGGAATCTTTCACTCTGTCCCCGGAGTTTGGGGGCTCCACTGGCTGCGGGAGCCCTGCCAACCTCTCTGGGGGGCTAGGCTACTTGGGGCTTCCCCAAGAACTGAGCTCCTGGGTCAGAAATACCTAAGTCAGAGGTTTCAAACCATCATCTAGGGCCACATGTTGGAGGCCACCGCTGGGAAAGGGGACCTCTCCCAACTCCCTCACCCTCACCGACACACATCCCTGCTCCAAACCGAGCAGCCCTGCTTGGATTTATTAGTTATCTAAGTTAGAGTTTTCCATACAATTTTGTTTGAAGAAAGCCTTCTGGAATTAAAAAGAAAATGTCTTAAAGCCTCATTCAAAATTTCATCCCGTTCTACCAATATTTGCAAACATTTTATAGCTGACTTTATTTTTATATTATCTTTATATTTTTGTCTTGTCTATTATTTACTTACTCCAAAGAAACAGGCTCAGAAAGGTTAAGTGGCTTGCCCGAGATCACACAGCATGTAAGTCATGGAGTTGGGTTCAAACTCAGGCAGTTCAGCCCCACTGTCCTTTTCGTGGTCTCTCAAGGGGAACCTGGTGTGTCCCCACCGGGGCCTGGGGCCCTGCCTGGAGCTGACCCTGCCTGTGTCCCTCTCTCGCAGTGCTGCATCGACAACTTTGAGGAAATTGTTAAGCTGCTCCTTTCCCACGGTGCCAATGTGAACGCCAAGGACAATGAGCTGTGGACGCCCCTGCATGCCGCGGCCACCTGCGGCCACATCAACCTGGTGAAGATCCTCGTTCAGTAGTACGTGCCCTTCTCTCACCCGAGAACAGTCTCTGCTCCACCTCTTGATTTTTCCCAAGTTTCTTTTTTTTCTTTCTCTCTGTGTCTGTTTCTCTTTCATTCTTGGTCTCTCCTTGTCTTTTGCACTCCATGTCTCTCTTTATTCTCTCTCTCTCTTCATTCTCTTTTTGTCCCTAAATATGACTGTGGTCAAATACACGTGACGTACAATTTACCATCCTTGCATTACAGGAATAAATCCCATCTGGTCATGGTGGATGATCCTTTTAATATACTGCTGAATTTGGTTTGCTAGTATTTTGTTGAGGATTTTTGCATCCGTGTTCATAAGGAATATTGAGCTGTAGTTTCCTTTTCTTGTGTCTTTGTCTGGCTTTGTATCAGGGTATCATTCTCTTTTTTTAAAATCTCTTTTTCTCTCTCTGTCTCCATGAGTCCATGAATCTCTATATTCATCTCCTCCACTCTCTTTATGTATTGTTGCCTTTTAAAAAAAATTGTATTGAGGTCATATTGGCTTTTAATATTGTTGCCATTTTTGTTTTCCTTGCTATCAAAAAAAAAAAAAGCAAAAACAAGCCTACTTTCTTGGCTCTGCCTCCCAAATCTTGTCCACATGCTTTTCTTTGGGTAGAACCTTTTTGGGGGCACCATGGATCAATATCTTCCCAGGAGTGAGGCCATTTCTCTCTATATGGCTCTGACTGTTTTTTCCATCCTGAAATTCTTTCTAATCTGCTCAGGGGCTATAAATACACAGAAAAGGCAACATTCAATTTCAGGTGTACTCTTAAATTCCTCTAAGAATTGGTAGGCACTTTAGGTGGGCAAGGCCCCGAGCTGAGCACTAGGCATTCAGGGATGCAAAAGTCCTGAGGAACCAGGCAGAAAATCAGGTGATTTTAGGACATAGACGAGACAGAGTGCTTCTGGTGGGTTTGGGTCCCGGGAGGCCAAGGAGAGTGTCTGAGTGCAAGGAGTCAGGAAGAGTGGCCGAGAGCAGGTGACATTTTGCAGAGATCTTGGCAGAGCAATAGAAGTCCATCGGGTGACTGCTGGGGCCAAAGGGTGGATGGAGATGATGGGACTGCTACCCTGGCTCAGAGAGGTGGATTAGCTTGCCCAAGGGCACACAGGAGCTCGGAGAGGTCACAGTAGAGGGCTGTTAGGTCCAAGGACTAACTGGTGGCCCATGCCCGCACCTCTGATGAGAACCTGGGTGTGGCTAAGTCTGCCAAGAGCATGAAGTGGCGATGGTCCAGTTAGTGATGGTGTGAGAGGAAAAGAGAGTGGTACCAGCCTAGTGCAGTGGATCCCTAACACAGATCTGTACCAGAATCACTGGTGCATGGGTTTAAAATACCGGATCCTGAACCCCACCCTCCAAGAGACTGTTTCGGGAGGTCTGGAGTGGAGCCCAGGAAGCTGCGTTTTATTTCAGTGGTTCACGGGTAATCCTGCTGCAGGGCATCCCAGGACCGCGCTCGGGAACCGCTGGCCCAAAAGGCAAATTCCTCCCAGGAGCCCCAAGGCTCTGTCCTGCCCCTGTCCTTTCGGCCCTTTGGGCAGGGACTTGGAGAAGGAGGTGGGGGATAACCAAGGATGTTTCTACATGTGGACACAGACTGAAATAGAACGTGGAGAAGTGAAAAGAGCTGGCACACCAGAAACCTGGCTTTGAGTCTTGATCCTCACACATCCTAGCTGTGTGACATTGGGCAAGTGACTGAACCTGTCTGAGTCTTTGCTTCCCCTTGAGTGGGATCAGGCCAACAATAATGACCCAAGAGGACTATTATGAGGATAAGTAAGATGATGTGTGTAAAGAGCTTACATCAAGCCTGGCTCTAAGCAGATGCCTCGTAAGTGGTGCTGCTGCCGTTAATGTTGTTTTTGTGATCGTCACCAAGGAGGACTTTGACATCTGTCCTGCTGGTTCACCAGAACAGGAAGCTGGGGGAGATCTGCTGGGACAGCTCTCCTGGGGCCCCTGGGATCCTGAAGCCACTGTCCTTGCTGGGATGTCCTGTGGTGGGGTTGTGGTGCTGGGGTGCACAGGGGGGTTGTGAGGGAGAGGCTGGAGGGCAGGGGCAGTCAGACCCACCCTGGCCACACCTCCCTGGCCCTCACCCCGGCGCTTTCTCTGCAGTGGGGCCGACTTGCTCGCCGTCAACTCTGATGGGAACATGCCGTATGATCTCTGTGAAGATGAGCCCACCCTGGATGTCATCGAGACGTGCATGGCATACCAGGGTAAGGGCAGGACGACATCCCATGAAGTGGGCTCAGCGCCGAGGTGTGGTCTCTTAAGCAGTACAGGTGAACCAGTTAGCTGGCCCTGCGCCTGCCTGCCTCATGCTCAGTGCTCAGAATCAGGATGGGTCCTCATTATTGTTTTCCGTGTGATTAACAAGATGAGGCCACGGAAGGACCCTGGGAAACGTGTGGTGCAGAAGGGAGGTATTGTTCTCATCCGTGTCACCCACACACGCGGGCAGCCTCAGCTGGCCTCCTCTCCTCTTTGTCAGCTGTGACAATTCGATTCAATAAACAGTCACAATAAAGATATATTCCCATTTGGGAAAATAATCAGAAGTCAAGAACATTTGCGGCTGCCTGCTCTGTGCCAGGCACCACGCTGACTACCAGGGGCCCAAATAAACAAGATGTGGGCTTTTCTCAGCTCACAAATGGGCTTCAGAGAGGAAACAAATGTAGCAATCAGAGAGACCTGCCCGCCCCCACCACCCCACAGACCTGCTTCTGAAGCGTGTGCTCAGGAAGACATCTCAAACCCAGACCGTCGGCTGCAGCCCGAGCTCCTGCCGGGTCCTGCCCTTGGGTTTTCTCCCAGGTCACTGCAGTAGCCGCCGATTCGGTCTCTCCGTTTCCGGACACCCAGGCTTTTTCTAATTCATCTTCCACAGAGGTTCTTAACCATTTCTGTGCCAATCTCGTGAATCTATAGACCCCTTCTCACAATAATGTTTTTAAACGCAGTTATCAAAATCATAGGATTATAAAGGAAACCAATTATATTAAAATACAGCTACCAAAATATTTTTAAATGTGTTATATAGAAACTTTTAAATTCATGAAACAGTTAGACAACATGATATGAAAATACCTGTAGTTTCTGTTGGTGATAAAGACACAGGCATTGCTAATTCGACTGTGAATTTTGCCTCTATTCTAATGGAAGGAAATGCTGCATTTCATTGAAAGCTTAGAGAAAATAAACGTGATTCTTTTCTCTCCTTTCAAGTTTACAGAGCTCTCCTGAATTCTATACACGAATACTTGATCTGATGGACCTTTCTCAGAGCATGTTACTCTCTTCTTAAATACCATTAGTAGCTGCCATTAACACAGACTTTTTGGCCAGAGATTCAGGTTTTAAGTGTCTTTTTGGGTCCCTCCACCTCAGCTGACTC
This sequence comes from Equus przewalskii, assembly GCF_037783145.1. Lineage (NCBI taxonomy): Eukaryota > Metazoa > Chordata > Mammalia > Perissodactyla > Equidae > Equus > Equus przewalskii. Next base: position 28,937,234 of record NC_091851.1, read on the forward strand.
CACTCTGCATTTGAAAGTTATATGTTCATTAATTCAGTGATTTCTGTAGCAAAAACTCATTGAGTCTGTGCCTGGTGCTACAGACACAGCTGTGGATGAGACGAAGGAAGATGAAGGAAACAGATAGAGACCCTGGTCAGATAGGGCACTCAGGGGAGGCCAGCTGGGGAGGTGATCCTAAAGATAGGGTGGTCAGGGGAGGTGATCCTAAATATGGGATGGTCAGGGGAGGTGATCCTAAAGGTGGGGTGGTCAGGGAAGGCCAGCGGGAGAGGTGATCCAGGCCAGACCAAAAGGATGAGAAGGAGCCAGCAATCTGAGCAGTTAGAGGCAGGTAGGTGGATGGTAGGGATTTCCAGGTAGGAGAACAGCATACATACCATAACTGATGTTGTACAGGGCCTGCTGGGTGTCAGGCAGGAATGGCCCTTGTTCTCTGAGCCAGTGCAGGGTGCTTGTGTTCCTACGGCTCGGGAATAATGATCTATGGGCGTGTCTGTTTACCGCCTTGACTAGCGGACGCTGGGGAGCGGGAGCCTTGCCTCCCCCATCTGCCTCCTTTCCCCTCTTGGGGCCTGGGCCTGGGAGTGCTGAATAAATCCCCCCTTCCCCACTGCAGGCATCACCCAAGAGAAAATCAACGAGATGCGGGCGGCTCCTGAGCAGCAGATGATTGCGGACATCCACTGTATGATTGCAGCAGGCCAGGACCTTGACTGGATAGATGCCCAGGGTGCCACACTGGTAAAGAGATGGGCTGCACTGGTTTGGGCTAGGGGGTCAGGACCAGAACCAAGACCATCTAGGGCTGAAGTGGGTCAGCACCTGAGAGAGGCAAAACCTATACAGCTGGGGCCTGTCCGTGGCTTTGGACCCCCTCCAGCCCCCTTAGGGGCCAGGGTTGCCCCTGGAACATGAAGGGGTAGCAGAGCGGGGCTGAGCTGCTTTAAGAGTCTGGCCGCTCAGCTGGGGCTGGGAGTTAGGAGCCCTGGGGGGAAGCTTGGCTCTGTTGTCCACCTGCTCTATCTCCAATTTCCTCCTTTACCTCAAGCTCCGGGTGTCCATCTTGAGCTCATTATTTCCCTCTCTTCCAGTGATGTCCCCCGCTTAAGGACTGGTGTCACCATTCATCCACTCACCCATGCTGTCTTGCTTTGCACCTTCCTTTCCTCTGCCTCCGTGTATCCTCTCCCACTTCCCTGCCTGGCCTCATCAGCAATCCCCATATTGCTGCAACAGCCTCTCCTCTGGGTTCCCTGACTTCAGAGTCCAGACACCCCCAGTCATCCATCCATCCATTGTCCATCTATCCATCCAGTCAAAACCCACCTCCTCTGTGCCATGTGTTTTTCTAGACCCTGGAGATATAGAACAATGGAACCTTCTTCTCTCTCAAATCTGCCTGGTTAGCTCCACTCACCCTTTCAGCTCAAGGGTCAGTGATGTGGGAAACCTTGACCTCTCTCCATAGGTTATCAGAGCACAATGCAGCCAAACATTGGGGAGAGTCTGCTTCTGCAGCCTCTAAACTGAAAATGAGAGCGTGGCCTTGGAAGCCCAAGGCCCCCCCCCCCCCCACACCGCTTGCTGATGGCTGGACCCTGCCCTAGGCTTGGGGTCCATGCCGGTCATGAGCCCTCAGAGGTCTCAGAATCCTGAGCTCCCCAGGTAGGGCTCAGAGGTACCAAGTTTTCCTGTAGTTCCTCAGGCCTGACCTCTTGGCTCAGGTGTGGTAACTGGGCTTCTCCCACCTGGTTCCTGAGCAACACCCTCTGCCTCATGTCTTTTTCTATTACCTGGGTCCCTCCTCAGATCACCTGCTCCTCCCAGCGCTCAAGGATGAAGTCAGGTAGTAGGATTGGATGCCGCAGTATGAACTCAAGGCCAGGCTGAACCAGAGCATTGCCCACCCTGCCTGGGGCTCCTTTGGGTCTGTGGCTGGGCCCTCCAAACACACAGATCTTCTCCTCTTGGGCTCGGCTGGCCTCAGGGTGGCCACACCCACATGGGCCGGGCATGTACCAGGTCTCAGGTCTTCCCAGTAAAGTGGGGATACTAACAGAACCTTCCTCACTGGGTTGCTGGAGGGACCAAATGAGATTCTGCGTGGAGGTGCTTAGCACAGAGTCTGTAAACTCTCAGTTGATGTTAGTGATTAATATCATCATTACCATTAACAATAGCACTCTCCCAGTCATGCCTTTTTATTCCCAGCCAAGTATTAGACCCCACAGTTTTGTAATGTCTGGCTGGCCAGCCAGGTGCACTCTCTACAAGTGGCAAGCATCAGACATTTATAAATCAAATAATTATACTAATTTTCATGGATACCTGTACGAGATCATACCCTGGGTTTATTCTGCAAATTAAAAAATAAGGGAAAACCTCCATTTGCTAGAACCTTACAGCAACCTTACCCCAGGAGGTGGCAGCGTCTGGCCATCTGGGCTGAGTTCTGAAGGGCCACTTCCTGGGGCCATGCCTTCTCTGTCCCACTGGCTGGGGCACTACTGCCCCAGATCTCAGTCCCCTGGAGCCCTCTGGTTTTCTCTGGTTTCCTCCCAGCTGGGCTTCTGCTGGCTTCCTTGGGCTCTCATCTCTATCTCCCACCTTAGCTTGGCAGTGGGTTTCTCTTTGCCTCATCTACTTCTTGCTCCTTCGTCTGGTCCCATGGTGCACCTTGTCATCATTTACTGCTCTCTGAGAATATTAACCACTTACTGAGTGTTCCTCATGTGCTAAGTATTTTATATATTTTCTGGGAGATCAAGCAAGTGGGACAACTAATGTCTGCAAAGTGGCACCCATCAGTGGGGGTCTTGTATGGTGCCAGGTAGAAGAGTTGGGGGCTCAACATGAGGCTTTCCCTTATTGGATGTATTGGTTATCTATTGCTGTATAACAAACTACCCCCAAACTTAGCATCTTAAAATAACAATAAATATTTGTTATCTCACAAAGTTTTTGTGGGTCAAGGAATTGGGAACAGTTTAACTGGGTGCTCTGGCTTAGGGTCTTTCATAAGGTTGCAGTCAAGATGTCAGCACAGGACTGTAGTCATCTGAAGACTTGACTGTGGCTGGAAGTTCCACTTTCAAGATGGCGCGCTCACATGGCTGGCAAGTTAGTGCTGGCTGTTGGCAGGAGACTTCAGTTTCTCACCTCCTTAGAACCTCTCCTTCAGGCTGCTTAAGGGTCCTCACTACATGGTGGCTGCTTCCCCCTGGAGTGATTGATCCAAGAGACCATAAGGTAGAAGCAGCAATGCCCTTTATGGCCTCATCTCAGAAATGGCACACTACCATTTCACAATAGCCTCTTTGTTAGAAAAGAGTCACTTGTTCTGGCCCACATTCAAGAGGAAAGGAATTAAGCTCCATCTTTTAAAGGGAAGCATGTTAAAGAACTTGTAGACGTATTTTAAAACCACCATATTGGACCTTTGAGACCCCTTCTATAGGGCTCGGTGCATAGTAGGGACTCAGTAAATGCTGTTGTTTTAACCAGAGGGGCTCCAAGACCAACCACAGGGAGAAGAGCTCTCCTCCCTGCCTTACCTTCTAGGTTCATATTGCACACTTAATAATCCTCTGCGATGTGGCTGGTGTTTTTGCCTCATTCTGTTCCATTCTACTAGCCCCAAGAATGATCTGAGACTTGGGTTGGGGTCAGAGAGGGCTATCCCCCACTCCAAATGAGGGGGGCTACCCCCCTCCAAATGTAGGACCATCTCCAATAGGGGATGCTCACTTCTTTCCTCTCCTTCAGCTGCACATAGCTGGAGCCAATGGATACCTACGGGCAGCTGAGCTCCTCCTGGACCATGGAGTGCGCGTGGATGTGAAGGACTGGGATGGCTGGGAGCCCCTGCATGCAGCTGCCTTCTGGGGACAGGTAGTTGTCACCCATAGGGCTGTGAAGGAGGCCAGCACAGGGTCAACCTGCTGTTCTTTGGGCCAGTAGTTGATTCGAAAGAATGCGAGACCCACTTAAGCTGTTGACTACAGCTAGCATGGGGAATATGAAAAGGCCTAGGGAGTTTGCAAAAGTGTTTGACAAGTGGTGTCCTAACAAGATAATAATCAAATCTGCAAAATTAGAAAATTCCCAGTGTTTCTGCTTTGTGTAGTTGCTCCATTTGTTTCCCAGATATAAAACTCTGATTGCAGCTTTTGCAGTCCCTCCTTAGATACTTGACAGCTCTAGAGTTACAAGTGACTCCTTCTTCTGTCTCTTGACCTGGCCCAGTCATGCTGGAGGAGGTGTCAAGCCCATTGCATTTGCCAGGATTCCTGGCTCTAGGGTCCAGAGCCTTCCCTGGAAATCAACTTTGCCCCATAATTCTTTGGGTCACATCCTAGGAGGCCTTGGGCATTCTCTCCACGTCCTAGGCTTTCTGAGTCCTGAGCAGGGGGAACGTGGTTTTCTTCCTGTGTTTCAGATGCAGATGGCAGAGCTATTGGTGTCCCATGGGGCCAGTCTTAGTGCTAGGACATCCATGGATGAGATGCCAATAGGTAAGTCCAACACAACACTTGGTACACACATAAGCACTCACCAACTTTTTGGTGGGTACAGGGATAAATTAATGAATATACAGGATAGATGGTGGATTGGTGTGTGGATGGGTGGATGGATGAATGAATAGATTAATGGATGATAGACTAAAAGACAGATGAATGGATGGACAAATGGATAGTTGGATACATGTGTGGATAAGTGGATGAAAATATGGATGTATGTGTGGAAATATGGATGGATGGATGAATAAGTGGATGAGTGGGTAGAGGATGAATCTGTGGATGGATGGCTGGCTCAGTGAATAGGTTGATAGATGTATGAAGGGATTAGGTGGATTGAGTGGGTGGGGATATGTGATTTCAGCATCTTTGCATAATTTCTTGTTGGGCTACATGGGGTACCTGCTTGTTTCTCTCCATACTTCTCGTATCAGTGGAGAGCTGATGACTCTTCTTGGAAACTATCAAAAGTGTATGAATCCTTTGGTCGTAGCTGGGAACCTTAGGAGTTGTGATTGTGCATGGAACCTGGGCTTCCTGTTTGTATTCTCCTCTAAGCATTGGGTTGTAGCCCAGGAAATAAGGCTGGCATTGTCTTCTCCCCTCCCTGCATGCCCCCAAAAGGTTCTGGGTGTTTTCAGTGGGTTGGGGTGGCAGCTCCCGTGCACTGCTGCCACAGTGGACTCCTCTGCCCCTTCAGACCTGTGTGAAGAGGAGGAGTTCAAGGTCCTGCTGCTGGAGCTAAAGCACAAGCATGACGTGATCATGAAGTCACAGCTGAGGCACAAGTCATCCTTGAGTCGGAGGACGTCCAGTGCAGGCAGCCGTGGGTGAGTCACAGGGAGGGCTGCAGGGGTCCCATGCATGCTCCTGCCTGGGGTGCCCGGGCACAGCCCTCCAGCACCCCCTCTCTCCCCTCAGGAAGGTGGTGCGTCGAGCCAGCCTGTCGGACAGGACCAACCTGTACAGGAAGGAATATGAGGGCGAGGCCATACTGTGGCAGCAGCGGAGTGCATCTGAAGACCAGCGGACCTCGACATACAATGGGGACATCAGGGAGACCAGGACAGACCAGGAGAATAAGGACCCAGTGAGTGGCCTCACGCTCTACCCCAGTGTCAGCCACTGCCTTGCAAAGAGGACAGGGCCCCAGCCTGGTCTTGCCTCAGAGGGGCGTTAGCTGGGCAGTGCCCTTAAACCAGCTGGATCCCATCTGATGGTGGTGGCTCCTGTAGCTAATGAGGCGAGCCTAGGGTGTGTTTGAGTCAGAGCCAAGAGCTTTGGCACACAGTAGGGTCTCCTAATCCACAGAGAGCAAGTGGCTGCCATGTGCCTGCTTGTGCTCCAGCAGATCTAGACCTGGGCTTCCCAGGAGGGAGGCTCACTCCGGGAGCTAAGGGTACTCAGACTTTCTTGGGGAAAATATAACAATATGTTGAGAATTGTGTTTACCAGAACACATCTGGTTGGAAGAAAGCTTTTGAAAACCTGAGTCGGGTGCTGGTAGGACCTCTAAGAAGTCTGCTCCAGCAGGAGCCAGGGGTCTGGGCATTAAACTGCTTTCCTGAGGGGATGTTGCATTAATTTCCTAGGACTAATTACTGCAAGCTTGGTGGCTTAACATGTCAGAGATTTATTCTCTCATACTTCCAGAGGCCAGAGGTCTGAAAATCAAGGTGTCACCAGGGTTGCTTCCTTCTGGGGGCTGTGAAGGGGAGTCTGTTCCATGACGCTCTTCCGGTTTCTGGTCGCCCAGGCCTTCCTTGGCTTTTGCTAGCATGACTCCATTCTCTGCCTCTGACTTCCCATGGCCTTCTTCCTGGGTGTCTGTGTCTGTTTTCTCATCTTAGAAAGACAACAATCATTGGGTTAGGACCCACTCCAATCCAGTATGACCTCATCTTAATTTAACCAATTACACCTGCAGAGACCCTGCTTCCAAATAAGGTTACATTCAGAGATGTGGAGTGGACATGAATTTGGTGGGGGACACTATTTGACCCACTCAGGTCCAGGCATGGCTGCTGTCTTGCTGAGTGGGGCAAGCAAGTTTGGGGCCATTGCAGAATTGGTGGGGACAAGAAGGGAGAGGCTGACCATACCCGCCGTGGTCTGCCTTTTTGGTTCTTCCATCACACAATGAGCAGCTGGAAACGTTTCTAGAGAGCATTGCTTTGGAGGGATGCAAAGGGATTATCTGCCCAGCGTGCCCGCATGGCTCAGTGGGACCCTGCTTCCCCATGTGAACAGGGAGGTCACAAGTGGCTTGTCTCACCAGCAGGAGTGACAGTGGCTTCGGAAGGGAATCCCCTTGAAAGCCGCTGTCTGGGATGGAGCGGGCACACATGGAGACTTTGTCCCACCTAGTCCCTAAGCTTGGGGCTTGGGGAGAAAAGAGTTATAGAGTGAAATCAAACCACATTTCAGATGCCTCTCAGCTATGCTTTATTTATTTTTTTCTTTGTGGTTGAGGTGTAACTTATGTACAGTAAAGTACACAAATCTGAAATGAACTTTTCAATGAACTTTTACAAATAGAGTCAGTCGCGTTCATCTGAGCCGTCCTGGTGGGGTTGCTGTGTAGCTTGCGTTTTAAGTTTGTATTTCCCTGATGGTGGATGATGTTGAACACCTTTTCATGTGCTTATTGGCCATTTGGTTTTCTCTTTTGTGCACCATCTATTCTTTTGCCTTTTTTTTGTTGTTGTTTGGTTGTTTCTCTTTTCCTTAACCAATTTGTGGGAGAGACTGAGATTCTTAAAGAAATCTTCATGGAAGCAGCTCCTCCCCCTCCATGCCTGCTTTGTCCCTGTGTTTGTTCAGCTCTCACAGGCCCCAGGATGCTCCCAGAAGTGCTGCTTGATCTGGAGTCTCATAAATCATTAACCCTATAGGGAATGGGGTAGGGGGATGAGGCTGCCAGAAACTACCCTGAGTCAGGCCCGAGTTTGTTGTTGTTACTTTCTGGAGCTTTCTTACCAAGGCTGCAGTGTGTAGGGAGTTAGGTGAAGGCAAACAGATGGGCAGCTTTGCCTCTGGGGCTGGGGCTTCAGGCCTGGGGAGGAGAAGGGACGGTACAGAGATGGCATAGCCCGAAGCAGGCTGTCCTCACCCCAGGTACCCAGAAGTCCAGTTCCAGGGCAACTGTCAGGGTCCAGGGCCCCTGTCCCAGCCCCGGGGGAAACAACGAGATCACAGGACACAGCTACAAAGCTCCAAGTTCCTTCCTGTTTCTTCCCTGCTGCTTTCAAGGCTTTAGGTGCTGGCAAGGATGTGATGGTCTCTAAGGTAGGGAGAGATTCTCCAGGTGTGGTCCCTGGTCTAGCAGCATCAGCATCACCTGGGAACTTAGAAATGCAGAGTCTCAGGCTCTGTCCCAGATGTACTGGATCATGAACTCTGGGGCCAGGGCCCTCCAGGGGGTTCTGGTGTACGTTGGAATTTGAGAACCACTTATCTAAGGGAATATTTGCTCAGCTTGATGCTCAAGTCACGTTTCTGCCAAGATTCTGCCCTGTTGGCCCCTGGGGCTGGCTCTGGTACATGCTTTCGTCAGAGCTGACTCCAGGGTACTAGGCACAGCAGTGACGAGATAGCCCCATCTCTTCAAATAGCGCTTCACAATCTAAACTGTGCAAGAAAATTACCTGGGGAGGTGTTTTCATTTTTGTGTTTTTTTAAAATCCTGTTGTCCAGGCTGCAACCAGACTGATTAAATCAGAATCTCTGGGCTTGGGACCTAGGCATTGTATTTATGTATTTTTTTAAATTAATAGACTTGATTTTTTTTTTCCTTTTTCTCCCCAAAGACCCCTGGTACATAGTTGTATATTCTTCATTGGGGGTCCTTCTAGTTGTGGCATGTGGGACGCTGCCTCAGCGTGGCTTGATGAGTAGTGCCATGTCCACGCCCAGGATTCGAACCAACGAAACACTGGGCAGCCTGCAGCGGAGCGTGTGAATTTAACCACTCGGCCACAGGGCCAGCACCTAGACTTGATTTTTTTGAGCAGTTTCATGTTTACAGAAAAATGAGTGGAAAGTACAGACAGTTCATATATATATATATATATATACCCCACCCCCGATTGTGTCCCCCAGTTTCCACTATTATTAACATCTTGCATTAGTGTTGTACATATATTATCATTGATGAGCCAATATTGATACCTTATTATTAACTGAAGTCCATTAGGGTTCTGTGTTGTACATTCTCTGGCTTTTGAGAAATGTATAATGTCATGTAGCCATGGTTAAAGTGTCATACCAAATACTTTCACTGCCCCCAAAATCCCCAGTCCTCCACATATTCATCCCTCCCCCACCCTCTGGCAGCCACCGATCTTGTTACTGTCTCCACAGTTTTGCCTTTTCCAGATTGTCATAGAGTTGGACATACACAGTATGTAGCCTTGTCAGATTGGCGTTGTATATGTTTTGAACCCTCAGATGATTCCAGTGTGCATCCAAGGTTGAGAATCAGTGTCTTAGGTCCCTGCTACTCAGGCATGGGCAGAAACTTGTTAGAAATGCTGAAATTCAGGTCCCGACCCCGATCTAGTGAGTCAGAATACACATTTTAACCAGAGCCCCAGGAGACTCATGTGCACATGAAAGTTTGAGAAGCACTGACTTAGACCATCAAGGATCTGTCCTTCCCTCCCACCCCCAACCATGTGGCCTCAGTCTGCCTGTATAGTTCAGAAGGAGCCATTAAAGAAAAAGAAGAAACAAACAAACGGAAGCTTGCTATGGCAAGTGCCCCCCACCTTACCATATTTTAACCTAATTTTGTATTTCTTGGAGCTCTTTCCCAGAAATAGAGATTCTTGGAATCACGAGTCAGCACATAAAGATTGTCTTCATTCTTCTTACCAGCTGCAGAACATTCCAGAACAAGTACTTGCCATAATTTCCCCACCTGCCTAACGATGACTTTCAGGCTTTGCTCCCCTTAGGGAGCATATCCCCTGAGCTTGCTGGGGCAAGGTGTACATTCTTTCTTAAAAAAAAATTTTTTTCTGATGATGTGATACTGTCCTCCGAAGAGGTTGTGGCAGTTTATGCCTACCCATTTCTCCACACCCTTACCAACAGTGAGTAATCACACACTTTTAAAATATTGGTCATGCTACTTGGTTGTTTTAGTTTTTATAACATTAATATTAGGGAGGTTGAATATTTTTCCTACGTTTATATGTGGTATATATATCTATATATATTTTTCTGTGAGCTGCATATTAATGTGTTTTGCCTTTTTTTTCTGTTGGGTGGTTGGGCTTTTTTAAATGGACTTTTAAGAACTCTTTATATATTTAGGAAATTGGTCCCTTTTCTGTCATATATGTTGCAAATATTTTTCCAGTCTCTTCATGCATCTTTTGACTTTGTTTATGGTGATTTTTGCTATGCTTTACATTTTTGTTATTGTCGGACGTATCTACCTTTTAGTTTATAGTTTCTAGGTAGCAGCTACTTTTAAGGGTCTTGTTATCCAGGGATTATGGGTATAAAGGATCTCTGGGTAAGACTCTCTGCCATTTGGAGTGGACATATGCTGGGAATACAGAGGAAGGATTACAAGTGACCAAAAACCCAACTAAAATTGGCTTTCACAAAAATGGAATTTATTGGTTCATGTAACTAAAACGTCTGGGACCAGCTGGATCCAGGGGCTCAAAGCACATCATCGGGACGCTCCCTCTGTCTTTCAGTCTTCCTTCAAGCCGCCTTCACCGTAAAGCAGACCCTTTGACATGGTGTCTCCCTGGTCCCCAGCTTACTTCATTCTTACTACCCACAGTTCCTGCAGAGACAGAACTTCTCTTTCCCAATCATTGTAGCAAAAGTTCCAGGGTTGACTTTCATTGAACCAATTTCGGTCAAGAACCCATCCCTAAACCAATTCCTATAGCGAGGATGTTGACCAGCCAGGCCTGGGGTCATGGTCCAGCCCTTGGAGCAAGATGGGAGTTGGTCAGCTCTACCAAAACACATAGATTGGTGATTTCCCCAAAGGAAAATGGAGGTCCTATTACCCAGGTAGGGAAAACAGATGAGGACAGGTCCAAACAATAATGCCCTCAGCAGAGGTACAAGTGGGGAGTGGGTTCAGATCCTCCAGCCAGCTGGTAATGTTGTCCTTCTCACTCTTAGAATCCCAGGTTGGAGAAGCCCGTACTGCTCTCTGAGTTTTCTACCAAGATCCCACGAAGTGAAATGGACATGCCTGTTGAGAATGGCCTCCGGGCTCCGGTCAGCACCTACCAGTATGCACTGTCCAACGGAGACGTCTGGAAAGTGCATGAGGTGCCAGATTACAACATGGCCTATGGCAGCCCTGGCGTGGCCGATGCCCCCCCGCCCTGGAGTGGCTACAAGGAACAGAGCCCCCAGACGCTTCTGGAGCTGAAGCGGCAGCGGGCTGCAGCCAAGCTGCTTAGCCACCCCTTCCTGAGTACCCACCTGGGCAGCAGCATGGCCAGGGTGGGCGAGAGCAGCAATGAAGGCAAGGCCCCCTTGATCGGAGGCAGAACTTCACCGTACAGCAGCAATGGGACCTCGGTGTATTACACGGTCACCAGCGGAGATCCCCCGCTCTTGAAGTTCAAGGCCCCCATAGAAGAGATGGAGGAGAAGGTCCATGGCTGCTGCCGCATCTCCTAGTCTCTGTGTGACAAGGAGAGAAATGCTTTGGGGTGGGGTCCCTGGAATCCAGTCCAGCCCAGCAGCTCTGGCTGGGGAGGCATCAGAGGGCAGCTGGGGGGCAGGTGGGCTCGGCTTTCCAGAGGAACCCCGACCCCACCTCTCACCCAGCTGCTCATAGCATCACCACTTCTCACGGTTCTGCTTCCTGCTGCATTGTCTGCCATCAGAAACAAGGCCCATCGTGGCTTCCTGACCCACCCTGCTGTCAGATTTTGGGAGGGCGGGCTGCATTTCCAGTTCTGTCATTGGTAAAGGCTTCTCTGGACCAGTACTTGCTTGTCACATGTCAACACACACTCACACACATGCTCAATCAACATGTGTAGGAATGACACAGCTGGGCTCATGGGAAGCAGGTGGGACTGAGAATTTGTGGGCTATGCCCAAGAGGATTGAAGTTACGTTTCAGAGTTTCATCACCACTGCCAACATGGCTTTAGCAAGGGAGGGGCCTGCTCAGCTGAGACCTGCCCAGAGTCATACCAGGGTCTGGGCCACCATCCACATCTGGAAGGAGCAAGGTGTCCTCTCTGTGTTCACAGGGAGCCATGTATCCATGGGGTCGATGAGATGGATACAGGCCTGCTCCCCACAGCCTTGCCCAGGTGAGGGGCCAGCTGTGTGACTACCCAGGGGCTGAGGTCGAAGACCAGGCTATTCCATTCCAAATCACATTTTGCTCTTGGGTGAAAATATCAACAAGTGGAGGGGGAGGGGGAGCAAAGTTAGTGTTTCCCAAAGTGCATTTGGTAAAAGAATTATTTTAGGCTGTAAAACTAGGCAAGAGGTAACCGAATTTGCTTTCTTTCATGGATGGCATCACAAGTGCTAGGTTTTACCAACTGGGGTTGGAAAAGTGAAGCTAAATGAGGTGCTTCAGTTGAAGGGCTTTTCCCAGGTGAGGGATGAGTTCGTGTTGTTAATTTCTGCAAACATCTCTGTTAACCGCGACAGAGCGCAGCATCCTGGCTGATCTTTGTAAATATTCAGATGGCTTCAGGTTTTGCTCCAGCCGAACTCAGCCAGCCCCCTCAGACTGAGCCATCAGAATGAGCAGTGAGGGGCTGCTGGGGCCCACACCCCTCCCAGAGTGAATGCTCAGGACCCCGGCCTGGCTTGCCTTTTCTAGAGTGCTCAGTGCCACAAGTTTTCCAGTTGGCCCTTGTGAGTTTCCGCCTGGCCCAGGGGCTCCCAGCCTGCTCCCGGAGTGGTGACGTCACAAGGCTGCAAACCCAATGTGCCCGTGGCCAACTCTCTGTGCTGCATTCAGGAGAGTGAATCCATGCAGTGGTGGGGCTGGAGTTGGGTCTCACTCCAGCTCTACAGTTTCATAGCCCCTGTCTCCCTGATGCTGGAGAGGGAGGACCATGAGGGGCAGGCTGCTTGTCCCCTCTCCACTGCATTCTCTCATGAGCCCCTTTGAAATTGTTGCCCATGAGTTGGGTGCTGTCCAAAGGCTCATCCAAAACCTGTTGGTGTAATTCACAAGCTGCAGGTTTGTTCCCTGCCCTGTGCGCCTTTCACTGGTCCTAAAACTACCTCCTTAGAGCTCTGAAGGGGCCCCTTAGGTCCAGATTCTGGGATTTGGGAGACAAATCTGGGTTCCCTTTAACCCTCTTCTTTCTGAGCCTTTGAGAAATTCTCTCCGAGGGGCACTTGGGCCAGGGGGCTGGGGCTGGAGGAGCCTCCTTGTGCCGCCACCCTAGTAATGGGGCTGCTGTTTGTCAGTCCCAGTCCCCCACTGTGGCCCCCATGGCTCCCCTAGCCCAGAGAGGGAGCTGGATCCCAAGGGACCTGGCTGATGCTTTACCAGGGGCAGGGCAGTTGGGCTGGAGAGCAGGGACTCAGGGGAGTCATTGCGCCCCTGGTGGCTCCTGGATGCAGGGAGAGTCACAGCACCAGGCCACTCCCACCCCAACGCCCGAACAGATCCAGTCTAGGGTGGAGGGGCAGGTCAGGAGACTGCAGGCAGGTGGGCGTCATGCCTCCCACATCCCTGGGGTCTGGGGGCAGCCTCTGCATCATCTCAGCCTATGGCTGGAGCAGGACAGGGATGAAACAAAACATATATACCTTTGGCTTTAAAACAGTGTTCAGATCAGACTGACACTGCAATTCTTCTTAAGCCAACTTAAGTTGCAAGCTGGGGAGTGCCGAGGAAAGCCACACACTCCTAGGAGAGAGCTGTGCAGGTTTTCAGATCTGTTTGCTCAGGGGCCAGAGACTGAAGGCACTTATTGCCCACTCTGAGCCCTCTGGATCCCCTGCTTCCCCCTTGCTTCCTGCCTCCTGGGCCATTCCTCTCCCACCCAGAGGACTGGGAATCCCACCTGATTCCCTGGCAGGAGCCAACTGCAGACTCTTGGGCATTAGCTCGTGTTTTCAGTCGGGGATAAACCATTCCCTGTTAGAGCTTCAAGTACCTGGGGAAGTTTCCCTGTGGGTCTCTTGGGTGATGAGGGACAAGTTGGGGCCAGGGTCATTCATTTATTCACTCATGCAGTTTGTGGAGCAGTTGCAACACACCAGGCACTATGTTAGGTTTGGGGATAAAGGACGAACAAGACAGAGTGAGGAGACCGCTCTTTACAGTTTTCATCCCTTGAGGACCAGGGGTATCAGCAGCCCCATTCAATTCACCTGAGACAGTGACTGCTTCCTGGTTCACATCCCTTTGCTTTTCAGCTCCTAAAATCCATAGAGTATGAATCCTTCTAGCTGGGAAACCACTGTCATGGCCACCCCTGGATAATGTTTGCCACTAAATGCACCTGTCGGATCTTGGGTTCCAGGCAGACAGCATCCCAAGTCCATCTGGGGCTTTTAGGGATAGCCGCCTCAGGCCAGTATCTTTGGGACACTGTATAAAAGCAGTTTGAGGTCAGCATCTAGAAGAACAAGAAATCTGGAATTTGCTGCCAAATGCATCTCAGCTTCTTAAACTCATTGTCTCTGGCTCATTTTTGCTCATTTATTATGGAGTCCTTCTGCCCCACCCATGGATAATGGGAGGAAAAGGAGCTTCTCCTTTAACATTGAAGCCTTTCCTCATGAGTCCGCCTCTCTTCCTGGCAGGTGTGGATCAAGGAGCCGGGAGAAAGCTGGCAAGGTCGACCAGCTGCCCAGCTCCCACTAGACCCAGGTCTGGGGGCAGTTCCTGACAGATTAAAGGAGGCTACCTCCAAAGCATGTGCCACATGGCTCACCATGAGCCCTGCCCTTGTTCCCACCCTATGCCCCAAACAATTAAAAATTGGTGTCTATCACTAGATAGTGAGTTTCCAGACGGTAGCTCAGGGAAGGTGAATGAACCTCAGACCTGTACCTAATGTAATGAAGACTTCAGGATGTAATTCTCCATCAAATATGCGGCATTGGTGAAACTGTTCTGCACTGTTTGATCAATTTCAATGGGCTTAGAAAAGTTAACAAGGGTGTGTCCCCTGTCCTACCCCACCCCAGTTTGCTGGCTTTGTAATAACATGAGACCATTTGGTTATTGGTGTCAGATACCTTTTGATCTTGAGCTCTCTCTCCCACTTGCTTTCCCAGAGCAGGATACTGGGGCACTTTCCAGAAGGGTGCTCCTTACAAGATGCCCAGAAGGACTGTATTTAACTCTTGCTATTGTAGCCTGGGGACAGCTACCCCTCCCCCAGGGCATATAAGAGCAATGGGTCATGTGGTCAGTGGATGACTCCACAGAAGTGACCTCCTTTGCCAGGAGCTGTAGCCCTCTCCTTGACAGGAGTCTCTTGTTGGCCAGTTGTTGGCCAGAGGGCCTGCTTCCCATGGGCATTGCAAGTGCCACAGTGCGGGGTCTGGCTCTGCGCACCCAGGAAAAGTCTGCAGACCCCCAGCCCTCCGCAATAATTCACCAGACCAGAAGCCACTGATGTACAGAGAACACTTAAGAAAAATGTATTTTATGTGAAAACAAAGTTACAACTCTGTATACTGTATCAGCAGCTTTGTGTAAAAATGGCAATCAAGAGAGTCTAATATATTTAAAACTTTTTTAAAAAAAAATATCCTCGCGGATCTTTGATATTGTATTGAAGTAACTTCCAGGTAGCTCCTCACCACGCGGCCGTGGTGGACCCTGTGTCTGAGACCATGGCTCAACCACATCCCAAAGGGGCATGCCCCTGGAGTTGCTTCCAGCTGCCAAGGCCTGTGACAGAATTCGCTGTTAAGAGTTTTTAATTAAGATTATTAAATTTCTTTTAATAACACCTGTTAGTGTGGCTGTGGTCATTGCTGTGAGCTCACTTGAATGATGCTGATTTGAATTAACAAAAAGGTGATGGTTGGGATAGGGGTGGAGGAGGGCTCCTGGTCGCTACCTCTACCATAGAGAGCTCTCCCAGGAGATCCCAGGAGCAGAGGGAGCTCTGAGAGCTCAGACATGGAGCAGATGTCTTTCTAGACTGGGAGATGGTGATACCTGATGAATTCAAGAAAAGATGAGTGGTTGGGAATGACCTTCACTCTGTTAAATGTTCCCTTTGGAATTAACATGGAGCCCTATAACAGCTCATATGTATGTATATATTTTCACACTTTCAAAGGTTTGTCTGATGACATATTTACATGTAACAGGGCTGCCCCTCTTTTCTGTTCTGTTCTTGGAGCGCACCAACTTGTCCCATCCTCTTCCCCCCACCCCACCCCAGTCCTTCTCATATAGCTTACAGTGGGGAAGTAAAATACTATATACTACTTCACATTACTGTGACAATAGAGCAGGTGAGACCCTGGTTATTCTCACTTTTTATCTCGGGCAGACAAGCTATGTGGTTGCACAGCCCCAGACCGTGATAGTCCTTGTCTTTGTCATATGCAGAAGTCTGTTGGTGTCTTGGAAGAAGATGAAAAGGGTCCACTCTTGGACTCATGGATGCTGGATGCCAGAGCAGGGACACACGGAAAGGCCCACACTTGGGCTTGAAAAAGTTCACGAACAGGCTGGGATGGGGAGAGGATGGGAAAAACAGAACTATCTTTGCAGCAGCAGGCATTCATCCATTTTAAACATGTATTGGTTTCTAAATAATAATGGTAACCTCTCACATTATGAAGCGCTTTACAGTTGTACATATGCTTTCTCATTTACACAAAGAAAATGAAGCCTGAAAAGAGACTATTGGATTTAGCACTGTGGAACTCATGATGACCTTGACAAGAGGTTTTGGCAGAGCAGAGGAGGCATAGGATTGATTGGACAGGGTTCAAGGGAGAATGGGAGGAAAACTGAAGACAGCAAGTATAAACAACTTGTTTGAGGTTTTATGCTATCAAACTGAGCAGAGAAGTGGGGCGGAAGCTCTAGAGGAATGTAGGGGCAAGAAAGGGTGGTTTTAAGATGAAAAATATTTTCAGCATGTTTGTATGAACCAGTAAAGAAGGGAAATTGAAGATCCAGGAGAGAGGAGAGAATTGCTGGAGAGATATGGGTTAGTCGTAGAGGGGCTGGCAGCGAGGGCCAAATGGAAGGGACAATTCATCCACAGTAGCAGAAGGCCCAGGACGTGGGCAGAGATGCAGACGGGCAGGTAGATGTGGTGGGAGCACGTGGACGTTCTTGCCTGACTGCTCCTATTTTCCCGAAGCAAGGAGAGAGGAAGAGGTAGAGCGAACGAGGGAAAGGTAGGCTAGCTGGCAACCCTAAGGGCCCACTTGAGACGATGAATTTAAAGCACAACCACTCAGCAGAGTTGCGTTTTCTTTTGCCCAGCCCTGTGTGGCTGCCCGGTGGAAAATAGGGGGAGAGTGCGGTTTAACCAGAATAAGGGTTTTGCCAGGCAAAAAAAGATGAAGTGAGACAAGAGAAAGATAGCTGAAGCTGTAATCAAAGGAGTGGCTATTAGGATGGACCAGTATTTTTGAACGAACGAACGAATGAATGATTAAATGCAGGGGATAAAGGCGACATGGCTGGCCAAACCCAAGCCCTGGGAGCCCCCGAGCAGCGAGGACAGTGTGCCCGGGAGTAGGAGGCAGCCTCTCTTGGCGGAGCCGAAATCTGACCGCGCGGGGCCTTTCAGGGCGGGCCGGCAGGGGGCGCGCTAGGATGGCGGGGCCGGGCTATCGGGCCTTTGTGCGGGCTCCGCTGCCTGCGCCAACGCCCCGGGCAACACGGACACTCAGGCCCGGCAGGCTCTCTCTAGCACACCGAGAAGAGCTCGTTTCCCCGTAAAGTCGGTGCAAGAACAGCTACGTCGGAGGCAGCACAGTCACGAAATTTAAATCCCGCGAAGCAATCCCGGAGCGCGGGCGTGGCTCGGCCGCCGCCAGCAGCCAATGAGGAGGCGCGGGGCGGGGCAAGGCCGAGAGCCAGCCAATAGCACGTCAAGGGGCGGGGCCGTGGCTGCGTGCTCGCGTCCAGCCTCCGCCGTGGCGGCAGCCAATGGGAGGGCCGGGGCGCGGGCCGGTTAGATTCAAAGGTACCTATAAAGCGGGCTGCACGCGCGCGCCCGCCCGAGCCTGGTCCAGTCGGAGCGTCGCCATGGCTCTGCGGTCCGACGTCCTGGACGAGCTGCCGGCCGCCTGCTTGTCGCCGTGCGGGCCGCCCAACCTGGCCGAGCTGTACAGCGAGGCGCGGCGCCTGGCGCTCGAGGAGCTGGTGGCGGGCGGCCCCGACGCCTTCTCGGCCTTCCTACGACGCGAGCGCCTGGGCCGCTTCCTGAACCCCGACGAGGTGCGCGCCATCCTGCGCGCGGCCGAGCCGCCCGGCCAGGAGGGCGCGGCGGCGGGGGCGGAGGACTCCTTCGGCTCGTCGCACGACTGCTCGTCGGGCACCTACTTCCCCGAGCAGTCGGACCTGGAGCCGCCGCTGCTGGAGCTGGGCTGGCCCGCCTTCTACCAGGGTGCCTACCGCGGCGCCACGCGCGTCGAGGCGCACTTTCAGCCCCGCGGCGCGGGCGCCGGCGGCCCCTATGGCTGCAAGGACGCGCTGCGCCAGCAGCTCCGCTCCGCGCGAGAGGTGAGCGGCCCGGCCCGATTCCTCGGGTCGCCTCGGCCCCCAGTCGGACAGAATTCTTCAAGAATGGGAAACTGAAGCCTGCCAGGAGCGCGGGCCGGGTGGTCCCTGGGGCCCCGACTCGTCCTGCTCTGCTTGTATTCCCTCGGGTCCCTAATCCCTCTGGC
The DNA here is from genome assembly GCF_037783145.1 of Equus przewalskii. Lineage (NCBI taxonomy): Eukaryota > Metazoa > Chordata > Mammalia > Perissodactyla > Equidae > Equus > Equus przewalskii. The sequence goes on from NC_091851.1 coordinate 28,955,611, forward strand.
TGCTCCTTGTGTCAGGGGAGATTGGGAGAAGCCTCAGCCCCCAAGGATGCGAATTGTGCCCGCGGTCCATCTCCTAACATTCACATACCTTGGGAGAGGGGAGCAGAAATACTTCCAGTTCCAAATTTCAGTTAAAACCAAACCAGATTGCCAGTTTTTCTGGCCGTGTGCCAACACTAGATCCCACTTTCAGGGGTATCTTAGGAGATGCATTACCTAGGAAAAAATTCTTGAAAGGTTGTCCTCAGATACAACTGTGGGCATTAGGAATCTATTTTTGCTAGTCATCTCCGAGTTTATGTTGTAGAAAGCAAATACATAGAGAGTGGCAAAGTGGGAGCCGTCCGTTTCCCTCCTGCCACAGACCGGAGGAGAAGTTGTTGCTTCTGTGAATGGGTGGGGCAGGGGGTTTGCTTTTCCATAGGCTGGGGGCGGCTCTAGTTAGTAGCAGCTTCCTAAAACGCAGATGCCCCTGCATTAGGTCATCTCTGTATTCACAGTGGGTTTTGATGCAGTTGGCGGCTTTTTAGTGTGACATGGTGTTGGGGTGCAAAGAGAAGTCTTGTCTCCCTGCCAGCCAGGATGACACTGCAGCTGAGTGCTGGGGACCTGGGGGTCAGGGAAGATAAATGCAGCAGGCAAGGTGGGTGGGGCAGGTAGGGTGGGGCGGCAGACACCTTAGTCCAGAGCTGTGGTCGGCTACCACCTTGCTTGCTGACTGGCACTGCCCAGCTTCCTGGCTGGCTGCCTGTGCCAGGGACATGGCAGGTGAACCCCAGGCCATGGTAAAACTTGGTTGAGGTACGTGAGTGTGGCTGACTGTGGGTTACAGTATCTGTGCATCAAGTCCAGTGTTCCTGATGCTGGTTGTTCTTTGCCTGATGGTGGGATGGCAGTGGGTAGGGGATACAGTGGGCTAGTGCCTTGCCTGTGGGGGTGTAGATGTGGGCTCCAGCTAGGCTGGTATCAGCCCTCCAGTGCTTTGGGTGTGCCCAGGGTCCTTTTGATGCAGCAGACACTTGTGGGTTCAGTGAGGAGATTACAAAAATAGAAAAAGGCACAATTGTGGGGTAGGTGTGCGTTCCCAAAACTCACCTCCAGGAGAACTTGGGCACTTGGAACTTGAGAAAAGTAGTGAAAGGGGCTCCATGAAAGAGAGGGAGGGATTGCCCTGTCCTCTTGCTCAGCTCCAGTTCTTACTGGTAGTGAAGGGGCACTGGAGCTAAGGCCAGAGGGAAAACTGTCCGTAAACTCGTGCTGGCCTTACAACGGGCTCCACGCTGGCGCTCAGACTTCCTTTGCCCTGTGGGCATTTGGTAATACTGATTCCTGGGTGGAACCTCCTGCCCTCTTCTGTGTCCTAGCCCAGTTACACACTCGTACCTTCAAGATTCTGTATTTGGAACCTGGGTGATTTTAACTGAGAAAAGAGGCACGTTACCTTTAAATCTGATGAGGATTTTCAGCATCTCTGCCGTATGCCAAATCGTGTGCTTATTCAGTGTCTACTGTGTATCAAGACGCTGTGCCGGGGGCTGGGGCCACAGGTGAAGGGCATGATTCTTACCTGCGCTTCAGAGTTGACAGGCTGCCAGTGGGAAGTGGTGAGGAGGTTGCTACAGGCAGTGGGGAGAGGCTGAAGAAAGAAAACCTCAGGAGTGATGGTGACCTGGGAGTTGAGTCCAGGAGGATGGGCTGGGTGGGCCTTGCCAGGGCAGAGGACAGGGACCTGCCCAGAAGTGTGAAAGGACCTGGCATGTTTGGAGGCAGCCAAGTTCCTCACAGCTGGAGCAGAGCGTGTGTAAGGGTTAGTGGTAGGAGAGGAGGCTGAAGGGGGAGACTGGGGCCAGACCGTCGAAGGCTTTGCACACAACTTGAAGGAGCACTGGGGAGTCATTGAAGGTTTAGAGGGAGGAGAGGAACACAATCAGATTGGTGTTCCTGAGCAGTAATTCTGGTGGGAGCATGAAGGAGGATGGGTTAGAGAGGGGTGAAACTGATGTCTGGGATGGTTGTAGGGAGGAGGCCACGGGGATCCACGTCCGAGAAGAGGGTCTGTGCTAAGGCAGTGCCGAGGGGTTGGGCAGGGTAAAGGTTTTGGGTAGAATTGACAGGCCTTGGTCACTAGATGGCCTGGAAGGGTAGTGGGAGGGGAGGGGAGGAGGAGAATAGGCAAGGCCAAGGAGGAGAAGGTATAGGAAGAGTTGAGGAGGATTGGGATATTTCAGTTTGGGTGGGCAGCAGTGCTACCCAATTCGAATACAGGAGGGAGAATAGGGTGAGGGTAGGGATGGGGAGATGAGTTGGATTTGAGACGGGCTAAACTTGAGGTCTCAGAGACCAGCTCTTTTATTTAAAAAAACAAAAACCGTAGTAATGCTTTCTCTGCCAGGCACCGTTCCAGGTCATCTCGAGGCAGGTGCAATTGTTATCTCTATTTTGGAGGTGATGGAACTGAGGCATAGAGAAGGAATGATGGAGCCAGGACCCAAAGTGAGGCACAGCATCTCTTAACCACTGCCAGCCACCCCGCTCTGCCTTGTGCCATGTGGAGATAAGGAGCCGTCTCCATCCTCCGGTGGACAGGCTTGTGGAGGAGACAGGTAACAGAGAGCTAATCTGGGGGCTGGTCAAGTGCTGCTGCTCCGGTTAGAGGTGTGTGTTTTGTACACAAGAGTGGCTGCAGCACTCTGGCCACTCCCTTTGAAGTCCAGTACCTGAGACAGGACCATGAAGGTGCAGGTCTCAGGCTGTTTGAGGACAAGATGGGAAGCCCTTCTGCGTCTGCATTCTCATGGCGAAAGCACTTGATGATATGTTTGAGCACTTTCAAGGGGTCCGTTTCTATGCTAAGCGCTTTACCTGGATGATCTCATTTAACCCTCCCAGCCCTAGGTGGGGGCCACAGTTAAGAAGAGACCAGGCACAGAGATGTTAAGTAACGTGCCCAAGATCACACACTTAATGACTGTTCCACGTGGCCGGCCTGCCATGAAGAGTTGGTACTTTGGTAGTTTTCAGCAGGCTGAAGACTTTTAATGTTTTATGAAGATTTGGACTTTTTATTCCCGCATTACATATCCTATAAATGGGAAAATGACAGTGACAGTACTATATCTACCCTTTGCAGGAAGAAGACTGGAGTGGTTAGGGTACAGGCACAAGAAACCAGGGTCACTGGGTAAATGGCGGTGTCTAATCCTGGCCTTGCAGTCTGAACGGGTGGTTCTGAGATAGGTTTCACCCTCACCTGGGACTCATGCTGCTTCGTTGAGCTGTTAAGCCTTGAAGGGCCCCTTGTAGGGAACAGGTGTTCATTAGATACTGTGGAGACCTACCGTGTGCACCTTTGATTGTTCGGCTATGTGAGTTTTGGGGGAGGGGAGAGGTCCGAAGGAAGGTAGTGAAATAGTTTGGATGATTCTGCCTGCCTTTCCCTCAGCAAGTACTTGTCCCAGAGTAGGTGTGACGGGCTGTGACTCTGCCACTGCCTCCCTGGGCTCAGTTTCTGTGCGCCTTTCAAAGTGTGGGCATTCTGCCACGTTGAGGGAGGTACAGCGTTTAAAAAGCACACGATTCATGTACGGCATGGCTTCTGAATGCACGCTGACTGCTGACCTAGTGCTCGGTTGAGCTTCGTAAAGCGGGAGGAAACACTGCCGCTTTGGACGTTTTGAGAGCTCAGATGTTTGCTTCCGAAGGAATTTTCAGGGTAATTTTAAACCATACAGGATTTTTCCTTTCCACACCTACTGCAGAATCTATCCATATACTACTGTATTTGTTGATGAATCATTCGGTTCTTTGTCTCGGTTGCCCTGTGAATCAGTGTTTGGCTGGGCTGTGGCCCCCACAAGTCAGGTGGGAGTGGAGGCCTTGCCTGGAAGCACGGCGTGCCTTCATTTGGCAGTGTGCTTCTGCTGTGGCTGTTGGGCTGTTCCTGGTTTCTGAATGGGAGTTCATGGGCAAAGTCATCCTACCAGCAGGTTCCGCACTCCTCAGAGCCCTCGATCTTACCAGCTGCCTGTTTCCTTTGTGCTGTTGTTCCGAAGAGGCACTTTTGCTGTGACCTTATCCTTGGGCATCCATTTGATAACCAGAGCGTTAGCAGAAGCGATGACTGCATTGACAAAGAGTCCTGCCAGGGGGAGTAGCCACTGAGCAATTTGTCAAAGGCCCCTGGTGTGCCTGTGGATGTATCCGAATTAAGGCCCTTCTGATCTTGCTAGACTCTCCTGTGAGTTAGAGTAAAACCTGTGCAGTGGGATCAGTTCCTCTTCTGGATGGATGCCCATATCAACACAGGGCAGGCTTTCTCAGCCTCGCCACTATTGACATTCTTTGTCCTAGGGGCTGTCCTGTGCGGTATAGGATGCTGAGTAGTATCCCTCGCCTCCATCCACTGGATGCCAGAAGCACCCGCCCCCTTGCAAATAGGCATGACATGCAAAAATGTCTCCCGGGGGAATGGGGAGTTATTGCTTAATAGTTACCGAGTTTCTTTTTTTTTTTTTTAAATTTTATTTTTTTTCCTTTTTCTCCCCAAAGCCCCGGAGTACATAGTTGTGTATTCTTCGTTGTGGGTCCTTCTAGTTGTGGCATGTGGGATACCGCCTCAGCATGGCTTGATGAGTGGTGCCACGTCCGCGCCCAGGATTCGAACCAACGAAACACTGGGCCGCCTGCAGTGGAGCGCGTGAACTTAACCACTCGGCCATGGGGCCAGCCCCTGGTTACAGAGTTTCTGTTTGTGGTGATGAAAAAGTTTTGGAAACGGTGATGGTTGCACACATTGTAAATGTAATTAATGTGGCTGAATTGTACACTTTAAAATGATTAAGATGGCAAATTTATGTTACGTATTTTATATTTTGCCACAATTAAAACAGAAGTCTCCAGACATTACCAAATGTCCCTCTGGGAGGCAAAATTGCCCCTGTTTGAGAACCACAGGCCTAGAAAAGTCTAACTGATGTATCATTTTAGGATGTTTCATACCAGACTAAATGTGGCTGCTTTTTATCCCTTCCTTTTGATTTTATGTGTCAGGTTAAGGATTTTAGAGTCATTAGCCATTTCATTTCCTTTTTTTAAAAAATTATGGTAAAATATACACAACAAAATTTACCACTGTAACTGTTTTTAAGTGTGCATTCAGAGGCATTAAGTACATTCACATTCTGCAACCATCACCACCATCCATCTCCAGAATATTTCCTTCTTCCCAATCTGAAACTCTGTACCCCTTAAACACTAACTCTTCATTCTCTTTTCCTCCCCACCCCGGCACCCACCATTCCATTTTCTGTCTACCATTTCATTTCTTTATTCTTTTCACCTAGCATCCATCAGACAGTAGAGAAACTGCAGGATTGTTCTCTGGTTCATTTACGGATATAGGATAAATTCTCTCAGGAAAAAGTAGTGGCTTTTAAAAAATCCTGATGGAATTGATAGGTGATAGAACCTATGGATAGGAATTTGGCAACATTCAGCAAAATTTCAGTTGTATTTACTCATTGACCTAGCAATTCCATGTCTGTGTATCTCCTCCAAAGATACACTGGTGAAAATGTGAATGGGCATTGCACTGGGCTGTTTGCTGTGGCACTAATTATAATAGCGGAAGACTGGAGAGAGCTCGGCCAGCCTTCAGTCGAGGATTGGTGAGTAAACTGACCTGCCACACAGTGGAGCATCCTGCAGCTCTGAGAGGGGTGAGGACTAGCTCTGCCTTCTGTTACGAAGTGTCTAGACCTGCATTGACCAGTGTGGTAGCCATCACCACATGTGGCCATTCAAATTCATGTGACTTAAAATGGAATACGGTGAAAAATTCAGTTCCTCTGTCACACTAGTCATGTTTCAAGTATTCGCTCGCTGCTTGTGGCGAGTGTCTCCCACGTAGGACAGCACAGATAGAGAACATCTCCATCATCTCAGAAGGTTCTGTTGGACAGTACTTGTCTAGAGCGGTGTGTGTCATATGCTGCCTTTCATCTACTGGGGGGTGCAAATGTATATACACAGACACATACCTATATACATAGTACACATACTTGTTTGTATTGAACAAGTATGTTTATATGTACTTATTTATATTTAAAAAAATGGAAGAATAAACCAAAAACTAACTGAAATTATTATCTTAATGGGCAGGGAGGAAGGGAAAGAAGAAAAAAGGAGGGAAGGGACAAGGATGGAAGCTAGGTGTCTCTGAATGTACCTTGCTTTGTAGATTGGATTTTGGAGCCAGGCAAATGTTTTACATAATTATAAAATAAAAATAACTCAGAATGATAACCCCTAGCCCCCACAAAAACCTCTTGATGCTTTTCCCTCCCTTTCTAAAAGCCCAGCCCGCCCATGTACTTCATGCTGGAACAGTGCAGAGGAAATGCAGCTGTGTGTGGTCAGTCCCTGTACCGCTGTGGCTCCCTGACCTCTGCCTTCCTCAGACAGGCATCGTGCCACTGTCTGCAGACTGCAGCTCCACCAGCACTTTAGTCTGATACTTAAATTGTTAATTTTATAACAGCCTGTGAAACTTGGAGAATACAACATGCACAAATAAATTTAGGTTTTGCTGTGGAAATTTACACTTTTTGTTTTTAAACCCTGAAGATGATATCAAGATAGTTATTTAAAGACTTTTAAAGAAATTCCAAGGAGATAATATCTGTTCTGTTAAAACATGTAATAACTGGGGAGGAAATATATCTTTTGCTTTTTTTAGCAAGAGGATCTCCAGAAGAAGTGGCAAGAGCCCAGAAGAACTGAAGGGAGTCGAGTGTGGGTGTTGTGTGGTCAGCAGGAGGAATTCAGCAAACAGCCCGTTGTTGGCGGCTGGACAGGTTGACGCATCTTTGAATGTGTGCACACCTTTGGTAGAATTGCAAGCGTGTTGCACACATGTCCTTGCTTTATGACTGGGTGGGAAGGGAGAGAAACAGGTGCAGTGGGAAGGGGTGGTTGACATGAGCTTCCTGCTTCAAGCAGAGGAAAAGCAGGAATGAGAACTGGAATGACTGGCCCTGAGTGGCCCCTTGAGGCTGCTCATGTGCCTGCTGAGGACCCAGAGCAGCCCACTGAGGGTGCATGAATCAGATTTCAGAGCTAGAAGGAGCCTTGTTTGAGGACACTGGGCTCAGGTAGAATGACTTGCCCAGAGATAGTGGCAGAACTGGGACTAAGAAGATGACTAGCTGCCATATGAGGGCTTTCTAGAGCTGTCTAGGGCTTTCCAGAAACTGTCAAGTGTTTACATGGATTCTCTCTTGACTGGACCCCCAAGCAAGATGGGTATACAAGATGGGTAGTATTTGTAAATTACAGAAGCCAACAGAACTTAAGTATCTTGCTTGAGGGTCTGGTGCTTGAAAGTGGAGGAGCCAGGTCCAAGTCCAGGTCTAATGTTACATCCTGTTAGAGTGGAATACAGTGAAAAATTCAGTTCCTCTATCACACCAGCCGTATTTCAAGTATTCGCTGCCACTTGTGGCTCGTGGCTGCCATGTTGGACAGATGTAACATCTGTGCTTCCCAAGGTTTCCTGATTCTGTCCATTCTGGATTAGTCAGCAATACCTGCAGAGAGAAGGTGCCCGGTGTCCCAGGGCATTCCAGGTTTCCTTAATGTTTGTTCTGTGAATTGCTTTGTGTTACTAGGAATCATCCTCTGAGGTGGGTTTGGTCCCATGTACTTTGTGGAATACTCTACTGATCCTTTCAGGATTTACTCCAAGCTCTCAGTCATTTGAAGACTGAATGTTAGGCTTGTTTGGAATAATATTTAGTCTAACGCTTTTTAAATAGGTAGCCCTGGGTTCGCCCAGACCTGGGTTGAAATTCCAGCCCTTGCATTTGCTTAAGTCTGTCACTTTGAACAAGTTACCTAACTTCCCCAAAGAAGCTTTAGTTTTCTTATCTGTAAATTGGGGGTAAGAATTAATGGGGTTTTGAAATCTCTAGCTATGCCTTTAGAACTTTTGTGCAAGAAGGCAAGTGGAGATTCCAGTTCTATGTGAAAAGTAATGAAAACAGGGTCTGTGCCTTTCCCCAAAGACTGAGGATGCCCGCAGTGTGATCACTACTCTGTTCCTCTGTGGATCACTGAGTCCCTTAGTATAAATGAGCAAGGGACAGTTGGAGTGACTGAGGGGGTAAGGCTTGGGGTTTTGTCACCTGCAGTGGTGACAGACATGGCCCTGACACAGGTGTGGCTGCTCTGGATGTGGCTGGAGAAGCACAGGAACAGTGTGGGGCACCTGGCAGCAGATCAGCCATCCAGGCTTCTGACAGATGGATGTTTCCTCCTTAGGTATCATGTTGTGACTGATTTTCACTGAGTTGCAGATGGGCAGTGACCCTAGAATAGACTCTCAGGAGCCACCACTTGCAGAGCTCTCTTGCCCTAAGAGAGTGGGCAGGCTCTATGCAGAATGGGCCGGGAGAAGGCAGTGTCCACAGTAAGCACATGGGCACTTGATGGGCATGGGATGCCTGCCTTCTGATGTGTTTCTCTTTTGTCCGCCCAACATTGTGCCTCAGGGAGTGGGAGCAATGACCAGTTTCTGCACCATCTTTCAAGTCCAGGTGTACTTGTAGGGCCCAGCAGCCTGCAGTGTGAACACCAGCATCTAGGAGATGTGTCTGGCCTTGGCAAGCAGACACTTGGCTGGCTAGTGAATGAGTCCAGGCCATTGCTCAGCTCAGTGAAGAGACTGTCCCTTCAGAGATTGAAAAACCCCTGGCTCAGTCCAACTCTGCAGGGCTTGGTTGCATGGGGGGCAAGGGGGCTGAGGAGGGAGAGTTTAGGGGAGTGGGGCTGGGGTCTTGAAGGAAGGCAGGCCTTTCTGCTGATTGCTTCCATGCATAGGGCTGTCCCTCCTGCAGAAGTCTTTCATGAGTCCTGCTCTAGGAAGAGAGGAGGGGCTGTGGGTACAGGGGAGTCAGGAACAAAAATCCTCCATCGACCCTGTAAACACCCCGTGGCTGTTAGGGACCAGGGATCAAATCCAGATTATTTCAACGCACTCAGGACAGGTTAAGTCTTTAAAACTAAACAATGAAACCAATAGCAAATTCAGTGCTTACTCACTACCTAAGAAGGATGTTGTTTGTACAGTTGTTTTGTTAAGCGCTGCATCAAAATTCAGTTTGGCGGGCGCCTTATGCTGTGGGCCCTGCTCCTGGGTCCCCACCCCAGCAACCCTCCAGCCCTCTCTAACCCGGCCAGCTGGTGGTTCTCTGGTCTCTGTCCCAGTGCACATCCATGGGCTCATACACAGTGTTACCCCTGCTGTCTCCTCTCTCTCTCTTTGGACTGGGTTTCTTGAGGACAGAGGTCGACCCTAGATTTCTCTTCCTCTGGCTTCTCCTGTGCACGCTACTCGCATTCTTACACCTGTGTGTGCAGAACCCCTTTGTGAAGGTTTCACAGTCAGTTTCGAGGTCTCTCTCTCAAGCTTGTTTCTTTTCCTGTTTGTGTGGACCTGAACCTGCCTCTCCCTCTTCCCACCCCGCTTTCTTTCCTCCCCCAGCCTCTTGCTTGCAGTGGTAGCATTACTTGGCAGTCCATTACTTGGCTCTCCCACAGGCCCCCTTCCCTTCTCTGCAACCCTTGTTGCTTCCCGCTTGGCTTGTTGTTAAAACCTCTCTCACTGATTTTTCTTCCTTTGGTCTTTAGTCCTTCTAAATGTTTGCTGAACCTAAAAAGTGTCTAAGTGCTGCTGTGTCGCAGGCACTTGGGTGTGTGGGCTTGTGGAGGAGGTGGGGCCGCATCAGCATCTGCCCTGCTGGGTTCAACACTTTGAACTCATCGCTCTCCTTAAACCTCCTCCCCCGTTGCCTGTATGACACTGCTTCCTTGGTTGGCATTCCAGGCCTCCTATTGTCTTGCTCCTTCACCCGTCTCCCAGTCAGGTCCTGTCGTTTGCTTTCATGCATGTTCCATGTTTCAGCCAAACTGGTGCATACCCCATCATTTCCTACCTCTTCCTCTGTCATCAGGTGGCTTCCTGCCTGAATGCACTCCCCGTCTCTCCTCCCCTGTCCAGATCTTGTCCTTACTTGTGATTCAGCTCAAATGCTGTCACCTCTGGCAATCCTCTGCTCTTCTTTGGTAAACATTTGAGTACCTGTGGTGTGTCCACCACTGCAAGGGAGGAGCTTTACCATCTCCCTCACTTCTCCCCTCCGTGTACCCCTGATTTAATTGTCTCTTACATATCTATTGCTTCCCTGCATCCCATGTCCTTTCTCTGTGGATAAGTCAGGTTTATGTAAATTCTTTATAGCCATCTTTCTGCCTTGTTCAGGATTCGGTACACAGTAGACTGAAGAAGTGCTAGCTGTATAACTGAACCCCTTTTTCATACCTGAGCTAAACCCTTTCCACATTTTGTCTCATTTAATGCTTGAAACAGCCCTTTGATGTAGATCCATGTCTTCCAGAGGGGCAAACTGAGGCTCAGAGAGATTAAGCAACTTGCCAAGGGTCACACAGCTAGTAAGCCATAGCTGGGGTCTGTGCTCAGGCCTGTCTGCCTTTTAACCACTATGTTACATGACCTGAATGAATGGGATAGATACAATTCAAAGTAGGACGTGTAAAAACGCATTGGAGGATATAAACTTCTGAAGATTCCACTAATTCAGAGAGTACTTTTGTTGTTCTTTAAATCATTATGTCTGGTGGATTTAGTCATACCCTTTACCAAGAATAGCTCACAGCTGGGGCTTCGTCAACATTGGGGAGGGGAGGGGGAAGGCAGCCAGAGAGAGAAATTGGTCTTTCCAGACTCGCTCACTGCAATGACTTCCCAGGAGCTGGTGTTTCAAGGTCCCTCATCCTGGGAGGTGGGACTCGGGGTGTTGGAGAAAGACAGCAAAATCGCCTCCTAGTCTCTGCATTTCTTCTTCAACCCCCACATGCTTAAGGGGTGGTGACTGTCAGGTATGGTCCTGAGTCCTCTGGGGCCACAGCGATGAATGGTTCCCGTTCGAGGCCCCGTGTTCCCGAAGAAGAGGTGAGACCTATAAGTAAATTACCTGAACATTCGGAAGGAGTTACTGTGACTGTAAGAGCCGCGTGTTTCTGCTGAGGTCGGGGGAGCTCCAGACTGCAGGAGGGCTCCCACCTTGGCTGCAGCAGCACTTTCCTTAGCGCACAGCCCTGGCCCTCACTCGGTTTGCAGCAACTGGCTTCTAAGCCTGGATGCTTTGACACCCCCACAGCCCTGCCAGGAGTTGGCTGATTTTAAATCCGCCGAGGAGTGAGGAGAGGCTTTGCAGCTAGAGCGGTCTCTCTTCAGCAAGGAAAGCTGGGAGCAGGCAGGTGTCTCCCTGTGTTGAACTGTCTGGATGGCTCAGAGTCTGGGCTGGAAAAGTGAATCAGTGAACAGATACTTAAGGGGTCTTTTGTAACAGTCCTTTAGTTCTCATTGCAAACCTATTTTGCAGCTAAGGAAACAGATTCGAAACCGCTGTAATTTGCCCAAGGCCACATGGCTGAGGCAGCTGTTAATGTAGTCTAATGCTGTGTAGAGAATGGATCAGGAGGTGCGATGGAGCCACGTGGGTGGGGAGAAGGAAGGACAGGTCCAAGCATCAGGGCAGAATCCTTAGGACATATTTCCATGTTCTTACAAGGCCCTGCACTGTGGACAAATACCAAAGGGTTACTGAGACCACCTTTTATAGAGGGGAGGCTGGTGCTGAGGAAGCCGATTGGTTAGACCCTCACCAGCAGAGAGAGTAGAACGTGGAAATGTGGTTTGCAGCGTTAGAGGCAGAAGACGGGGAATCTGCTGGCCTGGGCTGATCAGTTTCAAGTCATGAGTTGATGGTGGATGGGGTGGGCCTTTCTAGATTGTAATAAAAATATCAGAGATTATGATCCAAAATCAGGCAATAATCAATATCACAGACTTGGAAAATGTTACACCTAGAAGGGGCCTCAGAGAGAAGCTAAGGTTTTATTGTTTCACAGACATAGAAAACTGAAGCTGGTGGGGAAGCAACGTGCTGACATGACAGTGTGTTAGGCATAGAACCTAGACAGCTTGCTGGTCTGAGCTGAGCCTGTAAGACGGGAGTTTTGGTAAAGGAAGAGAAGTTGAGTGGGACAGGTTCATAGGACTGCAGGGCAGTGGGTTAATCTGTATTTATGAGAAATATGTCAGCGTGGAGGTGAGTGGCTGAGAGGCGGTTGGAGGGTTAGTCGGGCCAAGTCAAGATGTATACAATTCAGTGGCCTGAGCGTCTTTGGAGACAGAGAGGAGTCTGTGTGTGCCGGGGGGGAAACTGATCCTGCAGAAGGAGAAGGAAGGATATCGTAGGCTGGGATCCTTTCCCAGCTCTGAGATGGGGTCCAGAGTCGGATGGTGAGCTGTAAGGTGGGGTTCTTGTGAGCTGACAGCTTGCGCTTCCCTCTGCCTCACCCTGCAGGTGATTGCTGTGGTGATGGATGTTTTCACCGACATCGACATCTTCAGAGACCTGCAGGAAATATGTCGGAAACAAGGAGTGGCTGTATACATCCTTCTGGACCAGGCCCTGCTCTCTCAGTTTTTGGATATGTGCATGGATCTGAAAGTTCATCCTGAACAGGAAAAGGTTTGTGTTACATTATTTCTGGTTTCAGGACAGTCAACACACGTGACAAGTCTGCATGGCGGTAGATGGTGGTATCTGCACTTACAAGAGAGGGGACTGAGGCCCTGAGCAAAGTAATTTGCCTGAAGTCTCACAGGAAAGAAACGACAGAAATCAGGATTCAAACCTCTGCCTCTCCCCCACGTCGTGCTGCCTCCTGAAAAGGAGCTCGACTGGTGACGGCAGAGGCTGCCTTGGAAGCCACGGCTCTCACAGTGGCTCTGTTAGGCTCCAGTTCTAATCGTAATGACCCCAAGTTATGGACTCCTGCTCTGTCCTTGGTAGCATCCTAGGCTCTCGACAAATGTTAAACAAGTTAATCCTCACAGCAGCCCTAGCAGGTCAGAGGAAACATTATACCCATGTTTTACTTAGATGGGGCAGTGGTGACACAGAGCCCAGTGTCTCCAACTAGAAGTAGTGGGGCTGGGGTTTGACTCCCATCCGTGGGCTCCCTCTAGCCCCAGTGTTCTTATCACTGTCACAGGCTGCTTCTCATTTCTCATTATTATAAAAGTAGACTTTTTAATATGCTTTGCTCTGTGCATGAAAGTAATTTGAACTTAAGTATTTTTTTAAACACTTTTTTTTTTTTTTAAAGATTAGTGCCTGAGCTAACATCTATTGCCAATGTTTTTTTTTTTCTTCTTCTTCTCCCCAAAGCCCCCTGGTATATAGTTGTATATTCTAGTTGTAAGTGCCTCTGGTTGTGAGAACTTAAGTATTTAAATGTAAGGTTACACAGCTTAGTTAGCTTGTTTTCTTTAGTGGAAAGAGGCAAGAAAAATGGTCATGTTTATTAACACTGTTCTTTTTTTAAAAATTAAGCAAATTCATCAACTTAGTTCATCACCTATGTGAGCCACACACTGTTCTAGGTATTGGAAATAAAGCAGTAAGCCAACTGAACAAAGACTTTGGGCTCTGGTGATATCGGGTACTGCATCGGGGACATAAACTTACTCCTGGTTATTATCAAGCAATTTGGTTTGCAAAATTTTGGCTATTTAACTTCTCTCGCAGAGTTCTTGTTATTCTTTTCCCTAAAGAGGAAGTGAAAGATGGGGTTTAATTAGGTGGTTACTCATTTGTCACTAGTGCTACAAAGCAAATTCATCATGGAGGTAGGATTGGAGCCTGGAGACCAAGTGAAACGAGCCAGCCACGTGGCCCAGCAGTCAAAGGATGAGATCAGGTGGACGCGAGGAGAGCAAGCGTCAGGCATGGAATAGCACAGATCGTCTAGCCACATGTTCAGTCTGTGACTGCCCGTATAGAGCCCGGCGAAGAAATTGAAGGTGTCAGTGTTTAATTTCAAGGTGCTCTTTCTGTAATGAGGCCTGTCAGCAGCAGGAAAATCACAGAGTAGTTTTGGCTACAACTTTAATCAAGTCATTGGCTCTGATTCATGTACTCAGCAGAAATCCAGGAGTATTCACCGACTCAGTTGCCACTGTTGGTTGCTGCCTTCATGGGTGTCCAAATCCTCGAGGAGGGGTTGAAGGGTCTGTCCCTCTGGCCTCACCGGTTTCCTCAGCGTCTTAACTTCTCCCTGGGCAAGCACCATCTTCTCTCACCAGGACGTGTCTGTGCTGGTGAATCTGTACCCTCCCGAGGGGGGCCAACTTCCTCCCCCATGCCCTGGCCCTGCAGCTTGTTCAGAACGTTGGGTGTCCTGTCTGCAGGAACTTGCTCACACGTTTGTGCGCACATGCTGAAAAGTGCTTTGGCCACGATCCCAGAGGCCCACACAACGTTCAGATAAGCGCCAAAGGGAAAGACGCACAACATCACGCCTGAGTCTGCCCATGGTGATGGTTTTTTTTTTAAAGATTTTTTTTTTATTATTTTTTCCTTTTTCTCCCCAAAGCCCCCTGGTACATAGTTGTATATTCTTCATTGTGGGTCCTTCTAGTTGTGGCATGTGGGACGCTGCCTCAGCATGGCTTGATGAGCAGTGCCATGTCCGTGCCCAGGATTCGAACCAATGAAACACTGGGCCGCCTGCAGCGGAGCGCGCGAACTTAACCACTCGGCCACGGGCCCAGCCCCCATGGTGGTGTTTTTATGCTTGTTATGTGTTGATCCTTTGAAGCTCAGGAATCATTCCCTCCTCCAGGAAGCCCTCCCCCTCCCATATGTATGTACCTTTATGGAAGTTCCTAGTTTGTTTTTGATTTTCAATTTTCATGTTGAATAATTTAAGATTTACAAAGGAGTTAAAAAATAGTGTCAGGAATTTCTGAATACTCTTTGCCCAAATTCTCCAAATTTAACATCTTACAAACCTCAGTACAAATTTCAAAATCAGGAAATAAACTTGATATAATACTATTATGTATTCAACAGACCTTATAAACTTTGCTAATCATTCCACAAATGCCCTTTTTCTTGTCCAGAACCCAATGCAGGACCACACCCTCTAGTTGTCATGTCTCCTTAGCTTCCTCTCATCAGGACCTGTGCCTCTATCTTTCTCTGTCTTTTAGAGTCTTGATGCTGTTGAAGACTGTTACCCAGTTTTCTATAGAATTTGGGTTTGATGTTTCCTCACAGTTAAATTCAGTTTATGCATTTTGGTAAGAATACCACAGAAGTGATATTATGTCTTGCCATGTTTTTATTTTGAAATAATGATAGGGCTGGCCCTATTAAACAAAAGAGAAGGAGACATATTAACCGCTTCTTTAAGCCTTTGTAAAAATGTCATTACTAGTGTTTCCTTTGATTTCATTGCCACATTTTGTTTCAAAATCATTTCTTAGATTTTGTTGTTTAGTATCCCCCCAAAAAGTCAGTCTTAGAGCATGGGCGCACATGAACCAAGGGTCTCAAAAATAAATGTAAGAGGAGCTGGCCCGGTGGTGCAGCGGTTAAGTGGGCACCTTATGCTTTGGAGGCCTGGGGTTTGTTGGTTCGGATCCCGGGTGCAGACAGGGCACCGCTTGGCAAGCCATGCTGTGGTAGGTGTCCCACATATAAAGTAGAGGAAGATGGGCACAGATGTTAGCTCAGGGCCAGTCTTCCTCAGCAAAAAGAGGAGGATTGGCAGCAGATGTTAGCTCAGGGTTAATCTTCCTCAAAAAAGAAAAAAAGTAGGAAAAGGGCATGTGAGAAGATGGAGAAAATGTTGAAGCAGCATTCTTTGAGTCCCGAGAATCATCTGTACCAGGTGCATTGTTACACGGAATGGTGACCATGAGCCACTCATCTGCCAATAAGTTTGTCTGTTTGGTAAACTAAGAGGGCTTGTAAACTAAGCCCTCTTATCTGAATCATTTGCTCACTGGATCATTCATTTCTTTTTCTCCCACTCCGGCCCGCCAACAGCTGATGACAGTCCGGACTATTACAGGAAATATCTACTATGCAAGGTCAGGAACTAAAATTGTTGGGAAGGTTCATGAAAAGTTCACATTGATTGATGGCATTCGAGTGGCTACAGGCTCCTACAGGTAAGATTCTAACCTGTCCATGCTTATTAATCTAAACTTTTTAGAGGAACCATGCTATAAAGGTAAAAGCTTTTTTTCCCTCTCAATGCAAGCCTTTATGGCCAAGCATTCCAGTGAATGAATAGCTTATGAGTAAGTGAGTAGCTTACTCAGACCCTCTTCCTACAGGAGGTAGTCAGGTGAGTGCCCTCCTCTGCCCTGCGGTCCACACAGCTGAAGTGTGAGGTTGAAACTTGCCTGGAGACCCCAGCGTCCTAGATTCAAGACGAAAAACTAGTGATAGAGGTTTTGAAGATGGGCCAGGCCTACAGTGGACGAATTGGGGTTAACAGTGACAGGAACAGTCTCGAGTCTTGTTCCTTGGGGACTTTGACCCTCCTGGTCCCTCCTCACTTGAAGGTAAGGGCATTTGCAGGCATTGGCATCAGTGTGGAGGGCAGAGCCGAAGCTGTCACCTGATACTGAAATCCTTCACCTTGCTTCAAGCCTTGTAATTTAGTGCCTTAGTCTAGAAAGTACTGATCCATGGATCTGACCCCACCTTTGAAGCCTGACTTTGGCAAAGGCGACTTAGGTAGAGAGCAGGGAAGTTGAATAGAGGGTGGAGATAATGAGTGGTTAACCCTCATCTCGGAGGTTAGGATAGGCCATTTGTACTTCTGTGGCTCCAATGGTAGTGTGTTTTGCCACCCCTGCCCTAGATTGTCTGTTGTTATGCATGGGGTGTGTCTCTAGAGTTTAAAAAAGAAAAACTCATTTTTGAAGAAATGCACATTGCTGAGTGATAATTGTATGTCAGCTGTGAGTAAAAGTGGACATGCAAAGATTTGTGGAGAATGAGGCGCTAAGATCAGGAAACTCCTGATGCCTTTCTTTTCAAACAGTACTCTCCCAGCTCAGAACACAGTGTGAACTCTTTCATAAGGAGTTTACAAATGACGGGAGTTAACCAGATTTTCACCCAAAGTAGGATTTATCTATATTAACCAAACGTAGCTCCAAATGGTTTTTGGTTATTCTAAAATATAAAAATATAAAAACTCCCCTCTACAGATGAAATAGGCTACCACTGGGGAGGAGGAGGGAGATGACAGCTTCCATTTGTTGAGGATATTTTATAATCCTGGTGTTGGATAGGTGTCTTGTTGGCATTATCTCATTGAGGGTTTTCAAAGGAATTTTCCTTCTCAGGCTTTGAAGGCAGTTCTCAAGGCAGAATTTGCATTCGCCAGGATTCTTGGTTGCAAGAGACAGTTGATACCGTGTTTTATGATCTCTCATTTAAAACATCCTACTCTTAATATACATTTCTATATCAATGGGGTGATTGCAAGTGCAGAAAGCTAACTTAAACTACTTTCTGCAGAATGGAATTCCTTGACTCATAACTTGGAAGTGTAGAAAGGTCCAGTTGGTTTTCAATTCATCTTGACCTAGAGGCCATACATATATCAGAACACCGTCTCCCAGTTCTGCTTTTCCCTGGTTGATCTTTGTTCTCAGTCAGGCTCTCCATTTGAAGACAAAGACCCAGGCTTACTTCTGTGGCCTTTAGTAGCTATCTTCCAAGGAGATAGATTTTCTTTCTCCCAGCACTGATATCAGTTCTTGAAAAATCACTTAGTCCCAGCTGGGTCACTTCCCCACCCTGGATAGGTCCTTGCATCTGAGGGGATAGGATACTCTGGCCAGCCTGGGTCATACGCCCACCCCTATTGTGATTGGAAAGGGCACATAAATGAAAATCTTCTTGGCTGAGTTGGTCATGGTTCTGTCACCGGTGGAGGGAAAAGGGATGCTGGACAGGCAGAGGCATGTGGTCACTAATCAGCTCATCATTAGAATAACAATACCATCTCCCTTTGTGAAAATGGCAGCTCTGGAGGCCGGAGCAGGGAGCACTGCACTGGCAATTCTTAAGGCCAGGGGCCTAATCTAGGGTCTCCCACTGTCCTCCCGTGGTGACATATATTAGCCTGTTTTCTCACTTCTAAAATGAGGGCACTGGCCTGAATATTTTAGAAGCCCTTTCTAATTTTTAAAAACTCTGAGACTGAGGATGCACAGGTTTTAGTGTGTTGGTTAAACAGTGGGCCTTTTTACTTTTTTATGTTACTTTATGATTATGTATACGTATGTTATCTACCTGTGTTAAGGCTGGTTGAATTCACACTAGATGCTGTCACCAAAGTTGTGACTCTTACGTAGCAGGATATATGGGCTTTATTTCTCAGATCGACAATAAGTAAACTAAGGTTGCGCATCTTTACCAGCTTCTGTTTGTTTGTTTTTAATCCTTCAGTTTTACATGGACAGATGGCAAATTAAATAGCAGTAACTTGGTCATTCTGTCTGGCCAAGTGGTTGAACACTTCGATCTGGAATTCCGAATCTTATATGCACAGTCCAAGCCCATCAGCTCCAAGCTCCTCTCCCACTTCCGGATCAGTGGCAAGTTTGACCATCTAGTTGACCGGAAACCACTGTCCAAGGAGCTCACGTTGGGCAACCTGCTGCGGCTGCGGCTGGCCAGGCTCTCAAGCACCCCCAAGAAGGCCGAGCTGGAGTGTGAGGTGCCTGCCGAGGGCAGGGCAGAGGCCAGGCGCCACGACTCCGAGTCCTCCACCGTCAGTGAGGAAGACTGCTTCAACAGCCATAAGGATGAAGCAGAGAGGGGACAGGTGACCGATGCTGCCACTCAGACAGAGCTAGGAGAGGGGATGCCAGCAGTGAGCCTGAGCGATGCAGGAACACAAACCAGCACCGCCACAGCCTGTGCTGGGACCCAAACCACAGTCACCACCAGGGTAGCGAGCTCCCAAACCATGGTTCAGTCCACGTCGACCACCACCCAGACTGATGTGGACGAGTATGTTCTCTTTTCTCAGGGCACCCAGTCTAAAGAGGAGTCACCGGTGTCAAAGATGTCTGTGTCGAGATCTTCCAGTTTGAAGTCGTCCTCCTCTCTGTCTTCCCAAGGCTCTGTGGCAAGCTCCATCGGCTCCCAGACTTCCGTCAGAGCCCCTGACTTCGTCCCTGCCAAGTACTGGGGCGCCCCTCACCTGGATCTGTGCTTAAGAGACTCATTTAGAAACTTGAATCAAGAGCGGCAGTTTCACTTTGCTGGTATCAGGTCCCGGCTCAACCACATGCTGGCCATGCTCTCGAGGAGAACATTCCTTACTGAAAACTACCTCAGTTTCAATCCTGGAACTTTTGCCAGAGCATCAGTTAATTTGCTGGCTGTTAGAGATATGCCACTTTATCCCTCCTATCAGTGACTGCTCAGCGTTGAGAGCCGCCTGGGTTCATCCGGGCTTGCAGTCGACAAGGTCCGAGCGTCCTGCTTTACGCATGTCTCCTGTCCCTGACTGCCTTTCTCCCACCTGACTTAGTCACCTGATTTCCTTTGGCTTCTATAAACTGCACCTCATTTTATATGCTTTTATTTTATTTTTGTCATGTATAAACCACGTATTGGTTTTACGGTTTAAACACTATGGGTACAGTTTCTTTGCACAATTTTAATATTGATATCTTTTAAGGAGAAGGTTTAGGGGTTCTCAGGTTAATTCAGGTAAGAGAGAAAATATGTTTTGCATTTTTCTAGATTTGTGTGCTCTTCTGTTTTAGAGGTTTGAATCACTAATTTTTTCGATCAAAATCCTGTTTAGAAAAAACTGTTTCTTAATTGTCTGTCTCTTCTTTAGGATATCTGTGTTGTTAGCATTAAATAAATATAAACAACTTTTGTTTGGTGATTGCTCAAGTACTTTTTTGTTTTTTTGCTCTCTGGCATTTTTCTCTTTAGCTCTAGGAGTGTGTCACCCAGTAGCTATTTATGCAGGGTTTTTTTTTATAGTGTTGCAGTGGGGAAGAAGGAAATGATCCAAACTGTAAAAGAGAAAATATCCAGATAAAAGTTAGACGACGTAGAGCAAGTGTCAGGGTCCTGCCTTCCTCAGCAACGTGAATATTGATGTGACTATCTCTGTGTTCGAATGAGGAGACTTGCCAGAAGTCACAGATCTTTTCATGTGCTCTGGCTTGTCTTTTTTCAAAGAAAATGCTTGAGCTGTTTAGACAAGGACTTTGGTTCTCTGCTTCTCTGCCAAAGAAGGCCTTAGTGTGCATTCCTGAATTCATCCCTGATGTTAAGCCGTGGCCCCATGGGCCTAATTTCATCAGATGGGTGTATTGACAATGATTTAGCAATCTAACATCCTGTATTAGGGGCAAAAGAGGACACTGACAATTATCCCAGATTCCTGGTCCAGTAGAAGGCAATGCAACTGGTTTCTACACCCTGTTGATCAGGATTGGTATGGTTGTGGAATCCTGTTTTTGTCTAGTCTCGTATGTGTGGACAGACAAAAGGAAGAGAGTTAAATGATAGTTTCCTCCTCTGATTTGGCCAGAGCAAAAGAGATCTGTAACAGGGGAGGGTGTTGTCTGCCACGTAGACACACGCTGATGCACCCGGATCATGAACACACCTGCAGGTTTTCACGCGTGCACCAGGATTCCCTTATGGTCACCAGGTTATTTGCTGGGTTAGTGCCATCATCTGGGCTGGGAAGCAGACTAGAGAACTGGTTCATGTCCGGTTGTAAACAACTCTGGCCTAAGCCTTGAATAAACATACTGTTATTTGAAACCATTTAAGGTTTAGATAATTTCTTATGTGCCAACTTTGATCCTCACAACAATGTTAGTGGTTAGACAGCTGTTATTTTTACCAATTTTCAGGTAAAGAAACTGAAGCTCAGATTAAGTAGCATATTCAAGGTCACATGGCTGGTAAATACAGGTTTTCAGTTTCTAAGGTTAGCACTTTATTATATGATTCTTTCTCTACAGGGAGTATGGAGGCATTAGAACGCATACCTTGAGAAATGGTAGTTAATGCAATGATGAATTGAAAACAAAAATATAACCTCCTTACCAAACCTAGGTATGTTTGAAATGTCAACTCCATGTGTTCTGTGTAACTACTAATAGGCTTCATCAAAAGGGCTCTGTGTTCAGTTTGGGAAATGATGGATCAAATAAATTTAAACAGGATTCTTTACTGAAGGACTACTCAGACTTTTAAATGAGGTAATGATCACTCGCTGAGTGACTTTCTCAGAGGTACGTAGCCTATCACAAACTTTCCTGACCACAGAGTCCTCTTTTTGTGGAGTAGGACTCAAAACCATTATTCTTTGAAAGTTTTGCCAATGATTAGAAATAAAAACAAGAGGTATATGGAATCCTAAGAAAATGGCCCAGCCTCTCAGAGTAAGCAAAGCTTTTCTGGTGTTCAAGTGTGGAAATTTTATCATTCTAGGGTTTTATATCATTATAGTTTCTCCAGGTGAGACCTGAGAACCATCTGCACCAGTCAGATGGGGTCCTTGTTTAAAATGTTGATTATTGGCCCTACTCCCAGGGGAGGGGAGGATGAAAATGGCAGACTATTTGGTTCAAAAATATTTGTTACCCCTCCCTGGGAGAGAATTATATTTCCTTATCTGTCTAATATCAGAACTTGGCTGTTAACAGACTTGGCTGTAAATATTTCAATATATATCTCTAAAAGATAAAAAAACCCCTCACTTTTAAAAAACATAACCATAATACCGTGATCACGCTTAAACAGCTTTGAGAAAAATTTCTCCATATCATCAAATAGTCAGTGTTCAAATTCAGTTGTCTCATTGTTTTCTCCCTGATGATTTGTTTGGATTAGAGATCCATACAGTTTCAAGGTCAACCCAGTTAGACTGCAGAGTCAACATCCTCTTGAAAAAGTAGGCAGCTGGGTTGGGGAGTATCTATCTTTTACTTACGGGACTTAAAGTGACTAACAAGAAAACCTAAGGTACAAGATCATGTAACTGAAGGGTTACATGAAAGAAACCCAAAGGTCGGGGACACAAAACGGAGTCAGGAGCAAGGCTACAAGTGCATGCCATGATGACCAGCACACTTAGTTTGGGTAGGCCACACATTTAGCTTTAAGCTTCTCAGTAGCCAAGGCAGAAAGAGGAACCCGGTCAGACCCACCACTCAGAATGTCCTTAAGATTAAAGTGAATCCAGGTACAGGAAGAGCACTTCCTGATACTAAGATCAGGTAAGAATTTCTCACAAGAACCCTCTCATAAAAATGATACTATGAGGGCTGGCCCGGTGGCAGAGCAGTTAAGTTTGCACATTCCGCTTCGGTGGCCTGGGGTTCGCTGGTTCGGATCCCAGGTGTGGACATGGCACTGCTTGGCAAGCCAGCTGTGGCAGGCATCCCACATATAAAGTAGAGGAAGATAGGCATGGATGTTAGCTCAGGGCCAGTCTTCCTCAGCAAAAAGAGGAGGATTGGTAGCAGATGTTAGCTCAGGGCTAATCTTCCTCAAAAAAAAAAAAAAAGATACTGTGAAGCATTCTGACAGTAACAGCCTGCTAATAAATACAATGACAGATACTCTGGGGCTTGCCCAGACACTGAACTCCACAAGGGCGTTTGTCTAAAGCTAACAATGAGCTGAAATGTATTCGGATGTATTCTATGAGCGTGGAATATGTACCTTACGTTGAATACGTTCAGATGAGCATTGTTACGCTAGGTTTACTGGTGCCACACACCTAGAAATAGCCCCAGTGTGCCTGGCAGATTTCCAGCTTATGCCTGTGAACCCCCTTTCAATCTCAGAAGTGTTCTAGATTGAACAATAAAGCATACAGTCATCCTATCTAGAAAGAACCTGGCAGACCTAAGGAGGCCCCCCTGCCAACTCGTCCAACTCCATAGATGTGCGATGTTCCTCAGGCCGACGTGATAGAGACTCCGTAACAGTCTCTTTCCTCGTAGATCTCTCCACACCGCTATACCCAAATCCTTGGAGCTAAGTAAACACTTTTGCTTATGCTAATACGTGTGTGAACTCAATCATTTGTGGGCAAGTCAACAAACCAGACAGGTTTACATATATTACAAGTTGCAGAGGGCTGTGCTTTAGACTCAGTGGAAAATCCAAGTATAGTGCAATTCAGCAAAAGCAATTCTGCAGAGGACTACCTCTTTCCAGGCTGGGGGATGGCTCCTTCATGGAGGAGACCCAAGGACAGTTAGGAGTTTTCCTAGGAAGCCAAGAGTTCTAGCACCTGAATATATGGATGGTGTGATGGACATCTGTTACTTCTGCTTCATTCATTCGACCTCTGATTATCTCACTCTCAGATTTTCCTCTGAGGAACCATTCTGTTCCCAACTCTCAGCCCGTGTTGTTCTGGTGAAGCTGACCACACCTGACTTGGGATCGAGTGTATGACCTAGGTTGAAGCCAGTCAGTACATCATATTCCTGGGCCCTAGTGATTTATTCAGAGATGGATACATGGCTGATCAGATACTTCTGCCAGGGGTTTTTGGAAAGAAGCTTGATGCTGAGAGGATGTGGTGGCTGAGCTGACATGGCCATCTAGTTACCACGTGACACCCAGGTCAGTAGAAGGCAGAATGATATGATCAGAAAGGAGCCCTGATTATGTCGTATATGACCCGAGGCAGCTGTGCCTCAAGTGATAACTGCTCTTGGACTTTTTGGATTACATGGGCCATTTTTGCTTAAGAGAGAATGGATGGGATTTTTGATCGCTTGTTACATAAAAGCCTTAACTGGTACAAAGATGAAAACCCCTAAATCCCATGCCTCCTAAACATGGCCAAGATGGTTAGACGGGAAATACTTCAAAGCAGAAAGTACCAGTTAACCGCCATAGGCACAGAAAAAGTTCTACAGTGTACCCATGAAACATGATTTTGAGGAATATTTTCTTTCTGGAAAACTTATTATCATTTGGAAGTTGCAAGATGTACCCCTATGTAACAAAATGATCAAACTTTCATGGAATTGTTGGCAATGAACCAAATAAAATCTGGATGCCATCTCAAGAAATAATGGCTTTTAGAGTAGTTATTTTAGGATATTCTTTCTGAAAATAGTTAATTGAGAAGGATTAGACAGTCTCTTGAGACCATTCCTAGTTTATGGCAATAAAACCACATCAACAACAGCTAGGTTATTACTTAGGTGTTTTTTCTAATGGAAGTCTGAAAGCAAAACAACCCATTAGGGACAGGTGGGCTTTGAGCACTTTCTGAGACAGATGAACTACGTCTCATCTAGGAGAGCTAAGCTTTAGTGGTTTTAATGGCCCATCTGGTTGAAAAACCACTGGCCTGGGAATTAGAAAGCCTGAGTTCTAGTTTCAGTTCTGATACTAAATTAGCTCATTGATCCTGAGTCCTTTTAACCTCCTGGGCCTCAATTTTTTCTTCTATAAAACAAAGAATTTAGGCTAGATGTTGACCAAAGTCTCCTCCAGATTTCAGATTGTGATGCGGTAATTTGCGCATGGCCAATCTACTGTCTCTTTGTAAAAAGGAAGACTTCTTCATAGGGTAATTTATAAAATACAGAAATAATAAAAAGTGGCGTTTATTTCATTTTCCCTTGTATTCACGTATAAACCCTGTTTTCTATACTTGAGCCCTTAGTGAAAATATAGACAAAAATAAAACAAGGAAAGGTCAATGTCATGAAGAACTAAACTAAGTATAAAGCACTGGGTTCACAAATGCATTACTCAATAGGCATTTTGTTATTGGGTATGAATATGTGATATGGTCCTTGTCCTCAAGAAGCTTCCAGTGTAATAGTGGTGGCAGATTAACTATAGTTCAACCAAATAAATGTTATCACAAAAGTGAGCACACATATTCTAAGTCTACAGAGGGAGAATGGTAAAGTTGGGTAGTGAATTTAGAGAAGTCTTGGAGCTTTATAAGGATATTTTAAAGGATGGATGGAGAATTCTAGGCAGAGATTATCCTGTATTGAGTGCTATTTTCATTACTGTGGAAATAAGTCAAAGGGGATATTTGAAAATGAACGTATGCATGTAAATTGTGCTTTCCCCCCCTGGTAGAGTTGCTCTGAGTTAACAGGAGCTAACATCGATTGAATGCCTACTGTCTGACACTGTGTTAGGTACTTATGTTATCTCATTTAATACCACCTGTTTAAATCTCATTTAACAACTAAGATTAGATGACAGCTAGGACCTAGGAAATGGCAAAATTAGGATTCCAAGTCATGTCTACTTGTCTCCAAAGCCTTTGATCTATGACTATGCCATTTCTCTCAAAGAACGCAGTTTTCTTCACAACTCAGAAAATGCATAGATTCTGAAGCCTCTTACTTCCTTCCAATTAGTTGCCTATCCATAAACTATTTCCTTTACTTGCGTTTATTAGGTCTCATTTGGATTAGTGGAATCTTTTTGGGGGGAGCAAGCCGGCGGGCAGAGAAAAGAATTGTCTTTATTCTCTCTGAATATTTATGTAGGTTAACATTGGTTTATAACAGTATATAAATTCCAGTGTACATCATTATATTTCGACTTCCGCGTAGACTGTATCGCGTTCAACACCAAGTCTAGTCGCCATAGTGGAATCTTTCTTAATCCTGTTGATGGAAAGAATCATCTGTGGAATTTAAAATGCAGGCTCCCAGACCATGCCCCTGGAGATTCTAAAGATTGGATCAGGGCCTAGCATCTGTGTTTTTAGCAAGCATTTGAATCATGAGCAGTCAAACTGGAGGACACTGGGTTAGTGCCCTAGCTTAACCGATCAACCCATTTCTAAGTCTTATTCCAACCCATTTCCCCCCTCCGTTTCTCAGCATTACTCTCAAGGCCTCTGAAGGCTTCCATACCGTTTCCCATTGTTTTATTTACTGAAAATAATAAACACTACTATTTACGGAACATTTGGTTATTTACTATTCACCCTCGCCCCCGCCTTGGGCAGAAGCTCCATGAACGAAGGGGCTGAAACTGCAGGGCCTGGGCGCACAATAGGGGCCCAATAAATATTTACTGAACCAACACACCCACGAGATAGTTACTATTATTATCCTTCAATTTGAAAATATGGACACTAAATGAGAAACAGTAAAGTTGGGATAGCTTGTAACAAATTCCGGATGCACTGCCTCTGTGCGAATCGCGCGCCGCCACCGGCGGCGGGAGGACTCTAGTGCCGGAGATCCTTTCCGAAAGCCCGCCCTTCCGGAGGTGTCCGGCCGCCAGCCAGGCCACGACACGCTCCTAAGAAGCCCACTCGGAACCCTGATCCACCACGCTGAGGACCGCGCAGAAGCGCACCCAAGAAGCGCGCCCCTTCCTCCAATATGGCGGGGTGGGTCACGTGGGCTCGGGGGCGGGGCCATACGCTCAGCGGAGATGAGACGTAGGTCACGTGGCTCTGAGGGGGCGTGACCATGGGGGGCGTGGCCGTAACTCCGTCGGAACCGCCCGGGTCGGGGCTCCTCGCGGGCCACGCCCCCTGGCCCCTCCGGAGGCTAGCGCGCAACGGAGGGGTGGGGCCTTCCTCGTGACCTTTCACCTCAGCATGGCTGCGCCCGTGGGACCAGTGAAATTCTGGCGACCCGGTAAGGCCCTTGGCGGAGCGCTGGGCAGATGCAGCGGCCTGATTTTGGTCTTGGCCCCGCGGCCGGTGCCCTGGGGCCTGCGGACTTGCTCGCAGGCCTGACCTCGGCGGGCTGGCCACCGATCCCTCGGGGCTAGTGGACTCTGCGGCTCAGGCGCCCATGGTGGTCGGGGGGCGTTGGGGGTGCACCCCCAGCCTGGGCAGAAATTCGCTGTGACCTTGTTCGAGTCTCTCAGCCTCCCCGGGCCTCGTTTTCCTCACTCCTGATGCCTGTCTTGCCCAACCTACGAGATGGGGAAACGCGGAAGCGCCACTCGTGTCCTCTTAGCGCCCTGGGGCTACGCTGGGGCGGGACAGGCGGTGCTGCTCGGGGCTTAGGAGCTCAAGCTATGCAGTCAAACCGCCTGGCTTGGAATTTAAGGCTCTGCCGTTTAGTAGCAGGGTTTCTTGGGGCAAGTCACGTAACTCTTTTGAGCCTTAGTCTCCTCACCTGTGAAATGGGCAGAATAATGACATCTCTCCTGTCGGCTTGAATAACGGGCACGACGCGCTGCCTGACGTGGAGTAAGGGCTCATAAAAAAGGAAAACGTCTTATTTTGTTTTAGAGTAATTCTCGTCCACCCCGAGTGTCTACCAGAAAGTGAACACCCACCTTCATGTTTGCCGCCACCCACTTCTCCTCTTGCAGGCTAACGCGAATCTCAGCCAAAAAATGCTTTGCTTATTTTGTTTTAATTTATTCATTAATCAGGATTTTATTGACTGTGTACGTGCCTGACCCCCGTAGATGCATTTCTTCCTCCCCTTCGTTTGGTGTCTTGTGAAAAACAAAAGTTTCTTAATAGTTACCAGCTTGTGTTTTCCACCACTTGCACCTCTGCAGGTCTGGATGTGCAAAGTATATTGCAGCAAAAATGAAGTGAGACGGAAAAGGTAATATAAGGAAAACTTTTAAAGGATATTTTAGAGTGGTTCCCTGAAATTCTGACCATGCATATAAAGGATGTAGGAGACAAACTGAAGCGAGGGATGTGTTAATCTTTTAAAAAAATTTGTAGTTTGTCACTTAACGACAATTTTATGATTCAGCGTTTCAAGCCAACAGTCAATTCTCCATCTTCAGTTTTATTTGCAGCCAAAACTAAGATCCCATTAGGAAATGAGATACCCTCTATTTTTACTTATGCAAGCCTTTAATAACTTGTGAAAGAGTTTAGTATAATAAAGGTCTGAATGAATTGTTGAAAATCAGACCAGGATACTATTTTAGTTAAAGAACATGGGATTACTCTTGAGTTCTAGTCCATTATTTAGTTCATTCACTGAGGGTATGCTTACTGAACACGTAACCTTGTGGTCAGGAGGCAAATATAGGTGAGTAGGGCTCTGCTCTTCTCTCGAGATTTATTCTCTCTCTCTTTCAATTATAATATGAAGTTGGGATATCCTTTAGAAGAGATTTTAAAATGAGGCAGAAAAAGGTGGGGGTCAGGAAGTTGGGCTCTAAAATCAGACTGTAGAGCCCATCTTTGACTACCGTTTACTAGCTTGTTGACGTGGCAAAGTCACTTCAGTGCTCCCAGTCTCAGTTACCTCATCTGTAAATTGGGCATAACACCTACCCAAAGGATTGTTTTGAGGATTAAATGAGAATACATGTAAAACTCTTAGCACTAGATAATAGTAGCTATTATAATTGTATGGAAGTATAGAAGAGAGGGAAAGTTAGAATGTGTGGGCAAGAAGTACTTCATAAAGAGTGATATTTTTGAGGGGAACGTTGAAGCACAAATAAGGTTTTGTTCTCTGGAGAGGTGGGAGAAGGGAGCTCTGGGCAAAGGATGGAGCACGAACAAAGGCCAAGTGGGATGCGCCTCTAGAATGTCCACAAAACCAAAATAATTGAGTAGCCTAAGGGCATTAAGTGGCTTGGGGTGTGGCAGGAGGTGAAGCTGGAAAGGTAGGTAGGGGCTTCGTTGTGAGAGGTCTCCATTGCTAGTTAAAGAATTTGGACTTCACTGTTTTTAAGCAGGGGATGACACGGTCAGGTGTATTTTAGAATGAGAACTCTGGCAGTGGTGTGCAGAATGGTTGGGCGAGGAAATTAGAGTCAGGGAAACCCTTAAGAGAAGGTACCACTAAAATCAAGGAGGGATATTCAAAGCCCCAGTTCTGGCCTGGGAGCAGAGAGGAGGGGCCTTATTGGAGAGACGTTTTAGAGGCAGATGTAGAAGGGAAGGTCGGTAATGACTCCGATTTCTGGGTTGGGTGGCTTTCTAGGTAAGAGGTTCTCAAATTTTGCTGTATAGTTGAGTCACTTTGGAAGCTTTTAAAAAGCCTGCTGTTCAGGGGCCGGCCCGGTGGCACAGCGGTTAAGTGCGCACGTTCCACTTTGGCGGCCTGCGGTTCGCTGGTTTGGATCCTGGGTGCGGACATGGCGCCGCTTGGCACGCCATACTGTGGTAGGCGTCCCACATATAAAGTAGAGGAAATGGGCACGAATGTGAGCTCAGGGCCAGTCTTCCACAGCAAAAAGAGGAGGATTGGCAGCAGATGTTAGCTCAGGGCTAATCTTCCTCAAAAGAAAAAAAAAAGCCTGCTGTTCAGTCATATCCCATGGCAATCAATCAGAAGTCTAGAGGGCTAGGAACCAGGCATCCGTATCTTTTAAAGATCCCTAGGTGATTCCAGCGTGCATCAAAGTTTGGGAACCTCTGGTCCGGGTAAACTGTTATCATTAACTGAGATTGGAATGGATTTAGGACACACTCGCAGGGCCCTTACTTTGTGCTAGTCACTTTTACCTACATCATCTTATTAAATGAATCACAATATCTCTGTGATGGAAGTATTATTCTCATTTTACAGATGAGGAAACTGAAGTTCAGGGATGTGGGAAATACGTAGTGAAAGTCAGGGAAGTGGTTGAACCTGGAAATAAGGCTAGATGTTGGAATCACAAACATATCCTTAGGCTGGGAGTCACAAGCTCAGGTAGCTACAGGGGCCTTTCAGACCATCTAAATAAGTGAAGCTGCTGGGTGAAAGTAATAGAGGTGAGGACTATGGCAAACTAGAGTGTGCATACACTGATAGGTATGTAGTGTAGATTTACACTGGGGCTTGCATATGCTATCTAAAGCAGGAAGCTCTACTCAGTTCCACCTAATTCTTGTTATTTGGGCTGAGTTACCAATTTTTTTTTTTTTTAAAGCCTAATACCGAGATTTGAATGGGAATTTTTACATGTCTTAAATGAACTATTTCAAACATTTTAATGATGGCATGTTTCAGGACCTGGAGTAACTAATTTGTGATCTTTACCAGTTTTTGATCTCTGCCTTACGAACTTTGTGTGAGCTGCCTGAAGTTTTTGTAGAAAAACATTTGACTTAATTTTCGGCATAAGTGGATCAGAAGGGCTGGGCCGTTTCCCTTCATTCGTTCAAGAAACATTTAATGATTGCTTACCATCTGCCTGGCAAATGATTTATAGCACCAGCTTTGAATATTTTTTTATCTGATCTACAGAAGGAAATGTATTGTCTTGTAATTCAGTGCACATGCACACACACACACGCACAACTGGAAAAAGTTGTACAAAAACAATATTGTTTTCTGGGATGCACTCTGATATTTTCTAGTTCTAGTTCATTATTAAAAAATACTGGTTATGACCTACTACATTAATTTCCTAACTCATTAATGGGTCACCACTCAAACTGAAAAACTGCGTTAGAGGGAATGCTGGATTGTGGGGTGCTATCAGCCTTGTTTTACAGATGGAGAAATGAAGGCATTTGTGGTTTACAAGAATTACAAACTTGTTACTCCCTTAAGCATAGAGAATGCTCGCATGGGAAAAACAACCACAGGCAGCCAGAATGGGCCGTGAGATGGATACGGGAGGAAGCAGTCCTGGTTTGGCTGAATGAAGTCTTTTGTAAGGAGGAGACATGCTGCTTATTGATTGATAGCAGGTGTGCTTGTAAAAGATCTTAGGATATACTGAGGTGGACTTGGCTGACAAGGAGGGGTGGGGTAGTGAAGAAGTCTCCTGGGAGGATTAAAGCCTGGTGGGGGAGGAAGTAAGAGACCTTGCAGGAGCAGTGTGAGAATATTCTAGACATGCCGTCAGGGTTTAAGACGTGTTTTGCAAAAGAGGGAATTGAGGACAAAAGCAGAGCTGCTGAGGATAATGTATTCTTTGCAATGGTTTTCTTGGGTAAAGACTATAAGAAGTTATTAAGATGTAGTGGTAATTGATGAGGATCAAGGCTGCCCCAGGGAGAGAAGCCCAAGCGTCCTGGCCTACATAACAAACTGTATCATCCTCTAGGAAGCATAGGACGTCCTGACCTGATCCGACCTGATTCGTATCCAAAGTTAGACGACCGCCCCGATAACCAGGCCCCACCTGCACTGATACCATTTTAAAGACTTTTTTACCTGATCTTTCCTTTGTCTTGTAAAGAAATAACTCACATACCTGTGCCTTATAAATTTAGCCCTGCCCTCAACCCATTGCAGCTCTTCACTGCCCATGGGTCCGGTCCCCGTGCTATTCCCTGCTATTCTCTGAATAAAAGAGCACTACTGCCAGACCTTGAGAGTCCAAGAAATCTTTCTTTCAACTCCTCGGCTCACTGAGCCCACATCAGTAATAAGGGAAGAAAGGAAAGGAAACCTACTTCTTTGAGCACAGGCTTTGTTCCAGGTGCTGTTCTATCTTTTATCTTGTTGAAAGGAAGGTCAACATTTTGGCAAAAACAGTACAGCACTGCCGCACTTACCTGATTTTTGGCAATCTTGGACTTCTGGAACACAGCTTTGTTCCTAGAAGTAAGTGGAAAAGGGATCAGAGATCTGTGGCAATGATTCTAAACTTAGCTCTAGGGGGTCTGTGGACCTCAGTATTTTGTATTTTGATAAATTACATTCTGGCGTGTTTTTCAGGAGAGGGAGTTTGTAGCCTTTATTAGATGGTTGAAGGGATCTGGGACCCCCAAAAGATGTAAAAATAAATCACTGGGCTAAAAATTTTTGTCACAAAGGTCCTGTGACGCCCTCCAAAAAGACAACACATACCGGGGACTCCTGGTCCCCCTTACCGGGGCTTTGCTTTTCTCCACAGCACTTATTGCCACTATTGCACTAAGTTACGTTCTGTTGGGAGGAAGAATAAAATAAGGAAGTAAGCCGCACGAGGGTGGGGCCAGCATCTGTGGTGTTCACTGCCATGTCTCTTGCACTTCCATCCTTGTTGGGTGAGTGAGTGAATGATTGGTGGAGGAATTGTGAGCCTGAGCTCTGGCACCATCAGCAGCCTTGATTCCAGCTCCTGCAGAGAAGCCAACCTACGGCTTTGAAAGGAACTTATCAAGAGGCACGGAGATGAGAGCAGGAGAAAGTCCAGGCAGTCCCCGGTTCCTGTCGTCCTCGAACCCTGCTGCCATCCTACAGTAACAGGACTCAGCCTTTGCTTCAGCTAATTCCCATTGGATTCTGTCACTTTTATTAAGAGTTCCGTAATAATGCTGACTCGGAGGCCAGAACTAAAAACATCGTCCTCTGTAATACACAGTTGTGTGTGGCCAATTTGGAGTCCAGTGGGACTGCCATCGCCTTTGTTCTTGACACTGCAGTGAAGCGTTTAGGGAAAAGTTTTGTATCCTCCTAAGTATTTTTCTAGGTGCTTTCCTGAAGTTAAAGTTACTATCTCTTAGTAGTTTGAGTTAAGGTGCATTCCTTCTGTTGTATATCTTTATCTTTGAATTTGTAGCTGTTGCACATTTTTCTGTTCATTATTCATCAGAGAATCTTAAAAAAAATTTCTATTCCAGGTACAGAGGGACCAGGTGTCAGCATCTCTGAAGAGAGACAGAGTCTAGCGGAAAACTCTGCGACAACCATTGTTTACAATCCTTACGCTGCCCTTTCTATAGAGCAGCAGAGGCAGAAGCTGCCAGTGTTCAAGGTACGTTGAATAGGCGCGTTCACTTGTCGGCCTGAAGCTTTACACTTGGCTCTGAAGTGAATAGTGTCCTCTTACTCTTAATGATTCTTTAGAACACGGTGAGCTCAGAGATACCCTTTTCTGAAGGGATTAACTTTTTCAAGTATGTGTGTGTTAGTTAACTTTATAAATCTAGAAAGTCTAAGTTTTTTTTCAGTTAGATCTTACGTATTGAAAAACTGGAAGAAATGGAATGACATTCTTTTATCCCCTTTTTGCTTTCAATTAAGGACAAGTTCAGACATACAGAAAAGTAGAATAAATAGCACATTGAACTTCTATGCATCCAGCTTCAGCAAATTACCAACATCTGGCCAATTTTAGCTTTCTTTTAAAGGCATATTTCTTTAAACAAGATGAATTGGGAATCCAAGGTTGTTTCTGTCGAAGAGGTTAACTCCCACTGGAACATTGACAGGGTTTTGGTGTGGTTATTATGTACCAGGTGTACATGCAGACACTTGATTTTATTAGGCTCGTGAAATACTCATCTCACAAGAGACCAGAGCATAAACTAGAATTCAGAATATACATCTGTTTACAGTACAGACGGACACAGTCCATGGACATTTTCCCTGTTGCCGAGTCCACCTGGGAAGCCAAATTGTAATCAGGAAGTGGGCTCCGAGGCAAAAGTGATTTAGATATAGTTGGAGGATATTTGTTTCCTAGAGCCCCTGGCGAAGGGTGATGAACTGTCCCTGCTTCTCTCGATGCCTGTGGAATGCCCCGAGTAGGTGCGGCCACCGGCACCCGTGTCTCCCTCTCTTCCTCCTGGACAGTGCTGGGTGAAAGCTGCCAGGTCCTTACATTAGGGCGTCGCTTTGTTGAGACTGTGCTCATAGTTCCTCTTCTGGTAGTATGTTCTTTCTCCCAATGGGTAGGAAACAGCAGCCTTCTTAATTTAGCCAAGTCGCCTTGATTAGAGTTTTATGTGGCCCCAAACATTTCAGTTACTTGTGCACTGGCAGTCTCTGGGTTTCTTCCTTAGGTGATTAGCCTCGTCCATTATGTGTGAATGTAAACCAGTTTGACCCTCAGGAGATAAGATAATAGGTTCACGGTGGCTTCCTCACCACTGGGGGACACAGTTTGAGCTGCAATGAAGTATCTAGACTCCGGAGCTAGACTTCAGAGTTCAAACCCAAGCTTCATCATTTGCTGTGTGACCTTGCTTCACCATGCTGAGCTTCTGTTTCCTTATCTGTAAAATGGGACTGATAGCACCTACCTCATGGGATTTTTTGAGGACTCAATGAGATAATCCACATAGAGCATTTAGCAAGATACCTGACATGTAAACATTCAAGTAGAAGGATAATTATTGTTTACCAAGTATTTAATTTTGGCCTTTTCTTGACTGTTCTTCATCCTCCAGCTATATTTATAAGATATAATAAATGAAATAACAAGTGAAAAAAAAAGCAAGAAATTACCATATACTGATGAAATTAAAATGGTAAGATGAGGGCTTAGTTATTGATAAAAAGCAAAACAGAATTTAAGCATAGTTAACATCTTGTTAGATTTTAAAGGTAAATCTAGAAGGTGAAAAGGGTAAAAAATTATCCATTTGCCACCCCCTTCCCCATTAACACTAAAAGTAAAAGTGGCTGTAAAAACAGAAGTTGAAACTAAAGCAGACTCAATGCCGTTGCAAGGCGGCCTTCCTCTTGACTGCCTTCTGTAGACTGGCGTTCTCTCTGGGCCTTGGGCACTGCTATGCAAAGTTGTCCTCTTACTCTCTCACACTCAGCCTCTTTGAAGCTCAATCGAGTCCTCCTCACAGGCTGTCCTTGATTTCCCTTCCTGCGCCTGTCGATGAGAACTGTCATTGTCCCAGTCTCCGTACTAGAAATCTTTTTGTCCTGTCTCTTTCTCTAATGTCACACATTGGACTCTCTCCATTTGCAGTGCTTTGTATTTAGCACATGAAGTGTGAATTATTGCCTTCTTTTTCATGCTCAAATCAATCTTTCCTGCTGCTGCCCAGTTTTCTCAAAACTTTTATAGCATATACTGCCTCCCAGGTGAAGTCCAGACTCTAGTTCTGCATTCAAGGCCTGTTACACTAAAGCCCTAACTACACCTCTTGTAAGTTATTTCTGTCTTTCTTTTGCTTATGTTATTTCCCTTTCCTAGAATGCCTTGTCTGTCTCCATCTGTATTCATATTGTCTTTCAAGTTTTCCTTGACCATCCACCCACCCATCCATCCATCCATCCAGTGGATGGATCTACCATTTACTAAATACCCCTGCAAAGAACCCAAACCTTTTCCCTTCCCCTACCCAAAACGAAAGAAAGCATGTGGTCCAAGCACTGACAGGAAAGCATCCAGACTAGTCATTAGACCCCCTACAGTAAATCTCCTTTGGATGCTTGTAGAAATGCAGATTCCTGGGTCTCACCCTAGCCCTATTAAATCAGAAACCCTGAAGGTAGGGAATCTTCATTTTTAATAAATAGCCTAAGAGATTTTCACACTAAGATTTGAGAACTATGTATTTAGACCCTAAATAGTGCCAAATTGAAAAACCCCACACAGCCAATCCCTGACTTAGCCAGTTAGGCAGCACCCTGGTTCTTCCACTCTTCTCCAGACACACCGCTGGTCTGAAATCAGATGATCTGAGCAGTAGCAGAGTGGAGAATTAGGCAGTTTCTTACTTCATTCCAAACCAGGCGTTTATGGAATAGCACTGTGACTTTCCAGACCATCAAGTGTGTCTAATCAAATATGGGCACCAAAATACATTCTGAAGCTAAGTAGATAGGATGTTGGAATTATCTGTGACTTTTCAGTGGCCAGATCAGTGTTTCTGCTCACACTGAATGGGTAAAGGAAGGCGCAGTTGAAATATGGATGTAACCTGTGGGTGCTTTATTGTGAACTTGGATTTGGAGGTAGAGGTGAAAGTATATTCTTTTTGTCTGTTTTTTTTTTTCACAAGTTAATCAATGAAAAAAATTTTTGTTAGGTAACACATGTATATTGTACAAAGTTCAAAGTCTCCTTCACACCCCTGCTTCTCAGCCACCTTCTGCTCCCTAGAGACAGTAGAGTTATCAGTTTCTTGTTTTGTTTTTCCCACAGATAGTGTCTACGTAAACAAGCATACATGTATTTACCCTTTCTTTAAAAACACAAATAGTGGTGTATTATTCACACCGTTCTGCACTTTGATTTTTTTCCCTTCACGTATCTTGTAGACTATTCTGTATCAGTACAAATAGATGTTTGTTCTTTTTAACAACTACATATTATTTCATTATTAAAGTGTTTCATAACTGATTTAACCAATCCTCTGTTGATGAACATTTAGGCTGTTTGAATATTTGACTAGTAAAAACAGTCCTGCAATGAGTATGCTCGTATATTCATCTTTGTTCATGTGTATTAGTATGCCTGTAGTATAACTGCTTATATGTGAAAATCTTGAGTCAAAAAGTATGTGCGTTATATATTTTGGTATGTTGCTGCACTCTATTACAGTTGTGTCAGCTTATAGTGACATTAGTAATGCCTGAGAGTTGGAAATATATTTTCATAGTTCTTTCTAAAGTTTACTTTGCTTTGGCAAACAGTTCATTTCGCAGTGTTTAAATATCTTTGTTTAGATCTTTTGAGACAATGTGTGGCTGTTTATAATGTATGGTTATATTTTTTCAGCTTAGGAATCATATATTATACTTGGTAGAAAACTATCAGACAGTGGTGATTGTTGGAGAAACAGGATGTGGGAAAAGCACGCAGATTCCACAAGTGAGTATATATTTAAAATGTGTTTTGTACTTAGGTTTGATTGGGAGGATTTTCTAACTTGAGAACTCTCTTTACTGTTATTTGAATTTTTAAGGTCTCCTTTCAGAGAGGAAATATTCAACCCAACTAGATACTTTTTATTAAACTTTTGGGGCTTATAATTTCTTTGATTAGTATTGAAGTAACAGTCATTCCAGAATAATAATTGAATAACCATACTCTGAAGGAAACAATGGAGACTCATTCAAAAAGTGTAATGTATAGTTTTTATCTTCAAATAATTACAGGTGAAGAGGTGGAGTAAAATGAATACTGCTAGAGTTGTAAATAAAAATTGACTATTGTAGAATTCTGCTGTGCCGTTGAAGAAACCTCTCTTACAAGGCAGAATCACAACTGGTGTGGATAGAAGTGGAAAGAAGGATCGGGAAAGGACTTGTAAAAGAAATGACATTTGAAATAGACCTTGAATGTTCGGTGGGAGCTGGCTGGGAAGATGTTCTAATCTGGTGAATATTGTGGCTAGAGATATTAGAGTGGAGAAGTGTTTGGGGCTGCCAGACATCAAGAGTAAGAAGGTAGGATGAGGTCAAATTGTGTCTTAAGAACCTTGACTTGGCGAGTGAAGAATGATATTTCAGTGGTCAGGCATGAGAGTCCTTGCAGGTTTTTCTTTCCTTTTTAAATATAGATTTTTGTTGAAGTATAAAATACATATAGGAAAGTGCCTACGTCATAATTGTACAGCTTGACAAACTTTCACAAGTGAATTCACCTGTGTTACCAGGACCCAGATCAAGAAATAGCACACTACCAGAATCTCAGAAGCCCTCTCGTGTCCCTTCTGGTCTCCTGCCTTCTCTTCCTGCCCTACAAACACACACACACAAGGGTAACTCTTGTCTGGCTTCTAACACCATAGAGCTGCCTGATTTTGAAGTTTTATAAAGATAGAATATAGCTGCTTTTGCCCAGCCCAATAATGGGTTTAGGATGGGGCGCAGACATAGGTATTTCTTGAAGGTTCCCCATGTGATTTAATGTACAGCTAGGGAAAGGCAGGCAGAAGGGAAGGACCTTGTAGAGAAAGACAGTGGAGGGACTGGTGACCTGGAGGGAAGCGTATGTGCAGATGGTATCAAGACCCTAGCAAATTACTTGCTTCTTACAAAGAGACACAGGAGAAGGACCATGTTAAATTACTGAGAGATTATCAGAGAGTAATAATAATAATAACGTTGTAACAAGTAATAAGAAGTGCTAATTATAGTAAGTACTACATAAAATGATCACTTTACACATATTAATGTATTTAATCCTCAGTGACCCTGTGAGGTAGGTACTTTTATTATCCCCATTTTACAGATCAGGACATTAAAGAGAGTAGTGAGGTGGGGGAATATAGAACAGAAATAGGCCATGTGAGAGTAGATGATTTTAGGTTGTTTTGGAAATAGTCTATGTGGTTATTTAGTCTGCTTAGGCTAAACTATGTTATGGTAACAACGAACCTGAAAATCTCAATAGCTTAAAAATACAAAGGTTTAGTTCCTCCTCATACTATGTGGTCATCCTGGGTTGATGACCCAAGATGTGGGCTGGTCCACATCATCACTGGGACCTAGGCTGGCGGGTGCAGCTCTTACCTGGGACTTGTGGATCTTGTGGTAGATGGTGGAATCATGAGATGACTCCTAAAATTTTGGACAGGAAGTGGCACTTCTCACATTTTATTGGTCAAAGCAAGTTACACGACCAGGCCTGATGGCAATAGGGTGGCTGTGTATATAATCCTCCCACAGGGATGGGTAGCAGATATTTGGATCAATAATACAATATAGGACAACGATCTGGTCATTTCCCCCAGTAAGGCTTAGCTGTCAAGGACCAGAGAGGGCCTGCTGAGGGCCTGCGTCCAGGGAAAGAATGGCCTGAAGGAGAGAGAGGAGTAGGGTCTGAGGATCCAGCCTGGGCCGTGTGGAAGCAAAGATAGGGGTTTTTTTTTTTTTTTAACTTTAAGGTTTATTTTAATATTTAAAAAAATTTTTTGAGTACTTAATAGGTTCACATGGTTTGAAATTCAGAAAACACTAAAGGACATAAAAAGAGAAAGATTTCCCTTCTGTTCTGTCTTCTGAAACTCTTTTCCTTTATGCACATGCAACCAATGTTATCAGTTTCTTGGGTAGAGATTTTTTTATTGCATTTACGGAGAAATACATATGCATAAAATATATATATATATATTCCTCCCTTTTTTAAAATACAAATGGTTGTATCTCTACATGCTTTAATGTACCTTTTCTTTTTTCACTTAATGTATTATTCTTTTTTCAGTTGCATAGATTCTACGTAATGTATTTCATCAGTTCCCAGTTGATAGACATTTAGGTTGTTTCCAGTTTTATATTATCACAATGATGCAGTGAGTCAATTTGCATGTGTATCAGTTTGCACGCGTATGGTATACTTACAGAATAAATATCGCAGTGGACTTGCTGGGTCAAAGGGCATATGCATTTGAATTTAATTATTTTTAAGGAACTTTGTTTTCTTATAAGCACTGTGTTTTTTGAAAAGAAAGTACATTCATATGGTACAAAATTCGAAAAGCACAAAGGAACAAACGGTAAAAAGTGAATCTCCTAAGCTTTGCTGGTGAAAATGACTAGATCATTGTGATAGATTATATTATTGTTCCAAATATCTGCTACCCTCCTATGGAAGGATTAAGTCCCCTTTTTCCTGACCACTCAGTTCCTCTTCTCTGAGACAGTCACTGTTTCCAACTTCTTGTGAAGCTGAATTTGGGTTATGGCCTAGGAAAATTGGAAAGGCTGAGGAATGGAAGGTCACAGCAAGGATATGGAGCGGTTTTTCTCAACAAACCGTTTTGCTAGATTTATATAATATCTTTCCTTGGAAAAGTACAGCCTGCCGAAGCACCAAACACCAGTTTTGAAATTCCACAAACCATATGTGGAACCTAGATATTTTTTCCTAGAGCTCTGTCAAAACAATGGATATGAAAACAAGCTCTTTACTACAATTTTATTAGTATTGTTTTTGGTGGAGTTCTTCCTAATCCCACTCCAACTAGAAGACCAGATTTGGTGACCCTTAAAAAGAGTGGGGAGAAGTGCGATGAAATTCAGTATCTCCCTCTGTGACATCCCACTGCCTCTGGATGTCAACAGTATTCCTGCTTTTGCAGCATCTTTAAATTTCCACCTGTCAGCAATCATAAGCATGCAATAGAAGTCTGAATCTCAGGTGTATTGAGGACACTGGCTTCATTCATGGCTTGTTTGTTATTAGGGAAATTGTTTTTCTTTCTCTTAACACTACTCCTAAGAGGTTGACTCTGGGTGTGTGTGTTTTATTTTGGATGGTAGAATTGTATCCTGGTTATGTGTCAGGGCTGTGGTTTGCTGAGCTTGAATCCCAGCTCTTAGATTTTTTTCTGTGTTCTTGGAGAAGTTATGTGACCTCTTTGATTCCTCAGCTCTAAGTTGTTGATGATGCTGTTACCTTCCTTATAGGATTTGTTGTGAGGATTAAATAGGGTTGTGCGTGCAAGGCACTCAGTACAGTTCCTGACCCTTAGCAATGTGCTCGGTGAATCTTAGCTTTTATTCTTGTGGTTCTGTTTTGCATTTGTGTTGGTTGGGATGGTTGATAGTATTTTGTGTTTGTATTTAATACAAAGTGGAGAAACTATTGTTTTTATTGCAAAAGAATCTACATTATCTACAACATTTTGTTCCGTAGAGTCATTTTTTTTTTTTAAAGATTGACACCTGAGCTAACAACTGTTGCCGATCTTTTTTTTTTCCTGCTTTTTCTCCCCAAATCCCCCCAGTACCTAGCTGTATATTTTAGTTGTGGGTCCTTCTAGTCGTGGCATGTGGGACGCCGCCTCAGCATGGCCTGATGAGTGGTCCATGTCCACACCCAGGATCTGAACCAGCGAAACCCTGGGTTCCTGAACTGGAGCACGCGAACTTAACCACTTGGCCCCTGGGTCAGCACCCCTTACAGTCATTTTTTAAACTATTATTTGTAGCTAATTTTAGACTAACAGAAAAGTTGCAAAAATACTACAGAATTCCCTTATACCCCTCACACCTCTTGCCCTGGTATAGCAGTCAAAAGCAGGACATGAATACTGGTACAATGCTAGTAGCTACAATATGGATGTTATTTAAATCTCATTGGTTTTCCCACTCATGTTCTTTTTCATTTCCAGGATTCAGGATGCTACATTGCTTTTAATTCTTGTTTCTC
The DNA here is from genome assembly GCF_037783145.1 of Equus przewalskii. Classification (NCBI taxonomy): domain Eukaryota; kingdom Metazoa; phylum Chordata; class Mammalia; order Perissodactyla; family Equidae; genus Equus; species Equus przewalskii. The sequence continues at coordinate 28,996,290 of NC_091851.1, forward strand.
CCGAGTCTCCTCTAGTATATGAGAATTCCTCAGTCTTTCTTCATCTTTCACGACCTTGACATTTTTGAAGATTACTGGGCATTTATTTTATAGAATGTCCCTCAGTTTGGTTTGTGTGTTGTTTTCTCATGATTAGAATGAGCTTACACATTTTTGGAAAGAATTCCACAGAAATGATGTGTCCTTACTGCATCATATCAAGGGCTTTGAAATGGTGATGTCTTATCGCTGGTGAGGTTAATCTTGTTCACTTGATTATGGTGCCAGGTTTTGCCTGTAAAGTTACTGTCTTTCCTTTTGTAGTTGATTAATATCTCAGACTGCAGATAGTCTGCTTCTCTTCAAACTTTTGCCTGCTAATTTTAGCATCCCAGTGGATCTTGTCTGCAGCGCTTACTCAAGTGTTTGCCTAATGATGATTTTCTCTTTTCCTTTTTCCTTCTGCCTTTATTAAATGGAATCTTCTGTAAGGAAGAACTGCCCTTTCTCCCTCATTTATTTATTTATTCAATTATTTATGTATATCAGTATGGATATATGGATATTTATTTTGTTCTTTGGGTTAAAATCCAATACTATCATTATTTATTTTGTTGCTCAAAATGGTCCAACTTCCATCATTAGGAGATCCTTCAGTTGGCTCTTGTGTTCTTTCGAGAAGCCCCCATAGTTTTTTTGAATGCTTCCTTATTTTCTAGTAACACAAGAAATTTCAGGCTTGTCTTATATTTTCCTGCACTACCCATAGGATCAACAACTGCTCCAAGGAGCACTGGTTCCTTTTATTGGAGAAGGGTGTTTAGAAATCAAGATTTGGGTGCTAGAATGCTTATTACTGCTTAGGTGTCATTGCTATATGTCTCAGTGGGTAAACTTAGAAAATATATTGGGCTGGCCCCGTGGCTTAATGGTTAAGTTTGGTGTGCTCTGCTTCAGCGGCCTGGGGTTTGCAGGATCCTGGGCACGGACCTACACCACTCGTCAGCCATGCTATGGCGGCGACCCACATACAAAATAGAGGAAGATTAGCACACATGTTAGCTCAGGGCTAATCTTCCTCAAGCAAAAAAAAAAAAAAAAAATAGGGATGTTGGCAACAAATGTTAGCTCAGGGCAAATGTTCCTCACCAAAAAAAAAAAGAAAAAAAGAAAAAAATATATATGGATACAATCCTCGCATATATAAACATTTATATATCTGTATCAATCTGTATATATATTAAAAACCATGTATTTATGCTGATAATTCTAATTCCAGTTCAACAATATAGGCCTCATTTTAGCCTTATTTGTAACTTTTTCTCAACAGTGAGAAACTCAGTCCTCGTTATCTGTAGGATATTTACTTATTTGTTAAATTCTAGTACACGTGTAAAATAGTTTCAGAATTGCTAACCTGTTCCCCTCTTTGGGTGTTTACTAACGTTTGCTAACTGCATCGCAGCATTTATGCACAGTTCTTTTTGTCTTTAGCCTACTGCATCCCGTCAAGATCGTTTTCCAGTGACTTAGCTTAGTTCTTTTCTTCTCGACCCCCTTCAGTGTGGTTATGTTATTTGTTTGTAATGGAGAAAGGGTCATTTGTTAGTGTTTATAGTTCCTTTTGGTTTCCCTCCACATCCTGATTGGTTTTGCTTATTTTGGGGGTATTTGAAGAGACTATGAAATATGACCGTGGTTCTGAGAGTCAGGGCTATGAGAAAAGATCGAGTGGAGCCTTGTCACTCCCTCCTCACCCCTGCTGCTCTGTTTCCATTTCTCCCTCCTTTCCACCAATCCTCTGTAGACAACCATTCTCTTTAGTTTCTGGTTTATTCTTCCTTTATTTCTTTTGAACAAGTGAGCAGATATATGTAATAGCATTTTTAATCTTCTTTCTATTATAGAAATAAGATATATTCATTGTAAAACAATTTAGACTTTACAGAAATATGTTCCTCCAATAACCACTATCTATTCTGTATTTTTAAAATGCATATAATCAAATAAATATATAACAAATATGCATATATCAAATAAATCATAAATATATATAATCAAATTTTATGTATACTAATATAATCTAGTGGCATATATTTGTGTGTATAAAATCTAATTATTTTTAATTTGACTAAAATATTTTATATGGTTGATATTTATATTGAGCTGTCTCTGTGTGTACTTTAAAATTCTTTGTTCTACAGATTTAGCACTGTTCTCAGTGACCCATGGATAGTTTTTATTCCTTAGGGCAGCTGTAGTATGTGGAAATTTTGTAGGGCTGGGGAGTCAGAATGCTGAATTTGTGCCTTGTTTCTTCAGTTTATCAGCTCTGATGTGCATTTAAGTAAATTACCTAACAGTTCCAAGCCTCAGATCCCTCATCTGCAAAATAATTTTCAAAATGTCTGCTGGGACCAGCACCATCTGTCGTCTCCTTGCTCAGTGATTTTAACCCAATGCAGGGCCATCTTGGGGGAGATTGTTTCTGGAGAGGGGTGTCATACGTGTACTGAGATGTGATTTTCTTTGTAGTACCTTGCAGAAGCTGGCTGGACAGCCGAGGGGAGAGTTGTAGGAGTGACCCAGCCTCGAAGAGTGGCTGCAGTTACCGTGAGTGTCTTTTCTGTATTGCAAAGTCTCCATCTGTGTCTTCTGTTTCAGTGACTTAGTTTTTTCTCATTTCCTAAAAGCTCCAAATGAATATGTCATTGCTCCTTAAGAATTAATTCTTCAGTTTAAAAAGAACTGATTTTTTTGTAAAATTGATACCTGCACATTTAAGTACAGAAGTCAAAACAAAAAAAAAAAAACCAAATCTCACCACCTAGCAAAAACATTATGAACATTTATAAACGTCATTCCAAACTTCTCTTTTATGTTTATGTGAAGATGAGTAGTTGGCTGGATGGATAGAAGCAATTGTTTTTTTAAAAAGATTTTATGTTTTTCTTTTTTTCTCCCCAAAGCCCCCCAGTACATAGTTGTATATTTTGGTTGTGGGTTCTTCTAGTTGTGGCATGTGGGACGCCGCCTCAGCATGGCCTGATGAGCGGTGCCATGTCTGCGCCCAGGATCCAAACTGGTGAAACCCTGGGCCACTGAAGCGGAATGTGTGAACCTAACCACTCAACCACGGGGCCGGTCCCTCTCTTTATTTCTTAATTGGCTGACTTTTATATGCCTGAGAATATTTGACTGTGGTCTTTGTCAGTTCACACTGTCTTTCCCTAGGAACTGTGTAGACATTGCTCCACTGCCCTTTGGCATGGAGGACCACTGTACGGAAGTCTGAGGGCCAGCGGGGCTTTCCCCTCCTCCTCCCAGCTTACTTTTTCTGCTTGAATGCTTGTAAGATTGTTTTTGCACTAGGATATGTGTTTTTTTGAGGAAGATTAGCCCTGAGCTAACATCTGCTGCCAATCTTCCTCTTTTTGTTGAGGAAGACTGGCCCTGAGCTAACATCTGTGCCCATCTTCCTCTGCTTTATATGTGAGATGCCTGCCACAGCACTTGACAAGTAGTGCATAGGTCCGCACCCGGGCTCTGAACTGGCAAACCCCGGGCCACCAAAGTGGAATGTGCAAACTTAAGTGCTGTGCCACGAGGCTGGCCCCTTGCACCAGGTTATGTCTTGATGCTTATTGTTCTGTCTCAGTTTTTCCTAAATTAGAAGAACTTTTAATCTTCAGGTTCAAATCTCTTTATACAGGCAAGTTTTCTTCTATTATATCTTGGTGTACTTTTCTGTTTGGTTTCATTTCTTTTTGAAGAGCATCCATTAAGTGTATATTAGACTTCCTTTGCCTATTTTTAGTATTTAGCACCATCTTTGGAATTATCTGCTCTTTTCCACTTTGTTTTGTGGGATTTCTTCAAGCCTGTCTGCAATGTTCATGCTTGTTAGTCAAATTTGTTCTATTTTTGTTCCTTTATATCTCTACCTGGCTCTCATAATCACTTCTTTGAACTTTTTTTTTTCTCTAATAGATAAAGAAGGGAATATTTAGAATGGGAGGAGATATTACAATATATTATAAATTTTAAAAGCTGATAATACCACAAACCTTTCAAAAATTCCAGAAAAATAACACATTTTTATAATTAACTGCCCAACATTTCTGTAAATCTTTTTTTCCTGCAGTTTTTGGCTGCGTTCCCATTGATCACCTCTTCGCATGACAGTGATTTTTCTATTTTCCTACGTGGAGTAGAGCAGTATTTTAGTGTTTCTCTAGCATGGTTGATTCAAATTTGCTTTTATCATTGACGCTGTGGAAAAGTGCCTTTTAGCTTTGTCGCTGGCTCTTTGTAGCCTTGTGTAAATTTGGGGGTTGTTCTCCGCTTTGGGAAAAGCCTCTCTGGCTTCTTTCACGTCTAGGCTGTGCAGTTTGGAGGACGTCCACAGGCTGGCTTCTGACCTGTGCATTTGAGCCCTTATTTCTCCTCGATTCTCCTTTGACTTAGTGTCTCTTCCTTAAGTTGTTTTTAGCTTAAGCTTGTGATTTCTTGAAAACAGGATTGCTTTGGCTGAATTCTACTTCTGTTTCTTTGGATAATACTTTCCAAGTTTCTTTTTAAACTTTTTTGCTTGTGTTCCTTTCTTCCTCTTTTTCCTTCTTTCTTGGTCAGCTTTAATGCAGTGGGCTTTTGTGAGTACTTTTATGATGATTACTCATCTCTGATTGGGGCCCCTGCTGGCTGCAGAATCGTGAGGATGTGCTGGTCTGGATAATGCACGGCCTCTCACCAGGTCTCTTCTCCTCCCTTGCTGGGGAGATGAGGAGGAGGATCTCGCATTGGTGTACCCCTTCGTGATCTGAGAGGTCTGTGTGGCTCATGGTAATATTCTTTCAGCTCTCTGTCCGGGCTTTGATACTGGCTGCCCTGCCTGCCTTCTCCTTCAGATCCCCCTCCCTTGTGGTTCTTTGCTGTTGAAGTGGGCTTCCATTGAGACATTTCCTGTGTCTCTTGAGCCTGAACACATGCCTGCTTCTTGTCTTCCTAACACAAGGATTGTCAGCCTTGCCTTTTTGGGTGGTGACGCTTTCAAGGAAGCCAGCAGCTTGCCCTGGTTGTGAGCAGTCAGGGCCCCTCTCTTAGATGCCGACCTCACAGTGTTTGGCAGCTGTGCTTCCTAGTTTATTGTTTGGGCTTCTGGCTGTTTCCTCCTTCATTGAACATGGAAGTTTTGGTTGATAATATGTTTTAATTCTTTTGTTGTGTTTAATTATCTCTGAGAGAGGGAAATGGGACAAAAATGCCTTTATTTGCCATCTTTACCTGGACAAAAAATTAATTCTGTTTCCTCAAGTTATTTTTGCTAGGTTTAATTATCGTGTAATCTTTTTCCCCAAAGTTCATTTTCTGATTGTTGTCAAGTTAGAAATTATTGATAAATATTTTCCAAGTCTTGTGTGTGTGTGTGTGTGTGTGTGTGTGTGTGTAAAAATGGGGATAAAAGTTTGGAAACTACGTTTTGATGTTAGACTTAACCTTTTATGTCGCCAAAAGATGACTCATTTACTTAAAAATTAGAGCAATTTTTCCTATTTGTGGTTTGGAATTCAAGCTCTTAATTAGTTTTCCTTTTAGCTCCAAATTTGTAGCCATGGATAATATCCATGAAACCACACGCTTTCTCTTGAAAGAACAAAGAGCGTATAAATTAACTTTGTAATATTAATAGAACTGTCAGGTTTGAAATGCTGCATCTCAAAAAGTACTTTGAGTACAGACTAAAATCTGCAAACAGTCTCAGAGCCTGGGAGCAGATTGCATAAGCCGTTGCTTGATCTCCAAGAGAGGCCGTTTCTAGTGAGTGTGCTCTCTGGGCTTACGTGGCCTGGGTTTGACTTCAAGACCAGGCCCTGTGATTCAGACCAAACTTTAACTCCTGTCTTATTTCAGTTTCTTCCTTTGTAAAAACGGGAGTATCTTGCCCACCTCATGGGCGGTATGCAGATTTAATGAGAGAGAATTTGTGAATGCTTGATAGCACTGCCGTATAGCAGGTGCTCAATGATTGGTTTTTCTTTTTCTTTTTACCTCCCTTTCCGTATATTTCTTTGCTTCTGTCAAAAAGATAATATTTATCCGGTCCAATTGATGAGTTATTGGTAGTAGAATTTAAACAATGGAGGTATAAATCTATTAAAAAGCCAGTAGAATCTGACCTTTCTAATGTCCAGTGGTATATGTGATAAAGTTAAAAAAAAAGAGTTTGAAAATAAAATGCATACTTTTTTATAGAAAATCTATACAGATAGTGAAGTAAGAATAAATATGTTTGGCTTTTACCTTATAGACCCATAAAATGGTTATATTTTTTGGGAGAGGGTTAGTTTATTTATGCTCATTCTTATAGGACTATTTTCTCTGTTAGCTCCTAGTATCTCTATGCATACGTTCTCTATTTCTACAATTTTCTGATATTTATGTTGTAATGATCTTAGGGTTGAAATTGAAACAATAACAATAACAAAACTGTCCTGGTGAAAGACTGGTTATTGGGAAATAGAGCCTCCAGAGGTAGAGTGGTGTGGGATGAATTTCTGGTTTCATAAGATGTTTCGAAAGACTGTGTGGTATAGACCAGCTGCCCGATGATTGATTCTGTTTTGGCTTACCAGATCTGTAATTTTAAGTCATTAAGCAGAGCCACTTCTGATCCTCACCTGCTCCTCAGTTTCTCAAACGCTGATGGCCAGATAATGCCCGAGGTGCTTGGCTCAGAGGCTGAGTACAGGGAGCCTCTGGGTTCCTGAGCCTGGGGCCGCTGCGGCCCAATGGCTCTGCCCTTGGACACCTGCTGTGCCAGCCCACGTTCCAGACACAGGACTCTGGGTCTGTGTGGGGAGCTCCCCTCACCTGTGACAGAGGGAGACTAAACTTAGCATGCCTCACATGGGAGTCGGTGTGCCAGGTCCCAGGAAACCTCGATAATATTGCTTCCTTTTGGTTCTTTTCACTTAGGGAGTTTATATAATGAGCGTGAAACTCTTCAGTTTCTTTTGAGTTAAACTAAATTATAACCATTATTGCTTTTTCACTTTTATATTTATTCATTATTTCAAATATTTTCCGTTAAGTTAATAACCTTTGAATAGCCTTCTTGGGGCGGTAGGAGATCTTGCTGTTGGATTGTTTTTTCTCTTTCCTACGCTCACCTTTTGTTTGTCGTATGTTGGTAGGTGAAAAATATATCTAGTTTATGGTCTTCATAATATGCTAGTATTTTGTTTCCTACTTTTGTTGTATTATGTCAACTTGGATCCTTTGCTAATCTGCTCGTCTGCCCTTTTTTTTTTTTAAAGATTTTATTTTTTTCCTTTTTTTCCCCAAAGCTCCCCAGTACATAGTTGTATATTCTTCATTGTGGGTCCTTCTAGTTGTGGCATGCGGGACGCTGCCTCAGCGTGGTTTGATGAGCAGTGCCATGTCCGCGCCCAGGATTCGAACCAACGAAACACTGGGCCGCCTGCAGCAGCGGAGCGTGCGAACTTAACCACTCGACCACGGGGCCAGCCCCTCGTCTGCCCTTTTTTATTTAACCTGCATTCTTGTCTTTATTTCCCCTTTTAATGGTTCTGGTGGTTGGGACACTATTGCAAATTGTTTTAGGTTATCTGGCTCTGGGAACATTATTTGTTTTCCTCCAGAGAGAAGATGAACTTGGCCTAGTATTGAATTTGATCATTCCTCTTCTGCCTTCATGGTCCAGTGGAAGGTGCTTTATTTCATGGTATGAAGACATGAAAATTTGTCCCCAGTTGGTGTGCTAAAGAAGGCTTTAGGAACAGAGTGAATCTTGTAATTTCTTCTGCTTCCCTTTTTGCTTTGGCCGCCAGGAAATTTAGAGCTGAATTTGTGGCTTAACTTAAATAACTTTGGATTATCTATTTTTTAAAATTTTCTCATTAGCTTTGATCTTTTGAAATTTATCTGTCGTTTCTTTGATCCTGATCTGTAACATCTTTATGTGATTCCATTTTTGTTGTGTATGTTCTTATAAGTTGCCTCCAGTGGATTGTAGAATGAGGTGAGATCCGTAAAGTTAATAAATCACAAAGGTTATTACACTTGTTCTCTAATAAGCTGACACTTTTCTTCTCATTGTCTGTTGTTTTCGCATACTTTTTAAAAAATAAGTGACCTTTAGATTTCCCATAGTATGTGCTCTGTGCAGTAATTTCTATGTCTCTATTTTCAGCATGATCTTTCTTCCCAAAGGTTGCAGGGAGAGTGGCTGAGGAGAGGGGTGCGGTGCTGGGCCATGAGGTGGGCTACTGCATCCGCTTTGATGACTGCACTGACCCGCTGGCCACGAGAATTAAGGTGAAGTGCTCAAGTTGCTTTTCCTAATGTAAATAAGGAAGGAGATTATTTTGGGGGAATTAAAAACATTCAGCCATCGCTGCTGACCAGGACACTGATCCATGGCAGAGAGTGTATGAAACCATCCTGGCCCTGGGGAATTTGGTCTGCTGGGAGGCGCAGAGCCTCTTCAGAGTCCTTCATTCTTAGCCCAGAAAGGCCCTTGGAAGTAAGGGTGAGGCGTGGGTCTGCAGCTGAAGAGGTTGAGGGCCTGGGAGGCTGGATGACGTGGCTGACATTGTGTGCCCGTCAGTGATGGAAGCAGGACTCAAAGATGCGCTTTCTTATGAGTGTTTTCTTATTTTCCCACCAGTCCACATAGCTGTCTAAATATACACACTTGCCTATGAAAGACTTAAAAACAGGGACAAGGTAGTATAAATTGATAAAGTGTAAAATTCACAAATATTGCTTTCAGTAGTCAGGACTTTCCCATTTTTACGTGATAATAGATTTTCCACGTGTGTTCTTTGACCCCCTGGCTACTGTTAAAATAATTAGTATCAGTAATAATTGGTGTCCAGTCATCTCAACAGTGTCTACTGGGTACCGCTGTGTTGGAATCAGAGTCTAAAACAATGAATGAAAGTGCTCTGGTGAAATGAAAATTGGCTATTAGAATCCCAGTTACCTCTCAATTTGCAACAGAGAAAAACTGAAAAGAATCGGATGAGCTGAATGAACAATGCAGTGATTTATAAAAATATGGTCCTTGTTTTCCAAATTTCTGTATTTTGTTACCCTTGAGATTCATTTTGCTGGGTAAAGGAGATATTCTGTGCCATCAAATTTATTTAAAGTAGCTAATTTTTAGACACCTTACAGTGGATTACATGACCAAATGATTGTTTTTGTGTCTTTCATGAAATCTTTTGTATTCCATTTGGTCATAATTTTAAGGTGCTCAGTTCTTAACTGGTGGTCAGTCGTTGTGGCAGGTTCTCATTTTCACTCCTGTGTATCTATGTGGCAGCTGGTACCAGGTCCAAGAAAAATATGATGGAAACGCATCCTGCTCTTAAAAACAAAAGAAAAAATAAAAATACTAAGCTCTCCGGCATGTGAGGGAGATGTTTAGCTTTGTTAAAGTACTGAATTGTTTTTGGGTGACAGTAGTAATATGTAGTTGTTACTGCATATTTCTAAGGCATTTTGTAAACATTCCTTAATCCTAAATGATGACAGCTGACATTCTTGAACACTGTCTGTGTGCTGGTTCCTGTGCTAGACACTTTACATGCACTGTGTCAGTTCTCACAGTGACCTTCTGAGGTAGATACTGTTGCTATCTGCATTTTACAAATGAGGAATCAGGCTCAGAAAGTGTAAGTAACTTGCCTAAGGTTCACACAGCTAGTAAGAGGTAGACCAGGATCTGAACTCCCAGCACTGTGACACCATATCCTTTATTCTTAACCACACCCCATCCAGCCCCCCTAAAATAATATCAGTTGAAGCTGAGGTTAATAACTTCAGGAGCTACACGTCTGCCATCTTTGGGATGTTTTAGGAACAATTACCTGAGACTCAGGGCATTCCCTTGGGCAGACAGAGGTTTGTCTGTTCATCAGCAGTGCCAGGGGTGCAGGCCTGGAGGACATGGGGCTTGGCCGATGCTCAGACAGGTGAAAATGCAGGTGAAATTCTGCTGAAAGACTGGCAGGCCCCAGCTGCGGATCCCATGTTTGAGTCTTGTCTGTGAACAGTTCCACTGCTTGATGACTAAAATGTTGGGGCATTTCCTTATGGTCCTTTGTGGGAGTTGTCTTATACACACACTGGCAAAGAGGTTATGTGATTGGCTGCATTTGAAGTTTAAAAAAACATTCATATACAGTGTAAATGAATTATTTCTAAAACTTTGTGTTTTTGTTTTTTAGTTTCTCACTGATGGAATGTTGGTCAGGGAAATGATGGTTGACCCATTGTTAACAAAATATAGGTAAATATGTTTTTCTTATGATAACTTTCCTAAAGTTTGAAAAATGCATGGGTAGATGAGAAGCAGTTGTGTTAATAGCTGGGACTTGTGACTGCATTCAGCTGCCCCAAAGCTTTCCTCTGTCCCCTGGCTCTTTCAGCCTTGATGTTTTTCTTATAATTTACACAGTCAAAAATGGGCACATTAATATCCCTGTCATTATTTTAACAGTCTGTTGACTTGTCATTTTTATCTTGCCTCTCTTATATCCCAGGATTGATGGTGACTGCAGAGTCACAGCACAGAACTGGGCAATGTTTTGTTGAACATAATATGCAGAGTCCAAATAATTATTTACCCTTTCTCCCCCTTGGGTGTCTTTGTCCATCACTTGTGGCGTTAAAGTTGTCCCACCCTGGCTCTGATATTCTGGAAAAGAATGTCACATTTGGCTCCCTGGTACACATGTGACACAGCTCTGATCACATGCCTCTTTGTGCTGTTTTCTGCAGCTTAACAATCTTTGGGTGGTTGGGCCTCATTCTGAATTTTGTTGCTGTGTGGGGTTATATGTTATATTGTAAATTAAAATCAGTTATTAGGTCCTATTGGAATCCAAAGTGGGTGGTAAAACTCTTTAAAGATAGCAATAAATTCACCATTTTCTTCACCAAGATATGTTGATGTCACCATTTTTATTAGCTTAAGAGATACCTCCCGTCAAAAAGGAGTTACTCAGCTTTACTTTTGGCACCAAGTGTTGGCATGGGGCCTAAACACCCAGCAGTCCCTTTGACGATTTGGATGGGATGTTGCGGGCAGGTTTGTCTGATGCTCACAAGATCTTCCCTCTGATTCTCAGCGCCATCATGCTGGATGAAGCCCACGAGAGGACCTTGTACACAGACATTGCCATTGGCTTGCTGAAAAAGGTATGACTTCACTGCCAGCCTTTTTGTTTTTTTTAGTTTGTGGCTTGATTAGGAAAGTAATTGTACCAAATTAGAAAATCCAACAAAATATGAAGGAAAAAAATTAAAATCATCCATAATCCTACCAATTCAGAGAAAATCAGTGGTAGAATGTTGGTATGTTTTCTTCTCTTCTTTTTCCTCTGTGTCACTGTGTGTGTACACGCATCTCTTCGGGCATATTAGGGATTGGATTGTATGTGCTAATTTGTATCTTGCTCATTTCTCTTAAAACATCACATCAGGATTATTTTCCTGTGTCATTAAATATTTTTTGAAGACAATATTTATTTCTTTTTTGAGCAAGATTGGCCCTGAGCTAACATCTGTGCCCATCTTCCTCTGTTTTATAAGTGGGATGTCTGCCACAGCGTAGCTTGATAAGCGGTGTGTAGGTCCACGCCTGGGATCTGCACCGGCGAACCAAAGGCCACCAAAGCGGAGTGCACAAACTTAACCGCTATGCCACCAGGCTGGCCTTGTGAAGACATTATTTTTAATGGCTGTATAATCACATGTGTCTACTATAACGTTTTTGACTCTTCGCTTACTGTTAGCCATTCTATGGCTTCCAAATTTGAGGTATTTTAAATAATATTGCAATGAGCACCCTTATAATTAGATCTGTTGCATTTCTTTCTTTTCTTTTTTTAACTGTTTATTATAGAAGTTTTCACACATACCCCAGAGTAAAAGAGAGTGGCTTAATGACCGTCCTGTGCCCAACATCTGGCTTCAACGATTACAACTCACGGCCAGTCTTGTTTCAACCTTACCTCCCTCCTCTCCTCCCTTCTCGGATTTTCTGATTGGTCTTTTTTGCACAAATTCCCAGTCACAGAAGTCTAAAAAGAGGTGGCAGAGCTGGGTGATTAAAAGCGTGGACTCCGGCTCAGACCGCCTGGGTTCAGTGTGACTCCACTGAGTGCGCTTGTCTCTAAAATGGGGATAATAGAAGTCTCTATATCTGTGCTGGTGCACTTTCCTGTGTGGTAGCCACTGGCCACCTGTGACTAGTTAGAATAAAGTAAAAAATTCAACTCCTCAGTCACATTGGCTGTGTTTCAAGGCTCTGCAGCCACATGTGCTGGTGGCTGTGGTGTTGGACAGAAGCTCTCCCTCATTAAGAGAGACGGGGCTGCTCTGTAGCATGATTGTTGTGAGGTTTAAATAAGAGAATGTATAATTCTTAGGAGGGCACCTGCACAGGGTCACAGAGACCATGAAGTGCCACCTTTGTGCAAATTAGAAAAAGATGCTCCCACTAGAAGGGTGTCCACAGCTAGGTGAGGGGAGGGTGGGCTGGATTTCAGATGCCCGTAGTCTCTTAGCCAGTTATTTTTGTGCAATGCGTATATTACACAACTACGCAGAGAGCCTGGAGTAGCACCTAACTTAATATATGTTAGCTGCTGCCATTATTGTTATTTTCATTATTATTTTATTCCTTGGCCAAAGAGTTGACTTTTGATACTTAACAGGGATTATCTCACCCAGTTGTTACCTTCTTGGGAACAGTATAATAAGAGAGCATATTTCACTGAATCTTTGCCAACACTGAATATTAGCCTTAAAAAAATAGATCCTTGCCAATGTGATGGATGAAAAAACAATCTCATTTGTTATTATATATTTTTACTGTAGTTTATTTGATGATTTCTCCTATGCCTGTTGATTATCTGTTTCTTTGAATAACTGTTAATATGTTTTGTCCTTGTTTCTGTCTCGGAGTTGTCATTTGTTGTTTGTTTGCTTGTAATGTACTTTTTCCTACTTTAACTGTATATGCATAGATTTTGACTATCCAGAGACCCAACTGTTAAGGAAAAATGGTTTTACTTTTGGCAAATTCAAATTGAGGTCTTAAAGCTCCTTTATACTTTCTATAAAAATTCTTTTTAGCTTTTTATTTTGGAAAATTTTATCACATGATTAGAAAGAATAATATAATGAACCCCCTTTGTACCTATGACTTTAATAACTGTCAACTTGTGGTCAGTCCTGTTTTTTCTATAAGCTCCCCTCAAACCCCCAAAGTACACACTGAATTATTTTGAGATAAATTTCAGGTATCAGATTATTTCATCTGTGAGTATTACACTGTTATCATTGTTTCCTAATGCCTTCTTTTTTAGATTCAGAAAAAGCGAGGGGATCTTCGATTGATTGTGGCTTCAGCCACTCTGGATGCAGAGGTATGAGTGTTTCCCCCCCTACCCCGTACCCCGTAGGCACTGGAATTGTTGGACTAGTCCTTGGGGAGTTACCTCTAGCAAGAGCTTCACTTTGGCAGAGTGGCCTACCTTCTTTATCGGGCCATCTCATGTCCTGGATTCCATGTGATCAGAGGATACTCCTTTTCAGCTTGTGGGTGGAAATTAGCATGTAATTAATTGAGTTTGTAGTTACCTATTTGTCTGGTTTCTCTACATACTGTATTTCTCCCTACACAGGTAGCTTCTTTTTATTACTTTTTTCAGTATGAGGCTGTATTTCTACAGTTTTGGCCACAGATCCAGCTACTTGGAGAGAGACTAATTTCTCTTTCTAGATTCCTAGAGAAGGAACTTGGGGTTGGCTGGGGTCAGGTGCTCACTTGGGACCAATCTGCGTGGGCTACCTCTGTAGGCCTGGTGGGTGAGTTGTGTAGACATGGCTGCTGGGAGCCCATTCCTGTGCCAAGTAGGAGCAGCGACCAGGGAAGGAAAACTGTGGTGAGCTGGGAGGACAGCCCAGCAGATGTCCACGCCAGTTACGTTCCATTTCACAGACTGTCCTCTTCATTCAGGTCATTTTGTGTTTCTTACTGTATGTCTGTGTCAGTGTGGTCCCATCTCTTTGAAACCTGACTCAAACGCTCCTTTTCCAGGTGTGCTGAACTCATTTCACTCTTCCTGTTCCTTCCTTCTGTTTCAAGATGCATCTACTGTTGATCCTATATTTATTTGCTTTCTAGCCTATAATTTTCTGTATGTATGATAAAGATAAAAGATAAAGATCTTAAGGATAAAGGCCTTGTGCCTTCACACTTGATGATGAATTTTATGTCTTGAAAGAGTAACTCCCCATCTTTTCTTTTCAGCACCACATATTCCTGGACTAAGCTAAGGTGTAGGCATCCTTCCCGTTCTGTTTGCCTTTTTGGTGGCATTTAGCTGTGCCCACCAAGTCCTTCTGAAAATCTTCCTCATCTACCCGCAGCTTCTACAGGCCTGCCCTCTCCCCTCTCTCCTGCCTCCCTGACGGCTTCCCCTCAGGCTCCTTTGCTGGCTGCTCTTCCTCCTCCAGGCTGCCCTCCCTCATGGCCCCTGGTTCAGTGGCTTCTTCATGCTTGTGGCCTTCTTGACTGTGCCCCTGTGCTCCAGCCTGAGCTGCCAGCAGCTGGCCAGTCACAGACCCCCTGACTCATCGACCTGTGACTCCTCCAAGCCTGTGACTCTCGGCTTCTCCATGGCAGTCCCTTTCTCGTTAGCAGTCGTTCAGGCTCAAGACTTCCATTGCTTTCGGAAGTTTTTATCCCTGATTAAGAAGTAATTCCATCCTCCGGAGCGTGCACGTGCGTGCACTCACACTCGTGATTGCCGGGTTCCACCAAGCTCACCTCAGGAATGCTTTGCTTCCACACCATTCCGACTTCATGCTTTCGTTCTCTCTCCTCTGAGCTACTATAATAGCTTTCTTAATTAGTCTGCTTGCCTCCAATCTCTTATTGTCCCTGCCCTTCTCCAACATGCCCACCAGGGTCCAGCATCCAGAACACATGTCTGATAATATTATGCCCGTCCCCACTGCCCTTGTCTTGGCCATTAGATAAAGTGCCTGTGCAGCATGACGTTTGGGCCGCTTCAGAGTGATAACTGCGATCACTTATCAAGTACCCATTCTGGGCCAGATCTGTGCCAGTTGCAGCCACATTCATTTTATTTGAACTACACAACAGCCTTGCAGAGTGGACAGCAGTTTGTCCATCTTGTAGGTGAGAGGGCTAACTCAGAGATGACGCTGGCCTGCCCTGGACCTTGACCTCTCTCCTCTGTCTGGGGCACTCTGCTGTCATCCTAGGAAGGGGTGTCTCTTCTCCTTCCCAGCCAGTAATAAGCCTCATCTGTTAAGACTTGGCCAGGGGAGACTGCCGCCTCCATGAAGCCTTCCCTAAAGCCAGTCATTATTGACCTTTCTATTGACCTTTCATTCTCTCCGATTGTAACTTGCAGCTCTTTTCTGGTCATCTAGTCATTCTGCCTTGCTTTGTGTGATGACTGGTTCTTTGCACACCTGTCCCCCTGGATTATTCACTCTTTTGGGGTGTTGGGGGCTGTCTCTTCTCATTTGTTGGTGCATCACTTTTAGCGTGCCTGTGCCATACACATCATAGGACACAGGAAGGCTGAAGTCACGTGAAGGGAATTTACCCCAAAAGAAAGTGAAGAATGGTGGTTCTTCATAGCTCTGTAGCCATGTAGTTCAGCACAGTTCCTTTGCTGCCGTGAGGCACTTTTAAATCTGTGCTTACTCTTGTCAAACACAACTTTGAGGTTAGTCTATGGCATCCCAGTATTTTGTGGTTAAATCCAGTTGACTCTTTTTGAAGTACTCCTCCATGCCCATTCATTTTGTATTCGATGCCGATCCTCAGTGCAGTCCTGGGCTCTTGGTTTCCACGAGCAGGTCTGGGCGTATTTAGTAAAGACACACAGGGAAGTAAAGAAGACAGGACTTGTGATCATGCAGCCGGGTGTCCTAGGAGAATAGAAATTAATGCCGAACCAGGCCTCGGGGAGCTGGAAGGTAGTGGGCGAATGGGAAGGTCGTTGAGGATAGGATAATGACACGCTCCACCAGCCAGGATGTCAGTGCCTCCTTGGCTGCTGGCACAGTAGCGTCCCATCTAGCATTCACTCCGCTGCTGGTTTGGTCACTCTGGTCTGCTCGGGCTCAGCTTCTCTGTGTATCTTGGGTCACATTCTCCAAGAGATGATCTTTGGTGGTGTTTCCCTGCACCAGTCTTGGCCAGAGCTCTTGTGTGGGGCCTCTCTGTAGACCGCCGGTCTGGTGGTCAAGTGCCAGTGGAGAAAATGTGGCCACTATTCCAGAGGAACTGTGGAGAGTCACTTCTTTCAAGAGGGTACAGTGGGAGTGTCAAAGAAGTATATAATTGACGACCTACCCCACACAGTGTTGTGCTAACTCCTGTAGGGCATATAAAGCCGGAGAAGCCACCGTTCCTGCCATCAAGTGGCCTGAAATCCACTGGGAAGGTTATAGTAAATATGTATCTGTAGTTATGTTGCCAGGAACATACCTGCTATACACAGAAGTAGAAGTTTCCTTTATAAATTGATAACCTTGTGTGATCAAGTCTATGCTTTCCAGATTAGAACTACATATCAACCTAACTTAATGTGCATTTAACTTGAATCACACCTTTTGACCTAATTTTCAGTTAAATTAAAATACAGGGGATAGGAGAAGATAAATAATGCCACAGCTACGTGTTAACTCTGATGCATCAGTAAATATGGTTTTGAAATCTAACCTTTATTCTTTTGATCAAACCTTAGGAAAGAGTCTGTCATTGAAATGTGATTCCTCAAAATTATAGTAATAAAAATATGATTTTTCATAATTATTCTGCAACCCATGGTCTGTAGTATATATATATCTCTCTCCAATCCCTACTACCCATCCCCTGCTCTGCCAGTTTTATGTTATTTCTTTCTTTCCATGAGTTACTGTGAAACCTATTTTCTAAAGGAATGAAGAATGGATTTTTTTTTTTTTTTTTTAGAAATTTCGGGATTTCTTTAATCAAAATGATACCAGTGACCCCACCAGGGATACATGTGTGATTCTTACAGTGGAAGGGCGAACATTTCCAGTGGATATCTTTTATCTCCAAAGGTTTGATGATCCTTGCCTTTTTAATGATGGTGATTAGAAAACTAGGCCTGTATTGTGAAATGAGAAGCAACATATCTGCTTGCAGCTCCAAGGGTGATATGCCAGGCTGATGAGGAGGAGCATGTTCTGTGTCTCCTGTCATTGATAGGATGTTCTGGAACCCTGCCAGTATCGCTGCTGAATTCGGTTTACACTCTTTGACACCGATGCTCAGGTTTTGAGTCTCTGGTCAGCAGCTCAGTGGGAAAGAGCAAAATTGTAACAAGTTGCTGGGAGGGGGCTTAGTAGTTTTCAGAACTGAGGTTTATAAGACCCCTGGTCAGCAGGGGCAGTATTGGGGATTTGAATCATTTGGGTTCTCAGCCCTCTACATCTTAGCCAGAAGGCCTGGTTGACATTTCTGGGAGGAGCCCCCTTGGACAGGAAGGGGCCATTCTAATTCCTACACCTAACTGGACAAAGAAAGACCAGGAGCCTGGTCCAGTGGTTGATAAATACAGAGAGTTGTGGGCCTGGCTTCTGAGTCATTCTAGCTGGACAGCGCACCCATCAGCTCCATCTGCTCCACTCAGATGTGCTGCCAGTGGTCAGGAGGGAAAGTGGAAAGAGTGTGGGATTCAGCGCTGCGACCACAGCCCCCAGTTTTCTCTGACCAGGCATCTTTGCATGCTAAAGAGTAGCATATCTATTTGTGTGGGTTTATTGTTTTTATTTCTTTGCACATTAAGCCAGAAATCATAGTATACATGTAATTATGGATTATTTTTGAATGCTGCATTAAAAAAAGATGACTATTTATTTTATTTATTCATATACTGATTACTTGCCAGGCAGGCCCAAACTAACTTTCATGAGGCTTCGCTGCCAGATAATTGGGGTAATTGAGCTATAGTTAATGAGCATGTTCTAGTGACGGATTGATCTCATACATCTTTTCAGCCCTGTTCCAGATTATATCAAATCAACTGTAGAAACTGTGATGAAAATTCACCAGACGGAGGGAGATGGAGACGTACTCGCATTTCTTACTGGCCAGGTAATTCCGTTGGACCTTTTCTCTGTGATGAACAAACATGTTAAGGCAGCACCACAATTGAAACAGAGGCCTATTAATTTACTTAGCCATTTATTTCATGTTTTATTGTATTTTGTTGTTGCTTAATTGCATAAAAAATTGTTTGATTTGAAGTCATTCTTCCACTGACTAGATTGGCAGAGAGTCATTAGCTCCAGCCTGTTCTGTCTGCACAGGGTTAAATGTACTTTAAATTTATTAGCTAATTCCAAAGTAAATTCAGTAGTTCAGTCAGTGGGCCGTTGTGTATACCAAAACTGGATATTGCATTAGGTACATTTTGCTGTGTGCATGTTGGCGCTGCATGTCTCTTTCCTAGTGGCACCTTCACAGCCCATCCTGGAGGTGGTAAGTGGGTACATTACTGGAGAAACAGCTGAACGAGCCCAAGTGTTCACTCAAGGTGGTAGCGCTCACTGTTCAGAACTTCCCTCTTGCTGTCAGCTTTTCCATGTCGAACATTTTCCACAGCTCAGTAGCCTCTCCTGGGGAGAGTTTAAGTGATTTTGTATGCCACAGCCTGTCCATGTGTATGACATGCTTTGTTTGCGGCAGTACGTCAAAGCTGAGTAAGTTGTTTTTGTCTCTCTGCGACTCTCTATTCACTGCAGATAGTATCGATTTCAGTAATTAATCTGACAGTTGCAGATTTTCACCCCACAGGCACCATTGTTCGGTCGCATGTGATTAAATACCACCCCAGAGTGGAATGTGATTGTGCTAAAATTCATGAATCTGACCACCATTAAAATCCTGATCCCAACTCTCATTTTCTTTCAGTATGATAAAATGACATGCCTCAAATTGATCCAAAGAAACCGGGATCAAATTGATCAAATTGATCCCGGTTTCTTTGGTTCCTTCTTCGATGTTTTAGGAAGAGGTAGAAACTGTCGCATCTATGCTGATCGAGCAGGCTCGAGCACTAAGTCGAACTGGGATGAAGCGACACCTCCGAGTTCTCCCCATGTATGCAGGACTGCCTTCCTTTGAGCAAATGAAAGTGTTTGAAAGGGTGTCGCGCAGTGTCAGAAAGGTAAGACGAACCTGAGGACCTGGGGTATTGGCAGCCGTCTATAATCACGTTGGTGCCCCTTTGCTATGCACTGGAAAGATTTTCTTTTTAATTCAAGTGATTCTTGCTAAACAGGAAGTTTTCTTTAAGAATTTTAGGTCCATGTTTCTGTGCAGTAGATCTAAAAACACCCAATAAATAATGTGTTACAAAAATTTCTAAATCTGCCCCACAAAAGGGTCACTCTGACAGTAATTATCAGAGCAAGTGACCTCTGCCTCTTTTCTGCCTGTCTAATATTTCCCTGTGACATTCTACGGCCTTGGCTTAAAGGACTGTCTTGGATTGTGATCAGTCAGGAGCAATAGCTAAGTTACTACCAATGGTTTCTAAACCATTTGTTTTAAGCATCAGCTTGCCTATAGAGCCAAGTTTAAGTCAGTTAATTCAAGGTGTGGCTTAAAAATTTTTAGCCTTGAAATTGGGGTGGGGAAGGTGTGGTGGGAGCGTTGGTTTGACAGAGCCTGCAGGCAGCCAGTCTGCTTCCTGTTCGTAGTCCCCTGGGCTTTACTCTGCTTTCCCTTCCATTTGATGAGGAAGGCAGAGAACTAGCCTGAAGTCAGCTTGTAGTAGCTACTTATTAGCAGGTGGCGGAGAATAGGTACGTGAGGGGTGGTCTGAAGATCCGCTCCCGATTCAGAACACTTGGAAGAGGATGCTCAGCCTCCTGGCCTTTGGGATGGAGCAGCTCGAGTCTGCCCAAACGCAGCCTGTGGCCAAGCAGTCAGGAGGCCTGGATTCTGTGCCAGAGTGACTCTGTGCCCTGAATGAGTTGCTCAACCTCGAGGCCCAGTTTGCTCAGCTGTAAAACATAAATAATAACTTTTAGATATATAGTTTTAGAGCGTAAATCTTGTGTCTACTACATAAAAATGGTTGGAAGGTTTTTATGAAATGATAGATGTAAAAGTGCCTGAAAAAAGTTCTGAGTGCCATCTGTACGTGTCCCCCACGGCTTCAAACCCTCCTGGAGCCGCCCCCAGTGCACTTGGAATAAAATGCAGACACCTCACGGTGGCCCAGACACTGTGCGGGATCTGGTCCCTGCCTCCCCCAATCTCATAGCTATTCTGGACTCTGGCCGCACTAGCTGTTTCTCCTCTCTGAATTGTTTCTTCTGCCTGAATCTCTATGGGGTTGGCTGCTGCTTGTTACTCAGGTCTCAGCTCAAAATCACCTTTACAGAGGCTTTCCTTGGCTGTCCAGTCTAAAGTAGCGCACTCCATTATTGAAATATTGTGATATAAGACCACGTAACATTTTATTGTCACTCTGCTGCAGTTTCCTCATAGTATTTGTCCCTCTGAAATTATCTGCATGTCTGTGTTCACTGCTTCTCTGCTCAAACGCTCACACTAGAGTGTAGACTCCGGGAGAGCAGGGGCCTTGTCTTTCTTGTTCGTCTTACATCCCCAGCACCTTGAACAGTACCAGGCAATGTACAGGCCCTCAGAAAATAGTTAGAATGTGAGGGAATAAATGAATATACATGTACAAGGTGCTGGTTTTCTTTAATTGTGCAAAAGGCTAAAACTAACATTTGTTGAATATTTACCGTGGACCAAGTACCAGGCTCTTATCACGTTATGTATATTTTGTACTTAATCCCCTCCACAGCGCTGGGAGCGGGTAAGTATTATTACATAGACGAGGAAGTGTGGTCAGGAGGTTAAGTAACTTGGCCAAAGTCACAGGCTCCAGGAGAATTCAACCCCGGGACACCCTGACCCTAGAACTTGTGCTCTTTGCAGGATCCAGACTGCCTCTTACAGATTCTGCAGTGCCCAAAACACCTTTACATCTTGTTGGATTTTGGATAGTTTATTAAAAGTGAAAAGACTTAAAAGTAAAATAACTTTTATTTTTACTCTGCTTTCTGTGGGAAACTTAGGTGATAGTGGCTACCAATGTGGCAGAAACCTCCATTACAATCAGCGGGATTGTGTATGTGATCGACTGTGGCTTCGTGAAACTCCGGGCCTACAATCCCAGGACAGCTATTGAGTGCTTGGTGGTGGTGCCAGTATCGCAGGCATCAGCCAACCAGCGTGCAGGGCGTGGAGGCCGCAGCCGCTCCGGAAAATGTTACCGCCTTTATACAGGTGAGTGTGGCTTTCCTTAAGAGTATTTGACTTTCTCATAGTCAGCCTGTGCATTGGAGAATATTGCAGATATTTTCCCTTAATGGGCAGAATGTCACATAAAATCCAGACCTCCCTCGCAAGGCCCTCTGTCACTGGCCTCCACCGCCTTCCTCGCTTCAAACAGCGCTTCTTTGCTGCTGCTCCCCACTGGCCAGAGCTGGCCCGTGAGTCACCAGGTATTTGCCATGCCTGTTCTAACCTACTGTCTGGGCCTTGGCCTATCTGACCATATGACCCTGTAGCTTTGGCCAGGCATCCCAGGTCCTGGCTTTCTTATCTTTCCTTTAGCTTAATGGGCCGTTTTCTTGTTCTGGGATCCCTGAATTCTGTGGGACCTCACCATTGGCTTGCATCTCCTCCTCTGGTTCAGAGCATCTTTGCAGAGCTAAAAAGACAAGCTCTATCCTGAGACTCATTGATAGAAAGCAAATAGTTGGTCAGCTCCTGCTCTGTGCCATGCGCTATGCTAGGCTCTGAAAGAGCAAAATAAAATGACCATAAAGACTGTCCCAGCCCTTAAGGACCTTTCTCTCCAGCTTGAAGACAGCCTTACCTACAGACAGTGACGTCTCCAGAGTTGCACTTTCTCTGCACTTCTCTTGTGGGGGATGGGATCAAGATTTCTCTCAATTGTCCAAACTCAATTTTCACATCACTTTTAATTCTCTCCTTGGTCCAATATCTATCTGCAGCTACTTATCAGATCCAGGGGTTTTATCATTTATCTCTTCTTTCCTTTCTGGTTACCATTGCCCTCGTTTAGTCCTTGACATCATTCTTTCTTTTAGCAGATGTTTACAGAGCACCTGCTGTATGCCGGGCATTGTGCTGGGGTTTGGAGATGTAGGGCCCAGGGAGACATCGTCTGTGGCCCCATGGCTGACAGCCTAGTGATGGAGGCAGACCCACAAACAGATTGTTGTATGTAGTATGATAGGGTCACCGTAACGGAGTTACCCTTGGAAACAGAGCAGGAAGTTACCCTGTTGGGAGGGCTTCACAGTCTAGGATTTGAGCCTGATCTCATTGGCAGCCCAGTAGCTATCCAGGTGAAGGGATAGCAGTGGAGATCCGATTTCAGCACCCCAGGCCGAGGGAATAGAAGGAACAAGTACTTGGAGGGGAGGAAGAGGTCAGGGGTATTCCTGGGAGGGAGGGAAAAGGCAGTGTCTGAGACCAGAGAGGCAAGGGTCTTCTACCACTGAAGGGACTAAGAAGGAATGATTGGAGTGGAAAGAGGAGAACCAGGGCTAAAAGGCATCCTGAAATTCAGGGGAGGGGAAAGGTTCAAGATACTTAAAAAAATTTATTGGGGTGAAGTTCATGTAACATAAAATTAGCCATTTTTAATTGAATAGTTCAGTGGCCTTTATGATATTCATAATGTGCAACCACTACCTCTGTCTAGTTTCAAAAACGTTTCCATCACTCCAAAGGAAAACCCCTTACCCATTAAGCGGCTTCTCCCCGTTCCTCCCTGTCCCCAGCCCCTGACAACCACCAGTCTTTGTTCTGTCTGTATGATTTTATCTATTGTGGATATTTCGTATAAATGGTATCATACAATATATGACCTTTTGTGTCTGGCTTTTTTCATTTAGTGTGATGAATGCTAAGTGTTTTCCAGGTTCATCTATCTCGTATCACTACTTCATTCTTTTTTATGGCCAAATAAAATTCCATTGTATGGATATGCTGCAATTTGTTTATCCATTCATCAGTTGATGGTTGTTTCCACCTTTTGGCTATTGTGCATAGTTGCTGCTATGAACATGTGTGTACATGTATGTGTTTGAGTACGTGTTTTTAATCTTTTGGGTGTACACCTGGGAATGGAATTGCAGGGTCATATGGTAACTCTATGTTTAACTTTTTGAGGAACTCGAGTTATTTTTAAAGAGGAAATGGCCAGCATCATCTTATGCTCCAAAGAAATCAAATAGTAGAATGCAGACTAAAGGTAGGCAGGTAGATTTAGTTAAAAGGTCGCTGGCTTCCTTAGCACGAGCGGTTTTAATAGGAGTGGGGTTGGGGAAGGCCCACCCAAAAGTAAGTGGGTGCATTAGCATTCAGCCTCTAGGCTTTCTTGGCTAACCTACCTCTGGGTGAGCTTGCAGAGTGAAGTTCTGCACAGGGTGCCTGCTCAGACCCTTAACAGTTTCTCAGAAGCTTCCAGAACTTTTTCACAGCTTATCTTCTCCCGCTATCCACCTACACCTTCCTAACACAGCATCCGAGCTGAACCACACTCTTCTGAACATGCCTTCTGTTTTCCCACATCCACTTCTTATTCCTTTGATAGCTTTCCTTGGGCTGTTTGCTCTGCCCAACAAATCCCCTTTATCCTTCAACTCCTCTCTCAAATGGCAACTCCCTCATGAAGCTGCCTCAGATGCCTTCTTCCAACAGCTGCGCCTCCTCCTCCCCTGAGCCTCCACTTCCCTTTGGGAGGACCACTTATTGGGACCTGGCCTTGGAGGTCACTGTTTCTGGTCTTGGTCCCAGGCCCTTTCTATCACTGAAGCTTCTGAGAGGCATTGGCCTACGGCTCCTGCAGCTCCTGGCCCAATGCCTCATACACTCGAGTCCTCAGTGGAGTTTAATTGAGTGTCCTTGAACTCTTAGGAAGCACCTACTTCCTGTGAGCATCTCAGTAGCAGGGTTGTCTTCTTATCTGATAACTTTGCTTTTCCTTGGTCAGCAGTGTGTTTGGAAAATGTGGTTAGACTACCAAAAAGCTGTACCCAAAGCACTCTTAAAACTCAAAGGGAGTATCCCGTTTGGAACTTCTTGATATTGCCTATTGTCCAGAACCTTCCAGTTAGATCCATGTATTTGGCAATTTGTATCAATCAGTCTACAGAATATTGGTTGTTTTCTCAAAGAAGACCTTTTTGAAGTTCTTCAGTGATAGTGCTATTTCTTCATGACATTTGTTTTGGTTTGCTTTTTGTCTGGTTAACTAAAGCTTTATGATCTAAATGGAAGTTGGGTTAGGCTTGTGTTAAGGAGGGTGTGCACAGGTAAAGTGTTGACTGATATGGGAGGATTTTGTGGGTGGAGCATTTTCTATATAATCCATAAGCTTTCTGAATATACACAAAAATGATTTAATTTCTTCCTCCCTCTCCCCCCCCCCCCCCCGCCTTTTTGTTTGGCTTTTATAAAAAGGCCTCTTTCCCTCCCTATTCCCTTCTCCTGCCCCTCGCATCTCAGCACCTCTGTGCCTGGTGGTGCTTTTGCCTGTTGGAGGTCACCTTTTGTTCCCCATGGGACGTATTAACATTCATTGATCTATCTGGATTCTGAGTGTGACGTGTGTGCCTGGCTCAGTGATTTTAAAAGTTAGGTTTGGACAATTTTTCCTTTTTATAAGATTTGGTCATTTGTTATATTCTGGTTACTGTTTTGGTGATTTATTTTGAAATTGTTTGTTGCTTATCTGTATAGTTCTTGCCTTCTTGACTCACTCTATCCCAAGCGGAGGTGATGGTAACTGGGTACCAGTAGTGATTCAGCAAATACTCGTTGCTTTGATTTAATGTTTTGCTGACAAAAAGCACATTAAAGAGAGCATTCTAAAGTAAATGGGCAAACTTTTATAAAGATATATTGTCTATAAGATAGAAATTGCTAAAGTATCTTTTAGGTAGAATGGTCTTTCCTAAATAAGAAACAACTTTGTATCGTAACATCATATGCATCCAATCCTAGAATCCTAGAGCCTCTCGTTGGAGAAGGAAAACTGTCCCGTTGGTGTAATGATTGCATTTGATTGTGACATTTGATCCCAAACAGTTCTGATTTCCTATCCTCAGAGGAAGCCTTTGACAAGCTGCCTCAATCCACCGTTCCTGAGATGCAGCGTAGCAATTTGGCGCCTGTCATCCTACAGCTGAAAGCACTAGGAATTGACAACGTCCTCAGGTTCCACTTCATGTCGGTGAGTCCTGCGTTCTGTCTGGGGCTGTGGGAGCCTGGAGTGCTCAGGGCAACGTCAGGACATTGTTACAGAGCATGTCACCTTTCGGTTTTTTTCACTTAGCTCGTGTGTTGTGTGCCTGCTTTGCACCAGGCCCTGTGCAAGGTAGGGGGGAATACATCCGGACAAGGCAGACACAATTCCTGTTCTTGTCTGCTGGAGGAGAGAGATGCGTAAGTGGGTAATTACAGTGCATGTGCCCAGTGCTCTGAGAGACAAAGGAAGGGCCCCAGCCCAGTCAGTCATGTCTGAGGTAAGACCTGAAACCCAAGTAGGGTTTCACCAGGTCAGGAGAGGGGCGAGGTCCAGGACAGCAAGTGTGTGTACAGACTATGTGAATGAGATCAGGAATGGGCAGCCAGGAGGGCTTCGGTGGAGCTGCAGGGAAGGTCCTTGTGTCTGCTTGTGTTTCTGATTATTTCCTAAGGCAGGTGTCCAGGAGTGCAACTGTTGGGTGAAAGGGCCATAGTTGTTTTGTAAGTCCTTAGTACATGGCCAAATTGCTTTATAGGTCCAAACTCCATCAGTGCACAAATGCCCGATACATTGTGCCCTCATCATGCCATTATTTTCTTTTAGGGTCTTGCTAATTTGATTGGTGGTGGGAAGAGAGAAAGGAAGGGAGGAAAAATATTATCGAACCTTACTACTTTGATTTCTCATAAGATAATTCAAAAAAATTTATTGTCCACTTTATATTTCTTCTGAATTAAGTCATTTATCTGTTAGAATTAGTATTTATTAGTGATTTTTAAGAGTCCTTTAACTGTTAAAGACAGACATTAATCTTTGTCTATAGTATTTCTTGCAAGCAGTTTTTCTAGTTATTTGCATTTTACTGTTTTTTTGTTTTTTGTTTTTTTAATATGCAGACATTCTAAACCTTTCCACAGTAAAATCTTTCTATTTTTGCCTCTGTGATTTCCTCTGTTATTCTTGTGCTTATGAAGCACTTCTCCATATCTAGGTCAATTAATAAATATTCTCTCACCTTTTCTTCTTGAATTGTTGTGATTTGAAGACTTGGTATTTTAACTCTGTTCTGTCCCAACCGTATTGGTATATGGTGTGACAAGTCTAGATTCTTAAGATTCTTAGATAATAAAGTCCCTAATGTCATATATGTCATGATGAACTAGGTGAATGAAGGAATAGAAAAATATCAATCTCTCTCCCAAAGAAAACAATCGTGTATTTATCGTAAGTATGGAGGAAATATACCCTTTGATTATGGGTACGTGGTACAAGAAATTGTAAAGAAAAGGTGAGCAGTATATAGAAATTAAAAGCTTATGAAAAGCCGCACATCTAAGATGAAAAAAAAGCATATAATGGGAAAAATGACAGATCAGCATCTCAAAAACTACGAAGAGTTTTCTAACATCAGTTAGAATAAATCAAATAGCCACTGAAGGGAAAACTGAAGGAAAGGAAGCAGCACAAACAGTAAAGTAACATCAGAGCATGTCTGGCTTCTTTAGAAGAGATTAGTACAGATTGAAATAGCTGTCAGGTACCACTTTACACTAATTAGACGATCAAACATGAAAAATGATGAAATCCAAATTGACACAGTTGGGAAAGTAGTTTTATATTCATTTCAGTCCTCGTGGAGGACTTTCTGACATTATTTTATGAGCCATAGACATGCCTGGTATTTCTTCTCAGGGAAATTTCTTCTGAAAAAAATAATTCAAAGAAGAGAAAAGTTTACATTTATCATAATGTTTATAGCATCATTTTATATTAAAAATATAAATAGTGAAAATCATAAACTTTCAGACAACTGAAAAACGAGGAAAATACATACAAATTCATCTTCATACATTCTCTTCTGGTTATTTTTCCCTGAAATGGTGTTTTTTACAGTTGAAGTCACAGGCTACATGTAATTTCGTGTATTTAGCAGTGTTATTTACAGCGGTAAAACTGAAAACAACTCAACTTGAAGAACTGAAAACAATTCAGTTGCCCAATAGCAAGAAAATTGCTTATTTTACAGAGTATGACCTTGTTGTAATGTTGTACAGCTATCCCAGGTAATCGCTGGGAAGTTTCTATGGGTACAAGAAACAGCAAAAACAGAAAACTATACAGTGAGAAAAACAAACTAAAATTATACGTACACAATCCTTCCGACCATGTTAGAACAGTGTTTGCATTTGATCCCAAATCAGATGAGACCATAGAGAAATACTAGTAAACGTGTGTTTAGGTGAAAATACTATGGATGTGATTTTTGGGGTGGGGGTAGGAGGGGCTAAAGGATTTTTTTCCTGATTGATGATAAATTCAAAGAGCAGAATTCATAGAACTTGATGATTGTCTAGAAACAGGGCCAAGGATTGAAAGGAGTCAAAGAGGACCTTGTTAGTTTTGTTCTGTAACTATTCGTAAGCTAATGCAATGCTTTGCTCTTCCTGTTATCCCATGTGATCTCCATGTAAGAGATGCCCAGAGGGAGTGAGCTCCTCCACTTGGCTGCGTGTTTTCCCTCTTTGTAAAGGAGGATGTCGTAGGCCCTGAGGAAGGGCTATTGAATCAATCACATGATTGAGTCAACGGTGATGTGTTGAATACCCTCTGTGTGGTGAATCACGTCTAGTTCCTACCCTTGTGAGTGTGTGCGTGTGGTCATCACAACTTTTAGGAGTACAGCTTTGTTGCTTGGCAGTTAGTACATGGGGTAGAGTGGAAAAAATGAGACCAGAGTTCCGTTTCTGGCTTTGCCTTGGTAAACTGCCTACCTGGCCTTGTTAAATGTCTGGTACTTACTGTTAGTCACTTTCCTCATCTGTAAAACTGAGCTAAAACAGTGTGATACTTAAAATAGATTTGTTATGAGAATGCGTTTAGTAAGAAAAAGCGACGCAGTGTGAAAAAGTACTATAATTTTATTACTTGGCTTATTATAAACAAAATAATTTAGAAGAAAATGGTAATGATGCTTGGCACTTAGTAGATGCTCAGTAAAGATTTGTGGAAGGAAAGAAAGATATACAGATCCAGAGAATCAGACTGAAGGTCACAGTGTCAGCTTTGCTTAACTTCAGGTTGGCTAGCATTCTATATTATTTTCAGAAATTCAAATTCAACGTATGTGAGTCACCCCCTGTAGTAAGACCTGGAGCAGGGCTCTGGGTGATGCAAAGACCAGTCATCCGTCAGTACGGCAGTGTCGCAGGGCTTCCAGTGCAGTCGGGGGTTGAGACTATGAAGTAAAAATTGGAAATCTCTGGTGAGAGTTGAGGGAAAACAGGGAGGCAGTTCAAGGGAGGGCCGTCACTTCTGAAGGAGGGGAGCCTGGGGGAGGGCCTCAAAGGGGAGTGTTTAATCAAGCTGAGTCTAACGGCCAAGTAGTACTGAGGATGCTGAGAAGGAGAGGAGGGACACTGTTAGAGGGAGAGTGGATTTGAGCAGGAAATAGTCACATTTTTTGTCTGTTACCCGAAGAAATTAATTTAGGAGGATTTTAATATTTTTTACAGCCCCCTCCAGCCCAGTCGATGGTGCAAGCGTTGGAGTTACTCTATGCTCTGGGAGGTACGCCTGTCTCTTACTGTGTGTTTATTACTGTGTGATGTTAGTTGTACTCACTCTAGGGCTGTTAGTGTCTTTAGGAATGGGATTGGTTCTCCCATATATGTAAGCCTCTTAATAACACTTGAGCTTTATTAAAATAAGAAGGTGGGACCATAATTAGATTAATAGTACATGAAGTCCAATTATGACAATGAGTTTTTAAAGTATGTCGGTACATCAAAAGCTATTAATAACCGTCACCAGGCCACACTCCTAACAGACATCCAGAAGATTCCCTACCGTGTCTCAGATGTTACCTCCCTAGACCTTTTTCTCCCTCCTTCCACCCCATCCTGAAATCTGTGGCTCGGTGTTCTCCACCTCACTCCCCTCCGTTCTGTTCCTGGACTTCCCTGTGCAGAGTGAGTAGATTACCAGCCTGTGGTGTTGCTTGGGCAAGGAAACACTATGTTATGGAGGAACCTCTGTTCTCTTGTTTGAAAATGTGGTATTTACCTTAAGATTCAGAATACCGTAGCCTGAATTCACCTCTTCAGGAAGTATTGGTCTTTTCTGTGAATGTTGCCTGAAGAGAATATAATATCCAGTTTGGTATTAAATTTTAGTGAAGTTTTGTCCTTTGAGATTCCTTTTTTTTTTTTTACTATCTTTATTGAGGTATAATTCATATACCATATAATTTACCCGTTTAAAATGTCAATTCACTGGTTTTTAGTATATTCACAGAGTTGTGCAGCCATCACCATAAGTTTAGAACATTCAGAACATTTTCATCAACCAAAAAAGAAACCCCATGCTCATTAGCACTCACTTCTCATTTCTTCTCCCCTCCTCCCAGCCCTAGGCAACTGCTAATCTACTGCACATCCCTACAGATGTGCCTATTCTGAACATTGCGTACAAATGGAATCGTAATAATGTGTGGTCATCTGTGAGGGGCTTCTTTCATTCAGCATGATGTTTTCAAGATTCATCTATGTTGTAGCACATATTGATACATTATTTTTTTATTGCTGAATAATACTCCATTGTATATGGCTATATCACATATTCTTATCCATTTATCAGTTGATGGACATGTGGATTGTTTCCCCTTTTTGGCCATTATAAATAATGCTGCTATAAACCTTCACGTACAAGTTTTTGGTGGACATTCCCACCAGCAGTGTATGAGGGTTTCAGTTCTTCCACGTAATAGCAAGCTGCCAACGCTTGTTATCATCTGTCTTTTGTATTATAGCCGTCCTAGTGGATATGAAGTGACATCTTGTGGTTTTGATTTGTAGTTCCCTAATGACCAGTAATGTTGAGCACCGTTTCACATGCTTAGTGGCCATTTGTATATCATCTTTGGAGAAATGTCTATTCAAATCCTTTGCCCATTTTTACGTGGGATATTGTCTTTTTGTTACTGAGTTGGAGGAGTTCTTTATGTATTCTGGGTACAAGTTTCTTATCAGATCTGTGATTTGTAAATATTTCTCCCTTTCTGTGGTTTGGCTTGATGGTATTGTTTGTAGTATAAAAGCTTTAAGTTTTTACACAGTTCAATTTCTTCATTTTTCCTTTTGTTGCTTGTGCTTTTGGTGTCTTTTCTGAGAAACGATTGCCTAACCCACGGGCATGAAGATCTCTCCTACGTTTTCCTTGCAGAGTTTTTATAGTTTTAGCTCTTAACATTTAGCAGGTCTGTGATCCATTCTGAGTTAATTTTTTTGTGTGGGATGAGGTGGGGGTCCATCTTCATTCATTATATTTATGCTACTTCCTGTGAAGGAGTAGCCACTTACTGATTCAGAAGATCTTCAGTGATTTAGAAGGCCTTTAGGTGGGTCTGCATCAGAGTGTGTACATGCTGGAATAGGTTTTCATCCCCTGGTCTCAAGCGTGTAATAGGAACCTGGAATCAAGGTTTCCTTGGATAATCTGTTATAAGGAAGGATGAGAGAATATTGACTACATAGAAGTTTTTTATTTGGACTGATTTTCTTCCAATCAAACAGAATGAAACTTAAAACATTTTCTATTTCTTCACTGCCCTAAATTAGCTGGAAAAGGCAGAGGGAAATACTCAATTTAGTGTCAAGCTGAGTTATCACCTTTGAAGAGGTTATATGGGAACAGAAGAGAAAGGACCTTTTCTCACCCACTCTGAGCTCTGCAGCATTTATTTTACTGCGACATCATGGGAATAGTCTGGACAACAGTAAAACAGTGGCCTCCATTTTGGGCATCCAATCCCTGGATGTTGGCCAGTGGTGAAGAGACGAGAAGGGATGAGGGAATTGAAGGAGTTCAGTAAACTGCCCAGGAGGCAGCTGGATAAACAGCTCTGGGGTTTGCACCAAAGAGATCTGGGCAGGTATTTAGATTCGTAGTCATTGTAATTGCTCACATAGTATGAGAAGAACAGAGGGCCCGGGATGCCGTCCTGGGACATCTGTGGCCTGTAAGAGACTGGACCTGGCAGAGGATCCAGAGGTGACTAACAGCAGCAGGAGGGGGGGGGGAGAAGCAGGAGAATGGGGGTCATGGAAGCTGGGGAAGAATGTTTCCCAGGAGCTGTGGTCTGCAGAGTCAGAGCTGCTGGAGAGCCTAGGAAAGTGCCCTTTGTATTTGGCACCATCTAGTTGTCGGGCCTTTGGAAAGAGCAGTCTCTGGGGAGTAGTAGGACCAGGAGTGAGGCTGCAGTGGGTGAGGAGAGTGTGGGAGCTCGAGGAGGCGGCAGGGCCATTTCCTTATAATTAAGTCCTCGAATAGGAGCCATTAGAAGTATCAGTTTTGAAAAACTGAGCTCAGAGGAGGTCTTTTCTTCCTTTAATGTAACAGCACTGTGGTGTCAGATTGAGTTTGGTAGTGCATGATTCATCTTTTGGATGCCTTTTTTTAGCATACGTCATCTTTTATTCTCTCAACAACGGTGCATCTTCCAACACAGTGGTACACGCCTTCTGATTGTTGTTGTTGTTGTTTGGCAGGTCTGGACAAAGACTGTCGCCTAACCGAACCTCTTGGCATGAGAATAGCAGAGTTTCCTTTGAATCCCATGTTTGCAAAAATGCTGCTTGAATCAGGTGGGTGGAGACCGAGAGCGCACATTGATTTTCTTGTGTCACAGAAGTTATTTCTCTAAATTCTGTGCACCCTGGGGAAGAGGACACAATATATTTAGAGTAGTGAAGGAGCTTTCACCTAAAGCTGTCTGGTTTGGGGCATGGTGCTAACTTGCGATTCAATGTCAGTCATCATTAATTCAGTAAACACTTTTGTTTGTTTCCTCTGGGCCTAGTACTGAGATAGATAGATAGATAGATAGATAGATAGATAGATAGATAGATATTTAAAAGCAGAAGCTTTTTTTTATTGTGGTAAAAAAATACATAACATTTACCATTTTAAACTATTTTTAAGTCTTCGGTTCTGTGGCATTAAGTACATTCACATTGTTGTTCAACCATCACCACCCTCCGTCTCCAGAACTTTTTCATCTTTCCAAAATGAAACGGTGCCCATTAACCACTGAGTCTCCATCTCTCCTCCCCCAGCCCCTGCAGCCACCATTCCACTGTCTGACTCTGAATTTGATGACTCTAGGAACCCGTATAAGTAGAATCATACAGTATTTGTCCTTTTGTGACTGACTTGTTTCACTTGCTATAATGTCTTCCAGATTCATCCCCGTTGTAGCGTGTGTCAGAATTTCCTTCCTTTTATGGACCTTGAGGGAATTATGTTAAGTGAAATAAGCCAGCTAGAGAAGGATAATCTGTGTATGACTCCACTCATGTGAGGAATTTAAAATTATGGACTAAGAACAGTTTAGTGGATACCAGGGGAAAGGTGGGGTGGGGGGTGGGCACAAAGGGTGAAGTGGTGCACCTACAACATGACTGACAAACATTAATGTACGACTGAAATTTCACAAGATTGTAACCTATCATTAACTCAATAAAAAAAAAAAGAATTTCCTTCCTTTTGAGACTGAATAATACTCTGTTGTATGCAGAGACCACGTTTTGTTTATCCGTTGTTTATCTGTTGATGGATACTTAGGGAGTTTCTACCGTTTGGCTATATGAATAATGCTGCTGTGAACGTGGGTGCACAAATGTTGTTCAAATCACTGTTTTCACTTCTTTTGGGTGTTTACTTAGAGTCCAATGGCTGGATCATCTGATAATTCTATGTTTAATTTTTTGAGAACTCACCATACCATTTTCTACAGTGGCTACACCATTTTGTATTCCCACCACCAGTGCACAAGGTCCCAACTTGTCTGGCACCTTCAGATTTTTGTGAGCATATGAATTAAGGGATAAAAGTGTATAACATGGAGATCTTTTCATACTTTGACATCAAAATCATCCAGAGGGTATAGTTTGTGTCCCTCCACCCAGGAAAGGAAATACTAATGTTTTTCCTTTTGTCTAACTTTTCCATTCACTGGCAATCTACAAAGCTGTATTTCAGACTAAGCCGGTGCAAGTTAGCTATAATTGTGTTTTGGAACAACCAAATGGCCCTAGGCTTACACTGAGCAACAGGCCTCTAAGTTTGGGACTGGGAGAGTCCATCGTTCCTGAGGCAGGGAGCTGGGGTGAGGTAGGACGGGCAGTGCGTCCGCCCTGCCTGTCTCGTGCCCCGAGCGATGATGGCTGCAGACGCTGTTCCCAGGTGTGTCCGCAGCAGCCCGCGGAGTTCTTTCTTGTTCTAGTTATGCCTCGGGCTCGCCTGTTGAGATGAGCCCTGTTGAGAGGGAGGCCACCTTACAAGGGTCCAGGAGCAGAGAAACAGCAGAAGGGACACAATCACGAGTTCCCTGCCCGCTTACCT
Source organism: Equus przewalskii (assembly GCF_037783145.1). Taxonomy (NCBI): domain Eukaryota; kingdom Metazoa; phylum Chordata; class Mammalia; order Perissodactyla; family Equidae; genus Equus; species Equus przewalskii. The sequence goes on from NC_091851.1 coordinate 29,030,090, forward strand.
TCCCGGGCTTTCCACCAGGACTCTGAGTGTCCGCATGAGAGGAGGGAGCCGGTGTGGAGCTGACCCGCCCTTAGTGGCGGGGCCAGACTGGCACACAGCCAGAGTCCGTCGGTTGCTGCAGCTGCAAGGGGAATAGCAGCTCCTTTCTAGGGGTCCTGCCGGGTCTCCATGTATCTGCGCCATGGATGGGACTTTCCATTTGCCAGGGGCAAGTGTTATATGTTACAGCCTTTACACATCAAACTAAAGTAAGTATACGGTCTTAGTTTACAGTAGTTTATGGTACAAGGAGAATGTCGAAGGTGTCTGTCACTTCTCATTGACATGTTGTGTTTGAAATCGAACATGCTTTTTGTTTTGTAGGAAATTTTGGCTGTTCTCAGGAAATTCTAAGCATCGCAGCCATGATGCAGATCCAGAATATCTTTGTGGTCCCCTCAAACCAGAAGTCTCAGGCAGTAAGTCCAGCTTTCTCCCCAAGCTGTCATACAAGTCTCTCTCACTTTGGGCTTTCCTTCTTCAAACTGCACAGGGACTGCTGACCACAGAGCCGTGCAGATCATATCAGCTTACATTTCGAGTGTTTGCCGTGAGCCTGACGTCCTGCCATATATTTTATGAGCAGCATTTCATTTTATCTTCACCATAAACCTGGAAGATACATACTATTATTTTTAGAGATGGAGGCACAGAGAGGTTAGTTAACTCATTCGTGGTTGCACAGCCATAGTGGAGTTGGCTTTCACAGTCCAGAGCCCTAAATCTTAACCATTGCCCTACTGACTTTCCCGTAGGGGAGATTGTCCTTCAGGCCACCCTGGGAGCAACCTGGGTGGGCACAGTAGTGGTGTAAGCACGACTAGTGCTTGTGCGATGCCCAAGCACACACAGCAGGGCTGCTGGTGGTGGTGTTGGAGGGGAAGTTTCCAAGCCAATTTCTTTTTTCTGTGAGGAAGATTGGCCCTGAGCTAAACATCAATGCCACTATTCCTCCACTTTGCATGTGGGACGCTGCCACAGCATGGTTCGACGAACGGTATGTAGGTCTGTGCCTGGGATCCAAACCTGCTAACCCTGGGCCACCAAAGTGGAGTGTGTGAACCCAACCACTAAACCACCGGGTCGGGCTCTCCAAATTGATGACAAGGCCCTGCCTAAGGCCCAGGTATCAGTGATGATTGAAAGAGTGAATGCTGGGAAGACCGTGAAGGAAAAGTTAGGCTGTTGACAAGCACATGGAGATGAGGCTCAGTGAGAGAGGCAGGTCGGGGATGAGTCCTCAGCCGGTTCCTGCCGGAGGGTCAGAGAAGCAGCAGCCTCGCACACCGAGGGGCTGGATCTGCATGTGTGGCAGGGGGAAGAGAAACTTTCTTATGGCTTGTTGTCTTCCTTGACAATTGTATAATTATAGGTCACATAGTTTTCCTGCCTCTGTGCCTGGGTGGTTATGTCCATTTTCTCCATTTTTGTTTGTTTGCTTGCTTTTCTTTTTTCTTTTTTTGATGAGAAAGATTGGCCCTGAGCTAACATCTGTTGCCAGTCTTCCTCTTTTTGCTTGAGGAAGATTGTCCCTGAGCTAACATCTGTGCCAGCTTTCCTCTGTTTTGTATGTGGGATCCTGCCACAGCATGGCTTGAGGAGTGGTATGCAGGTCTGCACCCAGGATCTGAGCTTGTAAACCCCAAGCCGCTGAAGCGGAGTGTGCAAACTCAGTCACTATGCCACCGGGCCGGCCTCTGTTTGCTTTTCTATTAGCCTTTTTAACAATCCTCCCTCAGGACGGGCAAGCTCATTTTCAAGATGCAGAAACTGAAGTTCTGACCGCTCTTTCTAAAATTGCAACATATCTCCTCTCCTTCCGTCCATCCCTGCTTCGTTTTTCTCCTCCAGCACTTCTTCCCACCTGATATGGTATATATTTTACTTCTTTGTCTTGTTTGTTGTTTCTCCCACCACTGTTTTATTCACCGTTCTATCCCACATGCATTGAACAGTGCCAACCTATCGTGGATGCTCATTGTCTGTTATTGAATGAATGGGAGGAAGGAAGGAAGATTAATTATGTGGTATTTGATGCAAGGAAAAAATTCTGAAGTTAGTAAGTATATTTGTGTGCTTGTGCGTATACTCTGTATGCTGCTCCTTTAACCCATGGGAGCAGACGGCGTTGCCCAGGAGCTTACGGGAAGAAACATTCAGGCATGGGTCTGCAAGAATTGTAGCCTGGGAATACGGAGTGTCTGCCATGCGCCAGGCAGCTGGCCGCCAGTCTGCCTGGAGCTGACATTCTCTTGGGGGCTGGGAGGAGTTCTTCTGAAAGGGATGATATTGACTGCCTAGAAGAGGAGAGAGATAAGAACACCAACCTTTATCTAATACCTGTGCCAGGTGCTTTACAGTGAAGTATCTTCATCCCACGGCCATCTTGATAGGTTTAGTATCTTGATTTTACAGACAAGGAAACTGAGGCCAAGAAAGGTTCAGTACCCAATCTGAGGTCTTTCAGGTAATGGCAGAGCTAGAATGGTGCAAACCACATCTTTCTGACTCTACAGGCCATGAGCTATTCATCGTGTGCAAGAGGCTCACAGGTGTCAGCTTCTAAACGTCGCTTTGTTCTTTCCAGATTCGAGTGCACCGAAAATTTGCTGTGGAGGAGGGTGATCATCTCACTATGCTCAACGTGTACGAAGCATTTATCAAAGTAAGACAGCACCCACTGCAAAGGCCCCTCCACACACCCGCACTCTCGACGCGAAAGTTCAGTTTATGAAGGAATGGCCAAGAGGCCTCTTTATTTCCTGTTGGACTTATTGCCAGTATTTCTAATCCGTGGGTTGGGCCCCCTGCCTGAGTTTGTGGTGCACTTTCGCCCGGAAGGAGACAGGAGTCGTTTCTTGCTTCTCCCTGCCTAGAGATGCGGCCCACCAGCAGCAGGCCAGTGGTTGGTCTCCTCGCTCTGTCTCGTGCCAACCCAGTGTTGCTGGACAACACTGTCCAACATTTGAATAGGAAGTTCTGTTATATTTTCTGTGAGTAAACAAGGCTGAGAGTAACTCGTAGTCTTGAGGTGAATCTTCAAAGCTGTTAATATGAGTTGGAGGCTGCACATAACCGCTGCTCCTCCAGCTGCCAGACAAGCCATGAGAAGACGCTTAGCGAGGATCCATATATATTCACCCTACCCATATTTAGCCATAGGTAACGTTAAATTTTTTTTTTCCTGAGGAAGATTCGCCCTGAGCCAACATCTGTTGCCAATATTCCTCTTTTTATTTTAATATGAGCCACCACTACAGCATGGCCACTGACAGACGAGTGGTATGGTTCTGCGCCTGAGAACTGAACCTGGGCTGCCAAAGCAGAGCATGCTGAACTTTGACCACTAGGCTGGCCCAATTTTTGTTGTTCTTAGTATTCCATAAAACTAAGCAAATAATACAGCTTGAAGTTCTCACTAAAAACTGCTAAAAAGAGAGATCTAAAGATGATGAAAACTGTGAAAGGAGAAACTTCTCACAGAGAGGAGATGGTGTGAGGGGGAGATCAGACGTTTCAGTGTTCAGTGTCTTGCATTCATTTCTTAAATTCTTTCTTAGAAGAGGAGAAATCCTAAACTTTTGCTTTGCTGGAGATGTGCAGGAGATTATTCAGTTGATGAACAGTTTTCAGTAAAACCTGATCTCTTCTTGAGATTATTAATTAGGGTTTAAATCGGTTCAGGTTCCTTTGTAGAAGCACAGTGCCCCATCTCCAGTCTGCGGCTTCCTCTGCTCCTAGAACGCGGGTCCAGGTCTACGCTGTGTTAGTCTGTACTTGCCTTCTTGGAAAACCCTCTGTGACCGACACTTTCTTATTTAAAACACTTTCCTCCCTGGCTTGGAACATAATTTCAGAGGTACATTGCCGCAGCAATAATTTAGTCTAAGACATAATGGTCATACTTAAGAATATAGAACAAAATTAAACACTGTTGATAGAAAAATCGTACTTTGGGAATAAATAATAGTAATTTGCAAATTATTTCTAAATTGGCAAGTGTCGTATTCCTTGCCTGTAGTCTAATAAAGTGATAAACTCAAGGCCACTGATGAAAGAAAGTCGATTTACAAAGAATGGCAGGGAATGGTTCTTTCTGACAGTTTGCTGCTTGCAGATAGTTAACAGTGAAATCAACTCAGCTCGTCATTAAGTTCTCATTTGCCTTTTAGAGCAGAGAGTGAGACCAAAGAGCGGTCAGATAGTGAGCATGGTTGTCACATCTGTTCAGAGAGATGGGGCAAAAAAGGGCCAGTTACCCTCTGAAGATCTTGTCCCGTTGACTAAGCAAATGGTGGAAGAGAAAATAATGATCTTCACAAGACAGCCTTAGTCGAGAACATTGCTGTGTTTGTCTCACTCTCCCTCTCTGGATTGTTCTGCAGCACAATAAGAATTCTCAGTGGTGTCAGGAACATTTCCTGAATTACAAGGGTCTTGTCAGAGCTGTGACAGTGAGAGAACAACTGAAAAAGCTTCTTGTCAAGTTCCAAGTGCCCAAGACATCTAGTGAAGGTGAGAGTAAACTGCCACGTCGGGTGGCATCCCTTTCTTTTCTCTGTTTCATTGCATTCTTGAAAGTTCTCATGTGGGGCCGGCACGAGACAGCACAGTGGACTCTGCCTACTCTGGGCTCACGTTTTGAGTTGCCTGTGTCAATGAAAAGCTGCATGTAAAAGTAGCATATTTTCCCAAAGAGGTCCATTTTTTTTTCTTTTCTTTTTTTTTAAAAGATTTTATTTTTCTTTTTTCTCCCCAAACCCCCCTGGTACATAGTTGTGCATTTTTAGTTGTGGGTCCCTCTAGTTGTGGCATGTGGGACGCCGCCTCAGCATGGCTTGATGAGCGGTGCCATGTCCACACTCAGGATCTGAACCGGAGAAACCCTGGATTGCCGAAGTGGAGCACGCGAACTTAACACTCAGCCACGGGGCTGGCCCCTCCATTTTCATTTCTGAGGGCTATTCTTACTAAAAAAGTTTGATAAGCCCTGATAACATCTAAGAATCGTTAACGTTCACATCATTGCACCTTATGTAGTTAATTTTCCCATGTAGGCTTTGCAGGAAAAATTACTTTGATGTGGACAATACTTATGGCTATCACGTATAAATTACATGGTAGTTTCAGATATAGTCTGTGTGTTGAGCCTAGGCAGTCGCTGGAGTAGACAGTGCTGTGGAAGACTGAGTCTCTCGCCTCCAGCAGTGACGGTGCCTACCATTAGTTGCAGACACACTAGGTGCACCGTGGCAGGGGTTCTACAAATATTTTCTCCATCTCCCACTCTATGAGGTGTCAGTGATGTTATCTTTATTTCACGGATGAATCAAAAGTCCTGGGGAGAAGTCAAATTTGGGTCAGGACGGCATGGCTGGTGTTCAGCAGAGCCAGATCTGTGTGACTTAGCACCCACACTTTGGAGGAAGTGACCATCTGCTCATGCATTCGGCAGTTGTGTTTTGAATACCTACTATGTGCCAGGCACTCTGCCACACTCAGCACCGCTAGTACTTGCTAACATTTCTTAAGTGCCCATCACAGGCCAGGCAGTGTTCCGAGTGTTTTCATATGATAATTCATTTAATGCTCACAACAATCCAGTGAAATACATGCTGCTGTCTCCATTTTATAGATGAGGGAAATGGTCTGAGGCAAAGAGTACCTTGCTGAAGGTCACACAGTGAGTGTATAGTGGAGTCAGAACTCGAACTCAGGCAGTTTTATTCCAGAGCCTTATTTTGCCATTATACTAAGAGCAAGTGACTACAAAAAGATGAAGATGTGGTTCTTACTCCCAGGAAACAGTGGAGTGAAGGCAGAGATTCACACAGACAGACAAACTACTACATGTAAGATTATCTGTTCTCTTAGGAGTTAAACAAGTAGACACTTGTGTAGTTGTGGCAGACAGCAATGGCAGATGTCACAGGAACGCGGGGAAGAAGGGATGCAGTGGTCCTGGCCTGGGAGGTCTCACGGCGGGCTTGAGTGGTGGCAGAAACCCAGGCAAACATTGGAGGACTGGCTCATTAGAAAACAGTGGCAGAGGGCACGCGAGGCAGCAGGGACCTAGAGACGAGTGCTTGCAGTGAGGAGCATATTAGATGCTCAGAGAATATTGATGAATGAATAAGCTCACAAGAGAGGGAAGAGTCAAAAACTGGGTGATTGGGTAGAGTTGGTGTCATTGATAGAAACAGGAAGCTTACAAGGGCAGCTAATTAGGGAGAAGCTGATTGAGTGCCTGTCACCCAGCAGATAGATGACAGCCATGCTTCTGCATCTGTGTTTCTTAACCTGTTTTTCATTATCAGCCTCTCTCCCAGGAGAAAAATTACATAAATTTAAATTCTTCCTAACGAGAGAAATGAAATACTAAGGAATAAGAGTTTACAAGGTAGGGTTGAGTTTTGGAGGGCCACAGCCATTGTAATATCTAAGATTTCGCCCCTACTCCGCCCCCAAGAGCAAATTCTCCCCACTTTGGAAGTGATGTCACCCTGGTAAGAATGCATGTTCTACATGGAAATTTCTTTCGGACAGTTGGAGAAAAGGGACTGAATCTTGAATCAGATCCTGGTTAAAAGTGTAGACTTGAGGTTTGTGCTTAGCAAGTAGCAAAACTTTGTGCTTAGCAATAATAGAAAAAATCATAGAAACAGTAAATTACATGCAAATTTAAAACTTGTAGATGTTAAAGAAAAAAAGCAAATAGTGAAAAATATTCTCAGCAGACGTAAGAGATGAAAATTTAACACTTTCCTCTGGAATGAGTTCATTTAATGTATGAAGAAAAACACTAGTTTCTAAGTTCATAAATGGGCAAAGGAATGGAACAGAAAATTCACAAGAGGAGAAATACAGATAGTAATCAAATAAATGTACAATAAGAGAAGGGGCACCTTTGTGCCAAAGCATTGCTGGTAAGAATGCAGCGAAACTAACTTTCTCATACATTGTTGATGACTTTGTAAATTATACCACCTTTTGGGAACTTATTTGCCAACATACTATATTTCATTAGATCTAAGATGCCATCATTTGTAAGACACTCCATTATTTTGTGTACCGCTAAGAAAGAAAAAATGCTGCCAATTATAATTATAAAATGCTGTCCTGATTTCATTGAGTTAAAGTGTAAAAAAAGAATGAGTCTTAGAATTGATGAAATGTGGTACGTCCTTAGCCATATAAATGACATTATCCTTTTGCACAGTGATTTGGAATGTATTCTATGGAAATCGTCTAATAAATGGGAAGGCTTTATCCTTGGAAAATGTTTACTGTAGCAACATAGACCAATTGAAATGGAACATTTGAAAATTTTGAAGAATTACACACTGTAGCTATTACCACAGAAATAATGTTGCAGCATTAGTGTCCGGTTTGTGTCTTACGGAAAGAACATCATTCCCACAAGGTGCTCGCCTAAAATGGAGTTCCTGGGTCACTGTCCAGTCTATGGAATGCTCTCTTAGCTTCTGGTTCCCAGCCTTGGCCTGGTCATCTGTGGCCCAAGGGGGTTTGGGGATCCCAAGTTAAAGGAACATGCAGCATGTTCCCTCCAGCAGCCATTGTGGGAGGGTGGGACCTCCATAGATGGTGCCAGGGCAGGCATCCAGCCCTGGGATGCACTGGTGCTGATTCAGGAAACGGTTTCGATGTGGCTCGAGGCAGCCTGGGGCTGGGCCTCACAGCACGAGCTCCGGTGGGGCCTGAGCACGCAGAGCATGGGGCAGCCAAGGGTCTCACCCATCACTCTGTTTACTCCCTTGTGTAGGTGATCCAGACCCGGTTCTGAGGTGCATTGTTTCGGGATTCTTTGCAAATGCCGCAAGGTTTCATTCTACTGGAGCTTATAGGTAACATGATACTTGTGAAGTCATTTGTTGAAGGAGAAATCTTAAAAATGGTCCAAACCCCATAGAAGGCTGATGTGCAGGGAAAGGAGAGAAATGAAATTAAATAATTTTTCTTTATTTGTATGATGCCTCCTTCCAAAGGTGAGTTGAGGTTAGCTATACAGCTTTAAGCAAAATATCTTTTTTTTTTGAGGAAGATTAGCCCTGAGCTAACATCTGCTGCCAATCCTCTTTTTGCTGAGGAAGACTGGCCCTGAGCTAACATCCATGCCCATCTCCCTCTACTTTATATGTGGGATGCCTGCCACAGCATGGCTTGCCAAGCAGTGCATTGATCCACACCCGGGTTCCGAACCGGCGAACCCTGGGCCGCCAAAGTGGAACATGCGAAGTTAACCGCTGTGCCACTGGGCCGGCCCCAGCAAAATATCTTAGCTTTGTGGAAATGATTCTCAAATATTCAGCCTGTCCACATGTTGTAGAAGGATGACAATTACAAGTCTGGAGGCTGGTAATATTTCTGTTCTAATAATAGAATAATAGACCCAGAAGGAACCATTAAAGATGATCTTTCCTAGAGGAGGACAGCTTTTGCCATGGGGTAGTTCATTATATTGTTAGAGACCCGTGGGACTGAAGCCACCACTTACCCTCATACATTGTGGCCACATTTGGTGTCTTTGGATGTTGGCAAGTGTTTCTTCATGTGCTGGATGTACCTCCCGCTGCAGACTAGCCTGTTTCTTCCAGTTCCATTTTCTAGGCATAGAAAATCCCTGATCAGTGATGCCCTCCTGATAACCTTTAGTATATTCAGATACAGTAGAAGCCTATACGTAGCTTAGCCTTCTTTTCTCCAAACTCAATCCTTCCAGGTCTCTGAATTGTTACTTCTAGTCTCTCTTTTCTGTCTCTCAGCTCCCTGGAGTCTTGTAACTTCTTGGTAGCCTATGTAAAGTGCAGCGACCATAACTGCTCTTTAATAAGGGAACAATCAAAAGGTTTATCACAGCTTTTCTTTGGATTTCCTCTGTGTATTGTTCTGGCACTAGCTTTTTACCCTCAGAAAATATTAGTCCTCTTACCTGGAGGTAAGCGTGATGGCCCTGTCCCGGACACTGGGTTTTGTTAACAAGTTCACAGTGGCATTGAGCTTTTTTGTTTGTTTTTTTGGCAGCGAGGTCTCCTCTGTCTACTATCCTACTAGCTGACTGTTGGAACCTAGGTATAGCACTTTATCTTTATCTCTGGTATGTTCTCTTTGTTACTCCAGGCCAGATAGCGTAGCCTGTCAGTATCATGATTCTGTTCCCCATCGCATGAGCTCTCCCTCCCAACACTGAGCTGTGCATGTTTGAGGCAGCTCTGGAGAGGCCTGTAATCTTCTCCAGCGAGTACTGTGATTTTGTTGTCATTTTGACTGCCCCACTCTTCTCAAGAGTGTTAATTAGAAATTTCTACTAGCATTTAAAAATTCTTTTGCAGTGTCCTCAACAAAAATATAGGCTACATAACAGGCTTCACAGCTAGTCAGGCCCTTTGAGACAAAGTTCACTGTCAGTCAGCTCAGGCCACCTGGTGGACAGCCGGGGCCCTGGGCGCTGGCTTTGTTGCCGAGTCCGGGGAGCTCGTCGTGGCGCTTGAAGCACTGTCCTGACATGCACATCCCTGGTTTGGGCAGTGACATCTTGACCTATTAATGTTCTCATGTGATCTGATCTTACCAACAGTTGTGTCCTCAGTAAATATTTTTTTAATTAAATTGAGTCAAATCCGAGTTGGAATTTGAAATACTGTGTCAGAGAAATGGGTAGTCCAGTATTTTCTTTTTCCCTATCATTATCTCCCCCAGAGTCTTTGTCTTTGGTGTTTAACTTTGTTTAATAGAAAAATGTGTAGAAGTAATCATGTGTATTATTTCTGTCCCTAAGGAAATTGTTCTGAAAGAGAACCTGCAGAAGATAACCCTAAACATTGGCAGAGCAATATATTTCTCAATTGCTTTTCTGAAGGTCCACTTGTTGCTTTTCTTCTCTCCTTTTTTTTGCGTGGTTTACTCTTGACTTCTGGGGAGGCAGTGGAAGAGAGCTCAATAAAGGCACAAGAGAAGATGGAGAGAATAGTTTTCTTCGTGTAAAGTACGATCTGCAGGCATTTTTTGATAACATTAAACAGGTCTGTGGGAAAGTCTTGCTGTCAGTATTTAACATGTACTTCAGACAAAATTTTGTTTTATAAGGACTATCCGTGACGATCATGAACTACACATCCACCCTGCGTCAGTCCTCTATGCCGAGAAGCCGCCTCGCTGGTAAGCCACTCTCCTGCTGCTTAGCCTTGTGACTGAACTGAAGGCAAGGCCTAGCTCTTGGTCCATCTCTGGGCCCCCGTGCCCGGCACAGTGCCTGGAATACAGGTGCCCAGTGCACGTTTGTTGACTTTGTTATACTCAGTTGTCTTTAGAGTTTCTGCTCTATCAAAGAGCTCCTTAAGCGAATGGTGATACTCCTCTACTCACTCGGCTACTCAGCAAGCATTCATTTTTTGCCCTCGGGCTAGAAGTTAAACCTTGTATTGGACACAGCTATGCGGAGATAAAGTCAGGCCCCACTCACAGTCCTAAAGGAGAGAGAGACACAAACAGACTCCAGGACCTTAGGAGAAGGGCTTTGGTAGAGGGGCATATAAAGGGCTGAGGTGGGCGCCTCACGTGCCAGGAAGAGGCAGGGCTGGCTTCATGGAGGAGATGACATAGATGACGTTCGCTCTGGACCAGGGAATAGGAGTTTTCAGGCAGAAAAGGATGCGAAGGAACTAGACTGAGGAAATAGCAGGGGCAAAGCCGGGGGAATGCAAAAGAACCTCACGTCTTTGGGAAAGGGGGAGTCGTTGGTGTGGCTGGCCCAGGGCTACCCAGAGGGTCGTCCGTGACAAGGTGCGAGTCTGTGACACTCCTCCAGAAGGAGGAGGTAAGTACTGAAGCTGAGAATAGGCATTTAGACCTTCTTAGAGAATTTTGATAAGTTTATATCTGTCCAAATTGTCAATGAAAAACTTGGCTTTGTATTTTGCGTGTCTTTTTTTAAAATTTTATTTTTCTAGTAATTCTTTTATATTGTATTTTGCAAAAACATTGATCTACATTGGATTGGAAACTTTAAAACAACGACTGGTTCTTTACCACAGATAGATGGAAAAGCCCCTGGAAAAAAAATATGTGTGGAGAGGGCCAGGGGAGATAATGGTAGATAAAATCAGAGGGCAGAAAGGTCCATCAGAAGACAGTTGGTCCTCTAGCCCAGTGGTTTTGAAAGTGTGCTTCCCAGACTGCCAGCATCAGCATCACCTGGAAACTTGTTAGAAATGTACATCCTTGGGCCAGGCCCAGCCCTGCTGGATCAGAAATTGGGAGCGGGCCAGAAGTCTATTTTAAGAAGCCCTCCAGGTGATTCGGATGGTTGTCGAAGTTGGAGATCTATTTCCCTAGACCAAGGAATTAGACTTTATCCTGTAACCAGCGCAGATCTGGAAGCTTCTTAGCTGGAGAGAGACTTCATCAGTTCTGGGTTCAGAGTTGTTACCCGATGGCCTTTAGTGTGCAGGGTAAGTTGACGAGGGAAGCCAAACCTTGGTTCTGGATCCTTTTCCAAGGGTTTGCTGACTTTGGGATGACTGAATTTGAGAGTTGCTTAAAAGAAAAAGACTTTTCTTTTTCCTGTTTCATTCCCAAGGGGCCTTGAAGGGCAAAGAAAGAATGGTGGAAATAGAGCCAGTCTTGAGGCAGATCCATAGCGTTAAGGTGGTGAAGCCAGTCCCTCCCCCTGCAGCCTCTCTGCAGAGGGACCTGTCTCTGGGTCTGACCTTCATCGGCTGACTCGTTCACTGGCTTCAGTGGGTGGACAGTGGCAGTGTGGCTGGTGTGTTTACAGTTACGAGGGAAGCTCCAAATCAGCACCTCAGATAGCTCAGAAACTAATGCCTGTGTCTAGTATATGCACTCCTAAAATCTGGGGATTTGAAGTGGTCTTCTGGGCTCTTTGCTATCTGTTAAACAGCCTCAGGCAAGCCTTTTTTTCCTTTTCTTTTCTTAAATAGAGGTATAATTTATGTACAGTGAAGGAGTATTGACAGCTGTGTACACCCATGTAACCCACACTCCCAATAACATACGGAATGTTTTCATCGCTCTGGAAAGTTCCCTTGTGTCTCTTTCCAATTAGTTCCCAGCCCCTTTCAGAATAAGGCAAGCCTTTGCTTGTACTTTTGCATTTTCTGGCACAATCATTAGGCTCTGTTCAGAGTTGTGTAAGTGCAGACTAAGGATCCAGAAAGTCCTGTGTGGATAACTGAGATATTCTGGAAATCCTGTAAATCGGACACACTGTTACCCACCACTCAGGTCAAGAGGCTTAAGTGAGCAACAGAAATGGCATTTGTTTAGTGTAATGCCCAGTAGACAGGATAGAAACCTGTTAAAGATACAGGGAAAAGACTCACCATCTCTAATTGTTGTGGGTTTTCACTCTCATCATGAGACATAGGAAGTTAGCTCATGTTTCTTTCTTGTTTTAGGGTTATCTACAATGAAGTTATACAAACCTCCAAGTATTATATGAGAGATGTGACTGCTGTTGAATCCGCTTGGCTGTTGGAGCTGGCTCCACACTTTTATCAACAAGGAACGGTAGGAATGAATGGAGCCCGTCCCCCAAAACCACCTGCTACCTGCCTCTTCGTATTTTTAAATACGCATTTATTCTCCAACTTAGTGCCCTAAATTTGTCCCCCCAGTAGTGCATAGGGTGAGAAGGCCATTACCACGTCTTCACACCATTCTGGATAAAGGCATTACCATCTGCTCACAGTGAAGTGCCTTTAAAAATAAATCCCTCCAACTTGTAAGACAAAAAGGAGAATGTATCTTCAGCTCTTCCTCTCTCCCTCTGCTCTTCTAAACCATTTCAGAAGAAATTATATCACGCTTTGGACCATGTTCACAAGGAGTGGCGCAGGTATTCTCTGATGAGGACTGCCTCACAAAGGACATAAACAGGTGTGCAAGCTTAAACCCAGGGTAGTTTAAACAGTGGTGGGTGATGCCGAGCGCCAGCATTATGGTGTCTATACTGCACTTTTCTTCCATGGCTGGCCCACGTGCGGGACGAGCAGGGTGGTGAGCCTGGTAGAGCAGGGTCATGGTTTTGTGTTCTTCACTTTTACAAAAAATGGTCCATTTGTTGGGAAAGAAAAAAAAAAAGGCCGTACATTCTTTTAACAAGATTTTTAATTGAGTGGTGGTTATATTTGGAAGGCTGGCATGAAAATGAGTGAATCAGAGCTCACAAACTTCCTGGCTAAATGCAGCCCATAGACTTACTCTATTTGGTCTGCATTGTGTTTTTATAGATTTTTTTTTTTTTAAGGTTTTTATTTTTATTTTTATTTTTTCTCCCCAAAGCCCCCCGGTGCATAGTTGTATATTTTTACTTGTGGGTCATCCTAGTTGTGGCATGTGGGATGCCGCCTCAGCATGGCTTGATGAGCGGTGCCACGTCTGCATCCAGGATGCGGACTGGTGAAACCCTGGGCCGCCAAGGTGGAGGGCATGAACTTAACCACTCGGCCACGGGGCCGGCCCCTTCATTGTATTTTTAATTGGGATGTTTAGTGCGATCACATTTAATGTAATTATTGTTAGATTTAAGTCTATCATCTTACTTGTTTTCTATTAGTCTGATTTAGTTTTTGTTCCTTTTTTATTGCCTACTTTTGAATTAATATTTTTTGTATTCCTCATTATCTCTTCTAGCAGCTTTTTTTACTTCTTGTTTTATTTTTTGTGATTGCTCTAAGGGATTATAATATATATTCTTAATTCATCACCATTAACCTTGAGTTAGTATTACACTACTTAGTTTATAATATAAGAAACTTACAACAGTATCTTTCATTTCCTTCATCCCATTCTTTGTACTGTTGTTGTCATCTATTTTATTTCTACATGTTATTGTGTGTACGTTATGTATATGTTAATGTTATTTCTACATATTGTCATATATTTTATTTGGACATCATATTTTATTTCTAGATCTTTTATTTGTAATGTTTTGTCATATTTTATTCCTACATAAGTTGTCATATATTTTGTTTCTACATATTTCTCTATTTTATTTCTACATATATTTTATTTCCACAATTACTGTTGTTATTCTAGTTTTACATAATTGTCTTTTAAAGAAATTAAGAAACAAGGAAAAAAAGTATTTTATGTCACCCACACATCTATCATTTCTGTCATTCTTCATCCCTTTGGGTAGATCCCACATTTCTTTTCTCTTTAGCCTGAAGAACTTCCTTCAATATCTTTTAGTGTTTGTCTGCTGGTGAAATATTCTCTCAGCATTCATTTATCTGAAAATATCTTTATTTTATCTTCATTTTTGAGATATTTTTTCTGTATATAGAATTCTGGGTTGAAAAAGTTTTTTTGTTTTTTGTTTTCCTTTTAACACTTTAAAAAGAGTTTATGTCACTGGTTTGAGTTGTTTCTGTGAGAAGCCGGCAGTCATTTTTGTTGTTGTTCCTCTGTATGTGATGTGTGTTTTTTTCTCTGGCTGCTTTTAAGATTTTTTTTCCTTTGTCTTTGGTTTGTCAACACTTTGACCTATAATGTGCTTTTCCTTGTGATTTTCCTGCTTGGGGTTCATTGAGCTTATTGGATCTGTGGGCTGAGGTTTCATTTTATTACATTTGGGAAATTTGGCATAGAAATGCCTTAAAATATTTTTTTTGCTCCAATGTCTCTCTGTCTCCTGGAACTCCAATTACAGATGTGTTAGAGCAATTAATATTGTCTCACTTGTCACTGAGGCTCTGGTCTTTTTTTTTTCTTTACTTCAGTTTTGATAGTTTCTGTTGACCTGTCTTCAAGTTCACTGGTCACTTCTTCTGCAGTGTCCAATCTACTTTTAAGCTCATGCAGAGAATATTTCATTTCAGATATTGTATTTTCCATTCTAGCGTTTTCATTTGGTTCTTCTTTAATTTTTTATTTCTCTGTTTAGATTCTCCACATATTCACTCCTTACGTCCATCTTTTTCTTTAGTTCTTTGAACATGTTTATAAGAGCTGTTTAAAGGGCTTGTCTACTGATTCAGTGTCTCTCTTGTCACTGGTCTAGTCTGTCTTTAGACTGATTTTCCTTCTCGTTGTTGGTCACATTTTTCTACTACTCTTGTCTAGTAATTGTTTGTTATATGCTGGACAGTATAGATGCCATCTTGTGAAGAGTCTGGATTTTGTTCTTTTCTTTAAAGAATGTTGAGTTTTTTTCTAGTAGACAGTTAATATTGGCAGATCAGTTTAATTCCACCAAAGCTTGATTTTCGTTTTTACTAGGGCAGATCTAGAGTAGCCCTACTCCTAAGACATGGCCTTTTTGATGTTCCAAGTGAGTGCCTAGGATGTTCAGTGAGGTCTTTGCTTTCTGGCTGGTCAGAACTCCAGTGTCTCCACTGTACAAACCTGGAGAACCTCCACATCAGCACACAACTCCCCTGTAGCTGTTCTTTGCCAGCCTTGTCGAATGTTGGCTGCACATGTGCAGCTTAGTATAACAATGCTATAGAAAACAAACACAATAGAAACAAGCAACACTGTTGTCTTCTATTTAGGGTTGACTTCCCTGTGCTAACGTTTAGAGACCAGGCAGAGACCCAGGATAAATACAGAGCTCACCTGGAGTGTTTCCTTTTTCTCAAGAATTACAGCCCTGTGCTGTCTTTTGCCCAGTGCCTGAAAACCGTCGCTTCAGATATTCTGTGCAGTTTTACCATTGCTTACCACACAAAGGGAAGTCCAAAACCTGTTACTGCATCAGGACTGAAACCAGACTGCAGTGTTTTCAAACCAAAGTTTGGATTGATTGGTACATTTAAAAATTGAAAGATTTCACATTGAATATGGACTTCAGTTTTCTCTTGAAAGAAACGTTGACTCTGCTGACACTGGGCCTGAGTTACTGCTTGGCAGCAGTCGATGGGCGGAGGCGTGGCTGCCTGCTGTGAGTGGCACCCTCCAGGCACCACAGTCCTGCTTCACTTGTTTGTTTCCCTTGCTTGACTCTGAGAAACATTTGAGTTGTGACCCTGTAAGTGGAAGGATCTTCTCATCCCTCCCCTTCCTGCAATGTCAAAGGAAATTGCCCTTTTTAAATCTTCTTATAGTATTTAAATCTTATCCCATCAAACAAAAAAGATTTCAAACCTATATAGTTCTTCACACATCCTCATACAGATATTTCAGCCAGAAACCGGATCAACTGCAGGGACTGAAAAAAATGCAGAGTGTGTTGTCTTTACTGTATTGGGCTGATAAGAATAAACCTGATGTGAAAGAAAATCTTTTCCCTCAAAACCTCTCAGTTGGAAAGCAGCAGACTTCAGATGTCCAAGAGAAGTGATTAGAGATGCCAACTAGACAGCGGGAGAGTGGTGCCACTCTTGAGAGCTCTAGCTGAAGTGGTAAGACGCAGGGCAGCTCGAGAGAGGAAGAGAAGCTTGAAGTTGTCCTGGATTCATTTAGACTCTCAGAGAACAGAATTAACCTAGAAGCTGAGTCATTTTCCCTTCTCAGCTCAAAATTACAGTTTCTTTAGGTCAAACCCACAAAGTTAGAGAGAAAATTGCTCCAGAAGTTTGAGGAAAATGACAATCCCAAATTTCTGCATTTCTCTTCTCTCCAAGTGCCTGTTTGTGAGTTCATCCACTCCTGGCACCTGGAACCTTAGAAACCACCCAGTGCAACAACCTGGTCATACAGGCAAGGGCCCTGAACCCCCTGCAGATACTTGGCCCCTCCAAGTTTCTCCAGTTTGGCCATTCCAAAGACACTTCTGTTAATTTGTGCAAAATGAGTTGATTTCTCCAGGAGCCGCACAGATCTCCCTTGGCTGCCCATTTATGGTAGATGTTCCTTTGCTGGACACTGGAGCACCTCATGACCATCCACAGCCCAGACATCATCCCCGGCTCTGTTCCTGGCACCTTTGGTGACTTTCCATTACCACTGTTTTCAGAGTGTTGCTCTCACCCTGTACAGAGGCCTGAAATGGTCTGGAGTCGGCTTTGTTTATACTCAACATTCTTCCCAGAAATGAGCACCAAAAATGGTCCCATAGGCATGATGACATCATCTCCCATTCCCGAGCTGGGGCTGTGGGTGTCTGACCTTAATCGTAGGGGTCGCGTCGGGTGAAGTGCATGGGGGAGAGGATTTACAGAAGTTCAGCAAGACCCACAGCTGGAGAGGGGAGGAGCAGGGTAGACTCTTCAGAGGTTTGCTTTCCAGTCTTTAAATTGTTTTTCCCGATTCTTTGGAATCTGGGGAAAACCCTCTGAGCCAGGGCCTTTGCAAGAACCTATGCTGGTCCTTTTCCAGGTGTAAGTGGTTAGAAAGTGACTTCCAACAGCTTGTTGAGACCTGTGTCCTGTTCACTCAGTCGTCTTTTACATTGTGCCTGGGGGGCACTCTTCTTTTGTGCCCTGAATACTTCTAGAGCCTACAGTTCTGCTGCTGGTGGGGACTGCTGTCTCGAGGCTGTGTGGGTTTGGGTGCTGAACGTGGTAGGCTGGGCAGGCCTGCTCTGCTGGCAGTCAGGGTGGCATTTCCTCATGTGGAGATCCTGCTGCATGTTAGGGCAGCACGCGTCAGGGATCCCTTATGGTTGGTTGTTTGTGATTATTAAGTGGGTATCAGGGCTACCTCAGTCGGTGGACAGAGGTCTTTTATTACAAGCTTATATTTACAGTCTGCCTTAAATGCTTATTGTAGGATTTCTGGCACTTTTGGCTTTACCTTAGAATGTAAAAAATGTTTATATCCGTCAATCCTATTATCTGATGCCCATGATTAAATGTTATGCTTCCTGTGTTATTTGTATTGTGGACACTTGTGAGAGGAAAATGTGTCCCTAGGAGGCGTCCTTTTCCTGTGTCTTCCCTGCACCTGCACCTGCAAGGGATTTCGTGAGGGCCTGGGTATCTGCATGTGGGGACTCTTGATAAAATGATGGGTCTCCTTGTTCCTAAGGGGAGGAGGCCTTTCCTTGATCGTTCTCAAGAAGTTCATGGAAACTTGAAGTGATATCCAGCTCGAGCCCAGTCCACTGAGCAGTGGTGTTTGGCTGCAGTGCTGGCCTGTGGCCTAGGGCAGAGGGAGAGCTGTGTTGCGCTGACAGCTTCCCGCAGAGCCCCGTGTGACCAGGTTGAGCTGTGGCGGGCTGGGCCTCGGGCTACTGTGGCTTCCCGAAGGCCCGTGGCCTTTGATGGTCACTTGGGCTTTTTCCCTCCAGAGTAGTCTGAGAGCACAGCATTTACTGAGAAGGTGTGGACCAGATGGACGCTTCCATTTGGTCATTTAGATGGGAATTACGTTGAAGTCTGGTTTCATTTTCTAACCAACCCCAACTATGGTGTTTTCTCTTTTCTTGTAGCACCTGTCCCTAAAAGCCAAAAGGGCCAAGGTCCAGGACCAGTGAGCAGAGCACGGCTGCAGCTGCGGGGACTGCGTGGTGCCCTCACCTCCACACTGCTGCCCCCCAGTGCCCAGGGGCTGAGCCGGCATCAGCTCGTGTGGGACCTTCTGCTGCTCTGAAGGGGGCTGCAGCCCGTTCGTCAGACCCTTCCTCCCCACTCCCTGCAGCGTTTGCATTTCCTGCTGGGGTCCACAGGAGTTTGTGCACGGGTGGGCATCCCGCTGCACTGCACCCAGGCAGAGCTGGAGTTGGCAGGGCCGTGCTCCTTGCTCACCCAGCTCCCTCCCTGACCCAGCATGCCACTTCTAGCAGGCAGACAGTCCTGGCCCAGTTTTGTGGGAATGAGGAGGAACATTAGCCACTGTGGGCTGAAGTACCATGTACGGTGGACAGAGGGTTTGCCAGGCTGGCTTTGCTTTCCCTGGTGGGCCACAGCTGTGTTGACCAATGAGATCTGCTGCCAGGGGTGAACACGTGTGTATCTACCAAGGGATGAGACCCTGGAAACACTGCGGATTTCTGCCCAAATCACTGAGAGTCGTGTCTGGTAGGCACAGGGGCTCCCAAACCAGATGTCTTGTTTTCCCTCTGCCCATGTCCCTGTTTATCTGTGGCCAGGTGACCTGCAAGGATTGGTGATAGACAGAAAGGACTCATGCACGCTGTTCTTTGTCAGCATAGGATTTCTCTGTCTCACAAGGGGGCTTAGCTGTCTGTCTCTGATTCCCTGTCCTCACTCCACTCGCTGAGCACTAGTGAGAGTTCGCAGCGCACACCCGTCGGGGATCCTCTGTGGCCGGAGCTCACAGCACTGAGAGGCTCTACACTTCTGTAGCTCAGGAACATAACTTCCGTCTCTGTTTGTCGTTTGTTTGCTAGGGTTCCTGTGAGAACCCGGGGGCACCTCTGCCAGCAGGCACTGGTTTCGTTGTTGCCCCTGAGCTTCTTTGCTGTGATGATGTTTGCGTTTCAACACACGACTGATAGAGATTTTTTTCCCCTTACTGTTTCAATGACATTTATTTTAAAAACACGTAGCTTGAAAATTTATTTTTGTACTGATGTTAGTTTGGATGTGCCGCTTTTGGCACCAAACATGTATGTCATTTTTATTTCCATTTTATAAACATGTAAATAATAGTGGTAACTTGTTAATAATAGCAAACCTTTATACGTAAAGTAAATATATTCCCTCCCATTGTGGTTCTTGTGGTCTGTATTTTAAGATGGTCCTGTTAATTCTTCTGAGTGCAGGCCTGGCATTAGCCGAGAAACCTGATGCTGTTGCACACAGCAGCTTCTGGGGTCACGTGGACACAGGAAGCCCCATGGGGTGAGATCATGTGAGCAAGTGCCCTCAAGACCTTAGTAGAGCAAACCATGGCATGTTCTTTAAATGAAGTCCCAAAGAGGTGCTGATTCTTGTCAGTTTCCAGTTGGCATCGTTCTGTAGAGAGATCAGAAATATTTATTTTTATAAAGTCTGAATTTAGGACCAGGGTTGATCCTAATAAACTTCAGTTGGGGTGGAAGGAGGAAAGGATACAGGATCTACGTTCTCTGGGGTGAGACCGGAGATCCAAAATGGGAAATCAAACAAACAATTGGGGGGGTGCAGACTTAGGGGGCATGGCGTCAGGGGCCACTTCGCCTGTGGGTGCCTGGTCCTGAGCACGTCTGCCCCCTGTATGTACACTCCCCCTCTCAGAGGGCGGCCTCACCAGGCGGGCCTCTGAGCTTTGGGCCCTGTGTTAGGTCACAGCCCATTGTAGTGGAGAAGGATCTTGACTCTCAGAGCCTGCAACTGCAAAATCGTGGTCTTGGCCCCTTGGCATGCGTCTGGAGAACCACTTAGCCTCGTCAGAGAGTGATGTCCCGGCCTGGCCAAGAGAAACGAGACCACGGCCAGCAGGACCTGATTGCCTCGCAACTCACAAGACTTTGTCCCAAGTAGTTCCACAGGAGCTAGTCCCCTCAGGCTGCACGCGGGTGTTCAGATATTGTCAGTGCAGTTTCCGCAACGTTGCAGTGTCTTCCTTTGGAAGTGGGTGCTCAGGTGAGAGGGTGGAGGGGAGTTTGTGCTGGAGGGACACCTGCCGGTTCCTTCCCGCAGCTGCCCTCCCTGAGGGTTGGACCCACCATACAAGGAGTCCCCTGGTCCAGCTGGTGCTCCTAGTGGTCACTCACTCCATCAGCAGGTGCTGGTTGTGCCCCTGGACTGTGTACACAGCATAGGGATGGAGGTGGAGGGGTTTGATGACAGTGACTGGATGAGTGGACCAGCATGGAGGTGGGGCGGCAAGAACGACAGAGAGATTGCAGAGGCCACAGTGGTGGCGAGAGGCCAGGGTGGCATCCAAAGAGGCTCCCCCAACAGGAGCCTTTCCCCGTGAAGGTGCAGCTCGTGCTTGCGTGCTGCGGCCCTGGCTGTCCCCTCCCAGCTAAGTGGTTCACTTTGGCTGTGAACTTGGAGAGAGGCATGTCCCCCAGTTCCATGCTCCTGTCTACTGTTGTCCTGGCGTCAGCACAGCCTGTGACCAGCGCTGCTTTCACTTGGTGGCCTAGGTGCTTCCATTCAGTCTGGTTCCTCTGGCATTCTGTTCCTGTTCTCAGCTCCACTTTGCAGGCTCCAGGGCTGACGGCTTCTGGTCAGTCATTTCGTAGGGTCGAGTGGTGGGAGGCACAAGGCTGAGGCGCCTGAAAATCCAGATGACCATGAGTTTCCATCCTGGAACTGCTGGACCAGATCTTGTCGGTAGAACCTGGGAGTCTGCAGTTTGGAAAGCTCCCAGATGATTCTGATGATGTGGTAGCTTGGGAACCACTGATAAAGGAGACGGAACCTGAAGATGTGAGGTCATCAAGATCAGGGAGGGAGGTGAGTCACCAGCTGCGGGGTCAGGAGGAGCATCAGATTTGAGTGACAGTTGATAAATTTGTTTTTGCACAGGTCGTACTCTAACACATGCCTAGATCCAACTCCCCACCGCCCCACCTGAGCCCACTTGCCTGTTTCCCTCCGGCACTATGATCCGGGGGTTGGGTGGACTCCAGGCGGGTCCCAGCAGTGGGCACCAATGTCATTGGCCCACGGTTCTCCTGACTCCCCTCCCCAAAAAAGAAACATGTAACTATGAGCATTTCGTACAGCCTAAAGTCATTCTCTATAAAAGACCTTTAGTCTCTTTTTGGTACTAAAATATTCTTTCTTTTAGAAAGCGGTAGTGATATTAGATGGTAGTTTTTACAGTTTTCCTCAGAAAAATAAAATACCAATAATCTTACATCAGTCTCCCAATTAAAAACCAATTCAAGGGGCTGGCCCAGTGGCACAGCGGTTAAGTTCGCACGTTCTGCTTCGGTGGCCCAGGGTTCGCCGGTTCAGTTCCCGGGTGTAGACGTGGTACCACTTGGCAAGCCATGCTGTGGCAGGCATCCCACATATAAAGTAGGGGAAGATGGACATGGATGTTAGTTCCGGGCCAGTCTTCGTCAGCAAAAAGAGGAGGATGGGTAGCAGATGTTAGCTCAGGGCTAATCTTCCTAAAAAAAAAACCAAAAAAACAGAAAACACCAATTCAAAACAAACAAGAACGGGTTGATAAAATCCCCAAGTCTGGAACTCACAGGGTTGCTGGCTAAGTGGGCTGTGTGGGCCAGCTGGCAGCACCGGCACCAAGCACCATAGCTCAGAAAATGGATCTGCCTTGCCAAGCAACTGAATTTCAAGTGAACTTTGGGAGCAGCTGGGGGAAAACCTGACTATACAATTGGAAGGATTCTAGTTAGCAGGACTCGGCCCCTGTACCTTCACCTTTAGATCAGATGTTTTCCACTCTGCAGTGACTCATCTGAAGTTTTCCTCAGCCTTCCAACTTGTGCTGAAACCAGGTGGTGACATTCTGGATATCCTGTAAGTTTAATCTATTTTATCTGTCACTGAAACTGGAACTAGCCAATCAAATCATTTCACGCACAGCCAGCCACTCTGGGCGAGTAGCTAGCGTCTGCATGGCAGGTCTCCTGGAGAGGGCTTGTCCTGGGAGTCTCCTCCCTCGGGCAAGCCAGGATAACATTCCGGTTTCTCTAATGAATCATGGAGATGTTGCCTTGTGTGCTCTTGGGTGGTACTGAACTTGTTCAAACAGCCTGTCTCCTTGCCTGCCAAAGAGATTCACAATGCAACATTTTCCCCTGGCCCTGGGGCATACATGGCCTCAGCCCCTCTGTGGCTTCTACTTCAGACAGTGAGCAAGCGAGAGAGGCTGCGAGGCTCAGCAGGGAGTTGGTGTGGTGGTGAGGGGCTCAGTGATGATGCCCCAGAATCTCCATAGCCAGGCCAAGGTCCAGCATGGGCTGCTGCCCAAGGCTTGTCCATTGACCATGGCCTGGGCAGTGGCTCTGAATACAAAGGTCCTGGCCAGGCTCTTCACTGGCCCAGGCTGACGGAGTGAATTCTTACATGATCCAGAAGTAGCCCAGGCTCCTTCCTGCCCCCTGCCCACTGCATCAGGACCCCAGGAGCCCTGAGGGCAGGACCTGGCTGATACGGACTTAGCAGTCTGCCTGCACTTGGTTTATTTCAGCCTTTTTGTCTCCATTCCCGCTTGCTTTTCTGTTGTGAGGTACAGTGGGGTTTGCCAAGTGCCTGCTGTGACTGTCTTTACTCTTAGCTCTTCTTTGTTTTTCGCTTCCACTTGTGCGTATGGTTTGTCCCTTTAATCTTCATCTCTCTAACTTCTGCAGTATTTCCCTTTTTACCATGAGGTTTAAAAAAGAATACAGGTGTGCATGATTTGCTTCATTTTTATACTTTTTTAGAAAATGTTTTTTCTTAACATTTATTTTATTTTTTTTGGTCTTTTTTGTACTCTATTTATTTGTTTCTAACTTTTATTTTGTACTTTTAGGTCCAAAAAAAAATCTCATTTAGAGTTTTGGCTTTGCTCTGTAAATATTTTCCTCCATTGTTTTCATTTTCTCATTTAATATATTTTAAACTCACCCTAACAATCCTCCCATTTCATTTACTTCTGTTGTTTTTCTTCTTTTATATCCTTATGCTTAATTTTGTTTTCATGGTTGGCAAAAGGCCTAACTGTAGAAGTGGGAGCTGAGAGAAGATGTCTGCAATGGTTGAAAGCAACAAAGGATTAACTGTCAAGAATATACAAGGAGCTCCTACAAATTAACAATGAAAAGAGAACCCCCATAGAAAAGAATGGGCAAAGGGAATGAGCAACTTACAGAAGCAGACTCTAAAGTCTGCCAAGAGATGTGCAAACTCAGTCATCAGAAAAACACGAACTGAAGCACCTATTAGATATCACTTTGCACTCAGCAGGTAGCAAAAATTACAAAGGTGGGTAATGCCAAGTGTTGGCAGAGATGTGGGGACCTTGGTGCACTACTGGTGTGGCCATCCTGGGGAGCTGCCTGGCACAACTCATCAAATGAAGTATGTGCATGCCTCACAGCCCAGCAATTCCCTGTCTGGGTGAATGTTCCCAATGAGATTCTCACCGGGGTCCATAGGAGACATATGTAAAGATGCTCACCCAGTGTGAGGGTAGTCGGGGGAGGGGATAGGTGGTAGTGGTGGTGGGGGGTGGAAATTGTCCATCACAGGAGAACGTGCAGGGAGAATTCAGTGGACGACACCATGGAGTTCTACAGAGCAGTTTGAAGCCACAGACAACATACAACACAGACCTTAAAAATACCTGAGTGATGAGGCTGGCCCGGCCATGGAGCGGTTAGTTTGTGTGCTCTGCTTCAGCAGCCTGGGGTTTGCTGGTTTGGGTCCTGGGCGTGGACCTACACACCACTCATTGGGCCATGCTGTGGCGGTGTCCCACATACAAAATAGAGGAAGACTGGCACAGATGTTAGCTCAGTGACAATCTTCCCCAGGCAAAAGGAGGAGGATTGGCAACAGATGTTAGTTCAGGGCCAATCTTACTGAAAAAAAAAAAAAAAAAGCTGAGTGAAAAAGTAAGAAACACTGAGATACAACAGTACCAATTACAGACGCTAAAAATACATGCACGTGAGAATACAATGTTTGCAAAAGCCTGTACACACAAAAAGATGCATATTAGAAGGGTTGCCTGAAGGGGGAGGATGGGAGTGAGGAATGGGGATAAAAGTAAATTAAAAACAAAATGAAACAAGATGGGATGGAAGAAGGAGCCTTGAGTGTTCATCTGCAAGAGACCTGGATTTTAGGACATTTATCCTTTCTTATGCAACATTTTAGACAGGTTTACCTGTGGCCCGGGGATGCCCCGGGTGTGTGGAGTTGGCCACACTTATGTGTGTTGATGTCAGTGGGCCTGCTGCTCCCACCCTGCAGGAGTCCCTTCTGTCCTGGATGTGAAGCTCTGCTGAACGCATGGAATGTCTTCACGCTTAGCTCCCTGTCACAGCATTTCTACTCAGATACATCTCCTGTTGTGATGCCCTTTGAACTCATACTTATTCCATGTATCCATGGCAGAGTTAGTTTTCACTGGCGATCTGAGAGCCAGCAACAGCAGCAGGCCTTGTTGGGCCACCAAGGAGAGAAAGGCATGCAGCCCTGTGGTCCCTTTCAGGAGAGGCAAATGAATTCACTGGAAAAGCCTTTCCCGAATTTATGAATAGACTGCTGGAATGGATGGCAGCTCATGTGAGTCATCTGGGCAAAGCTCACCCATATTTCCAGGACAGGAACTCCTAGGACAGATTACGTCATTGTGATCCTTCCTGCTGATCAGCATCCTTAAGATGGAATTTATGCTCTTGACCCACAGGGACTATTGTCCCTCCATTTCAGCTCTTGGCACTGTGTTTCTGGAGCCTTCTTGCCCTCAGAGCCAGCCTGGATCATTATGAAGCTAAAAAGAACAGGACACGCCAAGGCTTTGAAAATCCCTTGATCTTTTATCATTCGAGGAGCGTGTCCACTTCAGCTGTGTTTGCTGCCCCAAGATGTGGCTCCCTCTCTCCTTATCTTTGGCTTGCTGGTCATTTAGAATCAGTTTAATTAGCACTGGGGTCTGGTTTTCCAAAAATTGCCTTGCAGAGGGGAGAAATCTGGGCCAGGTTAGTGAGGCAACATGCAAATTGGAAGAGGCCACCAGGGAACTTATTAAATTTAAGTCTTACTCTGAACTTTTCATTGCTTGGAGAAAGGGTATTATAAATCATCCTGGGTGTTCCTGGCTTGGGCTGCAGACTCAGAAGGAGGGCAGATTCTGGAACAGTTACCTGTCCTGGGGGGGTGGGGTCATGGAAACCCAGCTTCCAGGGAAACAAGGCAGGTTTCCTGTTCCCAATTTATAAAGTAAAGTCAGCTCCCCTGAACTGTGATGATGCGAGTTCTGGGTGGGCCCAGAGGGAGTAAAATCTTTACATTTGATTCTGCCAATTGATTAGCCTGTGTTCTAGCCGAATTAGGACTAAAGGGCCCTGCCTTCCCACAGCCTTGCCTGACTCCTCTCCTGGTCCGTTCCCAGATGGGATTCTGACACCCATTGGGTCTTGCAGGCTGCAGGACACATACCAGTGACAGCACCACTGATGTCTCCTGAGTGGTGGAGGCAAGAGCACTGAAATCTGAGTCAGAAGACCAGGATTAAAAAGCAAAAACCAAAAAACCTTTATTGAGGTATAATTTACATTTAATAAATGCACTCATTTTAATGTGATAGTTCAATGAGTTTTGACAAATATATACACGACAAATGACCACCAAAATCAAGTGTAGAACATTTCCATCCAAAAACTTCCCTCTTGATCCTTCATAGTCACCCCCCCCCGCCCCACTTCAGGCATCACTATTCTACTTTATGTCACTATGAAGTAGCCTTTTCTGTAATTTCACATAAATGGAGTCATTCAGCATATCCTCTTTCGTATCTGGAGAACACCTGGGTTTAAGCCTCATCCCACAACTAGATAACTTTTTGACCCTTGGCAAGATACAATTTCTGTCTTCCTCTCAGTTTTCTCATCTGTAAAATGAGGATAGTAATAACTTACAACATTGACTCACTCAAGTGTGTACTGGTGCCCGACTGTCACAGAAGGCTCCCTATGCCCCGTCCCTGGTGCCATGATCTGCAGGCCCCTGCACCCCCTTCAAGGAAACCCCTTTTATTGAAATAAGAGAGATACAAAGACACCCCAGGAAAGAATGGGAAGTAGTGATGAGGGGTCCCCAGATAAACGGAGGTGGCCAGAGCCTGAGCAGAGAGGAGGGCTGTGTCTGGAGGTATCCACAGAGGCCTGGAGGGAGCCTCCCTGGCTTGGGGGCTCAGGACACGGGTTTACCTAGGGGAGCGAATGTGAGTTGAGGCCGGCCGGGCTGGATGCTCCAGGTGAGCAGTGGCATCAGGGACAGACCACGCTTGGACACACACCCACTCAGATCTACCCAGGAACAAACCTGATGGACACCCCCAGATGCTACACAGTCAGATACGGACTCACTGACATTTGACACACCCGGAAGCACTTTCAGATCAGAGAACTGCACACACGCTCACCCCAACATCCAAATATGTCCTGATTGTCTTCTGTGCGCCTGAACACAACCCAGTCCCTGCTCCCCTGGAGCTCACATGCTAGAAGATGACCCCACACTCAGGCTGCACCCCATCCTTAGCCAGGCATGTGGAGAGTCCCCGCCGGCGTGGCCCTGAGTTCCATCCAGCAGTCTTCCTGCCAATCTGCTCAGCAGAGGGGCTGTGCTGCTCTCTGCTGGCCATATGGAGGCAGTGACTCCCCAGACTGCGTGGTCTCCACCTGGCTACGGGCTGAGGGGACTGGACAGTGTTTTTCGGTCCCTTGCTTCTGGCAACCTGGCAGAGCAAATATGGAGGGGCAGGTGCAGGGTGAGGAAATCTTCCCCTGTGCCTTATCTCCTTATTTCCTGCATGCCCCTCCTTCCCTATAAGTACCTGGGTTTGAAAAGTGAGTGTTGAGCCAAATCATGCTTTTTTAAAGCTGTCTCCTAGAGCACTCCCTTCCCCTGGCACCATCCTCATGGCCCCCAGATGCTCAACTGGTTCATGGGACCCCTTCTCAGTCAACTTCCGTCCAGCAGGGATGGAGGCACCCACATCCTGAATTTGGAGGTGGAATCCAGCTGATAGCTAAGGAGGCCCATTACCTGAGGCCAGGATGCTGCAGAGGCTGGCTGATGGGCATAGGTTCCGGCCAATAGCCCAGTAGAGCCCCGCCTCCGCCATCCCAGCCCAGGGCCAGGACGCACATGAAGTCGCCATCTTGGGAGTGTATCCTCCAGCGTCAAATCTTCCAGGCCCCAGCCTTTTGAATCACCCTGAGCTGAAGCCCCAGACATCCAGGGCAGTGACAAGCCATCTCCACTGTGCCCTGGCCAAATTCCTGACCCACAGAATTGGTGGGCATAATGAAATGGTAGTTTTTGTGCCACCAGGTTTTGGGGTGGATTGTTATGCAGCCCCTGGAGCACCATGACAAGCTCCCACATCAGATGCAGGCCGTGAGGGGCTAAATGGGCCTCTGAAGCCTGGTCTGGAAATGGACCCACCTTGGTAAGGCTGATTCCTTACCAGCAAGGGCTCCCTTCCAGCTAAGCATCCTGGACCTCTGGGGGCCTCCAGCCACGTGATTCTTAGGGGGTTGGTGGCACTGAGCGAGTCAGCCCATGTTCCCTCAATTTGAGTCTGACTCATGTTTATTCTAAGAGGAAACCAGTGTTTTATGTGACAACCATTTCCTTTGAAGGGTCTTAAGTGGAGGAGTGGCACACTGCGATTTGGAATTGCAGAAAGTGTCATGCACGTGGGGTTGGGGAGTGGTGGGGTAGGGACTGGGCCAGAGGGAAGGCAGGGACACCGTGGAGGAGAGGGTTGCAGGGATACTGCCCTTTGTCCTCCGCAAGGAGGAACTGAGGCTCGACGGACCTTGCCCAAGGTGGACGCAGCTCGCGCTGGGTCCACGCCCCGGGGCTTGCCCGTGCTCTGGACAGCAGGCAGGCCTGTGGAGCTGTGCTCCGTGCGCGGGGCAAGGCCAGACCTCCAGCCCTGAGTCCCGGCCCGGGTTGCGGGAGACCCTGTGTCCTGCGCGCCCCCAGCGCGGTCTGAGACCAGCGGGACGTTCTGGCCGATGCTGGCGCGGCGGCCGGCAGGGGGTGCTGGCGCTCTGCGTTTGCGCCGCCAGGACAACCCTGTCCCCGCTCAGGTCGGCCAGTGCCCAGAACCGGCCAGACCCATGCCCTTGCCCTGTCCTCTGTCACCACCTGCCCACCAGGCACGCTCCCAGCTGCTCTGGGCCCAGCCTGAGAGCCTCGGAATGGAAGGAGCCTCCCCATCCACCGCCCATGACTGAGTCCCCTGCTCTGCCCACTCTGCTCAGAGCTGGACTTGACCCACTGGGTCCTTAAACCTTGGCCACGTCCCAGAGGAAGGCATGAGTCTCCCCAGTTTACAGGTCCAGTTCCTGATAATAGTAATCAACAACAGAAATCAATACCAGCTAACCTTTATGGCGTTATTGACCTGGCTTGCCACGGTCCTTCAGAGTGGAGTTGGGACAGGTAGGGGAGGGGTGTCAGGCCAGCCCTGGGAGATGACCACCCTCACAGCCACCTGCTCCCCCATCAGGGTCCTTGCAGACCTGAGGACCTGGTAGGAGGAGCAGGTGGGCTGTAACAAATCTGAGGGACCAGTGGGATGTCCAAACCATCCCAGGCCACTCCATATCTCCACTTCTGAACATTGTGGGCAGCCCTCCTGCAGCCTTGAGTGGCCAGAGAGCCTGGGTAGTGGCCCAGGAGCAGGAGGACTGGTACCTACCAGGGTGCATTGCCCAAGGTCATAGTGCTCAGAACTACAGCCTGATCCAAGAGCTGTGCCCACCTGTGCCGGGGCCGTGAGGTTGAGGCCACGTCCATAGCCAAGGGCTCTTGGGGCCTGGTCTCATTCCAGTCTAGGTCCTGGTCCTTTGGAGACCGGTCAGTGAGCAGCCCCAGCATGTAGTGGTATGACATGGTGGTTAAGGGCTTGGTCCTTAGAGCCACAATGCTTGGGTTTAAGTCCTGCTGCCACTACCTACCTGCTGTGTGAGCTTGGCCATGACACTAAACCTTTGCCTCAGTTTCCTCGTCTTTAAAATGAAGGTAATAATAGAATGCATCTCTGTATTAATTGTGCTTTTTACTTTTCGTGTTTTATGATGCTTTGACATCTCAGGGCCTTGCAGACCCAGGGAGGGACTGCCTCTCCCAGGGCTGGCTATTCCTAGAGATAGTGAATAACTGCAAACTGACCAACCCAAAGCCCCTGCCCCCAACCATCTCCTTTCTCTCACTCTCACACTCCAAGCCAATACTCCCCGTGCCCTGCATCACCCAGGGCCGGGTACGGGCGACAGCCCCTGGAGCCTGGAGCCTGCTAAAATCACTCCAACTAGCCAGTCCTAAGCTGCTCACCTTGCCTGGTGCATTCCTTCCTGTGAAAACCATGGTAAAGGCCCGTGCTTTCCCCTCGCTCCTTCTGCCTCCTGACTGACCCTGGTGCTTCTCCGTGTGGCCCTGAGTGGTCTGGCATGGCCCTCCTCTTGGGACTGTCAGTAATAAACTCTTCCTTCGAGGCAGCTGCCTCCGTGTCTGTTGTCTTGCCACACCTGATTACAACAACATCCGGGTTCATTTTAAAACAACCACATTAGATTGTTGCAAGGATCAAATGACTTAACTTTTCTAAAGTGCTTACAACAGTGCTTACAACTGACACGTGGTGGATGCTAAGCAAGAAGTAGCTGTTATTATTACATCTTCTCTGCACTGTTTGTACCAACTGCGACTCTGAGCCTGCCCTCAGCACGGGGTGCAGCTCGCACCAGGTGCCTGTTCGAAGGTCAGCCAGGTGCTCCCTGCCCTTTGGTGCCCTTGGCGGTGGCACCAAACACCCAAGCTGACAATGAGTGCCAGGTGAGGAGGGCTGCCGGGGGCAGAGCAGGGAGGGGTCTAGGAGCCGGCAGAGGGGCCCCCACCTTTGCCATTTGGCTTCAGGGACTAAATTCCTAATCAGGGTCTCCAGTAACCCCGCCTCCCCGGCCCACACCCCTGAGAACCCCAGCTCAAGTGGGGAAATCGTCCCTTGATAATTACTCCCAGAGATAATTACTCCTAATAATAATAGTAATTTGCTGGGTACTCACAACAACCAGCACCTTGTGTCAGCAGTTCTCAAACTTTGGTCTCAGGAACTCCTTATGCTCTTAAAAATTATTGAGGATCTCAAAGAGCTCTAGCTAATGTGGGTCATATCTGTCACTATTTACCATTTGAGAAGTTAAAACTGAGAAGTTGTAATAATATTTGTTTATAATTTATTTAAAATTGCAATAATAAATGCATTACGTACATGTTAACATAAATAACATTTTATTAAAAAAAAGTCTATTTCCCAACAGAAAAAAATTTAAGGAGAAGGAAGCGTGGCATTGTTTTACATTTTTGCAAATCTCTATAATGTCAGGCTTCTTAGAAAACAGCTGAGTTTTCATATTTGCTTCTGCATTCAAGTTTTTTTTTTTTTTTTTAAAGATTTTATTTTTTCCTTTTCTCCCCAAAGCCCCCCGGTACATAGTTGTGTATTCTTCGTTGTGGGTTCTTCTAGTTGTGGCATGTGGGACGCTGCCTCAGCGTGGTCTGATGAGCAGTGCCATGTCCGCGCCCAGGATTCGAACTAACGAAACACTGGGCCGCCTGCAGCGGAGAGCGCGAACTTAACCACTCGGCCACGGGGCCAGCCGCCTGTGTTCAAGTTTTTGAGATAGCACATGTCATGCAGCTTCTAGAACACTCCATTGGGAGTAAAAAAAAGCTTTCATTGAGAGAAAAAAAGACAACATCTTAGTAGTATTATGAACATAGTTTTGACTATTATGGACCCTCTAGAAGGGTCTCAGGGACCCCCCAGGGGTCCCCAGAACATACTTCGGAAACTCCTGCCTTATATATACGATGGGTAGGTTCTTATATGCCCCAGCTTTACAAATGAGGAAACTGAGGCACAGGGGGTTGAAGTGACTTGTTGACGGTTACGCAGATGGGATCCAAAGCCAGGCTGTCTGAGGGGCTGCTCACCAGGAAAAGACCTTGACTTTGGTGTCTGTGGCCCCAGCACTCCGTCCTGAGAGAGAGGGTTGGGACTGGACACAGACAAAGCGAGACGGGCTGGATGGGCCAGCGGGGAGGGGAGCTAGGCCTGAAGTGAGGGGGGCTTGGGAGGGGCCCGGGGGATCAGTTAGTCACCAAGTGGTCCCGGTGACAGGGCTGGAGATGGCAGCTGGCGGCGGATGCAGCCTCCG
This sequence comes from Equus przewalskii, assembly GCF_037783145.1. NCBI lineage: Eukaryota > Metazoa > Chordata > Mammalia > Perissodactyla > Equidae > Equus > Equus przewalskii. The sequence goes on from NC_091851.1 coordinate 29,061,876, forward strand.
GCTGGAAAATCAATAGGTGATCAGTGGTCCAGGGGCACCGCTGTTCATCAGGTGCGTGGAGAGGCAGGGGCGGGGGCGGGGGGCCAGGAGGAAATATCACTGACCCCCGGCAGGATTGATCAAACAGCCAGACACCCAAGGCCAAACTCACTAATAAAGTGAGACGTCCGGCTCAGCCGGGCGGCTGCCGGCTGAAGGTCTTAAAAAAACCGCTTAGCTGGGGAGTTCTTGCTAAACTGTCTTTGTTTCTTGAAGCCAGTGGAGGGAGGGCGGGCTGGGGGAGGCCTGGCTTGGCCTGCATGTCTTGGTTTGACGCAGGTCTGGACCATGGAACTCCGAAGCCACATGGCATGTGTGTGTAGGCATGTGCACTCGCTACAACACACACCATTTACACACAGCATCTGTGCACACATATATGCATGTGCTATATCACATACGTGTGCACAAATGTGCCGGTGCATATATGTGCACCTGCTAAGCATGTACTGTGTATACATGACACATATGCATGTTACAGCACACGTGTGCACAAATGTGCCTGTGCAAGTGTGCATATATGTGCATGTGCTACAGCACTCACCGTTTGCATTTGTGGGATAATCACCTGTGCTCGTGGGTTCAACTCTTTCTTCTTCGTTTTTTACTAATATCACCATTTCCTCTGCCTATAACCCCAAAGATGCAACATTTGCAATGACAGTCATGATTATTACGGGGAGATTGTATCTAAAAAGCTAGGATGTACGATAGAGAGAGACTGTAGACGTGGAAAGGAAGAAGGAGGGGGAGAAAAAGTGAAGGGCCTGCGTGGAAGGAGTTAAGGAGTGTTTGGGCCAGAAGTTGAGGGAGAGGAACTGAGGGCAGAGAGAGGGGCCAGGGCAGCTGCGGGTGAGAAAAGTAAAGGATTAAGGATGTGCAAGTGGGATGTTAAGAAGCGTTCTGGGCGATGACTTTGACGTCCTTTGACATTCCTGGAGGGATCCGGGTGGAGGGAGAGCAGGATGACTTCCGGTAACTTTCTGATGGTTGGACTGTATTTTGTTAAGTGTGCTGGGCTCGTGGGTACACCAAGTTTATTTGGGTCCAATAATAATCATTCCTATTAAGGCTTACATTTTATGGAATGTTTTCGTGGACCAGAGATTGTACCAAGAGCTTTCCACGTGTCATCTGCTCCTAGTCCTGAGGGATGGTATTGCTTTCATGTCCATTTTCTGGATGGGTTTATGGGAGCTCAGAGGTTCAATGACTTGCTTACGTCATGTGGCCAGGAAGCGGTGGAACTGGGGTTTGAACCCAGCCTTCTGACTCCAGGGCCCTCTGCTGCGTCGGTCATTATTTCAGAGTCTTTGAGGGGTGCACTGTGGATGCTGGGGGACCAGGCAGGTAGACCAAGCCTGCATTTGGAGGGGATTGGCATCTTCCGCTGTGGTACCTCGTCCTGAATCAGGAGAGCAGGGCTCCGGTGTGGGGGGCCGAGCATTTGGCTTGTGTACCATTCAAACTCCTCTCCCGCCAGCAGTTACAGCCTGTGTGAGCCCCGAGCCCCTTCCCGGAGCCCCCAGCTGGGCACCTTCTCTCTCTATTGGTGAAGCCCACGGGGATGTGTAGGAAGGGGCTGGAAGGGTCTGCTGTGCCCTGGCAGCTGACTGCAGCTAGCATGTGTAGGTCTTAAACTCTAAAGCCTTTGGGATTTTATAAAAGCATGAAACAGATCCATTGAGAGTGACCAAGGACCCAAGCCATGGGAGAAATGTAAAAGCATATTTCCTCAAAGCGTGGTCCTCTGTCCATCTGCATCAGAATTACAGAAAGCACATGACAATGGAGATACCTGGGTCCCCCAGCCCTACTGAATCAGAATCTCTGAGGCTGGGACCAAGGGATCTGCAGCTTTAAAAACGTCTTGAGTAATTCGTCTGCACATTCGAGTCTGATCCTCTGCACTTGCTGTTCCCTCGGTCTGGCATGCTCTCCCCGTAGATCTTCCCTGGCTCACAGCTGCACTCCTTTAGGTCTCTGTTCGAATGTCACCTTCTCAGAGATGCCTTTCCTGCCCACCTTACCTAAATTAACACCCCCTTCATGCTTAACTCCCTTACGCTTATTACTTACTTTCATTGCGTGGATCACTAACTGAAATTACTTACATACGTACGTTGCAGTATACGACATATAAAACATAATGCATGATACACACTATGTAATACATATTATATATCAGTGTGGCTATTTGCTCCTTTTGGACCGCCCCTCTGGGAGCAAAGCCTTGGAGGGCTGGAGCTGCCCGTCTTTGCATGGACGCACCCTGGGTGGCCAGCACAGAGCCCAGGAGAGGTTGATGCGGGGGAGGGAAGATGCAGGCGGAGTGCCCAGTGCCTGGTGGGTGCTCAGCCCCTGGTCCCTGGACATCATGACTGTGGATCCCCTCTGCCCTTGGAGAGGCCATGTGGGCCTGGCCTGGTGGAGGCCCCAAGCTTGGGCCTTTGGGCCAGAACAGCCTCATTTATTCATCCGCAAGTCTTAGGGATATTATCACATTCTGTGTGTGCTGTAATGTGAAGAAGACTGGGAAGCATTGGTGTAAGTGCAGGGGTGGAGGCAGCTACATTGGGCCCTGAGGCCCCTGTACTTTGTTACTGGTCTTGGGCCAGCCTCTGTCTGTGAGTATGAGCTTGCCTGCACCTCTGTTTCCTGTAAGAGCGGCGGCTTAACCAGAACATGACAGTAACTGTAGCCCAGGAAGAGGCTGGGGGCCTTAAAGGAGCAGAGGCTGTGGAGTGGGGAGGAAATGGAGTGTCTGTGAACTGGGAAGGACGTTGCTAAGAAGAATCTGAAGCCCAAGAAGAGAGAAAAGATTGTTAGAGGGCTTGCAGCATTGATATACTAGTTGAGTATCATTATCCTTGTTTTGTATATGAGGAAACTGAGGTTCAGAGTGTCTCAAAACGTCACTGGAGTCAACGGCAGAGCTGAGGGGGGCCTCGCTCCACGCCTAGTGCTTTCCCTTCTCAACACCACTCCTTGTAGCTCAAGGAAATTTGACAAAAAGTGCCTCAAAACTTCAAACTTGACCAAGTACCGGGTCTTCTTGTGACATCTTGGTGGAGAAGACGGAGCAATGTCTCCTGGCATTTGGGGCAATTGGGTGGACCACACCAGTGTCAATGGGAGTAGAACGGACTTGATGTTTTGCCGTCTGAGGAACGGCAGGAGGACTGAGGCTGTCCTGTTGGCAGAATAAAGAACTTAGGGGGTGTACTGGGTTGAATAATGGTGCCCCAAAAGATATGTCTACCTGGACCTTGTGAATGTGGCCTGCTATGGTCTGAACATTTGTGTCCCTCCAAAATTCATATGTGGGAACCTAACCCCAAAAGGCGACGACATTAGGAGGTGGGGCCTTTGGGAGGTGATTGGGTCATGAGTGTGGAGCCCTCCTGAATGGGATTAGTGCTCTTATAAAAGAGACCCCACAGAGCTCCCTAGCCCCTTCTTCCATTTAGGGACACAGAGAAAAAGTGATGGCTATGGACCAGGACCCACACACGACTATGCTAGCAGCCTTATCTTGGACTTCCAGCTTCCAGAACTGTGAGAAATAAATTTATGTTGTTTATAAGCTACCCAGTCGGTGGTATTTTGTTATAGCTGCCTGAACAAATGAATATATAACCTTATTTGGAAAAAGGGTCTTTGCAGATGTAATTAAGGTAAAGATCTCAAGATGAGAGCATTCTGGACTCTCTGGGTGGGCCTTAATCCAATGACCTGTGTCTTTATAAGAAGAAGAGAAGATGCGGACAGAGGAGGAGACACCCAGAGAAGAGGCTGTGAAGACAGAGGCAGAGATCGGAGCCACACTTCTACAAGCCAAGGAACCCCAGGGACTGCCAGCAGCCCCCAGAAGCTGAGGGAGAGGAGTGGAACAAATTCTCCCTCAGACCCTCCAAGAGGAACCAACCTTGCGAACACCTTGACTTTGGACGGGCCCCCAGAAGTGTGAGGGAATACTTTCTTGTTGTTTTAAACCACCAAGTTCATGGTAATTTGTTATGCCAGCCCTTGGAAACTAATATATGAGGGTAGAATGCTGTTCTCGAGGAAACGAGAGCTGACATGTGAAAGGGAGTTCCACTCACTGTGTGTCCCTGGAGGACTGTGGAACGTACAGAGATCCAGCTTCCAGCGCCTAGTGATGAGGACTTTCTCCAGCCAGACGGTTCAAGGCTGGAATGGGCTGTGTTGGGAAGGAAGGAGCACTTCATCACTGATACGGCTGTAGGGGAGTTTAAGCATCTGTTACGTAGTTGAACTGGACAACTTGTGAGGGCTCCTCCAGCCCTGAGAATCCATGCACTGGTGCAAGGAAAGAAGGAAAGGTTTAGATGGATGACAAAGCACCTAGAGTGGATGCCCAGGTTGGCGTCCAGAGCCCTGATGGATGGTGATGGCGGTTGGTCAAGAAATGGGTCTGTGGGAGAGGAGGATGCTGAGACCTCGCGGCTGGGTGGGCAGGGGCATCTCCCAGGCTCTGGAGGGTCTGCAGGCTCTGTTCTCCGTGAGCCTCACAGACCCTCCGTCAACTCCCCCTGCCCGCCATCTTTCGGTAAAGTCGTCTCCGTGTTGATGCTGCCTTGGATGAGATGTTCACAACCCCCGAAGGGACAACGTCTCTCAATAAGCCACCATGTTTTCCCAGCCAAGAACTGGCTGTTTCAAATTCACTAAAATTGGTTTGATATTCTCTTCTGATTTCTGTGCCCAAGAGCTGGTGTGGACAGAATTCACAGTGTCATGAACTGGTGACTGTAACCGACTGTTCAGTCAGAAAGAAGTAAACAAGTTTTTTGAGTTGTACCTTTCAGATTGGCAGTGGGTGTTGGCATGGGTGTGAGTAAACGGCGCGCTCGCCCGTTTATTACAGGAGAACCCATAGGCACGACCCTTGTGGAGAAGAGTTCACAAATGCCATTGAGATACAAAATGGGGGCGGCGGTTTTGGGTTTCTCAGTCCTCAGAACTCAGCTGGGTAAGAAGCGCAAGTTTTTGTTATTCTGTAGTTGAATTCAATTTCTGTCTCAGTATCGCCCCCTCCCTCCCAAATATACATATCCTTTCACCTTTAGGCAGAAAGTTAATTCTAGCTCATTCAGGATGAACTCACCACCTGAGAGCCTTCTCAGCCAATTAAATTTTCTTCTCTTACCCACTTCCTCCTGGGGGGCACTGTACTGGGGGGGGGTGGGGTGGTTGCTTAGGTAGTAAATCCTTGCTGGGTCGTCACCACACGCCCCCAAGATGGTGTTGGTAGAGGTGTCTATGGCCCAGTGCAGGATTCGTGTGGGGCGTTTGCTCATTGCCCCGTGGCATTGAGACCCCCCCTCTCGCGTCCACAGCTCACCTCCACCTTCTCAGAAGCATGGACACATTGGGCTGTTCCTCTGAGCTCCTCTGGAGCAGCAAAGCGCTGTGACCTTAGGCTGTGCATCTCCCTATGCCATCTCTGCTAGAGTGACTAGGTGATGCACGGGGTCCAGGACGCCTCCACTTCTGGAGCCCCAGTCCTATCCGAGGCACCATCATCACCCGCCTACCCAGTCCCATATTAGCACCCTGAGCAGGATGGCAACCTGCGTGGCCTTTTCTCAGAGACCTTCATCAGCTCTCACTTCCCCCTCCACTGTCCAGTTCACACAGTTTTCTTGTTTTAATTCCCTCCTTGCAGGAAGAGAAGTTCCCTCATCAGGCACTCGTCCACATCTTCCCTCTTGAACCTAAAAACCAGAACATCCCTACTCAGCCTGTCTGGCGGGCTGGCGCCTGAATGGGGAGAGCGTCTGGGAGTAAAAAGCAACAGGCTCACACAATATTCATCCTTCGTGTACCACTGTTAGAACAGTAAAATCACAGAGGCAGCAAGTGGACTAAAGGCTACCAGGCCTGGGGCGGGGAGCAGGGATGGAAAGTCAACTCTTAATGGGTTTAGAGTTTTCTTTGGGGTGATAAAAAGTTTTGGAGATGGATAGTGATGAAGGTCGCACAAGATTACAAAAATAAGTAATGCCACTGAGATGTACATTTAAAAATGGTCAAAATGGCTAATATTATATACATTTCCCTGCAATAAAATTTTTTTTTGAAAAAAAGCAGCAGCGCAGAAAAATCCCACGTTGATTAATACTTGACAACAGCTTTCTGACCCTGACTGGCTCCACTTGGGGGAAATCAAGTCAGTGGAAGCCCCTGTGGAGGCATTCAGGGCTGGTGGTGAGGAGGTTGGTTGCAGCCCAGGATGTGACAGTGGGACACTGGAGACAACCCGCATATCCATCAGGGGGGCCTGAATGATGGTGGAGCCACACGTGGAAAAGGTTGTGCAGTGGGATAACGAATGAGCCCTGCCCCCAGCATGTGCTGACGTGGAAGATGCCTGCGACGTGTTGTCGAGGGAGCAGAATAATGCGGGTGGTAGCACCCTGTTTGTGTAAAGACACCTATATATATGGAATGGGTATGAATGTGCGGGACCTTTGAGGTAAAGGCGATGACACTTCCCTCCCCCTCGACCCCTTCCCTGTCTCTTTGCCAGACAAAGGATCGTGTCTGCCTCCTCACCACTCTTTCCTCTTTCACTAGCTGGGGGTTTCTATTCCACATCTCTGCGGGGCATGATAATCTTTTTTGTCTTTTTTCGGTAACGTTTAAAAACTTGTGAGAAGTAACTAATGTACAGAAAAGTGCATAAACACGCAAATGTTTAGTTTAAGGCAAAAACCCATGTACACACCACCCAGGTCAAGAAATCGAACATCTTGGGGGCCGGCTCCGTGTCCGAGTGGTTAAGTTCTCACACGCACTCTGCTTTGGTGGCCCAGGGTTTCCCCAATTTGGATCCTGGGTGTGGATGTGGCACCGCTCATCAGGCCACGTTGAGGTGGCATCCCACATACCACAACTAGAAGGACCCACAAATAAAAAAAATGCAACTATGTACTGGGGGACTTGGGGAGAAAAAGCAGAAAAAAAAAAAGATTGGCAACAGTTGTTAGCTCAGGTGCCAATCTTTAAAAAAAAAAAGAAAAAAGAAATCGAACATCCTATGTTCCTCTCCTCAGTCAACTGCTCCGAGAGGTAACTGTTATCCTTAATTTTATGGTAATCGTCGTTGCTTTTTTAGAAAAACCTTTTTATCTGGAAATAATTTTAGATTGACAAAAGAATTGCAAGAAGAATACCAAGAGTTCCTGCAGCCCCCTCACCCAGCTTCCTCTAAGGAAAACATCTCCTGTGACCATGGCACGTTTATCAAACTGAGGAATTCCCATTGGTACGATGCTATTCACTGAACGACACGCTGCATTCGGATTTCACCAGGTTTCCCACTAATGTTCTTTTCTTGTCCCGGGGTCCAGTCTGGAATCCATATTGCACCTAGTGTTCATGACTCCACAGTCTCCCCCAGTCTGTGAGTTTCTCGATCTTTCTTGTTTTTCATGACCTTGACACTTTCAAAGAGTCCTAGTCAGAAATTTTGTACAGTTTTTGCTTTTCTTTATAATTTTCCTGTCCTAAGTAGGTATCCCCTGAACAATATAGTTTCGTTTTGCCTGTTTTGAATTTTACGTAAGTGGAATAATATATATATTCTTTTGTGTCTTACCTTTTATTTAACATTATGTTTTTGGAGAGTCATCCGTGTTAGCATGTGTAGTTGCTGTTCAATTTCCTTGCTGCATATTATTCCACTGTGTGGCTACACTATATTATGATAATAACAATACAATGGCTGTAATTGAACCATTTTACATTCGATAGACTTATGAGTCATTTCCAGTTTGGGGCTATTGCAAGCAATGCTGCCAGGAGGCTCCTTATTCCATGTCTCAGGAAGTATGTGGACCACGTGTCTCTAGGGCAAATATCCGGGAGAGGAGACCTGGGTCACAGTGTGTGTGCAGCTTCAATTTGGCTAGGTGCCACCAGACTGGTTTCCAAAGTGGCTGCATCAATTTTCAGCCCCACCTGCAGTGTCCGAGAGTCCACAACATGCCACCTGACTACCTTTTGAAATCAAATTGAATCAGTCAAGGTCCTGGCAGGAAAGTGGTATATAGACAGCGCTTAGAACAGTGGCAGGGGCTAATTTAGGAGAGTCTAGCAAAGAGACTATTTAAAGAAGGGTGGGTAGGGTTCTAGGAACCAGGCGCCAGCAACAGCAGGGGGCTGATACCGCCTGACCAGAAGTGGGGAGGAGAGGGAAGAGCAAGCGGGGCTCCCGCGGGAGCTGTGGGCGTGTGGCCATGCTTCTCAACACGTTTTCATCCTTGCCCCCTGGTAGGTTCATTTGTGTCCACCCCCCCCCCCCCAAAATATGACCAAGTCCTAAGCCCAGTACCTATGAATGTGGCCTTATTTGGAAATCGAGTCTTCGCAGATGTGATCAAGTTAAGACGAGGTCTGTCTCAGTCAGCTCAGGCTGCTGTAACAAAACCCCACAAACATGGGGGCCTCAACAGCACGCATTTGCTTCTCACAGTTCTGGAGGCTGAAAGTCTAAGGTTGCGGTGTTGGCAGATTTGGTGTCTGCTGAGGGCCCACCTCCTGGGTTGTAGATGGCAGCCTGGTCCCCGGGCACACACACACGGCCTTTCCTTGTGGAGAGAGAAAGAGAGATGGCTCCATCTTCCTCTTCTTCTAAGGGCACGAGGCGCAGCAGGAGGGCCCCACTCTCATGCCCTCTTCTAGAACTAATTACCTCCCAGAGGCCCCACCTCCTAATACCATGGCATGGAAGGTTCGGGCCTCAACATACGAATTTGGGGGGGATGCAAGCACTCAGTCTATAACAAGGTCACACTGGATTAGGGTGGGCCTCACCCAGTAACTGGTGTCCTTAAAAAAAGAGGGAATTTTGGACACAGAGATACAGGGAAGGAGGCCATGTGAAGACGGGAGCGGAGATCGGAGAGACCTGCCACAAGCTAAGGAGCAGCAAGCATTGCCGGTGACCATGGGAAGCTGGACTCTTCCCCAGAGCCTTCAGAGGAAGCGGGTCCGAGAGAAACCTTGATTCCAGACTCCTGGCCTCCAGAGCCCAGAGAGAGTGCATTCCGCTGTTCTAAGCCGCCTGGTTGTGGTGCTTTGTTACGACAGCCCAGGGAAATGGAGACAGCGTTTCTAGCAAGGAGCACTTTGAGACGTCTTCCCCAGCTGTTCCCTCCTGGTCCCTGTGAAATGTCAAGCCCGTGGATATATCGCATATCTGTTTTTGTGCTTTGGCTCTTTGAAGGGTCACACGCCATCGTGATATGTGAGATTTTTACTCCCTGAAAATCAGTGGTCAGTCCCTTGCAGTGAAATCACGCCTGATGAGACTGCGTGGATCGGAGGGAGCACACAGACGGAGGGGAGGCAGAGAGGGGGCTGGAGGACAGATCCCTTCCTGACCTCTCCTCCCTCCCTCGCCCCTTGGTTTCCTGCCAGGGCCTCCCACTGGCTGGACTCGTGCTGGAGCACAGGGATGCTGTCCACTGAGGTCAGCCTCCTGGGGCACAGCCGGGCTGAGAGGGGTGGAGAATGGATGAGGGGGGTACAGACAGAGAACCACCAGCTCACAGACACAACGGGCTCACAGCACCCCGCCAGTCCTTGAGGGGCCACCCTTCCTTGGCTGGGAATGTATGAGAGCCCCCAAGGCTGACGTGGCCCAGCAAAATGGGAAGAAAGGCTGATTTTCTGTCCAGATATCCTCTGCCCCTCTTCCTGAACCGCGTGAGGATCTGAAGATGGGCAGGTGTGGGCCTCTTCATGAGGCCCTGAAGGTGTGGCAGTCAATGCCAGCATCCCTGGGCTCCAGCCCACCCTCCAGTGCTGCAGAGGAACGTGGCCCAGCAACCCTGCTCATGGCTCCCTCTCCCTCTTCCCCTGCCTCACTCCTCCTCAAGGAGCCTTGGAGCCCTTCCCTCCAGACCCTCCAGTTCTTTCATCTGGGGGAATCAAGGATTCTCTATGGAAAGGCAGGAAACAAGACGAGAACTAGCGTCTTAGGGATTACAAGAGGCAGTGGAGTGTAGCAGGTAAGAGTTTGGATTCCGGGCCGGACTGCCTGGGTTTGGATCCTGGTACTCATTGGACTCTGTGCCTCAGCTTCCTTCTCTGAAAAATGGGGATATAATAGGACCTCCCCTATAGGGTTATTAGGAGTATTAAATAAGCTAATGGACATAAAGTGCTTAGAACGACATGCAGCACATAGCAATTGCTGTGTGAGTTAGGTCTATTACTATCCTCCTGGGGGAAACTATATTTGGATGTGCCCATGGAAAGTTCTAGAAATACGTAAGGATGCTACCTGAGGGGAGTAGAGCTGGGCTTACAAGAGAGAGACTTTCAATTTTTATTTTGTATACTTCCATATTGTTTGAATTTTTTCTTTTTTTTCTTTAAGATTGGCACCTGAGCTAACAACTGTTGCCAATCTTTTTTTTTTTCTGCTTTATCTCCCCAAACGCCCCCGTACCCAGTTGTATACCTTAGTTGCATGTCCTTCTAGTTGTGGGATGTGGGATGCCGCCTCAACATGGCCTGACGAGCAGTGCTATGTCCGTGCCCAGGATCCAAACCCTGGGCCGCCGCAGCGGAGCGCACGAACTTAACCACTCGGCCATGGAGCCGGCCCCTGTTTAAATTTTTTAAAACAAGTATCTAGCATGTGCAACAGTATTTGAAAAGAAAATGGTTTCCTTAAAATTTCAACTCTTTAGAAGCCAAAGATAAGCTTTTGAAAAAAGTAAGATCTGCACCATTTAGTGTCGAATACGAGACACGACAGGTTGTCATCAATCTCCCTCTCGCTGCACGTGTGATTTGAAAGCAAAATTTATGAGTGTGCCTGGGGCTGGGGTTGGGCTTGCCTTCTTCCCCAGATCCGGGGGTCCCTAAACTTCTCCTGCCGGCTGCGGTGTAGGGCCTGAGCCCTGGCCTGTGGCTCCCCACGCTCACACACTGTGGGTCTCCCAGGGTCCCGCCTCCCAGCACCTGCCTGGTTGCCCGGGAAACGGCCCTGTATTGAGTGGAGCCGTCCTCAACCCAGCCCAGTGATTTGTCCTTGTCTGATAATTATTACTCTTTGCATTTCCCCTTTGGATGAGTGATGGGGGAGGGTCGTGGGTGGGAGGGCACAGGAGTCGAGGAGCAGTGATTTGTGGGGCCGGCAGCTCATCTTGGAGAGGAGGACATTTATCTTTCTGGAAGCAGAAGACAACCCAATGGAGACGAATTCAAAAGTTCCCGTGTGGATCTGTTTTTGTGTTCACACACTAGTCAGGATTGACCCACCCGGAGTGTGTGTGCGTGTGGACTCACGGTGTAGAATGTGTGCATGGTGCGTGCACCGCCAGCAGACCTCTCAGAGCCGTGAAACTTGTGGGTGTGTGTGGTTATTGTGTGCTCATTGTGTACAGCTCTTGAAACTGTGTGCACACATCTGTGTACATCTGCATGTGTGTGCACCCTTTACACCGAGCTCCCTAACCTAGGTGTGCCTGCTTGCACGCATTTGTGTGATAACTTGCAGGTGTACACCTTGTAAACAAACCAAGGAAAACCTGTGTGTGTGTGCCCATCCGCATGTGTGCAAGCTGAGACACAACTATCAAATGCGTTTGTGTCTTTGTGTGTCACTGTGCCTACATGGACTCCATCCTGTTTTTGAACGGTGGCTTCTCCTCGTGAGACGGAGGGCTGTGCACGTGTCCACATGTGAACACGTCATGTATGTTGTTATGAAAACCAAAAAATAGACCTTGAAATCAGTGGGCTGTGCCTCAGTCAGAGACACCCAAGATGAAGACACGGAGGCTGGATAAATTTGCAGACTACATATTTTGGTCACTTGGTTAGATTGTAAAAATGTCCTCACTCCTTGCCTTCTGCCTGAATTCATGCCCTTCGAAGGTGACTTTACAGTTTAGGAGGTGAAGTCTGTTTTCCTAACCCCTGAATTGGGCTGGACTTGACACTTGCTTCGGACAATGGACTGAGGTGGAAGGGACAATGAGCCTGTTCTGGCGGATGCCTCAAGATGCCTCGGAGCTTCTCTAAGAGCTCTGCCCAGTTGCCGCACCCACAAGCGGGAGCTCGCCTGCTGGAGGATGGGAGACCATTTAGACCAGATGCAGGGGAGCCCAGTTCCCCGTGCTGAGGCCGTCCTAGGCCATTGCACAGCCAGCTGACTTGTAAACACCCGAGAGGGCCCAGCCAAGGCCGGCAGATCTGCCCTACCTGCCCCTTAGCTGACCACAGATGCATGAGTGGGCCCTACCAGCTCCGGGGCCGGTGAGCGATAATAGCTGCTTTGAGCCTCTGAGTGTGATTTGTTACGCAGCTTTATTGTGGCATACATAACTGATAATAACTAAACCCCAGCACAGAGGCATCGAGAGCTGTGCACACAGTGAAAGCATTTACTACAGACACATGTGCAGGATGGGTGGCTCTGCATACTAGGATTGTTAGTTAGTTATCTATGGCTCTGTAACAAATTATCCCTGAATCCGGAAGCTTAACACAACAAACATTGTCTCGAAGTTTCTGTGGGTCAGGAATCAGCACGGCTGAGCTGGACGTCTCTGGCTCAGGGTCTTGTGAAGTCACCATCCAGCTGCTGGAGCTGCGGTCCCACACTGGGTGAAGGCTTCTCTCCGGGAGCCTGAGGACCCCTGTCCTTCCTCAAGCTTCAGGATACACCATCTGCAGCCCTAGCTGGGAGGCCCCCAGGCAGAGTGTCTAGGCAAAATGGCCTCTGCTCCAAAACCAGGACCAGGACTCAGGAGAAAGGAACGCTTACATTTGTCAAAAACGTACAAACACATGGATGTTCATAGCAGCTTTTTTCAAATAATCCAAAGTGGAAAAAATTCAAATGTCTACCAACAAACAATAGAATGGATAAATAAATTATGGTATATTCACTCAGTGGAGTACTATGCAGCAATGAAAATGACGTGCTGCTACATACAACATGACGAATCTCACGGGCATGATGTTGAGTCAAACACTCTGGAAAGGAGATGCTGCCCTGAGTGAGTCCATGATGTCAGCTTCCCAAATGGGCCGTGTGATCTACCGGCAGAAGGCGGGGAAGTGTTTGCCCTTGGGGGAATAGTGACTGGAAGAGGAGCTGAGGGCTTTGGGGTACTGGTAATGTTCTGCCCCCCTCCTTTTTAAAAACCTGGGTACTGGTTTCATGGATGTGTTCACTTGGTGAAACTCCACCCTCATAGCTTTTGCCCTTTCTGTACCTACACTATACTAGAACAAACAGTGTACTGGACAAAAAGACACACTAGAGAAAACAAAACTCTGGGGGCCCGGAGCTTGCAGGGGGAGAGGAGAAAGGCGACAGACAGAGCTGGAGCAGCTCCAGGGACTAGATCACGTTGGCCCTGACGAGTCATGGTACAGATGCGAACTTTCTCCTGTGGGCGGTGGAGAGATGTGGGGAGGTCGTGCACAGGCGAATCCCACGTTTAGGCTTGCATTTTGGAAAGCTTACCCTGCCGGGGCTGGGAAAGGACCCCGGGGGAAGAGTGGAAGCTGGGAGACGGGTTAGGAGGTTCTTGCCATGGTCCATGGAGCGATGATGGAGGCTCAGGCTCAGGCGAGGCCATGGGGATGGAGAGAAGTGCCTGTGGATTTGGGGTACACATAGCCAGCTGAGTTGACAAAACTGGGAGGCATTAGACGTGGGGCTGGGTGAGGAGCGGGTACAGGAGGAAACGAGAGGGAGGTGAGGGAGGGAGAAAGAGGCACGCATCTTTTCTGCAAAGTTCACCGAGGATAACGAGCGCCCTTGGCATTTGACTAATGAGTGTAGTGACCTTCATCCCCTCTCTGGGTTGGGAGGCGGCTCTGAGGCGCTAATGATACCTGCATGCTGAACTTCCAGAAGGGCAGGCGGAACCCCAGCTGCAGAGAGGCGGCTTTGAGGAAGAGGGCAGAGAGTGTCCCCTGCCCGCCCTCTTTCTCTAGGAACTTGGATGATGGGCATCCTGAGACTCTGGGAGGACAGCCCGTGTTCCACCCCTGCCCTCCTGGCCCAGCCCATTCAAGATGATCCCTCAGGACTGAGCCCCTCCACCTCTTTGCCCTTCACCTCTACCCTATGCTTCAGTCCTGGATTTTTGCTCTCTAAGCTCTGAACTCTGTATTTGTTGGAACTTTATTGACTTGTATAATTGAGATCTCTAGAGATATTGCCTTCAGGAAGAGCTGGATCCAGGCGATCAACCAGTGGCATCACGAGTCTGCTCTGCTTTATCTTTCAGCACTCCGTTCCTTTCTGTGTTCTTGATTCTAGCCCCTTAGACTCACACCTTTGCTGCTTACCAACCCAGAGCTAAGAAGACTTTTTTATTTTCATGACAGTTACAGCAATTATCCCAGGACTGGCTCTTGTGGGTGTGAACTAGTCTCTGGTCAGGCAGCATGTGGCGTTTTGCCTGGCCAGGCACGTACTGGTACCCGCACTGAGGGCTGGGTCAGCCCAGCTCACACCACATGGCCTAAGAGTGAGAGGGGACTGGTGCTCGGAGTAAAATCAGGGTGCTGCAACCAGAGCAAAGAGGAATGGAGCTGGGCAGGCAGGACCCATAAATACCGAGCACAGACCCCACCTTGTCCCTGCCTCCCTGCTGGCATCCTTGACTTCCAGAACCAAGAATTTGCTCACTTACCCAGCCTCAGGGTTGGCCCAGCATCTTCCCGTGGTTGTCTGGAGTAGAAAATTTTGCTCTAACCTCATCAACCCGGTTCCCGTCCTGGTTACCAAGGAGCGTTGCGTCCGTCAAGGTTCTCCAGAGAAACAGAACCAGTAGGGTGCATATATATAAGGCTAACGTACATAGTACATACATGTATAAATATATAGACATGCGTATGTTTACTCATTCATTATAAGGAACTGGCTCACACTATTGTGGAGGCCCACAGGTGCCGAGGTCTCTGGGCACGGTCTGTAAGCTGGAGACCCTGGAGAGCTGTTAGTGTAGTTCCAGTCTGAAGATCAGCGGCTTCAAGACCCAGGAACAGCCTTTGCTTCAGTTCAAGTTGGAAGGCAGGAAAAAAGCCAATGTCCCAGTCCAAAGGCGGTCAGGCAGGAGAAATTCTCTCTCACTTGGGGAGGATCAGCCTTTTGGTTCTACCCAGGCCTTCAACTGATTGGACGAGGCCCACCCACATTAGGAAGGGCAGTCTGCTTTACTCAGTCTACAGATTCAAATGTTAATCTCATCCGGAAACACCCAGAATAATGTTTGACCAAATATCTGGGCACTCTGTGGCCCAGTGAAGTTGGAACTAAAATTCACCACTGCAGGTCCCAAGCAGATCAGGTCTGATCCTCTGTAAGACCGGGTCAGAGAGCTGGACAGAGGGCTGGGTTGAGCCAGAACCCTGACAGGACATCCTCTCTGTGCCCTGAATGACCTTTCTGCTACCTCTGAGTAGGTTGTGTGGCTTGTCTGCCTGTATCTCACCCCAAAATATTATCTTCCTTTATTTTTCATCAGGGCCCAAGAGGAGAGCTGGGGGACCCGGGAAGGCCTGTTCCCAGATTGCCTGCTTAGGCCCCAGCTCCATCAGGGCTGTGTGTGCCCCCATCGTCCATCCATTCTGGTCTGTGCCCGGGAAGGCTGGCCCCCATGAGCTGCCCGGGCCTCCTGGTCTTCCAGGCGGTGGTGGTGGGGGATGTTAAAGGAGCCCCGGCAGGGTCGGAGGGGAGGAGGAGAGAGGCCTGGGGCCACTCCCCTGCTCCTCCAGCAGCTGTGTCCCTCCTCCTCAGAGGTGGCCCTCCCTGGGGGTGTGCTCCCGTGGCACTGTTCCCACCTCCTGTCCCCCTCAGGTGTGGGGACAATAACAGCTCCTGTGGCTGCTAGTCCCAGGGTGCCTTGGCCCCCCGCTGGCGCCCTCGGTCCTGCCCCCACCTGTGCACAGTGCTCATTATGTCTCCTCAGAACCCAGTGGAGCTGCTGAGGGCAGGCTTCCTGGGGGAGCTGACTCTGGGGGAGCAGGTGGGCAGCCGAGCCCTGAGAGTCTGCGGTGGGCACTCCCCACTGTCCCTCAAGTGTGGGAAAGGCTTTGTGTTCTGAGAGGGCTCCAGTCAGCCCAGCAGGGGTGGCCCTAAGCCGACCCCACCCCCTCACTGGGACGATGAGTTTGGGCCCGTGGCTGAGCCTGGGTCAGTTTCCTTCCTGCCTCTCACCAGATGTGTGATCCCTGGCGAGTCAAGTCAGGTGCCCTTTCTGAGCCTCAACTGCCTCGTCTGTAAAGTGGGTGCAATAAGACCTTTCCAGAGGCCGCTCTCCACAGCGGGGGACTCTGTCCACGGCCGTACCACCCTGAACGCCTGGGTCTCGTCTAAACAGTGGACGCTGTCCTTGGGAGAGTTAAGTTTGGCCCCCCATGCACGCATTCATTCATTCATTCATTCATTCAAGGACTGCCCTCTGGGCTCCACAATGAGCCAGGCTGTGTATCTGACAGTTATCCATCAGGTTAGAGGCAACTTCCTTCCCTCTTCAGAAATTTCCTTGACTCCGGAGGTTCCCTCGAGTCCCCTTCAGTCCGTCTCCCACCCATCCCCTCACCACCAAACAACCATTGATCTGATTTCCACCACTGTCCCTGGGCTCAGTTTTCATTTACTTTTATTTTTGCCTGGTATGTTTCTTTTCCTTTTTTCTTTACAGCCCACATACCTTTGGTAAAACAGTATTCATTTTCTACCACCTACCTTCTTCAACCATTGCTGATAACGGCCGGATACAACACATGTACAAAAACACACATACATCTACACATGCTTACATCTTTACACACACACAATGCACTCACACACACATATGCACACACACATACATGCGTACACAAACTTACATACACACACATGTATTTTAGGTTAAGAAAATTTTTTTTGAGACTCAAAAAGACATAGGCCAAGATAAGGCAGAAAACACAGTTTTGCTTTTATCGAAACCCTTGGTGTTGGTGCACACACAGACACACACAGACACACAGCCCCTGGAGCCGAGGACCGATTGCCTTCTGCTCCCCTGTCAGAGTTAGAGCAGGAAGAGAAAAATCGGAATTCTTGCCCTGTCTCAAAAGTAAAAGGGACAAATTAGTTTCTTGTCAGCGCACTGCAATAAATACATTGTCATTTTTATCCCCCAGTGAGTCATAGTCTCCATTTCTCCCGTAACTATTATACAGTCTGCTGGCACTATATCATTTTTTGGTAATTTTATTTTCACCAATTGTTTTATGAAATTTTTGAGTTTTATGGACACTAAAACAAATCTAGCCTGCGAGTGTTATAGCCCTTTAAATCATCGGCAGGAAACCTCAAGGTTCCTCCAGACTGTGGTGGAAGGAGGCTGCAGGGAAGAAAGATTGCCCCTAGCTTATAAACTGAGCAAAAACCCAGAGATAAGTTTGTAAAAGGCACATAGATCACGGCGGGCGAGAACTGTGGTGTAAAACATCTTCCCGCTCGGCTCCTAGAAGAATAAAAATGGACTTTTATTTAGCAGAAGCATGAAAGTAGTTGGGAGAAGAAACAGGCAGTTGTATTCCTGCTTTCTTAGCCACAATAGCAGGTGTTTCCCTTCCAGTCTGCGTGAGCCACACGCCAGCTGCTCACAGCCACGGAGAATGGCCCCTAAGTTAGGGACCACCTCGGGGAGGCTGAGCATGTCCCGGACACCCACACGCAGCTCAACCCCCTGCAAACTTTGAAGTCACGTCCCTGGGATGACAAGTGAAAAAAACGGATAAAAAGTGATTCTAAAATGCATGTGAAAAAAAAAAAACCTTCCAGCACCTAAATTGATTTGGAGAAAGGCTTTGCCTTACCGAGTATTAAAATGCATTATAAAGCTACAATAATAAAACCAGCATGTTACTGGCATCAGAGTGGATGGACAAATCAATGGAATGCAATAGAGAGTCCTGAATAAGAACTCAGCTCGTGAAAAATGAAGGGTCACATATCCAGAGCAGAGGGATGGAGTATTCAGTAAATGCTATCTGTAACTCTGGTCATTGGGCAAACAGTCAGTTTAGCTCTTCATCTCATTCTAGAGTCCAAAACATAAAAACTAGATGGGTGAAGCAGTTGGAAATAAAAAAGAAAACACTAAGAGGCAAGAAGAAAGTATAAGAAGAGCATTATTTGATCTCAGGATAAGGAGGGCTTTGCCCATGACCTTGGATAGAACCGCCAAGGAAAAAGGCTGACATATTTAGCTTCCAGAACGTTTACATGCCTGTATTTCAAGACCTAGCCCCCAAGTAGAGGTCAAAAGTCAGACAGAGGAAACGTTTTTGACATTTATGACAGCAAAAGGTTAACGTCTATAAATTCATAAAGAAAATCACTGGCACTTAATAGAATGGGCAAAAGATAAAACCCTATAATGTATCAAAGAATAAATATAAATATCTCCCAAGCATAGGAAAGATTTCCAACCGCATTAGTCGTGATGGTTAATTTCTGTGTCATCTTGACTGGGCCACAGGGAGCCGAGACATGGTCAGATACTATTCCGAGCGTGCCTGGGAGGGTGTCTCTGGATGAGATTAACATTTGACTCAGCAGACGGAGTAAAGCAGACTGCCCTCCCTAATGTGGTGGGCCTCGTCCAATCAGTTGAAGACCTGCATAGAACCAAAAGGCTGACCCTCCCGTGAGTAGGGGAGGACTTCTCCTGCCTGACTGACTTTGAGCTGGGACACAAGTTTTTTTTTTTTCCCCTGCCTTCAGACTTGAACTGAAATATTGGCTCTCCTTGAGTCTTGAGCCTGCTGGCTTTCAGACTGGAATTACACCATCAGCTCTCCTGGGTCATTATCCTACTAGCTGACAGCAGATCTTGGGACTTGTCAGCCTCCACATTCATGTGAGCCAATTCCTTATTGCAACTCTTGCTTTATGTGTATCTGCACCTCCTTATCCTCTTGGTCCTCTTTCTCTGCAGAACCCTGACTGACAAACTAGCCAGCAAAGAGGTACAAACCAGAGTCCCGACGATATAATAGTCTTTCTCATGCCTCTTGATTGATGGGGGATTCTTCTGGATCCCCTCTGTCAGCCTCTAGACCTCCTCAAGATTCTCCCCACTCAGACAGTCTCTCCCCGTTCCCACAGCCCTCTCAAACCACAGGCCTCTCTTGTGCCTCTCCCCATCCAGCATCTTTAGACTGCCCTCAAGACGTGCATCTCCTTCTCTGCCATCCAGTCATCAGCACTTCAGACTGGCTGCCCTGCCCTTCCTCCACGAGACCCCATGTCCCACTCAGTGTCTCCGTGTGCAGTCGCAAAACTCCAGGGGGCGCCACCCGCATGGACGTGGATCTGAGTGGTGTCGGGCTGTGTAACACAGCCGCCCTGCCAGAAACACATCCGCCGGACCCGGGCCGCTCCTTACTAGAGCTTCCAGCACCTGTGCCCGGAGACAGGGTCGGGGGAAGGTTCTCGAGAGAGGAGAGAAGAGGGCCTGAGACAGAGACCCTTCAACTGGGTTTTTATCCTGTGTTTCTGTCCCACTGTACGCAGGTAAAAGGGTACATGTCTTTTTTTTCCCCCCAAGTAATTTTATTAAGATCATAATGGTTTATAACATTGTGTAATTTTGGGTGTACATTATTGTTTATGAATTTCAGAATGCACTTCATTATTCTCACCACTGGTAGTCTAATTTTTATCTGTCAACATACATATGTGCCCTTATGTCCCTTTTGACCAACCCGCAACCCCCTTCCCCTCTGGTAGCCACTAATCTGCTCTCTTTATTTGTATATTTTTTATCTTCCACATATGAGTGGAACCCTGCAATATTTGTCTTTCTCTCTCTGGCTTATTTCGCTTAACATCATACCCTCAAGGTCCATCCGTGTTGTTGTGAAAGGGATGATTCTGTCTTTTTTTTTATGGCAGAGTAGTATTCCATTGTGTATATATATATACACACCACATCTTCTCTATCCATTCATCTGTAGAAGGGCACTTGGATAGTAAAAGCGTACGTGTCTTTTAAAAGGCTCTTTCTGGCTTTCTGTGTGAGAGGAAACAGGCTCCACAGAGTCAGCCTTTTCACTTTTATTTGTTTAGCTTTGTGTTTAAAAAACATAGCAGATAGTCAGTTAATCCTTTGAGAACAGGAACGAGTCGTCTCGTGTCGTGTCGTCCCCGCCCCGTAGCGCCTGTGCGGTTGTGCCCATCACAGCGTCAGGTTCACAGGGCAGTACGCGCCCTCCCGCTCGCCCGGGGTACCTGGCTCCCGCGTCTGCCATTTCTCCCTGGACATTGGTTGGGTCCAGCGCGTTCCCCACCCAGCAGCCAAAAAAAGGGCTTTCTAAGACGTTATGAAAATCCCACGATTCGTCCGACTTAGAAGCCTTCGAAGGCTTCCGTTTGCATAGTGATAAAATTCTGACTCCTTCCAGGCCCTGCTCAGCCCCTGCCCATCTCTCTGGTCTTTCTGTGCCACTGCCCCCTGGAGCACTCTGGTTCAGCCACACTGGCCTCACGTTTCCAGAACACCCAACACTTGCCCACGTGGGGACTCTGCCTCAGCCGTGCCTTCTGCCTCCACTGCTCGCCCCTGTGCTTCACACCCTGGTTCCTCGTCGCCACGAGGTTCCAGATGCCGCCCTCCCCACGCCTCCAGCGGCCCGGCCACAGTGCAAGGAGCGCGAGAGCCCCTTTACTCTTCGTCCCCGGCGGGGGTTGGTGGTTCCCTCTTCAGCGCTCCTCGCAGCGGCGAGGTTAGAGCGCACTCGGCGGCTTGCTTGCGCTTTGCCTGAACTTCCCGGGAAGGTCAGGTCCACGAGGATGGGGAGTCTGTCCTGTTCCTTGTGGCACGTCCAGCGCCGAGCACAGTGCTTGGGACATAGAAGCACTCAATATAAATTTGTTGACAAACTGACCGAGAACAAATGAATGAGACAAAATGGTTGGAAAACAGAGCTGCGGCTCATGAAAAGCCCGCCTCCCCTCCCCCAGCTTCCAGGAACAAGCCGCCCTCAAACAGCCTGGTTTCCGGGAGAGGGTCGGGGTGCAAGGACAAGAGGCTGTGAACGCGAGCTGGCAGGATTGTTAGCGCTGCAGGTCGGCGGAGAAGGGGCAGGTTGCACCCGGGTGCGCGCATTGACTTGCTTTGGGTTCTACACGGTGCTTGTCCACCTCTACCGGGCACAGGAAACACCTGGTGATCTTGTGAAAATGCGGATTCTGATTCGGTGGGTCTGGGTTCGCCTGAGATTTGGCTTTTCTAACAGCTCCGAGGTGGTGCCGATGCTGTTGGCCCAGGGGTCACACTTAGAGAGGCAAGGGTGTAGACTGCTGGTTCTCAAACGGGGCTGCCCCTCGAGCCCCCTGGAGGAGCTTTCTCAGTACCTAGAGGCTCTGCTGGGAGTGGTCCGGGCGTCACCTGGGCTTTGCAGTTTCTTAAAACCACGTGATGCTCGTGTGCAGCCATGTTTGAGGCCCTCTGTTCTGGAAAGCATTTTACTTTGTAAATAGTTGGGACAAAATGAAGAAATTGATTTGTCAGAATTGTTTTCAAGAAGAGCCCTGCATTTTCATGGAAAAAGACACTTTCTGGACAAGCCTGTCCGTGACAGACCCTGGGGCACAGCAGGTCTGAAAGTGGGGTGAACGCTCCTGCCAGGACAAGGCAGATGGGCTGCTGCGTCCGGGGGGAGAGGAGGGCGTGAGCACATGGCTCCCAGAGATGGAGGAGGACCCCTCACGCCTTCCCCTCAACTCTTCTGAAGAATTAGTAAAGTGGTGAAATGCTTGAATGGGATTTCTGTGCAAGGATGCTGGCGATGGCGCTGGTTCCCAGGCTTCCCTGCCCACTGGACTCACCTAGGGGTCTTTCAAACATTCCAGATTAGCTCGCAGTCTTGGGGTGAGACCTGGCACCAGAACTTTCCGAAGCTCCCCAGGGGATTCCAAGGTGCGGACACGTTTAAGAAGCACTGGGTTCAGGGGATGAGCTTCCTGCAGCCCAGGAGGATGAAGGCAGGGCACCGAGGCAGGGGGATGCCAGGGTGGGTCAGCTCTGGGGGGTTCCCCAAATACAGGGTGGGTTCTGGACTCGGAGTTTATGAAATCAGGGCTTTAAGTCAAGTGGAAGCAGAACTCCAAGGCCAGGAAGGCCCCAGCCAACAACCAGCTGATGCCACTTGGTGGTATCATTACGGAGGCACTTGGTTTGAGAAGGAAAGCATTTCTGTAAGCCTCAGTTTCCTTCTCTGTGAAATGGGAACAATCATGCCTGCGCCTTAGAAATGTTTTGAGGAACAAAGAAGAGGAAGTGGGTGGACGTGCTCTGTAATACGCTGTATAAAGAGGAAGCTCCACGTGGTTCTTTGAACATGGTTTGCTATTTTACAGGGCATGGCTTTTGATAGAAAGCATAATGGAGAGAATAATTTGTTAATCTAGGCTTGGAATTATCTGCCAGTACCACGGGAAAGAGACGCGCTAGTGCAAGCGCCACCTCGTGGTGGAAACTTGAGTTGCAGGAGTAAGAGCTGGAAGCCTTCTTGATAGACGAGAACAGACTGGCTCAAATACATAGTATCAACTCCCGGAGAGTTTCTCAACCTCTGTGCTTCCGACATTTTGGGCCAAATAATTCTTTGTTGGGCGGGGGTAGGATGTTTAGCAGCATCCGTGGCCTCTATCCTCTAGGTAGCACCCCTCCCCGCAGGTATAACAGCCCAAAATGTCTCCAGACTTTGCCAAACGTCCCTGCAGGGGCAGAACCCGACCCCCGGTTCAAACGCCTGAGCTACAGCAAACAGCAAACCACAAGAGCAACAGCTGCGAACAGTTTTTGAGTGCTTTGTATTCCCAGCACGTTGCCTACATGTGCTAACTATATCTAATAACTCATTTAATCCTCACAAGATTTCCACAAGGAAGGGTGGAAATCTCTGTTTTTAAAAACGAGGAAACTGAAGCTTGGAGAGGTTGCACCTTCCCCGGGCTCATCCCTGGCTTACAGAAGCTGAGTGGGTTTAGTCTGGAGAACAGGGTGTCTGAAGGTGGAACTCTGTGTTGGCTGCCTGTTGCCGCTATGACAAGTCACCATAAACTCAGTGGCAGACAGTAAGACAGTGTATCCTCTTACGGTTCCGGAGGGCAGAAGTCTGAGATGGCTCTTAGGGGCTAAGATCAAGGTGTCGGTGGGCTCTGTTTCCTTCTTGAAGGCTCTAGGGGAGAATATTTCTCCTTTTTTCCAGCTTCTAGAGCATTTCTTTGCCCTTTGTCCAGCTTTGAAGTGGCTCACTCCAACCTCTGCATCTCCTTTCTACCTCTCCAGGGCTATGTGTCTGCAGGAGCCAATCCCTTCCATGGGGCCGGGAGAGCTTTGCCGAGAGAATTCGAGGAACTTAGAGGAGGCAGATAGTAGCTGACCATCAAGAAGAGATTTCTGAGAAGCATCCTTGTCCAGTTCTGGGCTGAGCTGTGTAGGGATTTGACCAGGGGAGGGAGTGAGACAAAGGTGAAGTCACTGGAGGGGGGCGGGTTGAGATGCTGGGGGGCCAGGGCGATGGATGCGCTGTCTAGGTGGGAGGTGACTCTCTTGGGATGATGGCAGAGCTGGAGGGAACAGGAGCCTGACCCAGGGGCCAAAGTCTTCAGTGTGTGAGGGGACATGGCCAGGAGGTCAGAGGCTGGGAGAGACAGGAGAAAAGGGTGGTCGACAGGGCTGGCTTCATGGGTGTGTGCGCATGAACTGGCATAGGGCTCCGTGTTCAGAAGGGCCCCATGCTCTGTGGTCGCTGCCTTGAAATTCTTAATAATTTTATTTTTGGATATGTGTGTGTGTGTTTTTCTTTTTGCTAAGGAAGATTTGCCCTGAGCTAACATCCGCTGCCAGTCCTTCTCTTTTTTTTTTGTATGTGGGACACCTCCACAGCGTGGCTGATGAGTGGAGTATGTTCACATCCAAGATCTGAACCTGTAAACCTGTTCCACCGAAGCAGAGCACAGAGAACTTTCACCACAGGGCCACGGGGCCAGACCCTGGATTTGTGTTTTGTAAGGAAAGTGTGAAGGGACAAAGGGTATGCACTGGGGGCATGGGGAGTCAGCTCATACCCAGGCCTGCTTCCTGCTTCTTCTTCCCCTCCCTGCTGGGTCCTGGGTCCTGGTCCTGGGCGTGGGGAGGGTCAGGGTGGGGCATATCTACCGCTGTGCCTACCCCTGGCTGCCAGTGGCAGGTGACGACGTAGCAGGGGAGATCCTCTCATCCATGTCCCACTCCTCATCTGGGTGCTGAGCGTGTCCTGGAGCAGAGGCTGTGATACCGTAGGGATCACCCATCCACTATGGATTCAGGCAGCAGACCTGCCGGAAGGGGAGGGCACAGTGCGGGGGTCCAGCTGCTGCGGCCGGGGATCCTGGCAGCCCGTAGCCTGCATGTCTGCATGTGTCAACTCAAGGTGTGGGGTCCCAGGTGCCTACGAGGGTCTGTGCTTGCCTAGTGAGGGTCCTTGTGCCTGAAGGAGTGTGACATTTAAATAGCAAATAAAAACACCATGACAGCTCGAGACAGAGAGAGGGAGACCGTGGAAGAAAGGACAAGGTTTTACAGCATTTCAGTACTTTCAGTGGCACATTTTTCTTGCTTTTTGAACAAGAGGTCCCGTATTTTCATTTTGCGCTGGGCCCTGCCAATTACGTAGTCGGCGCTGGCGGCAGAGGTGGGCGAAGCGAGCCACAAGAAAATGGGGACGTTTACACGAAGGCAGAGGAATGATAGAGTTTGGGAGCAGCTTCGGGGGCGAGGAGGATGTGGAGCCCAACCTATGACCCTGGACGGGCGACCCGAACGTTTGCAGGGCTTGGGGCCAGAGCACAAACGGAGCCGCTCTCAGTCCGGCTCAGTCCCGCACAGCGAGAGGCGTTGTGCGCATGCGTGTGGTCCCGCAGCCCCCATCCGACCACCATCTACACTCCCCAAGCTGCGGTTTTTGGTCCACCCCCAGGCCAGCGGTGGTCTGTCTTGGGAAGATGGAGCTGGGGAAGAGGCCTGAGAAGTGAGCTCGAGGCCATTCGGGCAGAGAATTCTGGGGTCCAGGTACCTGGAACATGGTCTGGGAGGAGGGTGTGGGCTCCTAGGGGGCACAATCCGTTCGTCCCAAGGACTCCGCGTGTGGATGGGGAGACTGGATGAGAGCCAGGCAGGGGCTGGGTCCAGGAGTGGAACTGCCACCGAAGGACATGGAGTATGACCGGAAGTGCAGTAGCAGGTCCAATTTGCTGGGAGGGCGGGGCTAGGAGGCTGGGCCGAGAGAGAAGAAGCCAAAGGCCTGGAATCCTCCTGCTGGCGTCCACCCACCGCCCCTCCCCTCCTGGGCCCCCGGCCTGCTGTGAGGCTTCGTGGGCACAGCTGCAGGTGCGGGTTCCTGGGGCAGGAACTGGAGGATGGAAGGCACCCAGGGCCTCCCCTCTTCCACTCCCAAGAGGACTTTCTCTGTCCTCCTCTGGCAAAACCTCCTTTTCTTCCTTGGCAGCTCATCCTCCTGTGAGACCAGATATACTTTTATTAAAATTCAGGAAAGGTATTCCCAGTGGCGGGAACAGCATGAGCAAAGGCCCTGAGGCAGGAGGATATGTGGGCAAGAAGAGGAGGCGATGGAGAGAATGGGGAAGGTGTTCCTATGCTGGTGAAAATGGGGAGTCAGGAGGTGTTTGAGTGAAGGAGAGACCCAGGCAGACGGGGTGATGGCTGAGTGTGGAGGCTGTGAGCGGGCAGTCTCTGAGGAGGCTGTGGCTGTAATGCAGGGAAGAGATGCCTAAACTTGGGGAGGAAGAGACAGATGGTGGAGGCATTAGGGAGAAGCCTAGGCAGGACCGAGGTGTGGTGGGTGAGGGGGGGAGGCCTCCAGGATGAAGCTCCGGAAAACGCCTTAGGCGATGGAGTGAAGGGCCGTGTCGGATGCGCACTGTCAGACAGGGTAACTGAGAGCATTTTAATGAAGGGACCATTTACACGCATGTAGGCGGGCTGAGGGAGCCCCAGGGGACATGCAGCCCCAGGCTAGCAGCTGTGGGGAGCCTTTACCACTGTCGGCAAAGGGGCAAGGGGGTGCTCACCCAGACGGGGCTGTGTGGAGAGGGCCCCTCGGCACAGCTGGGCCTTGGGTAGCCCCACCATCACCTGCAGGGACCCTGCAGGGCAGGAGCCAGGGATAAATACACCCCTCCCCCTGCCCCCTCCTCCAGGTCTCCTGCCAGTGCCTCCCATTATCCCGATTCAGCCAGAGGCCAGAGGGCAGGTGGTCCCTAGGTCCCTACAGGTCATCCTCTTCCATCGCCTGGGAGAGGGAGGAGGCTGGTGAGAGGACCTGGAGGGGCCGGTGGATACATCCGGGCCAGGGGCTACGGGTGAGAAACTGGAGGAGGGTCCGATTGGGGGAACATGCCAAGTTTGGGCCTGGCCTGGAGGCTTGAGGCAGATGGAGAAGTTTGGGGAGAGCTGGATTCGGGAGGGGAGGCTCTCAACCCTTTGCCTGGGTTCTCCCCTGCCTTGCACAGCCAGGTTGGAGCAGACCCAGATGTGGAAGGGGGCCTGGGAGCTTTCAAGCCTGTCCCGTGGCACTCACTTTCCATTTGCCCTGGAGGACCCCAAACAGCAGCCTTTGGCTCCCCCTGACCCTCCAGCCTGGTGTTCCCTGGCCAGGCCCTGTCCTTAGCCCCAGGCCTGGGGGCGCGTGGGGCGGGGGGCAGTTTCATCTCTCCCTTGGCCTCAGGCTGGCCTGGCCAGCAACAGCTCTGTCTCCTGCTGTCAGGGCTGCCAGGATGTGACAAGCGGCAGATGGGCCTCTGATCAATGGACCCCATCTCTGAGCAAGGACGGTGGGGCTGGGGGCAGGACGGGGAGCGGTTGCTAATGGATGGGCCCAGGAGCAGTGATGGATGGGCAGGAAGAGGCTGCTATTTGTCTTGGGGAAGTGAGTGACTCCAGGGAGGAGAAGAAGGGAGGGTGGCCGCTGGGCTCCAAGGGTGGAGAGAGAGCTGCCAGAGCTGGGAGCCCAGTGGGGCTGGGGAGGTGGGGGGAGGGGGCCCTGGCAGAGGGGAGGGCAGGGAGGAAGCTCTTTCCTGCCTTAAACCAGAGCTCCCCAGCCTGGCCAAGAGGGTCCTGCCATGTAGGGTGGCAGATCCAGAGGAATCCTGGGAAGATGGAAAGCAGAATATGCCCTCGCCTCGCTCTCATTCAGGGTAAGTCAAGCCCCTGCATGATTTTCCTTCAGCACTCTCCACGATCCTCCTCACAGCCCCCTTTTCCTCTCTGACCTCGCCTCCCACTGCTGTCCTGTGCTCAAGCTCCACTCTAGCAAACTCGCTTCTTCTTCCTCAGAGACCTCCGGGCCTTTGCCCCAGCTGCACCCTCTGGAATGCCCTCTCCCCAGATATCGGCACTCCCGCCCTGCGGGTTGATGTCAGGAGCCTTCCCTGGGCATTCCTTATCAAACAGCAGTGGCTCTGCGCCCCTGGCCCCTGCCTCCACCTGGCACACACGGTCCCCCTCCCCCTGCCTTATTAAGGTTTTGTTAGTACCACTCACCGTCTGACATACCGTTTACTTGCTTACTTATGGTCTGTCTGCCCCACTAGACTGTGGCCTCTGTGAGGGTGGGCCCTGGTCTCCTGCTGGCCGTGGTTCCCCTGCGCTCAGAAGAAGGGACCCGACAGGTGTTTCTCACTGGAGGGAATGGAACGGTTCACTCTCCCGCTCTGGCACTTCTGGCTTTGTGAGTTTTGACCATCTCCCAAGCCTCAGTGTCCTTGCCTGCAAGACGAGCGTGACAGTCCCTCTTCAGGAGCCCCTGTGAAGATTACATAAGGCAGCTGCATCTGTGTAGGGCCCGGCAGTGGCCGGTGCCGTGACTCGGACCTGTTATCGCCAGTGTCTCCCACGGACCCCGACCACGGAGGTCGCCCCCTCTGTCTGTTCAACCCCAGTCTCTGCCCTCACCTTGGATGCCCCTGGAGAGCTGGCCTCCCCTGCTCCCCCAGCAGGCTCTGACAGAGAGGCTCTGACCTCACTCCTCAAACCACGGTCTCCACCGACGGTGGACCGGGTCCTGATGGCTCTCAGCCCCTCAACCCCAGTCTGGAAACCTCCGCATCCCAAGAGTGTGGTGAAGACGGAGCACTTTGGAGTCTGGCAGAGCTGGGTTCAAATCCTTCTCAGGGGCACCAGCCGAGCCATGTGTACAAGTCACTTCCCTGAATGCAGTAAACACTGTTGGTCCCTTGCTCATAACTTCTTAATAAGATCAGCTTTATAGGTCAAAGGCTGCTTCCTGCAGACACCTGACACTGCCTGTGGGTATTTTTCTGGCCTTGGGGACTGTTCAGGGTGCAGGGGAAGCCAAGAGTCCTGGAGACTTAATGTTCCTGGCAGCTGCCCTCGAATGGTGGCACAGTTCGTGGATAAATACCCCAGCTCCCTCTCCCTTTGGGTGGGATGTGTCTGTGAGGTGTGTTGAGACCCACTCGTCCACATGGCACCCGCTCGGTAACGCTCTCTTTAAGGCTGCCTTTCCTTCCCCTCCTCACTTCCTCCCTCGCCCAGCAGTGCGTCCAGGGATCACCCTCCACGTTAATCCCTTGCCCTTGAATCCTTGTTTCAGGGTCTCCATCTGAGGGAACCCAAACCGAGAAGACGTTCAGCCTCAGTCTTTTTACCCTTAAAGAGAGGATAACAGATTCCTACTTCCTAGGCTTGTGTGATGGTTAGTTTTATGTGTCAACTTCACTGGCCCCGGGGGTCCCCAGATTAAAGATTATTTCTGGGTGCGTCTGTGAGGGTGTTTCTGGATGAGATTGGCATTTGAATCGGTGGACTTAGTAAAATGGCCCTCCCCAGTGTGGGTGGGCATCATGCAATCTGCTGAGGACCTGAACAGAACGAAAGGCAGAGGAAGGCGGAATTTCCTGTTTCTTCCTGCCTCACTGTCTGACGGGGGACATCCTACCTCATTTTCTCCTGTCCCCGGGCTGGGATTTACACCATTGATTCTTCTGGTTCTCAGACCTTCAAATTCTGATTAAATTACATCATTGGCTCCAGCTTACAGACAGTAGATGGGGGGACTTCTCAGCTTCCATAATCACGTGAGCCAATACCTTGTAATACTTCTTCATGTGTATATATATATGCATATCCTATTGGTTCTGTTTCTCTGGGGAACCCTGACTAATACAGCTTGTTACAAGGATTAAATGAAAAAAAAAAAAAACAAAAAACAACCACCAAACAAACCACTGATACAAAGCACAGAGCCTGGCTTGTGTACATTGCTGCTTAAAGCAAAATAGCTAACCCACTAATTCCAAAAAGGCAGCTAAGATCCAGAGCAATGGGATCTTGTCCCCTTAGTCTTCCCCTCTCCCGATTGAACTGCTTCCAACCAATCTCTGTCATTTGCTCCTCTCTGGATCACATTCTCTCTTCTCTCACCGTATGGCTCAGTCCTTAGCACAGTCAAGTCTGGCCAAGCACCTCTTGAAGTGTGGAATCTATGTTCTAGGTTGGGTAAGGGCAGTGTAGAGCTAGACTGTCACCTCCTTGCTTTATACCTCTGTTGATGAATCCCTCTGTTAACGAATCTCCCAACGTCGGATCCCACCAGCTCTAATGATTCCTACTGCATTAAAGAGGATACTTATAGCACTTGTATTTTTTTGTTGCTGTGCTTTCTTTGGTCCCAAGGGCAGAGCTTCTCCTGTACCCAGGCCATACCAGTAGACTGATGATGAAGCTTAGAACTTCAAGGTGTCAGGGTTGTTACAGAGTCAGATTCTATCTTCCCAGGCAAGACCACCAGCTGAGGAATCTGTCAAACTTTAGAAGTGTGAGAAATAATGAGTCATTATTATTTTAGACCACTCAATTTTGGGGACATTTGTTACACAGCATTAGATAATTGATATAGAAGTTGGTACAGGGAACAGGGTGGTGTTGTAATAAAAACCTGGAACATTTGGCATTGCTTAGGGCCTGGGTGCTGAGCAGAAGCTGTGAAAATAGTGACGCGACTATTAGAGGCTGGAGAAGGGGTGACTTGTGTTATGTAGGAGTGGAACAATTGGCAAATCTGTTGCCTCTGGTAACTTGGAAGATAGAAAATGTGCTTATGAACTTGCGGATCTACCTGAAAAGGTCTCTAGATGGATGTTAGAACCACAGAAGGTTACCTTCCTTCTCCTAGCTGCATAGGATAAAATTTGAGAAGAGAGATATGAGCTAAATAAGGAACGATTTGGTTCATAAGCAGATGTTAGAGAAATATGAAAGGCCCGGGACTTGCTGGAGTTGGAAAACAAAACTCTTATCTCTAGTCTCCACAGCCAGTAAAAAATTCTTAAAATGAGATGAGACCTGGGGCTAAAGATCAAGTCAACGATGTTGCTGTAGGACCCCTTGTTAAGACCTCTAAAAGATTTAAGGTGGTACGAGTGGACCCTCTTAGCTAGACAAAAGGACTTATAAGAGTCTTAAGTGTTCACAATGAGGTGGGGGGTGGGGGAGAGAAGAGAGTGAGAAGGGAGAGAAGAGAGTGAGAAGAGAGAGAAACCTATCTTCTTTCTAGCGAAGAGAGAAAAACCTATCTCAATTGGAGTGAACCTCAATCAGCTGCATAGGAAACCCATAAAGTTTTCAAGAGAGTTGCATCAGTGAAAATACTGCAAGCTTGGACTAAAACTGACTGCAGTTGTTGAAAATGAAAATAAATCTCTGAGTCCCCAACTTTCTAGGACCAGCAAGCAGGCTGAGAAAACTATTCTGCAAATGTTGGCCATTTCTTGTGAAAAAAGAAGGATGATTAAGAGGGGAGAATCAAGAGTCCAGATAGGAAAGCTAAGCTAAGTGTCATGTAGAACAATGGACTGGGAAATCACTCCCAGGGAGCAGAACTGAACCCTAATCAATGGCTCTTCTTTGCCCCTGGAAGCAGAGAGAACTGGCCACCTAAGCCTGGCTGGATTCAGTATTGCTACGAACCAGGGACTTTTCCTCCCCTTTTTGGCCAGGAGTGTCTACTGTGGATATCCTGTCCCTTTTTCTCCTTTGGATGCTGGGTCTGGGAGGGGGATGGGTGGTAGAAGCTGCACCTCTGAGCCTCATCTGCATTTGGCCCTGGTTCAGAAGTGCTATGAACTGAATCGCGCCCTCCCGCAATTTCACATTTTGGAGTCCTAACCTGCAAAGTGACTGTACTTAGGGACCAGGCCTTTAGGAGGTAATGAAGGTTAAATGAAGTCATAAAAGTGGAGTCCTAACCTGATAAGATTGGTGGCCTTATAAAGAAGAGGAAGAGAGGAATCTCTCCCCACCTCCGTGTGCAGCCACTGAGGAAAGGCCACGTGAAGACACAGCAAGGAGGTGGCCATCTGCAAGGCAGGATGAGAGCCCTCGCCATATCCTGACTGAGGTGGCACCCTGATCCTGGGGTTCCAGCCTCCAGAACTGTGAGGAAATAAATTTCTGTGGTTTAAGCCGCCCAATCTATGGTGTTTTGTTGTGGCAGCCCTAGCAAGCTAAAACAAGAAGGCAAGATCCTGGACATACAGCCTGAGCACGAAGCTGTGAAGAGATGAGACTTTTTGGGGAGAGAATCAGCATATTTTGAATGTGGGAGGAATAGAAGTAATTGTGGCAAAGAGCGGACTATGATAAATTGAAAATTGTGGCCACAATATTTTGTAGTCCCTCCCATGAAGAAATAGTCTGTTTTCCCATACCGTGAACCTCAGCCGGCCTCGTGACTTGCTTTGACCCAGAGAATGTGGTAGAAGTGATGTTGGCAAATTTTAAAGTGTAGGGAAATGTTAGAAACAAGCCATATGGCTGTCATTGGAGAATGGCTGAATAAACAATGGTCTATCCCTATTGTGGAATGCCTCACAGCAGTTTAACAATGGGATGGATCGCTTCTATGAAGATGGAAATGTCTCCAAGACATGTTGCTGGCTTATGAAAGCAAGTTTGCTGAATGGTAACTTGAAGTCAGATTTCATTTGTGTTAAAATATAAACACATTAAACACTAATTCAAAAAGATACGTGACCTCTATGTCCATCACAGCATTATTCACAATAGCCAAGACGTGGAAGCAACCCAGGTGCCCTTCAATGGGTGAATAGATAAAGAAGATGCGGTATATATACAATGGAATGCTACTCAGCCATAAGAAAAGATGAAATCTTGCCATTTGCAAGAACATGGGTGGACTTTGTGAGGGTGTTGTGCTAAGTGAAATAAATCAGATGGAGACAATCAAATACCATATGATCTCGCGCATCTGTGGAAGAAAAACAAAGACATAGATAAGGAGACCAGATTGGTGGTTATCAGAGGGGAAGAGGGTAGAGGAAGCTGAAAAGGGTAAAAAGGCCCATATGTATAGTGAAGGATAGAAACTAGACTTTTGGGGGCCCACCAAGTGGTGTAGTGGTTAAGTTCACATGCTCTGCTTCAGTGTCCAGGGTTTGCCAGTTCAGATCCTGGGCATGGACCTACACACTGCTCATCAAGCCATGCTGTGGTGGCATCCCACATAGAAGAACTAGAATGACCTACAACTAGGAAATACAACTATGTACTGGGGCTTTGGGGAGAGAAAAGAAAAAGAGGAAGATTGGCAACAGATGTTAGCTCAGGACCAATCTTCTTCACCAAAAAGCATACTTAAAAAAAAAAAAGAAACCATGCTTTTGGTGGTGAACATGATGCAGCCTATACAGAAGCCGAAATATAATGATGTACACCTGAAATTTATATAGTGTTATAAACCAGTGTGCCTCAATAAAAAAATATACACAAAACAATACCACATATTTTCCTGTGGCTACATAAGTGTGTGTGTATGTGTGTGTGTGTAAGATCATCAGAACAAAAGAGAAAGAGGAAAGGCTGGTAGGAGACACAGCAGACTGGTAATCGGAGTTTCACTCTGGGGAGGGGAGATAGCGGGGTGGGGGTGGAGTGGGAGGGAACTTTATCTTTTTACTCTCTATGTTTCTGTATTTGCTTTTTTTAAATGGTGAGGATATATTTATACATTAACTGCATAATTAAAAAAGTTAAAAGCTAAGAACAAAACCCCCAATTACCCAATCCAGAATCTGGCCCAGGATAGAGACTGTTCTCGCTGGCTCGTGGTTAGTGGGAACCACAGCTTCGCCGTCTCTGAGGGCCCTTCTCCCGGGCCTGGAGCGATGCTGTGACCCTGGGTGCTGCCGTCTGCCCTTGCTGCCGTCCTGGCTGTCAGTTCCCTCCCCGTAACGTCTCCTCTCCGCTCTGTGGCAGGAAGATCATTCTCCGATGCAGAAGGCACCGATGCTCCGAGAGTGGTGGCGTGCGTGCCCGCGGCCCCGCCTTCCATCCCTGGCACGGCCTCAGCCGCAGCCCAGGCCTCCCACTTCCTCAGGAGCTGCTGCCTCCCCATCAGGAACACGTCGCGTTGTCTCATCCTGAGCAGTTTTTACGCGGAGCCAGAGCAGCGCGGAGGGAAACAGAATAAGGGGGTCGCTCTTCGTGTGGCTCCATGGCACCTTGTGCAAACTTGGGCCACTTAACCCTCCCTGCAGACCTCGCTTTTTATGAAATGGGGACAGGAGTGTCCTGCTCCTGGGGCTGCTGTGAAGAGCAAATGGGGTACAGCACCCCATGCAATGGCTGGCACAGTGCAGGAACTTATCAACGGATTGTCCCTTTCTGCCCCTGACTCCAGCCCTGGCTGTGAATGCCTCCATAGCTGTGTGACTTTGGGCAGGCCACTTAACCTCTCTGAGCCATATCTGTCAAATGGTGATAATGACACCTGCCCAGAGGATTCGTTCACTCATTCCGCAAATATTTATCAAAGAACTACAGTAGGTCAGGCACTGGGCTAAGTATTAGGGAGTAGTGACGGACAAGGCAGACAACGTCTATAGTCCCATGTGGATTGTCTAGTGGAAAGGACAGAAATAAAACCAACAGCTGTACAGATGACGGTCAGGAGCTTGGAGGTGAAGCAATAAAGCGCTGGCAACTGGTGGGTGCGTCAGGGTGGCCGCCCATCATCCAGTGCCTTGACCATGTCTGGGCTTCGGGGACCTGCTCCTGGAGGCTGAGCAGAGAGCCAGCTCGCACCGCCTGGTCCTGGCCCCATCAATCCCCAGGCAGCCTCTGTCTTGTGCTGCGTGACTTGTCAGAGGACGGCCCTCTCTCCGGGCCAGACCACGGCTGCCCTGAGCAGCCAAGATCCCAAAGCGCCATCCCAACCTTTGGTCGCCCTTGGCCGTGGGCGGTGTGGTTTTCCTGTGAGACATCCCCTCCACGCTCTCTGGGAATCTTTCGTCTTCCTTGCTAAGCCAGAGCGTCGAGAGGTCCCCGGGGACCCCTCATCCTTGCCCACAGAGTGATAACTATCCACTGGGCATTTTGATGTGCACATACACGCATTCTCTCCTTTAATCTCATGGCCACCCTGAGTGATATCATTCCCTTCTCAGAGGAGGAAATGGAGGCACAGAAAGGTTGATTAAAGTGTCCACAGCCACACAGCTGGTTAGTGGCTGTGTTTGAATTCAGACCCAGACAGTATCTGCCGTTCTGAGGATGAGCTGCAAGAATATGATTGAATCAGAGTTGGGGAGAGTGGGGATAGGGTGAAGACAGGGAGAGAAGTCTAGAGGCTGGGTAGGAGAGTATAAGTCTGGAGGTGGGACCCCGGCCCCTTTGAGAAGGTACCTTAATTCCCAGGGGAATACACGAGGGGATGGAGAGGAGAATGGATGGGAGACTTCTTGAATATTTTGGTCCCAAGACAGTATCTGACACGTCCACTGTGAACAGTTGCACAGGTTGTACACTGCACAGCTCTAGATAGCATCATGCACACTAGGCAGTGAGAATGATACTCTGTAGGGATATGTGTTCGCACCCTACGTTATAGGAGGACTTCTCAGCAGCCTTGGCTATGACGGGGGCAGGGAGACAGGGCCCTGGGCCTCTGCAGAGGAGAGCGATCAGAGAGGGACAGCCCATAGCAGGCCATTGAGTTTTCAGGAAGAATGCGGTGGAGGTGTGAGCCCCGTCCCTCCGAGCAAGCTGTCCGGGATCTCTCCTTCACCACAGTGCCTCTCATGAGCACCTGGTGGGCTCACCCTCTGCTGCCCGAAGGCTGAGGTCCCCACTTGCCCCACCTGGAACCGTGGGAGCTGGAGCTCAGCCTCTCTGTGTAAGGCTGGCTTTCTGGGCCTCGCCTAGCGGGGCCCTCTCCCTGCAAGCTGTCCTGGCTGGCTTCGAATCTCCCCCCTCTTCTCCCCAGGACGGCTTGGGGGGCCTTAGCTGCCCCTTTCTCCAGAAGCTTCCCTGCAGCCAACTTGGGGGTCGGGAGGCCCAGGGCGGGTGGATGGAGGGACTGATGGCAGTCCAGCCGTTTATCCGCTTCCATCGACTCAGCTCTAAGAGCTTACCTTGTTAAGATGCAGGAGAGCCTTTGAGCCCCGCTATCTCCTTGCCCAGGGCCTCGCCCACCCATTCCCCGCTGTGTAAATCGCGGGCGCCTCCCCCTCCCTGTCAGGTCCCCGTTTCAGCCCACAATGGTGATGCTTTATTACAGCTCACTTCCTGCTGTGAGTAAATAAGTTTGTCTCCTTTACGTTCCCTGGGCAATTAGGAGAATGAAAGACGGAGCTCTGGATTAGCATTTATTTCCTCCAAACGTTTATATGGGGCCATTTTCCCACTGACAAATCCTGGGGCAAATTGTTCTCGAGAAAGTCTGTCTGCGGCAAAGGTGCGATGATTAAACGGCTGGTGTAAATTTGGGGCCATAAATTCTTTCCCTGGGTTAACGGGATTTATGCGCAGCAACTGCCATTATGGGCTCAAAGAAATAATAATAA
The DNA here is from genome assembly GCF_037783145.1 of Equus przewalskii. Lineage (NCBI taxonomy): Eukaryota > Metazoa > Chordata > Mammalia > Perissodactyla > Equidae > Equus > Equus przewalskii. Next base: position 29,097,874 of record NC_091851.1, read on the forward strand.
ACGAGGTTGATTTTGCACCTGTTTCAGGGTAATTAATAGGTGCAGGAAAGGGGAAAGAAGTGGTTTTTACAAACTGCCTGGCTCAAAATTCAGAGACGCTCTGGGGTCCTGAGGTCAGTGACCAGCCTGATTTGGGACCCAGGGCTGGGAGCTATGGGGAAGGGGCGGTCTGGGATCTGACCCTGAGCTCTTGTGTTGCAGGTAACAGAACCCACACTAGCCTGATAGTGGGGGTGGTTATACGGGCAAGGCGGTGAGCAGGGCGTATATGAAACTCGGGTGTGGAGAAATAGACAGAACTCATTGGTTGCAAGCGACAGAAACTCAAGACAATCGAGTCCCCATGACTGGAGGAAATGCCACAGGAACCTGGGCTCCAGGGGTTGGGCTGGGGACAAAGGACCACCAGGCCTTTCTTCTCTCTCTCTTTTTCTCTCTCCCTCTGCCTTTCGACTCTGCTCCTTTTTGCTCCCTCAGAGTCAGTCCTGCTCAGACGCCTCTCTGAAGGAGTCCAGAGTTCTCGTGAATGGAAGGGGGATGTGTCATCCCCGCTTACTCTTTCCTCAGTGTCCCCCAGGCAGGAGTGGAGGGGGTATAGTTAATCCTGAGGCCTCTGGGAGGGGCTCAGCCTTTCTGGACCCCCACCTCAAGCCCATCAGAAGAGGAGGAGGAGGAGGAGGAGGTCTGTGGACATTCGGGGATGTTGTCCATCATGCACTGACCTCCCCCGCCTGGCACCACTGCCCACCATTTACTCCGAGGCCTAGAGCCGCCCTCCAGGACCCCTGCCCAGCCCTGCTCAGATCCTTCCCTGGGAACTTGGAGCCTGTGACACCAGCCACTGCGTGCATTACTGCTCCCAACAGCCTCACCCCAAATCCTGTGACCTGAGCCATTCCCAGGCGGTGACCTCCTTGGAGGGGAGTTTGGACCCTGGGTTTCTGGTTGGGGGTGAGATCTGTTCTGATTGCCTCTGCCTGTGTAGGTCCCGTCTGGTCCTCAGCTCTCCTCCCTCCCCCCGGCCACCCTCGCCTGGGCGGCTGAGGTCCCAGGGGACTCCTGTGGAAAACACTTGGAGCGGTCTGTCCAAACACAAATCTGATGGCGCTGTTTTCCTGCGAGGCAATGCAAGGCAGCAGCTGTGAGCCTGGGCTCCGAGGCAGACCATCTGGGTTTGATCCTGGCTCACCGCTTTCGACTGTGTGGTCCTGGCCAAGTCCTTTCACTGCTCGGACCCTGGGTTTCCTCCTCTGATAAATAAAGATGACAGCAGTGTCCAGCTTGCCTGTCTTTTTTTTTTTTTTTTTAACACAACGTTAAATGGGATGGATTCTATGACAGTGCGCAGGAAGGCCAAGAAGGGAAAGGTGAGGGAGTGGAAGTGGGGAGCGATGCTGATCCTCGAAGTCTTTCTGGAAAGGCAGACTACCTGGGTACCTTGAACTCAGGCCTTCCTTCTAGAAGCTCCTTGGGAAGTCTAGAGAGTGGTTGACCCGGTCTGGGGCAGCCAGAGAAGCATTCAAGAAGAGAGGACATTGGAGATGGGGCTTCACGGGTAAAAAGGAGTTCTTCAAGTGGAACCAAAGAGAAAGGACATTATTCCAGGCAGAGAGAAGAGCCTGTGCGAAGTGGAAGTGTGTTCAGGGAAGGGGGAGTCAGGGTGTGGCCCTGGAGGGGTGTACTCTTCTGAGGCTCAGAGCAGAAACTCAGATGTGGAGAGCATATCCAGTTAGAGCTTTGCTTTAAATCAATTAAATCTGACTCTAATCCCTTCCCTCTGGTCCCCTGAACTGGCAGAAAATTCAGTCTCAGTCAAAACTGAGGGCCTGCCCCTTCTGGGGTCTAACAGAGCCCAGGGGGCTTGGGTGGCATCTGACAACTGGGGCAGGTCCTCAACTCTGCTCTCCGTGCGACCACCGAGCAGAGGCCCTCCTTGTCTGAGCTCACAGAAGCCCCTGGAGCCCCGAGACTTCCTCCCACTGGGGATCCCATCTGAGTGCAGGTCGGGCATCCTGGGGCCTGGGGTCTCGCTGTGCTGTTCCGCGGTCGTCTGTGGAGGGACACGGCTGTGATGTGTGCTCCCACGTCCCCTCCTTGCAGCCTGGGAGGGTGTTCTCTTCTCCCTCCGGGCCGAGGGTCTCTTCTGCCCACGCTGCTGCTCTGGTCCCCTCTCCAGCGGCTCTGAGCTTGTTATAAAAGCCAGGAAGACAAGGGGCAGGACTGTTGTTTTATTCTACAAAATGCCGGGATCAGGAGCATCCAGAAGGCTCCGGGTACCGGCTCCAAATGCAGGGGAAGAGAGGGAGGGAGGGAGCGGGGAAGGAAGGGAGGACGAGCGGAGGGAACGTGCACAAAAATCAATTTCTAAAAAAATTATCCTTTTCTGCGTGATGCGGGAGGGCAGGTGTAGGATGGGGTCTGGGCGTGATGCCTGAAGCCTGAATCTGAAGGGGTTTAAGTGTCAGGCTAGGGACCAGGGAGGACTTGACACAGACAAGGGACTGATAGGGTCAGTGTGGTGCTTATGGTTGGACCAGAGAGGGACCACTTTAGTGCCCGAGGAGATTCCAGCCACCAGGACACTTTGGATCTTGGGGACAAAGGCACAGTGAGGTGTTCTGGCCCAAGCCCTTGACCCGAAATCCCCAGCCCCTCCCGCCCCCTTTCGGGAGTATCCTGGGAGAACCCTGGGATGATGGCGGGAGGAGCCAGATGCTACACCCGCTGGTGAGTGTCTGCAGTGTTTGTTAATGTCGCAAGCCCCTGTCCTCGTCCCCTGTGGCTGCCGTAACGGAGTGCGCAGACTGAGCGGCGTAAATCCCAGAAGCGTGTTTTCTCACACCTCTGGAGTCTAAAATCAAGGCGTTGGCCTGGCTGGTTCCTTCTGAGGGCCAGGAGGGAAGAATCCATTCCCCGCTCTCTCCTTGGTGTGGAGACGGCCATCTTCTCCATGGCTCTGCACAGCGTCTCCCTTCTAGGCATTTCTGTGTCCAGATTTCCTCTTCTTACCAGGATTAGGATCCACCCTAATGACCTCATTTAAACTTAATGACCCCATCTCTAAATAAGGTCACATTCTGAGGTCCTGTGGGTAGGACTTCAACATATGAATTTTGGGAAGAACACGGTTCAACCCATAACACCTCCCGACAAGCCCACAAGAGGTGGAAATGATTATTCTTTTGCAGATGAGGAAGTGGAGGCTCAGAGAGGTCAAGAAGCTTGCTCAGGGTTGCAGAGCCAGCGGAGGAACAGACGGGCCTTAACCTCGGGGGTTGTCGAGCGATGCTCCAGCCGGGACCAGGGCTCCCTGCGAAGGCCAAGAGCTGGACTCCTGGAGGGTGGGATCCCTGCCTGGCCCTGCCCTGGGTTTGTTTCCTGGAGGGCTGGAAGGAGGTGAGGAGGAGAGAGAACTTGCATTCCGGGAGCCGCTTTGCTGGCCTTTGTCTCTCTCCGTTCGTTGCCTGCCAGTGCCTGCATCTCATTACCCAGGCTAGGTGGATTTTTGCTTGGCTGAGCTGAGATCAAAAAGTAATTTTTCTTTTTGCAACAGCCAATTAGAAATTCATTTATTTTCACATTACGGACATTTGGCAAAAATTTCTTTGGCAATTTAGCTCCATTTATATAGTCTGCATAAAGAGAGACAGTGAGACTGGGGGAAAAAAAAGGCGAGGCCCCGGGCAAAAATTAAATGCAGAATCATGTATTAGAAATGAGATGTATTTACTATTGTTTTTGAAAATTAATGGTGCATTTTTAGCTTTTATAATGTAATTTAATGATGCAATTCATCTAATAAAAAAAGGAACACATTTTAACTCAGTCACACGGACCTACTGGGGCACAGCACGGAACACCTTTTCCATGGAAAGAGGCTGGAACGCAACGCTTGGGGCCTTTCTCTTTCTCTGTGAGACAAAAAGGGAAAATGGTCTGCGTGTGTGCTCCCATCTGGGGTATCAGCGGGAATCCAATAAAAAGGACATTTTTCTTTTTCCTTATTGGTGTTTGTGCTGTGTTGTCACAGTGTAGGAGCAGGTTTGGGGGTCTTGGCTGCCCCAGCCTGCTAAGGGAGCCCTGATGCTAAGACCCCGGGGGCGGGGGAGAACATGGCCCTGGGGCTGTGTCAGGGTCCGTGCCTCCTGGGCTCTGAGTGGGGATGGTCAGGGTGGTCTGGGTGACCATCCTAAGGGTTGACCACACTTACAAGTTTGGGCCCTGTTGGTCTCTGGGCTCCAACACATCTCTCAGGTTTATGTCAAAGAACCTGACATCCACGTGCCGTTGGTCCCATTTAGGGTTAAGGCAATGGCGGTCCCTCCTGTACGCACAGGATGTCCAGGAGATAACCAGGGAAGGGAGAGGGGAAGAAGGGATGGGCAGGCAGGTGCTGACAGTCCATTTGTGGGCAGGGCAATGTGGTGGCTGTTTTCTCATCCCACCATCCCCTAGAAGGACAGTTCCTGGAGGCGGCTTCATTCCCCTTCTGTTCGTGCTGTGTCCCCAGCCCACAGTACACCACAGACACATGCTGGATAGTGTGTGACCGGCAGACTGATGCACCCTGGGCTAAGGGCATTGCCCGGAACATCTCATTTAACCCTCACTCCAGTGCAGTGAGGAGGGCGGTCCCGTGCCCACCCCGACTTATAGGAGAGGACACATTGGCTCAGAGAGGTTAGGGAACTTTCTCAAGTTCACCCAGCTAGTAAGCGGCAGAGCAGGGACCTAACTCAGGACTGTCTCACGCCAGAGCACTTGCTCTTGACCCACCATCGTATGCAGTGAATGAATGAATGAATGAAAGCATGAAGGCATGAATGAAAGGCATGAATGGATGGCTTTTCCTAAGGCTGCCTAACTAAGGAGCTGGGATTTGAACTCAGATCTTCTGACTCCTAGTTGAGAACTTCTGTCCTCCACCCACTGTACCTCAGCAGGAGGGAGAAGGCTGTGGATAACAAAAGGGGTCCTGGGGTTCAGTTGTCACCATGGGGTGGGGTGAGGATGAGGGTCATTGGTGTAGAGGAGGCCAAGGGACACACAGGCCCAGGTGTCCTCTGGATGCTGGGGTCCCTGGGGAGATAGCTAGGATTGGGGTACAGGGTTATCCCAGAGGTCAAAGTGTGTCCTAGCCATTTTTACTCACTCATTCAACAATTGTTTATTGAACATCTACTATGTGCCTAGAACTCACCTGACCTTTTTGAGCCTCAGATTCCTCAGGCTAATCCTTCAAAGCGTTTCCCAACACGGCGCACGGTCTGTGTCTTGAGTGGGCCAACCTGCTTTATTCTTTTGCCACCAGGATGCTTCCCCGCGCTCCGTGCCAGTGGTGTTCTCCAGGCACGGTGAGATCGCCAATGCTCCCCATGCCCCTCTTCAACTGGAAACAGCAGATTCACAGGGATCCCGGGAGGACTAAATGAGAGAGCTTGTATGAAGTCACTTTAGACAAAGGGAACAACTCGCTCCACCATGATGCTGATGTCACTCTCCTGTAGTCACTTTAAACAGCCGGGCACACAGTAGGTCTTTCACACCTTTCTTTGCCCTCTCCCTTCCCCCCCACCTCTCCCTCCTTCTCCTTCCTCCAGCCCCACAAATCTGCTCTGAGCACCATCTCAAGCACTTGGGCCTGCTGCTGTCTGGTCCAGGCCGTCGGCTCTCTCCTCCTGCTCTGCCCTCCACTCCCGCTGTCCCACCAGGCCGGCATCTGGCCGCAGCCACCTCATGTGCTCTGCTGCCCCACACCGCCGGCCCCAGCGCCAAGATCTAAACTTGGGTCTTTTGTGGCTGCTGCAGCCTTGGTGGGCAGGAAGGAAAGTCATTTCCTCTCTTCCCAGGAGGGCAGCTTGGTCTCTCTGGTGTCTGCCCTTGTGCTGTACCAACCCCTGATACAGGAATTTGGCATTTGGCCGCTGCCTAGAGAAGTCGCCAGGTGGGCATGGATAAGTAGGCCTCGGTGGCTTGGGAAAGCCTAGAACATGTGGCTACTGAGCACTGGAAATGGGAACTGAGGTGGGCTGTCAGTGTAAAATATACCCCAGATTTTGAAGGCTGCGTGCCCTTGAGTGCCAGCAGCTGAAGGTCACGCCTCTTTATTTTCCTGGATTTAATTGGAGTAGCTCCTCGCTGACTGATGAGAAACCGATCATCCGTTCTGGAGGATGATGCTTTCCCGTCTCCGGGCCACGTAAGTCTTTAAACTGGACAGATCCACGTCACACTCCTCAAGTTGGGGTTCTGACCGCCCCCGCCCTTGAGCTCCCAGAGTCTGCCCACCTCCAAGGAGCAGAGAGGGCTTGGAGGGGGAGCACACACGCCCCTCCCTCTTCCTAGGCTCCCAGGGTGTCTGTGGAAATCCTTTCCATGCCCCGAGGCCCCGCTAGAGAGCCAGCGCTTCTATGAAGGTACTTCACTCCCAGTGTTGGGGCTGGAGGCTCCTCCGCCGGATCTCAGGGCACCTTACATCCCCTGTACTTCTCATTCTAGACTCTTCGCCCACCAGGCCCTTCTTGACCTCAGCTCATGGGCGGCCGCATGCTGCCTGACTCACCGTTGGACGCTCCACACGGCCAGCGCGTGTCCAGCACCCGCAGTCTGGTTCAGAGGGAACCGAGGCGGTCCTTTTCACAGCGGCATCTTTGCAAAGGCCCTGCAGGGAGGTACCAGGCAGGAAACGAGCTCGGGTCACACCCTGGCGGTCAAGCAGGTAAGAGCTGGTAACAGAAGTTCCTGCTTCTCAGCGGGACCACGCGCTCTGATGCATCCGCTGAGAGTCACCTGTGAGATGGCTCCCGGGAACTGAGCGCGCTCCGGGCTCCGTGCCGCACGCTCTCTGACGTCAGCTCACTCAGTCCTCACAACAATGCTGCTGGTGAGCCTACAACTATCCTCACTGGGCAGGTGGGGAACTGAGTCCCAGAGAGGTTAAAAAGTCTTCCCATGGTCACCCAAAGCAAGAGGCAAACCAGTTTTGGTCCCCAGGTCATGTGACCCAAGAACCCGGTTCTCAACAGCATGGCAATTCTGTCTCTCTCAGACACACATGTACAGACCCAAGGATGTGTGGAGACACAGACACACAGGTATACATGTATGCGCATGCACACAGAAACACAGAGATCCACATGGATGTGTAGACACACAGACACACTCACATTCCCATGGCTGTGCAGATATAAAGATACACCTCCATGCACACCTGCACACTTACACGCACGTGGACAGCTGTGCCTACACCTGTGTATATCCTTAGACACACACCTACACACGCACTTGCCACTATATAGACACATACAGCAACATGCGCGTGGCCATGAGACATGAAGGTGCACACACACTGCACACGTTTGCTCATGGGTGTGTCCACAGACAGGCAGGGTTGGAAACACCACCCCCCTCCACTGGCCCTCCACGGCTAAGCACAGGGAGATGCATGCACACCGACTCTCACAGAAAAACACACACACACACCCACATCTTGAGACGCTCATGAGGGCACCCACCCCCAGGTGTACAGATCACCCACTCCCCAGGTACACACTCACAGACCCTCACTCAAGCACGATGATCCAATTTAAACTGAAAAGGGAGAACCAAGTTGAAAATGAGAGGGAAAAAAGTCCTTCAGAACGTATAAAGCTAATAAGCTGGAAGTGGCGAGCCTGCTGCCTTCACGATATCAATAACTCAGTATTGGGTTTCCAAAAAGACATCACATAATTTTTCAATGAGAAATCCACGAGCCCTGGAGATGCTGTTATGTTGTGAATTACAATGCACACGGCTGTCAGCCGTCCCCGTCAGCACTTTCTCGGACGCCTTCACGGGCGGGAAATGCTGTGGCTGCAGGAGGGCTGGTTATTGTTGTTATTATTTCTTCCTTTGGGGGCCTCAAATTAAGAACCCGGGAAGCCACCAGGTCCCTTCCTCCTCTCTCCCCTCCCCCTCAATGTACCCAAATCAAGAAGAAGTTTTCCGGCTTGATATTTTCTTGAGTGTGGCTTCTCAGCCCTCCGCATCCCCTCCCCTGTCCTGGAGCCCTAATTCTGAGAAAGGCCGGCTCTTGGGGCTTGAGAACCAGGGTCAGGATGCGTGGGTGGGGGCCACCCTCCCCTTCAGAGCTCAGACATCCTTGAGTGCAGTGGGAATGGGAAAATTGTGCTTTCTCATTTCTGTCACCTGGACCCAGGGCTTTCCTGAGGCACAGCCTGCCTCCTGGGCATTGCTTTCTCCTGAGGTTGCCTTCAGGCAGGGTTTTAGTTCAGGAAGAAGGGCAGGGTCATGGGTGGGGGCATTCAGGGATGATCTGGGTAGAGGGCGTAGGACATCTTTCCGGGGGCGCTGAGAATATCGGGAGGAATTGGGGGCAGAGGGAAGAACTGAGTAGATCACCCAGGCCTAGGGAAAGGGGGCCTTGGGTGCTGGAGGTGGAGTGGGGTCAGGATTGTTCTGCTCAGCCCTTTGTGCTTCTTCCCTTCATCATGAGAAGAGGATGCTCCAATTAGTCACTGGTCCCAGAAGGTGAGCAACGTGGAGCAGACCTGAATGGGCCTGTGTCAGGAGCAAAGCTGACCCTGCTGACCACAGAGCTGTGAGTGCTGCCGCACACCCCCAAGGACTGGGGCTGCTTGTTACACAGTGTTCATGCAGCAGAAGTCTGACGGACACAGGGCCTCTCCTCTGCACTCCCATGACCCCTGGGATTAGCCAATTGTGGCACTTATTGTAATGGTGGCTCAGGGTCTGGAACCACTTCTGTCACCAGCCAGTATGAGGCTTAGGGGTTAAGAGCGGGGCCCCAGAGTCTGGGTTCAGATCCTGGCTCTTCCCTTTGCTGACTGTAGTCTTGGGCAGGTCCGTTAACCTCTTTGTGCCTCAATCCTCATTTTGTAGAGTTAGTCCTCCCTTCCTCCACACTTCACTCAGCGGGTGGCCAGGAGCACCAGCCTGAGGGTCAGGAAGAGACCAGCTCCTGCCCCGGCAGCATCTCCAGCCCGCCCAACGGGCGGACGCCAGCGCCACGTGCATTTTCTGCCTTCAGGTCACTGCCAAGGTTGTTCCCTCTTCCTGGATTCCCCCCTCACCCTAACGCGCTTCGAGGGGTCCTTGAGGTTGGAATCAAACATCACTTTCCCTGGAGCATCCTGAAGCAGGGCCATGTCCCTGAACACCCCTTTGCCCTCCCGGACGTGCTGTGGGTGGTCGTTCGTTCATTGCCTTCGGGTGCTGGGCACGGTGTGGGGCGACCAGTTGACCTTTCTGGCTTCTGACTGGATTTTTTAGCAGGAGACACAGAATCCAATGCCCTCTCTCTTCCTTCCATACTTAGATTCGACGTGTCGCTCACCAAGGGAGGACGGACTGATTCTGCTGCAAAGCTACTCAGGACGTAATTACACACCTGTCACAGCACGGGGCTTTTCAGTGTAGTCATCCCAGCTCGATTTCCAGGTTGTGTGCGTGGGACGGAGATGGGTGAGAAGGGCAGGACCCCTGCCTTGTGGTGGGGGGAGAGGAGGGTGAGGTCAGGGAGCAATGGAGCCCTGGGAAGAGGAGTGGGGGGCTGGCATTGGGTCTCCCGGGAGCTCAGGCTCCTCACAGGCAGCTTGGGGCAGGGCACCTGCACGGAGACCTCAGTTCCAGGCCGGGTTCCACCCTGACCCATTTCTTGTCTGGCTTGAAGCCCACCTTTGAATGCCATTTCCTCTCGCTGAGCATTCCGGGCAGATGTCAGCCCTGTCTGAGGTCCCCAATTTCTACCCCCCTTGGCATCACTCATGAACCTTATTGTGGTTTGGGGGGGTCAAAAGACACTAGAGCCCCAGTTGCCAGACTTCTACTTTCCACAGAGCAGGAGAATCAAACAAACCAACAGAACACCCATGGGACGCTGATGGAGGGAACCCGCGACTTTTCTAAGTGAGGCCATTTATAAAACAACTGTCATTGTTATATTATCAGTTCATAAAAGAAAGGAAGTTTTGGGAGCAAAAACTTGGAGAAGGATCTGATCTCAGAAGAAAGCAAGATCTTCTCAAGAAAGGAGAGAGAGAAACGGTAGATTAATACGAATATCTTCTATGTCATGGAGAAGATGTTAGCACAAGAGAGAAATTATTCTCCAGAAAGAGAAAGTATTCTCCAGAGAAAGATCAAATGCCTCCAAATAGAATTTATGGAGAAACAAATTTTCAGTGGGCAAGAAACAATGATGACAATAATGATGATGAGGACAATGACAATAATGATGACAATGAAGATGATGATGGATAGGCCGGCCTGCTGGCTGAATGGATAAGTTTGTGCTCTCTGCTTTGGCAGCCTGGGGTTCACTGGTTCGTATGCTGGGTGTGGACCTACACACCATTCATCAGGCCATGCTGTGGTGGCGTCTCACAAAGAAGAACTAGAATGACCTAAAACTAGGATATACAACTATGTGCTGGGGCTTTGGGGAGAAAAAAACAAAAAAAAGAGGAAGACTGGCAACAGATGTTAACTCAGGGCCAATCCTCCTCACCAAAAAAAAAAAAAAAAAAAAGATACGTAAAAGAAAAAAAAAGTCCTGAGGTTTAAAAAAAAAATGATGATGATGGTGATGGTCATGGCAGTGATGGTGATGATGATAGCAAAGAACAGTGGATTCAATACTCTGTTGTCCTGTGGGACAGTCCGCTGTATTCACAGTAGCTTCCTGCAAATCCTTGCCTGTGCCCTCTGAGATCCAGTGGGGAGGAGGGCGGTAGAGTGGCCTTGGACATGCTGGAGGCTGTCCAGGCATTTGCCCTCTGGGGTTGGAGGTCCCAGCCGGGGGAGAGGGCTGGCTGCATTAAGTCTGTGAATGGTCCAAGAAGGAGCTCGTGCTTCCTGTCCATGCCCAGGGCAGGTGTGGGCTCCTCATGGTGTCTGAGCATCTGCTTCTCCAGAGACTCAGCTCAGCCCGTGGGAAACCAGATGTTGTCAGCACCACGGTGCGTGGTTGCCTGGTCCATGGGGCGCGGGTGCCCTGTTTATGGTGCGTTTCCGTCCTGTCCTCCTCACCCTCAAGGGCTCTGCAGTCCAGCGGAGCGGGCACTGCAGACGCCTCTGCTGCATCTGGAGCAGCTCCACCTTTATGCGTTGGTTCCAGTGTTTTGCTGGAGGAAAGGGCTGAGCAAAGGTTTCCAGAGTGCAGCATGACAGCGAGCTGCTGGGAGCGTGCATTGGCCCTGCCTGGCCCCGAGTGGAGCTGGGGGCTGTATGGTGGCACAGAACGTGCTCTGTGCAGCCTCAGGGGCACCCTACTCACGGTTGGTGATGGGAACTGAACCCCCAAGAGATGCACACTGTGCTGTCCTGGGTCTGCCTCCCACTCTGGACCTTGAGCCCCGGCTGCTGCCTCGGTGCCCTCCCAGGGGGGTGCTTAGCCGTGATTCCATCAGGAGTCCCAGAACTGGGAGCGGGCTGGTGGAGCCTGCATCCCCAGGCTGACTTTGGGACATTCATTCCTTCATTCAATACGTGATTACTAAGCACTTTAGTCTGTGGCAGGTGCTGTGCTTGTCACAAGAAGAAAAGGTCCCTCCTTCCGTGAGGAGCATTTAGTCCAGGGGAGAAGGGGACCAGGAGGAAGACAGCAAATAAATGTGTGATTAGCAATTGTGACCAGCGCCGCGAAGAAAATAAATGGAGTGCTAAGATAGAGATGAGGGGTGGGGTGCCAACTGAGACAAGGCAGGGAGGGAGGCCTCTCAGAGGAGGTGACAGCCACAGGAGGAGGGTGGGTAAGAGTGTCCTAAGCAGAGGGAACAGTGAGTGCAAAGGCCCGGGGACAGAAAGAACATCATGTGTCCAAGAAGCTGGGGGAATGCGATTGTTGGAGGGTGATGGGCAGAAGGGGTTCGAAGCTTCAGAAAACATGCTGATGAGGTTCCCTCCAGGCGGATGCAGGCGTCCAGACCGGCCTCTGCTCCCTGTGTGAATTCCCACCAATGGCGCAGAATGTTAGGATGGGGGGTTTGGGGGTGAAGGCTCATAGCACATCCCAGGAATAACCAGACATCTCCCTTCGAACTGAAGGAACTCTGGGCCCAGACTCCAAGCGCATATTCCAGACAGGAGATGACCTTAATGTTAGTTAAAGTAATCTAGATCCTGAGGCAGAGAACCGGCCAAGTCTCAGTCACGTGACAACGGGGACCTCTAATTCTCACGTAGAGTCTGACCGAGTGTTTGGCAGGTGGCTCCCCGTGTGGTGACGCAGGCACTCGGGGGCCTTCTCCCTGGCGGCTCTGCAGTCTCTTAGGACCGCGGCAAACAGTGAGAAGACGGCGTGGGGCACGGCGCAGGAGGGCCTTAGGGGCCGGGCTTAGATGTGTCTGTCACTTCCACTCACGTCCCATTGGCCAGAATTCAGCGACTTGGCCACGCCCAGTTGCCGGAGAGACTGGGGAATATGGTCCACCTGGAGGGCATCCAGGTAGAGGCTCTCTACTGTGACTTCCCATCAGGGTCCCTCCCCTGGCCGCTGAAACCAGGATCTCCGGGAAGGGCCGGCCTCTGCGTATTTAAAGCGCTGCGGGAGATGGCAGCGGGCACCTGAGGCTCAAAGAACTGCCAGTGTGGAGAGAAGAGCTTTGGGGACAGTGCTCCCCTCTGGGCCCAGGCTTCTCCACGCTTTATAATCATCATCATCATCATGATTTATGGTGTTCCTACCAAGTGACAGGCTAGTGTGGCAAGATGAAAAAGAAAAGAAAGTATTTAGAAATAATAGGGTTGCACATCTGTGTTTCAAGGGGCTGCCTTCATCTCAGAGGCCGAGGCTCTCGGGCTGTGGACAGCAGCTTTAGCGGCTGCTCATGGTTGAGACAGGTGAGGGCCTCGCCCGGGCAGGTCTGGATGGGCCAGGGTAGAGAAAAGGATGGTTATATCGCTCAGCTTGAGGAGGACTCTGAGAGTCCCAGGAAACAACCGGAGCAAGAAAGGGAAAGTGTCCGCATCAAAGAAGAGAAGGAGGGAGTGAGTGGGGACGGGAGAGAGGGATGGAGGAAGGAGAGAGAGAGAGATGGCCCAATACGCTCTTAGGAACCATCGTGTCTGGCGTTAAATGTGAAATTGTTCCTTGTTCTGTAATTGTTCTCTTACCCGTAAACCTTTAATAAGACTCCTGTGTACATCTGCTTTGCATTAATGTTGTCTTGAAGGAATGAAGGAAGGAGGAAGTGTATAAGTTAGAATTCTTATTTAGGTTCAGGAAGGAGAAAGTGGATTCTGACAAATTGAAGCAGCAAAGGAATTTATTAAGGGAACATTGGGTAAACTGGTGACGCTAAGGCACAGGGACTCATTGGAGTCACCCTTCAGCCGCTGGGTGGATGTGGCTGGCCTCAGACCATGCTCCATCTCTTCAAAACATCCCTTTCCTTCCATCCCTCTGATAAGATAATGGAGGAGAGCAGATTGACGCAGGGCTGGCAAACCTACGGCTCCTCTGCTTCACCCTTGGCAGACATCACTAACTGATGCCCGTTCTTGTGGAGCCCAGGGCAGCTCCCCAGGCCTTTTACAGTCCCTGTTCCAGCCAGTCATTACCAATAGATCACAGATGACACAGGAAATAACATTTATTTCTATTCCAGCGTTAATATGACACCCCCTGCTAAGGCAACATGTGTGCAATTTAAATGAGATTGTCACGGTCTTAGCCCAGAGGAGCCAGGATTTGATGCCCCTTGGGGTGAAGGGTTGCCCATCTGGGGGCCCACTGCTTCTGATCGTGCTGAGGCTCACAGGCCGCCATTTAGCTTCGGCACCATTGATGCTTGGGTGGTCACCTAAGGAAATCCAAGAGGACAGTTCATGGTGGGCGTCACACCCTTCTCCTGTCTCCATCTCCCTTGAGGAGGCCTGAGCCTGTGCCCCTTGCCCAGTCTGTGGCTTTGCTCTGGCCTCATGATGGGTTCTGACCTCATGGGTTCTGTCCTAAAGGCCATTATTAGCTAGCTTCTTGCCCACGCCTTGTTTTCAGTCAGGTCCAGGTCTGTGGAGAATCATGGGGCTGCTGGTTTGGCCAGATGGGGCACGCCTAAGGCCGAGCTATTCCAGCCAGCGACGCCTCGCTTGGCCTAACGTGGCCTCCAGGTAGAGTTAATTGGGTTCCATTTCCACTTGGTTCCTTCCCCAGCCTTCCTAATTACCGCTAAGCCCCTTTCCCTGGACTTACCTTTGGCAATTCCCACCAATGGACTTTCTGCAGAGGAAAAGAGAAAAAGGCACGAAGCATTCAGAATCTGGACATGCGCTGAGTTTATATCCTGAGTCATCTCTTACTTTCTGTGTGACCTTGAGCAAGTTACTTCACTTCTCTGAGCTGTCCTCTGTGAAATGAGGATACCAGCCTCCTGCTGGGGTTTTGGGAGCATTAAATGAGTTGTGTTTGGCTCAGCAGTGTGAGGCATGTACTAAACCCTCAGTGAGTGAAGGCTGCTCTTGCTCCTTGTTACTCTCGTTCTTGTCCCTTTGGGCTGAGGTTTCAGGGTCCAGCTTGAGGTGCAGGTTGGGGACTCGCACATCCTCTTTTTCCCTCCCCTAGAGCTGCTGGAACTAGGCTCCCCCTCATCTCTTCAAGGAAGCTATGACACCAACTTTGTTTTAGGAGAAACAAACCCCAAATGAATCATCTCCAGAGGGACCAGCCGGCGAATAGAATGTTCTTAAGAGGGCATTTTACGTCGTCAAGTTGCTCTAGTGCCGCTGAACTTCGGTTGCCATTTCTTGGCAGTACGTCTGGAGGCTGTGTTTGCAGGTGATGAGAAGACGGGGCTGCCCCGCCATTTTGTCGCAGGGAGGGGCCGAGTGTTCCTTTCCTGCGCACCCTCCCTCGTCTGTCTGCTTCTGCCAGCACCCATGCCTGCAGCATCTTCACCTCCTTCAGTGGGCGGGAGGCGCGGGGGACACGTGCGGACAGGTGGGGGCCAGTGGGAGAAGAACCCCCCAGTCCTCAGGGGCTGCCACCATTAGAACCACCCCACAACTCCCTTCCCCAGCCGGGGCAGCTGGCAGGGCCCATCCCCGCCCCCAGCATCATCCAGGCTGCGCTTCCCCTCCTTTCCTTTTCTGAAAAGCTGTGTGTCAGCACAGGCGTGGCAGGTGTGTTCGCGCCCGAGACTGCGCCTGTGCCCCAGCGCGGGAAGGAAAATGCCGACTCGGAGAGAATCGCGAGTCAGGCGCAGCCTCGGGTGCAGGAGAGGGCTGGCGGGAGGCAGGCGCTGGGAGCCGGCCAGGTGGCGGCGCAGGGGGCGCGCACGCCTGCCTCGCTGGGGCGCCCTCCTCTGCCAGGGAAAGAGGCCCGAAGGGGACGGCCAGAAGTGGGGCAGCTGCCTCCCTCCCTCGGTCCCTCTCTTCCCTCTTTCCTTCCTTCCTCCTTCCCTCCCACCTTCCTTTTTTTCCTCCTTTCCTCTCTCTACCTTGCCCTCCTCTCTCTTCTCCCTCCCTCCCACCTTCCTTCTTCCCTCTTTTCCTCCATCCTTTCCCTCTCCCCCCTTCTTTTCCTCCAGCCTCCCTCCCACCTTCCCTGAGGACCCACCACGCTCCTCAGTTCCCCAAGCTGGCCGCGGCTGCAGGAAGAGAGACTCTGCCCTGGCGCCCAGGAACGCTCGGCCTAGGCCTAGCGGGGCACCCGGTGGGATCCACGTGCTGATGAGACCTGGGCTGGCTCTCCTGGGAGCCTCGCTGTGCCTGGAGGGGCAGAGAAAGCCCTTGAAGAGCAGGAGAAATTTGGCCTGGGTCTCAGTTTTTCAAACTGAGTCAAGAGGCAGGGGCGAGTTGTCGGCAGAGGGAACAGCTCGTACAAAGGCTGGGAGACAGACAAGGGCTTGGCTTGGGCGGCCTGAGCCAGCACGGTGTACGGGGCGACTGGGCTCTGACGTGCGTAATCAGTAAACTTGTATGGACTGAGCCCCTGCCACGTGCCAGTCGCCGAGCCAAGGTGAGGGGAGGACACAGACGGTGGTGATGAAATATCTGCCTTGCACGGCTCGCAGTCTGATGGGGGCGAGAGTCCCTCACTCAAACTTTAGACTTGGGCCAACCTGGGCTCCAGTCCCATTTGCCCCTATTGTCAGTGTGACCTCCAACCAATCTTTTCAGCCTTTCTGACCCTCAGTTTTCTCACCTGTAAAAGGGGGAATGAGAGTACCTGTGACACCCTGGGATGTTTTGGGAACTGAATTAGCTCTTGAGTGTGAAAGTATCTTGCGTTACGTATATTATCTCATTTTACCTTCATGACAGCCCTGGAAGGAAGGTATTATAATCTCTCCATTTTACAGATCTGGAAATGGTGGCTCAGGGAGGTTGAGCAACCTGTCCAAGGTCACACAGCCAGTGAAGATACAGAGTGGAGATAGAAACATAGTCAGTCTGACTTCCAAGCCTGAGTGTTTAATACCAACCTCCCAAAAGTCAGCCTATGGGCTTGGAACAAAATGAATACATCAGTAAAGTGAAGTTGCACAAATCTGGCAGGATCATGGGGATAAATGCTGGGGTGATGGATCTTCAGAGCTGCAGAGGGCTATGGGGATGCTCTTTCTTTCTCTACAGCTTCTCAGCATCTCATCAGCGGTACTCCCCGAGGATGGGCGTGGAGGCAGAGCTTTGTCCCCAGAGGGTCCGGATCCCTCTCTCCCGGAGTCTGGTTCTCGCCCCTCTCCAGATTCCCAGCCCGTGGGCCTTGGGGATCCAGTGCTCCAGCAGAGGCCATCCGGGTTTCTGTCCTTGTAGCTGTGCTGCTTCTGCTCACACGGTCTTTCTTCCCCTTGACCTCCCTTCTGCCAGAGCTTTTGGTCTTTTCAGATCAGCTTTTGTCTAGGAGGCCTCTCAGCCTCCCTGGGCTCACTTTCTGAACCCTTGCTCCGGCCTCTGCCTTCTATTTCTCTTCTCTGCTCTCGCTCTAGTCCAATCCCTCCCAGAAGGTGAGTAGTGGGACTTCCGAGGTCTAAGGAGGGGCTAGGGCACAGCTTTAGTCTGGGACTAAGGGTCTGGGGCCTTAGAAGTAGCCGAGACTCCACTGTTGCAAGAATAGGGCCCCCTTGGTCATTACCTGAACTGGCCACACGATGGCGCCCTGGGACCATCAAGCACATGCCCAGTCCAATGGGCCTCAGTCTAATGGTCCGCTGTCACCTGGTGGCTATTCTCTCTTTAATGTTCCACTGGCACCAAATGGTCTCTGCTTTATCTCATCCTTGTCATCCTCCCCGCCTCCTCCACCACTTCCTCGTCTCTGTACCTGGGCTGCTGATGGCTGGGTTTCTTGTTTACTCTGGGCAGACAGACTCTAGTCACTGCTGGCTGTGCTGGAGAGGAGCAGAGGAGAGAAAAGAGGGGAGGGGAGAGGAAAGGAGAGAAACCAGAGGCTGGCCCAGGGGCTAGAGGCTGCAGCGATAAGGAAGGAAAGTCTGGAGTTACTTATGGGCTCAGCCCTCTGTGGACCCAGCCAGCTGGAGCTGGGCTCTGGGAAATCTTTAGGAATGGGAAACAGAACCTGTGTGTCCATCCCAGCAGGCATCCAACTGTCTGGCTTGGGGCCCCAAATACAAGTCTTACCTCCTGGAAGTGTGAGGGCCAGAGGTGACACAGATAAGGATGCCTTCAGCTGCCAGGAGCCCAAGAAGAAGCAGGAGTTCAGAGCTCATCTGGAGGCAGCCCTGATGGCAGACCCAGCCGTGGCCAACTGTGGCCCTTCCCTGGACGTGGTGTGGAAGCTGATGGAGCCGCTGGCTGGGACAGCAGGCTGTGGCCTGACTTGGGCACTGAAAAACGAGGCTACTTTTTAAAAAATTTTTTATTATTTTTTTAATTGACATAACGTTGCTTTATAACATTATGTAAATTTCAGGTGTACATCATTATATTTTGATTCCTGTGTAGATTACATCATGTTCACCACCCAAAGACTAATTACCGTGCGTCACCACACACAGGTGCCTAATCACCCCCTTTGCCCTCCTCCCTCCCCCCTTCCCCTCTGGTAACCACCAATCCAATCTCTGTCTCTATGTGATTGTTGTTGTTTTTATCTTCCACTTATGAGTGAAATCATACGGTATTTGACTTTCTCCCTCTGACTTATTTGGCTTAGCATAATACCCTCAAGGTCCATCCATGTTGTCACAAGTGGCCAGATTTCATCTTTTTGTATAGTTGAGTAGTATTCCATTGTGTATATATACCACATCTTCTTTATCCATTCATCCCTTGATGGCCGCTTGAGTTGCTTCCATGTCTTGGCTGTTGTGAATAATGCTGCGATGGACACAGGGGTGCATAAATCTCTTTGAATTGTTGCTTTCATGTTCTTTGGGTAAATACCCAGCAGTGGAATAGCTGGATCATATGGTATTTCTGTTTTTAATTTTTTGAGGAATCTCCGTACTGTTTTCCGTAGTGGCTGCACCAGTTTGCGTTCCCACCAGCAGTGTATGAGGGTTCCCTTTTCTCCACACCCTCTTCAGCACTTATTTCTTGTCCTGCTAATTATAGCCATTCTGACAGCCGTGAGGTGACAAGTCTCCTTTTATGAAAAAAATCAAAACCAAACAAAAAAACTCAGGTGAGATGACCAAGACTGAATTTCACACATGCTCAGAGAGCAGTGACGAGTTAGGATTATAATGAGAATGACAACCATTTGTTGTTACTTATGACATGCCGGGCATTGCTCTAAGAGCTTTCTGTGGATTATTTTATTTATGTGGCTTACCCCAGGAGGCAGGTAATAGAAGAGGATTCCTTGCGAAAATCAAGCCTGAGAAGGAGACAGACTATGCTTTATATGTTCTTCTTTTATTTATTCTGTGATTTTGAACTTTTAGCGCAATAAAGCCCAGGGTACATGCAAGCACGGGGTGGGCTGACTGCTGAGCTCCATCTGATTGTAGGGACCCAGAGAAGGAAGTCCCTCCTTTTAGCTCACAATGTTCATTGGAACCTGTCATGACGGCCTCTTCCATTTCTGACCATTTTCCTCCTAGTGGAAGGAACATTCTGCAGCTGGAGTTGGGACCTGATTTAATAAGGCAATAACCAGAGAAATGCATTTCAATTGATTATTAAGCATTTCTTTATTAGGGCTCAGTAGCTCTGACCCACATAGCCGCTAAGCAGTCATTAAACATCAAAGAGGTTTCTGTTTATATGTTTTGTTTATTTACCGTCATGAACAAACATTATTGCATCAATTAAATGTCGATTAGGGGCCCATGATTTGAATTAGATTATATTCATAGTGTCAAATCATTTTCGTGTCTCTTTTGGAGATAGAATCCATTTCTGTTTTAATATGAAAACACACTTCAATCTGAGTGTTCGAGGCTGTGCCTGGCGGGGTGATGGTGTGGATTCTGTGCATTTCTAGGGCTGATCTTTCCTTTTTTTGGTGTTTGACGTCTGGAACGGGTGATGATGACATTCATTCATCATTGATAGTTTGTGGAGTTGCGGTTTCTCCATGGCAAAATTTCTCTTTGCTTTTTTTGGTTTAATTTCTTAAAACACAAAACAAAATGAAACAAAACGATGTCTCCTATTGCAAAACCCTTAGCTATCACCTCCAGGGTTACACACTTGAGTTCCAGAAATGAAGCTAAGCTCTGCGAAATCAGCATCAAAATCAGCGGCGTTGATATCAGGAATGCCCTGGAAAGAGTGTATAGTTTTCCTAGTCACTTAGTTCAGAAGCAGTGAATTAACATAATTTAACAGGTTTTAAAGAATAATTCAAAGGAAAATTTGGAGAAATTTTTAAATTTGTGAGAAAAGTGCTTTTCAAAAAATGAGATCACATGTAAATCTTGGCTTTTTTAGTCACAGGAAGACCTGGAGGAGGCTGGGTTGTGCCCCATCAGACTCAGAGGGGAACCTTCTGGTTCCCAGAATTTGCCGTCCTCCTGTTGGAATCACTGGGTTGGCTGAGGTAGGACACCCGCCCCCCCCCGCCTCTTTGGGAACTGGGGACTCTGATCTTCCGGGGTGGGAGGGGCAGGCAAGGGTGCAGCCGATTGAAACTTCTCTCCGCCCTGACCCCCAACACAGCCCAGAGAGGCCACTGAGCGAGGCTGGCCCTGGGGAGGCTGAGTTCAGGCTGTCCTGGGTCTGTCCTACAGGGGTGATATGCAGGGTAGAGGGCAATGGGGACAGCCAGGATCTGACTCCAGCTCCATGGGCGCTGGCAGAGCTGTGAGGCTCAGCTACAACCGGCCACTGCCGCCTAGGGAGGGGCAGCCCTCCGGCTCTAGGGCGAGGCTTGTTCCTGGATGAAGGAGGGTGAGGAAGGCAAGCCTGCGGAGAGAGTGGTAAAGAGCAAGCCATCTACTTGGAGAAGTGGGTCATTTGCTTGCTGAAGAGCTTCTCATGTTCTCTTCCACTTCTAGCCTAGATGTTTTCAAACTTTTTTCTTTTTAAGCAATAGAGCTCTTTTACCAAATGACATCCTACAGGAAGTCCAATATGTAAAAAGTTTAAACATATTGAAATGTTGGAGGGTCCAGGGTCCATCTCACTTGCCCCCATGGCCCTTCACCCATGGCGCCCCCAGGCATCTCTGCAGACACCCTCCTGCTCTGCAACCCCGCATCAGTACACAGGACCACCCTGGTCTCCAAGCCAGGCCCCAGCCCAGGTCCCGCTGACAACAGAAGAATCTCTGGGGATGAGACCTCCTTCTTGAAGTCCCGCGCCCACCTGTGGGCGTTCTGGTTCTGTTGGGCTGGATTTGGCCCAAGAATTCACTTTCAACAAGATCCTCAGATGATTGTGATGCTGTGTGCAGCGCTGGGACGAGGGTGAGGCGAGCGAGGGGCTCGGGTGTCACATTTAAGGAGATGCTCACTCTTGGGCTGAACCTGCACCTGCAGGCCCCTGAGAGTGAGGCCTCCTTGAATGTGACACCCGAGGCGCCTCCCCTTCTGGACCCCATTCTTGGCCCTGGCAGTAACCCTGTGAAAATCAACACCCATCGCCCTGTGGGGAATACCTGCATAGGGAGGTGCTCGGACGGGGCTGGAACGAGTGACAGCTATTCAGCCGGTCGTGGAGACCAGCCTCCTGGTTCCCCACGGGGCAGACAACAGAGATCAGGCTGGGAGGCAGTATTCCTAGTAATTTTCATTACTGTTATTCTAAACTTAAGTTTTGATGCTTACAAGGTAGAAGACACAGTGAGAAACAGTTTATAAACATTCCCATATTTTACTCTCACGCTGACCCTGTAACAGTAAACCCGTTTTGTAAATGGGGAGCCGGAGGCTTTGAAAGGTTGAGGTCTTGTCCAAGTTCACGCTGCTAGTTGGTGATGGAGTTGAACCCACACTCATGTCTAATATCCCCAAAGCTTGGGAGATTCACCTTTATGTTGTTTGGAGAAATGGGCATATGGACCTTCCTTGACAGTGGGGACGATGTCCCCAAATGATCCTCACTCTAATATATTAGCACCCATTATGGACGGAAGTGACTGTGTGTGTTTGCCCAGCTAGCATCCCCATCTGCCTTCTTGGAAGAAAATCTCACCCCAACTCTAGCCACAGAGGTCACATGACCCAGGCCAGGCCAGGCAGAATCCCCCATTCCCTTAGGCATCATGCTTGGTCTGGGGTGGACACGGGAACCAAGTCAAAGCAACCATGTATTTTCCCCCGGATTTTTCGGTGAGGAGCTGGAGGAGGAGCTCTTCCTCTGGGGTCACTGAGGGGGAGGGAGGTGAGGGACCGCCCGCAGTCAGAGCTCCAGGAGGGAAGGAAGACAACAGAGAGAAGAGGAGAGCCAGACCTGCTGGCCGAGGCCTGGGGCAAGCTGCTCCACTTCTACAAGCTGCCTGAGCCTGGGTCGTTCCCAGCTATGTCGGGAAACTTTATTTTTTGCTTTAGGCTAAGGCGAGTTAGTTTCTGTTACTTGCAACAAAGGGAATCCTGACTGATTTGACACCACAGTCCCTCCACTCGGAGCCTCCTCTGAACCACCCGACACCCCTCTGGCATTTCCAGGTGGTATTTGTGCCTCTTCCCCTCCTCTCTTTGCAGTCCGTGCTTTTTTCCAGAGTGGCTAAGGGTTCTCTGAATACTAGTTACTCCCAGGAAGTTCCCAACACCACTCTAATGCATTTATTTTTTATTTTTAATTGTGGTAAAATATGCATAACATAGCATTTACCCTCTAATCAATTTTCAATGGTGGAGATCAGTGGTATTAAGTATATTCACACTGTTGTTCAACCATCTTCATCATCCATCTCTAGAACTCTCCATCTTGCAAAACTGAAACTCTATATCCGTTAAACAATAACTCCCCTTTCCCCCCTCCCTCCAGCCCCTGGCAACCATCCGCCTACTTTCTGTCTCTATCAATTTGCCTACTCTGGGGACCTTATATAAGTGGAATCATATAGTATTTTTTTTTGTGACTGGCTTATTTCACTTAGCATAATGTCCTCAAGGTTCATCCGTGTTATAGTGTATGTCAGAATTTCCTTCCTTTTTAAGACTGTATAATATGCCATTGTAAGTATAGACCACATTTCGCTTATTCATTCATCTGTCAGTGAGTGCTTAGGGTGCTTCCACCTTTTGGCTATTGTGGATAATGCTGCTATGGACACAAATGTACGAACATCTCTTCCAGATCCTGCTTTGAATTCTTTGGGGCACAGATCCAGAAGTGGAACTGCTGAATCAGTGGTAGTTCTATTTTTAATATTTTGAGGAACCCCCATACTATTTTCCATGGCGGCTGCTCCATTGTGCATTCCCGCCAACAGGGCACAAGGGTTCCAATTTTCCCATATCCTCACCAACACTTGTCATTCTCTATTTTTTTTTTTTGTAGTAGCCATCCTGACGGATGTGAGCTGGTCTTAACACATTTTTAATAATGACAAGTATATCAGTTTTGCTGCATAAAAACCACCCCAAAATCAGTGGTTTAAAACAACCACCATTAACTCAGCTTATGATTCTCTGAGTTAGCAAAATGGGCTGAGCTCAGCTGGGAGGCTCTTCCACTCTTGGCCAGCCTCACTCATGTGTCTGGGCTAATTTCAAGGTTGATGGGTCTAGGATTACTTCAGCTGGGGTGACTCGTTGGTGCTCCACCCCATCTCTCATCCAGCGGGCTAGCCCAGGCGTGTTCACGTGAAGGCCAGGCAGGCTTCCAAGAGAACAAACTGAAGCCTGCATGCCTCTTGAGGCCGAGGCTTAGAGATGGTGCGACATGACCTCCTCTGAGTTCCATTGGTCAAAGCAAATCATCAGGCTGGTCCAGATTCAATGGGCAGGGAAATTTACTCCACCTCTTGATGGGAGGGCCTGCAAAGTCACATTGCAAAGGGTTGTGGATATGGGGAAGTGAATAATTACCACTGTTTCCCAAATATCTATCATAGCAACTTTTCAACAAATTTTCCTTTCAGGCAGCAAAAATTTGCATTTAGGCTTCACTCTGATGGGCTCACACAGTGCATAAGTTTCAGAGACTCGGGTTCACTCCTACAAGACTAGGCCATGCTGGGGCCTGTGGAATCAAGGCCATTAACTCCTCATTCATTGGCCGTAAGCAGCTGACTCAAGCCTAGCTCTGTCCACGGAGCCCTGCACTCTTAATGACAGCCATTGTGCAGTTGGCTTCTCCATCGTCTTTAGAGGACGCCAACTTGGACCTTCCCCTCTGAGTCCATGGTGACCAGGGGAGCCTCCACAGAGCTCCAGAGCCTGCTTAGAGGCTCAGAATGTCAAACCTAATGAAGACCAAAGGCTTCCAAAGCTCAAAGCCTTCCCAGTGCCTGGATAAACACACAGATGGATTCCAGTGGTCAGAGCTGTTGCTGAGGAAGCCTAGGGGAGCAGGCACCCCCAAGCATTTGTTATGCTGCATAACAAAACACCCCAAACTCAGTGGTAAACAACAACAAGCATTTATTTTTCTTCCCATGGGTCTGTGGGTTGGCTAGGATTCAGCCTGGGCCAGGCTGGACTCCAGGAAGGGGCTTGGGTTCAGGGGGTTCAGCTCTGTTCCACAGAGCCTCGCTCTCCTTGGACCAGCAGCTCTCCAAAGTATCACCCTCTAATGGAGAGTGGGAGGAGCATAGAGGGCAGACGGACCATCCACGCACATCGGAGGCTTCTGCCTGGCCAGGCCTGCTAGTGTTCTATTGGTCAAAGTGAGTCACATGGCCAAGCCGACCATTAGTGGGGTAGAGATGTAAACTCCTCCCCTGGTAGGAGGGCCCTGCGAGTTACATAGCAAAGGGTGAGGTGCACACTCTTTACATGGTGGACTGAGAATTGGGACCAACAGCGCGGTCTACCGTGTGTACCCAGAGGGGTTAGAGGTTGAGGTACTGGGTTTAAACGCAAGTTGTGCAGGTGAAGTTTCATACTTATTTGAGAACGTCTGATAAACTTGGGCCGGATGGGCAGGAGGCTATTTAAAGGAGGAACTGAGGATTCTCACGAGAGTGAGCTCCTTCTGGGATCCTACAGAGCTGGGCCAAAAACCTTGTCCAAGTAACAAAACCTCAGTCCTTGAAGGAACGGGTAATTCTGAATACTGCATGACCGAAGTCCTCAGTTTCCTCCTCCGCCTGGCCCACGTCCTCACCATCGACTCATGACTGGTTCCGAGGGAGGTTCATTGTTTCAGTAAAACTCTGAGACGTTGGGGCCTGAGCAGCATTACTGCGAGTCTCCCCTGGGGGAGGGAAACAGGAAGGGAGGGGCTTTCTCCCCCACATCACAGCCCCTCCCTCTGGGGCTTTGAAACCCCAGTGGTTTCAGAGCATCTGCAATGGCTGTGCTTGGCAGGGGGCAGGGCATGGAAGCAATGGTCCCTACAGGGAGGGGCATTGGTGCCCACCTGTCTGGAGAGGCAGGTTCCAAGTGGGTAGAGAGAGGCAAGATCGAAGATGGAGGAACAGGTGAGCATGCCCTCCTGGGGTCTAGTCTTGGACTCAGTGCATTCGCCAGTCCTGGCTTGCACACTCTCCAGCACGTGCAATGGTCCCAGCCACACTCGGGCTAAGGCCTCAGGCCTAGGCAGGCCTCCCCAGACTGTGAGGCATGATGGTTTAAGTCAGCCCTGTGAGGTGAAGACAGCGATTGCAAACCATCTTTTTAACACCACTCCTTTGTTCACTCAGTGTCAAGTACTTTCTTTGTGCCAGACACTGTGGTAGGGACAGCTGAATAAGAGAAGCTCATCATCTCGTGTAGGACAAACTATGGCCTATGGGCCAAGTCTGGCCCACTATCTCTTTTTGTAAATAAAGTTTTATTGGAACACAGCTATGCTCATTTGCTTCCAAGTTGCCTATAGCAGCACAAGGGCAGAGTTGAGTGGTTGTGACAGAGACTGTATGGCCTGCAGTGGCTAAACTATTCACTATCGGTTCTTTACAGAAAAAAATTTGCCAACCCTTTGTCTAGTGAAAAAGACAAACAAATAAATAGGCAATGACAATATCACATGATAATCTGCGACAGAAGTAAGTTCATGGCTTTAAGGGTGGGGTGGGGTCAGGGAAGGCTTCCTGGAGGAGGCAGTGTCTAATCTGAGACCTAAAGGACAAGTTTAGTAATTTCGGCAAAGGTGTGGGGAAAGATCGCTGGCGGAGGGAAGAAGGAACAGAGCCAGAGGTAAGAGCGAACATGGGGTTGGGGGTGTGGTGTGGCTGGAAGCTAGGGGGAGGTGGGAGCCAAGAGAAGGGGCTGTAAGTAGTGCGGGCTGCATGCCGGGCCCTGATGGCCTTCGAGGAAGCCAATGTTTGTCAGTAGTAGGGTGTGCTCTGCGCTATGACCAGGATGTGAGTGCATTTTGTTCTTTATTCCTTTTAGCACTGAATTTTATTGTTTCCAATTTAGAGACATGAAAATGGACGTGGCAGTAAGGGAACTGGCATTTGTGGAGGCAGGGATGGGTGGAAGGATGATTCTAGAGAGTTTGCCACATCCTGTGAGTGCTGGAGTGGGTTCTGGTTAGTAAGTTGGGGTTGCATCCTGGCCTTGCCTCTGGGCTGCTAAGTGACCAAGGTTAGCTGCTGATCCCTGGGAGAGGCGTCAGGGTCATCGAGTTCCAGAGCATGCTGGGCCCACACTCAGCCATCCCAGTGGGGCCGCCTCCCGGGACAGGGCTCCCTGAGCTGTGGGCTCGGCTCTGGGTCTGGGCCTCCTTGCTCTTCCCTCTCATCAAAGCTCTGCCCTTTGTCCTCAGGCCCGGCCTCTTCCGGGGTCAATATAATCTGCAAATCCACACTCAGGAACAAACTTGGTGGCTCGGGGCAGCCACGTTTCAAGGCCTGTGTGTGAGCCACAGCCATCAGCACTCCCCTTCTTGCGACCAGGGCAGACTTGCTAGGGGATCACCAAACTTTCCCACTGAGGCCAGACACAGCCTCAGAATCCTGCTCAACACAGCCCTCCATCCGTCAGCCAATGCGCATCTCCTCCGTTCCTTCATCCAGGGGAGAGGGTTTACCGTGTGCAATGCTTTCAGCACAAACCGAATCGCTCCCCCAGGCAGCCAGCCTTTTCGTCAACTCTGCTTTTGACCCAGAATTCAACCCAATTCAACAAATGTTAACTGAGAGTCCACAAAGTGTCAAGGAGCAGGGATGATTAAACATGGTCTCCATGCCCTAAGGAGCTCCCATTCTGACAGAGCTTGAATTCCGCTCCCTCTGCAGCGGCTGCCTGCCTCCGCTGCCGTTCAAGGTAGCGTTGGGCACACTGTGTGCGAAACTGCCTCGGCCTTTCCATCCAAGCCGGTCATCCCTCCCTGCCTGTGGCCCTGTGGCCGGGGGCTCAGCCTCTCAGACCAGTAGGGGAGAGAAAACGTAGGCGGGGAGGGGAGAAGACCCCAGGGAGTGGCGGCAGCTCAAGGTAGAAGGTGAAGGCAGGTTTGGGTCAGGCTGCCGTCAATGAACAGTGCATCTGAGCAATGGGAACAGTCGCTAGGGGCTCTGGAGTGCTCCGATGAGGTGGTGCACTCTGGGGCTCTGGCCAGCCATCAGCTCCAGGCCCAGCGGGGGAGAGAGCTGACAAGCAGGAAGCTAAAGTACTGGGGCCTTAGCCCCCAAAGCAGGAACACAGCAGGAAGGAAACTGAGGCAGGGGAGTAGCCAGTCCTACTCTGTGCCAGGGCGGACACACAGGTCCACGCTGCAGATTCGCCAGGCTTTAGAAAGACGTCAGCTCTAGGGAGCCTGAGGGCTGAGCCTTCTGGTCTGCCCCCACGTTGCCCACCACTGGTTCAAGGACACGGGACAGTGGGGTCTCCCTAGTTTAGTTTTCTCTCCAGCAAAATGCATGGCTATTGCAGCCTGCCACTGTCTCCCCGCCGCCAGAGCTGGCAGTCGCTTTGTTCCCCAAAGGGGCACCAGTGCCTTTTCAGACCTTGTCACAGTCTTTGACTACTTGTCTCTCCATGGAGATTTCCAGAATCTCCTAAGTAGATGACGGAAATAGGCAGAGAAGGGAGCGTGTGTGAGTATGTGTGTGTCTCAGTCTCTATAAACACCACAGACACACACACACAGAGTTAAGATCTACTTCATCAGAATCAGTTTGCAAACTTCACTTCTTTAGGATGAAGAGAAAGAAAATTATTATTAACATATCAATGGCACCTCCATGCTGGGAACAAGATTACCCTCAGGCACCGGAGCGCCCAGGGAGGCACAGACACTGTGTTTTAAATGTGCTCTGTCTCCTTTGCTCTCTCCCCCACCCCCGCCTCCACTTCCTTTTTATTTTTATTCTTTTTTTTTTTTTTCATTCCTCCAAGCTTGTTTCTCTTGAAATTTCCACCTTGTGGTTGTGTACTGCTGACTTCACATTTGCTGTGGTGTGAACTCCACATCTGTGAATGGATGACAGGAAAGATTAATAGCTCTGCTCCCTTCTCCTTGACTGTGGGCCCAGCTAATGAATAAATAAATAAATAAATAAACAGAGCTCCAATCCCCTAAATAGAGACCCAGAGCTGGGGAGAAAACAGCATTTTGCTGAATCCATTCTTTAAGGAAAAACCCAACCTCTAATGATCTCTGATTTACATAGTCGGCAGTTTTTCGCTAAACATTTGACAAAGACAGGAAAGTTTGGGGTGGAGGGATGGCCTCCATGTTCTTGGCAGACAGAGGCAGGGGGCCGGGGAAGCCCATAAGCCAAGCTGGGCTGGCAGGAAGCTTGGGCTGGCGATGAGAATGCGATTTTCCGCGCGGATCGTTTCAGAGCAGGGACCACGGAGCCAAGTGATGGTGAAGAGGGCAGCAAAGTGACCCCTCGGGGGCCCAGCCAGGTCCACACTTACTCGGCGGGAGGAAGTTTGAGGCCTCATCAACCAGCTCAGAAAGTCTACGCTTATAAGGAGAGGGAGACAGTTCCTTCCTGCCTCCTTCTCACTTCCAGTTCCTGTGAAAGAGAAGCCAGATGCATAGGGTCGTGCTTCTCAGACTTGAGCATGTGCACAGATTGCCTGGATGTCTTGTTGCGATGCAGATTCTGATTCTGTAGGTCTGGGCTGGGGCTGAGAGTCATCATTTCCAACAAGCTCCCAGGTGATGCTGACGCTGCTGGTCCAGGGACCACACTTAGAGTAGCAGGATGCTGGGGAGGCAATGGCAGCTCGGGCTGCGTCCCCTCCTCTGTGGCTCTTGTCTGAGGCTGCAGGACAGAGTCATCCCCTTCCTGCCATCCCTGGAGATGGGCTGTTATCGGTTCTGCAACCTCAGCTAACACTATGGGCCTAATTATTCCAAGGCACCTTAGCCTAAACCAGCAGGCACATCCTCTCTGGAGCAGGCGTGGAGAGGTCTGGCCTTCACTGGCTGCATTTTTAAAGTCCTGTTGCCTTTCCCCCATCATTGTATCTTTAACAAGGTCCATCATCGAACAGGAAGATGCTGTTGCCGGGTGACCTGGTTGAGGGGCAAGTTCAGAGGCAACGAAGGCGTCTGCAGCCCAGGTGGTGCTGACCAGAGGTGGAGGGTCAAGGGCAGTGGATGTTGGAAGGGTAGAGAGTGGGCTGTGCCTCCCTGGGTGCTCCTGTGGCTGAGGGTAATCTTGTTCCCAGCATGGAGGTGCCAGGAGTTTCAGGGGCCAGAATGCGCATGCACCAGCCGTGGATGTCAACCTGTTGTCCCTGGTACTTGTCAGTTCTCTTCACTCTCTGATGATGAAGCAGAGGTGACAGCAGTCCTGCAGAAACAGGGACAGGAAGCCCCAAGCGCTGGACATCCCTCACATTTGTGGTCCCTCTGGCTCAAGCATATTTGGTCCAAGAAAACCAAGTAACATTCAAGGGGGTGGCCTTGCTTGTGTCCACACCGTGGTGAAGCAAGCAGACCCAGCTGGCTTTCTGCTCTTTCTCATCACTCAACCAGGACGTCCAACACATCCTTGTCCTTGATTTCCAGCTGAGAGGCAGCCCGTGACAGCCCCAAGGCCAGGTTATGAATCACCCCGGTGAGCTTGCTTTCCTACTCCCTGATCATCCTCAGATGACCCCTGGCCCACCCCGGGGAGCTGCTGCCCATCCCGTTCCGCCCTGAGGTGCCTGCCCAGCCAGCTCTGTCTTCATCCTGCACATCCCAACCACCATTTATTTCTCAGAACCTTGGTTTGCTCATCTGTAAAACAGGGGCCACACACCTTCCTCCTGGGGTCTGGGAGGGTGGAGGAGACAACACTCTCAGGTGCTGGGCCAGCAACACAGCCTGTCCTCAACACCCCCAACCTGGGAGGCCACCGTGCCCTTGGCCTTTGAACTGCATCCTCTTTCTACCTGGCCCCCACCCTCCTTTCCCTGGGGACCTGCTGGGCCCTATCTGATCAGCTAATTGAGCATCACTTCTCCCAGGTGTGATTCATAAAACAAATCCCACAGGATGCTTTGCAGAAAAGTCTACAATAAAAAAAAAATTGGGGAGCTGGCCCAGTGGTGTAGTGGTTAAGTTCGCACTCCTCTTTGGCAGCCTGGGGGTTGCAGGTTCGGATCCCAGGTGCAGACCTAGCACTGCTCATCAAGCCATGCTGTGGCGTCATCCCCAATAAAATAGAGGGAGATTGGTACAGATATTAGCTCAGTGACAATTTTCCTCAAGCAGTAAATCGGTTTCACCTTGCTTGACTCTGACCTACCCAAACTAGTCTGACCACAGAATATTCATCGTAACCCTTATTAATGGCTGGGGTGTCAGCAGATGGGAGCAGCTGGTACTTTCCTTCTCCAAAGCCTTAATGCAAGAGTGTGGCTGGTGGCATCCAGGGGCAGGCCTGCACCTGAGGAGGCTGTGTTCTGAGGGTGCAGGCTCTCCCCACCCCAGCCATAAGTTGCAGGCATTTTTATTTGTTCCTGTCTCCTGAGCTTTCTGATCCCGTGATTCCTTGTAGCTTTAGCTTCCAACCTCTGGGCATTTTAGGCTGTCCCCTTGCAGAGAAAGGTGAGGACATAAACTTGCAGCCACCCAGATAAGCCCAACCAGTGCCCCCTGCTCTTTCAACTCCAGGGGTTAAGTCAGAGGTACAGCCCAACCCAGGCCAGGCCCCAAGATGATGTTGTCCATGGTCTGCTCTTGTCCCCTTGGCATCCTCATTCCAGGAGGTGCTAACTGGCATCCACGGCAAGCGTCTGTGACTCTGCCAGAGGGATGTGTCTCTGCTGTTTCTGGGGAAGGCTGGGAGTGCAGACAATTAATGTCCCTGGGAGGAGCCCTCAGCCAGCGCCTGATGGGGTGTATTATGTTTCTGTGGCCACTGTAACAAAATACCACAAACTTGATGGCTTCAAACAACAGAAATTATCCTCTCATAGTTCTGGAGGTCAGCAGTCCAAAATCAGTGTCACTGGGCCAAAATCAGGATGCCAGGAGGACCATGCTGGCTCCAGAGGCTCCAGCAGAGGATCCGTCCTTGCCTCTTCCAGCTCTGATGGCTGCCGGCATTGCTCTGCTTGTGGCCACATCATTCCCATCTCTGCCTCCATGGTCATATTGCTCTCTCCTCTTCTTGGTGTCAAATCTCCCTCTGCCTCCCTTTTACGAGGGCGCTGTGATTGTATTCAGGGCCCACCTGAGTAGTCCAGGGTAATCGTATCTCAAAATCCTTGACTTAATCTCAATCCTTTTTGCCGTATAATAACATTTGCAGGTTCCGGGATTAGGACCTGATATCTTAGGGTCGGGGGAGGGGGGCCATTATCCAGCTTGCTCTACGGAGTCGGAGGATAAACACCCAGCTTCACTGAGGCCTGCTCCACACCGTCTCCTAGAGTTCCCGGAGGGAGCAGAGGGGCCTCCCTCAGTTGTCCACAGCACACACTGCTCGGTAGCACTCTGTGCACACTTCCTTCTCTTCCCTGCCTTATTTCTGGACTCCTCTAACCGGAGGCTCCTGGGACCACTTTCTTAATAAACTACTTGGCCTTGAATCCTCCTACAGGGCTTGCTTCTCGGGGACCCAACCAAGAAGCCAGTCTATCACCAACCATCCACAGCAAAGGTGATAACTTCAATCAACTATCCTTCAAACTCCGAGAATCTTGGTGAGCGAGCCCCGTGGACACCATGCTTGGAGTTGTGGGTGAAGCCGGCTGGGGCAGCAAGAACTCCGTCAGGGCCTGTAGATCCTCCCAACAGGCTTGTTCCGCTCCCTCTCAAAGCAGGTTTGCTTCAGCAAAGGGACAGCACCCCATGTGTGTCCATCTTGACAGTTCACACTGAAGCAGTCGTCTTGCTGGGAGGTGTGGAACCATGGTCCCACCACAATCATCTCTTTGATTCAGAGATTTGACCTTCTCCAGACACGGGGGAGACAAGAAGCCCTTGCTAAGCCAAGCAGCTCGCAGGGCATGTTAAATCTGACAGCTGCTTAGAAGACACATTACAGGGCAGAGGAGCGTAGAGCTGAATGAGGCTCAGGGAACTGGAAGAACAGTCCCATCTCCGTGGCTCCCGAGGACAATGGGCTCGCCATCCAGTGCGGTTGTGGTAAATGCTTTACAACTGGCTCTCTGGGGGAAAAAAACCCCTGATTTGTAACATTTGCCAATTTCTGTGGTGTAAATATTCCCACCATGGCCAATTTCAAGCTACCAATTTGTCCACTGGCTTGAAAAGTTCCTGAAACTTTAATAATCAGCTCTTGCGAGCCAGTTTGAGCTGGTTCCTGCACATCACTACCTTGGTGCTTTATTTTATTCTATTAATTTATTTTTTTTGGTGAGGAAGATTGGCCCTGAGCTAACATCTGTTACCAATCTTCCTCTTTTTGCTTGAGGAAGACTGTCGCTGAGCTAACAACTGTGGCAACCTTCCCCTATTTTGTTTGTGGGACGCCTGCCACAGCATGGCTTGATGAGTAGTGCGTAAGTCTGCGCCAGGGATCTGAACCCATGAACCCTGGGCTGCTGAAGTGGAGCATGTGAACTTAACCACTACACCACTGGGCTAGCCCCTATTTCATTTTATTTTTAAAATCAGACTTTTATTTTATTTATTAGAAAGGATTTTTGTTAAATTTTACTTAAATTTCAAACTTATGGGCCGGCCTAGTGGAGTAGTGGTTAAGTTCACTTGCTCTGCCTCAGTGGCCCTGGGTTTACAGGTTCGGATCCCAGGTGTGGACCCATGCACTGCTCATCAGGCCAGGCTGAGGTGGCATCCCACATACAAAATAGAGGAAGATTGCCACAGGTGTTAGCTCAGGGCTGATCTTCCTTACCAGAAAAAGAAGTAAATAAATAAATAAATTTCAAACTTACAGAGAAATTTGAAGAATGGTAAAATAGACTCCTCGATACCCTTGACCTTGATTCACCAAGTCTTAATATTTTACTACATTTGCTTTAGTTCTCTTTCTAAATATATGACATTTATTATTGTTGTTGTTATCATTGCTGACCCATTTGAATCTTAGTGGCAGGCACATGACCCTTTATTCCTAAGTATGTCATCATTATCTCCTAGAAATCATAGCTTATGTAGCCACATTGACACAATATTATTATCTAACTGTAGCCTGTATTTAAATTTCAGCAATTCTTTCCTTTTTTTCTTTTCTTCTTTTTCTCCCCAAAGCCCCCCAGTACATAGTTGTATATTCTAGTTGTGAGTGCCTCTGGTTGTGCTGTGTGGGACACTGCCTCGGCATGGCCTGATGAGCAGTGCCATGTCCGTGTCCAGAATCCCAAACCAGCAAAACCCTGGGCCACTGAAGCGGAGCGTCCGAACCTAGCCACTCGGCCACGGGGCCGGCCCCCAGCAATCTTTTATACTGTCCTTTATAACAATATAATTTTTTTGATCCAGAGTCCTACGTTGCATTTCTTTGTCATGTGTCTTTTCTCTCCTTTAACCTGGAATTATTCCCTCACACTTTCCCTGTCTCTCATGACATTGACATTTTTTGAAAACTCTAGGAAAGTTTTGTAGAATGTTCTTTAATTTGGGTTTTCCCCCTCAAGAATAGATTTAGATTATGTGTTTGGGGGGTGTTATGGACCGAATGTTTGTGTCGCCCCAGATTCGTGTGTTGAAGCCCTACCCCGACTGCGACGGGATCTCAGATGGGCCTTTGGGAGGTGGGTAAGGTTACATGAGGTCATGGGGTGGGGCGCTTGTGATGGGATTTGTCTGAGGAGCAGAGACGCCAGAGAACTCTCTCCCTTCATGCGTGCGCACTGAGGAGAGGCCATGTGGGCCACCGCGAGCAGGTGGCCACCTGCAATCTGGGAGGAGAGGTCTCAGCAGAAACTGAGTCTGCCCGCCCCTTGATCTTGGACTTCTCAGTCTCCAGAACCGTGAGAAATAAGTTTCTGTTGTTTAAGCCCCTTAGTCTACCGTATTTGTTACGGCAGCCAAAGCTGACTGATACAGGGACCGAGATACTATTTGAAAATTTTTGATAAAGAAATATGCTAATTTAACTTATATAAAGAATACATAGGGAAAAAAGATATGTAGAAGTGAAGAAATGAATATCATTCATTATTACCGCACCCAGAAAGGGCCGTTCCCTCCGCACCCTCTGAGTGTCTTGAGTATGCAAATGCACTTGTTTTTTCAAAAAGGGAATTATATGTACATACTGACATGTCAGGCTTTTATTTTATTAATTAACATGTAATGTCCATATCTTTATATCATTGACTATCTTTAAAACATTTTTTTCACATAGATTTTATTTAGTTGAATGCACAAAAACCTTCTGTGACTGCCGAATATTGCTGTACATTTATATTATTTTGAATTTTTCTCTTATAGAGCTCAGTTCTGGGGCACATACATGATAACTTCCTTGAGAAAAATTCTCAGTTGTGGAATTGATGCATCAAAGGGCTCAAAAACATCCAACAATTTTGATGGGGCTTGCTACATTGTCTTTTGGAAATACACCACCTTCTATTTTACCAGCAGGACACGAGCGTTGCTGTTCCCCGCATCTTCCCTATCACCAGGAATTATTTTATTTTGACCTTTGGCATGGACAGAAAGATGAGTGCTTATTTTTTAAAAAGTATTTTATTATGAACTATTGCATTCAGAAAGATATGGAGATTAACAAAATGAGTGTTTACACACCCAGCACTTGGTCAACTACCAGATCTTAACATTTTCTACTTTTGCTTCAGATTTCTTTTAGCAATAAAACACTGTGGACACATTCGAAGCCCCTCGAATCTCCCTGAGCCCACCCCTCTTCCTTTCTTCTCCAACACCAGCATGAAGATGGCGCTTGTCACTCCAGTGTGGGTTTTATCCTGTCACTGGATTCATGTGGGTGTTGTCATTCACATTCTTTGATGACTAATGACGTGAGTATGTTTTCAGATGCTTGTTAGCCGCATGTACTCTCTGTTTTGTGTATTGACTGTTCAGGTTCTTTGTCTGTTTTTGTTTTTGTTGTTCTTTATCTGTTTGTTGATTAGGACGTTGCAACCCCCTGTCAGGTCTCTGCACTTCCACTCTCTCCTCTCCTCTGCATGTCTTCTAACACAGATCTGGCCATGACAGGTCACTCACGGAAGTCTTTTAAGGCCTCCTCATCTTCTTCTAGACAGAGTTCTAACTCCTCAGCGAGCCTTATGTTGATCTGTCCCGGCCTGCCCCTCTGCCACTCCATGTTCAACCTTCTACCCTCCTAGGTATTCTCCCAACCTTCTAGATCCTTTGCACCAGCCATCATTCTCATATATAATGCCTCTTCATGACTCCGCGTTTTTGAATATGCCATTTCCTTTTCTTGGAATGAATGGCTTGTGGGCTGAAAAACTTTCACTCACCTGCTAACCCCCACATTGACAGTCATCTGCTCCTTCTTGGTGGTCCCATTCAATCTTGTATACATCACAGGACTATAGGACATTATTTATGGACTCCAGGTGTCAACTGGCCTCTCCTGGTCATTTGAGTTCTAGATAAGATTGGGTGAGCTCCCGTTTTATGTCTAAAGTTTATTCAAACCCCCCGTAAATTCTCTGCCTCTCCCTCTGGGTCTTACATTCTCAGCGACACCTCTGCCTTGAGCCTCCTGCCTTCAGGATTTAAGTCTTTAATGAACACTTGCAAATCCAGTTGGAAAACTCAGTCCCTTCCTCGAGGTCCATGAACAACCCCACTCCTTCCAAGTGTTCATGGAGCACCAAGTGAAGTAAAACTTAAGTGAAGACATATTTGGGGGATGAAGGTTAACAGGACAGGAAAATATACCCTGAAATTAACTTCGAGGCACTCCATCATCAAGGCATCAGCCAGTGTCAAAGGATGCCATTTTTTCCAGCTTTCTCTCCCCCTCTTTCTCAACTGTTTCTCTTTCTTACTCTCCCCTGCCCTTTCCTCCCAGCAGTAAGAGACATTTTCTTCCTTTCCTGTGGGGAGAAGTTTAGTTATTTTCCTTGCTGACTCCCTGCCCTCCCTTCGGGTTCTTACTGTCTATCTCAAGCGGCTTGTTGAGACCTTTTCACCAAGACAATCTGCTCCTTGCTCCCCCAGGTGCTGGCTGTTAAGAGGTGTCATCTCTGTTACTCTTGGATGCCTGTCTGTCACTGCCAAGGCACTGGGGACCCCTTGAGGAGAGCGAGGATGAAAAGAACTAGCTTCATTGTTGCAGGAATGGCTATAAGGATGAAATGAGATATTTTCCTCCTCCTTCTTACCAGATGTCGTTATTGTGATTTTTCGCTTCTCCTCACATTGGCGGAATTGACCACCCTGGTCACTGTGTAGACTCAGCTGCCTATGTATCTGAAGGTTTCTCTGGCTCTTGTGACCTTGTCTGCGGACAACTGGCCCTCAAGGAAGGAGAGGAGATAGCATTATATGCCTGCTGACTCTGTAATCCAGGTTTCAGGGGAGCCCGTGTTTAGCTAACCTCTGGGGCTGAGGAGGGCATTGGTGGCATGTATTGGGCACAGGACTGGTTGGTTCCATCTACTCATTGTCCACGTGTCCCTTGCCTCATTTCACAAATATGTTATCAAGTGACAGGTCAACCTGGGTTTCTGATTATGTTTAGTGAGGCCCAGCAAATAATTTTTGCTTCCCTCCATACGTTAACACACACACACACACACACACACTTCTAGGCACCAAAGGGCTATAGGCTTTGTGGGCAGACCCATGCTTTGGTTTCAGGCCTTTCAATATGATCTGGGCTTTTGGGGGTGGTGATGGGGAGGCTACATTGTCGCTTTGAATTGCAAAGTCTCCATCCATAATGCATAAAGGGGCCTCTGTGAGTGGCCACAGCCCCTGTCATTCTGCGGCTCGGGGAAATTAGACAGCTTCAGAGCCCCTTATGAAAATGCAGTGTATTACCACTGCTTTTTGACTAGTGAATTATGCATTCAAGCGTGACAAATTCCAAGATGCTGCCTTTATTAGGGACTCAGTGCCAGGCGGGGTGGACAGTGCTGTCTTCCAAGCTTGTGACAGAATGTTTAATAACTTTTTCTCACTGCGCTTCCCGGAGGTGGTGTTTATATAATATGTATTTCCCCCCTCTTTCATTTTATCAAAACATCGATGCTGGAGATTATTGCTCTATTTATGCATTGGAACCTCTTCCTGGGTCAAAGGGCAGCGTCATTTGAAACGACAAAGGCAACGACAGAAATGGTTTTTTTAACCAATCCGTCTCATGTGTCTGTGGCCTTGGACTTCTTGGTTTTTCAAAGACCCATCTGTTTGGAGGAGTCAGCCCCTTCCTGAACTTTAGGCCTCGAGGCAGGAGACAGCGTGTACCATCTCCTGCTGTTCCTTCACTAGATGGGGACCTGTGATGGTACCCAGGATGCAAGAGTCATCTTCCCGGGAGTGGAGGCAGAGGAGCGCAGGGAAAACTGCCTAGAGATAGTCTGAGCCGTTCTTTCCTTATTTAGGCTTCAGTCCAGTCCCGTCTGTCATGCCAGGTAGGGGTAGGTGCTGGGACTGCCCATCTGACTGTGCTGCCCCTGTTTTAAGGTTCATCTCTAATAAAAAGGTCCTGCTCGGGGTGCTGTGTCCAAAGGTCCCAGAGTTTGTGCTTTCCTGCCTTTCCTAAGACATTCCCTGCGCAGCTACCTGAGGGACTGTTCCAGCCAGAAAATCTGACCATATCGCTCCTCTGCTTTGAGGTCTCCCATAGCTCCCCATTGCTTGTGGGGAAAAATCTAAATTCCCAAGCCTGGCTTAAAAGGTGCTTGATGATCTTGACCTGCTGACCTTGCCAGCCTTCTTGTCACACACCTGGCTCTCATGCCACGCTCCAGCCAACTATGCAATTGTGACTTTCGTGCTTGTAACTTTGTGACTCCCAGAATATGCAGGGCTCTGACCCTTTTACGACTTTGCACATGCTGTTCCCTCTGCCTGGAATGCCTTCCTCTACTTATCTGTCCGGCAAATTCCCTCCATCTTTTAAAACCCAGCTCCGGCTCTGCCTCCTATGGGGAGTCTTCCTTCGTTTCCTGGGCAGATCCATGCCCATGTACTCCCCGTGTTCGTACACACCACCACTGGAGCAATAATCGCAGCAGATTTCAATCCCTGGCTTATCTTTCTCCCCACTTTGTTCTTAGTGGAACACCTGGATTTAGTCGGTGCTGAATAAATGTTTGCTGGCTGTTCATGTGGCTTCTTGGGTTGCCTAACAGAGAACCTTGGCCAGTTCATTCATGCATTTGACACCTATGTATTGGGCACCTAGTGCATGCCAGGAACCCTGGAACCTCACCTTTCAGTTCCATTACCTATGGGCAGTGTAACTTGGAGCACATTCCGTAATCTCTCTGTGCCTCAGTTTCCTCCCCTGTGAAAGGGGATATGGTAGCACTTCATTTATGGCAAGTTAGTGA
This sequence comes from Equus przewalskii, assembly GCF_037783145.1. NCBI lineage: Eukaryota > Metazoa > Chordata > Mammalia > Perissodactyla > Equidae > Equus > Equus przewalskii. The sequence continues at coordinate 29,136,246 of NC_091851.1, forward strand.
GAATTAACTGGGCTGATACATGTCCAGTGTCTCAAGGACAGCCCCTCTTAGCAAAGGGGCTGGCACTCTGTAATCATACGATAGATGTTAGGTCCAACAATAATAATATCATTATCATAATTATATTGTATTATTATATGTTAATATTATAGAATATATTTCTTATAGTATAAACATTCTTCTTCTTCTTCATGTTACTTGCTCTCCTTGAACCGCCTGGGCCTCCATCCTTCTCTGGCTGCTTTGCCCTGCACGTGGCAGATGGGATGTGGATCATTTTAATTAGGTTTTATTGGGCTGTTATATGGGTCATAATTGCGGCCATCCTTCATTTTCATGGGGCTGCTGACACAGCCTCGATTTAGACATGATGATATCTTGACAAGACGAGTCCTGTATCCAAAGGAGCCCTGTTTGAGGGGCCAGAGCTGGGGCAGAAAAAGGGCCTTTCTGAGCCCTCAAAGGCAGAACTGGAATAGATTAACACCAGGAGGGTTGATCAGTGAGGGAGGAGATTGTGGCTCATGGTGGCACGCACTGTGTGTCTGTTGGGGCCACTCCCATGGGGAGTGGGGTCATTCACCCCACTTGGCCGTGTCTTCCAGTCTCACCACTGGATCCCCAGTGCCTCGGACAGCGTCCAGCATAGAGGAAGTACTGGGAAAATGTTGGCTGATGGAAGCCACGCTTCCAAGTGCTCAGGAAGGCCAGAGCAGGGAGTGTGACTGAGCACACGGGCTCGTGATTGCGAGCTGGTGGACCGACGCTGGGATCAGAGGCCTGTGATGCCCTTGGGAGCCCCGAGCAGAGGCTCAGTGAGGCACTGGTATTGGGGAGAAGTCAGCGCAGGCCCATGGCCTGGTCTTGCCCAGGAGCTCCAGCTATCTGGGTCAGCGAGTATGTAGGCTTAGCATAGGTGGATTGTTGTTCAGCAAATATTCACTCACCTCCCTCGGGGGTAGAGTCATAGTTCCCTGCCCCACTGATGTTAGGCTTGCTCAAGTGACAAAACCTTAGCAGACTTGACACAAGAGGAAGCTGTAGTATGCTTGTGTGATCTGGCATCTGCCCTTCTCCATGGCTGGAGATCCACTGTCTGGAAGAGCATGTCCCCGTTAACCCCAGAATGAACACGGCTGGAACAGGCCTGAACCCAACTGGCAGCCTCAAGCCAAGTGCAGGCAACTTTCAGCTTGAAGCGGAGCCTAGAAAAGCCAAACCCAGTGAACCGGTAGCCCTGGGTGTATGAGAACAAACACGTCATTGGAAGCCTTTGAGTTTTGGGGCATCTGTTATGCAGCATCAGTGTGGCAGTAGGTGAGAAATACAGAGTCCTTCGGCAGCTCCATGGGATGTGCTTCATATATTGGGCTTCTATGTAAAATTATGTTTGAATAAGAGTTCAATTGTTGAAAACCTCTAGACCAACGGTTCTCAACCAGAGGGAATTTTGCCCCCCAGGGCACATTTGGCAATATCTGGAGACATTTTGGGTTGTGACAGTTCGTGGGCAGTGGTATCTACTGGGTAGAGACCAGGGATGGTGCTGAACATCTTACAAGGCACCAGACAACTCCCCCAAAACAAAGAATTAATTCAGTTCGAAATGACAGTAGTGCTGAGGTTGAGAGCCCTGCTCCAGTCCAGGGAACCTCCAGCACCAAATATCTCGCCTCCCTCCCCTTCCTTCCCTCCCTCCAAAAAGACAGATATATGGCCAGCCTCAGGGAATTTATATTGAGTGCGAGAACTCAGACAAATAGGTATGAACCAGTGAAATAATTATGATAAATGCTATGCAGGTGGCTGTAGCAGAGAATAACGGAGGGGACCACCTTTAGACGGGGTGACTAGGGAAGGACCAGCTTCAGCCTCTCCGAGTGGCTGACATAAGGAGGAGGAAGAGGAGGAACCAGCTGTGGGAGAGCCAAAGGAAGAGTGTTCTGGCTTTGGCATCAGCAGGTGCGGCGTTGCTGAGGTGGGAAGAAGCTTGGTGAGATCTGCAAATCAGAAAGGGCCCTCGTCTGATGGAGGAAAGGTGCTGGCCAGCCCTGCTATTTCTGGCCTGGGGTTGGAGTTTGCTGGCCAGTTTGCATGCTCCACATCTGCACTGTGGAACTCCCAGAAATTCGTGTGGACTCCCGAGTCTCGGGGGCTCATGAGGGTCCAAACTGAAGACCAGCAAGTTGCCACAATGCCAAGTTAAAAAATTTCTTACAGGTACAAGGCTGAAAGTTGATCAGCCTTCAAAGTAATGGGTTTGGAATGTACTCATACGACCACCACAATCCATGGCACATTCTGTTTAAAATGTACTGGGCGACGTGGAGTGTGACCTCACCATGACTCAGGCACCTGCTCAGGTGGCTCAGCTGGATTGAGCTCCTGGGCCCTGCAAAATGGCTATGTTCTCCTCGCTTCCACCCTGGCCCCTTCCAGTGCAGCCTCCACGGGAAAGCCAGCACACAGTGGGGTCACTTTGCCCTACTCTGCTCTCGGGATCAAATCCAGACTCCTCACTGTGGCCCGCAAGGCCCCTCATGATCCTGTCCTTGCCAGCCCTCCCATCTCATCCCATCCCATGGGCTTTGCCACCTCAGGGGGTACTCACACCTTTCCTGCCTCAGAAGGGGGCTTCTTCTGGTTCTCAGGACAGAGCAGCCCCCCGACCCCTTTCTCTTCCCAGGATACGATGAAATCTCTTTGGACTCAGCATTTTCAGGCTTGCTGTCCCCTCGGCCTAGAATGTTCTTCCTTGAACACTCTTGCACAGTGGGCTCCCTTCCATGCTCAGGCGTCAGCTGAAACATCTCCTCAGAAAAACCTTCTCTGACTCCCCAATCCTAAATCATCCCCCTGCCCCCTTCTCCATCTTCCCTCCTGTTTACACCCTCTGGAACGTTTCACCCTCACTGGAATCATCCTTCCTGCATGCTCGCTTGTTTATTGCCCTTGTTTATTTATCTCCAGCATCCAGGACAGTGCTGGCACATAGAAGGTGCTCAGTAAATACCCACCGACCCAGTGAGTGAGTGAGCGAAGGGGTGGAAAGCGATGAATAATGCATCAACCATTAACCCACTGCTGGCCAGGACCACTTCTACCTGAGTTGGTACAGTAATGTGAGGCAGGAAGGTCACGCGGCTGGGTCACAGGTGTGAGCGTGTGTACTAACCACAGGGCAGTGTGAGGGGCTGAATGGTATCCCCCCACCCCCAAATTCACATGTTGAGGTCCTAGCCCCCAGTACCTTAGTATGTGACCTTATTTGGAAATAGGTCTTTACGGAGATAATCAAGTTAAAACAAAGTCATTAGGGTGGACCCTAATCCATTGACTAGTGTCCTTATGAAAAGGGAAATTTGGAGACGGATGTGCACACAGAGAGAACGCCATGTGAAGATCGGGGCAGAGATTGGGGTGATTGTTCCACAAGGAAGCTGAGGACCATCAAAGGTTGCCGGCAAACCTCCAGAAGTGAGGGGCCAGGCCTGGAACAGATTCTCCCTTACAGCCCTCGGAAGGAACCGGCCCTGCCAACGCCTTGATCTTGGTCCTCTGGCCTCCAGAACAGTGAGGGACAAATTTCTGTTGTTTACGCCCCCAGGCTGGGACACCTGCTATGGCAGCCCTAGCAAACCCGGGTGGACAGGTTGGAGGCAAAGGGCCTGCCTGGAGGTGTTGTGGAGGGAGGTGCTGTCCAGGGGCCCCCCTTTGAGTGGGATGGGCTCCGGGTGGGACTGGGGAGGTGGCTGAGGGTGGGGCTGAGGCTCGTATGCTTGTTCCCATCTTGGCCCTGGGCCAGGCTGTGATGGAAGCTGCAGGCCTGTGCTGGCCTGGGGCCTTCACATCGGCCCTCCATGGTGTGTGTGCGTGTGTGTGTGAATGTGTGTGTGTGTTGGGGATGTGGAATATGGCAGGGCACAGAGGGGAGCCAGAGCCAGAGGCATAATTAGGACACGGAGAGGAAGAGCCGAGAGCTGGCAGGCCCATTTCTCCTGGAAGAGAAAAATGAGACGGTTGGTTGGCTGTGAGTTCTTCAGCTGAGTCCCCATCCCTAATTACCACCCAGACCGAGCCTCTGGGCAGTGTTGGCCTGGCCCATCTGCAGCCTCCGACAGGCTCAGGATCCAAGCCAGGTGGTGGTGTGCAGGGCCTCGTGGCCAGAGAGTGGTGAGAGGACTTTAATTAAAGAGCTAATTACCGTGACTCCACTGGAACATCCGCAGCCTCCCAGCCGGAATGGATCAGGACTCCCTCTCAGTCTGGGCTTTCAGAGCTGCGCTTCAGTGTGGGTGGGTATCGTGTGCCCAGGATGTGTACGTGTGTGTGCACCTCGGTGTGTGTCCATGTGCTTTCACATGTGTATTATGTGCATGTGTGTGCAGCCCTATGCATGCGTGTGCACACGTGTGGGTGAGTTACCACACATGTGTCTTGCATTTGTATTTGTGCATCTCTGTGCGTGCGGGTGGGTATCTGGGAACATGTGCAGATATGTGTATTCATGGTCATGTGTATGTACATGGGCGAAGGGATAAATACACGTGTGTGCAAGTGGCGTGTGTGTGTGCAAGCTTATATAATTCTTTTGCTTTGCCTATGATTAGAGCTTTGGTGATTTGTCTGTGTTCCTGGTCTCGTGTGCAGTGTGTGTGAGCGTGTATATATGAACAGCGTTCCAGCCAGGCAGCATCTGTGTTTGAACTGGGCTCTCGGATGTTCCGCTCAAGGCAGGGGAGAATGTGGAGACTACAGGGGATGGGTGAAGGGGGACTGGTCTGTGGGGTGGGTGGTTGGCAGGGAGGGGCTCAGCCCTGCCCTGATGCCCTATTTAGTTGTGCTGGACCAACTGTGGAAGCTGTTCCAGCCAGCCTGCCAGGGACAGAGCAGGAGTTTTGGCTGAGGACAGCGGCAGGCGGGTAGTTCCGTGAGGACAGCGTGAGTCCCCCCGGGTGAGCACTGTGCTTCCTCCTTAGCGCTCCGGTCTCCTTGGTGGTGCAGAGCTGGGGCTGCTGCTGGAGGGCAGGGAGGCACATCTCCGTGTGCAGTGCGGGGAACTCCAGGAAGCTCTCATGACGGGATTTCAGGGAGATGGCTTCATGAGGACTTTTGGGGGTCTGGGGAAGAAAATTGAAAAGGTCTCGTTCAACTGCAAAACAGAATAAGTTTTGAACTCCAGACACACTCAAGGTCTCAGGCTGGCAAAAAAGGAAACTTATGCTGTTTGCAGAGGTAATATGGTCTGTCTGAATCCTTGAACAATGAGCACAGGGATTTTGAGGAGGCTCAGGGTGAACATAAAGAGATTGGAGGAGTGGAGCGGGGGCCCTCGGTCCATGGGAAAGGACTGATGAGCACTTAATGACCAAGGAGAGCAGAAGGACCGTGTGTGCGGGGCTCGGCTGGGTTCTACAGAGCAGGAATGGGTATAGATGGAGCCCTCAGGATGGCGAGCTGGAACAGGGGAGAAGTTGGCCCAGTGACAATGTTGATCAGCTCCCTCTCGTGTCTTCCTTTCTCTCTCTTCCGTTGTATAGATCTTTTCCAAGGAGTTTGAAGGATCGCATCTAGGCCCCCTGGGAACCAAGGGCGCAGAGCCAGAAGAGAACGGAAGTTGTGGGTAAAGTATTTCCTTGGCAGTTCATTAAATCACCTTTCTCTTTGTCCAACTGGTGTGTCAGGAGTTGTGGATGGCACACAGCTCACAGACCCAAGCGCCCCCACAGCCAGCAGTCCCCTTTGCTCCTTCAGGGCCGTGAAGTAGGGGGATCTGCCGTGATCCCTGCCATGTAGAGGGGTGGACAGTCCTTGACCAAAATAATTTCTTAAATTGTCCTAACCTGCTAGAGAAATGCCTCTGGTCAGGCAAAACAGTTACTGAAACACTGGCCTCCATTTCTTGTGCTTTAATGGACACCTTCTGTGAATTAATTAGCCTGTAATAGGAGCAGTAATAATAACTCCAATAATAAGAATCAGGGCCACTGGCAGCCCATATACCACCCTTGTGAGGATTAGAAAAAGGCACCATCTCAAGGCAAATAGGTGACTAACAGGTGTCCACTTTGGGTGGCCAATGAGAAAGAGGTGTTCCTCCTTCTGAGCCAATGCAGCCCCATCGAGGTGCATGGCTTGGGGATGGAACCCAGGCCTGACTCCAGCTGCACTGGACACTTTGATGGCTAGTGCCCGGGCACAGGGGTCAAACTCCACAGCCGTGTGTGACAGCCTGGGGGATGGGCAACATTTTTCAGGTGTTTACTGAGCGCCAGGGACTGTGCTAGAAGTGATGCACACATTATCTTACCCAACCTTCACTACAACTGTGTGGCCCGAGCCCCGTTAACCCCATGTTACAGAGAAGGGAACTGAGGCTTCAGGGGTTATGCGTGTTGTTGGAAACCACACGGCCTTTAAGAGGGTGGGTGGACGGTCCTTCAGGGAGGTCCAGGCTGGCAGGTGTGGAAGGATGGATGGGAGCTGAGCAGATGCTGTGGGTGCTCCACCTGTGTGTCCTCCAGATCCTGGTTCCACCCATGGAGTCTTACTCCCTTTCTGACAGAGGCGTTCCCTCAGACAGCGTGTGGGGAGGGCCGGAAGTGCTGACGGTCAGCATCCTGGGGAGCAGCCCCTGGCCAAGGAGGATGGGAGTTGGTGGATAAATACGCTGGCTCCCCAACTCCCTTGCCCTTCCACTGGGACAATTCTGAGGCTTGTCCTACCCCATCTCCTAGAGGTTCCCAGTGGATTGAACCCATTGCCCACGGGGCTTCCTAGCTCGTGACTGGACGCTATCAACTATCTTCCCTTCCCTGTGTCACTCTCCTACACCTGGCGCCTTACCTGGGACTGCCTCCCGGATAAACCACTTCTTCTCAGATGCTGGTCTCAGGGTCTGCCTCTGGAGGATCCTGACCTGAGACAGGGGTCTTACAATCATCATTCTCAAGCCCACGGCCAGCCTCACCTGTCCAGAAAGCAAGAGCTGGAGCTGCTTAAGGAGAAAGGGAGCTGTCATGGGAAAACCCTGTACCTGGAGCAGCGCGGTGGAGCTCAGAGTGGAGTTCATTCCAGGGGGGTTCCCAGGGCAGGGCCAGCACCTCGGACAGTTCCAAGGGGGATCAGGGAGAGCAGCCCAGCAGGAGTGTGTGAACATGTGTGTGCATGCAGGCGCCCTGTGCACCCCCACACAGATTCTGGGCACCAAACAGGGCTCAGCCTCACCTAGTCTTCTGGCCCTGTGGGCTCTCAGTTCCCAAACACTGGGATAAGAGACCTCCCTGGGGACAAGGCTGGGAAGCAGGGAAGGAAAGTGGGTGGCAGGAGTGTCGGGGTGACCGAGGACACAGCAGCTATTGCGCGTGAAAGGCACTGCACTGGAAGCAAGCACGCTGCGTTCGAATCCCTGCTTTGTCCTTAAGTGCTGTGTGACCTTGGGGAAGTTACTGCTCCTCTCTGGGCCTCTCTGCCTCCAACACTCTGGCGCCTTTGAGTTCTGCATCTGTCCTTACACATGGCCTCCTTGCCACAAAGTTCAGAAAGTCAGCCCCTTGTTTGCAACTCTTACCAGGAATTGAGGGGATGGGTTCATTTTACTGAAGTCTTGGGGTGCTAGTGTCTTAGTCAGGGTTCTCCAGAGAAGCAGAACCAATAGGATAGATACAGATTTACAGAAAAAGATTTATTATGAGCGATTGGCTCACAGGATTATGGAGGCTGAGAAGTCCCGCAATCTGCTGTCTGCAGGCTGGAGGCCCAGGAAAGCTGGTCGGGTAGCTCCAGTCCAAACCCGGAGGCCTGAGACCAAGGGTAGCTGACAGTGTAAGTCCTGGTCTGAGTCTGAAGGCCCCAGAACCAGGAGCATGATGTCCGAGAGGAGAAGATGGATGTCCCAGCACAAGCAGAGCAAATTCACGCTTCCTCCACCTTTGTGGTCTATTCAGGCCTTCAACAGATGGAATGAGGCCCACCCCCACTGGTGAGGGCCATCTTCTTTATTCAGTCTGCTGATACAAATGCTGGTCTCTTCCAGAAACCCCTTCACAGACACATCCAGAAACAGTGTTTTACCTGCTCTCTGGGCATCCCCCAGCCCAGTCAAATTGACACATTAAATTCACCATCACAGCTGGGGACGGGATCACACCCATGGTGCACAGCATTCGACTGCTCGCTCTTTCTACTTCTCTCATATCAATTCCCATAAATTCCTCTCCTTGAATAGGACGATCAGGGCAGCTTTCACAGACGCACGTAACCCATCTCCTTGTGGAACTTAGCAGGACAAAGCTGGACAAGGCTGCCTCTTGACCAGCCTCCTTAGAAACCTGCTGGGCTTGGAAACAGCACAACTGTCATCCTGTTATGTCCACATGGGACAGAGACTGTCTGTTGAGTATCATTTCACATAAGCGGAGAGTTTGGTATCTACTAAAGGTGTGAAAACTCTTGAGGAAAATAAACTCTGTGGACACTGGCAGCTCCAAAGGGAGAGCAGCAGCTTTGCAAATGGCTCTTCAATATGAATAGCTCTGTAAAGGGCAGGCTCGTGTGGTCCCCACAAAAATCTTGCAAGGCGGGCTTGGTTATTCCGATTGTCTCATCACCAGAAATCCTCATTGAAGAACAAGAATGATGTTCCCATTTTACAGCTGAGGAAACAGAATCCCAGAGATGTTGTGTGTTTGGTCTCCTAGAGGAGTCAGAAAGCCTTTTGCTACAAGCAACAAAACCTCAATTAAAATCGCCTTAAACAATGAGGACAAGCTGTTAGCTGGGATGTTGAGACGTCTGGACGTCAGGTGGCTCCGGGTTGGCCGATTCGGCAGCCCCTGAGCTGCTCACTGACTCAGGTTCCTCCTCTGCACGCCCTTCCCTCTTTGAACTGCTGCCAGTTTGCAGGTGGTTTTTAAGTTTTTGGTCCAGCTAGTGCAAGGATGGACCCCCTTAGTTCCAGCACAAGAGGGGTGAGGAGGTAGGACCAGGGCTGGGGGCGTTTCAGGGCTGACTTGCAGCGATTCTGTGAGCAAGGCCTGACTGAGAAGGACGTTGAGTGTCTTTGCCCTTCACCCCCAGTGGTGACCATTCACAAAATGTTCCAGGGGTCACCGACTGTTTCTAAGCGGCAGTCGATACGGTGTTTGGAGCAGGCAGATCTGCTCTGTTAGTTTAGGCGATGCTGGCTGCTGTAACAGGGAAACCCTGACACCCAGGGGCTCGGCATAATGAAGTTTATTTCTTCTCACATGAAGTCCACGTGGTGGCGGGGTCCGGGGAGGGCCTGCTCTGCAAAGCCATTTGGGGATCTAGGTTGATGGGACTCTGCCCCTTCAATCCAGGGTCAGCCTGGATTCCATCAGCCAGAGCCCGGAGGGCAGTGCGTGGGGGTTTGGTGTGGGCCACCCCTGGGAGCGGCACACATCCCTCCTCTCATTCCATCGGCTGGGACTCAGTCACATGCCTATGTGCAACCCTAAGGGAGACTGGGAAATGTCATCCGGCTGTGTGCCCGGGAAGAAGAGGAAATGGGTTTGGGAAGCCAGACTGGTTTGAATCTGGACCCTGCCGTACGCTATTTGTGGGCCTTTGACTCCCTGAATATGCCCGAGGCTGTTTCCTCACTGAAGGTGAGAGTGGCAGTGATTTGCTGTCAGCGCTGTGATGTGGGTGTATTGCATCCTTTCTTCCACACTGGCACGGAGACAGGGGCCACGCCTGCCGAGCTCTTGCCTCTGTTTCCAATTGCACACGTACTTGTAGACTTCCTGGGTAAGGACTCCTCCCCTGGAGTGAAAACTCTACCAGAACAGGGGCCATCTCATCTTAATCAGAGACGCAGCCGTATCCACTGGCCTGGAGCCCGGCGCTTAGTAGGCATTCAATAAATATACGTCGAGGGAATGAAAGTTCATGTGAGTTAATATGAATGCACACGTGTAAGATTTACTCCTTTAAAAATCCTTCCTCCATAAGTATTTCCACCCCTATGTTCCATCATGACGTGGTGGGGGGAGGGAGGAGGATGGGCACCTTCCTCCCAACCCCAGCGGAGCCTGAACTATAAATAGCTCCAGTTGGATTCTGACTGCAGATTCCTCCAGCAAAGTCAGCATCCCCAGGAAGTCTCATCCTAGATGGGGACCAGGAGTGCTTCCTCATTAATCACGGCTCTTTAATTAACAGCTCTGAGCCCGGAACAAAAGGTGCTTACCGGGAGAACGCCAGCGGGCCCTGAACTCTGGCCGCCTGTTTTTATTGGGAGGACGGGGCGCCTTGGGGAGCAGGCCTGGCATGGCTAGGCACTCAGCCCGGCAGGGGTTGGGGTTTGGAGGGTGAGCAGCTGGCAGGCTGGTGGCCTGTCTTTGCCTCGGCCGTCACCTCACAGAGCTGACTTGACTCTGAACAAGTTGCCGGCAGCTCTGTCTTCCCAGGGCCCTCGAAGGGGAGGTGGCGGGAGCAGGACAGTCTGGGACAGCAGTCTCAAAACTTGGCTGCATGCTGGAATCACTCGGGGAGATTTAAAAACAGTGATGCAGAGTCTCATGAAGTTCTGATGTAATTGCCCTGGGATGGGGCCGGCAGTGGGAGTTTTCGAAGCTTTGAAGGGGATCCCAATGAGCGGCACAGTTTGGGAGCCATTGCTCAGGGATGGTGGATGCTGGACGATGCTGAGGCTTGACCAAGAGCCTGGCTGCATGACTGGGCATGCCTACGGCCCGGGTCCATCAACGGCCCTCCTGCCTCCTCTCCTCCATGTTGAGTGGACGAGGCAGGAAGGGAACCTGCAGGTTCCTTCTCATGCCCTGCTTCCTGAAGATGCTCAGGGGAGTGCAGGACCAGAGAAGCAGGAGCTCAGGGCAGAGGCTGGACAGGGGGAGGAAGCCCAGCCTGGCACAGGATGCTGTGGCCCTCAGGCATCCAGTAGTGTAGCGATTCTCCCCAGCAGATCTCTGACCTGCTTTGCAAACTCCTGCTCCTGTACTCTGAGCACTGATGAACGGGCTCCATACAACAGACCCGGGTCATTACAGAGTCCTGTTAGCTTGGTCCTCTCTGGACATCAGTCTCCTCATCTATGACTCGAGGACCTCACACTTCACAAATTCCCAGTGTGTTTGACATGTAGTAGGTACTTAGAAAATCCTTGTCTAAACTCAAAAGTCCAAATCAGGGACAGCAGAGTATTCATCCCACATGCCTGCCCTCAACTGATTGGTGACAGCCACTTGAACAGGAATTTGAGGAATTGAGGATCAGTAAAAAGGAGGCTAGGATTGATTAGTGATGTCTGTCAGGGATGCAGGAAGGGGAAGTGATGGGGTGAATGTCATTAATTAGTCATCCTGGTCTAGATGTAAACCTTATGAAGTTAAGGACTGTGTTTTTCTTGCTCACTTTTGTGTCCTCAGCGTTTAGGAGAGAGCTGGTATAGATTAAGCACTCAAATGTCTGTGGAAGAAAGAAAGCACATCTGTTCATTTTTCCTAGCTATAATTCCCTTGACCCCATTCTTCACGGGGTCTTTTCCTCCTCTGAGGAGTTCTATTTACGGAGTTCAGATTCCTTGTCTCCTTTCCTACAGTGATGCTGTCAAGTTCTTTCAGTTCTTTTGGAGAAGGGCTGGAGTGATCAAGCGAGAGCTGGTCCTGCAGTCAGCCACCTCTGTGCTTAAGTCCTTCGGGTAGCACAGGCCCCAGCAGTGTGGTGTGGGCCATCAGTACTCCTCTCTGAGCCTCAGTTGTCTGTTACATCATATGGGAATAATACTCATTTCCTCTCATGTTGTCCTGGTAATTACATGATTACGTGAGTCTAAAATGCCCGGAAAAGTAAGAGCTCTGAGTTGGTTCACTTCTGAATTTCAAGGGCCAAAGTCGTCTGCCCTTTCTTCCTCGCCTTCGCATACAACTGCAGTGGGGTGAAAGCATGAATGGTCACCTTCTCCTCCTCTTGACCTCACTTCTTCGCTCTAAAGTCCTTGTTCTCCACCTCCCTAACCCTTCTCCACCCACCAGGAATCAGCTGTTCCAGTTTTCAAGCTTCTCCTCGGTCTAGCCACTGCGCTCTATGCATATGGTTTTATTTCCCCAAACTGAAGATTCCAGGATGATGCCTGTCCAGCTGCTCCCTCTCCCCAGGTGCTGACGTCCCCCAGACTCTCAAGTGAGGGTGAAGTGTTAGAGGTCATCCCTGGGGCTAATCTGCGTAGTTAGCAGTTTTCCCCAAACGGTGTTTTTTGCAATCCACGTCAGAGCTCATGAAGTGTGCAGATTCCGAGACCCCATCTAAGACATGTGGAGTGAGACCCTTTGGAGCGGAGACTGGGAATCCATGAGTTTCAAGCACCCGAGGGATCCGGACTCACTTTAAACTTTGACGATAACTCAGAGACTGTTCTTTAGCTCGATGCCACTCCAACGGTCCCCTGGGATGCCCTGGTCTTTCTCTTGCTGGCTTCAGCCCTTTCAACTCTTTTGGGGCTCGGGGCCTGGCATTGGTACTTCTAGAAAGTCTTCTGAGTGATTTGAATGGGCATCCAGGGCTGGAAACACCAGATCCCTGAGATTCCAACTTTAGAGGAAGAAGGGGATCCTTGGTCCTCTGCTTATTTCAAGAGTTTTCTCTGTCCTTCTCTCTTATGTCTTAGAGATTGGGGGAAGATTCTAGACACCTGAGGGCCCTTGTATGCAGTGGACAGAGTTACCGTGTATTAAAATCTCTTTTTACTCACGGACTTGGCACTCATTTCTTCCTCTTGCCTCCATGGAACTGGTGTAGAATGGTGGTAATTTTGCTCATTTTCTTCTGTCACATACAATTTAGTACTCTTATATCTCTGTTCTCCTAACCCATGCAGCTGGCAGGAGTGTGGCATGGTGCCCAGATTCAGGGTGGGCACGAGAGGGATGGGGAGACCCTCGAAGGACCAGCTGGCCCCAGCACATCACTGGTGCTGCCCTTTCTCCAGGAGACGAATCCTTGTTCTGGTATTGCAACCACCGAGGAACCCTCCAGCGTCTACAAAAGCATCTCTGAAGGAGAGCTCGCCATCTCCTTAGGCTGCTTTCTCCAGATTGGAGAAGTTTTGGAGGTCAATTCTTCCCTATCCCCTTGGTCTTAGATTACATCAGACGAACTCTTCACTCAGGTAATTCTCATCCTTCAGATCTCAGCTTCAATGCTGCATCCTCAGGAGCCTCCCTGACTCCCCCCTTTTATTTGGCACCCCCATCCCCTGCCGTTTACTGTGCCAAGTTATTAACTTTATGACACTTACACAATTGGTAACTATACTTGCTTGTTTCCCTGTTTATCACCAGTCTAGTCTTCTTTACCAATGATAAGATCCATTAAGGCGGGCACTAAGCTTGTTTTATTCCTGCCAAGAAATAGATGTCACACTTGAATCCCATAGTTTAAGATTAATAAAGGGACTATTAACAAGAGTGCAGAGGGGTCTAAAGGAGTCACTAAAGGCTGGTGCAGCACCCCAGGGCTGGTGCCACTAAGAAGCTGTCACTAGCCCAATGACTGAAGGGCAGAGGATGGAAGTGATCCTGGACCTCCGAGGGAGCAGTGAGGAGAGGGCCGCCCGACAGGAGCTGAGGCCTTGGGTTGGTCCAGCCAACCCAAAGCAACTTGGCAAATACCAAGCCCTCACTCCCCTCTTGCCTTCTGACTGCCTATTGGCTGAGCCCAACTGGAAGCCAGAGGGGAAGAGAGTCTGTTGACGCATTTCATCAAGGTCATCCTCTTGGAGTGTAGAGCAGAAGGGAGCAATTAGATCTGGAGGGGCCAACGGAAGATACCCCACATTCCCTCTTGTATGCCCAGAGCCTGGCATGGTGCGAGGCACATAGTAGGTGCTTACTAAATGTTTGTTGAACTAGTCCAGTCTGAATCCATATAGAAGAAAATGCTCATGCCGCCTGGGTCTCTGGGTTCAGCTCCCAGTTCTTTCTACTGGCCTTCACACAAAGACAGTTCTTTCTCCAAGCTTCTTGTACTTTTCTAAGCATCCTCGCCATACTTATGTCCCTCTAAAGTGTGTGGTCTAGGTGCAGTCTGATTGGCATGGACAAGCAACACTCTCCCGTTGGAACCTCTCTTAATACAGCCCGAGATCCGGGTATACTATTTGAGGATATGTCATAATGTCTCCCTGCTGTCAAGTGAAATCCTCATATGCTCCCATGAGCCATGTAAAGTCTATTCCAGGACATGGGTCTGCTTTGGACACTGTCCTACTAATGATTGTGGGATTTGACCTAAACCTAGACCAAGAATGACAATTACCAAGCAAAGCATACTTCTATAGCAGACGTGGTCAATCATTCCTCGGAATCCTTCTCAACACAGTGCTTTAGGCGCTCACTACCAATCTGCTGGAGGTGTCATACGAAATAAAACCTATTTGACATTTTTGTTCTAGGTGTTCTTTGTGTTTGGGAAATGAAGGATGGAAGTAGACACCCAAATTTCTTAACGGGGAAGGAAGTGTTTCCATTGTGTGCTTAACCACTGGATACCTGTATGATAGGCTCTTTGGGGGCTTAAACAAAGATGCAGGTGAAGTACAGACACGCGTTGCTTGGTGATGGGGATACGTTCTGAGAAATGTGTCCTTGTGCGAACATCACAGTGCACTTACCCAAAGCTAGATGGAATAGCCTATTACACACCTGGACTGTATGGTGCTAATCTTATGGGACCACCGTCGTACATGCAGTCCATTTTGACTGAAAGGTCATTATGCAGCTCATGACTGTACAGAGCACAGGGCAGGCTCACGATAAGTCCTCAAATTGCTGTGGCTGGAAAGGGTAACTATGCATCCAACAAGCGGCACTGCTCACCTCTCTGGCAGAGAAGCTAAGCCACATCTGCAGGCACACGGTGGGTGCTGCAGAGAATGGAAGAGCTGAGGTGAGAGGGAGTCCAGCTCACAGGGCAGCCGAAGGTCAGAATGCTGGAGCCAGAAGGTAGGAGGAAACTGAGGCAGAACCCTTTGGTGGGACCTGGAGGGAAGTGTGCAGCCAGAGACCCACCATGCTGCTGCGGGCTTTACAGCTTACCCACCGAGTTGACAGTCTGCTCCACACACGCAGTGGGCTCGTGCAAGCTGGCAGGGGGGCTTCTGCCTCAGTTTCTCCACCTGGAGCCCAGCTTATTTGCTGGATCCAGACTTTTGACTTTCTCTTAGTAGGGTGGATTTTATTACCAAACCTTCAGTTGCTGGTCTGCACTCCAAACCCCCTCAGTGGGCTAACCCCTGTTCATCATTTAGATGATGGTGTGCAATAGAAATACTATGCCAGCCACACATATGGGAGTCATCTATGCACTTTTTATTTTTTGAGGAAGATTAGCCCTGGGCTAACATTTGCCACTAATCCTCCTCTTTTTTTTTTTTTTTTTGCTGAGAAGGACTGGCCCTGAGCTACCATCTGTGCCCATCTTCCTCTCCTTTATATGTGGGACCCCTGCCACAACATGGCTTGCGAAATGATGCTAGGTCTGCACCGTGGATCCAAACCAGCAAACCCTGGGCCACCAAAGCAGAACGTGGGAACTTAACTGCTGCGCACCTGGGCCAGCCCCTATGCACTTTTAAATGTTCTAGTAGTCACATGAATAAAGTAAAAAGAAATAGGTGAATTACCTTTGATAATATATTTTACCTAACCCACTATATCCCAAATGTTATCATTTCAACACATAATCAGTATAAAAATTACTGATGAGCTATTTTGCATTCTTCCTCTCGTATTTTGGAGTCTTTGGAATTCAGCGTGCGTTCGCGCTGAAGCTCGTGGCAGTCGGCGGGGGGCCCCAGGCGGAGCCCTCAGGACCCACGTGAGGCTGGTGGCTGCCATGTTGGACAGCACAGGCTTCCCGTTTAGGGAAACCCCGCGTCCTCAGGGATGGCCCCCAGCCTGGACTTACTTGCTCCCACCTTGGGCTCTCCTTATGAAAGCCATTACCGCATTTGATTGTCGTTGATACTTTAAGATTGCTCTTCCCCTCTGGATACTGAGGTTCACAAGGGCAGGAACAAACATGCTAGTTTTGTGCACTTCTCTTCCCAGCGTATTGTAGGGGCTCAATAAATACACAGTGAACGAAAAAATCAACAGGGGTTCTCCAGGGACGCCCACTACCTCTGTCTTCTGTGCTTCCACCCCTGTCCCTGCCTCAGTTTCTCAGATCCCAGCATGCCTCACGGCCTCCCAGCCGCTGGGTCAGGACAGGCTTTTAGCTGGCCTCGTCCCGAGGCACCTGACAGCCGGAATTATTAGCAGGCAGCCCAGGCAGGGGCCTAATGGACTCGGGCAGGGCCCGTGGGGGAGCCGGACCACGCGGGGGCAGGCAGAGCTGCCCGGAATGAAGGATGGCCCTGCCTGCTGGCCCGGGGAGGCGCCACGCACATCCTTCCGACCGATCGGTGCCAGCAAACGTCCCAGGGACACTGCTAAATGCCTGCCGTAAATCTCGCTTAAAGGGCCATCTAGAGCAGCTTTTGGCTGCGGGCATCTTTGCCATTATTCTTTACTAGGCCCTTTTAACGTAACTGGGAACAGGGCAATATTTTGTTCATCTGTAGCTGTTGGAAGGAAGCTCACCGGAGTTCACGGCTGAGATCTGGGCAGCAGGCTTACTCTGGGAGGGATCGGGGCAGCTGCGGCTGGCTCTGGGGCCTTTTGGGGCCAGTTGAGTTCCGGGGAGGGGGGGGGGCGTGGTTCCTGTGCTGGCTCTGAGAGGCCGGGTCCTGCAGCCCGTGAGGCCGGTGGATGCCTCCTCCTCCCCAGACATGCTCCACACTCCTTGGGTGGGGTGAGGGGCTGGATACTTCCAGAGGCCCCTGCTCCTCTTGGGTCCCTGATCAACCAGGGGCCGAGAGCAGGGGGCTCACAGTAGAGGGGCTTTGGGGCCAGGCAGCCTTCTGCCCCAAGTCACATTCCTTTTAAGCTTCAGCAGAAACAGTTTCTCTTTAGTCCCCGTAGCTCCCCACAGTCCCTGATCCACTCCTTCAAGGGACCCTCCAGGGCTGGCTCCCCTCATCCTCAAACTTTGGAATGTGGAAGCCCTCATCACACTATTCCCAAAGAAGCAGTGGCTCACAGCCCCTATCGTGGGGGAGACACTCTTGTCCACCAAGTATTTGAAATAGTGAAATAGAGTCCATGTACCGACCCCCCCCCCCCGCCCCGCCCCTTGCCAGCCAGTGAATCTTCCTCACAAATACGGGACTCTTTGGTGACCCTCAGGCAGGGCTGACACATTGTCCAACTCAAGGAGGGCACCATTCATATCACAGTATATGTGAATGGCACCTTCTGGATTTGTGCAGTGCACAGCCTGGGCAACCACATGCAGCAGCCCTGTCCTTAGCCACCAGCAGGTCTCCACTTTGGCATGATGTTGAATGGGGGTGTGGGGTCTGATTGTGTGGTTCTCAGAAGGTGCGCTGTTGGGTTAGGCCCTCTTGATAACCAGAGGCCACTGCTATCATTAATGTGGGTTTAATCCTCTCTTCTTTCCACTTCAGAATTCTAGACCAGAGGTTGGCAGACTATAGAGTTTTATTGGACTGCAGCCATGCCCATCTGTTCACATATTGTCTGTGATTGCTTTCAAATGGCAGAGTTGAGTGGAAGCCACAGAGATCATACAGCCCTCAAAGCCAAAGTGATTTACTATCTGGCCTTTTAAGAAAAAGGTTGCCACCCCCATTCTAGACTGTGGTGAAAGGAAAGGAGATGACATCTTGACATCTTTGGAGTCCCCAGGGGGTTTTATTGACTGCTTTGATCAAGCAAGCCCAGATGTATCTCTCTCTCTTTCTTGCTGTCACTGACTTAGTGGAATTAGGAGTGTCTAAATGTCTTTGTTTTGCCCTGTAGCTGGCATCTGATTCAAAAGGGAAGGAGCAGAGGAGCATGAGGCCAGAGACAGGGAGAAGACAGATTTTAGGGCTGTCTCTCCCAGAGGCCTGAAGGCAATCTCCTCCATCTTGGCACGTGTGAGCCTTGGGCATCTGGTGGTGTCCCACATTGGACAGGGTGAATATGTCCACAGATTCTAATTATCTTGTTTACTTCCTTATTATAGATTTCACTATGGGCAATTTTTCATGATAGTTCACACTATCGTGTACAAAAACTATAGAGAAAGTTGAAATAATGAACTGGTAGGGAGGACATATGAAAAATTTGTACATGGCAAAAGAACAGTATCCTTAATATATAAAAAGTTTCTGTAAATTAACAAAAGAGACAAATACTCTAACAGAAAAATAAGCAAAGGTTAGGGACAGGCAATTCACAAAATCTGAATGTCCTACAAGCATAAAAACACACCAAACTTCACAAACAACCCAAGAAATGCAAATAGAAGCAGATCATTTGTTATCTGGAAGATTGGCAATGATTACAAATTAAAAATAACTGATTTCTTCAAGGTCGTAGGGAAGTGACACTCTCATGCACCGCAGGGGTCAATGTAAATTCATATACCTTCCCTAGGGGCACGAGGTCAGAAAGTTTATCTGAATCTTAAATGTCTGCACCATTGAGGCTGGTGCTCCTACCTCTGGTCGTTTATCCTAAGGTAATAACTGGACAAATGTGCAAAGGTGTAGCTACAAGGCTATTCATCACAGCACTGTGGACAGGAAGAGAAAAGAAAGAAAATAACTTAAATGTCTATCCACATGGAACTAGCTAAATAGATCCTAATAAAATGGTTAAAAATGATGATGGAGATATATTTTCAGTGGCACAGAAAGATCTCTTCGGTAAGTGAGTAAAAAACAAGGTAGCATGGTCCATGTATGAAATAACACGCACTCCTGTGGGTGTGCGTAAATAATAAAAGGGCTGGATGTTGATGGGTGTCTCTGAGTATCGGGATGCCAAGAGATTTTTGGCTTCTTCTTCGGACTGTTCTGAAGGTGTGAATTTTTCCGGAAGCATGCATTAGGTTTGTCAATTTAAAACCAAAAAATTTTAGTGCCACTGCACTGTCTTGTCTGCTGTTGCTGGTCTGCCCGTAATGAAATCTACAATGAGGAAGAACACGAGGTAAATGGAATCTGTGGACGTGTTCACTCTGTCCAACGTGGGACACCACCAAATGCCTAAGGCTCACATGTACCAAGATGGAGGAGGAGGTCACCTTCAGACCCCTGGGTTAGTGAGTCGGCCATCCCCCTTTTTCAGATGGGAACTTTTGTTGGTCTTGAGAAGACAGTGTCTCCCTTCCTTTTCACCCTTGGCTGGCATCCTCCTCATTCCTGCCTTTGTCTCTTCAACAGGACTTTGAATACACTGAGCTAATTTGTAATGATCTATACTCACAACAGCCCACAAGGAAACCTCTCCATCATTGGGGTCTTTTGAAGGAATTGGGGTGTGGCTAGCCCGGGTGACCAGCAGAGTCAGTCTTGACTGGGAAGTTCTGTCCTTAGGTATTGTCCTGTGCTGTTATCTGGACATCAATCCTTAGAATGAGACCAAAAGGGAGGCAGAACTTCACTGTGACACAGGGAGGGGCAGGAGTGAGGGACCCCAGGACTGGAGGGCTCTGGGACATAGCCATGTGAAAGGATGCATGGGCTGGACTTGTTAACCCCTGTGATGCCTTATTTGATCTTTTCTCTACCAAAAGCAATGATATTGATTGAATGACTTTAGGTTCAGGAACTATTGGTCCCTTGTATTTCTACGATGGCCCCATTGTCAAACCTTTTATCCCCTTATCAGGCGTGTGTCTTGATTTTTGGGAAATCTGGCCCTGCACCTTTAAATGTTTAATCTCCTTCAGCCAGGGTGAGAAAAAGAGAGAGGAAAGAAGTCGGTATTTAGGTGTGAGTGCGAGTGAGTGGTTGTGTGAAGGAGTGGAAGGGCGGGGTGGATGCTGGGGGACCCCGAGATATTTTCTTTCTTGTCTGTTTTTTCCACCCTATTTCTTTTTCCTCCATGTCAACACCAAACAAGACAGGACTAAAATTAATGGGGAAAGCAGCAATTAGCAAATTAGGTTAGCGGCGTGTTGCCGAGTGGCACGGCTGCCAGGTGCGGGGTCTCTGGCAGGATATTTATTAGGGCCTGTCAGGGAAGTGACACTTTGATAAATGGAGTTGGGTAATCAGCCCGTCTACGACAGCAAGCATTGTGAGGCCTCAGCACGCGCAACGACAGACGCCAACCTTTGTTATGATTTTTAAAATTTTAACGTGCACAAAAGTAACAAAACAGCAACATCCACCACCACGGAGCAACCTGGAACCTAATCCTGATGTCCAGGGGAAATCGAGGATCTTGAGTTTTCTGTTTGGAATGGGCAACCGGAAGACATGGTTAAAAGCAACTGATGTGGGAAAGTCAATGTAAGTTTTGGAAATGCTCTAGAGTTGGGATGAAAAAATAGGAGTGGGTTTTAAAGAGCAAGCAGTGGGAAAGAACTGTTTCCCCCGGCATCTTCTGCAAGGTGACCGTTTGCCGAGGTGCTGGAGTGCTGGAGTTGGGTGAGGGGAGTGGATGCTGGGAGCCAGAGGAGGGTAGCTCTGTAGGATGGTGGGAAGGGCTGTGTCATGTATACCTCTAAGAATGGCTTTCCTAAGATGCCCGCTGCAGGCCTTCCTCCCTGTGGCCAACAGATGTGATTGGGCTTTCCTTTGCACGGCCAGCTTCCTGGAGGGAGGTTTCAATAACCAGGTGGAAGGTAGTATGTGCAGCCAGTGACAGGGTTTGGGAGGAGGACCAGGTCTCTGGCCTGAGCCGGGTCAGTGCCATTTCCGGAAGCCTTGCTGTACCTGGCAGATCCTGTCAAGGCCCTGGCTCCATGTGAACAGGGCCAGCAGGAGAGCCCCTGCCTCTACTCCCTGCCTTTAAGCCTGCTGCCCTCAATGCTGGGTGACCTAATGTCCGCCTTGTCCTAGCCTTCCTCAGCTCCCCGCTGAGCACGATCTCTGAGGCTCTGGTCATGTGGTGGGACTCACAACTCACCAATGGATGGAGCGATCAACTCTTACAGTGTCCCAGGTCCTGGAGTCTTGCAACACCTCCATTTTCTTGGCTGGGGCCCTAACTCTCTTGACACTTCTCCATATACTGGACCCTCTCGCTCTGTCCCCAGCCACTGTCTGGTGTCCTGCTCCAGGTTGGTCCCATCTGGATGTTGATCTAGGCTGAGTGGAGCTGAATTTTGGACCTTGGATACTGGACTGCTGACCTCCCCACCTGGGACCAGGGCCACAGCCTGGTGGTCACCCTCTGGCCCACCTGTCCCAGCTTCCTCTTCTTCCCCATCTGCCTCCTGCTGGGGTCAGTGAGCTGCAAGCCTGAGTCACCGCAGTTATGACTCTCATGTGAATGCCTGGATCTGGGGGTGACCTCAGGGTATGTGGGTATGTCACAAAGGCTGACTCAGGCGTCCCCTTTCCCTAACAACATGGCTGTGTGTGAAAACAGTAGCATGTGTAGTCCAAGGGAAGGAGTTTGGGTTGTGACTGGTTGTTTCAGGCATTGGCCACCAACGTCTCCTGCTTTGCCCCCATATCATATCATATGATGAACCAGGCTTCATGAGACTTCTTCATGAGACTGGAACCAGAGGTGGATAATAGAGCCAACCCCCTTCCCAGTCTGCCTGGGGGCTTGCTACAGCCCCATCTCCGCTGAGGCAAACTGAGGCATTGGTGGAGGGTGATGGATGATGGCTCTCACGTCAAGGGGAGTTAGAGAAGTCTGGTGTCCTCGTCACCACCCTCAGGAGCCCGAGCTTGGGGTGAAGGGTGGCGTAGACCATATCCACCCTCACTTGCCAGCACCTTGCTAACGTTCTGCCAAACACGTCTCGTTGCCATCAGTGTGGGCTGGGACAGGGCAGGGTGGACCCCTGAGCTGGACTTAGGGTGCCAGGTGTGCGCTGCTCTACACGGAGGACTGAAGAGGGGCCCCTTCTCCTGACCCACGTTCCTATTCCTGTCAAAACAGTCCTATATTTTACAGGAGGGTCAACTGGTCACCAAATTATTTGTCCCTGCGCTGGAGCAATGGTGATGCAATGTATGGTTTGAACCTCACTGTGTGATGTTAGCATTCTCCCTGCTGAATTTCTTCTGTTGGTTTTGTCCCAGTCTTCCAGTTGGTTAAGCTCGTTTTGATTCTGCCCATCAGTCATTTCTCAACCTTTGGGAGAAAGGGGTTCACCTTCTTAGTCTTCACCAAGTCATTTATAAAGCCTTAAGAGAATGCGGCAAGAACTGAGCGTGTGGCCCACCTCCAGAGACTTCTCCAGTTCTCCAGCACTCCCGGGGTGAGGCTTTGTCAGCAACGACCAACGTTATTATCATGCGAGTTATTTTCTAAAGGACTCTTCTGTGCATTTCTCATTGGACTGTCCCAGTTTCTCTGTGACAGATCAGTGGGTTTTATGGAGGGTCTCTCTCTAGATATAAGAATACTGAGAACCTGTGGTGTGGCCAGTGACTCTGCTGATAGGTAATAGAACTTGAACCAACCCAGTCTTTTGTTTTTTTTTTTAAATCAGTGGTATTAATTTATTGGTTTTGTCTAACCTGAAGTGCTTATGTTTCTTAGTAACTTTTTGAAGTGTAGCATAAAACAGACAGCTACACAGCTCAGACCTGTGCTACGTGATGAGTTTTCACGAGCTGAACATTCTCATGTACTCAGCACTCAGACCCAGAGCTAAGCCCCCACTGTCCTAACTGCCAACAGCAGAGACTGGTTTTACCCATTTTTTAACTTTATGTGAGTGGAATCATACAGTATAGAATCCTTGTTTCTGGCTTCTTTCCCTCCCATTCTGTTTGTGAGATTCACACATTCGATTGCATGAATGTGAAGTTGTGTATCACTCACTCTCTTTGCTGCAGAGTAACCCGTGGTGTGGGTACTCTACAATGTGCTTTCCATTCTTCTGTTGACGGGCATTTCTGGCAATTGTGAACAGTGCTGCTGTGAACGTTCTGGAACAAGCCTTTTGGCGAAACTGGTTCATTTTTCTGTTGGGTATCTACCTAGGAGTGGAATTGTTGGGTTGTAGGAGTTGTGTATTGGAGCCAGGTCTTTGATTTCAAAGGCTAGCTTTCACCTCATTCACTTATTACTGTTTCTAGGAACCGTTTAAAGGGCGTGTTCTCCTGTCTTGCGTGACTCGCGGTTGCCGTGCTAAGGTAGAACCCGGCTACAAGCCTTATACACTGTCAGTCAAACCAAACCCTCACAAGGCCCTCCTGCCCCTCCCTCCCTCACCTTCCTCTCCTCCCGCTTCCATCTCGCTGTCTCTGCTTCAGCCAATCAGGCCTGCTGTTCCTTACGCAGCCTAGCGCAGGCCTTGGCCAAGCACCTGCTGTTTCCTCCGCCTGGGAGGCTCAAGGCCCAGGTTCCTGTGTGGCTCCCTCCCCCACCTCCTGCAGTCTTGACCAAGACGTCCTCTGTGCAAGGTCTTTCGACCCCACCAGATGCACTGACCTCCCTCCCAGGCAGCCTATCTCCCTGGCTTGCTTTGGTTTTTCTCCATGAGCTCATCGCCATGGATCGTACTGTATGTGTCACCCAGCTGTGTGCTGGCTGGGCCTCACACCTCGTGAAGGTCCCACCAGGATGTGGGGTCTGCCTGTTTTATTCATGCTGCATCTGCAGGGTCTGCACAAAGTCTGCATATGGTGGCCCCTCCATACATATTTGTTGAATGAACACTTGTCTAAAATACAGATATTATCAGTCCCAAGTACGGGCACCTTGTCAAAAAGGAAATTAGAATAATTTCACCTTACATTCTCTGGGGATGGACATTAGATCTTGGTAATTGCCTCATTTTTTGTAAATTAGTTGCCAACTGACCAGTTAATAAGAACGTCTAGAATTTTTCTTGGGATTGACTCTGACTGTCTCCTTTTCTTGAAAAATCAATACATTATTTATCTTCTGGCCTTGTGAACATTCTCCTTGATTTCTCGAAGATCCTTCATGTGACTCTGAGATGACTCCAGCGGGTTTCTGCCGGCCCCTCCACCTGTCTGCGATACTGTTTTGAAGTGGAGTTTTGCATCATCATCAACCTTTCCAGTGCACCTGCCCAGTGCAGGCACTGTCCTGGGCCTAGAGGACACAAAGGCATGGAGGACACTTTCTCTGCTTCTGCAGCTTTCTCAGGAGTCAGCGTGGAGAGAGAGCTGCAGCTAAAAGTGACAGTGGCCTGGCGGAGCTATGTGTTGAGAGCATGTGACTCGCTGGGCAGTGAGTGTGGTGGGATGAGGTTATGTTACTGGGGGCACAGGGAACTTCTGGACCCTGGTGGGAGGTGCTCTTGCTATGTATTATGCGCTCAACAAACGTTTATTGAGCTTCTACTATGTGGCAGGCACTACGCTGAGTGGTGGGGACACTGTTGTGATGTGGATAGACACAGACTCTGTCCTCATGGAGCTCACAGCCTAGTAGGGGTAATAAAGAAACAAAGAGAGAAACTGCCAAGATATTTCACTTGTGGTAAGAGCTGAGAAGGAAATAAACATGGTGATGAGTTTCAAGGCGGGGTGAGAAGAATCCTTTAGATAGAGAGGTCAGTGAAGCCTTCTCTAAGGACCTCCTGGGGGCTGGCCATGGAGAATGAAGAAAGGTCATTCCAGGCACTGGCAGAAACCCCAAGGTGGGAAGGGCTTGGTGTGTTGTAGAAACCGAGAGGGGACCAGTGTGTTGGGTGGGAAAGGGGGAGAGTGGCTCCCCATGAGATGGGTGGAGTGGGCATGGCTCAGAATATACAGGGCCTTGCAGGTGGTGAGAGGGCACCAGCATTTCTGTTAAGAACAATGAGAAGCATTTTGGGTAATAACATAGTTTTATTTTTGTTTTGCAAAGATCCCTATGACTACAACGTGGAGGACAGATTGGAGAGGGGCGAGACGAAAGGCAGGGAGACCGGCGAGAAGGCTGCTGCAATTGTTCTGGAAGAGAGGATGGTGGTGGGCTGTGGTGGAGGTGGAGGAGACGGAGAGAGTGGCTGGATCTCAGGTGTGTTTGGGAGTTTGGGTCAACAGGACTTCCTGAGGGGTTGGATGAGGTTAGGGACGGGGAAGGGAGGATTTTTGTTGCCAGTTTGAGCACCTGGATGGATTGTGGTGCCATTTACAGGAGGAACATGCTTATCCATAATGGTCTTAGATGTGTGTAATGAGTTACCAACTTTCCAAGTCACCACAGGTGTGACCACATTCTCCCCATCCCAGGGTCCCAAGAAGAAGGCTATATGCCCTTATTTTGCAGTCAGGAAGCTGCCAGGTCCCATGCTGGGTGAGCATCTCTTGGTCCCAGGCTTTGCACAGGTGGTAGAGATCCAGAAATGAATCAAACATCCCTGCTTTCGAGATGCTCACAGTTTAGCTCAGCTTTGTGTCCCAACCCTGATCCATTGGTAATGGGTCCATTGATCACGTGTTGAGAAGAAACTTGAGTGTGGCCTTAATGGGAAACAGAGTCAGAATCAATTAGCAATGTCTGTCAGGGGTACGGGGTGGGAGAAATGCTGGCCACTGTGCCTGGCTAGGTAATGATCAGAGTTGAACCCTCACATCCTCCCCAAAGTGGGCTTGGCTCTCAGAATCAGTGCCTCCTTGGGGCAGGTTTCTCTGGTGCACGGTTGCTAAGTCTTTCCTCTGTAGAGGCAGTGTGGTGTGGTAGGGAGAGTAATGAACCCTAGAGTCAGCAAATGGTGGTCTGTTTGCATCCCCTGGTCGCCACTTATTTACCATGTAGCCTTGCACAAGTTTTATCACCTCTTTGAGTCTCAGTTTGCTCATCTGAAAGATGGGAATAATGCAACCTCTGGCTCACAGTCATGGGATTGTTTCTGGTATCCAACAAGCCCTCAATAAATGTAGGTTGTCAACAACTATAGAAACCCTGAAGCTGCGTCTGAAGCCATAGATGTGAGGGAGGGTTTTATCTTGACCCTGGGCGTGAACATCATCCAGACCAGGGGTCTACACCTGCCTACCCCAGGGTGAGCAAGGCAACTCTGAGCCTCCTGCAGCTGCGGGGCCTGTAGGAGTGCTGGTTTGGGCTGCATGTGGTGGGGAGGGAGTTAATGTCAGGCAGGTGCAATGAGGATTTGGGCTATTCAAATGTTATTAGTGGTTCGGGAGCTACATGGAATGGCCAGATGATTTTGTCCCTGAAAACCATGGGATTTGGGCAAGAAAATGCATGTTTCAGGTCCTTACCCTGAGAGTTGTCCCACATCATAACAGAAACAAGGACTCAGGCCCCATGGATTTGATTCAAACTTTTACCTGCCTCCACCCATTGCTATTACCAATGTTAAAAATACTAACAGTGAAAAATGCTTTTGCTTACCATCTCATTGAATTCTCCCAGCAACCTTTTGATGTAGGGCAGGGGGTTGGCACTAGAGCCCACAGGCCAAATCCAGCCTGTGGCTGATCTTATAGGCCCACAGCTGACAATGGTTCTTACATTTTTCAAGAGTTGTAAACAAAACAAAGCAAAGAAGGATATCAGAGACCATCCAGCCTACAAGGCCTGGAATATTTGCTATTGGGCTCCTTGCTGACCTCTGATGTCGAGTATTTGTCAGGGTAGGCTAGGTTATGCTACAGTAACAAACAGCCCCCAACCTCAATGACTTACCCAACAAAGGTTTATCTCTTGCTGACTCAAAGTCAGCTGTGGGTCTGTGCCACCCTCCAGGGCATCTGTCTTCCAGGTGATCAGCCATCCTGCTGTTCTGATCCTGCAGCTCTGAAATCATGAGGCCTCTTGGCGCTATGGCAGGGGAAGGGAGAGGCTATACCTGCAAGTATCTTTCATTAGCTGGAACTTTTCACATGGCCCTGCTTAATTATGAGGGGCTGAGAACTGCAAAGGAGCCTCTGGAATGAGATGAGGAAACTGAGCTTCAGTAACATGATTGCCTTCCTCGAGCTTACACAGCAAGGAAAAGGCAGAACCAAGACAGATACCAGGCAAGTGTCATCTCCAAAGCGGGAATCTTATCTCTTACATTCTCCTTGCCTTATATGCTCCTTGTCCCGGGTGCAAACTCCATGAAATATCTCCCTGCTTTGGAGTGGCTCAGACAGAATGTGCCCAGGGTTGCTGGCACGTCTCCCAGAGAAGTCCTCTTACCTCTACACTCCCCTCCCCCAGCCTCTGGCCCCAGTGGCGGCGGAAGGTGCCACAGCCTGAGTAACTCATGGCTCCATCAGCTCCCCGCAGTGATGAATGACACCCATCCATCGTGGGCCCTGCTGATGGCCCAGCTCATCCATCATGGCCCGGTGCTCCCAGGTGATGTATTAGTGCCTGGAGAATGGATTGCTCAATAGCCCGTCTGCTTGGGAAGGAAACCAAGCCAAAGAGTGGATTCACTCTAATTACATGCTCCCTTGGCGGGGCTGAGAGGTCCTTTGGCAGCCCCTCTTGGGCTCCCTGCAGAAATATGACTTGCAGTTCTTGAGCCACCAGGTCATTCCCAATGCATTGCTGATGAACAGGGCATTAATTTGAAAAAAAAAAAATTCGGGGAGGAGCTATTAGCAGACTTGCTTCACGATAGAAAGCCAGGGCGGCTAGGTGAGTCCTCTGGGGATGAGCGAAATAGGAACCAAACAGTATTGGGGTGAGGAATAATTGAGACGGATCAGAGGTGCAGGGTCAGCGGACAAGTCAGTGGTCAAGGCTGTGAGTTCTGCAGACGTATAGACTTGGCTTTGTGTCTTGTTCCTGTCATTTACTTGCTATGTGACCTTGGACAAATCATTGAATTTCTCTGAACCTCAATTTCTCTTTCTATACAATGAGAATAAGGGTTTTGAGGATTAAATGGGAATATCTATCAATCTCTCTCTCTGCCTCTCTCTCTGCCTCTCTCTCTCAAGTGCCAAGCACCGTAAGCCTGGTACACAGTAAGTGGTGATGATGGTGGGGATAACAACAAGGTAATTATAATTAAAAACCCGAAAATTGTTCTCTCTGCTCTTTGTCACTTAGAAGGTGCAATATTGCCAGGGATGCAGTGGTGGCTGAAAATGATTTGTTCCTCTCCCACTGAGAGCTGGAGTGACTAGCCTCATGACTGTTTCAACCAACAGAATATGGAAGGAGTAATGCTGTGCCAGTTCTGGTCCTAGCAAGCCTTTAAGAGAACTGCATCCTTCTGCTTCCTTTTTCTTGGAACACCTGCAACGGGGGAAGCCATCTGCTGTACAAGAAGTCCAGTTATCCAGAGACTGGAAGCCCAAGGTCTCTACCTGAAGAGGCCATGTGGAGAGAGATGCTCAGCCATCCCCCATCTCTTCCAGCCATCCCAGCTGAGATGCCAGATATATGGGGTAAGAAGTCATCTTGAACATCCTGCCCATTGAGCCTTCAGATGACTATAGTACCAGCCCCATCAAGTGACTGCAACTGCGTCAGAGACCCCAAGTGAGAACTGCCCGGCTGAGCGCAGTCAACCCGCAGAAACGGGAGAGAGAATGATCCATTGTTATTTTGAGCTACTAAGTTTTGAGGTGGCTTATTATGCAGCATGGATAGATATGGATAGATAGATAGGTAGATAGATAGATAGATAACTGGAACAGGAGCCAATCTGTATTGTGAGTTTATTCAAACCAATATTTACTGAGTACCTCCTGAATGCCAGGAACGACACTGGGAAAATAAACTAGTCGATGTTGGTCTCGAGGCCAACCTGGTTCTCTTCAAACTTAAGCTCCCAGGATAATGCTGCAGGGAGTGCCTTTGATAAATTGATGTGCTTTGTCAGTCTCATAGAAGAATGCACGGATTCTTTTGGATTATGGGACTTAAACAATTTTTCTTTTGTACCCACTTCCATGCCCATACTTACTCTTAAGTAACCCATCCTAATTTTAGTTTTACATTGAACACATCACAGAACAAGAATTCTACAGAACAGCGCTTCTCAAACCATCTATGTAGGACAACCAGTATTGTTTTTTTCTTTTTAATTTTCAACTGTTGCAGACTGATGCTTTTGGAAAATACAATAAAAATGAATTACTGGAAAAATGAAATAAAAAGACATGCAAAATACAGGCCTCCTTTATTTACTAGAGTTACTCTGTGAAATTGTTATTAAGGTTTCTAAACGTTCGCTCTCAATTTCTGTTCTTACCTATCACAGGTCGGTACCCAGTTTGTGGACAGCACCTGTCTCTGGAGCAGAGTTTGAGCAGCGTTGCTGTAGAACACGCTTCACATATCTCACACACCTCGGAGATGCTACTGTAGATAAAAGAAAAGCAGGGGTGGGACAAGGCTATTATGTATGTATGTACATGTGTATGTATGTATTTATTTATAATGAAAGAGACTTGAATCTGTTTTGTATGTTGAGAGAAAGGAGCCAGTGCTGTGGGAGAGGCTGAAGATCCTGGAGACGGGTAGACGGATGGAAGAGCGCCTGGGAGAAGCCACGAGAGACAGAATTCTAGGGACGGGAGTGAGGTTGGCCTCAACCGGGAGGAAGGACAGAGAGGTAAAAGCCAGCCAGGAGAGTGGCGCCTCCCTCAGGAGGCACCAGGACTGCCTACCTGCTCCCTCCCTCTACCTGCTGGCCTCTGCTTTCTCCTCTCCTGTGCCTATTCCAAGCTGGCGTCACCGTGTCTGCTTCCAGTCTCCTTGGTTTGGCGACATCCTTGGATTCTCTCGTCTGACTCTTGGAGAGACTCTTTCCAGCAGCTCCTCAGCTCTGTACCCCACTTTGACTCGGGGGCCCCGAAGCTTCGGTGAGTTGCTGCCTCCGCCAGCCTGAGCCCTGCAGATCTTCCCCTGGCTAGGCGGATTGTGGAGGGAGGAGCACGTGGGCACTTTCAATGGCTGAGCCTGGAATTAGCCTCATTGCCACAAATGTGACATTGTGGGCTGGCGACATAAACTCTGTGCGATATACATCTTCTCATCGTCCGCCCAGTTTCTGTTCTTTTAGGAAACTACCTATCCCTTTGTCTACAAATATCTTGCTCCACCCTCATGGCTTTTAGGGGGTGATGCCACTCCCACCAAGGGGTGGGCATGTGACCCAGGCCAGGCCAATCAAAGTCTTTGCTAGGACATCTGCTGGCTGTGTCGTGAAAGATGACCCTGACTTCTTTGGAATATGAGCCTTAAGGACAGAATAGACCGGGGCTGTCATAGGCTACCTTGCTCACCCTCAGGAGGGGACAGCCTGCCCGAGGACACAGCCAAGAAGAAATGAGCAAAGTTGAGAGACTGAGAGAGAAGGACGGAGTTCTGACAACAGCGTCACTTGAATTCTGCCGTGTTTCAGATCGGTTCTCCATCACTTCCCAGTTGTATGAGCCAATATGTTCCTTTTTTTTTGCTGAAGCTATTTTGAAGTGGGTTTCAGTCACTCACAACCACAAGAGACTGGATGAACACATTCATGGCCCAGGGGTGAGAGATTCATGGCACATAAACCACCTGTTCCCACCTTCCGTGCCCACATAGGCATGTTAAGAGATCTCAACACTTTCTTACCAATTCTCAACTTGGCTTCAGAATCCTGCTCAACATGAAATTCCAGGCAGCCTCTCCCACTCAATCAGATGAAGAGATGCTTGCTATCCTCAGGGGAACACTGGATGACCTGAGTTTCTGGCTTAGTTTCCTGGCCCTGTGGCTGGAGCCCTGACTCACTTTTGCTCTTTTCTTATCAGCAACTTGTTCCCCAGGAAGCAGAGCCCAGGCCTTTCATTTCCGTCTGCTGCCTGGATCCTGCTCCAAATTTACTAAATTCTTGGGGACATGACTTTGCTGCCTACTTGATGGACCTAAAGTCCCGTCTGCCTTGTACTCCCAGCCTGGACCTCCGTTCCCCAGACGGTCATAGACACAGCCTGGCTGTGCATCTCTACGCACTGGGGAAGGCCCCGGCCAATGAGTAAATCCCATCCTGGGCCTGTTTGGTCCTGGTTTCTGCCCTTTCTCTGGACAACGTCAATGAATTTCTAACAATGGTCACCACCAGCATCACACAGCTTGGGTTGTCCCCCTAGCCATCCCATTGCCTGACATAGTCCCCTTTCCATCTATTCTTCCCACATCTGCCAGGGTGGTCTTTCAAAATGTGAATGAGATCATATTACTGCCTGCTTATAACTCTGCACTGGCCTTCCATTGCACTTAGCTTAAGTTCCATAAATGCCAACGTCTTGCCATGGCTTTCAAGGCCTTGCATGTCTGCTATCTGCCAGCCCCTCCAGCCTCAGGCTGGACAGCCACCTCTTCACTGTTTGCGTTGAAACCATCTGAGCCTCTACCAGTTATTTGAATGGCCCATGCTTTCTCCTGCCACAGGGCCTTTGCACGTGATGTTCCTATTGCCCTCTCCTCTTCATCTCCTTAATTCCTACTCATCCTTCAGGTATCACCTCAGCTGCCACTACATCTCTTTTTGTCACCGTAGGCTTAGTGCCTAGCACACGGTCTGAGATGGAGTTAGTGCTCCATAAATATTTCTGTGGAGTCCTTTGGCAGCTCTGATCCCAGGGTCCACAACCCCTGTTAGCAGTCCCATTTTGTGCAGAGATTTATGATGGGGCAGGAGTATCTCAGGCGGAGAGCGGGGCTTCCCTGCCTGACGTCTAGGCGGCCTTTCTGCTGGTGAGCGCAGGCCCTGCAGGAGGGTGAGAGCAGCACGAAGATGGGTGTTTGGGGTTAAGGATCAGCCGAGTGGATGGAGTGGGGGTGGGGCAGACATTAAGCACAGCTGCTGGGCTGAAACCAGGGCTGCAGGGGCCAACCCCAGTGACTGATTTCCTGGATGGTTAGAGCTAAGTTTTAATAGCAGCCTTGGTGGTGACAGTGATTGAATTCACTGCCACGGAGCCCGTGGCCTGGGTCAGGCCCTGGGCGGGGGACCGGGAGCAAGTTGTCCGTGTGGTAGTAGATGCGTACATGCTGTCTGTGTGTGTGTGTGTGTGTGTGTGTGCCTGTAAGGGGTATGGAGTGGTATGGGTGGACGTGCGGTTGTGTGCACATGCATTTTGGCCAAAATCACTCAAATTCACACTGCAAATTTCACCTAGCTCAGTGCCCGATACATCATAGGCCTTTCTGCCACAGCGCTGGGTTTGAAATGAGTACTTCCTCTTATTCAAACAAACGTTTCTGAATACCTACTGTGCAATTATTTTTGTTATTCATTAATATTCCTGGTTTTCAGCCTCCTAGACGCATGGTGTGATTGCATTTCCCCATCCCCTTTGAATTCAGGGGCAGCCACATCACTTGTTTTGTCCAGTGAGATGCGAGTGAAGAGACGTGGACCATTCCTGGTGGGAACTTTAAGAGCTAGAACGATAGGTGCTGTGCTTTCTTCCCTCCGCTTTGGCGAAGTGAAGACATGGAGATGGAGTCCATCAGCCTGAGTCCCCGTGCGAGGATCATGTGGCGTGAGGCCTCGGCTGACTTACTATAGATGTGTTGCACAGTAAGAAATAAAAACTGTTGTTTCGAACCAGAGATTTGGGGCTGTTTGTTACCTAGCTTATCCTGCTTGATACCCTTAACATACACTGAGTCCTTTCCCTGATTTTGTTTTTAGTCCACCTGCAAGGTAAATACTTACCCTTGTTTCACCAATGACAACACAGGCTTGGGGCCGCAAGGTTTATCTTCAGTCAGTGAACAGGATCAGCCTTTTGATTGAAAAAAAGTGACATTTGGGACCTTTGGTGCAAGAGTGATCTGGATGCACAAGAATGGTGGCCCAACCTCAGGAACTTTCTGGAGAGTGAGGGGGTATCGGCTGAGGGAGAACAAACGTTCTTTCCCGGGGAGCAGGATCTGCACAATGTCTGCTGACCTAGTTCAGATGAGTGAGGAAGCCCCAGCGCAGGTGAGGGCCACAAGGGGGACTGCAGCTTGCCCATCGTCTGCTGGGAAAGTCACTCAACAAAACACAGAGCACGGAATAGGGTACTTTCATTTTTTAGAATTACAGAAATTATAGATGATCCTTGTGTAAAACTTACAGAATTCAGAGAAATGAAAGATTAAAAAATTAAAATCAGAATGTCATATAGTTGGAATCAATAGCACGTACCCTTTTCAGATTGTCTTTTTTCACTGAGTAATAAGCCTTCAAGGTTCCTCCACGTCTTTTCAGGGCTTGAGAACTCATTTCTTTTTAGAGTTGAATAACAGCCCATTGTCCGGGAGTGCCACAGTTTGTTATCCGTCCGTCTACTGAAGGACATCTTGGTTGATTCCAAGTTTTGGCAATTATGAATAAAGCTACTAGGAAAAAAACTGCTTGCAAAAACATGCAAGTTTTTGTGTAGATATAAGTTTTCAACTCCTTTGGGTAAATACCAAGGAGCGTGATTACTGGGTCATGTGGTAAGAGTATGTTTAGTTTTGTAAGAAACCACTGAAGTGTCTTCCAAAGTGGCTGTCCCATTTCATGTTCCCACCAGCAACGGGTGAATGTTCCTGCTTCTTCACACCCTCACTGGCATTTGGTGGTGTCAGTGAGCTGAATTTTGGCCATTCTAATAGATGTGTAATGGTAACTAGTTGTTTTAATTTGCATTTCTCTGATGACATATCATGTGGAACATCTGTTCATATGCTTATTTTTCATCTGCATTTCTTCTTTGGTCAGGCATCTGTTAAGGTCTTTGACCCACTTTTTTAAGTTGGATAGTTTGTTTTCTTATTGTTGAGTTTTAAGAGTTCTTTGTATATTTTGGATAACAGTCTTTTATCAGATGTCTCTTTTGCAAATATTTTCTCCCAGCCTGTGGCTTTTTTTCTCATTATCTTGACAGTATCTTTTGCAGAGCAGAAGATTCACTTTTAATCAAGTCCAGCTTAAATGTTCTTTTTTTTCTTGTTTTTTTTTTTTGAGGAAGATTAGCCCTGAGCTAACATCTGCTGCCAATCCTCCTCTTTTTGCTGAGGAAGACTGGCCCTGAGCTAACATCCATGCCCATATTCCTCTACTTTATACGTGGAATGCCTACCACAGCATGGCTTGACAAGCGGTGCCACGTCTGCACCCGGGATCTGAACCGGCCAACCCTGGGCCACTGAAGCAGAATGGCGAACTTAACCGCTGCGCCACCGGCCGGCCCCAGTTACTTCTTTCATGGAGGGTGCCGTTGGTGTTGTACCTAATGGGTCTTCACCATATCCAAGGCCATCCAAGTTTTCTCCTATGTTATCTTCTAGGAGTTTTACAGTTTTGACTCTAACTACATGGTATTCTGGAAAAGACAAGACTATGGACATGGTAAAAAGATCAGTGGTTTCTAGAGTTTGGGGTGTGGAGGGATAAATAGGGAGAGTGCAGAGGAGGTTTTAGGGCAGTAAAAATGCTCTGTACATACTATAATGAAGGATACATGTCATTATACATTTGTCCAAACTCATAGAATGTACAGCAGCAAGAGTGAACCCTAGTGTAAACTGCGGATGTTGGGTGATTGTGCTGTATCAATGTAATTCATCAACGGTAATGAAAGTACCACTCTGGTGGGGGATATTGTTCATGGGGGAGGCTGTGCACGTGTCAGGGTAGGAGTATACGGGAACTCTCTGTACCTTCTCCCCAATTTCTCTGTGAACTTAAAACTGCTCTAAAAAAATAAAGTCTAAAAAACTTACAAGCATCTAATATTCTGCCACCTAGAGATAACCACAATTAGTATTTAGCCTTCCAGACTTTCTGTATATACTTTGAAATGGTGATTACACTACGTACATATTGCTTTATAATCTTTTATCCCATGTAACACATCATGCAAATCCTCTGTCTTAAGTAAATATAGGGCCACATCATTATTTTAAATGACTGCATAGCATTCCATCATATGATACCTTTATTTATTTATTAATATTTCTCCAATACTTCTGGATCTTTAAGCTGTTTGCCATCTCTTGCTGTTATATTTACAATGCTGTGATGGAACACCCTGGAAAATACATCTTCTGGCACTTGCCTAATTATTTCCTTCGAATAAATTCTTTGAAGTGGGATTTCTGGGTCAAAAGAAATGTACTTTTCAAGGGTGTTCGTTACGTATTGCCAAATTGCTTTCCAGAACCGCTGTATTAATTTGCAGTCCCAGCAGTAACGGCATAGGAATGCTTTTTTCTTGATACCCATGTCAATATCGGGTATCGTCAATCTCTTAAAGCTTTGCTAATTCTAGCTGCAAAAAGTGACACTTTGCTGTTTCAATTTACGTTTGTTTGATTCCTAGTGCACTTGGACTTTTTTTTTTTTAGAAAGGTGCATTTTTAGATTATCTTCTTGGCGACCCTGATGGAACCTCCAGGAAGCAGAGGAGAGAACTCTTCGTTCATTCATTAGGCAAGTGTTTATTTGTACCTAGTCTGTGCCAGGCACAGTTTTAGGTGCTGAAGTTACAGCAGGGAACATGACAGGCACAGTTCCTATTCCAGAGCCCACAGACAGCAGTGTGTGTTTGGTGGAGGGGCGTGGCTGGTGCTGGAGACTTGGCTCTTAACCCCAGGGACATCAGGTTCCTGAAGCAGCAATGAAGGAGTGACAGGAAGCAGGGACTCTTATGTGTGCCGAGCTGCGTTGGAACCTGAGGCAAAAGGAAAAATCAGTAATACTAATCCTGTCTTTATTCAAATTTTGATATTTTGTTCATCATGGGCTTTTGCATTAATTATCATTTAAAAAATTCTGCATTATAACATTATTTATCTTGATTGCTGAGTTTTCTTGGCAGATCTTTCAATTTTGCGCCTGAGATGGGTGCTTTTTCATCTTACCCTAATCCTGAACCTCCTGAGATATTCCTAATTTGTAAAATTTCAGTGCACACACAGGTGAGATCCTGCAAGCTGAACTCAGGGGTCTCCTGACTTATAAATAGATGCTGTTCTGACTACACGACTGGAAAGATGTTAAGTCAGTCTAATAACCATTATTTTGAGGAATTGCTCTGTGCCAGCGCTGTGTCAGGCACTATGGAAATAAAGTCAAAGCACTCAGCCACTGCTCCGGAGGTGAGGGTCAGAGGCCCCAGTAAATAATATGCCCTGTAATTGTCCATCAGCCACCCCCATCCTTAGAAGCACACGGCAGGTTGTTATGCCACCTTGCTCCCATCCTGGCCGCCATTTTTAGATTGATTACCATGTTCTCAAAGGTCTTGGACAACTAAGTATTAACAACATTAATCTAAGCATAATTACAATAACTACAAGCTATTTAAGCGCCCCTTATATGCCAAGCATGACACTGGGCACTTGTAAGAGTTAGGTCCAGCAAGGAAAACAGAATCCACTCCGAATATTTAAAACTGAGGGAATTTAATTAGGGAGTGGATTACACAGGTGATGGAAGATTTGAGACGCTAAACAGGAAATGATGAGGCAGCCCAGAGTTTATGCAATAGCAGAAAGTCACTACAGCCCCCAGGACCCGAGAGACAAAGGGAGGAGATGGGGTTATCAGAGCCCGGGCAGAAGTTGGAACTCTCGATGATCTACTCCACAGGAGCTAAAACCATGGAGGAGATGTTGCCTGAGGAGGGAGGAAGGAGGTGGGAGAAAAATACCCAGATTTTGCCTTCCTCCTTCCTTCCAATCTCCCCAGCATTGCCTCCCATTGGCCTAATCCTGCTTTCAGAAACCAGCTGAGTCAGAGGTCAGCTCTCTGTGGGTTAGACAGCAAAGTGGGGAAGAGGGAGGAACTGATCTGATAGCAAACAAGTCCAAGAACAGCCCCCGACTGCACGCAAGCCGTCTTTTAAAATTTTCGTTACCACCCTGAAGTTAAATAACTCAATTCCATTTTAAATATGAAGCATCAGAAACCACGAAGGGCTAAGAGATTGATTAGGGACATACAACAAGCAATTGGTGGGACTGTATTTGAGATCAGGTTTGGTTGCGGCCAAGGTCATACTTTTCCTGTGCCACAGTCTCCCCTCCGCTCTGAATTCCACCATCGTCCAGGACGTCTTCAGTGCTCACATGGACCACCCATCAGTGCCCTTGCCCCACAGTTTCTTGCCCACTTCATTTCCCATGACCCTCACTTAATCCTCTTCAGCCACCAAGGCCACCATGTCGCGCAACTTCATTGAATTCTATGTGTATGGTATTCTCGGAGTTATGCAAGGTGATGCCCCTGTTGACAGCTACTCAAGCCCATGGCCACAGTCTGGACCTAGTCATGACATCGGAACTCTCGGCCTCTGAAATCTTAGGTTCTAAGAGTTTCGTCTCTGCTCCCCTTCCTCTTCTTTTCTGTCACTTTCATTGACTTGCCTTTCTGGCCTTACTCTGATCCCATTAGTATTTATGTTCATATTCTTATCAGTTTACCATCTCTTCCTGGATCTACTCTCCCCCGTGCCCAATCTAGGCCTCATGGTCATATGCTACTCCATGACTTTCACGCTACACTCTCTGGTCACTCCTACTTGACTGTAGTGTTCTTTGCTGGAGAAAACCATGCAACAGTGGAGGTTATATTCATCAGGCATTTGTAATTTCCATACCTGTTTAACGACCCTGGAGAGTCCCCTCTGCTCAGCTGTAGTTTGAGAACTTCTCTTTTCCCCATAGTAGCTACTCCTAAGCTCATCATGGCTCCTTGAACCCCACGCCGCCCTTTTCTGGGAAAGGTTCAAGTGCCTACATTCAGATGACCTCAGTTCTGGGCTGCTGCCGATGGAATATTCCTAGATCAGTTGGAAATGCAGGAGTGAAGACACAGCGTAGAGTATAAGGATTTGGGGTGTCTTCATAGAGGTGATAATGGGGCATGATTTACCGAGGACAGACAACAGGGGCACAGGCGGGGAGCCTGAGACCAGAAGTTGGTCATTTTCTTGTAGTACATGTGAAATGCTTTCCCTTCTTGAAGTTTCCAATTTCCTAAGAATTCCGGGCTCAGTGGCTTCACAAGGGTTAACATGCTCCC
Organism: Equus przewalskii; assembly: GCF_037783145.1. NCBI lineage: Eukaryota > Metazoa > Chordata > Mammalia > Perissodactyla > Equidae > Equus > Equus przewalskii. Next base: position 29,174,244 of record NC_091851.1, read on the forward strand.
TCTCCATCCTGTGGCCCTGCCATTAATTACTCCAGTGGCTGCAGACACTACACAGATCCAGGTCCATGTTGTTCCAGCTTCAGAGTGGGTTTATTGCCAACCATGCATAATAGAGGACTAATTGTGAGCCCCTTGCACCTGCTGGTTCCCCTTGTGGCTGGGACTCAGGGACGGGGGAGGGGTTATTAATGAGCTTGTTGCTCATTATAATAAAACAACAAGGAAGTTGGCAAAGGGGCCTGAGGTCCAGGTGTGGTGTCAGAGAAGGCTGGTTGGCATTTCTGGAAACATGACTTTACAGTCTTATCACCTGCCTCCTTCCCTGGCTCATGCTGTGACATCCGGTGATAAAAGAGCTGTCATCCTGAGGGACACACACAGTCCTTGTGAGCTCATGGCCAGGGGGAGACACCTGGATGGAGGACTTGCTGAGCCAGCACATGGTCTGGGACAATGGGTGTGCTGGGACCTTAGCCCCAGAGTAAAGGGGGACAGGCCTGGCTGGACCCTGGGTTATTTGGACTTAATAGATGCAGCCAAAATATGGAACAGAAGCCAGTGGGAGGCCACCAGAATGACAACTTCCTGAACCTCGAAGGCCTCTGGGTAATATCCTGCTTCTGGCACGGATGCAAGGCTGGGACTAGGTGTGGCAAGTGAGGTGCCCAAGGTGTGGAATTTAAAGAGGCCCTACTCTTAGCCTGTGCAAGTGCAGGAGCAGTGTTGAGAGGGGGTATTTCCTTAAGTTTTGTGCCCGGGTGCCTCATCCTAGTTCATGCCCATCGCAGGTGGGTGGCTGTACCAGAAGGCCAGAGTGCGACTCCTCCCTGATGTCCTCCCTTGAGGCCTGGGCAGGTCAGTGGACATCTCTTCCTGGTCCCTGGTTCTCAAGGGACTGACCTGGAGGCTCTTCTGGAGGCCCATATTTCACTCGGGAAAGGACGAGGATGACGGCTAATAGCAACTGGGCAGTGTCATCGTTAATTCTCAAAACACGTGTGGAAGCGGGTGAAAGAGACCTGAGTGTGGTGGTGATGAGGGCAGGCTTTTGGGTTAGAACTTCTGGGTCCAGGCTCCAACCTCACCATTTACCAGCAGAGCCGTCTTCGGCAAGATGCTTGATAACTTGGCTTCTCGGTTTCCTCATCTGGGAGTGCCCTTCTTTCTGTTCTTCAAATATATAAATTTAATCGCCCCTGGAAAGGTCTTTTCCAGGGTCTCTGCATGACTGCCTTCTCACCATTCAAGTTTCAGGTAAACGTCACCTCCTTGGAGAGGCCCCCAGGAAATCCTTCCTAAATGAGGTGCCTGACATCTCTTTGGCTTGTAATTTTCTCTTAACTTCTTTTTTTATCTGTAGTTATATGCCCTTTCTCATTTCTATTGTGGAGCATTTGCGTTTTGTCTGAGGATCATTTAAAATTTAAACTAGCTAATGATTTATCTATTTGATTGTTGTCTTTCCTTCAAGAACCAACTATTGGATGTTTTAAACTTCACTAATATTTTCTCTTCCTAGTAATTCATTGCTTTTGACTTTTATATTTTGTTTATGAATTATGTTTTCCTTTTATTTATTCTAACTTAACATTTGTTTCGTTTATTTTTATCATTTCTTGCTATATCATGAAAGTAACTAAGACTATTGAGTTGCTTCTGAGCAGATTTTGCACATTCCATAAGTTTTCATCTGGCTTAAAACAGGATGTTGAAAGGGACTTTTGGGGCCGGCCTGGTGGTGCAGCGGTTAAGTGCGCAAGTTCTGCTTCTCAGTGGCCTGGGGTTCGCCAGTTCGGATCCCGGGTGTGGACATGGCACTGCTTGGCACGCCATGCTGTGGTAGGCATCCCACATATAAAGTAGAGGAAGATGGGCATGGATGTTAGCTCAGGCCAGTCTTCCTCAGTGAAGAGAGGAAGATTGGTGGCAGTTAGCTCAGGGCTAATCTTCCTCAAAAAAAAAAAAAAAAAGAAAGGGACTTTTGCTAACGCCCTGAAATATGTGACTAGAACCCAAAGCTACTGTCAAAGAGACATCAAGTACTTGACATATTGCAAGACGGGAAGAAGGGTATGTGAGAAACCCTCCAAGACGTATAAAAGGCCTCCTGTGATGGCCATGAAGATGCGACACCACACCTCCTGCCGCGGGAGCATAGCTGACTGATGGCCCAATCGTTGTCCCTCTGGACCCACCACCACGTTTGTGCCAGGGCTTCACTTCCCACGGCTGCTCCCAGGAGTCACTGACCGCAGCAGGGGTGCTAACACATCTGCTCCTGAGACATGCAGGGCTCCTCCACAGGGCGACTTTGGCTCAAGGACACCCCCTCCTATGGACAACTGAGGACAACAGTGTAGTCTAAGACCCTTCATACCCAACCCTTCCTTTCCCTTCTTCTCACGGTCAGACATGCATGGCTGTCTGAAGGCTCTCCCTGCCTTCTCTGATTCCTTGCTTTGTCCTTCAGAGCTGTATTAGTCAGGGTCCTCCTGAGACGTATTATATATATATATATATACACATGGTGGAGGCTGAACAAGCCCCAAGATCTGCAGGGAGAGTTGGCAAGCTGGAGATCCAGGAGAGCCCATGGTATAGTTCCAGACTGAAGACCAGCAGGCTCAAGACCCAGGAAGAGCTGATGTTTCAGTTCAAACTCAAACTCAGGAAAAACCGATGTCCCAGCTCGAAGGCGATCAGCAAGGAGTTCTCTGTTACTTGGAGGAGGATCAGAATTTTTGTCCTATTCAGGCCTTCAACTGATTGGATAAGGCCCACCCACATTAGAGAGGGCAATTTACTTTACTCAGTCTGCCAATTCCAATGCTAATCTCATCTAAAAATGCCCTCACCCAGAAATAACCTCTAACCAAGTATCTGGGCACCCCTTGGCCCAGTCGAGTTGACGCATGGAACTCAACTTGTTTTAGTTGAGGCGGGTGGTCTCTAGCATTGCTTTCAGAGACTCATGACTTTTAGAGCTGAGGTGAGTTTGTGATTGTCTTGGCTTTTCCTTCCTGGTTGCAAGATGGCTGCTCTACCTGAAGGATCACATCGGCATTCCAGGCAGAAAGGGCAAACAACAAAGGACCTGTGTCATTCTAGTCTTCCTCCTCTTTTAGGTGGCTCTCCTGGAAGTGTGCCTAAGAATTTCCCCCTTGATCTCATTGACCAGAAAATGTCACATGGTCATGCTATTTGCAAGGGACACTGGGAAATGTAGTTAGTATCTTGGCACACTGTCTCCCTAACAAAGTCAGGAAGAATGAGTGTTGGATGGTAAACTAGAAATCTCCAGAAGTGTCTGTCCCATGAAGCAGATTGTGGATCTGGGTTTTGGCAGAGTTTCAGAAGGACCTATGACAGAACCTTCAGGTGCACTTAAGGAGAAGACTGGGAATATGGACTGGATTTTGGAGGATCCCAGTAGATTAATAACTAGCTTACCTATTGTGGGCAGATTAATGGGTTGATATCATCCTCCAGGGAGGTCTTTATTAGAGTGCCTGAGGGCTCTATATCACACTTGATTCTATTTAGCATTCTTAATGAATGATTTGGATGAAAAGAGAAAATCCACTGATGAGATTTTCAGATAAAATAAAGGTGAAAGAGAAAAGGCATGAAGGGGCTGCATGAAAGAATCAGGTTCCTAAAAAGGCGTTGGTGGGCTGTGTGAGGTCAAATCTTAAAAAGTGAACCAGGGGAGGAATAATGGAGTGTCCTGCACTAGATGGGAGGCAGAAGCAAGGTCCCAAGGCCAGGACCCGGCTTAGCACAGCAGGTCTATAAGGTCTTGGGGCTTTTAGTTGACTCTCAACTTTGTATAAATAAGCAGGGCGATGTGGACCCCAAACCAATTTACCCTCAGGCATTGTTAACGGAAGTATCACAAGAGCTGAGATGCAGGGCAGAGAATGAGAATTCAGTGGGAGGAGAGTGTCAGACCCAGAGGTATCCAGGTAAACATAAGCCTCTTTACTTCCTTCAAATATTTTCGAAGATTTTGGGAAGGATGTTTGGTTTCTCATTTTATGAAGGAAGAAGGCTTGAGGAGATTAGAACCATCGATCTATGTTTGAAAACTGCAGGACGTGGAGACATGCAAGAGGCTGAATGACCAAGGATGGAATAAGATGTCCTTGGAGATGGTGAGTTCCCTGTCACTAGAAGTATTCAAGCTGGGGAAGGAGGCTATAGAGATGATGTAAACAGTGATGGGTAGATGGACTAGTAGCACCATAACACAATGCCCTTTGGTTCATGAGGCTCTTTGACTCTCTGAATTTCCCGAGGACCTCTGGGGCCACCTGGATCAGGGAAGGTGCTGGTCCTGGAGGCAGAGTAGCTGCTGGCCTAAGGCTCTCAAGAGGTTGATGAGGCTCTGAGCCCGCCAAGGGGGGCCTGAAGCACTGATTTAAGCCTCCAAGATAATATGTACTGTTTCCAAGCAGTCTGTAGCTTTGGCCACAGAAGGATAAATTGAGTCAGAATTGACATTATTAACCCAGTGCAGGGGTGAGAGGTCAGCAGACTATTCTCTAACCTTGAGCCATCTTGGGCCTTGAGAAGAATAGGCTCAGGGCTGGAGATGACCAGGTGTGGCCAGGATCTTGGTTTTTCCCTCTGTCTCATTGTGGGCCAACCATCTGTGTCTTCGTTTATCATTAGTCCACGGTGTGAAGGGCCTGACTATTGGGGTGTGAGTGAAAATTGCACTTAAGTTGCCCAAACATTTGTAGAGCACCTATTATGTGCCAGGCACTCTGCATGAGCCAGAGGTGTGGAGAAGAATCAAATAGGGTCCCTGGGCTGGAGGGGCTCACAGCTCAGTGATGGAGAGGACTACAAATGAAACACGATTTTAAGCAGAAGTCCTTGATAGACACTTGTGCTGGGTATAAGAAAGCCCATTGTAGCTACCCATGCCTGGGGCAGGGGCATCAGGAGGCGTCTTCCTAAAGTTGGGCCATACAGGGGCAGTGCTTTAGATGGACCAGAGCACAGGGTGGCCTTTCCAGGTAGGGGACAGCACAGGCAAAGGCCCAGTCTTACGACATCTTGGTGCATTCTGGGAATGGTGTGCTTTTCTGAGTGGCTGGAAGAGGGAGGTTCATGGTGAGGGGTGAGGCTCAGCAGATTTGGAGCTGACATTGAATGCCATGCTGAGGCGTTTTTACTTTGCTCTGTCTTCATTAAGGAGCCGCCTGGGGCTTTAAAAATAGGACAGGGATGTGAACAGATATCTCTTCTAAAGGTCATGTCTTAGGGTTCTGGGGTTTCTGGACTGGTCAGGGGCGAGGCAGGGGACAGGAGACCAGCTGGACCCAAGGTGACTGCACGGGGCTCCTTCCTTCTCTGCCACTGTTAGGGTGCTCCCAGATTGGATCATGGAAAGATATCTGCTTCCCCATCCTTCCCCTTTTCTTTGGGACCTCAGTGGCCTGGAGGAAGTGCTCTGTGCCAGCTTAGGAATCACATGTGGGGCTCCCCTGAGAGAACCCCAGAGTCCAGGTCGACAGCTGAGGACAGGGGAGAAAAATCATGATTTGAGGTGTGTCTGCCATGTGCCAGGCACTTACACAAGTTGTTTCCTTCGCTCTTCACCATAACTCTGAGAGGCTGCAGGTGCGCTTTTCGAGGTGGAAAATGAAGCCCAGAGAAGTGACAAAACTTGCTTAAGGCCTCACAGCTTGTCAGTGTCAGAGCTGGGATTCAAACCTGCATCCCTGGCTCTCAGTCCAGTGCTCTTTGCGGTACACCAGAGTCCCCCAGTGGGGCTGCTGGCAGAGACGGGTTGGTGCCTCTGAGGCTGGCAGACGGCGTGTCTGGAGGGCCCAGCTCACCCTTCGGCAAAGGCAGACAGGGTGCATCAGCTCGCTGGCGGCTCCCCTGTGCTGTCTTGGGCCTGTCTCCAGCACAGATTAATTGCTGCTAGCCTGGTGTGATGTTTTCCTGTTCCAGCATGCATGGGAGGGGTGGGGAGCGGTGCAGCCATGCTGATCGGGAGCCTGTCCTGGCACAGCTGGTAGCCTGCACTGCACCCTCATCGGAAAGCAATCCATCAGTTGGCAGCGGCACTGCCATCCAGGCCCAACTGCCAAGCTGGTGCCTCTGGGTTTCCTCAGGTGTGACCGGCTTCCGGGCTCAGAGCCTCCGGGCTGGGCCTGTGTGTCTGCCTCTTGCAGGGCCTTCACGGGCAGAGGGAGCCTTGCCTGGCTGGGCCCTTCACTCTTGGGGGCTGGGGTGCAGGGGCTCCCAGAGGGGAGGGGACATCTCTTGCACGGACCCTGTTTTCCTGCTGTAGGATCCCATGAGGAGCAAGAACCCCCAAGACACTACCCTCCTCAGCATCCCCTAGTAGTTCCAGAGGCTGGAGTGTCTCTACATGTCCCCGCTGAGACAAGGCTGCAGGGGCCAGGCAGGGCTGGGGGGTGGTCCAGTTGGCCAGTGTGGAAAAGAAGCTGTGTGGAAAAGAGGGTGCAAGGGGGCCTGCCCACATCCACAGGGCTCTCACCGGTCCCGCTCCAGGGGCCTACGCTGCTCCTCAAGATCCAGGTGCAATTAACTTGAACTCCCAGGTTTAGAGCAGTGGCTATTGTCCACGCCCAAGGGTCGGAATCACCTATGGGGCTTGTTAAAATGCAGACTGCCGGGCCCGCTCTCAGAATTTCTGATTCACTAGGCCTAGGGTGGGCTTCAGCAATTTGCATTTTTTTCCAATACACCCTGCTGTACGTTACATCCCCAGGACTTATTTATCTTATCACTGGAAGTTTGTGCCTTTTGACTACCTTCACCCATTTTGCCCACTCCCCATCCCCTGCCGCTGGCAAGCGCCAGTCCGTTCTCTGGATCTACAGTCATGTGTCGCTTAACGATGGGGATACATTCTGAGAAATGTGCTGTTAGGTGATTTCGTCATTGTGTGAACTTCATAGCATGTACTTACACAACCCTAGATGGTATAGCCTATCACACACCTAGGCTATGTGGTACTAATCTTATGAGACCACCGTCATATATGTGGTGACTGAACCTAAAAACTTGTTATGTAGTGCACGACTGTGTAAGTTCAGTTTTTTTTAGATTCCATGTATGGTGAGATCACACAGTATTTGTCCAGCCATGATGTTGCAAATGGCAGGATTTAATTCTTTTTATGGCTGAATAATATTCCATTGTGAATATATACATATGTATATATATGTATGTGTATATATATGTACACACACACACAGGTTTCTTCCCCGTCTTGGCTGTTGTAAATAATGCCGCAGTGAACATGAGGGTGCAGATATATTTTAGAGAGAGTGATATTTGCATTTCTAACATGTTCCCACGTGCTGTCAGTGCTACTGTCTAGGGCCCACATTTTGAGGACAACTGGTTTAGAGAAAGGCCTTCCCTAAGCTCCCTAGGAATTTGCAGAAGTCCAAGCTCTCCTGCTTTCTTTGGGCTGTTGGCTCCTGCTTTGTTTTCTGGCTGCCTCCCCAGCCTGCGTGGGCTGTCCGGGAGCTGAAATCAGAGAGGAAGCTCAGTCTTTTCCAGTGACTGACAGGAGCTCTTTAGTGTGTGGCCAGCCGACCTCAGCGATGGCTGGGGCAGCTGGAGCAGACTTTCTACCAGAGCAGCACACTATAATTCCATTCAGACGCTTGTTGTTTCAATTGTCTTTTGGCCACGAGTCGTTTGAGAGGATGACCTGAGATGGTATATGCAGACGGTCTGGCTTGTGGAGAGTGCGCCATCAAGGCTCGTTTCCTCCCTGTCCGTCTCTGACTCATTAACTGAGACAGGTTTGGCTGAAATTGATCCCCAGAAGAAGCCGGGTGGAGGGGAGTCTTGGGAATAACTCAGCAGCCTTCTCCTCCTCTTGCAGCCGATTGGCTGAGGATGAAAGGCACTTTCTCTGCCAGGTCCTTAACCCCACATGCCCCCAGAGGCAGGCCTGTCTTCCCAGGGATTTTGTTCATTTCATCTTTTGTCAATGCCAGGAGCTGGCCTTGTAGTGGGTCCCAGCTAGTTGGTCTTCATAAAGACCCGACGCTGCTCACACCACTTTGTTTAGGCAAAGTCCTCAACTTCACCTTCCCTTGTCACCCCACCTCCTGAGGGGTTTCATCCTCTGTCCAGAGCTTGCTACCAGCTGCTGAGTGTCTTGCAATGGCAAAGGGGTCCACAAACCTTCCAGGGCCCTGACAGGAAGGCAAAGGTCTCAGATACCTCCTGGAGCTCAAATGCACTGCAGGATGGGTAGATTTGGTTGGAAGTCTCAATGGCCTGTATCACCATAACCAGCAGAGAGCGTTCCACCCTGGCCTCCCCCTTCACCCTCTGCAAGCCTTGTTTCTAGTGCCATGCTCAGGCACATGTTCAAGTTTAGCTTCTGTCCTTTTGAATTCCCAGGGGGGATTATCTACCTCTTTCTTTTGCCCTAGTAAGTGGGACTCTGCAATTATAGAAATAGCCCTGATTCCCCCCAGAGCAAACATAAGAAGGTGCTTCAGAAGGGACAAGGCTGCATTTTCTCCTAGACGATCTAGCATGAGCTGTGTCATCTTAACTCCGTGTTGCATCTCTTGCTTGCTTACGGCCCCAACATAGCTAACTCCCAACCCCTCTCAAACCATTGCGAATGGCTGGAGTCATGGGTGTCCTGGGCAGCAGGGTACCAGCCTCTGAGTCTGTTTCCTGGCTCTTCCAAGGGTGGGGGATGCCAGAGGCAGGGCAGCTGTAATGCAAAGCTCAGACAGTTGGTACAGACTGCCTCAGATGGGGCCTTCTTTTTGGAAATGAGAGTTATTTTTTATTTTAACAGGATGATTTTGTTAAAAATAATGTAATTCTTATTTAAGCCATGGGTGATTGAAGTCATCACTTTAGCTTTCTGTAACCCTCTAAAGAGGAGACATCAATCCACAAGGCACGGAGTAGAGGGAGGTCACATTCTGAGACTTGGTTAATCCCTTACTATTTGGATGGAAGAGAGAAGATTGGGGCTTTTGAATGTTGACCCTGAATAAATGCCTGAGCATGTCCAGGCTTGCCCCTCCTGCAGCGTCAAGGGACAGTGGGCCTCCAACCTTTTCTGTGAACCTTGCAAGCTTCTCTTTGCACTAATGCATAATGTCAAATGAGGGGCCCCTACCCAGGCGCCTGCTGCTTGCTGCCAGGCACTCCTGATGACTTCAGCTAATTTCTGAGACTGGAAACATTGTTGACAATGTGATTTCTGAAATGTGAAAGGCGTTATCTCGTCGTGCCATCTGCAGCGTGTCTGTCTGAGCTGGGGCTTCCGCTGCCACTCTGCCCCCTCGTAGCAACTCTTGCTGCTCCGTCATCATCTCCCACAGCTAATTGCTCCAAACTGACAAGAAGTCTTTTTTCGTTTAGAGATGCAGGGAAATGGAACTTTCTTGCTGATGTTTCCAAGTCAAGCATGCCTTTTGGAATTGTAATTTGATCTTTGGGTTGAGGAGGGGTTGAGGGGGTCTGGTTTCAGCACTGGATCAGGGACAGCTCTCGGGAAAGAAGGAACCAGAAGTACTGGTGACTAAGACGGAAGACTCTCTTGTAGTTCTAAGTTACAGGGAGCCTGGTATTAAATGGAATGAGCTGCCTTGGGAGGTAGTGACTGCTTTGTCACTGGAGGTGTGCAAATGGAGATGATTTTTTTTACCTGCTTGGAAAGCCCTAAATGGAACAAAGCTTTGAATGGGTGATCTCTTCTAGCTCAAAGAGTCTCCTGGAACCAGTTATATTCAGGGGATATGTGAGATAGAGGAGGAAAATCGAAGGGTCAGGGCTAGTGTAGTAATTATCTATCACTGTGTAACAAGCCACCTCAGCATTTCAATGGCTTGATACGACAATAATCATTTATTTTCTCTCGTAGCTTTTGTTGGTCATTAATTCAGACAGAGCACAGCAGAGATGGCTTGTCTCTGCTCCATGGTGTCTAAGTCCTCAGCTTGAGGTCTTGAAGACTAGGGGGCTCGAATCATCTGAAGGTTTGACTAGGGCTGAGGATCTACTTCCAAGATGGTTCATTCACATGACCGGCAGGTTGGTGCTGGCTGTTGGCAGGAGGCCTCAGTTCCTCAGCACACGGACCTCTCCAGAGGGCTGTTTGAGACTTTGTGGCATGATGACTGGTCTCCCCAGAGTGAGCAATCCAAGGCAGAAGCTGCATTGTCTCTTATGACTTACCCTTGGAAGTCCTACACTGTCACTTCTGTAGTATTCTCTTGGTCACAGAGGTCAGCCTGATCCTATGTAGGAGGGGAGTACACAAGGGCGTGAATACCAAGAGACCAGGATCCCAAGGCGCCATCTCAGAGGCTGGCTATTACAGCTGGATAATAAGAGAGCAAAGCAAGGCAGTCAGCTTCTCCTGGCTGAGAGAGTGAAGACAGGTTCTGAGCTTGATAATACTTTAGCAGCAGGAAGTTGGCAGAGGGCATCAAGTCCAAGCAAACTCAGATTTCTATGAGACTTGTTCTCCTCTCTCTCTGCTCACTCTCTCGTGTGGTCCCCTCTACTACATCTACCCTGGGCTTCCACATTCTAGCTTTTAGTATTAACCTTTTCCTTGAGCTTCAGATTTACAGTTCCAACTCCTCTGGCTTTCCATCAGCTTCTTGACTACATCATGCTCTTTCATACTTCAGGGCCTCTGTACATGCTGTTCCCTCTGCTAGGAATACCTTCCCTAATTTGTTATCTTTATCCAATCACTGGTTCACTGATGTTCATCTCAGCTCCCATGTCACTTTCTTGAAAGTCTTTCCTGACCACTCCTGTGGCAGATCTTATTTTCCAAAGATGGTCACAGTAATATACACCTATCTCTCATCTCACCTGCTCTTCTTACAATGTGACGTTCATCACTCTGTCAAGAGGTGGGTTTGTGCTCCCTCATCTAGAACGTGGGTGGACCTTTGTTACTACTTTGATCAATAAAATGTGGTAGAAGTGATGCTATGTGATGTTTAAGGATAAGTCATAAAAGGCAGCATCTCTCTCTCTCACTCTCTCTGTCTGTCTGTCTCTGTCTCTCTCCTCCTCTCCACTTGTCCATGGTACTCAGCCACCATTTTGTGAGGAAGCCCAACTAGCCCATGCAGAGAGACCTCTTGGAAAGTCAACGTTGCCCAACAAACATGTGAGTGAATGAAACTTCAGATGATTCTAGCCCCCAGATTTCGAGTTTTCCAGCTGAGGCACCAGATGTCACGGAACAAAGATAAGTTGCTCCCACTGTGCCCTTTTGGAATTCCTGACTTACAGAAGCTGTGAGAGATAATATACGACTATAGTTGTTTTATGCCCCTACATTTTGGTGTTATTTGTTATGCAATCACAGTAACTGATATATTCCTAGACTCCATCAGATTTCCTTGTAATGTGCCATCATAACTTCTGATATTTTCCTCTATAGAATTTTCAAGAGTTTTAATTATATATTTACATGTTTAATTAATTTCCATCTGTTCTCCTAGACTAAAATTTATGAGGGCAAGCACTATACCCATTTTTCTCACCAATACTTTGTCAGGACCTGGCATAAAACATGTGCAGAATAAATGTGGTAAGTGGATAAATTAATGGTCTTTCCCCCTTAATACCCCACAAACACTTCAAGCTCTGCATATACAAGCTCAAGTCATCATCGTTATCTCCTGACTTGAGAGGCAAGAGGTCCTCCTCTTGCATTTTGGCAAAGGTACCATTGCCTCTTCAGATACTCAGACCACAGACTCAGAAATAATTTTATTCTTTTCCTATCCTCCTTCCCGTAAAGGATTCCAGGCATGTCTATTCTACCTTGTAATACTTTCTCATCCCACCCCCGTCACCCCACCTCGGTTCAGTTTCTCATCGTTTCTTCCCTGCATCACATCAATAGACTCCTGGCCAGTTCACTTCTCTCCAACACATCATCCAAACTGGCAGGTTGACCTTTCCAGAATGCATGTCTAAGCCTGTCATTCTTTGGATGAAAATTGTTCACTGGCTCCATGTTGTCTTTATAATAAAGTCCAAAGTCCTCAGTAGTCTCCCCAAATCATTTGTGGAGACAGGTGGGAAATAAATGAAACACAACAAAGCTCCTTGCTGTGTCTGACAGCTCCACAGTGATCTGTCCTGGGCTTCCCCCCTCTCCTTCATCTCTCACGCCTCCCGTCCTCCACAACCTGTGCTCTAACACATCAAGCTCTTTGGGCTTATCCCAAATCACCTGTAATAATTTGGTTGCAAGAGATAGAAATCCAACTTGTGTTAACTTAGATAATAAGAAGCGTTCATTGGCTCAAGGAATCTAAGAAATTGTTGCAGGGAGGGCAGGGATGAAGTTTCCAAACAAGAAGGACTCAAGCAGTACCTCCATCTCTCCATCTATTCCAGCACATCAGCTTCGTCCTTTCTTACAGAAACGCTTTTCCTATGCTCTAACTATTGTTGCATAACAAACCACATTAATCCTAGTGGCTTAAAACAACAACAGTCATTTATTATTACCATCTCTCACGGCTCTGAGGGTTAACCTGGCACAGCTAGTTGGTTCATGCTCAAGTTTTTTCACAGGGTTTCAGTCCCATGTTGGTTGAAGTTGAAGTCATCTTCCTTACCTTCATATCTGACACCTGGAGGCTGGGATAGCTGGAGCTCCTATAACAGTTGTCTCTACCACTCTGTGGTCTTTCCTTGTGGTCTCTCCAGTATAGCAACCTCACAGTAGCCAGAATTCTTACATTGCAGCTCAGGGCTCCAAAGGCTGGTGTCCCAAAGAGATTGATAGAAGGTGCATGGTCTTTTCTAACGCAGCCTTGGAGGCCATGCCAGCCACAGTCTATGCATCAAGTTAGCCAGAAAGACTCATCCAGATTCAAAAGGAGGGGCCACGGATCAGTCCCTTAATGGGAGGAGCATCATGTTTGAAAATCACCCCATTTTTCTGCTGGAAACCTGATCTGTGAAAATTCTTGGATTTGTCATCTTATAACTTCAACCACCTTCTGATCTCATGTTAAAATCCCCAGGTGGGGATCCCTGAGCCCATCCTCTGTCAGGTGACACAAACTCAGTGAACTCTGACTAAGGGATTGGCGTGTCCTGGAAACACGGTGGCTTCCTCGTGGACGTGTCATGGGTCTCGGAATGGGAGTGGCGCCAGGCAGACAGCCCAATGAATGATCTGCATATGGCTCCAAGATCAGTAAGTAGTACCTCCACACATTTGCTCAGGCTGTGCTTTCTACCTGGAGTGCCTTTTCAGGTCCTCTCTCTCCTGATCACTCTTCTTTGTCTTTCATCTCTCATCTTGGGAACCACATCCTCCAGGAAATCTTATCTTTCTCGACCCCCAAGGCTGGATTAGGTGTTTCTTCTTCTCACTCCCAAAGACCTCTATGCCCACCTTACTTCTGGTACTAATTACACTAGCTCATAATCTCTTTCTTCTTCTTTTTAAAAAATCTGTCTCCCCTACCAAACTGTAAGCTTATTTAGGGCAAAATATTCCTAGTGCCTACTTCAGGATCTGGCACACAGTAGGTGCTTGATAATTGCATGTAGGATGAATGGATTAACTAGGGCATGGAGGAGGCTGCCCTCAAAATGAACTGGTGTGAGCAGATGGCCCAGCTTGTGTGCGCTGGGGCAGAGAGAGGCCAACTCCCCCATCGCTGCCCAGGGATGCAGCCTCTGCAGGCCGTTTTGGGAGTCCTAAGCTGGCCTGACAGATGGACAGGGGCTGAAGGCCCCCAGGTCCTTAAGCCCCACAGTCCTTTTGAGCCCCACTGCTGCCGAGGGGCCACAGAAGGCCATGAAAGCATCTGGGAGGAGGGACGTTTCAGGGGGAAAGCAACCAGCCAGATGTTGAGCTTCATGCAGATGAAATAACCTGTGCTGGGCTGGGGTTTCTGACATCTGCTTGTGTAAAGTCTTGGGGTCAAAGGGCCCTGTGAGACTTCACTGAGAGTAGGCTGGATTGTTTGAATTAAGCCAACCAAAACAGAGGTTTAGGGACCAGGCAGACAAAAGAACAACCAGAGCTGCCATTTATTGGGTCCTTACTATTTGCCAAATGCTGTGCTAAGCTCTGTGCTTGCCTATTAACTGTCTACCCCTATGAGGCAAGAACTCCTATTACCTGAGAGGACAGCAAAGTTCAGAGAGGTGAAGTAACTTGTCAAAAGCCTCACAGCTCACAAAAAGGAGAGTTGGGGTTTGGACCTGAGTATCTGACTCTAGGGGCTCAGCTCACCCACTGTATTCTGAGTAGAAGCGCCCAGGCTCCCACTGGGGATGGTGGGATGTGACTGCTCCAGATACAGGTTCTAGGAGAATATTGGCTAAAGCCTGGGGTCTTTGTGTTTCTGGGTGATGCCGCCTGGTAGACTTCAATCATAAGCCACAGAATGGTGACCTTAGTGAGCTTTGTCTTGGATTCTTTTCCTTTTAGTGCCACTTTCATGCTGCCTAACCCCTGACACCACGCTGTCCACCTCTCATGTATTCTGATAAGGCCATGGTGTTGTGGGAAAAACTAGGCATCTGGAGTCTGAAAGCCTGGGTTTGAACTATGAGGCTGTCTCTTCCTAGTGGTTTGGCTTTTGTCATATGGTTTTTGTTGTTTGGCCTGTATCTCTCTATACAAACCTGGTTTGTGGATGGTTGCTTCTTGCTGTGTCCTCGTGTGGTGGAGAGAAAGAGCTCTGGTATCTTCCTCTTCTTATAAGGACACTAATCACATTATGGGGTCCCCAATGTCATGATCTCATTTAAAGCTAATTACTCCCCAAAGGCCATGCTTCCAAATACAATCACATTGGGGGTTAGGGCTTCAACATATGAATTTGGGGGGGGGACACAAATATTAGTCCATAACACCAATATGATTATGATGAGTGATACTTACAGATTCATTGCTTTGTTCATATAATTGGTATTGACTGAGTTCCTGCCATGTGAAGGATTGTTCCATTGCATTTCCAGTAGGTCAGGCACGGGGTGAGACAAAGGGCCCTGATAAGACAGGAAGGTAATGAGTCGGGAAGCCAGACAGAATAGATAGCAAATTCTTGGTCTCCCTCTGTGTGGTAGTTGGGCCCCAAAATGATTGTTGCCTCTTGATATTCATGTTCTTGTGTTTGCACAGTGTAAGAAAAGGCTTATCTGTGTAATCAGTGATATAGTGTGAAAGTGATAGCGTGACTTCTGAGGTTAGGTTGAAAGAGATGTCATGGCTTCCGTCTTGCTCTCTCTTGGATCACTTACTGCCATGTTGAGAGGACAGTGAAGCAGCCCTCTGGAGAAGTCTATGTGGTGAGAAACTAAGGTGTTTTGCCACCACCCAGCATAAATGTGACAGCCATGAGTGAGACATCTTGGAATCGGGCCCTCTGGACTCAGTCAAGCCTTCATGTAACATCTTAACTGAGACCTCATGAGACACCCTGAGCTAACCACCCAGCTAAACCACTCCTGAATTCCTGGCTCACAGAGGCTATGTGAGATAACAAATATTTATTGTTTTAAGTTGCTAACTTTTGGACTAATTTGCTAGGCAGCAATAGATGACTACTACAGATTTTGGTACCTGGAAGTAGGTGGTTCTATAATTCATCTATGGGAGTGGCTTTGGAAATTGTTGGTGGCCAAAGATGGAAGGACTTTGAGGAGAGTGTTAGTGAAAACCTAAAGTGCTTTAAACACACTGTTAATAGACGTCTGATGGGCTTAGAGGAGGATGTTAGTGAGAGTTTACCTGGAAATGAGGAAATGTTTTTGGGAATTGAAGAAAAGGAGATCCTTGATATGCAGTGACATGGCGTTTAGCAGCACTGTTGCCTAGAGTAATGTGAGAAGTAAAAAATGTACCTAGTGAACTGAGTGTTCTAGCTAAGGAGATGGCCAGGCAGAGTGTTGAAGGAGCCGCCTGATTTCTTCTTGTTCCTTTTGGTAAAATGCGAGAGGAGAGAGATAAGGTAAAGGAGGGACTATTAATAAGAAGGAACCAGGCCTGTCTAGTTTGGAAACTTTTCATCCTCTTTGGGTGGCAAATGATGCTAAAATTAAGGAATAGATCTCAGGCAAATAGAAAATTTGAAGCACTGGTTCCAGGAAAACGTGATGATCTAAAGATGAAGTTCATAGTGTGGCTGTGAAATCCTTTGTAAAGACCTCAGGAAGTTCTAAAGTGGTACTTAAGAGAATTATTGAGCAATCAAAAGGGCTATTAAGGAACTTCAAGTGTTGTCTCTCAGTAGTCTCAGCAGAAGCCCAAGATAGACAAAGGCTTGTCTTGAAGAGATTTCTAAGTTTGCCTTTTGTCTAATGGTGTAAATTCCAATTAGTTTCACAGGAGAACCACAAAGCTTTTAAGAGAAATGTACTAACAAAAACACTACTGGCTGGAACTGAAAGGAACAGAGGTATACAAAATGAAAAGAGGCCTCTGGGCGCCTAAGATTCTGTAGGTAAGACACAGGCTGAGAAAATTATGCAGTTTCAAACATGGGCTACATTTCATAGTAAAGGAAGGACACTTAGATGACCAAGTCCCAGAGAGTGAAGCCATGACCTGTGAGGAATTTTTCCTAGGCCTTGATTCCTAATCAGGGAACTGACAGCATGTGCCCTGTTGGGTTTTAGAATTGTTGTGGACAAGTGGCTCATATTCAACTTCTGTTTTTGTCTCTTTTGTTCACAGGTATTCCAATTAAGATGAACCACAACAAATCAGACCTGAAGAGCCTCACCTGCACTTGGATCTTATTTATTTGAAGATGTGTGGGATTTCTAGCTGATATTGTAATGGGATAAGACTGTGTAGGGGCTTCTGAAAGGGGAGAGTGAATTTTGAATGTGGTAGGGCACTTAAGAGTAGCATAGGTAGTATAAATCATTGGGGGACAGAGGGGGTGCCCCAAAGATGGTCCCTCATAATTCTTAGCTGTTGGTATTCATTGCATAATCCCTTTGGGAGAGGAGATTCCTTGCGTAATCTCCCCTTAAACTGAAGAGGCCTGAAACAGATATTTCAGAAATGATAGAGTGTGACTTTTGAGGCTAGGTCTAAAAGATATTAGAGCCACCATCTTTCCCTCTGTGGGATCACTCACTTTTGGGGAAGCCAGCTGTCACCTCATGAGGACATTCAACCGGGCCTCAGGAGAGTTCCACGAGGCAAGGACCCGGAAAAGTCAAAGCCAGCATGAACTTTCCAGTTCTCAGTGAGCTAATTGGGAGGTGGGTCCTCCATCCCAGTCAAGTCTGTGGTCCTGGCAACATCTCGATTGCAATCTCATGAGACATCTTGAGTCACAACCACCTAGCTAAGCAGCTTCCAAACTCTTGACCTACAAAAACTGTGTCAGATAATAAATGCTTATCGTTGTTTTAAATGGAAAAGTTTTAGGGCAATTTGTGATGTAGCAATAGATGATTAATAAATTAATGATTATATAATTAATAGATATAATAATTAATATATAATAGATGACTAATATAATAGATGATTAATATATAGGGTGGAAAGTGACAAATACTATGCAATGTCCTTGACATCTTGAGTGAGAAGAAAGAGGCCCACTGGTGCTTGAAAATCTGCCTCAGAAACAGGACTCAGACGCCCCGGGTCCTTGGGAGACTGAGAGTCTGCAGGAAACATGGCCTAGGATGACTTCTCAAGAGGACGAGTTAAGCTATTGTGATGAAAAGTGCTTTATGTTGGCATCTAATTTACCTTCTTTATGGTCTCATAAGAGTCTCGTTAGAGTCTAGGACATGAAGCAGGGTACATTTTTCTTCATCGAAGTTCCTTTTAAACCTGACCAGTTTTGTATAATTTTATAAATTATTTGCATTTGCTCTGTGTAGAAGTCGATATTTTGTGTTTTGTTTGCAGCAGAAGTCCAGTAAACTGGGACCTCAGCAGTTAGCTCAAATTGTTAAACAGGAGAAATATTACAACGTGAGAGTTATTTTAAAACAGACTCAAGTAGTCTAGTGCTGCTTTTTGCATGATGCACTCTTGAATGAACCGTATCTCTGGGTCATCCAAATCTTACTCAGTGCTCCCAGCCGGGGGAGCTTCTTATTCGAGTATAGACATATGACTCAGCGCTAGCCCAGAAGGAGATCCTCATTGGAGGCCCATCAGGCTGTGGATCTGGTCTTGTCCAAGATTTCTTACTGTTTTTAGAGATTAGTAGTAATTATGGTAATTCACATTTATCGGACATTGATTATGTACTAGGCATTATGCAGAAAACTTTATATAGATTATCTTTTGATCTTAGCAACCATCCAGTTTGCAGAACAGGAAACTTGAGGCCCAAAGAAGTTAAACAACTTTCCCCAGACATCCAGCAAGAAGTGAAAATATGAACTGGAGTTCAAGAGAGAAGTCATACTAGAGCTACTTATTAGGCGTGTTATGCAGAAAAGTGACAAAAATTGGTAGTGTGATAAAAATGATAAAGATTGGGTACAATATAGAGAGAGAGGGAAGATGACCAGGAGCCTAGCCTGCGGAATATGCTACATTTAAGGAAATGGAGGGAGAATGGATCACAGGAAAATGTGGTCAGGGAGAGAAAAGTGGAACCAAGATTGTGGCAAATCATGGAAGACAACTGGTGTCCTGATGGTCTGGACAATGTGCCATCTTGCCTAGGTTACAGTCCTCAGTCATTTAATCCAACACTATCCAGGAGTTGCTGTGAAGGGATTTTGTAGATGTGATTAAAGTGCATAATCAGTTGACCTAAGGTAAAGAGATCATCCCAGATAATCTGGACTGGATTGGTTCAATCACCTGGAAGTCCTTAAGAACAGAGCTACTTTCCTGAAGGAAAAGAAATTTGCTAGTGGGCAGCAGATTCAGTTCGTGCTGAATGTTCTGGCCTTGCCTCTCTGATGGCCTGCCCTATGGATTTTAGCGTTGCCTAGCCACCTCCCACAGTTGTGTAAGACAGTTTCCCATAATAAGTCTCTTAATACGGATGTTCTGGTTCCGCTTCTCTGGTTGAAGCCTGACTGATGCTGGTGTCAACAAGAAAGTACGGTTAATAGTGTCAATGCCGTATAGACCAGTGATTCTCTGAGAGTGTTCCCCAGAGCACAGGCTCCATTTAGTCCCTTCTTCAAATAAATTTTGGGAATCTTAGCTTCAACAACTAAATAGTTTTCTTTAGTATTTTTAAAATAATATGTGTTGAATGTTGACTATGTGTCAGGCACTTCATTGGTTACATTTTTCACCTCCAACATTTCTGATTCATTCCTTTTCTTTTTTGGCTCTTACTGATCTGTAACTGCCTGATTTTGTTTCTGACCTCCTGCTCTTGTTTTATGAATTTTGTTTCAGCTATTTCTTTTAAAATTTCACACGTTTTTTAATGCTTTATCTCATTTCTAGTTCCTCACATAAGAATTCTCTCCCATTGTTTGATTTATTGGGGCTCTATCAAGATGTTGACTTTTCTAACTTGATTTGTAATTTTCATTTGAGTGTCCATCTTGGTTGTGAGCTCCTCCTCTGCTTTACCTTCCCTCACCATGGGAACGTGGTTGTCTCTGGCTGGCCTTGAGTGTCCATAACTCAGAAACTGGTCTTACTCTAGCAGCTCAGAGCTCTCAGTCCATGGGGACAGAACAGCTTCAGCCCCTGAGTCAGAGAAAACATATACCAGGCTCCTGGATACTCCCGTGATCCTCTTTGTGCTTCCGCCATGGCGCCGTGGCTCAGACATGGCTGCAATTGTTGGGTAAATGATGGAAATTTTCCACCTCTGGTTTCAGGGCAGGGGCAAGCACAGTCACAGCCCCTGGCCTCCTGGGAGATCCTGTCTTTTCTCCTGCCGTGCATGAAGCGTGCTCAGTTCCCGTTCTTCTGTGGGAATTGAGCTTCCCATCCTCAGGACCTAATTCTAGCTCCACTGCCTGGTGAACCTTCAGCCCCCACTGAGAATTGTGGAATTTCACTCCATTCCTAGTCCAAAGAGATTTGAATATTATATCTGAGCATGATTATATATATATTTAATACTTTAAAACATTACATATACTATTTATATGAGTTTGGAAAAGAAGGGTAGGTCATTCTGTGACCTGGACAGTGGCCCATTAGTACTTTATTTACATTATTTAATTTAATCCTCACGATAGCTCTGTGAATTTACTCTCATTGTCTTCACTTTTCAAACGAAAAAAACTGAGGCTCAAAAAATGAAGAGATCCATCCAAAGCCATTCACCTAGTAAGCAGTAGTAGATCCAGGATTCAAATCCAGGCAATCTGACCCCAGAGTTCATGCCTTTAGCCACGGCCATATACTACAGGACTTCTCAGGGCCTTTCATATGCTGATAAGCATTGTGACTCTCCAAGAGTGGTTGTGCAGGATTTCCCAAATTGATTTTACCTATTCCTGATAAGCTGCTTTCATAACTGTGGCTCTGAAGACATGCTTTGGGAAATGTTCTTGCAGGGACTCAGCAGGATAAAAGTGGAGGAGAAGCCATTAAGTGGATGTGCAATAGCCAGCTTTTGATTGCCAAGGCTGTGTAACAAACAGCCCCTCGAATATCAGTAGCTTATCAAACAACAGAAATTCATTTCTCTCTTACGTTACATTTTAGTAGCTGAAGTTTGGCTGCGGCTCTGCTCGATATGACTTTCATTTTGGGACTCACAAAGGAGTCATCCCGAGCCAGGACAGGCGAGTCTCATGATGGAAGGGAAGTTCAAGAGATCAGGTAGAAACTTGCAACACACCTGACATATGTCACACCTGCTCGCTTGCCACTGGCCAAAGCATGTCAGATGGTCAAGCTCAAAGTCAATGAGATGGAAATGTATACTCTCTTTACAGGCAATTCAGGAGTAAATAATTCCAACACAATCTGCTATAGACAGTGGAGCCGTGGAGAGCCCTCAGGCAGGCATTTTCAGTAGTAGAGGGGAGGGAAGTTGGAAAGCTGTACTATAAAGGTTTCAGGGAAAGTGTGGGAGGTGTGGAAATGGGAGACGACGGAAGGCCTGTGAGCTGATGATTTTTATGGCTTCATATGGCCTCATGGGTCAGTAACAGAGTCCATCCAGCCTAGGACCTGATGATGGAGGCACCAAGTGGAATGTGGGGGTACCTGGATATCCTCTCTGATATCAGTCCCCCCCATGTTAGAAATGTGTTGCTGGCTCGCCCGTTCCTATATGCCTTACACTTTCAGAGAGCTCTCTCCACAAACTTTTTGAATCTATTTATATATCTTCATTTAGTTTCCTTCCCCCTTTCGATTGCTCCCTAATCAGCAGCTGATGATGCCCACCCTATAACCTGAATGTGATGTCATCCTTGGTACCGTTCAAGAAATAGCACTTAACAGTTGTTAAATAGGGGAGCTCATTTTTAGAACGCTGCCTGTTTATCTTCTCCTTCTTTACAAAGGTGATTAAGATTTATTTTTACTTGGATGAAAATGGCCTTCATTGATTTCTGCCCCATGGAGAGATGGGAGGACTCCTGCATTAGCCGGAAAGGAGATTAACCCTTTTCTTACTGCCACTGTGGCTGCACAATGCCTGCCAGGTTATGCTGAACGGGTAAACGGAGTCAGAAGCAGCTAATCCTGAAGTCAGAGGATGTGACCTCTCTGTGCTGAGTGTGGAGGCTGCTTTGAGGTCCCCAGATCTTGGGAAACTTCTTCTGGAATGACTACAGCAGAGAGTGTGACTCACCCCAAACCAGCTCTATCTGTGGCCTTCCGTGCTCTCAAACTCTCTGCCTCCAGACTCTGCATCGTTATTCTGCAAGAGATACTTCCACATTTTTATGTATTTGTAACAGTAACATCCCACTTCCAGGTAGCAAAATCCAGGCTACTTTCCTATTGCGGCTGTGGCAAATGACCATATACTTCATTGCTGAAAACGACCCAGATTTATTATCTTACAGTTCTGGAAGGCAGAAGCCTGAAATTGGTCTTACAGGACTAAAAGCAAAGTTTGGACAGGGTAGCATTCTTTCTAGAGGCTCTAGGGGAGAACCCATTTCCTTGCCTTTTCCAGCTTCTAAAGGCCGCCCACCTTCCTGGACTCGTGGCCCGCTTCCATCTTAAAGCAAACAGTGAATGGCCGGTTAAGGGTTTCTCAAAATGTCATCTCTCTGGTTCTGACTCTTCTGCCTCCCTCTGCCCTATTTAGGGATCCTTGTGATTACATTGAGCCCACCCAGATAAACCAGGCTAATCTCCTTATCTTAAGGGCAGCTGGTTATCAACTTTCATTCTGTCTGCAACCTTAACTCCCCCTTGCCAGGTAACCTACCGTATTCACAGGTGCTGAGGAGTAGGACGTGGACATTTTGGGGGGCCGTTATTCTGCCTACCATAACACCTAAATCTTTTGCTCTTGTCCAGGGTGCAAGTGGAGATGATTTTATTATCTGTTTGGAAAGCCCTGGGGTCAGGGACATAAGAGGAATATGTAGTGTGTAATACAATTTCAACTTTTTCCCATGAAATTCTCACTCTAAAGAGTTCTTTAACCACTGCAAAAATGTGAGTTTTCTCCAGGTACCTTCTCCCTGGAGTTCCCAGCCTCCTATTAGGTTGATGGCTAATACTTTCATGTCTTGGCCTTTACTCTGACCCAGTGTGTCTTGACCGCAGAGAAGAAGAGAAGCTTAGTGTATTAGTCAGGGCTCTTCAGGGAAACAGAACCAATAGAATATATATAGACGTATAAGAGGAGATTGATTGTGGGAATTGGCTCATGTGGTTATGGAGGCCGAGAAGTCTCGTTATCCACTGTCTGTAAGCTGGAGACCCAGGAAAGCTGGAGGTGTCAGTCAGTCTGAGTTCAAAAGCCTGAGAATCTGGGGGCCAACGGTGTAAGTCCTGGTCTGAGTCTGAAAGCCAAAGACTCAGGAGTGCTGGGGTTTGAGGGCAGGAGAAGATGGATGTTCCAGCTCAAGCAGAGAGAGCGAATTCACCCTTCCTCTGCCTTTTTGTTCTCTTTGGGTTCTCTGTTTGGGATGACGCCCGCCTGCATTGGTGAGGGTGACCTTCTTTGCTGGGTCTACTGATACAAATGTTAATCTCTTCTGGAGATACTCGGAAATAATCTTTTACCAGCTCTCTGGGCATCCCTCAGCCCAGTTACATTGACACATAACATTAACCATCACACTTGGTAAGAGCTAAAGCTGGAGGGAGCCCGCAGGGGGCAGTTCATGCAGGGCATTAGAAAATATGGTAAGAATTTTGGCATTTATTCTGAGATCCATGGGGTGTTATTGGCCCCCATCTCCCCATCCCCTTCATGGAGAATGAAACATTTCCATATTTCTATATTTGGTGCAGTAAAATTTCCACCACCGTTATTAAATGAATAATTGAATGAATGAATGAATACCTATGTTCCATACATGTTTAATACATGCATATAAATGTACATATACATGTGAATGTGACCTTTGGTTTCCACCTTCCCACACGTGGCATTTATTAACACGGAAGAATAACTGGAGTTTGACTGAAGCCAAGTTATATTGCAAGCAAAGCAGTTAGCGCACGTTTCACCTACTGGGAACACGCCATGCAGGCTTCACGGGGGAAAGGCCAGTTTCTAGAGCAGCATGTAGCTGTTAAAAGAATCTGATAGTAAATTTAAATTGACTGATGAAAGGGCACCTGATTTGCTCACTGCCAGAGAGTCGGTAACTTTTGGAAAGGCCCAAATTTCTCGTTTTCCAGGGGGAGCTTGGGGACTATTAACAGGCAAATCAATGGATTACGAAAGGGCTGCTGGCAGTCCTCACCCCAGGAGCATGAACTGCTCTTAAATTCCATAGCTCTCCAACAGAATGCTTGCAATAAATGATAACAATGGTGAGGAAGGCTGCGTAGCAACGTGAAAAAATGCTTGTTATCAAATAGTAAATGGAAAGCAAAGCAACATACAGAATTGTGTAAATGATTTTTTATGTTCATGTAAAAATATGCCTGGGAAAAATATGGCCAGTACTGACATCAAAACATCAATGGTGGTTGTGTTAGGATAGTGGGACCATGGTCAATTTGTTTGCTAATGAAAAATAAAAAAGCTAAACTTTATCGAGCATTTAACATGTACCTGGCATTATATTTAACATTTTATGTGGATGATCTTATTTCACCTCTATTAATAACCCTATGAGGTAGATACTCAGCGGGGGATGAGGCCAAGGAAACTGGCTGAGAGAGGTTCAGTGGTTTCCTCAAAGCCACGTAGGCAATTGTGAAAATTAATAAAGGGAAGCCTTATTTAAAAAGGAGTCAGGAGGCCAGAAGGGGGAGCCCTCATGCATTGCTACTCCATCAATTACAGGAAGAACTGTCTATTACAGACCCCAACGGGAAATCGGCTACCCCAGCAACTCAGCCAATGAGAAGCTGTCACCACCCTGAACTCTTGCTTTCCAGCAATGGACTTTTGTTCAAAACAACCCCTCCCAACTTCCTCCTTTTTTCTCTAGAAAATAATATTCCTCTCCTTTGCTTGCTGGACTTGCCTGTGGCTTTTTGCTATAGCTTGCTTGTCCTGAATTACAATTCCTCTGCTATTCCTGAATAAACCCGTTTTGCTGGTAGAATAACCAGCTGTTTTATTTTTAGGCCAACATAATGTATAAGTGAGAATAGGGTAAGCTATGCTGTGGTAACAAAATCCCAAATCTCAGTGATTTTACAACGTGAAGGCTTCTCTCTCACTCGTGTCACTGTCTGATGTGGCTCAGATGGTTCTCCTTGATGGTTCTACTTGGAGGGCGACTTAGGGACCTGGAGTGTTCCCATCCTGTAGCTCTGCCTTCTCGAAGTTCTTTTGTTCAGCCACGCAGACCAGACAGAGAGAGTGTGGAGAGGTCACCCCCGTAAGTCAAGAACAGCCTTGGACTGGAAGTGACACTCCACTGTTCTCACACGCCCATTGGTAAGAACTATGTCACATGCTCCCAACCTAAACATGAGGGAGTCTAGGAAAAGTGGTCTTACTGTGTGCAGAGGGGTAGAAATAGTGTGGTGGACACAGCACATTGCTCCTGGTAGGTGTCCCTAGGAAGTGGCTGAGCTTGAACTTAAACCAGGCATTCTGATTCCAAGGTCTGAGAGAAGCCATCCGAGACAGTGCCTTATCTCTGCTCCCCTGCTGTTGTCCACCCCGAGCTGTCTGAGAGGTCTGGAGTCATAAATAGAATTTTTAAAGTAATATGTATGAAGTGGGATAGTAATTTGATTATGGGGTTTTTATTGTGGTAAAATACATATAACATAAAATTTACCATTTTTGCCATTTTAAAGTGTGCAATCTGGTGGCATTTAGTACATTCACAACGTTGTGCGACCATCACCACTATCTAGTTCCAGAACGTTTCTGTCACTCCCAAAAGGAAAGCCCGGACCCATTATCAGTCACTTCCCCATTCTTACCCCATGCCCTGCCCCTGACAACCACTGATGTGCTTTTTGTCTCTAGGGATTTTCCTATTGCGGATTTTCATATAAATGGACTCATACAGCGTGTGGCCTTTTGTGTGTGGCTTCTTTTGCTCAGCCCAATAGTTTTAAGGTTCATCCCTATTATAGCATGTATTAGTACTTCATTATTTTTTATGGCTCAATAATAGTCCACTGAGTAGATTTACCATGTCTTGTTTGTCCAGTCATCAGTCGATGGACATTTGTGTTGTTTCACCTTTTAGCTCTTATCAATGGTGCTGCTATGAACATTTGTGTACAAGCTTCTGTAGGAACACCTGCTTGCATTTCCCAGATGACGAATGATGTGGTGCATCTTTTCATCTGCTTGTTGGCCATTTGTACATCTTCTCTGGAAAAGTGACTATTCAAGCCCTTTGCCCGTTTCAGTTGGGTTGTTGGTCTTTTTGTTGAGTTGTAAGAATTCTTATATATTCTGGATACTAGACCCTTATCAGACATATGGTTTTCTCCCTGGTTGTGTGTTTTTTAAAAATTCCTTTTCTGCTCTCTTTTCCTGCTCCATTCAAGCTGTAGAAAGAGCTCTCCATGTACACTACTATGTGGTACAAAGAAAACATTGTTTGAGTTAATATGCATTTGCAGGTCTACAGCGAAGGCAATGGTGTTGATGGCCACGGCTTTCAACTGAGGGTCAGGAACTGGAGAAAGAAAAGAACTTTTTGAATCTCCAAGAGCCAAAGTCTGAAGAACTTAGAACATGGACTTTATGCCATGAAACTAGGAGAAGGGAAGACTGGTGATGAAACAACAGCCATTCTTCTGCCCCAAAGGAGATTCAAGTTTCATCCGTGTCCAAGAAAGAGAGGATCTCAATGGGGAGACCAGGGGTTTCTATACCTGAGGGTCCCTGAGAAGGTGCCCAATGCTGCAGCTCATAGATTGACTTTTGGGAAACTTGCAAGAATGATAGAATTACTCATAGACAACTCAAGTGAAATTTGGAGCATCCTAGCATACATGTGACCATTTTCAGGCTTTCAAGGATATACCTTGAGAAGAGACAAGTTTCAGAAGGAAGGCCTGTGGACAACATGGCCTCTTGGAGACAGAGTGGCAGTGGGTTTTGGGGGAGTCTGGGAAGAGGGCCTGAGGGCAGCATCATGTGCTCTGCACATTGCTGTGAGACAGGAAACCGTCCTGAAGTCCCCATGGTCCAGAGGGGACATGGAAGTGAGTGAGTTTGGGCCACTGTTGTGCAGAGAACTCGAAGTTAGGTGAGCAGCGCATGGCCTGATCCTCATGGACCGGAGCGCAGAAGAAGGACAGGGACCTGCACGTCCCTGCCTCGGTCCTATACCACGTTGCCAGGTGAGCCTCCCATACCCAGCTTCTCCCTGGGGAGCAGGGAAGAAGCGGAAGTTGGGTAAAATCTTGAGGCATTGGAGTAACTGCTCCAAAGAGGCTAAGTTTTAAACCAGTAAGAACAGATTATTCTAGCAAGTACAAAAGAGGCGTATTAGCAAAACAAGGCCACTTACAGTAGTGGCTCTTAGACTCGAGGCACATCAGGATTACCTGGAGGGCTGGATAAAATACAGAAGCTGCACCCCAGCCCAGAGTTTCTGGATCACTAAGTCTATGGTGGAGCCTGAGAACCTGCATTTCTAACAAGTTCCCAGGGGATGCTGAGGCTGACGGTTGGAGGACCACACTTGGAGAACTACTGATTGATAGAGAATAAGGAATATTAAGTATTGACATTTATAAAACTCGTAACTGTGAAATAAATATTCAGGGTGCACACTCATGGTAAAAAATTCCGACTGCTTAGGAGTGAGGGTTCCTTCACTCCCCTGACCTGCTCCACCCTGCCTTCGTCATGCTCATGAGAAGCAGCCTCCGGGAACAGGTTCCTGAGTATCACTCAAGTCACATTCTATGCCCTTAGAAAGACGTATCTGTGAATATGAGCGTAAGTCTGTGTCATACCTCAGTCTTACACACTTGTGAGCTTACTATCCTCTCTTCTGCAACTGGCTTTCTTCTTCACTCAATGTCTTAGAGATCTTTCCAAAAGATTAACGCGTCGATTGACGTCACGCTTTTTAACGCAGCTGAGAGTTCCCTCTTTCTTATATTTTCCTAATCGCTTGTAACGAAGTCGTATTTCTTCCATAGTAGTAATAACAGAACATTTAAAATAGCAGTGGAAAGAACGGTTGTCATAGCAGTTTACCGAGGGACAGTTTACTAAGTGCCAGCACTAGGCAAGTCTGTGGGCGTTATCTTATTTGATCCTCTTGGGAACTCTGTGGGATAGGAGTTATTCTCGTACTTGACAGATGAAGAAACCGAGGTGGAGACGGATTAAGTAACTTGGTCAGTATATTCCATTCAGTAGGTGGTGGAGACAGGATTTGAATGGAGATTTAACTTCCTTCAAAGGCTGTTCTCTTAGCCATTACCCCTTAATGTTTCTAAGTACCAAGGCCTATTCTGTATGAGAGCCAGTAGAAGCCACTGAGTCACCTTCAGTGATAAGAGTGACAAGAGCCTCATGTGACAAGTTACATGATGATGAACTAATTTAACAACCGCAGACGACAGAGTTACAAGAAATGCCATAGGGGTGTGCCAGACCAAGTGCCCTGGGAGCAGATTGGGTAATATTTGCTCCTTTCTCCAGGCTTTGGGGTGAGCCCTGTGGACTAAAGCAGTTAGCATCAGAGACTGCGAGTTTCCATTAAGTTGCTCCAGAACAGGATTCCTTAGCTTAGCTTAGTACAGTAAGAGCTAACTCAGTTTTCCTTATTCTGCTCCCCTCTTTTTTTTCTATAGGATATTTACATTCCCCATTCTTCTTCCTGGTCTAGTGTTAGATCCTGGTATTATTCCCTGGCTATAACAATTATACTACTTTTGGTTTGCAAATTAAAAAAAAAGCCAATTTACATTAGCTTCAATGACAAAGGAAATTTTTTGGCTTGTGTAAATGACCAGTTCAGATATACTGGGCTTCAGGCATGGTTTGATCTGGGTGTTGGTTATGTTTCTTTGTAAGGTATCTGAGTTGGCTTTATAATGTGTCAACTTAACTAAATGGAACTGCATTTTCCAGAATTCCTTTTCCTGTATGTTTCTTATTAGGGTGGATCACAAAAGACATCTTCAGGCAAGATGTAGAGGGTGGAAATGAAGTAGCAGCCATTTTTGCTTTTTACACTCAGAAGGTCAGAGAGTCAGGGGAAACACATGGAATTGGGGAGTGCGGGAGATACCCTATTTCACAATCACATGCTCTATCGCTGGTCCTGAAGCTGCGTCGGGGAGGCTGGGCTCAGGAGGGTTTCTAGCCTTGGTTACCTGTCCCAGAACCACAAACCCTCCAGCCTGGGGGTGGACTTGGGCCACCAATCCAGGCTCCCTCCTCCGCCTGGTGAATCTTCTATTGGAGTCTTTATTGTCCTTTTGTTCTGAAAATGGGCAGACCATCCAATCGCCCCAAAGATGTTCTAAGAAAATAGCACCTCACTCCCAGGCTCAGGTTTGGGATTTCAATCCCTTCTTCCCAGGAGGATTCTTGGCTCCTTGAAAGATTGACTCACGTCTCCTTCCTAAGACATCTCATTCCTCAGAGCACTGGGAGAAGAGTCCCTGTTACCTACATCCCAGGGTGAAATGACCCCTCCCACTTAATCTGCATAACCAAGAGAGTCCCCAGAGTCACCCTCCCCAGAGCGAAGAAGGCAGAGGGCCCCGCTGGTCCCCGTTGGCAGAGATGAATCGCCAGCTGTTCTGGAGAAAGAATTAAATTTCGGTCTTACCAAGCAGCCCCTTGTTCCTGAACTGACCGTATGTGTCTCTATGAGATGATCTGTCATTGCTCACCTGGTGGATGCCCGGAAGCTGCCCCTGGCCTCAGATACAGCCGAGAGCCCATTTCACATCCAAGGGAATCAGCAGAGTGAGGCTTATTCAATAAAAACAAATTTGCGTGGGGGCCAAGTGTACTGGGGAAGACACAGGGCAGAGGCGAGGTGGGAGGATGGAGAGGGCTGTGAGCGGGGAATAGGAGCCCGGGAGGGAGGGATGCCATCCTAAAGGCATGGGGGGGGCGGTACTGGAGAGGGTGATGGCCCTAGTGGAGGTGGTGAATCCGGGAGAGCAGGCCTGAGCTCTGGCCCCGTCGCCGTCTGCATGGCCTCAGGAGTGGGCACTGTTGTGTGCTGCCCAGCGGCCAACACAGAACAAACCCAGGTTTGTGAGTAAGGAGAATCTGTCCAGCAATCATTTATGAGGCAAAGAACGGGAATGTGGCAGGGTGGTGCCTGGCCTGTCAAAGGTAAACCGGGGGGGTCGTCTGTGAGTCTCATCTACGTCATATGGGACGGTGGTTCTCTGCAGTAATCTGCTTCCTAGAACACAAAAGGGTGGGGAGATTTCTCAACCTTCACCATTTCCCAGGCTCGCAGGGCGCAGCCCAAGTTCAGCGCTGTCGCCAGATCCCGACGGATCCCTTTCCCCAGTGCTGTGTGCTTCTGAGGCCTTTGCTGCTGACTGCTCACCCTGTGACCTTCTTCAGAGGCTTGCCCTTGGGCACAGGAGCCCGTGGTGGGGACGGGCTGGCGTTCCGCCCCCAGCCAGAAGTGCCTGGAGGTGTATGTCCCCTGTCCCCCGTGACGGCCCATAGCTGGTGACTGAATGGTGTGCAAGTACAAAAGCACAGATCCCACGTCCGGGGCTGCATGCGGTCTGAGGGGTAACCAACGCCCGGAGCTCCCTGCGGGGTCAGGCTGAGGCCGGGGATCCGCCAGAAATTGTACGTTTGTTCTTTTCTCTTCTATCCTGCTTCCCCCACACCCTTAGCGGTTTTTCTCAGAGTTCTCAGAGCACCTTTCCACAAACGCCTATGCTCAAATCCTTAGCTCATGCACGCTTCTGGGAGAACCCAATCTAAGACAGCCTCAGTTTCCTGTCCGTGCCTTGGGATGGACCGCGCTCCTCACATGTGGCTTTGACTGCAGATCCCTGTCTGTGCACATGGGGAGTCCAGAGGCCTTACAGACAGAAATGGAGCTGCTGACGCTGGTGTCGGGTGGAGGCTCTGCGTCCCTCCCCACGACTCCCAGCCGCCTCTTGACTTTGGGAACAGCCCTGAGCAACCCTGTTGATATGGCACTTCCCTCCCAGCCCCTCGGGATTCCCCGGACGCACACAGGGTGGTGCTCTGGCCTGGACGCTAATGCCCTCAGCCCTGGCTGCGTGATCTCCTTGGCATCAAGTGCTGGTGTTTGCTGCTCCAGGCTTGGGGCTGGAGTGGCCCCATGCTCCCGAGCCCAGGGTGCTTCCCATGGGGTTGCCAGTGTCATCCCTGGGGCTTGTATCCCACTGGCAGTGTCCCCCTGGAAGGTGATGCTTCTGGCCAATCCGACAGCCCCACAGTCTGCTCTGAGAACCTGAGTTTGCCATGAGGTTCCCACAGACTGGGACCCCACGGACTTCCTGGTTATTGGTTTGAATTTGTGGCCGTGGATTTATGCCCATGGGTTTAACTCCTAGTGATTCCAAGACGACCATCTTCGGAGTGGCAGTTCAGGATCTGGGTTCCCAGGCGTGAATCAGCTGGGGCAGCCGGAGGAGATGTACGAGGGGTCCATTCAGTTGGCTCGAGTGAGCACATGCTTCGCTCAATCAAGACACTGGTTGTGGCAAAAACTGTAGGCAAGGAGGGGAGGCCCAGTGGGTTGAGGCATTAAGATGGTTCATATCCTTCTCCTCACTCTGTCGATGATAATGGCAACAGTATTATTGATCCCTTTAACATTGATTGAGCTCTTATTACATGCCAGGCAGTGTGCTAAAACACCTAATCTTCATGCCAGCCCTGTGAGGTGGGTTCTATTCTTATTCCCATTTTACAGACGAAGAAACTGAGGCTTAACACTTTGTGCAAGGCCACATAGCTAATGTGCTGGAGCCAGGTTTAAACCCAGGTAGTCTGACTCCCCGCCACCCCTCCTCCAGTAGCCACACTCTGGTGCCTCCCCGGACACACTCAGCAGACGGCCTGCATGCACGTGTGTGCATGTGTGTGTCCATATGTGCATGTGCGTGTGTGTCCACAGTACCTGTGCAGATGTGTGTCCACATGTGCGTGTGCATGCCTGTCCACACGTGTGTGCAGACATGTGTCCACATGTGCCTGTGTGTGCAGATGTGTGTCCACATCTGTGTGTGCATGTGTATGTCCACATGTGTGTGCAGACGTGTGCAGGGCTGGGGGTGCAGGGGAGTTAGGACACTACAGGAGGGAGGGAATATTATCTCTTTGCTGCGTCGGGGCACTGCGACTGCAGTCGGGCAAAGTGCTGGCCTGCACTAGCTCACTTTTATGTTTTTATTTAGAAGCTTCAATACCAGAGCTGACGGCAGAAAATGTGCAGTTAACGGCGGGGAGGCCGCTGGGTAATGGCCCCTGTAAAGCATTAATTGCCTATTGAGACTGCAGACTCTGTCGATGGCGGGGATCGGAGCTATTGACAGGCCTTTATTTATTTCGGGCCCACGAAACGGGCTCCTCCTCCGAACAGGCTTCCAGTCAGTCACGCTTCCCTGGGCCCGCCAAGAAGCGCCAGTCGATAAGTCTGCTTGCTGCCTTAACCCTTTGAAGCTGGCCATGTGGTCTGGGGGGCTGGCTTCTCCAAACGCCTCGTCACAGGGGAACCCCCACGCACAGTGGTCACGAGGGAAAGGCCCCGAGGACTCTGCTGGGTACCGATCTGTGGGCCCTGCATGCATTTTCTCTGATGCTTACCACTTGGACAGGCAGGTGACAACATGTGTTTGGAAGGGGCAGCCCAGGCTCAGAGAGGCTAGTAAACTGCTTATCACAGCTAGTACATTGCAGACAAATTCATATGTTGAAGTCTTAACCTCCAGTCCCTTAGAATGTGACTGTATTTGGCATTGAGGGTCTTTAAAGAGGTGATTAAAATTAAATGAGGTCATTAGGGGAGGTCCCAGTCCAATACGACAGTGTCTTTAGGAAGAGAGGATTAGGACAGAGACACACAGAGGGAGGACCATATGAGCACACAGGGAGAGGACGGCCATCTGCAGGCCCAGGAGAGAGGCCACAGAAGAAACCAACCCCGCTGACAGCTTGATCTCGGACTCACAGCCTCCAGAATGTGAGAAAATACATTTCTGTTGTCTAAGCCATTCCAAGTGTGGTACCTTAGGGCTGCCTGAGTATACGAATGCAAATTCCAACCAGTTGGCCAGTGCACATGCTGAGACTATTCCGGAGGAAGGGATCTGGATCCAAAACCTGGGCCCGAGGGAGGAGTCCGTGCAGGAGAAGGCGTCCGTGTGCGCAAGCGTGCCTCTCCTCTGGCACCATCGGATTTGCCTTTTGTGCGAAAAGACCGCTCCAGTTACTGTGCAAAGAGAATGGATGGGAGGAGGCGAGAGCGGAGCAAAGGGACTGAGGAGGCTCTGCACACCAGGCAAGAGAGGACAGTGGTGTGACCGAGCGTGGTAGCAATGGAGAAGGAAAGAGGGGGACAGATTTGAAACAGATTTTGGAGATGGAATTGACAGAACTTGCTGATGGATTGGCAGTGGAGGTGAGAGGCAGGGAGTTGACAAGGACAGTGCTCCGGTGTCTGGCTGGAACAGTCTGGTCTTTGCAGGAGCTATTTACCGTCGGTTGGGTGGCAGACGGTCATTTGCTTTAAGTGGACTGTCCTCTGGAGAGGGCCAATTTATTCAATGAGGGTTGTAGGAATCTATTCATTCTTTTCCCCACACCTCATGCACGCATAGGAGTTTTATATGAACCGGAAATTATGCAGTTGCTTTTTCTACACCAGAACCAGACAGTACTTTGTCAAGGGTGACAACAAATTTCCCTAGTCCTCTCCACTCGGAGCTTTATAACTAGTCCTTACCCACCTCATGGATGCCTTCTGCAATTTACATTTGATCTTGTAACTTCTGTATAAGGCATATTTATTACTGTATAATATTTGCAATGAAATTAATCATTTAAATCATTTTAAAGCATACAAGTCAATGGTATCAAATACATTCATAACATTGTACAACCATCACCACTATCCAGTTCCAGAACTTTTTATCACCTCAAAAGGAAAACCGTTTATCCATTTTTGGACATTTGAATTGTTTTTAACATTTGGCTATTATGAACAAAGCTGCAATGAACATTCGCGTACAAATTTTAGTTTGGATAGCTGTTATGAGTTCTTTTGGGTATATACCTAGGAGGGGAACTACTGGGTCATATGGTAACTGCGTTTAACTTATTGACGAACCTATATAAGGAGTGTTGAAGATAGCTGTTAACTCCCACTTCAGAGAAGAGGGAATGGAGGCCCGGAATGGCCTCAGCTATCACCTGTATATTGTCAACTCTCAATTCTTTAACACCCACCCAGATAGCCCCCATGCTCCTTGCACTCATACATTTAATACCTGGTGGACATTTCTCCCTGGATATTTCACAGTACCTCAGACGCAGTGTGTCTGAAACGGAACACACCATCTCCTTCCCATTATCCCCCTAATAGCTCGATTTCCTATTTCCCATCTCAGCGAATGACACTACCATTTCATCAGCCATCAGCTGGCCATCACCTCTGGCCTCTCAAGGGATGGTACCACTATTAACTGTGTGACCATGGGAAAGTGATCAATCTCTCTATGCCTGATTTCCTTGTCCAGAGAGTGGGAGGTAGTCTCATTGGGCTGTAGGAGGATCAAGTGAGATCTCTCTTTCCATGTGAGCAAGATGTCTGGCGCGTCCTGTGAGCTCAACACATGTCATATTAATGTGGACACTTTTTGGGTAAGATATGTTAGCATCCTGTGGAACTGGTGTTTCACAGAACACAGTCAAAGGAACTGCTGAACTACAGCAATGCAACGTCAGCGATCCCTCGGGTTCTGTGGAATCAGAATACTGAGGGGTGAAGCCCAGGAATCAGCACAATTAACAAATGCCCCAGGTGATTTTGATGCTCAGCCAAGTTAGGAAACTGCTACATTCAGCTAATTATATTCCGTTATTAGTAAATTCCTTAAAAACATAGATTAGTAATTTCAATCAGGCATAAATTTCACCATTTCCCTCCCTGAATCTAATAAGAGCATCCATCCATGAATCTTCACATAAATCTCAATTTCTTCTCAGTTCTGCTGAACTTGGGCAGCCTTCCCTACCCGCTCTCCACTACAGTTGTCTTTTATCAGGTTGTGTCTTTGCTGTCAGGACTAAAAACATCTGGATGTTAAATTAGCAATGGTTTTCTTCACTTAGACATATCACTGGCTGTAGTGCTGGGCACTTTGTGACTCACCTCTCCCTGTCCTTTGGAAAAGGTGACTATTCCTGACCTGTCACAGGTTTGATTGTGCAGAGCCTAGATTCAGAAAGTATTAGCGATGAAGGGAGATGCTAACTAGTGTTTCAGGAAATGTGTTCTGTGTGCAAATGAGCTGGAGGAACACAGGGTTCAACAAAGTGACCCAGGTTCCTTTCCTGCAGGACTTCTCAGAGCCTTGAATGTGGGAAAGATACTGGGTATCCTAAAGTGCAGATGAGCTACAACTGCAAGTGATCCAGGCTGGATAAGGAGAGAGGCCTTTCCAAGCGCATAGTTTATGGTAGTTAGTTACTGACACCCTGATCTCTTTCATCAGGGGCAGAAGCAAAGCTTGGAGGAACCCATCCTGAGGCCCCAGGCTGAGGAAGGTGTCAACATGGAGGAGTGGCACTGGTGGTGGGGGTATTGGACAATGAGCTTTGAGATCTATCCATTGATCCATTTTGATCAATATCCATCAATATCCTTGTGTCCTGACTATGTGGGTCACCCTCTGGCTCTGAAAAGAACCACTTTGGCTTCTGATGAAGGCCTGCCAGTTCTTCTAGTGACCTTGGCACTGGGGCTGCCACCATGTCACCCACTTCCAGTGCCAAGTACACGTCTCAGTCACATCACCCATCATGCTGAATTGTGCGGACGTTGTCTTCTCCATTATGAGCCACTGAAGACAGGCCTGCGTCTTATTTTTCCCTCTCCCTCCATTCCCAGCACAGTGCCAGGCTCATACTGGTGACAATCAGTGTTTGCCTGTTCCATCAAGCCACCAGGATGCACTGTTTTGATGGAAGAGAAGAGAGAGGAAGCAGGCAAGGAAGGAAGAAAGCTTGAGAAGGATGCAGCTGGTAAGTTCTCAGGGCTGGAGGGAACCAGGAGATGGCTCTAAGGCCCTGGGGCTGCACAGCTATTTCTCTCCAGATTGTCACTAGAGAGGAAAGCCCACCTAGGAAGAGGGTCTGCCCAGCGCCTGGTGCTGGCCCAGCCCGGCTCTGCCCAGCCCCCACCCGCCTCTCCTGGCAACACCCCAGCGGGTAGTGTGGCTTGGATGAGGCTCAGCCCTGCCTCAGACCCTCTGCAATCTTAGGCCTAATTAAAACACCGTAGACGGTTTGAACCCCTCATTAAAATTTGATGAGGAATTGATCAGCCAAGCAAACAGGAAATTTAGCCGTGAGTGAAGGTAATGTTTGCTCAAATGTGCAATGAGGCCCACGGGGCATATTTGTGGGGACCTCAGTCATGTCTGGAGCGACTCCTGCTCTTCAACTTCATCTTCCCCACGTGCCACTCCCCTCGAAACCTCCCAGGATGCTTCCAGAGGGAGCAGGCAGAACTGGAAAAGTTTTGGTTTGACTTAAAAATTTCCTTTGAAGACCCAAGGTAATCTCAAATTCTCAACAGTGTACAGGAACAATCGCATAGGAAAGAGGCAGACCTGGGTGGGAGTCAGGGCTCTGCCATTTGCCAGCTGGTGTCCTTAGTTATAATCGATTTAGTAATTGGTCACTGAGTAACTGCTAGGTGCCAGCTACTTGCTAGACCCTGGAGATAGATTAGTGTGCAAAATAGTCATGGTCCCTGCCTCCATAGGGTGTGTAGTTGAGTAAGAGAGGCTGTGAACCCCAATTTCCCCATGCGTAAAATGAGGGTATTAGTATCTTATGATGTGGGTTTGTTGGATGAATTAAATGAGAAAATATATGCAAAATTCAAAGGACAGGGTTTGCATATATCGTGTCAAATGAAGTCTCCTCTTCATCCTTTCTCCCCATAGCCTGCATGTGAGTTGACGAAGGCTTTCACCTTTTCTCCTGTTTAGTTCTCTGCAGGTGACCTGACTTGATACTCACTCTCTTCTATGTTCACTGCTGAGGGTGTAACTGAGGCTGAGGGGAAAGCAAGTCCCAAGACTGATCTACCGGCCAGAAATGGCATCGGTTCAGAAGTTCCATCAGAAAGATCAAGTAGAAGGAATTCTTAGGTCACCTGAGATAAGAGGAGTCTCTGATTGAGGATGTTGCTCCAAAGATTAGGCAGAAGCACTGGAAGCTTAAAACTTTCTTCGGACACACCCAAGATACTTTAACCAGGAGAAAAGAGGAATCTGGAGGGACTTTTCTTCCTTTCAGGCTTCCATGAGGACATCTTTCCCTAAGAGTGGTGACGTGCTCTCAGCTTTCCCTTCGTCATCTCCATCTCCATTCCATTCCTGTTTCCCATCTCCACTCCTCCCCATCCATTCCTTTCACTACCACCAGCATCATTAAAATTATCACTATTCTCTTTATCACAAAATATCCCCCTCGTTGGTTTGGTAGAGGCAACCAGATTTGGTTGGCCGTCTTTTACTCATGGGCTCATAAAGAAGTTGGTGGTACTCTTTGAATTTCTAGGATAATCCCCCTTTCTGAGTTCTCAGATGCATGCTCCCTTACCTCGTTTGTTTTAAGGTCTTTGAATTTAGGATGTACCCTATAAAAAATGTCAGAAGACAATTTCCAGCCCTGGGTGGAAGAGTGAGTTGTGACGGTCTGGCCATGGGCTTAGCATTCTCTGAGAATAGGTCATTGGCTTTTGAAAGATGGGAGAATCTGGGGTGACCTATTCCTATGCACTGGAGAGCTACTACTCAGATACATGATATCTAACTAAAGTAAGACTGATTTCCGAGTGTAGACATTCAAGTTCCATTAATATGGAATTCCATTACGGGAAGAGCGAAAGTTTGAGTTTAGATGGGAGGTTTACACAACATCCTGGTATTCTCCGATATCTTTCAGATGATAATGTCCCCGCTAAAGTGCCTAAAACAGCTGGACGGGGAGCATGGAATTAAGGAAAGCAGCCTGTCGCTCTGATGCATAACTGCTGGTGGCCAGAAAGACTCATCCAGAAGACCTTTTGGGCTTTGAAAGCGATGATCATTATCCTGTTACAACGGATCGGATTTTTTTCATTTAATTTTAGAAATATCCATTGACGATTTCTTGGAAATCTGTAGATTCATATATATTTATTTTATATCTTGTTATCTAATGAAATTCTGTTGTTAGTTTTTCAAATTCTTCTATTACTTATCTTGTGTTTTCTAAATTTACAATAATAACATTTGCAAGTAGTGCATATTCTGATTCCTGCTTGTCGATAGTTAAACTTATTTCTGTTTCTTAGCTTAGAACTTCCATCAGGATTAGTGTATCCAGATTTTCTAAGGCTTATTGAGTTAATTTTGGTCATTATAATATGGTAATTTTTCTAGGACATTACCTACGGTGTTTTTTTTCAAGACATAGCTGTGCAGCTTTTTCTCTATTAATTTAAAAATCTCCCTCCTATCTGCTCTCATATCCCCTTTTTCATTGTTAAATTTGTGTAACCCAAATGTTACAGTCTCATGAGTATCAGAGTATCATTAAGAAAAATCCCTGGATATTGAAGGCTCTGAGTTTCCGTATGATTGGGTCCATGTATCTCTCCTCCTTATTTCTCGCTGCTAAGACCAACCAGAGAGGAATCTGCAGTTTTGTTAATTTTCTGATCCTATCTCCCAGGGGCAACTATAATGAACATTTTGGAGTACAAAACATCAGTCCTTTTTCTATGCACATACAATATGTGTAAATCAAATTTTATTTTTACACAGGTGGGATCATATTATACATCATCTTGTAACCTGATTTTTCCAGTATGTTCTTTAATGACTTCCTAATATTCTACAATATGGATGAACCATATGCTATTTACTCACTCCCCCGTTGTTTTATAGTCAGGTTGATCCACTTGTTTGCCACCATAAGTAATTTTATAATGAACACTTTTGTAAATAAATACTTGTTTATATTTCCAATTATTTCCTTAGGATAAAATCCTTAAGTGGGTATGAATAATTCCAGCATCCTTGATACATACTGCCAAATTATCCTTTAAGAATTTGTACTAATTTCTACTCCCACCTGCCAGTATATGAATC
Organism: Equus przewalskii; assembly: GCF_037783145.1. Lineage (NCBI taxonomy): Eukaryota > Metazoa > Chordata > Mammalia > Perissodactyla > Equidae > Equus > Equus przewalskii. Next base: position 29,213,119 of record NC_091851.1, read on the forward strand.
CTAACCTGCTCAACTGTCACCAACATTAAGTTTTCTTTAATCTTTGCAAATGTAACGGATTACAAATGAAATCACATTGTTGTCAATTTGCATTTCTTTGATTATGAGTAGGCTGAAGCTGTTGAATCTTCTTTATTTGCCATTCATAGCTCTTCTCATGTGACCTTTCTTGTCTATCCTTGCACTGTGTGTCCTCCATCTCATCATGTGTCTTCTTATTGCTCTTAAGGGTGATTCAACCTTTAAGAAAACCTTAAGGATATTAACTCTTCGTCACATATGTTGGAACTACTTTTCTCAATTTGTTTTGGATTTTTAATTTCTGTAGTTAAGTCTATCGATATTTTTTTGAGATTTATTTCTTTGCATTTATTCTTAGTGAATTCTGTGATCAGATAAATCTTGATTTCAGTTTTCTCCTACAGATTGACTTTAGGGCCTTTTGGTGGGTTTGACAGAGAGCTCCTTACCTAACTTTGATGGAAGTATAAGCCTCCTTTATTGGGAGAGAGCATTCTCTTCGAATGAGACCACAGTTTTGCAAAGGAGGAAAGTGGAGCAGCCGTGGAGGATGGTTTACTGTTCGGCTCACCCAGTCATCTGGCTCAGCCTGGTGATCTTGGGGTAGCGTGTGTCATAGGCATAGTCTTCTCAAACCTGTCCTTCTGAGCTTATAGCTTCCTCCTTTAAATGTAAATCTTTAATCTGTTTAAGATTTAGTTCAATGCACCCCACTAAGAGCGTACACAATGAGGAGAGGCAGTTCCCTCAATGGAAACCAGAAAGGAGTGATGAGCACTGGACAGGCACTGCATGGTCAGGGGGAAAGCTGGAATCAGCCTCGTCCATCTGCATGGAACCAACTCTCTCCAACCCTTAGACATTGAAGGTTGTGTTGGCCTCCTTACTCTAGCATCTCTCTTCCTTCTCAGCATTTGCTCTCCAACTCATGGCTCCTCCCTGCCACCTGGCTTTATTCCCATTCTCCCTCATCCATTGTACATGTTTTTGTATGCTCAAATCTCAAAGAGAGTCAGAGTCCTGGGCCCTGTTTTATTGGAGAGTAGGATGTCAGTTCACGTCCTCCTGAGACAAGGACTTGGATGTGGGTCCTTTTATTTATCTGGAAGGTGATCCCAGGAAGCACAAGTGAGGAAATAGGGAAAGCAGGACAGGGGAGGAAGAAAAGCCAAATAAATGGTATGCTCATGAGTGTGAGGTTATGGCTATGGGCCACTGGGGCTCAGTCCTGCTGGGGACACGCTGAGAGGCTGTGCTGTATGCACCTTGAAATCTCCCCACTGGCGGGTGGGAGGCTGGGACATTTATCCACTGATTTCCATATCCCCTTGGTTGGAGGTTGTTCCTGGGGGCATTTGTGCTTGCAGGAGGTGAGCACATTCAAGGAGTGCTATATGAAGTCCTCAGGCAGGGAAGAAAAGAGATGCAGAGCAGGCACTGCAGGTGGGGAGTGCCAGCACCCTGAGGACATCTCCATCTCCCACTGCAGGTAACCCAGGTAGGCCGAGGGTGGGGCATCACTAGTGTCTGCTAAAGAGGAGGCTTTTCATCCACTATGCAAATTAGTGGATTCATCTCTGTGGGAAGCTGCCTAAACATCGTTACAAGAAATTGATGGAAGACTCCACTATGTTATCAGTCTTTAAGTTCCAACGGCTCTGCCTACTCCACCTTGTTCTTTTTTATTGCCTTGTGTCAAAATCGCTGTCAGAAATCAAGGTCAGAAATGGGTAGCTTAAAAATTTTACATTCACACAAATTTTTGGACTCACATATTCCACGCACTTCTCACTCAATTATTTTTTTTCAGTCACCATGTTATATGTTAGATCCTCAGACCTTATTCATCTTATAACTGGAAGCTTGTACTCTTTTAACAACTTCCCCCCATTTCATCCACCTCCACCTCCAGCACCTGGCACCTACCATTCTACTCCCTATTTCTATGAGTTTGATTTTTTTTTTTTTTAGATTCCACATATAAGTGATACCACTCAGTGTTTGTCTTTCTCCATCTGGCTTATTTCACTTAGGATAATAATCCCTAGTTTGATCTGTGTTGTCTTAAATGGCAAGATTTCCTTCCTTTTAAAGGCTGAATAATACTCCATTGTGTATACATGTATATGTGGGTGTACATATAGCTATATATATATATATATATGCACAACACATTTTCTTTCTCCATTCATTCATCGATAGACACTTAGGTTGTTTCCATATCTTGGCTATTATGAATATTGCTTCAATAAACCTGGGGATGCAGATGGCTCTTCAAGATAACGATTTTGTTTTCTTTGGATACGTATCCAGAAATTAGACTGCTGGATCATATGACAGTTCTGTTTTCAATTTCTTGAGGAGCCTTCATATTGTTTTCCATACTCGCTCAATTCTTTACTTTGATTTCTGCCAGATCAATACATTGTCCTCAAAGCAGCTCCCAAATGCAGTAATAATCATAACAATCACTGCAAACTGTAATAGATAATTATATTGAGGAAAAATTATTTTTAGCCATATACCAATATAAGAATACTTACTGATTTCTGTCTGTTGTTACTATCAGCCTTTCAAATGTCTCTTACTAGCATTCAGGCTGTGGCTAATTGTCAGGATTAATAGTCATAAGTCTTTAGATAGACTTGTAAGCTTTGCCTGAGCCCTGGTGTTGGGTGGGGCACAGACGACCATGTGAATAGGGTTCATTTTTGTGCTTTGTACATATCAGCTAAGGGACTTCGATAGGAACTGCACAAGCTATTTTGGTCGGTGAGGAATTGTTTGACTTGCACCGGTATTTTTGGATGAGTGTTCTCCCATAGTCAACACGCCCCTGCCTTTCTCCTTCCCAGACTTTGCAGATCAGCCCCATGCAACAGGAAACCTCGCGCATCCCTGGAATGCTCCAGTAGTGAGCATTCCGCAATGAGGCTTAGCTAATTGGTTGGGAGATAGATGATTTTCCACCAAGAATCCCAGCTATGGTTTTGCTCCACTTCTCAGCAAAGATTTAAGAGGTCATTGGTTTAGAGACTTCTCCAAGGCATTGTTACTTTGACAAGATATACCAGGGTAATTGACTTGTCCGCACTTGGTATTACCATAAATAATTAAAACAGAGCTACGCTTATCAAAACAAACGCACCAAGCAGTGTGCCTGTTTTGCTGAACCCCATGTTTAAAGGGTTTAGAAAGATTTAGAAATTAACCAAATCTGTCTTTAGACTGTGCCCCCAAATGAGTGGCTGAATATTGATCTACGTCCTGGAGGGAAAGACATTGTAATCTGCATGGTTTATTGAAACGTGGTAGGGAAGTGGGGCAGCACAACCCGGTTAGAATTCTGATCCTCTCTTTATAAATGTGCCCTCAGGTAAGCTTGTGTGCTTGGGTTTCTGTTGCCGCGTTGATGAGAGAAGGCAATAATACCCATCCTTCAGGAGAACCGCAAAGGTGAAATGAGAAAAGTGTATGAGCAAACATTTTTTAAATTCAATAATGGTATGTAGATGCTACATGCTTTTGTTGTTAAAGATGATATAGAGCTCACTTCTCCCTTCCCTCTTTGTTGTGGGAGGCGTCCTGTGCATTACAGGATGTTCAGCAGCATCCCTGGCCTCTACCCACCAGATTCCAGTAACATCATCCTAATCATGACAACCCAAAATGTCCCTAGACACTGTCATACGTCCCAGGGGGGAAGATTAGGCCTTGGTTGAGGACCACTGCTCTAAGAGTAGGGGAATTGCTGAACAGTTCCTGGAAATTCTTAGGACTTTACTTCTTGACTAGTTGGTGGCATCTCTATAGGTGAAAAATGCATGCAGTCGTTCTTTGCAATTCTCTTTCTTCCAGTCCATGCTGCTGGGTGGATGTATCAGTCAGACCAGTCTAAGTTACACTGAGGTAACAAACACTCCCCAACTCTTAGTGGCTTAAAATAGCAAATATTTCATTCTTGCTCACCCTGAACGTACATTTCATGTTGGATATGGCTGTCTTTCACATCGTCTACACTTTGGGATGCAGGCCCATGAAGAAGGCTCCATGGGACAACGGGACATCGTCAGTCTGTGCTAGAAGGAAAGGAGAGACATGGCAAATTGTGAACTGGCTCCTACAGTTTCTATTCAGAAGTGACACTGGTTATCCCTGCCCATATTTTATTGGCCAAGGTAAGTCAAATGGCTGCTCTTCATTTCAACAAGGCAGGGTTTCTTAGTTCCCTCTCAGGGAGGGGCAGCACAGGTCACATGGCCAAATTCAACCTCAGCAGGATGGGGATACAGAAATCTCCCCTAGGAAGGCCAGTGCATATTTTGAAGAATAGTGCAATCCACTACAGTGGGTAAGACGGTCAGACAGGGTCTTTGGTTTCCATGGATAGTGTCATTTTTCTGCCACTTTTTCCTTGACTTTTTCCTTGCATGTACCAGCCCAAAGGGGCTAAGTTTCCATGATTTATATTCTGCTCTGGGCCTCGTGGACCCGTCCTCCAGCTTTGCCAATGCTCTGTGTCGGGGTGTTAGGCACACGTGCTGACAGTCAAGGGCTGCTTTGACGCTTCTTTGGTTTTGCTCACATTTGTGGCTAGGTGGGAGCTGCACTGAAGACTCCTCCTAAAAGTTTCAAGACAGAGGTAGCTAAATCGGTCTGTAATCTGTGCAGAAAAGTCACAACACGCTTGGTTGGAAAGTCAAGTGGTTAGTTAGCTGTTTACTTGGTGTGTTAATATAATGACAGTCACCTGGTTGGGCTGATTTTGACACTTAACTGATGGAGACTGTCCACTGCCTAACCATCCAGCATCACCCGCCTCCCTGGCAGCACAGATGGAATGTGTCAGAAATCCCATCACTCCAGCAGTGGGACCGTGGAAAAGAACCTCACAGCGGGGCTGAGGGCCACGCCGGCATGACAACGGAGGGTTTCTAAACCCAGATGTAGGAGCTAAATTGGCCCCTTTATGACATGGCGTTGGTCAATATTGGGGCAACACAGTCGCATTTTATGATTTACAGAGCACTTTTGCATCTATAGTCTTCTCTGGAAGTGCTTCTTCCTCTCTGTCCACCTGGAGAACTCCTATTCATCCTCCATGAGCCCACTCAGATGTGAACTCTGTGGCCCTTTCCTGACAGCTCCCCGCCCACCCCCTATATGGAGTTGGTTGGTCCGTCCTCTGCATTCTTACCATGACACCCTCCTCTACAGGGCTGTGAACTCACTAGGCAAAGAAGATTGCCCTGCTAGTCTTTGTAGCCTAGAACTAGGACCCATGTAGGAATGTGGCTGGTTTCCTGGACAGCTTACTTTAATTTTTACCATGACTCCGTATGGTATACAAAGAAATGGAGACTTAGAGAGATTTATTAACTTGTCCCAAGTCTCACAGCTGCCAAGAGATGCCAAGGGCAAACCCATCTCCCTCAGGACCACTTCATTCCTCTGCATCAACATCTAGGGGGCTGACCCGCAGTTCGTAGGGTGGCCGGTGGATGTGGAGCAACCTCAGGGCACTTGGTTTTCCCTGTGTCTTTCTAGTTGAGCTTGCGTCTTTTCAGTGCTGATTTTAGCCTTGCACAGGAGGCCGTGATTGGACGCAGGTCCAGCTGTTGTAAAGCACTGGGTGCCATACCTTTGTGACCAAGAGCTCAGTTTCTAGCGTCAGAAAGACCTAAGTTTGAGTTCCAGATCTTCCATTGTTTACCTGTGTGGCTTTTGGTGGCTTTGTGCCTCAGTTTCTTCATGTGTGAAATGGGAATTATAACTGTACCCATCTCACTAGGTCGTTTTTAAGGACTACGTGAAATAATGTGTATAAAAGATTTTAGCACATTGCCAGGGATACATTAAACACTAATAATTGTTATTTCTACTTATCACACAGTATATGCTATTTTCTCTTGGTGTGTCAGGTCCTTCCTTCATTCAGCAAACTTTGTTGAGTGTCTTCACTATCATGTACTGATGCCAAAAAATCCTTAACATAACAGCAACACCTGCATGATTAATATCACTTCTGAGTTTCTGGTTCATCTGAGGCATCATCCATTCGTCAATATCAATAAACTATTAATCAATAATCAATTGCATGCACTATTTTGTTTAAGCCTTATCACGACTATGTTAGGGAGACCGCATTCTCCCCATTTTACAGCAGAGAAAATTGAGACTCAGCAAGGATACTTAACTGAAGGATTTGAGAGAAGAATGGATCGAATCAGGCAGGCTCAGAGAAGTCCAGTAGCCTGTCCTGGCCAGTGGTTTGTAAGAAGAGGAAGGAAGAGGGCCCCACTGTGGGTGCTGGGGGCTGGTGTTTTCTTTACACTATTTTAGCTGTTTAGGGAAAAGAACAAGATCCTTTCCCCAGCTGACTCTCCAGGGAAGCAGGGAGTTCTGGAGGGTCAGTGGACCAAGCTCAAGTGGCCTTGGAGCCAGTCTGCAGAGTGTGACACGTCTCCTGACCACCAATTCCCTTCTGGGAAGGGGAGGGCAAGTCTGAGGGAGAAAGAAGCTCAGAAGCCACCAGGGGGAGCTGAATCCTGCTCGGGCTCCTCAATCACCCAGAGAACAGGTCAGTAACTAACAGAGCCCAGACCCAGCTGACTCTGTGCTGCCCAAGCACAAGCAGAAAAGGAAACAATTCACTCAGTTGTCTATGCGAGACCACCCAATACGTAAATAAAGCAAAGACCCATCCTGAGTGTCCACTGTCTGCCTTGCATCTTCCTGACCCAATTTCGTGAACTCTCTCAATAACCCTAAGAGGTAGGAACTAGTGTTGTTCGCATTGCACAGCTTCAACAGTATATTTATTCATGCGTCAAACATGTTTTCAGCAATTCTATGTGTCAAGCACATGCTGAATACCAGGGGTATAATAGTATAATGGTAAACAAGACTGCTGGGGCTCAGAGAAGTGAAGTCACTTGCTAAGGTCACACAGCAAAGTGTGTGGAACTGGGATGTGCCCCCGCAGAGTCTGAGCTCTCAGCCACCATGCAGCAGAGGTGGTCTAGCTGGGCTCCCCACACTTTCTCCACTCCAGTTTCCACATGCAGACACCAGCAGAGGCCTTGGCCGCCAAGTGACAAGCCTAAGACAGTTGAGGGGTTTGGGTAGGCTGATGACCTCAATCCAGCTTTTGTGGTACTGGTGGAGGGGTTTCTGGCTCTTGGCTTTGCAAATGCAAAAGAGACTGTTGGGTTTCCATCATTTCTACTTGTTTCAAGAGAGGTCACTGCCCATTTGATCTTTAAAATATCTCCTGAGTTTATGCCACTGCGAGTGAATGCTCAAATAGCCCAAATGCTGGCTGGGGCCGGACAGTCTCTGGTCCTCCAGGGCAGGCGGTGGGCTGGATTACAAGCAGGAACCTTCACTGTCAGGGGCCTCTCAGCTTGCCTACATGGTCTTTTTCCTCCGGCGAGTCACGTACACCAGGCCTTGTCATTCTTCACTGTGCATAAGTCACCCAGGATCCTGTGACAGTGCAGGTCCTCACTCAGGTGGTCTGTGATGGCGCTGAGAAGCTCTCGGGCGATGCTGACGCTGGAGTCTGCACACCCCACTTGGCACTACCAGGCTTTAGGACAGCATTTCCATGCTGGTTCCCACAGAACCCTGGTGTTCAGCAAGATGCTAGTCTTACCATGTCAAATAAGTTGGGAAACATCAGGTTAAACAAAGCTAAGTGAAGTTCTCTACGCAGGATTTCTCAGAACCTTCAATATATTAATATGCATGTGTCTCTCCAAGACTTGGATTTGCATATGCATTTTCCCAACCTTACTTTATCCCAAACCCTCCTCTTCACCAGCCCCCTCCCAAGAATACCTGTTCATCCGTGTTCGTTGTAACACAGTTTAGACGTCATGGCCCTGGGCTTCCTCATTCTGGAAGCTGGTTGCTCTCCATGCCAATGTGTTGTCTCCCATGCTTCCTCTTCCTCCAGACTCCGCGTGTGTTTCCTCTCCCAGCCCGGAGAGAATTCATTAAAGTGACTTTCCCCCTCCCAGCCTCCCGCCTCTGACACACCTTGCCACGTCCCAGCACCCTGACTAAAAAACACCATCAATATTTCATAAACTCACAGTGACAAATTTATTTTAATGTGGTCCACTGAGAGCGGAGATTGATCGGCCCCTCAGAAGCGTGACACGTTTCAAAGCAGGATATTCATGGCCTGTTTTAGTGCCTACATTAGTCAGAGAGGAGCGGCGCCCGGATTTATCATCGTTACGACTTTCTCGGTATCTATTCTCTTCTAGCCACTGGCAGCCGCTCGCTGAAGGTTCCCTATTGATTGACTTTGAGTCTCTAAGATGCGCTGGCCGGGGAGGCGCGGGGCTCAGATTTCCACGAGATGGAGCCTGGCCCGCTGGAGTTTTTGCATATGGGGAGCCTGTGTTTGGGGTAAGCCAACTTGAAGCTTTTGGGTTTTCACTCCATTGGAGGAAGAGGGCTGAGCTCCTGGATTCCTGAACAGTATTAGCGATTGGAAAATGGGGCAGCGAGGTGGGGCCATTCAGCCAGCTGTCGTTTGCAAGCCTGCTCCCCTGGCTGAGGAGGTCATGGCAGGCCACCCAAAGTTGAGACCTCGACGTCTAGGGCCCTGAGGCCTGAAGACCTCAGGAGATTTTTCTCTACTGTGCAGGACACTGTGCAGGGGCAAAATGGCCTTCAAATCTAGGAAACCCCTTCCTCCACAGATTAAATGATAATTATCCCAGCAGGCAACGTTTATCGAGCACATACACTGTGCCAAGTACGATGACATGCATTACAGACATGATCTCTTCTTACAGCCATCCTGGGAGGAGGGTATTATTATTTTTATTATTAGTCTCATTTTACAGACAGGCAAACTGAGGCGGCTTAGAACGTTTAAGCAGCTGGCTCAAGTGCGTGCTGGTAAGTAGGGCAGTAAAAATAAAGCCCAGGACTGCCTGCCTGCAGACCCCGGCTCTCAGCTACTAAGCTTGTCTCCCTGTCTAGATGCGGCAACCCAGGAACGCAGGGTCACTAACTGATGCTCTATGAGCATACTAACACATTCTTGCTTATTCATTAATGAAGAAGCCTCTCTTCAACAATATTCCTGGGCTAGTTTGATCTTTCACGTGACTTTCAGAGTGAAAAACTACTGTTCCTTTAAATCACCCCCGTTACTCATTCATTCAGATTTCCCCAAGTTCCTATGAATTCATGAGACCCTCCCATATTGCCACATCCCTAAAAGTTGCATTAAATCATACGTGACGTGCTTGCCGTCAGCACATAGTTCCTCAGTGCCCACCTGGGCACAGGGTCTTCCCAGAAGGAGTTTACGTCCTAGCAAAAGGGGCAGGTGTGTACGCAGCTGGTCAGGCACAACGGCAGATCGTGATAAGATTGAGGGACATCTTGTGATCGGAGAGCTGAGGCCAGAACGGTTAACTCTCGCTGGGGACTTTTTCTGGGAACTTTTTCTGGGAAAGTATCAATCGTGCTGGGTCTGGAAAGATGAAAAGATTTCAAGAAGCAGAGACGGGTGTGAGGACACCACGTCTCTAAACAGAGACACAGTGGTGTGGAAACATATTGTGTGTGTCAGGGACATGAGACTTGAATGAGTGGAAAATCAGAGAGAAACCTTTTGAGTTCATCCTTCCTCTTGTATGGATAAACCTCACAACACCGTTTCTCCCCCTGTGTGGATAAGGAGGCATTAAGTAAAATGACGGTGAAACAAATCTGAGTTCCACTTGGCTCCCATTAGAAAGTCAGAGCTATATATCTGTGGGAGGGAGAAAGAATCCTCCAGCAGATTGAACGGAAGCATAATTACGAGAAAGGAGTGGAGGCAGTGAGCGGTCAATCCTGGTGATTGTAGACAGCGGCCATCTTTGCTCACTGGGGTGGGTGGGTCCCTGCTAAGCAGCCACTTTCCCATGGAATCGTTTTATGGGGATTTTGCCAACTCTTGGGGTTTTCCTGAAGCGAAGGCCGCCACCCCATTGATGCAGACAATAGTTTCTTTCATATTCAGGAAACTTTTGACTTCATATTTGCAGGGTCCAGAATTTTGCTTCACCGTTTGCCAGGATATAATAGAAGCACATTGCTTTGAAAGCCAGCTCATTGTGACTCTGGAAATAGCTTCCAAGGCCCCACCTAAAAACAACGGAATCCAAATCTCTAGGGTGGGACCTAGAAATCTGTATTAACAAAAAAACACAACAAAATTACTCAAAGATTCTAAAGCACAGGAATGCCATGTATGGTTGGGAAGATCTGCCCTGTATAGCACCGGGGCTGCCATTCCCATCATAATCAATGGGACTGGCACTTCCCAGATTTGCGCAGTGTAAAACCTGAACAGCTGTTCATGGTGGCTTTGCACTGCAGAGTCACTGTGCTGGGGATTGGCTTGTATCAAGTCTAAAATAACTTGTTCTGACCTCTACAAGGCAGGTCAGAGATCCCCGGAGCCAAGAGTGGAGCTGCCACACGGGTCTTGCACAAGCTTCATTCGGCAAAGGGAGACTCAGTCAGAGTCTTTGTCTGTCACCAAATAGTCAGGTAGATTTAGACGTTTTGGTAGGAGTTTTGATCACTACCTACAACCTTGATCTATATCGTGTAAGTGAAATGTGCTAATGCTTATCAAATACTGTTGCCCAGGGCCCAGCACATATTACATATTTAATAAATGTTAGTTCCATCCTTTTTTCCCTTTGCCTAGCATTTCTGTTAATTGGATTTTAATTTTATCGTATACACCCTGACTCATAGACTGGCCTCCAATGTCATACTCCACAGTCACAGCTGGACTCTCATCCATGATCTCGCAAGGCTTTATTTTCCAGCAAATGAATGAATTTTGACTTGTACATTTTGTGCAAAATTTTGAATTTTATTTTAACGTAGCATCAGACACACATAGAGCTATGGGAACAAAATTCCAAGTTATTATTGAAGTTGGAATTCTCCTGGGAGAGGCCACTGGCCTCCCTGGCCGTGGGGACCTTCAGGGTGTCTTGTAGCTACAGGTGCTAATTTCCTCTGTGGAACCCGCTGTGTTTTGAGCTCTCTGGCATCCTGGCCTTGAGCCACCATGGGACTCAGTGCTTGAGTTCAGCAGCTCATGGAGGATTGGCCTCCTACTATCTGTCTCTGAAACTGCTCATAGCCCTGGGAGTCCTCAATGCCAGGTTTGGAAATGCTGACCAATTGTTTCCCAATAAAGTTGACAAAACTCAGCCAGAAGCAGATGCGATGCGAAAGAGAGTCGTAGGGCCAGAAGACCTGTGTTTGAATCACGGCCCATCACTTACTGGCTGTGTGAGCTTGGATAAGTTACTTAAGCTCTCTGAGCCTTGGTTTTGTCATTTGTGAAGTGGGATAAGCGTTCTTACCCCATGGACTAACGGATGGAATGCAATGTGCTAACACACATGGAGTGACTAGGACAGTGACCAGCATGTCCATTCAGTTATTTAAAAATGTGAGGATTACAATGGGTCAGGCTTGTGTTCAACACAAGGAAGATAATGGTGAGTAAGGCCCTCAGGGCTGCTATTGTCACAGATCTAGAGTTCATCAGAGGAAACTGAAAAGAAGAAGTCAACAACTACAGTCTCAGAGAGTAAGATGTGCCATGAAGGAAGTTGGGGTTACTTTGGATTGGATTCTCAAGAAAGCTCTGGGAGGAGGTAGCATTTGATCTGAGACCCAAATGATGAGAATATGTGAAGAAGACAGATAGGCACAAAGCAGAGGATGAGCATTTCAGATGGCAAGAACAGCATGTGCAATGGCCCTGAGGCAGCATCAAGTGTGTGGTATTGGAGGAAATGAAAGAATGCTAGTTTGGCTGGAATTCAGAAGGGGAGAAGAGTGACATGAAATCAAGCAAGTAGATCAGGAAGGGGATTTATGTTCTATTCTCAGTGCAACTGGAAGTAGGCTCAAAGTTAATACTACTTTTCCTCTTCCTTCCTATGAACTCAGCTGCTTGATTCATGTCTTGTATCAATTAAGAGTGTTTTCAGCTGCAAGTAACAGGAAATACAGCTACCTTGTCTTGAATAAGCAAGAGTGTGATTTTCCCTCAGAATATGTTCAGAGGTTTAAGATGTTGGTACTGGTTCAGCAGTTCACCAATGTCATGTCTCCGGGCTGGCCTCTCTATGATTCTCTTGACTTTCCCCTCATAGTCACAAAATAGTTGCCACAGCTCCAAGCACACACCATATTTGGAGGCAGGAAGCAGGGGGCAATGTGGGAGTAGACAGTTTCTGTTCAAGTACCTCATTTTCATAGTGTCAGAGTAAACTTTCCCTAGCAGATTCTCCCATGTGATATTGGTTAGGGTGAAGTGGTATTCTGGGGTCAAAGGTTCTCCACCTGATATTTGAACAAAATTAGGGTTTTGTTGGCAGGAAAGAAGGGTAGGGTGGGTAACCATAGTGACTGCCCCACTTCCTATATTCCCAGCTACCTCCCTTAGTGAAGGTCACAGAATTTTAAATTTTGACTCCAACTAGGGTTGGAGCAGCTCTCAGGGGGTTTCCACTCTTCTTGGAAGCTTCTTTTGGATTTTCTCATTTTCCTCTGGCACCTTTACAGGCCACTCGTCCCCTGCTGCTCTTTAGCAAGTCGAAGGCACAGGATTTAATTAAAAACAAAACTTGACATAAGTGTTTTTAATTGTAATAGAAAAATGCTGCCTGTTTTATAAAGGTGACAGTTTGCAAACACAAGTGTGAATGTCTTCCTACCTCACTTGTCGGCGGTCCCATCACAGATGGCAGGGTGGTGCAAGGAGACAGATCTGGTGTGAATGACTTGTTCCAGCAGTGAAGGATGCAACCTGAATTTCTCCTGAGGAGCGCCAGCCGACATCTGTCATCAGAACGCACAGCTAATGAGATCCAAGGGGCAGCCCGTGGTACCACTGTTTCACCCAGCCTTCAGGCTCGCCTGGAAGAGAGATGTAGTTCCCCTCTCATCTTGGAGAACTGGGGCACCCATGACACACTGCGGAAGCCAGACTGTCTTTCTTCCAGGCCTGAGTCTAGCTGTGAAGCACAGTGTTCATTCGGTGGCCAGGATGTTTCACAACTTCCATGTGTTTACAGACCCATCAGCTGGCTCGGGCTGTATTTGCATTTCTCTCCTGGATGTTGGACCAGTGTAGATGCAGCCTTGATGACTCACGGGAGCCACTGGATCTTCTGCAGGGAAGACTGTGTCTCTTTCAATCTTGTTTTGCAGAGACATGTCTAGAGTGTGGAAACTTAGGAAATTATTCAGCTGTGGGGAGCAGGAGCCGACTCAAACCAGCCCAGATGGAGGATGTTCTGGAGATGTCCAAGGACTCTGGCAGAACCCATTGGCAGGGACAAAAGATGGGCTTCTCGTACATCTGCCCCCTTCCCCTCTGGAGACCCGCTTCCCTTGTGTGGAGACCTGCTTCCTTCAGAAGGCTCCCAGTTTTTGCTGCCCCGTAGATTTATTTCTCAGTTCTCAGGGCTGATTCTAGCCTCAACTTTACGTGACCTTGCAGTTCAACTGCTCATTCATTTATTAATTCAATGATTCATTAATTTATCAAATAAACACACAGAAGCATGTGTATAATTACAAACGGAGAAAGCTTCCTTGAAGGAAAGGATTATGTACGATGTTCTACAGCCAATTGCGTCATTCTCTGCGACCTGGTTCCCACAATCCTGGATGGAGAATATGATTGGTCCAGCCTGAAACACCCAGTCCAATCAGTGATGGCTGAGGAGAGAGGAGCTTGCACTTGGTCAGGCCTGCAGATGGAGCATGCTGCCTAATGGGCAGGGAGGAAATGCTTGACATCTCTCCTACAGAGAGAATTTCAGGTTAGATGTCCATAGAGCTATCTTTGATGGACTCTCATCCACATTAGACTTAATTCGCAGAAAAGCTTCACTAATTATATGTCAGAACAGGCTCTGAGGTTTGCAGCTTAGATGCTGAGCTCAATTCTGACCAGCCGCCATGCCCGTGACTCACCTGGGCAGAGAACTCTGGGTCCCAAGTTCGCAGCGTGGGCAGCTGTCTAGCTGCAGCTGGGCCTCTGCTGATGGGCAGCTGAACTGAAAGGAACAGAGAGTTTCCGATTTTCCAAGGTTTCTTTTTCACTGAAATGAGCTGAGTGGCACTGGTCCCCCAGTGGCAGTGATAGGCACTGACTGTGGCAATAGCTGTCCTAGTTTTTCAACATTTGAGGCCAAAGCTTTGAGTATAAACTCAGCAGCACGATAAGAGCAGATCGTAAAACAGTCTTTCATCTGCTGATTTACCCGGCATTGAAGGCGGACGGACCAGGCCTGAAGCAGAGCCAGGCACAGAGAGCCATGGAGACAGAGTCCATGAGGACAGCCAGGCCTGGCCACAGAGTCCCCCTTCTTGAAGCAGTTTAAGTAGAGTCTATGCCCACAGAGGTGGGGACAAGTTGTCCTGGCATCCCAGGGCTGGCTGTCTCACGTGGGAACTTTCAGGAAGGTGGTACAGGGAGGGTGCAGGGCCATATTCAGGGCTCTGAGGGCCCTGGGGGGCCTGGCTGGTGGGGGGGGCAGTCCATCTCAAGCAGCCTGGGCCTGAGCCCCTGCTTTGCCCTGTCCACTTCTATCCTCTGTAGCTGGGAGAAGCAGAGTCTCCTCGGTCCACGGAGCTCTGTGGATGTGGGATGTGCTCCCAGCGAACAGGCTGGGCTGTATTTCAGAAGAGTTGCTACAAGTGAAACTTAGCCTGTAAGTCAAGCACTTTAGTTCTCCAGGCGTGAAAAACAACACTCTTTATCTCGGGCCGTGGCTGGCTTTGTGAGCTGTGTCCAACGGCTGCAGGAGGAAATATACCACGGCGCTGTCAGCGCGCTCCCGGGACTCCCGTTAGCAGCAGGCCCCTGCCCGGGGGTGCAGCAATGGCTGGCGTCAGTCTAGGCCTGCAATGTGTGTGCCTCGAAACAACTGTCTTTAAAAAAATCAGTCAAAACTAAACAAAATAAAAAAACAAACAAACAAAATTACGTTTGGGGCATTACATCAAATACTGCATGAAAAGAACTTAGCACGGTGCTCAATCCATCACAAGGACTCAGCAAATATTAGCTGTTGTTATGATTGTAATAATTTTGCTGGATATATATTTTAGACACAGTGCTGCCATTCTTCCTGGCCCATGTCAGTCTAAATCCATATTGTGGGCGTCTGTCCAGGTCCATTTTTCTTTGTTGTCTCACACAGTAACCCAGGGGTCCTCCAGGAGCCCACGAGCAGGTGTTTGGAATCGGTGCCGCTATGGAGGAAGTTTGAATACCATCAAAGGAACACTTTTGTCTGGCTGATTCTCACTTATGCCTTTAGCCTTAGCTTAAGCGTCAACTCTTCCAGGAAGCCTTCCTGAGAGGCATCCTCCTTTTTTGCCTTAAGCTGCATTTTTTTTAAAGCCTCTTTTATGGGATATTGTATTTGCCGAAGAGGCCAGCAACAATATTTTCCATCCCATATGCTCCTTTACCATGTGACTTTGTCACTCTTCCCAGCAAGTGGGGAGAGCTGTGTCCTCTCTTCTCGAACCTGGGTGGACCTTTGTAACAGCCTTGGCCAATTGAACAGTGTGGAAGTGATGCTGTGTGGCTTCCAAAGCTGGATCACAAAAACGCCAGGCAGCTTCCACCTTGCTCTCTTGAGACCCTAGCTCTTGGAACCCAGGCACCATGTTGAGAGGGAGCTCGAATTAG
Organism: Equus przewalskii; assembly: GCF_037783145.1. NCBI lineage: Eukaryota > Metazoa > Chordata > Mammalia > Perissodactyla > Equidae > Equus > Equus przewalskii. The sequence goes on from NC_091851.1 coordinate 29,228,906, forward strand.
CTCCTGATGAGAGGTCACATGGAGAAGTCACGTGTGCTGTCTCAGCTGACAGCCCAACTGGGGTCCAAATGGACAGTCAGCATCAACTGCCAATCATGTGGAGGAAATGCCTCCGAATGAGGGGTCAGCGAAGGTTTTCTGTAAAGGCCCAGATAGAAAATATTTTTGGCTTTGCAGGCCGTACGGTTTCTCTTGTAACGACTCAACTCTGCCATTGCCATTCAAAAACAGCTATAGACAATGTATAAATGGATGGGCATGGCTGGATTTGGCTCATGGACTGTAGCTTGCCAACCCATGCTCTAGATGATTCTTTCCCCAGCCATTGAGTCACTCTCATCCTTCTGGCCATCCCGGTTGAGCTCCTGCTGGAATTCCTGGTCCACAGAATCCAGGAGCATAAGAAAATTGCTGCCTTCTGCCAAAATGCTGTGGGTTGGTTTGTACGTAGCAATTGTACCCGGGTCAGTGCCTATCTACACTGTTTTATGATTATCTGTCACTGTGCTTGTGTTTCCTTGCAGCTTCTGAGTCCCTCAAAGGAGGTACTGAATCTTCTTCCTCTTCCTCTTTCTCTTCTTCTTCAGTAGATCTGCTACTGAGCGCCAGGTATTGTGTCAAACGCTTCATGTAAGTCGTCATCTTTGGTCTTCCCAACAGTTACTGCGTCTCTATTTTACAGATAAACAAAATGGGTCCTACAAGGTTAGTAAACTGCCCAGGGTCACTCGGAACCAGGGTCTCCTTGATTCCAGGGTCCAGGATCTTAGCCACGATGCTATCTGGCCACAACATTCATTGTGTGAAATAGAGGTGAGAGTCCTCAAGGAGCATCAAATAGATTATAAGAAACTTGAGCCCAGAGGCCACGCTTGTCCAGTCCCTAGTCCACTCCCAGTGCCTTGCAGAGCTCCTGGGACACAGAGGTTGCACTGTAATTTTTGGTTGGGTGAATGAGTGAGGGACGAGCCCACATTCGGTTTTCCCTTTGGCTGATGTCAGACCCAGCTGGGCTAATGTGGGATGATACCCTCTAGTGAAGGAATGTTGTGTAGGTGTGGTTGGTGGCCTGTCCGGACCGTCTTGATCTACTCCAGCTTCCTCTTTCTCTCTGCCCCAAGATTTGCCTTGGCTGAAGGAGTGGCTTGGCCTGCAAATGGGGCTGGTCAGAAGTGTGGGGGAATTAATGCCCTGGGAGCAGCCTTCAACCAATGAAGGATGGGAGCTGGTGGATAAATACCCTAGCTTTTCACCCAGTAGGGCAACTCTGAGGTGTGCTCACAGCAGTCTCTCAAAGGAGCCCAGATGGAATCGAGCCCCATTTGTACTGCTCATTACCACATCCTTTATTGCCTTCCCTCCCTTTTTATCTCACTTTCCCAATTACCTCCCTGCAAAAATAACTTGCACCCAAGTCCTAGTCTTAGGGTTTGCTTAAAAGCAAACCTAAGGCATATTCCTAAAGGGAAAGTGAAATTAGGACAAGTGTGTACTGTGAATGACGTAAAAAGTGGTACACATTCTAGGACACATGTGCATAGGACAGATTTGGATCAAAAAGTCTGAGTGCAGAAACATAATTATTGATGATACTTTCACGGATGTAGTTTTCTTACCTTTGAGTATATATAGTAACTGGAATTAGGCTAACCAAGATTTGCTTATTATTTTAATCAATAAATAAGAACGATTTGTAATCAGCATATCAATTGCGTGCAAGTAATTGGTACTTCTGAGATACTTGAGGGAGATTCAGAATGGTGCTATCTTGGGTGGATTTACTCATCTCCCCCAATCTTGCTGCCACCATAACTTTCCATCGAACCTCTTCTTCATGGACCAAAGATGCACTAGAGCCCAGCCCCAGCCCGGTCCTGTCAACTCCACACCGGGGGAAAGAGGGACACCTCCTAGATTTCGGGGGTTAGTTGGAGCTTCTGGTCTAGCATGTGGGAAGTCCAAGTGTTGCCCTAAGGATTCTGTTGGAAAATTATTTTTGGAGAATATTTGTGGCCTAGGCTGTACATACATCCCTCCAGAGGGTATTTGTGTACGATTCTGCCATGTCTCCAGGGGCACCACCAATCTGGGGTCTCTGTGCACTAAATTTACGGCTTGTAGTTTTTGTGGACCACCTGGAGATTTACATTGAGCTGCGAATTCACTGGAGGGCTGGCTCGTGGTCCCACTTTTCAAGAACTCTTTTAACCACTCCTGCTCTTCTCAGTGCTGAACGACTTTTTATTCAGGCTTTCTGGGTGTGTGTGTGGGGGGCGGGGGTTGGAAGAGGCGAGAGCTAACTTTTGCTTCAGCTTTGTGTGGACTGTGGAGACCTCTGGGGTCTCAATGTGATGGAGGAGGGTCTTCTAACAGACTCATGACCTTGAGTGAACTTTGGGCTTTGTCGTCTGTCCCCCACATTGTATGAGGCTGTGAAGATGGGAGTTCACATTGTCCAGGCTTGGCAAATACCCTCGGAGTAAAAGCCTCTTAGGTATTTCACACCTCTCTAGGGTCCAACCTTCTCTTAGATTTTGGCCTGATAATTTCTTTCACGGTTTTAAGAAGAGTTACAAAATATGTCTGATACAGTGTTTTTCGTTCTTGTTATCAGGGAGGCTAATTCCAATACTTAGTCTACCATATTACAGGAGACGGGTTTCCACCCCAACGATTTTCCATGGAGCAACTCATGCCTCAGCATTGAGTAGGGACCATCATTTGGAGAGGATTCTTGAATGTAAATGTTATGGGATCTCTAAAATCTGCCTCACCCCACACAGCTTGGACATTAGTCTGCTGGTGACTCCATTTACATGAAACAAGGGAAAAATCAACTAGTTAGGGGATCACATATCCTTGTCCCGTGGATCAACAAGGGTTGGAACAAGTTTGGTCTGTCTTGTAACAGAGGGCTGAAGTCCTGATTCAGTGAAAATATTCTGCTATGGCGCCCTAAACACTCCTGGTTAGCCCTGCCTTCCTTTCTCCGGGAACAAGGGGCTTTCCAATTCTTTCTTTAACTTCAGATAGGGCTGGTATGGAAAGTTCTACCCTATCTCCCAGGGGTTGGCTGGGACCTTTTCTATTCTACTTGTGTCTAGGAAGAGTCCCATGGACAACCTAGCCACCGTTCATTCAGTTCATTCATTCATCCATCCACCCATTCATTCATCTAACCAATGGCGCCATAGTGGGAGCTCATTCTGGAAGCCCGTGCTGAGACAAGGTCAGAGAGGAAAGTGAAAGGAGACATCTCACATGTGTTAATAAGTCTCCCCTGAAGGATTCAAGGTATCAGTATGTCCCTTCACAGACTTCTCCCTGGGCCAAGTGTTGAACCCAACATGCTGTCATTATCACGAGCAAATTATTGATAAAATACATCTTGATAAAAATGAGAGAGAGAGAAAAGATTGTGTGAGAATAGATAGAGGTTTAAATAAGGTAATTCTGGCCACTGCTAATTTTTATAGCATTCCAGTGCGAAAAGACCCTTAGCTCTCCTCCCATATCGCATTGTGCTTTCCACCAGCGGGAGTGAGATATTAGAGCAATGCCGTTCAGGAGTGACTCTGTATGGGAGTGGGCTGTGCTGTGCTGCACTGACAGCTAAAACTCCAGATGTCAACGGTGCAGTGTGAGCAAAGTATATTTCTCATTTACAAAGTCCAGTGATGGAGTTCCCGGTCTGTGTCTTTCCTGGGCAGCTTTCCTTCGAGTGTGACTCAGGGACTCAGGATCCTGCTATTTTGGGATGCTACCATTTTTCCATTCTTGACTTGAACTAATTGGCATTTATTTATAGAACACTCCACCCAACAACAGCAGAAATCACATTTTTTTCAAGAGCACATGGAACATTTACCAAGATAGAGTGTATTCTGGGCCATCACACTAATCTAAAGTCTCAATAAATTTAAAAGGATTGAAGTCATACATAATATCTTCTCTGATCACAGTGGAATTAAGCTAGAAATCATAACAGAAAGATCTCTGCAAAATTCCCCAATATTTGGAAAGAAAATACCACACTTTTAAATAAACCATGGGTCAAAGGTAGAAGTAAGAAAGCATTTTTAACAAAGTGAAAATTAAAACACAACATATGGAAATTTGTGCAGTGAGCCTAAAGTAGTATTTTGGGGCACATTTATAGTACTAAATGTTATTAGAAGAGAATAATATTAGAAGAGAAGAAACATCTCAAATCAATGACCTCAGTTTCCCCTTAAGAAAGTAGAAAAGAAAGAGAAAATTTAACTCAAAGTAAGCAGATGAAGGGAAATAATAAAGTTTAGAGTGGAAGTCAATTAAATAGAAAACAGAAAAACAATAGAGAAAAATCAATAGAACCTGAATAGCCATATATATGTAATGTATATTATGTTATATAGATATTATATATCTATATATCTGTCTATTAAATAAACTGAATTTGTAGTTTAAAACTTTTCCACAAAGAAAACTCCAGGCCCAGATGGCTTCACCGGTGAATTCTATCAAACATTTAAGGAGGAAATAATAGCAATTTACACAAAGTCTTCCAGAAAATTGAAGAGATTTGGCTGTCTCTCCCAAGATGTCTGCTCTCATCATTTCTACTCAACATTGTCCTGGGGGTTCTGGCAAGTGCAATTAGGCAAGAAGTAATAAAAAGCCTCTGAAGGGAAGTAAGGAGTACACCTATTTTTATTTCCAGACGACATGTTGTTTATATAGAAATCCCATGGAATCTACAAAAAGCTATGAGCACTAAGACGTGAGTTTCAGAAGGTTGCAGGATACAGGATCAATATATAAAAATCAATTGTATTTGTATATATTAGCAATGACTAATTTAAATTGAAATTAAAAATCTATAGCATCTATAAGAGAATAAAAAATATGAAATAATTATAGATAAATCCAACAAAAGATGTGAAAGATTTATATGCTGAACTACAAAATATTGCTGAGAGAAATGAAAGAAAATCTAAATAAATAGAGTAATATACCTTGTTCATGGGTCAGAAGGCTCAATATTGTTGAGAAGTCAATTTCCCCCAAAACGATCTATAGATTTAACACAATTCCCATCACAATGGACGCCCTGATTCTAAAATTCATTTGGAAATGCTAAGGATCTAGTATAACCAAAATAACTCTGAAAAAGAAGAACAAATTTGAGGGCTTATGCTATCTGATTTTGACATTTATTATAAAGCTCTAGTAATCAAACTAGTAAGTCTTGGCATCAAGATAGTTAAATAGACAAAGGTAACAGAATTAGAGACCTCAGAAGTAGACTCCTACATATATGAAAAACTGATTTTCAGCAAGGGTGTAAGTAATTCAATGGAGAAAGAGTAGTCTTTTTAACAAATGGTTAAATGGAGCATTTAGATATCTATATACAAAAAATATAAACCTTGATCCATACCTCCTATCATATACAAAAATGTTCGTAAAATGAATCATGGATCTAAACGTAAAACATGAAAGTGTAAAACTTCTAGAGGGAAACAGGAGAAAATCTTTGTGATCTTGGGTTAGGCAAAGATTTCTTAGACAAGACGCTAAAAGCATGATCCATAGAAGAACAAATGGATAATTGCACTTCATCAAAATTAAAAATGTCTCATCTTCCAAAGACACTGTCAAGAGAATGAAAAGACAAACAATGAATGGAGAGAAAAGCTTTGCAAAGCATATATCTGCTAAAAGACTTGTATCCAGATATATAAAGAACTCTCAAAACTCCACATTAAGAAAACAAACCCTCGGGGCTGTCCCCGTGGCCGAGTGGTTAAGTTCGTGCGCTCCGATGCAGGCGGCCCAGTGTTTCGTTGGTTCGAATCCTGGGCGCAGACATGGCACTGCTCATCAAACCACGCTGAGGCAGCGTCCCACATGCCACAACTAGAAGGACCCACAACGAAGAATGTACAACTATGTACTGGGGGGCTTTGGGGAGAAAAAGGAAAAAAAAAAAAGAAAACAAACCCCCAACAAAAAGATGAGCAAAGATTTGAGTAGAGACTACCAAGGAAGATACATGGATGGCAAGTAAGCACATGAAAAGATGCTCAAAATCATCAGTCATTAGAGAAATGCAACTTAAAATCATACGGGGACACTGCTATGTACCAACTCAAGTGGCTAAAATTAAAAAGACTGACCACACTAAGTGTTGGCAAGGATATGAAGGAAGTGAAACTCTCATACATTGCTGGTGTTAATGAAAATGGTAAAATCACTTTAAAAACCAGTTTGGCAGTTTCTTCAAAAGTTAAAGATCCACCTCCCATAAGATCTAGCTATTCTACGCCTAGGTATTTGGCTAAGACTTGTACACAGATGTTCATAGCAGCTTTATTCATATAGCTCCAAAGTGGAAACAATCCAATGATCATTAAGAGGTGAACAGATAAACAAGTTGGGATACAGCCGTATAATGGAATACTACTCAGCAATAAAAAGGAATGGACTCTTGACGTGAATAACAAAATGAGTGAATCTCAAAACATTTATGATGAGTTAAAGAAGCCAGACCAAAAAAGAGTACACACAGTATAATTCCATTTGTATAAAACTCTAGGAAATGCACCCTAATCTATAGGGACAGAAAGTGGATCCATGGCTGCCTAGAGATGGAAGCAGGGGAGGGGCAGAAGGGAGGATTACAAGGAGGCATACAGAAACTTTGGGGGTGATGGATATGTTCACTTGATTGAGGTGATTGGTTTCATGGGTGTATACATATGTCAAACTTGCCCAACTGTACACTTTAAATATGAGTATGTGCTGTTTATTCTATGTCAATTACATCTCAATAAAGCCATTAAACATAGGCTCTCTGGCCGCTTGGTTGAGAAGAGACTGTAAGTGGCAACCATCCGAGACCTATTAGGAGGCCATCGCAATAGCCCAGGTGAGAGGTGATGGCTGCTTGGACCAGGGTAACAGCAGGGGATGCGATGAGCAGAGAGAGCATTCCAGGTACCTTAGATACGGGCTGTCAGAGTGAAAGGTATCAAGCTTGGTTTGTCGTTTTCAGTGACGACAATGGCTTTGGGAGATTAACTTTCCCTCGTCACGCTGCCAACTAGGAGCTGTGCCAGAGATGAAGCCCAGATCGGCCAAGCTCCACAGGGGTCCTGGAGAGCCAGGGCTCCCCCCCTTTTCTGTCTGTGATTCTCCGGGTGGGGAGGGGCGGGGTGGGGTCCAGACCCTGCCTGAGAGGTATCCTGAGGGGGGAAAGAGTGTGGGGTGTTTGTGTGTGGGTGTGACAGGCGGAGGCCCCGCCTTCCAGGGCCAGGCAGGGGTCTGGGAGTTTCATTCTGTCCCTTGCTCTCGGCTGTGGGTGAATCTGGGACGGAAGGCTCCTGCTTCTTGGAAATAAGTGGGCTCTGTGGCCCCGACTCACCCTCAGCTTCCTTGGATTCCGAGGGTAAGGCAAGATGGGCCAGGGCAGGTGAGAAGAGGGGCAGAGCAGACAAACCAAGTAGGTGAACTCAGTGCAGCCCCCAAATGTGGAAGGTGGCATTCCAAGAGCCGCTTTCCCTCTGCAACCTCAAACCCTGCTCAGCTCACTAGACCCTGAGACTTGTGGTTGGCTGAGACCCTGGGGGTGCGGGTGTGGTACCCAGGGTGTCTGTGCGTGTGCCTGTGTGTGGGTGACCAACTCATCTCAGTTTCCTGGGACTCTCTAGGTTTTAGTCCTGAAAGTCTGTGTCCCTGGAAACCTCTCACTGCCGGAAAATGTGGAAGCTTGGTCACACTACCTGTGCACGTGAGGGCGTGTGTGTGTGTGTGCGCATATGTGTACGTGTGTGTTTGTGTGTGAGTTCTTGGGTCTGTGCAAGTGGGTAGACCAACCACATGCTACACAGCTACGTGAAACAGGACGTGCCAGGGAGAATGTGTCCACACGTGGGGGGTCGCGGGGACTTGGTGGACGTCAAATGCAGATTTATTTACCTCTCCCCCGTCCCTTCCGTGTTCCCAGGGAGGAGCTGAGTGACTCTGGGCAGTGAGTTGGATGGATTGGGTGCAAATGCTGTTGCAGCCACTACAGGCTGTGTGACCTTGGACAGGGGACATTGCCCAGGTCTTTGTGGGTCATTTTCTTCACTGTAAACGGGTATAAGGACCCTCTATCAGGAGCAGGAATGAGACAACGCAGGGGGAGGAACCGCCACATGGTAAACGCTCAGTAGTCGTCACTATCGTTGTTCTTGTAAGTCTGGGAGTGTGGCTGAGTGCACTCTTACGGAGTGGGCGTACAAGTATGTGAATGTGTGCACGTGCATGTGTTTGAGTGTGTGCATGTATGAGTGTGCATGTAAGTGTACACGAGTGTTTGCACATGTATGTGTGGTCTGTGTGAGTGTATGTAATTCTCTGTGCATGCATGTGAATAGGTGTGCACGTGTCAGTGTGCATGCATGCCTGTGAGTGTGCACGCACACACCTGTGTGAGCAGGCATGTGTGTGAGTGTGTATCTGCTCACGCACAGCATGGGCACACTTTCAGGGTGGCCCCTCAGTCAGGAGGGTGGGCTGGGGGGCGTCTGGGGGGAGGGGGCTGCTGAAATCAGCTCCTCCTTCGCACAGGCGGTGGCCACAGGGTGGGGTGCGCTGGCCGGCTCGCAGGGCAGGGTGCGCAGGGCGGATCCCGGGCTGGACACGGGCCTTCTGCAAACCTGTGTGCCTGCGCGAGCCTCTACTGTGAGGTCTCGGGGAGCAGGCCAGGAGGCCCTCGGTGCAGCTGCGGAAGGAGGCCGGCAGCACAGGGACGCTGCCTGCAGGGGCCGCGGAGAGGGGCTGCAGGGGGTGGGGAGGAGGGTTCCCACAGACGGAGGGAGGAGGTGCCCACAGACAGAAGGCAGTGATTCTCAGAGAACCGTGGGGAGAGGGTGGTGGTTTAGACCATCTGGGCTGCAGGTATGGTTCAGGGTTGGTCTTGTGAAGACGTTGACTCTACAAAGGGAACAGGTCCTTGCATTTTACTGACATCTGGTCGGGCTGGCAGGACGAGGTAGGATGGCCTGGGAGGGATGACACATATTGGGACTGTGGGGGCCTCTCTTGGAGGCAAAGGCCTGTGGCTTCCTTAATTAAGCTGTAGACGGGCTGCCTGCCCTGCCTGGAGACTCCTCCCCCATTGGCAGCCCATGGTGCCAGGGACTCAGTTCTTCCCACAGGCCATGGTGACTGGGCCAGGGGGCACCTGCACAAGGCCTGTGGTATCGTTAGATGAGAAGACAGTTGGATCCTAAGAACCTAACTGGGAAATGTGGACACAGGAGTCGGTGGTTCCAGGGATTTGAGCTAAAAGTTCATGCCCAGCTGGAGCTGGGGCTGGAGTCGGTGTCCTGACAACCTAATTTATTTGAGTGATTGCGTGGCAGGTGGGAGGTGGGGGGCGGAAAACATTCAGTGGAGGAAGCCAGTCTGCAAGAGGAGGATAAAGCAGGCTGCCGAGAAAAGCAGAGACAGAAGGAGGCCAAGCGAAAGAGAAGAGGGGACGAAGCGTTCCCTCCGCCCTCACCTGGAGTGGGTCTGGATGAGTTCGAGGCCCTCCCAGTGTGGAGCTTCAGCCTTACCCAGGCAGCCCTGGGTCACGACAACTGGGTTCAAGCCGTGGCCCTGTGCTGATTTGCTGTGGGAACTTCGGTAGGTCAGTTTCCTGTGTGTGTCTCACCTCCCCGTGGAATGGTTAATTTTGTGGGTCAACTTGAAGGGTGTTTTTAGATGAGATTAACATTTAAACAGTTGAACTTTGAGTAAAGCAAATTGCTCTCCATAATGTGAGTGGGCCTCATCCTATCAGTTGAAGGTCTGAATAGAGCAAAAAGACCAGAGTCTGTGAGCAAGGGGGAATTCTCCAGCAGACTGCCTTTCGACTTCATCTGCACCATCGACTCTTCTGGGTCTTCAGCCAGCCAGCCCACACTGCACATTTGGACTTCCTAGCTTCCGTAACTGTGTAAGACAATTCCTTACAGTAAATATCTTTATATACATACACACGCACACACATACACACACGTCCTATTGGCTGTGTCTCTGGAGAACTCTGATGAATACTCCCTGCCAGCCACGTGGCTGAGGCCCCCGAGTGCCCTGTGCTGAGTTAAGATGGAGGCACAGTATGTTGAGCATGCAGATGTTGACCAGCTTTCTCGCCCCATCCCCACCGCCTGCTGCACTCCACTGTCATAGCCAGCAAGCTTCCTTGCTTTCAAAGAACAGGTGGGTTGGAGCCCCTGGGGGTGATGGGAGAGGGACACCAAGGTCGCAAAGGCGAAGCAAGGCAGACAATCAGGACACTGCTGGCCATGTGCACTCAGGGCCTTGCCCTCTGGGGGCGGGCTGGGGTATTCACACTCTCCAGGCAGGAGGCAGGCACTGGAGGGGGTGTGGGGAGTGAAGGGTGGGAAGAGTCTGCCGCGCTGGTACCCGGAGGCCAATGGAAGGGGAAGGGATGGAGGGGGAGTCTGACCTGCCTGTCCCCACCTCCCAAGGCCAGAGGGAGCATGGCGGCCACTCCTGGGCTCTGGCTCCCTGCACCCTGGCTCAGCCACGGTGCAGGAGGCCCCTGGGAGGGGGGCGGAAGTGGCTGGAAAGCCGTCCTGCCGTGCCTCCCCCGGAGCAGCCCGAGCACACGTAATTATAAGACAGTGGGCAGATGACAGAGTTAGTTAATGTAACAAGCCCTTTAAGCATTTAGCCACATTCGAGTGTTTAATCAGCTGTGTAAAGTGCAATATCTATCTTTCAATTTTATGCCATTAGGGGAGACAAGATTTTGATTAGGTACTTAATCTGTGCACGGAAAAAACAGGCCCACAGCAAGCCCGTGATGGGGAGGGAAAGGGACATTGGGTGGGGGATTCGATAAAGGGGAAAGACAGAAATTTAACATAAAAGAGAATTAGTGCGGCTCCTTTCAATTTAGTGCCCAGGCTTTATGGCCCAATCAATTAGAGGCCCGGCCGGGGCTGCTGGGAAGCGGCTCGGCCGGGCTGGAGGCTCGGCCGTATTAATTCCCTTCATTACATGGGGGTCAGGCTGAGGGCTTGGCGGGGGCTCTGCAAGGAGTGGGTCACTTCTCGGGCATGGGCTCCTGAAGAGGGGGAGGAGGTCGACGGGTGTCAGGCTGGACAGGAGGGGTCCTGGGGGCCATGAGGAGGCTGGGCGCCCAGGAGGGTGGGGCCGGAAGGGCTCTGAGAGGGTGCAGGCCCATGAGGTAGTGCAGAGTGGTGGGTTGGCCATCTAGTTCTGGGGTTGGAGGGGCCTGCGTTTGCGTGCTGGCTTTGCGACCTATTGACTGTGTGATCTTGGGCACATTGCTTGCCCTCTCTGTGCTGCAATTTCCTGCAGAACCACAGTTGTGGCTACCCCAAAGGGTTGCCATGGAAAGCAAAAGAGAGAGTGGCATGCAAAGGACTTGGTATAGCGTGTGGCATGGAGTGGACATTGACTCAGTGTTAACTGCTGTTGTTATTATCGTCTTTATTTCTAATATTATTATACGTGTCACTGGCGGTAAAATGTTAGCAGAAGTGTCACTGTAACTGCCGCCTCCTTCCCCACCTCTGTTTAGTCGGTGCTTACTTTATACACCAGGCCTCGGGCCGGGCGCTCTTTCTACTGCGAACAGTGGTTTTTCCGGGTTGGTGCTATTGCCTGCAGGTTATGGAGTAGGAAACTGAGGCACAGTGAGGTGGACAGCTTGCCCACTGTCACACAGCATTGGAGGCTCCAGAATCAGTGCTTGGGCCTCGCCTGTCGTGGGTGTTCACTCCCTGCTGACATGGCAGAGAGAGGTGAGACTGAGTTCCACGATGGACGGGGTCCCTGGGAGAAGGATGGCATCACTGAATGGACTCAAAGGGCTCTAGGTCCCCATAAGATGCATTCCAGTCACTGAGCTGATGGTAGATAGACGCCCAAGGCCAGGCCAGTGGTCTTCCCGGAATGACGGAGACTGGAAGATTCAGGGAATGCGTTATGTGATAGGTTTCTGAAAGGTGAAGAGTCCCGTGGTTCATGAGAGACACAGGGGTAAAACGGAAATGAGCACCTGCTGGCTCCTCTTGGGCCCCATGGTGTCCCCAGAGGCACCTGGGCAGCTCTGAATGTGAAACCCTGGAGCTGAGAGTGAGTTGAACGTGGGGACTGAGGAGGTTGTAGTGTGGATTTTTAGAGAGGCGCTCGGAGAAGCACATCCATCGCAACCAGCAGGCCTGTTAGCTTCAGGGGATGTTCTTCCGCAGGTCTGGGGACGAGGAGAGGGAGCAAGCGCAGATTCATTGGGCACTTATTGGCTGACTTCTCACTTAGTGGCTGTGGGACGTTGGGAAAGTTACTCAACCTTTCTCTGCCAGTTGTAACCCTTGGTGATTACAGTTCCTACCTCCCAGGCTGGCTGTGATCATTGCATGTGTTGACATGTAAAGTGCCTAGAACCGAGCATGGCATTGCCAATGCATTTGATAAGTATTAGCTATTTCCATCACCGGCTGTTATCTTGTCACTTTCTAAGTGCCAGGCCCAGGACTAGAGATTTCACAGCACTGTCTCATGTCATCCCCATGGCATCTGTGTGGACTATTGATACATGCTAATTGCACCGGTGAAAAGTTTATGTTCAGAGAGGTGAAGTGACTCCTCCAGGATTGCACAGTTGGTGTGTGATAGGGCTGAGGCTGTCTCCTCAACCTTCCATTGCATCTGAAGGCCTTTCTGCCACAGTGCTGCCTTGACAGCAAACAGCATGGCCAAGTGAACCTACGTTCCAGCAGGCATTTGGGAAATTAGTTTATTCAACATATATTTGTTGAGTGTCTATAATGTACCCTGTGCTACAAGCCCTGTGAAAGCAGGCATCATATCTGTCATGGACACTGCCACCAAGTAATCACTTAACGTATATTTGCACAATGAATGAATGAATGAGTGAAAGGATGAATGGGATGCTGTGCCAAGTCCTCAGTATCCTTGAGGAGAGAGTGGAGAAATGTGAATTGTGTGATTTTTCCGGTAAGTGGCGTTATCACTGAATGAGTGGTAGGGAACAGTGTAGATTGCGAAGAGAATTGACAAACTCTGGGTTGAAATCCTGGACCATTTCCTTGCTGGTTTGATCGGCTATTTAGCTTTTCTGAGGCATTTTTTTGTGCTTGGCAGAGATGCAATGAGTCCTGCTTTTCCTGCCTTTCTCCCTGGCTGAGAGGAGCAGGGAAAATTTCCTAGCACAGGGTCTGGCATGTGACAGATGTTCAGTGAATGCTGCTCTCCATCCATCCTTCCTTCTTTCCTTGAACGATTGAGAAATCAGTGAACTCATGGTTTGTATCCACCAGGAGGGGATCTTCTAATTCGGTGTCATTGGGGTCTGTCCTTGATCCCTTGGTCCTTCCCTGTTGACATTGGCAGGAATGTGTCAAATAAGGATGGAGCAGGAGCCCCATGACCCGCTCCCAGAGCACCCTGCACGTCCAGCAGAAGCTTTGGTTTCAAGTCCTGGGTGATGCCCACTTCGCCTATTAGACTAAATTGCCACCAGAGTAGGGAGACGGTCTTGTTCATTGTAGTATTATAGGTGCTCAGCAAGTGTTTGTTAAATGACTAAATAAATGGATGGATGAGGGATAGAGATGGCCTTGCAGTCCCATCATGGATGGGACAAGGATGGGCAGGATAGTTCATTGCGTGATAGCACCAGGACTTCAAAAGCTCTCTTCAAGGGGTGGTGTTGGGTTTAATGTTTCAGAATAAAATTGACAGATAAAAATGTCAGCCCTTGTACCTGGATCCTGAAAACCAGCTATACAAACACAAGCTTGGGAGAGAAAGACAACTTGCCTTTGTCTTTCTTGATTCCATAGTCTTTTGGAGCAGAGGTTGACAACATTTTTTGTGAGGGGCCAGGTGGTGAATATTTTAGGCTTTGAGGACCCTACAGTCTCTGTAGAAATTACTCAACTCTTCCACTATAGCGTGACAGCAGCCTTAGACAATGTGCAAGCAAAGGAGGGTGGCTGTGTGCCAATAAAACTTTATTTATAAAAACAGAGAGCTAGTAGATTTGGCCCATGGGTAGTTGCTTGCCCTTTCCTGAGTCAGAGGGTACCTCCCCAGAAAGTCATCTTTCTGCATGCAGATCCACGTCCTATTTAATTGATGCTGACTCTCAGTAGCTGTGCCTCCATTTTCCAGAGGAGCAGCCTGGGTGGGAGGGAGGCAAAGAGACCCCTGTAGAGCTGGACTTAGCAGGCTGTTGTTCCAGACGTGGCAAAAAATATCAGCTACCACTGATGGAACTCTGCATGTATGTTTCCAGCTTAACGTGCATTAATCCGTGGAGCATCCTCAACAACCTGGGGACGTAGGGCCTATTTTTCCTCCCTGTTTACACTTAAAGAGACCGAGACTCCAGGAGGTAAGTGACTTACTTATGGCCACCCAGCTAATGATACAGCATTTCTTTGTTTAAGAAGATTCATTGATCCACTCTATTCTAGACACTTCCGTGCAGTTGGGGATACTGTAGACTCCTGACCTCAGTGTGCCTACATTATGCTTGGGGAAGGTGGGTAATGAATGTGCTAAGTGAAGAAACAGTACAGGGTGTCAGAATGGGATAGGGACCTATCATTTAGGACAGGCTCAAAGCGACCAATCTTAACGGCTTAAAACAAGGTGCAGCAAGTGATGGCCCATCGTCCACATCCTGCCCATTGCTTGTTTTTTAAGTCAAGTTTTATTGGGCCACAGTAGTGCTCACCTGTCTGTGTCTGCATTCATGCTGCAACCACAGACTCCAGTAGTTGCATCAGCAACCATCTGGCTCTCAAAGCCCCAAAAAGTTTGTGAACCTTGGCTTAAAACAACCACGGTTTATTTCTTGCCCATGCTTTGTGTCCTTCTGAGTCAGCCAGGAGCACTGCTTCTCAGTCATTCAGGGACCCGGGCCCATGGGGCATCCACAATCTGGAATGTATGTGTGGGAAAGGGGGATTCTGGAGGGTCTCATATGGACAGTGAAATGCCTGGCCCAGAAGTGACACGTGGCATTTCTGCTCAGAATTTCTTGGCCCCACCCAATAGAAGGGATCCAACTTTGCCACAGGGCTGGGAGGTGGAGAGCTGGAAATATTTGGTGAGCTGCTCTGATGACCACAACTGCTGTGGGAAATAAGCAATCAGGGTAAGTTGCTGGCGAGTGCCAGGGACTTTTCACTTTTAAATAACGCAGCCTGGGAGGGCGTGGAGGAGACTCAGCTGGGATTTGAGCCCAGGTCTGTCTGCCTTAAATGAATGTCCTTTCAAGCTCTATGCTATGCGGCTGCACCCTCCATGGCCCATGGAAAGTGGAGGTCAGATGGGGGAACTTGGCCCAGTGTGAACTCCTGCCCCCAGGCGGCCTTGCTTCAGCCTGGGGTTTCTGTCTCTCACAGGTTACAACCCCACGGCGGCCACGGCCAGGCAGCTTTGCTGGCCAGTCCTGGAAGGGATGGGCTGGGAGAGGAGGGCGAGAGGCCGTTTCTGCGAGGCTGTGACTCCGTGAGCACTACATTAACGTTATTAATAACCCTCTCAGCCTTTATTGAAAAGATGCTCTCCGTGTCTGAATTTGCCACTATGGCAACCCATTTATTAAGGCTGTAAGAGCTGGAGTTGCTTCAGACCATATTTATTACCATGATTTGCTGAGGGAAGGCTCTGATCCCAGGGCTGGGGCAACTGGGGGAGAGAAGGTGTTGTTGCTTAGAGGGAAGGCCTTGGCTCGCCTGCCACGGGGTCAGCGAGGGATGCGCTTTCTCTCCCAATTAGATCAGGGCTCAAATTGCAGGCGGGGAGTTTGGACTGAGCACAGTGACAGTCCCTTCTCTGTGCAGGCTGCTCTCCAGGGCACCTGATGCTCTCCCCAGGTGTACCCGGTGGGGCAGATGAGGCAGGCATTGTTGGTCTTAATGTGTACACAAGGACAGCAAGACTCAAAGAAGCTGAGGGAGTCCCCAAGGTCACAAATCTAGTGGCAAGTGGGCAGGAGCAGTGGCACCAGAAGTCATGGGCTCATTTTTCTGTAAAAAGCTGAACTAGAGCTATTTGGCTCCCTCTCTCTTTTTCCAACAATATGCAACAAAGTCTTTTAGCGTCAGAAAGACTAAAACCCCACGATGATAGCACCGCCACCACCAGCTAACTCAGTAAGCACTGGGCTCAGAGATTTCTACTCACTGACCTGCTTACAGCATTCCCATGTGGACATTATCATTGTCTTCATGTTGCAGATGAGGAAACTGAGGCCTAGAGAGATCAGATAACTTGTCTAAGATCACACAGCAAGTAAGTGACAGAGTAGGGACTTGAAGCCAGTCTCGTCTGATTCCAAAGTGTGTTCTTGTCCCTGCTTTCTCCTTTCTCCTCATTTCTGGAGGCCAGAGGAGTGGCACGCTCGTGCACGTGGACACTTCTCCAGTGACTCTTCCTTCGGGCCCAGGCTTTCCTCTCTCAGATCCCTTCCTCTAGGATGTTCTGGCCAACTGGTCGGGATTTGTATTGGTCTGCTAGGCCTGCTGTAGAGTACCACACATTGGGTGCCTTAAGCAACGGAAATTTATTTTCTCATAGTTCTGGAGGCTAGAAGTCCAAGATCAGGTGTGGGCAGAGTCAGTTTTTTCTGTGGCCTTTCTCCTTGGCTTGTAGATGGCCGTCTCCTTCCTGTGTCTTCACAAGGTCTTCCCTCTGTGTGTCTGTGTCCTCATCTCCTCTTCTTATAAGGACGCTGTCATATTGGATTAGGACCTCCCTTAATGACCTCATTTAATCTCAATGACCTCTTTAAAGACCCTGTCTCCAAATACGGTCCCATTCTCTGGTCCTGGGGATTAGGATTTCAATATATGAATTGTGAAGAGACACAATTCAGCCCCAAGCAGAATTCAAGGCCAATTTTCTGGCTTCTGAAGTTCTCTGGAGTCAGCCTAGAACATCTGTGTGGTTCTGCGCTGGAGGCACCTCCAGCACTGGCTCCGGTTTCCGGTGAGAGCTGTCCATTGGCCGGGCCTCCCTGTGGAACCCAGGGCACGTTGGTTTCACTTCACAACTGCCCTCTCTGAAGTGCGTGAACTGTCTAGGCTAGGCCTTCTCCTCTGCTTCTCCTCCTCTACTTGCCCCCTTGGCTGCTCCTTCCTCTGTGCTCTTCTTGCTGTTGCCCCTTTCACATGTGCTTCCAGGCATAGCTGGAATCTTCCGGCCAGGGATGCTCTTGCTTCTCCAGCTTCTCCTTTGCTTTTTATCTCTGCCCCTCCCCATGCCTGACTGCATCCTTCCCCCTCTCCCTGTCTCTTTCCTTTCCTTCCTATCTCCCTCCCACCTTTCTCTCCCTTTCTCTTGCTCTTCCTCATCCCTTATTCTGCTAAGCCTGGTGCCAGGTGCTGGGGATTCAGTGGTGAGACCAAAGTAAAAATCTATAGCAAAGGTGGACACAAAACTGGAACCTCCTGAGCTGGCCGTGTTCCCTACAACTCAGCGATAACAGTGAGTGATAACGTCTCATCCAGCTGCAGGACAGCGATCGCAGCCAGGAAATTGACATGGCACGATACTGTTAACTAAATTGGAGTCCTTATTTGGATTTCACCAGTTTACATGCACATGAGTGTGTGTGTGTGTGTGTGTGTATGTAGTTTTACATTATTGACTTTTAAGTTTTGAAAGGACAAAAAAGTTTAGGAAACATCCTTGCCAAGCTAGTGCCTTCTATCCCTAATACATAAAGAACTTCTGAGATGGAGAGAAAATTAGGGAGAAAGCATGGAAGTTAGAGGTAAGGGCTTTGCTCCGAGAAGGACGGTCTGGAGCTGCCTTCAGTGTTTCCCTTGGGCGACTGGGGTGGCTTTCTGGTGAGTCCACATCCTCCATTCTTTCCCGTGGCTCTTCAGTCCATCTTAGCCGCAGCTGCCAGATTTGCTTATGGTCCATATCTGATTGTGCTCTGCAACTCTCGGTGCCCCCCTACCCTGAAAAGGGAAGTGTAGACATCTCAGGCCAGACCTCCAGACCCTCTAGTGTGACCCCCACCCCCCACCCCAGCTGACCCGAACACACTCATCATTCTTGTATTTTCCTTCCCAGCTCACCTGTAACACTTCAGTACCTGACCTTATTCTACCACTGGTGTCTGTGTTCATCTCTTTCCCTCCATCTGGAAAACTCCTCTTCTCTGATTCTCCATGTGCCAGTTTTACCCACCTTCAGGGGCTCAGCACAGCCTCCCCCTCCTCCTAAAGCACGCCCCCCACCTTCATGTGGCATTGTTCAGGTCGCAGCTCAAATGTTCCCTCCTCAGGGCAGTCTCCCGCCCCAAGGCCTCTCCCCTGTGTCCTTGTTGTTTCCTTGTTAAACTTTCATTCCAGTCCCTGGAATGATTCTCTTGGATTCCTTGTTTCCTGTCTTCCCACCAGCATGTGAATTCCAAGTGGCCGGGACCCTGTCTGTCTTGGCCCCACTGTCACCCGGCACCTGGAATAGAGTGTGGCACCAAGTAAGCGATATTTGCAACAGCCTGGTTGACACATACATGTAGGGATTTTTAGTTAAAATGATAATAATGATAATGCTAAGAAAGTGTTATGGCCGGAGTAGCCTTCCTCTCCTCTGAACTCCACAACTCTTTGTCTTGGCTTTTGATGTGGATCGCTCGATATCGTGATCAGAGTTACGTTTGTGGACGTCTATCTTCTTACAGATAGAGAATCCCTTAACGGGCCTCGTCGTCTTCATCTCTGGAGCTCCTTTAGCCGCCAGCCCAGGAGTTGGCAGATGGAAAGCTGTCATGGTGAATATTTGGAATGGACAGACGTTTGAATGGATGAGAAAGAACAGCTATCATTGCTTCTATTGCTCCAGTTCAGTGCCCTGATCCACGCCAGCAGCAAGCGGACTGAGGAGCCAGCACCCTCCCGCCCCCGTCCCCCCACTCTGCCCACATGCTCTTGGCCTCTGTCTCCTACTCTCTGAGCTCTTAAGACAATAAGTACAAACCCATAAAGCTCTCTCCAGTGTATCTTGCTTACCCGCTCTTATCAGAATAGAGGAGAACAGAAAGGGCTTTCAAAAGAGCCATCTGTTAGTTTTCATAAAGACATTATCTGCTTCCCATCACAGGGCTTTTGCTGTCTCTGACATGCGGCTGCCCTCCCTCTGCCGTCTTAGAGAGCGAGAGCATGCTCTCCACTCTCCGTCTGCGCCTGGCTGCTGGAGGTGGGCTGCAGACGGAGTATTTATCTAAAAGTGAAGAGATCTGACTTATAAGCAAGCCTGATATTAAATGTATAAATAATGCATCCTGTGGCATTATTTATAATGCAATAACATCCCTATAATGTAATAAAAGTATGCAGGTTCCCAGCGCTCTTCTTAACCCCTTGATGTCTTGGAGGATGCTGTGGGTCTACCAGCTTCCTCAGTCCTTCAGGGGCTTTGGAATGAGGTGCCAGCTGCGAAGCCCTGTCTGGGTCCTGGCTTCTGCACAGCTGAGCCTCTTGCTACCCACCAGCAGGATAAGCTTGGTCCTAGTATCTGGAGTAATGATTTCCAAACTTTGGTGTGAGTCAGAATGCAGATTTCCTGTCTTCCATCTGCTGATTTAGAATCTCAAGGCATGGGGAGAGGAAATTTGTTTATTTAACCAGCTCTCCTCGTAGCTTCTGAGACACATAAATGAGTGCTCTTGGGTTAGTTCTGACTTGCAACAAGATAGACGATTAAGCATCGCCAGCTTATTGCTCTGGGACTCAGAGTCAAGTCACCCTGAGAGGCCTGTGTGCTGGCCTTGTGCCTTGGTTCCAGTCCTTGCTTACCTGCCCAGCACCCAAGTCCCTCCTGACACTGAATGCCAACTGTGTGTCTGGGCCCAGCTGACCTTGGTGCCAAATGGCGCCTACCTGGTCATCAGAGTCTTGCCTGCTCCTGTATCTCCTCACTTATCAGATGGCAGAAAATTCTGCAGAGACCACAAGAAACCAGTGTTTTCTTAGATGGTTGGTTGCCTGTGCCTGGTGCCCTGCAAATTCCTGGTCTCCCTCCTGCCCTGGACTCCCAATCCAACCCAGAAACCTGCCTCTCTTTTTGGTTCTCTCTCCTGTTCTCCAAAGTGCCTGTCTTGATGGTAGGTAGGGTCTTCAGATCTCCAATCTCTCTCCTCTTTATAATGAAAGGACCACCTCATAAACTGAGTTTCTGAAAAAATAGGAGCCATCAGAGTGTTGGATTCTCTCAACTTTCTGTTCTTTGCTCTGGCCGCCCACCTTCAATGGTATCTTTGTTTGCATCCATCCTGTCTTCGTGCCATAGTAGAAGAGGTTTACTGCCTTCCACATTAGGCTGATACTCCCACTTGTGCTCTGGACCCCAACCCCACAGCCTCCCCAGGTATTCCTCTCCATCAATCATCTCTTCTCCTTCTCTGGAATCTCCAAATTCTTTCCCTACCAATTTTCTATCAGCTTCTAAACATAGTATCATTCACCCAACCACCATCACTTGGCTCAATGCTTCTTCTAGCTACTACCCTCTCTCTCTCCCCATCACAACCATATTTCATATTAGTAGGTGTATATAGTGACTATTGTCAATATAGCAACAATATGTAGTGAATGTGCTAACTTACCTGGTATTAATTTATTTAATCCTCACAATAACCCCTTGATAAATTAATACTAGGTGAGTTAACACCTAATTAAAGCATAAGGAGATTAGGTAACTTGCCCAGAGGCATCCAGTAGTGTGGGATTTGATCCTATGTAGTCTCACATCAAAGCAGTT
The DNA here is from genome assembly GCF_037783145.1 of Equus przewalskii. Classification (NCBI taxonomy): domain Eukaryota; kingdom Metazoa; phylum Chordata; class Mammalia; order Perissodactyla; family Equidae; genus Equus; species Equus przewalskii. The sequence goes on from NC_091851.1 coordinate 29,249,732, forward strand.
GTCTACACTTGCTGACCCACTTCTCTCCCCTTCAGTTACTCCTTCACAGTTGGATTCCTACTCCCAGGTCAGCAGTGAGCTCTGACTGTTACATCCAGTGGGAATCTGGGGACTTGATTTCACCTCACGGAGCACCAGACAGTAATCACCTCTCCATCTGCTTTTGGGACCCTCACTTCTTTTTGTTCTAGGGGCTCCACACTCTCCTTGTTTTCTTTTGATCTTGCTGGTCACCTCTTAGTCATGTTTTCAAGCTTCTTCTCTCTTGGCCCAAGACCTTATATTGTGGGGTGATCCAGTGTTCCATCTTTTGTCCCCTTTCCACCCTACATTCCATCCTGGGTCTTCACTAACCAACTAGATTCCAAGAACCTCCAAGTCTTGGTTCTGATCACTAGACCAGAGGTCTACTTATTTGTCTGATACGTCAAAACAGACATTTCCCGATCTTAATTCATTATTTTGCCCAAGTCAGTTCTTCGTTGTTTTTCTCCTAACTCAGTCACTGGCCACCATGCATTCACCCAGCTGCCCTAGCTGAAATTTTCATAGCATTTGTGATTCTTCTCTCTCTCACCCACTCTATCTAATCAGTCATCAAGTTCCCCCAATTGTACCTAATAAATTGCCCCCACTTTCAAATCCATGCACCCTTTACTCCTCTCACGAAACTTTCTTAGTCCATGCTCCTGTCATCTCCTTTCTGCATTATTACTACAGATTTCTAGCTGGTCTCTTGACTCCAGTCTTGTGGCTCCCTATGAATTTTTCTTTAAAAAAATTATGAACTATTCAAAATATACAGAAACTAATAGAGAATGATAGAACAGACACTCATTTATCTACCAACCAGATTTAACAAACGTTAGTATTTTGCCATCTTTGGATTAGTTAGTTGAAAAATGAAATGTACAGATACAGTTAAAGAAATGGGCACCCTATTCTTTTCTCCCCCACCTTCTACTCCAGAAGTAATTATCAACTAAAGTTAGTGTATGTCCTTTCTTTCCATGTTTTAAAAATTTACATGTAAATATGTGTCTGCACATGGCATATTGTTTTGAATATTTAAAATGTACATAAATCATATCATACTGCATGCATAATTCTGAAAAATTTTAATGAATGTCTTGTCTTTGAGATTTATCCATGTTGATACATAGAGATCTGATTCGTTCGTTTGGACTGTTATGTTGAACTGCTGCCATATTCTACACTTTCCTTATTCATTTCTCTATTTTTGCATTCAGGGTTTCACTATTATAAAAAGCTCTGCATGAACATCCTTATTATAAAAAGTGCTGGAATGAACATCCTCATTTCTATTTTTCTCCCCTCCAAGGTGCAGATCTAAAATGAGAATAGCTGGGTATTATAGTGTGAGCATCTTTACCAGATGCTGTCAATTTTTTTCACAATGGTTGTATCAATTTATACTCCCACCAAGAGTTTATCAGAATTTCCATTTCCTTGCATCCTCACAGCAACTCAGAAATACTTAGAATACGAAGAGTGAGAAACGGTGTGTCATTGTTTTAATTTATGTTTCTCTGATTGCTAGTGATTTTGAGAATTTTTCACGTTTGTCATTGGTGTTTTCCGTAAATTGCTGGTTCCTATCCTTCACACATTTTTATATTATTTGTTTATTTTTTAAAATTAATTTTAGGAGTTGTTTATACATTCCATAAACCAATCCTTTGTTGGCTTTGTACTTCCCTTTTACTTTATTTATGATATCATATATTCTTCCAGAGTTTTAAAATTTTGAGAGAGAAAAATGTATATGTCTTTTCCATTTTGGTTTGTGATTTTTAGTTTTGTTTAAAAATCTCACTCTTCTGATGTCGTAAAGTTGTTTTGCTATGTTTTCTTCTGAAAGTTTAAGTTTTTCTTTTTTTTTCACACTTAGGTTATTCAGTATTTCTGTAAGTGTAAGTAAATTACACTTAGGAAATTGATGTGTGTAAGTGGCATGAATATGGGAATAAATTTTATTTTAATTTTCATATAGATAGGCAGCTGTATGACACTATTTATTGACTAAACCTTTTCTCCACTGATCTGTAACATCTGCTCTGTCCTATACCAATTCCTTTATGTGTGGGTAAGATTTGCAGTTTCTTATTCTTTTTCTTTGGTTTATTTATCCTTAACGAACACTTCATATTTTAGTTTCTAGCTTTATTTATAGTAACTGTTTTTAGAAATTGAGATATAATTTACATATCATAAAGTTCATCCTTTCAAAGTGTACTATGTAGTGTTTTTTGGTATATTCACAGAGTTATGCAACCATCCACCCAATCATTTTAGAACATTTGCATCACCCCAAAAAGAAACCCTATGCTCTTTAACTGTCATCTCCAAATTCCTCATTCCACCCCGCCAAGTCCAGTCCTAGGCAGCCACCAATCTACCTTCTGTCTTTATAGATTCGTCCATTCTGGATATTTTATACATGAGGTGTACTGTTTTCAGGTTCATCCATGTTGTAGCATGTAACATACTACGTTGCTTTTTATGGCTGAATAATATTCCATTGTATGGATATACCACCATTTGTTTATCTGTTCATTAGTTGAAACACACTTGGAGTTTTCCACTTTTTGGCTATTATGAATAATGCTGCTATGTATTTTAGTGTATAAGTTTTTGCATGAACATATGTTTTTAATTCTCTTGGGTATATACCTAGGAGTGGAATTGCTGGGTTCTAGGTTTACTTTTTGAGGAACCACTATACTATTTTTTAAACTGGCTGCACCGTTTTATGTTCCCACCAGCAATGTATAAGGATTCCAGTTTTTCCACATCCTCACCAATACTTGTTAATTTCCATTTTTTTTTTAATGATAGCCATCCTATCAGGGGTGAAGTGGTATCTCATTGTGGTTTTGATTTGCATTTTTCCAGATGACTAATGATGTTGAGCATTTTTTTAATGTGCTTGTTGGCTCTTGTGTATCTTTTTTGGAGAAATCTCTGTTGAAATCCTTTGCCCATTTTTAAACTGAGTCTTTTTATTGTTGAGTTGTAAGAATAATTTCTGTTTATATCTAGTATGGAAAGTTGTTTCTCTCACCATCATTTTCTGCTTTCTCTTCCTCTTCCTCTTTCTTTAAAATTATCATGGCTCTTCTTTGCTCTTTACTCATCTTTATGCATTTTAGGATCAATTTTCCGTAAGTCACAAGATATTTTTTAATTTTGCAGATTTTTCATTGAATTGAGAGATAGATTGCTTTGGGAAAGAACTGCCATCTTCGGATCATTGTCTTCCCATCTATGAACATGGTATATCTCTCCATTTGTTTGCATCTTCTTTATGTCGTGTTCTGACAGGCTCCAGCTGCCCTCCCTTATGAACATGGTATATCTCTCCATTTGTTTGCATCTTCTTTATGTCGTGTTCTGACAGGCTCCAGCTGCCCTCCCTTATGAACATGGTATATCTCTCCATTTGTTTGCATCTTCTTTATGTCGTGTTCTGACAGGCTCCAGCTGCCCTCCCTTATGAACATGGTATATCTCTCCATTTGTTTGCATCTTCTTTATGTCGTGTTCTGCAGGCTCCAGCTGCCCTCCCTTATGGAGAAACTCGCTGCTGTTCAGGTATGCACATGCCCTTGCAAAGCCCTCTTCTCTAGGGTTAATATGCTGCATCTATTTGCCAGGATTCCCATTTCCCTTACTTTGATTTGATGGTTGAATTTCTTCTCATGTGCTCTCTGATATCTTCACATTCAGATTTTAGCTCTTTAGGAAACCCCAAGAGCTCTCAGAGCCCTGAGCTTGGAAGCAGATGGAGAAGCAGTATCATCTTCCATCCAAATGTCCCAGACTTTCAAGCAAAAGCCTGGGTTGGAGCTTAGAATGTAGAAATTGATGGGATGAACCTTGCCTTCAAAAAGTCTTGACATGTCTTGAGTGTGACTAACCCATAAACAAATAATTAAATAGTTATATTCCAGATAAGTGAAATATTTTGGTATTAGTGAAAGAAGCTGCCTCTGAAAAGTTGACCACTGGTTCTGTGTGATAGGGAAGGATAAGAAGTGATTGTGAAGACTCTTTCTGGGAAAAGGGGCATAGGTGGGCCCTTTGGTTATGAAAATTTACAGTGAGGAGTCAACCATGGCTTTGGAAAAGGTTGTAAGCAGAAAATTGTTATGGTTTCACCAAATCCATATTTCTTAGTGTCTGGAACTAGAAAGCTACCAGGTAGAGGAAGGACAAATATTCGTGTAGGGCTGTGGAGCGTGAGAGAAGGAACAAAATTGCTTGACTTTCCAGGCTCCACGTGAGAAGTTCTTTGATTGAGTAAGATGGGCAGGGCAGAAGAAGCCAGCTGGGTAGAAAGGTCACAGATGAAGAACACAGCAGAAAATGTGAAGGGAGCCCGGACTTTTGACCAGGATCCAGAAAGTGTGAGAAGGACTGTTTCTGGACATATCAGCGGAGCTAAGACTGGGACTCTCTTCTGACCCATCCTCAGATGGAAGTGTGTTGGAAGTAACTACTGTGGTGACCGCATCCTGCTTCCCAGGAAGGCTTCTGCTGCTGCTGTTTGTTTCTGAGTTGTTTCACTTTTCAGCCTCTAGGTGGTGCACCTGAGTTCTAGCTGCTCCAGTCTAGCTCTTTTCCAGGGAAAAGAGCAGGATAGACTAATAGAAGAGTTGGGAGTTATCGAAAAGCAGTGGTTCTGGGGAGACGAGAAAGACATCCTCAGGATACATGAGGGGGAACTCAATCAAGTGTTTAATCATAATAAAAAACCCCAAATCCCAAGGGGATGAAGCAGATCCTATCAGTTACAGTGATAATACGGAGGGTTGAGCAGTATAATAAGGATATTAATTAAGTTTTCATCCAGCACATATTTATTGAACGTCTAGTATGTGCCAGAAACTGTTCAAGGTCCTGGGCATGCACATAACAGTCAACAAAGCAAAGGTCCTTCCTGCAGTCTAGTGGGGGAGATTCATAATAAACAAATAAACAAATGATTGGGTACAAAGCACAGAGGAAGATGGAGGGGGAGTTAGTAATAAGCTAGAGGCACCAGGGGATGCTTTCCCAGAACAGGAGTTTGCCAGATGGAATAGGAGCCCACCGTGCAGATCCAGCCAGTGGAGCAGGAGTAGAAAGGATAGGGCACTGGGGACCAAGGAAAAATGTGTGCCCAGACCCTCAGCCCGATGGAGGATGGATTCAGGATGGATTCCATATCACTGCATGTGAAGCGCAGGAAATGAGGCTGCGGCGGTCTTCAGCGCCCAGGTCACTGTGGACAAGCTGTGGGGTCTGAGCTTTACTCAGTGGTGATGGGAAAGCAGTGGGGGATTTTAAGGAGTGCAGGGGTGTGGTGGGCCGATTTTCGGCAGCATCTAAGGGGCTGGATTGGAGACTGAAGTCAGAGACCAGTTGGGAAGCCGTATGGGCAGCTGTCCAGAGACTGTCGAAGAAGAGATGTGGGCGTCTGGACTAGTGCAGTGTCAGTGGAGACGGAGGAAAGGAGCTTGGCTCGACTGAATTTTGTAACTGACTGAACATGGGAGTGAGGGGGACGGAGGAGTCAACATCAGTGCCCCGGCCCCTGGTCTGGGTGACCATTCGCATAGCCTGAGACGGCTCCCTCAGCCCCATGCGGGCATCTTCCTGACCCCAAAGCCATTTTTATTACTTTCAAGTGTGTCGAGTAACCAGAAGTGAACTAATAAAGTGCAGCAGTTCTGCTTTAATGAGCAGAAAAGAGTAATTTGTAATTAGCATATACATTATTTGTACATAATGAGTGCTTCCAAAGTCCTTGTGGGGGTTGTTTGTCTTCCTAAGTATTTGAAACCCCCCTCCTCCCAACCATCTTGTTTATGCTGTTTATTTGTACTCTCTGTTCCTAAAAATACACACAAGTACATATGTACACATTAGCACATTCATTCACCTGCAGCCTCTGCAGAGTGTCTGCAGCCAGTGCGGCACACGTCGGAATGTGCAGCGACCTCGTTCACTTGTTTATAAGTGTAACCCCACACTTGCATGCACCAGCACCAGCACACAAACACTCACGCCTACACATAAGTGTGTGCATGCACATATATACACATGTACCCATTCCCTGTGCACACACATGCCCAGGAGGTACAGGTACACAGATGTGTGCACTCATAAGAAGCACACAGGTGCAAACCTGCATCCGTAAGTCTGCCAACACATGCATGTGTGTGCACACAGGTCTATATGCATGCATGTCCATGCAGGTGCTCACCTACATGCTGGGAGGGCTCAGGAATGCAGGGGGTCCTTCTCTCCTCAAGTATTGACGATATCAGCCCTGCGTCATTTGGGACTTGTCCAAAGATTTGAGGTTTTGAGGCTTCGCCTTCTTGCTCACAGCATCTTGCCCTTGCACGGCTCACCTACGGTTGTAGCTGATGTTACATCCTAGTTACGCACCTGGCTAGCTGGCTTGGGAAAGATCCAGAGAACAGAGGTCCCACATGTCCCATAGCAGCCGGCCTGAGTGGTTGGGTGGTCAAAAGGTAGACTTCTGCATCCTCGGGCCCAGGGTTCCGCTTGGGCAATAAGCAATAAGCAGTCCTAGTTAATACCATGTTTTTTGGCCCCCAGGCCAAAGGAAGGAAGACAAAAGCTAACACGTGCTGAGCACTAATTATGCACCAGCACTGTTCATCTCCATTACCACGTAGACGCTTTCTGCTAGGGTTTTGAGATTGGCTGCATCATCCTTGTTTTGCAGACACGCAAAGTGAAGCTTGAAGAAATGAAAGCATTTGCTCAAGGCCGCACAGATGTGGGCCTGAGCCCAGCTGAGTCTCTTGCACTATTTAATCTCTGCTTCTCCTCAGGAAACCACCCTCAGCCCTGCTGGCTCCCCTGAACATGGGTCTGCTGGAGCAGCTATGGGAGGATGGTAGAGCTGGCCATGGCTCTTGGTGCCTCTGACCTCCCATGAGACTTTCCCTTGGGGGCTGAAGGGCAAAGATGAGATGCTCCATTTACCCGAGGACCAGACATGGTCCTTCCTAGAGAAAACACGACTCACCTTTTCTGACCTTGATGTTCGCTTTTGACATGATCCCAGAGAAGCAGCTGGTAAAGACTTCCTTTCTCTGAGGCTCTGCATGGACGCCATGACTCAGGTCCTCCCCGGGTACTGTGTTCCTAAGATCGGAAAAATTGAGTTTGCCATAATTTATGCTAAGATATGTATCTAAGTGAAAAGGAAAAGGACCAGGACTCTATTATTGTGTTAAAATGTCACATTCCTAAAACTTGCTGTTCTATGGTCCGTCACCTGCCAGTTATTGGCCACTTAGTCCCGGCCAAGGGCTGTGCTTGCACCTGGGCGTGGGAGGAGTCGAAGAGAGCCCCAGACCACTTTTGTTTTGTATTACTGGAGACAGCTTAAAGAAAAAAAGTAGTACAAATGTTTTTACAACTATTCTTTCATTTTAGCCTTAAAATGCCTTATGATGGAAGTGATGATCATAACTGACACCGATAATCTTGACAACAGCTGATGTTTATCGAATAGTTACTTTAGCCAGGTCCACAGCGGCCTCAACGTGCTAAATGCTTCCCATGCTGTAGTCTATTCAATTCTCACAAGAACCCTATCGTGTTCTAATCCCGGAATGGGAAATCGCAGCTCCCATTTTACTGTGAGAGATGAGGGATCAGTGAACCTCAGTGACGGGAGCAATGTCCCCAGGTAGGATCCAGGTCTCCTGACTCTCAGCACTGGTCTCCTGCCCCTGTGCTCTCCAGGCGTGGAGACTGCAAGGATGGATGGAGTGGGGTTAGCATGCCCCGCTACACACCTGATGTGCGCTCCAAGTGCTTGTGGCCCTAAAGCTGTCGTCAGCAATACTTTCCAACCAAGTCATCCGGGTTTGTGACTTCCAGCCAGGAAATGGGAAAGGGGCCCATGCCTGCCTTGCTGGAACTGCTTTATTTTATAGTGTTTGCCAATCTCCGTGGTGTAAAGATTTATACCCTGGCCGATTTCAAGCTACCAACTGTTTAACAGCTGGGGGAGAAAGAGAGAGTAAGAGAGGGATATTTAATAATTGCATATTTAATGCCTGGTTCTCTGGGACCAGCCCACTGCAGAGCCCAGGCCCCAGCAATTAACCTTTTGCTACTCCTGGACTCAGAGGAGGCCAGGCCGTGGGAATAGAGCACCAGAAGGATATTTCAAGGCAGATTCTCCATTGCCTCAGCCTGGACGAGGCTGATGGGGTTTTACTTCTTCCTTTGCCTCCCTCAGGGAGAAAACAAAGAGTGGATCCCAAAAAGGCCAGGGCCTCTAATCTCTCAGTAAAAGCCTTTGAAAGGAGAGGAAGGTGGCTGGTCCACCACAGAGAGCTGGCAAGGCTGCATCTCCGGAGGCCAGGGCCAGGGGCTCCAGGAGTGGAGAATGGAGCAGAGCCGGCAGGCTGGGAGGAAACGGCTGGCGGAAGGCCTCCTGGACCCTTTATCCTGTCTCTGTCACTCCCATACAGATTAATGAGCCCCAGGATGCCCTTGGTGTTGGCCAGTCATGCTTGGGGCCTCCCCAAAATAGACAGGACGCCTGGTGCCTCTCACCACGGCCCCAGCTATTGTCTTTATGAGCCTCGTGGGTTCAGGGATCATATCCTAACACTTCCTCTTCATGCTTAATCACCATCCTGATGGATGGACGCTTGCACAGATAGCTGGGGGACTGTTGCGGGCAACGCAAACTCTGGGCAGCCAGGCCCCCATTGTGTGCGTATGGGGTGATCTAGTACTGTTGTGCCTGTGTCTGGTAAGGGAGAAATGGGGCTATTGTGGAGTCTTTGCAAGGACTCAGAGGTCCTTTTTGGCTGAGGCTGGCTGAGGGGGGCACCAGGCTCAGAGGTGGTGTCATGGGGTGGGGGCAGTGTATGGGCCAGAGTCAGCCACTAGGGGGCAGGCCCTGACAGCAGGTGGACCAGGCTAAACCCTATCAAAGCTCAAAATGACTGGAAGGATTGACAGCCACACAAAGTGGGCCGCTCTGGGTCTTGGGGCCCTCTCCAGCATCTGGTCAGCTTCAGAGAGAGCCAAGGCCCAGGGGAGTCTGGGAAGTGAGGACACTGGAGATAGGAGGCCATCTGTAGATTCCCTTTATCTTAGTCTGTGATAATGGGATGATAATGAACTACACCAGCATCTGGACAGAGCTGGAGAAGTGGCTTTCCCGTGCTGTGGAAGGTGTCAGGGGCAGGAAAAAAATCAGGGACAGAGAAGGACAAGCCTGGGAGAGAGTCAGGCGCTGGCGGCTGCGGCCCACGTGGGAACCCTGGCTTGAGGGCATACCAACCCCATAGGGCCCTTCTTGGCTTGTGTCCTCTTGGGCTTGCTTGGCCAGGCCAGCTTCCTGTTAGCCCTGCAATGTTGAACTTAGCTTTTTTGGCTTCTTCAAAGAAGTCCCTGCCCTTCCTGCTCTTAGCTCTGGCTCATTCTGGCAGCTCGTGAGGCCTCTGATCCTGCTGCCTGCCCAGGATGGAGTTTTCCAAGGATGTGCCATAGGACCAAAGCTGAAAGTCAGAGGCGTTTGGGATTCACACAGAAGAGACAAGACTGGGGAGCCCACCCACTGCTGGAAGGCCTGATAAAGCCAGGGGTCTGCAGCCATCCATCATCTGTCCATTAGTCCACCCATCTATCCATCCATCTACTCACTTATCCATCCTGCGAAGGATCCCGTCATTTGTCCAAGCCCCATCCATCCATCCATCTATCTATCCATTCTCCATCTATCCATTAACCCATTCAACCAATTATATATCACTGAAGCTTACTCTGTGCCAGGCTCTCCTCTAGGTCCTAAGAATACAACCATGAACATGGCAGAAAAGGTCTCTGACCTCATGGGAACTGCATTTGAATGGCAGCGTCCCAGAGACAAGCCAAATCACTCATGACGTAAGGATGGAAACAGATGGGTCTTCTCTTAAACTATCAAGGCAGCAAGCTCCCTTCACCTCCCGCCCAGATACATATAGACATATTTACAGTATATATGAATGTACCTCAAGATATGCATGCCCATGTATGTTCACAATGCACCCCCTTGGACACCAATGTATCTGCAAGGTCACCTGTGCACACACACACACTTGAATGCACAACTAAGTACTTGTGAATACACACACACACAAATTCATATATGCACACATACACGGATATGCAGGGCAGTTGCACTTATTTGCACATATATGCATACATGCCCAGGAATACAAAGACACACACATACATACACAGACACACACACACTTGTGTGCCCAGTCACTCACTTAAGCACACTGGCGTATGCACATAAGCAAATATAAATATGTATACTTGGGCACAGTCTCAATCTGTATGCATACAAGACACATATGCCCGCATATACACTCATCCATGCACACAGTCACATGCACGTGAGCCTTTACATGTGCACACACGTGCATGTAAACACCCCCTCTGACTTTGACCTTTTTGCCAAAGCCCCCACACCCTACTATTTCCCCAACCTATCCAGGGGAATGATCCATATCTTGACAAGAGAATGGGTTACTAATGCAGGCACAGAGCTGTTTTGACACTTTTGATGAATAACATTCAATACTATTAATTGGAACAATTGCTTTTCATTTAACTAAATCACGGGAATTGCTAAACTAAATTGAAACGGAATGTAATTTCACCGCGCACTGCTTTAATATGGGCCTCTAAATGTCTTCTCCCTGAAGGATTAGTAACTTAATCACCCACCAGTGATAACTGTTTCCCAGGCTTGGCTCGCAGGCTTCCTGCTCAGCAGCAGCCCAGCTGGGAACAGGCGGGGGGCCGTGGCTGCTCCTCCCGCCCGTGGCTCCTCCCCTGCATTATTCGTCTTGGGGAACACGGTTCCCTCCCTTCTCTGATTCCAGCAGGACCGTCAGAGAACATCTCCTTTTGCCCTTGGTTTTGCCCCTCTGTTTGCGGTTGGGGTCTGTCACCCCGGGATCTGAATGTGGTGGGCCCAGACTCTGTGTCCAGGGCTCTCTGAGCCTTGCGGAGCCCCTTCATCCTGAGAACCCTGGAATCTTGGGGCCACTGAGACTCTGGGGGCAGCCCAGAGCCTGGCGTCGCTTCCAGAGGCAGGTTGACATGGGCCAGAAATTCCTCCTGCACTGCCTGCCTACGGGGACGGGAGGCCAAGCCAGGCAGGCCGCTGGAGGGTGGCCAATGGTCGCAGTTTGCCTGGGACAGAGGGATCTCCCGGACATGGAACTTTCAGTGCTAAACCTGGACAGTCCCCTGCAAGCGGGGACAACTGCTCACTCTAGCTGTTGGTCATCTCTGCCTCCAACTGGAAATCATCCTTAACATTTATTGCAGGCTTAATGTATGCTAGGAGCTTGACATACATCATCTCATTTAATTTTCGCAACAATTTTATGCAGATTAGTTCTCTCAAAATACTCATTTCGAAATGAGAAAACTGAGACTCAGTTTTTTTAAAACCTTATCTAAGCTCTCACGGGTATGAACATCCCAGCAAGGATAATGGCAGCTGTTATTTATAAGAGCTTGCTTTGTGATGAACTCTTGTGCTCACAGCTTACCATGCCTCCCCACGGGATCCTTGAAGATAGGCACCGTTTTTATCATTCCCATTTTACAGAGGAGGAAACTGAGGCTCATAGAAGGGAAGGTTGTTGCTGGTCAGTACTGGAGCTGTGAGTCTGGGTGCAGGAGTGTCTGCCCCCACTGCCCACTGTGTTGGCTTGCCTTTCAGGCTGCAGGGGGTGCCTCCCAGGGTCTTTTCCTCGGGATGGTCTAAGGAGACCCGGGCAGAGGCCTTCTGGAGGGTGAAGCCCCAGCATATTGGAGTTGCTGAACTAAATGTGACATCTTCTGGATACGACTCCTGCCCTTGGATGTCCAAACTAGGGATGGCCACTCCCCGAATAAGGGTTTCCAGGGCAGCCACTCCTGCCCCCTTCCGGCGACATGCTACCTGGCATTGGGTCATTGAGTAGATTCTGCAAGTGGTTGTGGGCTCTGTGAGCTCCATAGACCCATCTTCTTGCCCACCTCTGCTGAGCTCAGGCCTCCCTTGCTCTGTCGCGACAACCTCTGGGTCGGTGGGTCCCCGTGTCTGCCTCTCCATTCCCTCCCCCTCCTCCACCCCAAGGCAAAATTTCTAAATGTGCCTCTGAGTTGTCACTCCAAAATACATTCTTCAAGAAGAAGGTGCCCGTTTCTAGAGGGAATGAGATTACTGAGTCCTCACTAAGAGCTAGACGCTGGACTGGGCGTTTTGTATGCGTTCTCATTTAATCCAGCCACATCTCAAGGGGTTGGAATTATTATTCCCATTTCAGAGGTCAAAGAACTGAGGAGCTGAGGTTAAAAGGACCACCCAGGTTCATGCACTTGGTAAATGGCAGGCGAGGTCCCTAGGCTGGGAGTACCGTTCTCCAGAGCATAGCTACTTCTGACCTCGGGGAGTCTCTGGGGAGGCAGCGTGGCGGGTGGTGAAACTTGTGAGGCCTGAAGATGACTGAACGTGGACCTGGAGCCCAGGGCTATTCATGAGATGTCATGATGTCATGAGACGTCAGTCATGAGACCCTGGGCTGAGACCCGTGGACCTTCTCATGTGAACTAGAGACTCGCCCTGGCCCCACTTCATAGTTCTGCTGGGATGGAGCTCAGCTCCAGGCCTGGCACAGAGCAGAGGCTTAAGGATGGTGGCCGTCATTACCATTTTTATTATTTCTGACGGTTTGGAAGGAGATTCTCCAGAGTTCAGCACTGTGGACTGTCAAGCCCTGCCTCCCCTCCGCGTTTTACACTGCCTGTGCCCTTGAGTTTCCCATTAACTTAATAGGTCTGCACATAAAGGATCCAGTTGTTCATGGGATCTCAGAGTCAATCAACAACCTACCCTTCGCTGCTCCCATTCACTAAAATTGATAGGTATTGACTGAGTACCGAGGCTGCGGGGGGCCCTGGGGCTCCCCTTGAGGAGGTGGCATCCTCTTGCTGAGCCAGGAGGAGGAGCTAAGATAGAGTTTCTCTAAGTGTGGACCCTGGACCAGCAGCATCGGCATCGTCTGGGAAGGAGTTAAAAATGCAAATTCTTGGATTCACCCCAAGCCCTAATCAGAAATGGTGGGGGAAGGGCCTAGGAATTGAAGTTTTAACAAATATTCCAGGTCATTCTAAGGCATGCTAAGGTTTGAAAAACATTGCTCTAAAAGACCGGAACACAGCTATTCTCAGAGAGGGACCAGCTGAACCTGTGGGATCTGGGGAACAAAAGTGGTACCCAGTGGGGAGGACCTCTGGGGAGCAGGGTGCCTGACCCGTGAATTCCTGCCCATCTCAGGCCTGGGATGAGGGGAGGAGCCAGGGCTGCTGCCAGCCCACATGGCACCTTTGGTGAAGCAGGCAAAAGTCCTCCTTCCTTTGGGCGAATGCAGTGGTGCTCATGAGTGGTGCAGGGGCTGGATTTCCATCTTCATTCTCGCTGCCCTCCCCCGTTGTGTGTATGGGTCAGAAAGATGTATGGTGGGCCTGGGCATTTTTGATGGGGAAGGACACACCATGCTTGTCCTCACCTAGGGTGCTGGCTCCTGGGATGCTGGACAAGCAACCAGGGTGAGTCCCCCTGCTGCCTGGCTGTCCGCAGGCCTCAGGCCTCAGCAGTCCTTTAAATGAAATGGGCCGTGAAAGCCAAAGGCCTTGGGAGAAACAGGGGGGTCAAAGCGCAGTTATGAAGATGGCGTGCCATGGACTGGAGGAGACATCCGCCCTGAGCAGCGCTGGAGGACATGCGACAGGCATCGGAGAGCCCCTCGATGTGCAGCCCCCTCTAGAACACCGTCCTCCCGCCAAAGACGAGTCAGCGACACAGAGGGGAAAATCAAACCACCGAGCGTAGCCATGAGCAGGAGAGCGCTCTTGGCCCCAGCTGCCCTCATTAGCACCCACACAGCCAGCCTTCTGCTTCCTCCTTCTCTCCCCGAGGGGACCCTCCCATTCTCCTGGACAGGCCACCTTGCTTGGGCCTCACCACCCCTAGGTTCTGGCCCACAGTGAGCACCCCTCCCCCTTGGAGCCCCTGCTCTCTCCCTGGCACTGCTGTTCTTAGGGGCTGATGTCCTCTCACTTCACCCTGGAAGCCGTTCTAGGCTTTGTCTTCAGCTGGCCACCCGGAACACTGCCTCCATTGTTCTTGGAGCCTTAACAGGGCCCTGTGCCCTTCTCTATTCCTCTCTCTCCCAGAAGCTGACTTCCTGGGGGTAGGGGCTGCCCAGGTGTCCTCCTCTTCTGTCCCCTTGACTGGGAGCTTCTTGTAGCAAGGCCGGGTCTCTGTCTGTCTATGAACCAGTTTCTCCACTCCAACGTCTGCTGCCACGTCCTTTGGACAAAGTAGCTGTGGAGAGAGCCCTCCCAACTCCAGCTCCAGGGGCCCCTAGATCCACCTGGCTGGCCCCATCTGTGGCCTGGATGCCCACAGCCACGGCAGGTCACCCTGGGTGCTACTCGTCTTACAGCCCCAAACAAGGGTCTGGGCCTCTCATTCCCTAACACATGCAAGTGAATGCAGCTACCCACCTGTATACACACATAGCCTGGGCGTTGTGACAAATGACAACTCTCCCTGCAGGGCCAGCTCCTGGAGGGTGTCTGAGGAACAGCCACCACATGCCTCCATCCCAGTGCCCTTGGATATGCACACTTGTTTCTGTTGTCTTCACCCCGAGGAGGCACCAACTCTCACTGTTTCAGGCCCAAGGTCGGATGAAGCCCCAGTCCCAATTCCTCTTTGGTATAACTGAGGGAATAGAAACTTGAAAAAGACTGAGAGTACAAAATGAAGAAGTGGAGCTTCCAGAAAAAGGAATTCCTCAGGCGGGCTGTGGATGGTGCTCTGGCTAGTTGTAGTTAAGTCAGAAATTTGTGCTTTCTAAGTCAGACAGTTCTGCGATTCTTCTATCTGCTTTCACATTCCTTAGTGGCCTTTTTAAACAAGGTGTATATCTTCCACCTTTACTCTTCTCCAGAAGTTTCCTTTTTTGAGGTCACAACTATTTTCTGGCCTCTCAAGTCAGGTCAACCCAGGTGCCATCTTCTTCAGTTCTGTGGCCTCTGATGCCATGAAATGCCCTGTCCTGCCTCTTCTCTCCTCTGCTTCTGTGGTCTCTTCCTCTCACGTTGACAGGTCCCAAGGATGATCTTCTAGGCTCCTGGGTCTCTCTCCTGTTTCTCTTGATCACCTCCGCTGCCCCATCACCTCTGCACAGGGTTCCCAAACTGCACTCTTGCTTCTGTGGAGCACCTTTGAGAACTCCACGGCACTACCTCTCAGTAGATCCAGCTTCCTGGGAACATTTCCAAATGTGGTCCCTGCCAGTATGTCAAACCCAGCATGCGCCACACTAAATCCCGTGTCTTCTTTCTCAGGCCAGCTCTAGATTTCTGCTAAAAATAGTTTCACTCAGATTTGGAAATGAAAGCCATCAATGTTTCTTTTTCGTCTCAATTTTCTTCTCTTTCAAAAACCTGATTGGCAAGCTCCAGAATTTTCCCGCCATATCCTTTCCTCTCCTGTTTTCCCCTTCTGTGGTCTAGACCCTCACTTCCTCAAACGCTTCTCCCACGGAGGTCTCCATCCATTCACCTAACACGTGCTACCAAATTCATCTTTCCATTGCCCACGTGGGATCATAGCCCTCGACTGCTCAACAATGTTCCAGCATAAATGCCAACTTCTTCCTGATTCCTTTCCTTTGGGAGGTTCCCATGAGGGTAGGACATGGACTATGGAGCCAGTCACATCTGGTTGAAGTTCTGACTATTCCATTAAGTGAGCGCCTAGGAAAGGGAATGACCCTCAATAAATATGATTTCCCTGATTTATTCAAATCCAACTAACTTGATGTTTACTTTTCATAATTTCCATAGAATTTCACCCATATCTCTCTTTTGGTATCTACTACTTTGTTTTTTGCATCCAGCTATTTTGGCTCACATCTTCTCTTTTTTATTCATTTCTTTAGCAGAACCATCTTTGACTTTTTTTTCTTTTTTGGTGAGGAAGATTGGCCCCGAGGTAACGTCTGTGCCAATCTTCCTTAACTTTGTATGTGGGATGCTGCCACAGCATGGCTTGACAAGCAGTGTGTAGGTCTGTGCCCAGGATCTGAATCCATGAATCCTGGGCCACTGAAGCAGAGCACATGAACTTAACCACCACACCCCTGGGCTGGTGCCAGCTTGGACATTTTTAAATACATCAAAAACTGTTTAGAAAATTAGAACATGTCAACGTGTATGGTCCCTGTGGCCACAGCTGTAATTAGATGTCAATTCATAGCTATCATAGCTCCTGCTTGGACAGGAGACAGTCTACTGACCATCAAAATCCATGCTTTCTTTCCTCTATGGTAATAGAAGTGCTGGGTACATAGTTACTCAGTTAGACTTCATCTTTTGTTTTCCCTTCAGGTTAGATGTGATGTATCTCTGATAGGATAGGAACAGAAGTGCTCTGAACCATTTCCAGGCCCAGCCCGTAAAACCCCCTGCACGTGCTCCTCTGTGTCCATTTCATCTTTGGCGGGTTGGGATGACAGCAAATATGGTGAGCTTGGAAGCCATGTGTTAAAGATGACAAGGCCACCATCAGCCTGGGTTCCTGAGTGACTATATGGAGCAGAATTCCACTGACCTAGAACCTTTGCCCTGGACAGTTATGTGAGACTAAATATACCTTTTGTCCTGTAAACTGTTGAAATTTGAGGGTCTGTTTGTTACAGCTGGTTAGCTTATCTTGCTAAGTATATTACTTACTCCGTGTGGTAGGCGTAATTTCTAAAATCCCACCTCAAAGATACCCCACCATAGTACCCAACCTGTGAGTGAATGTGGTGAATCATCACTCCCGTGATTATGTCATGTTATACGGCAAGCTGACCTTAAAATAGGGAGGCTCTCTTGGGCTATCCGAGTAGATGCAGTATAATCACATGAGCCCTTAACACGGAGAACCTTGTCTTGCAAGTTGGCAGAAGGGGGAGCCAGGGAGATTCAAACCAGGAGAAGGACTCAATGTGTTGTGCCTGGTTTGAAGCTGGAGAGGGCAACGTGAGAGGGAATGAGGGAGGCCTCTAGCAGCAGACAGTGGCCCCAGGCTGGCAGTCAGCAAGGAAACCAGGACCTCAGAGGTGTAGCTGCTGCAAGAAACTGGATTCTACCAACAACAAGAAGGAGGTGGGATCCAATTCTTCCCCTGAGGCTCTATATAAGAGCTCAGCGTGGCCAATGCCTTGGTTTCTGCCTTCTGAGACATGGAGCAGTGAACCCAACTGAGTTTGCTTGGACTTCTGACCTGCACACCTGTGAAAGAGTAAATGGGTGTTGTTTTAAACCACTAAGTTTGTGGTCATTTCTTATTCAACAAGAGAAAACCAATATAATCCCTTAAATGCAGGGACTCAAATCTTATTTGTCTCTGCTTCTCTGAAGTCCCAGGATAGTGCCTGGCATGTGAGAGCTTATGAAGTTTCTGTTGAATGGGTCCATGAGTTGGTATGCGAGGGGAGTGAGAAGCCTTGGGGTATAGAACAGAGTCTGCACACCTTTTTTGTAAAGGGCCTGATAGTAAGTATTTAGGCTTTGCAGGCTCTGTCACAACTACACAACTCCGTCATTGCAATGCAAAAGCTGCCATAGACAGTATGTAAATGAATGTGCATGGCTGTGTTCCAATAAAACTTTATTTAAAAGTAGATGGTGGGCTGGATTTGGCCTGCAGGCTGTAGTGTGCTGATCCCTATTATAGACCATTGGGTTTTTAGTCTTGTGCTTCCACCCAAAGATATGAAATCTTTTGCATGGGACCACATGTGTTAAAGAATGTTTTATGGACAGAAACAGTTTCTACTATAAGAAATAATTGGGCAGCCAGCCCTGCGGCTGAGTGGTTAAGTTTGTGTGCTCCACTTCGGTGGTCTGGGGTTTTACTGGTTTGGACCCTGGGCACGGACCTAGCACTGCTTGTCAGGCCATGCTGAGGTGACATCCCATATAGCAGAACCAGAAGGACCTACAGCTAGAATATGCAACTATGTGTGGAGGACTTTGGGGAGAAGAAGAAGAAGAAGAAGAAAAAAAAGAAGATTGGCAACAGATGTTAGCTCAGGTGCCAATTTTTAAAAAAAAAAGAAATACTTGGTTAGCAATTCTGTAGGTTGCCTTTTCACTCTGTTGATTATCTCCTTTGCTGTGTAGAAGCTCTTCAGTTTGATGCAGTCCTACTTGTCTAATTTTTCTTATGTCGCTTGTGCTTTTGGTGTCATATCCAAGAAATCATTGCCAATCCCAATGTTGTGAAGCTTTTCCCCTGTGTTTTCTTCTAGTTTTACAGTTCCAGGTCTTATGTTTAAATCTTTAATCTATTTTAAGTTAATTTTTGTGTATGATGTAAGATAAAGGTCCAATTTCATTCTTTTGCTTGTGGATATCCAGTTTTCCCAACACCGTTTGTTCAAGAGACTGCCTTTTCCCTATTCTTGGCACCCTTGTTGAAGATCAGTTGGCCGTATATGTGTGGGTTTATATCTGGGCTCTCTATTCTGTTCCATTGGTCTACGTGTCTGTTTTTATGACAGTACCATACTGTTTTAAATCAGAGAAAATATTTTCAAACCAATATCTGATAAGAGATTAATATGCAAGAAATATAAGGAACTCAATAGCAAAAAACCCCAAATGACCTCATTAGATAATAGGCAAAGGATTTGAATAGACATTTCTCTAATGAAGACATACAAACGGCCAACAGGTACAAGAAAAGATTCTCAGGATCACTAATCATTAGGGAAATGCAAATTAAAACCATAATGAGATATTGCTTCATACCTGTTAGGATGGTTATTATAAAAAAACCAGAAGATAGCAAGTGTTGGTGAGGATGTGGAGAAATTGGAACCCTTGTGCGCTATTGGTGGGAATTCAAAATGGTGCAGCCATATGGAAAATAGCATGGCAATTCTTCTAAAAATTAAAAATAGAATTGCCATATTATCCAGCTATCTCTCTTCTGGGTATTTATCCAAAAGAATTGCAAAGGATCTCAAAGAGCTATCTGCACGCTCATGCTCATTGTAGCATTATTCACAATAGCCGAGATATGGAAACAAGCTAAATGCCCATCAACAGATGAATGGATGAAGAAAATGTGGTATATGCATGCAATGGAATATTGTTCAGCTTAAAAAAAGAAAGAAAGCCTGCCGTATGTGACAACATGGATGAACCTTGAGGACACTATGCTAAGTGAAATAAGCCATTTACAGAAAGACAAATACTGCATGATTCCACTTATATGAGGAATCTAAAATAGGAAAACTTATAGAAATGGAGAGTAGAATGGGGGTTGCCAGAAGCTGTCTGGAGGGGTGATGGGGAGATGTTGTTTAGAGGGTATAAAATTTCAGTTATGCAAGATGAATAAGGTCGAGAGATCTGTACAACACTGTACCTATAGTTAACAATGCTGTATTATACACTGAAAAATGTGTTAAGAAGGTAGGTGTCATGTAAGTGAAAAGTGAGAAGAAATACTTGCTTCGGCTAGAGAGTCGTTGTCATTCCAGAGCACATGGAGCTTCTTGGTTTCTAGGGAGATGAGTCCCATGTAACAGATCTCCCATCTTTCTTTGTGTTTGGGGAATTCTGCCTTCAACAGGGCCTTAGCTGCTTTGCCTCTCTTTCAGTGAGGCAGGCCTGGCCTTGCCACTGGCAGCGGGACCCGGCCTGCAATGCTTGAGACTGTGCTGCTCAGCTGAAGCCGTATCCCTCCGTCCCCCTGAACCCCGCCTTGTGCCGGAAGCCTGAGCGAGCTCCCCCAGCCAGCCTCTGGCGGAACCGGTACGTTGCTTCCAGGCCTGCCTGCCCATCCTTCATGAATTTTTATTAAACAAAACTGTAAGCAGATTGATTTTGTCCTCTTTTATTGCATTTTTATTTAATTCCCTTCCATGGTGGAGGCTCCATCATGTTACCGCAGAGTAAATCACTCCGGGGCATCGGGCCAGCACCATGGAGAGGGGCAGCGTCTGGCTTCCGAGGAGCACATTTACCGCATAAGAACCTTTATTAGCCGAGAGTCATTGATTTTTTTTTTTTTCAGGTCATAGCCCCTTCACCATCCTTTAAATAAGAGAGTATCACAAAGTTATGGTGGAAGGGAGACTCTGTGAGTCCGGGGTCTTGCGGTGCCGGTGTGTCTCCACGTCTGACAACACCTGCGCCACCAACAGGCCTGGCCTCTGCACTTTCTGTGTGCTGGTGGGGCCGTATGAAAGCATGGAGGAGAAGTTTGGGTGGAGTGTTGGATGGTAGATAAGGGTGGAGGAGAAGTCCTGGAACAAAGCAATTTAATATCATTTTTAAAAAAATCAGAGGTGGTTATAGTTTAACCACAGAACTTTGCATACAAAATTGAGACCACGAGAATTGTAAATCAAATTTTCTCCTGTTTACACTCCAGATGAAGGACTTTGGGGTTTTATTTTTAGGAACTAGAGAGTCATTGATGGTTTTGGAGTGAGGCAATAACAGGACATTATCTTTGTTTCCAAGGGGTCAATCTGGCAGCAGAATGTAAAATGAATTTGAGGAGAATTCAGGGGTGGGACCAGAAGCTGGAAACCGGAGCATCAGTGGAGAGGCCACAGTCTAGGCACAAGGCAATGATAAGCAAATGAAAAGCAATAGGCTATATTGGAGTATATGAGGAAGCCATTTGGTGTAGAACTAATTTGGCCTCACCTTGTTTTTCCAAAAGGGACTGATGTGGCCTTTTGAGCATGCATTGCATATTTACTTTAGACATTTACTATGCCCCGGAGACAAGAATCATGTCCCTAAAGATAGGGAGGTAACTTCCCCCATATCGGCATTTCTTTAAGGATAAGCATCTCTTCCTGGAAACTAAGGATTAATTAGTGACCTGCCGTGCTCACCTTGTGACCACTGACGTGCTGACCCCTGACCTGCTGTGCCAGTGAAGCATCTTGTGACAGTAGTAAAGGAGCTATTCCTGTCATATGTGATGGCTGCTCTATGTTCCAAGATGGCATATAACCACTCTCTACACCCCACTTCTGTGGTGCCCATCCTTCCACAGGGAAGGAAGGCCCCGGGCTAGTCCTCAGATCTGGCTCATAATCAACTCTCCTCAATTTTGGTTCATATTGACTATGGATTATTTGCGTCAACAGCACCAAGAACTCAAAGTGAAGTAAGAAAATGGTAGAACTGGCAAGGTGGAGACGGATTAAACAAGGAGGGATCAGTCAGAGGTGACTCAGGTTTTTTGTCCACTGCAGAAGAAAGTTAAAGCAGAGAAGCAGGTCTGAGCCAAGAAAACGGAGAGCTGAATTTTGGGCATGCTCATTTGAAAAGTAAAAGAAATACTTATCTGTTATTGAAAAAGTAATGCATGCAAATTGCAGAAAATTTTTAAAATAGAGACAGGTATAATAAACAAAATAAAAATCATCTGCAACCACACCACCATGATTTGCCTTTGTAATAGTTAATACATTTTGGTATATTTCCTTCTAGGTAGATAAATAAATAAATGAATCATGTTCCTAAAGGTTCTGCAAAAATAAGATTCTTAACGGCTGCATATTACCTTATGATCTGGATACAGCAAAATTGATTTAGTGCTCTGTCTGTTGTTGGGTTTTAACCTGATTTATAGTTTCTCCGTCCTATAAATAATGCTGTGGTGAACATCTTGGTGGGTACATCTTTGTCTGTATCTCCGATAAATTTCTAAAGTAAAATTATTGAATTACAACTTATAATCTTCTTAAAGGCTCTTAATTCATATTGTCATTTACTCACTAGACACTGATAAAGTGTATCTGTGTGTTCGTTTCACAGCACATTCATCCACACCAGGATTATTTTGATCTTTTTAATCTTTGCCAATTTCACAGTAAAAAATCAGGACATACCCCTGCTTCTGAAATTATTCACTTTTTTGATTACTAATACTTTTATAATAATTTTGGGTGTGCTAATTTGTCATATTTTATTTCTTCCCCCTTTTTTTTTTTTTTTAAAGATTGGCACCTGGGCTAACAACTGTTGCCAATCTTCTTTTTTATTTTTATTTTTTTTAAGAATTGGCACGTGGACTAACAACTGTTGCCAATCTTTTCTTCTTTTTTTTTCTGCTTTATCTCCCCAAACCCCCCTTGTACACAGTTGTATATCTTAGTTGCAGGTCCTTCTAGTTGTGGGATTATTTCTTTCCTTTTGAGAACTGTATCTTTTGTTCCTATTTCTATGGGAGAGTTCATTTTTTTTACTTACCAATTTATAGTGTTTTTATATGGAGGCTATGAAAGCTTTGTCTGTCATACATGGAGATTTTTTTTTGCTATTTCTCATTTACCTTTCAAATTTTTATATGGAGTTTTTGATAAGTAGAAATTGTGATGTTTTATATAGTTGTTGCTATGGATCTTCTTTTTGTTTTTTCCCTTTTCTATTATGCTTTGAAAATCCTTCTTGGAGCAAGATCAGGTACACGTCGGTCTCATGGATTGGCTATGAGCATTACAGGAGGTGATGCACGTAAAGCGTCTAGTGCCCTAACTGGCCGAGAGCAGACAATCAGGGTTAAATATTGGTGCATTAAATCTGTTAATCATGTACAGTTTTAATCTTCATGAGGGCTGAGGCCACGTCCTGTTTATCTCCATACTGCAGGTCTCACCAAGGACATGTCTCAAAATATATTCTCAGTGGATATTTGATGAATGAATGAATGTGTGAAATGAATTGAACATCTTATAAGTTATGAAGGCCAATGGATGCCTGCTTCTGAGAATCTGTGTTAAGATATTGAGCTCATTCAGAAATGACTAGAATGGTGATATGTGTGTCTAGAATCCACGGGAAACCACCTCCCCAACAAACAAATGAACTTTGCTTTTTTTCATGAGCCACAGGTCACCACTCAGGGCTGTGGGTCTGTTCAGTCACCTCTGACCCCCAACTTCTAGCCCTGACCCATGAGCACAGGCCACTGCCCCACCTCTTTGAGTCTGTACATAGAGAATTTTCAGGGCTGGTAGGGCCCTTTGATGTCATTTGGTTGTCTAGACTTCCAGGATTTGTGTTTTAGCTGCCAGACATTTTTTTCTAAAGAATCTTATCTTGGAACCCAATGTGTAAAACAGACCCATGTAGAGATGCTATGATTGGCAGGTAGGGTCAGGAGGTCACGCTCCTTCTGTTGAGTAGCTTTGCACATGCTGTTCCTTCTGACTGGAATACAATTCCATTCTCTGCTGTCCCAATCACCTAGTTAAAGTATTACTTTTCCTTTGGGTTCTAGCTGAAATAACACCTCCTCCAGGAAGCCTTCTCTGACCTTCTTCTGGCTAGATCAATTTCCCCTGTTCATAGGACCATGGACCTCTATTTGCTAGCACCCACCTCAGTTGTAAATTTACATCTATTTATGTTCATTTCCTCCTACTATCCTATGGGCAAAACAGGGGCAAGGTGATGATGAGTTTGTTCACCATTTTACCCTGAGTGCTGACAGCAAGGCCTGGCACATAGTAGGGGTTCACTTAACATTCAATGCCTTAATGAAACTGCATCTGATCCAATCTCTTCCTTTCCCAGGCAGAACAAATATTTACCATATTCATTATGTGCTGGATACTCCTCTGGGTACCAGCAATGCATCTATGGGGACAGACCTGCTCCCTGCCCTCAACAAGTACACATCTAGTGAGGATGAGGCGCTGGAGGAAGAATCGTTAATTTTAATGGTGATAAACGCATCAGACTCCTCTGTAAGTTTCCACTGGAGTTAACGTTCCCTTACTGAAACGTAATTGGGAAATTTCTAGGCCAGCACATTTTGTTGGTGATAAAGTCAGCAGTTAAGAGTGGGACTTGAAATCTGTGTTGGTGGTTCATTCGGGGTGGGAGAGTGTCTCCGAGGCCCAACTGTCTTGTCAGGAGAGAAGGTTGATTACCCTCTGATGGATACTGGGTGGTGAGTCAGTGCTCCCCAAATTGCCAGCTGGGCACCTACAGCTCCTGCTTTAATGAATGGATGAGAACTCAGGCTCCTGGTGAGTTCATCAGAACCAAGTTACCATAATCAGCTGCCACAGGCCCCTTCTAGCTATCTTATGCTTACTTCCAGGGAGGCAACTGGTCTGGGGGAAAGAGAGGCCCTTCAGTGACTGCCCAGGCACTTAAAAGAAAATCCAACTCTTCACCATGACCCATGAGGCCAGGGCTGATCTGGTCCCGCCTCCCTGCCCGTCTTCATTTTGTTCCATGCTCTCTTATGTTGCAGATGTCAACCTCAGGTCCTATTTGAATGATTTCTGGTTGCAAATCAGGGAGACATTGCTGGATACATGGTCCGTAAGTGATGTTACGGTCTCTGACATGGGTTTTGATAGCAGCACCCTCCCCATTTGGAGCCTGCCCCCTGGTCCTTCCTTTTTAGAAGTTGCTGGGCCGATGCTTGTACCTTGGTGGGCTCTGATGCCAGCTCTGGCGGGGCCAACCTGGAGCCCACTCCCGTAGGAGTGCTGCTGAGGGCATGAGAACCCCAGCAGCAAAGCCCCAGTCCCACCTCCTTTGCTGCACCAGGCTGCCAGTGCCAGCTGAGGAGGAGGCCCCCTCCCGCCTCTGCTTGTTTCCCTTGATTGTTATGTAATGTTCGGCAGCAGGAGGTAAATTCCTCTCCAATTTCCAGGCCCGTTACAGCGCATGAACCCCACCGTGGGGAGCCACAGTGATTGAGCTCAGCAGCCACATCCCATGCTGAGTGTCATAAATCAGGCCTATTACCCGCTCCTCCTGGCAGATGCCACCGCCAAGAACCTGCCCACTCCGCTCCGGAGACCCAGCCGCCTCTGCGCACAGTAAACCGAGGCTGGCATATCCACTGGGAATCTGGGGGGCTCTGCGTGACACGCTGGCTGGGTGTTTCCCAGAATCTTATTCTGAAGGGGTGGGAGGTTCTACAGCCCTTGCTGGGGCATCTCAGACCTGACACCCTGCAGCCCGAGGCTTGAGGAGCAAAATCAGGGCATGCTCACCTGCTGGCTGGATTTCCTGGTGTGGTGGCTTTCTGCGCGCTTCACTATACACATCGGAACCTCTAGGGGACGTGTTAAGAACCCACATTCCCAGCCCCACCCACAGAGATCCTGATGTGGTAGGTCCTCCTTGGGACATGGGAATCAGCATGTTTACAACTTTCCTGGTGATTCTCATGCGGGTGGTTCCTGGACCATCCTTTGAGAGGTGCTGCTTTAAGACCGACTGTATTCCCAGAGCAATGCCTGTAAAATGAATGCCTATAAATCGAATCCTTCTTTTCCATTTCCTTCTATCATTTTGCTGAAGATGTGTTTCCCTGGGGAAGAAGATGTGGGCTTCAAAAATCAATGGCAATCACACTGAAGAATGAAGCAGATCTTTGACTATGACATATGTAATGGGCAATAATAATGCTAATAGTTGGGGGGAAGGTTCCCAGTAGAATGTTCTGCTGATACTTAAAGTGCTACAGGGAATCTCGATTCTTGTTCTTTATTGGCTCTATGTGACTAGGGTGACCCTATGCTCTGGTTAGACTGGGTCAGTCCCCGTTTATGCAGGTTGTCTCAACGCAGTTTTTAATAATTTCCCCTTTGAGTCTCAAAAGTCCCAGTTTGGCTGACAAATTGTTACTCTATCGATAATCCACTGGTGTGTTCCCCTTGAGACCTCCTGTTTTCTTCCAAAGAGGTCTGTCTTGTCGATGTCTCTGAAGGGTGTTGTCAAATTGATTCCAATTCTGGATTTCACACTAGAGTTCACCCTGACTCTGGGCCGGGATGAATGGCAAAAGGGCCCTTTTGGCCAGGTACCTCTCCCCCTTTGCAGGATCAAGTGGTGGGGAGGAGGAGAGACTTCTCATGTGATGACCAGGATAACAGTGGTGGAGATTTCTGGGGCCAGGGCAGCCTTCTTGGGGGCCACCCACACCCCTGTGATTCCTGAGAGATCCTATATGCTCCAGTAGGGGACATGGGGCCACACGTGCTGAAAGCACATTTGGATATGAAGAGTCTGGGATCAGGGCAAAGATCCTACAGTGTGTAGGACCTCATGACCAGAGGCTGTGGCTGCACACTCCAGCAGTGGGTACCAATGGGAAGGCCCCAAAGAACCAGGTGGAACCAGCCATACCTTGGGTGTCCAAGATAAGGCTGCATTTTCTCGTCAAACACTAAAACACCCAGTAATAATAAACCCTAATCATCCCACAAACTGTGATGAAGTGGGAGCTGAAGAGTTCTAGAGTTAGGGCTAGATTTGATTCCAGCCTGCTAATGGACATGTGACTTCAAGCAAGCTACCATTTGGAGCCTCGTTTTCCTCATCTGTAAAATGGGGATGATAATTTTCAACCTGGCAGAGGATTTTTAATAGGTAGTGTTTGTAAAGAGTGAACATTTGATAGGTAATCAGTAAATTGTGACCATTAAGATAATCATTGTAATAATGATTATATTACAGAATGAGACAATATTCCAAAAATGTTTCCCAATGTATTTTTGGGGGGATAATATTTTTATCTTATTTACTTATCAATTTCATCCTTGGAACATCTGCCATGAAGGCTAAGCAATGAACCTTTGCAAGAAAACAAGAGAAGGGTCAATTAAGAATAAAGAAATCCAAAGAGTGGGCAGAGAACATCCAGTGTGTGTTAGAAAAACCCAGAAATTTCTAGGGAAACTCCAGGAACAGGGGGATTTGTTCTTCAATGATTTTAGTGTTATGTGGGGAATTTTCAGGCCCCTTAGAGAAACTTCAAATTCAGCAAGGTATCGGAGATGTGTGGCACTGCAAAGTGGGTGGATTGGAGACGGGAGAGGGAAGAATTCAGGGAGATATACCCAGGACAGCCACCCGCACCCCTGTGATTCCTGAGAGATCCTATATGCTCCAGTGGGGGACATGGGGCCACACATGTGCTGAAAGCACATTTGGATATGAAGAGTCTGGGATCAGGGCAAGATCCTACAGTGTGCAGGACCTCATGACCAGAGGCTGTGGCTGCACACTCCAGCAGTGGGTACCAATGGGAAGCCCCCAAAGAACCAGGTGGAACCAGCCATACCTTGGCGGATGCCAGCGCAAGGCCCCGGGATCAAGACAGAGACCTATGCTACATTGTAATGGTGTTAGTCTCCATCTGTCCTTCAGGAAAGAGCCGGGGCAGTGGGGTGTATTAACCACATTTCCAACTTCTGTAAACTTGATGCTTCAACATTTGCCCTGCATGCAAATGCTGCATATGCTTTGTTCTGCACAACCCAGTCATTTGCCTGGGTCACCTTGCCTTGACCCCTGCCTTCCTCGGCACCCACTCTGCCACCTCTTCTTCCAGAGGAGTTCTTCTCCTGGGGGTGCACTTTTCAAAACAAACCAACAATCCAGAGCCCGCGTCCACAATCTTGTCTTTTATGGGCTTTCACACTCCAGGCCTTATCCGCTTGCCTTAATCACCCACTGAAATTGTTCAACTAACCAATCTTAAACCTGCTTGCCCTGCCTCACCCGTTCCTTCCTGCAGAAACCACAATAATGGCTCTTGCCCACAGTTCCACGCCCCTCCCCCATCTCCTGACAGACTCTGGTGCTCCTCCATGTGCCTCCCACTCTCCCCGCCTCCCCCTGAAGTGTGGCATGCCCCTACTCTTGGAAACTGTGAGTAATAAACTATCTTTTGAATGGCAGTCATCTTCTGATCTGTTGACCTCAGATTTTCTATTAATATACTATATTTTAAAACAGGCAGATCCAGGAGATCCCTCCTTTGAGAAAGCAGAGGCAGCCCTGAGAGGGGATTTGAATTTTGCCTTGACCACATATATTAAAAAAAGAGACTTTATTTACATGCTAATTTTATTTTTTGAACTTTAACAGTCTTTATCATGGTACTAGATATAACAGAGAATGCCTGTAGTTCATAAATGCCTATATGTTCAACAATAGGCACATAGTTAAACAACTGTTGTTATAGCCGTATAATGGATATAGGGGACACTATCACATAATGACTTGGAAATAAAGCTTATATGTTGTTAACTAGTTAAAGAAGTGCCCCAGAGTGCTGAGTTGCAAGGGATAGAAATCTACTCAGACCATCTGAAGTGAGAATGGAAATTATAAGGCGTCTTAGCTCAGGTTTTTTAGAAGCAGAGCCTGAGGCAAGGATTCCTGAGGAAATGATGTAATGAGGGACAGTTCTCAGGAAAAGGGGATGAGGAAAGCAGGACGGGGCAGGGGAGGAACAAAGTGAGGATGTGATCTCTAGGTGGAGACTAGCTTCAGCCTGGTCCCTCAGGGTGCTCTGTGTATAAACTGCACTAGAGAATTGATATCACATGAGGCAAGGAGGCTGGCCTTATGCAGAGCAGCTGGAGGATGTGTGCACCAGCCTGGTCAAGGGGATCAGGGCATGGTACCAACAGCATCAACTATATAAGGATAGCAAAAGTATGCAGAAAACTGAGAAAAGAACCAAAGTGCATGTGGGCTATACAGGAATAGGAGCAGGACCAGACAAGTCACTAGTATTGAGGTTAAGTAGCTACTCTTGGCTTCTCTTCTTCTCTGTGTTTATCTTATCTGTTCTCCTCTCACAGACTCTGGTCATGATTCAGTTGGACCCAGACTAGATTCATGAACTCAAGGTAATTCATACATGACTTGGTCAGGTACCTATGACTTGTCCAGTCTAACTGGAAAAGATGAGCTGGGCCACCCAGATTTTTCTCCTAGCAATTAGGAATTGGAAAACTGAGTTATTGAACCAGTTAGTTGTGGGAGCTGAACTAAAGGGTCAAGAAGCAAATTGGACCTGGGTGGCTGCCTTGGTCAATTTATGTAGTGAAGTGAGAGAGGAATTGAGGTAAGAGGAAGTGGACTAAGCTGGACTTGGAGCCCGCACCAAGGTATCACCCCAACCCAGGGCTCGCTTTGCTTGGGGTTTTGCTTCCACTTGACCTGGGCTTTGGGAAGTCCCAAAGAATGTCTCCATACATTGATTGACAGGTGCTGGAGACTCCTCAGAATTATCTGGACCGTTATAGTGCAATAAGATCAAAGATGTTGATGAAGATAGTGATAATAATAATAATACAAATAGGGATAGCAATAATGGCAACTCAATGTAAGGACTTGTCATGTGCCAAGAACAGTCTTAAGCACTTCACCTGTATGGTACGGTGCAATCCTCACTACAGCCCCGCGAGGTAAGTACTATCGTTATCTCATATTACAGATGAAGAATCTAAGGCACAGAGAGATAAACAGATTCTTCCAAGTTCATTGGCTAGTAAATATGGAAGTCAGAATTCAAGTTTAGCCAGTCAGATTCAACCATGCTACGCTATACTGTAATCTTGCTTATCCATGGTTTCGTTTTCTGTGGTTTCAGTTACCTGCCGTCAACCACAGTCTGAAAATATTAAATGGCAAATTCCAGAAAAACAATTCATAAGTTTTAAATTGCACACTGTTCTGAGTAGTGTGATGAAATCTTGCGCCGTCCCACTCTGTCCCACCCAGAACTCTACGTCACAATGCTACATCACTTATCTCACTTCCTCTCATTGCACAGGCGTTGCATCATTTCACATCATCACAAGAAGAAGAGTGAGTACAGTGCAGAGAGAGAGAGACCACATTCACATAACTTTTATTACAGTATCTTGTCATGATTGTTCTACATTGTTATTAGTTATTGTTATTGATCTCTTACTGTGCCTAATTTATAAATTGAACTTTGTCATAGGTATGTATGTGTAGGAAAAAGTAGTATATACAGGGTTTGGCACTATTCACGGTTTTAGGCATCCACTGGGGGTCTTGGAATGTATCCTCTGAGGATAAAGGGGGACTACTGTAATAAACACACACACACCAATGGACCCTGGGTTCACTCAATTCTTATGTCAAATCCTCTTTATTTTTTATTTTACTTGAGCAAGTATCTCAACCTGTCTCAGACAATTTCCTTATCTGAAAAGTGGGCGTGGTAATTCCTACTCATCTGTTTGTTGTGAGGATTAGACAAGACGACATATAGCAGCTACTCATTGAACATGTCTTCCTTCCTCCTGTTTCTTGCTTCATGACTGATGGAGTGTCAGGCATCTCCATTCATGTAGGAGTAGGAAGGTGAGCTTTGGAGCTTTGTCCTGGGCTTTCTCCCCGGGTGTAGAGAGCAAATTCCGACTGTGGCTTTAGGAAGGCAGTTCAAACCCTGAATGGCCGCAGTGAAAGCCTGCACAGTGCTGGCCCTCCTGTGGACTCCAGGATGGGAACACAACCCTCAGGTTCCACCTCAGTGATGAGTGTGACCTGGTTACTGGCTGGATGCAGAGAGTCCAGGTCTCAGGGGAGATAGAAAGATGAAGAAAGTTCCAGAAGTCTAACAGCTCCAACTCTCACAAGGCTGACTGTTAAAGATATAAGGAGCCCTCATCGGTAAGGTGAGCACATCCCTTCCTTCTACTTTCTCTCCCTTTCTTCCACCTGTCCTTCTGACTCTACGTCTCTCCATGTTTCTCTCTTTCACTCTACTGCTCTTCCTTCCCCTCTTTTCCCTTGCTCTCTTCCTCCCTCCTGTCTTGCATCTTTTGTTAGTCTCCTTTGTTCTTTCTTTCCCCTTTCTTTCATCTTGCCGTCTTTCATCTGCCCCTTGCTTTCATGCCCAGGTGCCCCTGATTTGGCACCTGCCCGTAAGGGCTTTGATGGACCTTGGAACAATTTTCCTCTCTTGGACAATCACTTTGCCTCCTTGGGACTCTGGTTTTATCTTCTGTAAATTGGGGAGAGGGTTGGCACTGGACCAAATCAGATTGTCCAACTTGGCTTTATTCCTAGAGTGTGCTTCTTCCACACAATGGAATACTACACAGCAACGAGAATGAACAATTTACAACTACACCCACAAACATGATGTTGAGCAAAAGATGCCCAGATGCAAAAGAGTTCATCTGGAGTGATTACATTTATACAGGGTTAAAAAACAGGCAAGATGAATCTATGGTGTTAGAAATCAGGATAGTGGTTACCACTGGGGGCGATAGTAAGAGAAAGGGTTTTTTTCTGGAGTGCTGGTCATGTTCCATTTCTTGACGTGAGTGTTGGTTATACGGATATGTTCATTTTGTGAAAACTGATAAAATAATTCACTTACGATTTGCATAGTTTTCTGTATGTCTTGTAGAGAAACCTTACAAAATACTTTGAAATGAACCAAAATATTACTGAATGTCTTTAATGGACATCAAGGTGTCTAACATACCGGTTGTTTAATAAAGAATTTGGCTGCTCTTTGTCGCTGGTTCCTGGGAGAGAGTCGCTAAACCCTTGGAATTCTCCCAGTGATAGGAGGGTCTTTGTTACTCATGTTTGGCCTCCCAGACCACACCTGAGTTTATGCTAGTGAGGTCACTCCCGGTGGGTCCCTGGATAGTTGCAGGATGGGAGTTGGCCATGCTAGAAAGACCAACCATGTGACTAAAAGTTTGGGGCTTTGAGCCACATGATACCAGCCTGACCTCCAGGGGGTGGAGGAGGCTGGAGATTAAATTTAATGACATGGACAATGATTCACTCAACCATGTTACATAACAAAACTCCAATAAAAACTCTGGACACAGTTTTCCTGGTTAGTGATACACATTGACGTGCCAGTAAGGTGACAAGAGGATAGCAAAATTTTGTGTTTGGAGCCCTCCCAGAGTCCATCCTATGGGTCTTTTCTTTTGGCTCGTTCTGATTTGTTTCCTTTATAATAAAGCTGTTACTGTGGCTTTTTTGTGTGTGTGTTTGTGTCTCCCCAAATTCATATATTGAAACCCTAAACCGCACTGTGATGGTATCTTGACATGGGGACTTTGGGAGGTCAGGAGGTCATGGGAGTAGAGCCCTCATGATGGAATTGGTGCCTTTATGAGAAGAGAGATGAGAGCTTGCTTCTCTCTCTACCCTGTGAAGACACAGGGAGAAGCTGGCCTTGCACAAATCAGGAAGAAGGCTCTCACCAGACCCTGAATCTATCAGCACCTTGACCTTGGACTTCCCAGTCTCCAGACCAAGATCACTGTGAGAAACAAATGTTTACTGTTTAAGCCACCTAGTCTATGGGTATCTTGTGACAGCAGCCTGAGCTACTCAGACAGCTGTAATCATAAATATAGTGCTTATCTGAGTTTTGTGAGTCATTCCAGTGAATAATTAGACTTGAGGAAGTAGTGGGAACCTCCAAATTTGTAGCCAGCTGGTGAGAAGTGTGGGTGGCCTGGGGACTTTCAAGCTTGTTGCTGGTGTCTGAGGCGAGGGCAGCCTGGAGGGGGCCTGCGCCCATAACCTGTGAATTTGATGTAACTCCAAATGGTATTAGAGTTGTGCTAGGACCCTCCTGGGTTATCTGATTCTATGATTCTCAGTGCCTTTTCTTGTCTTTGAGCTGTTCATGTCTCTCTAAGTTGTAGTTAACTGATAGCAATGCAAGTGACACTTGTCCAGGGACGTGCAAATTCTATTTGGTGGTCGAAGGACGACTGATCCCTCCCCCCCCACTCTCAAAGTCCATTTTACATCTATTTGCAAATTCATTTCAGCATGAGCTGAATCACTGTAAGAATGTGGTACTTTGAGTTCTACTCTGAACCCATTGTAACATTTTACGGTTCCCTAGTAATTTCATTTAATTTAAATTAATGAGTTAAATAAAATCTTCAACATATCTTAATTTTATATTTATGTGGGAGTCATGATTATATTGTCCTTTCAAATTTACTCTTTAATAATATGCTATGCTTCAATAAAAAGTTAAAAAATGCACTTTCCCAGGCCCCAGGTCAGCCCTACTCACTCATCCTCTCTAGGACTGGGGCTCCAGGAATGGGCATTTTAAGAAGTTTCCTTGATGATTCTGATGCCATTACTAGTGACCTGGTAATTGTGACTCTTTGCACTAGACAATTGCCAAGGCCCCTTGTGGCTTTGATCCTCCAGGATTGGAGAAAGGATTTGAAGCCCCAGGGTGATCATTTTACACCATTCATCTTCTTCCTGTTTGGAGTTTCATTCACAGGGAGTGCCTGGCTGGGATTTGCAAAGGAAAGAAAAGGTCAACGCCTGCAAAGGGGTGTTTGAAAGGCTTCCAGCCAAGACTTTTCCTTCCTTCTGCTCTGGGACCCAAAAAAGGAGACCAAGGCAGACCCAGGCAGTGCTGGGCCACAGCTCAGGCCTCTGTAGACAGAGGCTGAAGAAGCCCCACTTACTCTCCTTGCACTTTCTTATTAAGCTGCAGCCTCAGTTTCGCAATGGAATTACTGTTTTTTGTCTTCCCTCCTTCAATTCCTAATGCAAACAGCAATCCTCAGAAAAGCAACATTTATTAAATCAGGAGGATTACAATATCAATGGGAAGTTATCATGCAATAACCTTCTATTGATTTGTGTATTGCCAGTAATGAAATCAACTGGAATATTATTTATTAAACATATTGATTAGCAAAAAATAATTTGCAGGGATGGAAGCCGACTCTGCAGGGGATCCCCCGAGCTCTGTGTGCACATACAATTTTTCCACTTAGCTGGGAGAAGAGCCGAAGTGAGTGTCTGACCTGGCATAGAACGAGCCCCAACATGCAGAGTCCTCAAGAGCATCCATGGTGGGTAGGGGAGTCAGGGTGGGCAGACCTGCAGCCTATTAGGCCGACTCTTGGCATGTGTGCAATCTGCCAGGGAGGGCCCAGGACAAGCTACCACTGTTTCTCCACTAAAAGGTTGGATGAACTAATGTTTGGGTACTAATGGTTTCCACTCCTGCTTATCCCAGGGAGAGAAGGGTGGAGCAGGGAACTGAAGGGTGGCTGGGGTTGGGGAACAACACTTTGGTTTAGGTTCTCCCAAAAGCAGACACGGAGACAAGGATTTGGGTGCCGGTAGTTTTATTTGGGACGTGACCGCAGGAAGCACAGTGAGTGAGAAAGGAAGAAAGGGAGACAGGGAAGGAAGCAGGGTCATCAGTGATGTGTTATTGACAGGGGTTGCTGTGGGCAACTGGGACTCAGTTCTGCTGGGGACCTTCTGAGAGGTGTGCGTGACCCTCCTCAGAATTGCCCACCAAGGGGGCCAAGAAGCTGGGACATGGACTTTCCTAGTGCGTGGGAACTGTCCAGCGTGGCAGCTGGCTCCATCACCGGGTTGCCCGAGGCATGTGGGAGGGGTCCTGACAGCATCTCCACAGATGTACCAAGGGTCAATCCAGGGCAGGTTCTCTCCGCAGCCGCCCTTGACTTTTAACTCCTGCCTCACAGGCTCTCTGCAACCCGAGTCCTCTTTCTCCCTTGGACGGGATCTGGAATTTTCACAGACTGATCCAGGAAGAGCGGTCATGAAATTAACAACACATTGCTGAGTGCTGACTAAATGCAGCTGATCTCATTCGTCCTTGCCACAGCCCTGTAGGTGAAGTAATTATCATCCTTATTCTGGAGGTGAGGAAACAGAGAATGCAAGAAGATGCAGAGTAGGACATGAAAGATCTGGAATTCATGTCAGTTTACCTGACTCCAAAGCACAAAATTTGGTCTGAGCACAATGGCTCCGAGCATGCGATCCAGGGCTGGATTGCTGGGTGTGGTATCTTGGCTTCATTTGCATTAGCTTTGTGACCTTGAACAAGGAACTTAACTTCTCTGATCCTCAGTTTCCACGTCTGCTCTGGGGATAATTATAGCCCCTGCCCCATGGGCAATTCTGAGGGTTAAATGACATAGTGGAACCTGGTTATTACATAGTGATATTAGTTAAAATTAACATAAATATCATCACCATTATCTACCCCTGGATTGTGTGGCCTTACAGTCATGGCCACTGTGCTGTGCCTGACCTGTTCGTTCTGTTTCATCCCTTGTCCTTCCCTTGCTCTATTCTGTGTCGCAGGGGGACTGACAGCTGCAGGCTGCCTTTGTGGACTCTGCGTCAAATTGCTTTTGGCTGGTTGTAGCCAACAGGAGGCACCGATGGGAGACTGGAGGGCGGGAGGAAGTGAGAGGCTAGGTTGCTTTTCTCCCTGTGTGTCTGGGGTGGCAGCGGCTGTGTTTCCTTGATGGCTCCTGTTCTTATGGGACACTTTCTATCAGATGACCTTGGTCCCTGGGCTCCAGTAACCCCACCTGCCCCCTCTGCCCCTCAGGGTGGTGGCAGCTTCCTGCTGTTGTCAGTCTCTGGGTTTCTTCTCTTTTGACTCCTCAGTCCTTTCCTCACCAGTGTAGCCTGTTTCCTGGAATAAATTCCTTTGGTTTTAAATACTTAGCTGGCTTGTTTTTCTGGTTATACCCTGGCTGAGACAAACACCTTCAACACAATAGTGTCATTTCCATCTCTGACATGGACCTCGCAGTTCCACTGCTGGGACCTTTGCGAGACACGCAAACTGGCCAGGGCAGGGGTGGGAAGAAATGAGATCAAGGTGATTGAGGAAAAAAAATCTATAACAGGTATCAGTCACCTGATACATGCCCTCGCCCCTCGTCACACCTCATTTCAGGCTTGGCTCATTTCACCTTTACAATACAAAACAGCAAAATTGGCATAGCGCTGCCATTTTACAGGTGAAAAAATAAGATGCTCAAGAAAGGTTAAAGAGCTGTGCCAGCTCCAGGTCCTTGCTAGAAGTGGTATAGAGGGATTCCAATGAGATCTGTTTAAATTAAAGCCACTCTACTGCCCCTCGAGTCGGGGAAGGCCTTCCTCTCCACTGTAGTTCACAAATTTTCACTCCTGTTTCTCGCCAGCTCAAGTACAATAGCTGTTGATTAATGAGATTGGCTGAAGAAAAGTTCCTGGTACGTCCCAGATCGATCTAGTGGTAAAGGAGGGAGCAGGGCGGCTCCCAGGAGTGTAGACAGCCCTGAGAGGTCTTTCATGCCACATTCAGACCAGATATTCACATGTGTGGCAAACTCCCATTGATGCACCCAGGTTTGGACACAGATGTACCTTGATGCCTTCATGACACGTGATGTAAGTGGCACTGTATTAAATATAGATTGGCAGGCTGGGGCATGGAGACAGAGACTGCCCCTCCCCAGGGCCGTGGTTAGAGAGTGTGGTGGTTATAGGACGTGTGTCAAATCAGGAGGTGGAGTCTTTGTCCTCCCCTTCAACATGGGCTGGTCTTACAAATAGCATCCTGTGCAAGTGAGGCTGTGTGACTCCAAGGCTGGGTCATAAGGGATACACAGCTTCCGCCTGGCTCTCTCTGGGCATGCGTCCTCAGAGCCTTGAACCTCCATGGAAGAAGTCCAGCTACACTGAAGCTGCCATCTGGAGAGACCATGTGGAGAAACCACGTGGAGATAGGGAGAGATGCCGAAGGAGCCCCAGCCATTCCAGACCCCAGCTGTTTGAGTCTTCCTAGTGTAGACGCTCAACATGAGTGAGTGAACCTTCAGGTGTTTCTAACTCCATAAGAGAGGGTGAGGGCTAGACAGAGTCCCGTGAGTCAGTCACTGTGCTCTGCTGAGCCACATGGAGCCTGAGGCAAAAGGAAAATTCAGTCATGCTGACCTGTCTTTACTTACAATTTTGATATTTTGTTCATTACAGATTTTTTGCGTTAATTTTGATTTTAAAAATTATTGGTTAAAATATTACTTATCCCTATTAGTGAGTTCTTTGGCATCCCTTTAGAATTTGTGCCTGAGATGAGTGTCTCATTGGCCTCACCCTAGTCCTGGTCTGTGAGACCTTAAGCAAGAACTGCCTCACTGGTCCCCATCAGCCCAGAAGAAACATCCGAGATAACAACATTGGGCTGATTTGTTCTGCAGCTGTAGCTAACTGATACGGAGAGCACTCAAGCTCTGTGGTCAGGTTGCCTGGATTTATTTATTTATGCTATTCAATTTACTAATTCAGAATTAATTCCATCCAAAACAATATCACAATCTACAAATAAACAGAAAGAGGAAGAGGGGCAGAGTTGACTGTGATGATGAAATTATGATGCAATATAGACAGGTACGCAGAGAAACCGCAAACACCTGTGTCCTCTGAACCCAGCCTTGTCAAAACCTAGTATTTCTGCTTTTGCTTAAGATAACAAAATTAAAGATTAGTTTGCCTGGATTTAAATACTGGCTCTACTACCAGTTATTGGTGTCGTTGGACTAATCACCTCGTCTTGCTGAGCTTCAGTTTTGTCATCTGCAAAATGGGCACCACAACAGTACTCTCTTCATGGGAAGTGGTCCGTGTAGGGCAAGTAGCACCCTGCCTTGTATACAGTAGGTGCTCAAGAAATGTGAGCTATCATTATCTTTGCTTTTGCTGCTGTCGTTAGATGGAACTCGGAGAGAGAACCCGGGAGAGGTCTGCCTGGGCAGTTGCAGGAAGACCGTGCCCTTCCATGATGCTGCCTGACGCCGTAGAAGAAGATGGCCCTTCTTCCTGGTTTCCGTCCGAGGTGGCATATCACGGCCCTGTTTCAAGCCCAGATTGGGGATGCTAGGAATCAAAAGTGTTAAATAGAGAACTGTCAAATAGATGCACCAAAGACAAACCAAGCTCTTGGTAAGAACAGCATTCTCGGGCTGAGAACCTCTGGGCTGAACCCGAGCCGCGTGTTTGGAATTAAACACGGAAGTAGATGGCTGATTGGCTCCTCAACTCGCCTCTGGCTGGTGTTGTGTTTTAGCTGTGAATATGGATAAAGTGTGTGCCTGTGAGTGAGCGGAACTGGGGTGAAGGCATGGATTTCTCAGTCTGTCAGGGATGTTTAGGTGTGACTTGTCTGTGTGCTTGCGTGTGTGTCTGTGCATGAGAATCTGGGTGTACCTGTGCATATGTGTGTGTGTGTGTGTGTGTGTGTGAAGATTAACTCCAAGAAGGCAGGGACTGTGCGCCTAGCACTGTCACTGTACAGAGGAGGCGCTCACTATTTGCTGAATGAATGAAGGAATATGTATGAGAGTGTGCATGTGCATGTGCGTGTGTCTGTGTGTGTGAGAGCAGGTTTGGGCTGTCTTTCTGAGACTGAGGGTATGACTGTTGGAGCGAGCATGGGGGTCCTACACCTGACTGTGTGTT
Source organism: Equus przewalskii (assembly GCF_037783145.1). Classification (NCBI taxonomy): domain Eukaryota; kingdom Metazoa; phylum Chordata; class Mammalia; order Perissodactyla; family Equidae; genus Equus; species Equus przewalskii. The sequence continues at coordinate 29,287,994 of NC_091851.1, forward strand.
TAGGTTTCTGTAAGTCTAGAACTTGACTGTGCAGGACAATGGAATTTTCTTGCAGTCCCTGACCCCAGGTGCCCTCCTATCCCCTTCCTTAGGGCTCCCCCTGCAGAGCTGTCCTGCCCACCCGGCTGGAGCCAGCTCCCCATTTCGGACCTTTGCTTCCATGTGTCTTCCGGAGGACACAGATGGCGGGAGCAGGGAATCGGAAGCACTTGGCAATGAAGCAGCAATTCACGCTGCAATTCGTCCGGTATTCATCGCAACAATGCCTGCTCTGATGGGCTCTGCGCGCTGAATGCAGCTTTCAATGTGCAATCCAGCAGGAATTACGGCGCTGCGTGGTCCTCATCACGTCCACTTATTGTCAAGTGCTGCTGAGAATTCTCCCACTCGGGCTGAGGGAACCACTTGTTTTAGCAACTGATTTCCGAAACCTCCTCTGGGTTGGGGTGTCTGCGAAGCTCCTAGTGATGTGTTATTGTTCCTGGTTTGTGTTTTGGACACGAATGTGCTCTGCTGAAGTATGTAAATTGTCATAATGTGAGGAAATGAGATATAAAAATAACTCCGGGGCAGCAAACGCCAGAGGAGCTCTGAGATGGGCACAGCCTTTCCTGGTTCCGCCTGGGGGCCGAGGAGCATCTCTGGCAGGCAGCGCTGGGAGAGAAGACCTGAGATGCTCTGGACGAGTGGCTCTCTGGGCTGGAGGGGGCTGACCACTGCCCACCTTCCTGCAGCTGCCCGATTGGACTTGAGAAGAGCTGGGTGAGCACCTTGCTCAGGAAGGAAGCGAGGGGCTGGATGTTGACTGTCTCCTTCTTTCACTGTCATTTATCCTCTTGGTCAACTGAACCAGAGGACTTGCTCTTGGTGGGGGGAACCTGCTGCCTGCTCACAGAGGGCAAATTTGCATCCTTGTTGGTCCACAGTCTATTTACCATCTATCAGATCTCCCCTATCCCAGTCTGGGCTGTTCACAGGGAACTGACCCGTGCACGCTCCCAGGTCAGCTGGCTTCGGTTGAGTTTGGCCAGTGGGATGTACTGGTGGGGACTGGAGGGCCACAGGAGGGAGGAAGGGGAAGGGGGAGACATCTCGCTCACTCAGGTCGTGTCACCAGGTACAGCTGATCCCCTCTGTAGATCCAGGCCCCATGGTCCTAGCTTCCAGCAGACGACCCTTGCCTCTGGTAATCTCACCCCTCCCTCGGACCCTGGGCCTAGGCATGGTGGTCGTCGCCTGCTGCTGTTTGTCTCTGGGTTGACTCAGTGGCCCCTGTTTGGCTTCTCAGCTCCTCCATCACCTGTGTGACAAGTTCCTTGCATTAAAGTGCCTCTGTTTTAAATGCTCAATGGTTTCTATTTTTTGTTTAGACTCTGACTGATATGCTTGTCAAAGACACGTTGGATCACCAGACCTTTCTCCATTGCCTGTTGTGGGAAAGGATCAAAGGACAATGAGACACAAGGGAAACAGGCCATTTCTCTGTAAGGATGGAACTGAGGGGGAATGAATAACAATAATGAAAATATCTAGCATTTACTGAGTCCCACATGTTGGTCAGTGTGCCCAGCCCTTCATTCTCCTTATATAATTTAATATAGTAACTCTTTGAGGTTGATATTACTATTATTCTCTTCTGTACGAGAAAACTTAGGTTCACAGAAGTAAGGCTGAACCACCTAACAGTGTACGTGTGTGGTTAGGATTGGAACCCAGTAGTTTTATTCCAGGGCCCAATCTTCAAATCATAATGTTCTTCTCCCTTTGTCAGTAGCACCTTCCAAACTGTGGTTGGTGGCGCTATAGTCCTACTTGATGCTGCACAGGAGAAAAAAAAAAAGATTCCATGGTGAAATAAGCTTGGGGAAAGTTGCCTGTTCTATCCCTACCTTATTTTGGAGAATTACAGTGCATATTGTCTTATTAAAAGCTCTGACAAGTCCTGCATCAAAGAAGCACATTTATCTCAATGAACCCAAAATATTCCACCATGGAATTCTTGTGCGTAACACTTTATAGCAACCTGTAGGGGGGGTGGGTGGTCCAGACAACATAGTTTTTGGAAATGTTGTCCTAGAGAGGGAATTAATCTTGAGTATATCCTATATCTATATATATAGTATTGTACGATGATCAGCTGAAAATCTATTTGGGGAGCAGAAGGTCTTAAAATTGCAGATTGAGAAGTGACTTAGAGACGGTCATTTCTGATGCTTTCCCCAGTTCTTGAATTATTCTCTCCTATCCCATCAAGGTGGCCTTTCCCTGGACTCTCCAGGGACTGAGCACCCTCCCTCCCTAGCCATGCAGGCTGATGTTGGAAGTCTTGGAGGCGGAAAGACATTCACCTCTCTGTCACCCCCATCCATGGACCCTCTTCTTTTTCCCACAGGGCGGTTCTTTGACTTTTAGAATGCATCCATATGCACACCTTCTGTCTTACATTTTCAGACTTAAATCGTTTCAGTTCCTGGGTGGGCTTGCTCCCCATTCAGAGTGCCCTCCTTCTTGGAGCTTGGTGCCCAGAGCTGAACCTGCAGAATTGGCTTGGTCCAGCCAGATGCATAGATGAGAATAGAACGCCTGCTTTTTGAACTTTATGTTTCTATTCATATGCATTAATATTAATATCGTGAACACTGTTTTTCAGCCACCAAAGCATGAGATGAGATTGAAGCTATAGACAGCCCAAGCCCCAGTGCGTCCTGTATATTTATATTTAATTTCAAAGAAACTGCTGCCAAGCAATGAATTCCCCATCCTATGCAACTGCAGATGATTTGGGGGCCCTATTGCAGACCAGGCTGGTGTCTCTATCAGGGGCTACTCATTGGTCTGGCGCTTCGTGTGTTATCAGCTCCTGAAGGCTCATTCCCTCATTTCCTCTGGGCTTCACATTGTCCAGAGTCGACATTTTCGTCCAAATCACTGATAAAAATGTTGGGTATGATAAAGCCAATCGTAGAACCCAGGACTCACCCAGAGGCACTGACATTTGTCTAATAGAGAATGACTAGGTTATTAAACTACTTATTGTGTCATACGATCAGTCATTTCTCTAGTCAAGATTTATTAGTCTTGCTCAAAAGACTTTATTTCTCTAACTAAATAAGGATATTTGGAGAAAAGTGGTCCAAAGCCTTTTGGAGCCAAGACCCTATGCCCCAGGACTCATCCTGTCCACATTCTTTCTTCAGCTTATTTTTACCACGTCCATGGCTTCGATTTACATGTGTCGTCCAAATCTTCTATACGCAACACCTACCTGCGAAAACCTCCAAATTCCTCCTGACCACGTAAATGTGGATGCCCCGCAGTCATTTCCAACACGGCATGTCCAAGACTGGACGCACAGTCCTTCCTCCCTAGACGCCCTCCTCCTCCTATATTCCGCAGCTCACACGATGGCAAAACTTTCCATCTGGGGCCCAAGTCATATCTGGATATTGGAAGGCATCCAGTTCGTGGCTAGACGTCAAGATTCTCTCTTAAAACCCTTGCCTTCTCTCTCTTCCGGATACTGTCACTTGGGCGGGGCTGCCATCCTCATTCGCTGAGGTGACGTCAATAGCCTCCTTTCATCTCCCTTCTTCCAACTTTTGCTCCCCCACAAGCCATTCTCACAGAGCACGCAGAGAAATCTTTCTAAAATACATATTTAATCTCTGGTTACTATCTTGCTTATGGCTTTTCACTGGCTCCCTAGAGCTTTCTGGGTAATATATCTACTCTTTAGCTAAGGAGTTTTAGAAGGACTCTTATGACTTGGTCCCTGCATGTCCCTCCAGCCTCATATTTAGCCATTCTACCTCTTGTGCTCTATTCTCCAACCAAGCTGAATTATTGGAGCTCCTGAACATGCTCTGAGGCTCTTGCCACTGGGCCTTTGCATATGCTCTTCTCTCATTTTGTTTTATCAACACCCATGAATCCTTTAGGATTCAGCTCAGATTCTACCCTCTCCTGGAGGGCTTTTCTGACCTTCCAAGCCTGGGTTAGAGGCTCCTCTTTTGTACTCCCAGAGCCCCTTATGCTCAATAAGGAGAGAGAGGATACCAGAAAGACCTTGTTGCCCTTTGGACCAAACAATCAGATTAGAATAGTACTTTAAAGCTCCAGAGGGTTCTGGGGTGCTTTGGGGGGATTTTATGACTTCTATAATGAAATTGGCTCCATCACCCGTGCAGTCTATTACTGACTACATTAAAGTTGGGTGGGACGTGGGGAAGGTATGGTCCATAACAGAAAGGAATTCCTGTTGTTAAACCGCTGACAATTACATGGAGGCCAGAGAATGGGGCAGAGCAACCTTCGCTTTTCCAGCTGAGTCTCTGATGAATGCAGACCGTGTCCTCCCTGGATGGGGCAGAGAGAGTCCATTTTCTTTGGTTTCCCTCCTTTTGTCTCTGCTCTTCTGTGATTCTCTCTATCTCTTGCCTCATTTTTACTCACCTCTAAACTCTAAGTCCCATTCATTTTATTTCAAAGATAAAGAGCTTGGAGAAGGGCTGGGATGTGCATTTTGGGTCTTTTAGGTTCTACTGGTGTGATGGAAACGGCCCCATCAGGTCTAGGTTTACAGCGAGGCACTTACAAGACAGATAAATTTTTTTGTTGATTCATATTGACTCTGGTAGTTATGCTGGCCGATTTTGTCTTTTCTCTTTTCCTTATGAATGACCTTTTATATTTTCTTTCCTTGATAAGGGTCAGGGACTCCAAGGGAATTGGTAAAATCTTCATCCAGGAAGAGGATTAAGGGGCCTCAGAAACCCTGTTCTGTCATTCTAAGAAGAAAAGAAGACAGTGACAACAAGTGTGGTAAAGCTAAAACATTTGCTGCTATTGTATACATTATATATAAAGCTTTGTCATAGACATCCCCACATCTCTACTTCCCTATGATCAAACTGATGCTCAGATGTGGAGTAAATTGCCTAAGGACACAGTGAGCATGCACTAGACACAGAACTGCCACCCAAGGCCCATGCTTAGTCCAAGAAAATTAGTCACTCCTCAGGAGGAATGTGCCCCGCTCTCCAACCAGGGCCATTAGCAACACGTGGTCTGAAAATGCTTTGCAGGGTGTGACAGAGTTACCCCTCAGTGGTACAATGGTGGACAGGGATTCTCAAGCCATGTTGGCCAATAGAAGGGGATGGCGGGTGCTTCCAGCATCTTCATGTCTCCATCTTTGCTGATGGTGATGTCATGGTCACCGTGTGTCTGTGGTGCCTCCACTGAAGCATTCCTTCTTCCCTCACAGACCCACCTGCCTGAGTTTCCTGCTTGGCCTGCTCCATTCTAAATGGGACAGAAAAGCAGAAGATCACAGGTCACATTAGCACAAGGAGGTTCCCATGAACATCTCCTGGCCTGCTCATTACCATATTAATGCTCAGCCTCCCTACTGAGAAGCCAGCAAAGTTAGGGCTCATTTAATTGGAAACCTAAAGGACAGCACCTGCCACAGCCTACACGGGATTTATGCATGTCTGTCTTGATGAGCTTGGAGGGAACGGAATGATTCATGACGAGACCGCCTGCTTTCTGATTTACAGCCCATCATTTCCATGTTGCTGAAGTCAACTGGCACGTGAGGAAGGTCACACTCAACTAGAATCGCGCTCACTAAATCTCTGGGCGCCTGGTCTTCTGGTGAGGCTGTGCCCGATCACAGGCCCCAGGTTCCGAGGACCAGAGGAAATGACAGAGATCTGGGCCAAAGAGCCTCCCCAAGCAGTGGCCAACCCCGGGAGCTTGGGCCTTCTGACTGCACACGCCTGGGAGACTGAGACTCTGAGCCTTTGTTGCGAGCGTGAGATCAGGTGTGAGAAGATACGCTTGTTAGTCCTATAACCTTGGGGAAGCCACCTAACCTTTCCCAGCTCTGGTTTCATCTGTAAAATGGGAATGATAATAATACCAACCTCATGGAGTTGTGAAAATTAAATGAGCTACATTAAGTCTTTAGCACAATGCCTGATATAGAGTAGTGCCTGGCTGACGCTGGTTGTGAGACCAGAGGCTTGTAGCTAAGGGGTCCGTTTTTGGAATTAAGATTACTTGTTGTTATAGGCTGCATGTTTGTGTCCCCACCCCAATTCGTATGCTGAAATTCTCACCCCCACTGGGATGGTATTAGGAAGTGGGGCCTTTGGATATAAGTAGGTCATGAGGGTAGAGCCTTCATGATGTGATTGGTGCCCTTATAAGGACAGACACAGGAGAGCGTGATCTTGCTCTCTCTGCTCTCCGCCATGTGAGGACGCAGTGAGAAGCTGGCTGTCTACAAGCCAGGAAGCAGGCTCTCATCAGAACCTGACCCTGATCTCAGACTTCCCAGCCTCCAGAACTGTGAGAAATGCACTTCTGTTGTCTAAGCCCCCGAGTTTATGCTGTCTTGTTATAGCAGCTCGAACTGACCAAGACATTTGCGTGCAAATCTTGGTTCTGCCACTTAACAGCTGTAAGACCCAGAGAAACATACTCATAGTCTCTGTGTCTCGATGTTGTTATCGGTAATCTGCGGATGATAGTCGGTCATAATGCTCCTGATTCTTGGGCTGTGGTGAGTTTGAGTGAAAGGAGGTAGCTGAGGTAGAGAGCCCAGCATGGTGGGTGGCCTGCTGAGAGCCAGTGAACATTAACTCCATGGAGAAGGTGGTGACGAATCTCTGGTTTTGGCCACAGTCTGAGCAAAATCGTGTTTCACAGCTTGTCTTGCACGAACCGTGGGCTGGCCTGTGGGCTCTCTCCACGTGCATTTGTGCCAACAATCACACTTCTCATCTACAGGATCAAAGATTCCCTCTTGTTTCTTGATGAGCTTTTAGAAACATCTATAGCCTCATTGCTCATTCTATCGGGCCTTCCCATTTTTTCCCCTTCAAAGTTCCCTTCTCAGAATCTACGATGAGCTCGCAAACATCAACTCTTCTTTGAGTTAGGAATTAGGATTTTTCCTCCCTCTGCTAGTTTGAGCTTGAAACATCAAAGTGCGAACAAATGGATTCTTTCTGTGGTGGAGGCTGTGTTGACATCCAGTTGGGCTTTGCCCTCAGACATTTCTGGGACATGTTGTAAAGGAACTATGGGCTCAAGGAACAGCTTGTGGCCCTTACTCACAGCATGGAGCTCTATGTCCTACGGACTGATAACCCTTGGCAGAGCCCCAGGGGCCACCTGTTCTGACCACTGGGCAGCAGCACCATGGCTGAGTCAGCAGCCAGCTCAACACATCCACAGAGTGGACCTGCTCAGGAAACTCGTGCTGAATAGAGAAAATGATGAGCAGGCAGGCAAAAATTAGAGGGTATTTTTCCTCCTTCCTTCCTTCTCTTAAATAGAGTTAATAAGTGATGCCTTTTTTGAGGTATAACATATAGAATCAGCATTTTCTTTATCAAAATCTTATTTTCAACATTAAAAAAATCTCAGTGTGTTGATATCTTTTGGAAAAGTTAGTTGATTTATTTCCAGTGAAGTTTCCTGATTTTCTGTTAAAAAAAAAAAACCCCGTAAACTACTTGTGATGTATTTTATAATCAATTAGTCATAATAGCTAATATGTATTGAGTGCCATCTATGTGTCAAGTCCTGGACTTGGTGCTCGACGTACCATCCCTTTTCATCCTCACAAAGACCTCAGGATGTATGTATTTGTATTACGATGATTGCTCCAGCTGTCCCAACATACGAACTCCAGAATCTCAGCGGCTTAGCACAGTAAAGTTTTATATCTCACTCTTGCACGGTTCCGTGAGGGTTGGGTGGCCCTCCTCCATGCCGCAGTTACACCATCTGGAGCATGTGGTCCCCAAGGTCAACACAGCAGAGGGAGAGAGGACTAGAGACTTTCAGACGATGTGTGTAAGAGTCAGGTTTGGAAGCGGCTGACATCACTTCTACCCACATCCCATGGACTAGAACACAGTTTCATGGCCCAACTGCAGGAAATGTGGAGGACCACGGGGGTGTTTGGTCACTAGCATTATCTGCCACACGCCGTTTCTATTTCATAAGTAAGGAAATGAAGTTTCATAATTTAAGTAAATTGCTGAGTCATGCAGGTGGTGAGAGGAAGAGCCAGCAATTGAGGTCAAGTCTCCCCAACTCAAAGCCGATACACTACACCAGGGGTCAGCAAACTAGGGCTCGTGAGACAAATCCGGCCCGCCACCTGTTTTTGTAAATAAAGTTTTATTGGAATGCAACCATGCACACCCATTTACGTGTTGTCTATGGCTGCTTTTGTGTTACAAAAGCAGTGTTGAATCATTGAGACAGAGACTATATGGCCCACAGGGTCTGAAATGTTTACCATCTGGCTATATATATATATATAATACACACATATATATATATACATATAGCTCATTTTGCATCTCTCTGTCCCAATTGGTAGAAACTGAGAAGTTGGAAGTTCTGACTTTAGGCCTCATCTAGGATTGCCCCCAATAGGCTAGACTCTTATTTCTGCTTTTCTCTACTTTGAGATCCTTCCAGCAAAGTCATCATGGGGAAAAATAGTCTAGACTTGGGTTTGCAAATTATTGGCTAGAGGGGCTGTTCTAGCTGGCGCACTTGCTTTGTTTGAAGGACAGAGTACATGTGTGTGAGTGTTTTAATTGAATTTAAGTGCCTTTAGGCTGGGCATGCTGTGGTAACCACCATTCCCTATTGCCTCACACATGGATGCTTCCTCAATTTATATTTCCTGGCTTGCCCCTACAGGCATTTGAGTCAGTGCATCCTTGACCCAGACTTTTATTCACTCCTTCTGCTGTGAGTCCTGCTGCTTAGAGGGAAGAGCTGCATATCTTTGGAAGCTAGAAAGGTCTGGATCTGGGGTCAGCCTCAGACTCCATCCATCTGCAGCTCAGGGAAGCTGAGAGCAGGGAATCAGGTTGGTTCCTTACTTAAATGCTGTGTGATCCAAGGCAAATAACTTAACTGCTTTGAGGCTTGATTTCCTTATTAGCAAAGAGTAGATAATCATACTGCAATAGGTAGAATTCTAAGATGGTATCCAAGATTCCTGCTTCCTGGTGTATATGCCGTATACCATCCCCTTGAATGTAGGCAGGACCTGTAAATTTCATGGGATGTCACTTCCATGATTATGTTACATTATATGGCAAAAGAAATTTTGCAGATGAAATGATGGTCCCAAATCAGTTGACTTTGTGTTAATAAAAAAGGAGATTATCCTGGGTGGGCCTGACCTAATCAGGTGAGACCTTAAAAAAGATAAGAAGCAGCAGCAGATGCTCTCCTACTGGCCTGGGAGAAAGCAAAAGCTATGTTGTAAACTGCCTGTGGAGGGAAGCACATGACTAGGGCCTGAGGGCAGCCTCTAAGTACTGAAAGTGACCCATAGCCGACAGCCAGCAAGAAGACATGACCTCAATCAGGCAATAGCCAGACTGAATTCTCCCAATAACCTGCATGAGCCTGGAAGAGGACCCAGAGTTCAAGATGAGGCCACTGCCCAGCTAGCCGAGGCCTGGACTCCTGACCCACAAACACTGTAAGATAATACATTTCTGTTGCTTTAAGCTACCCAGTTGGTGGTAATTGATTATGCAATAATAGAAAACCAGTACACATGCTCATCCTGGAGTACAGTCGTGGGCATTAAGACAACACATGCCACATCTCCTAATACAGGGCTTGGCACATTGTAGTATCAATAAAGTCTTAATGAACTGAATTGAATTTGCCAGAGATTTAAGATGCCCAGGAGTTTGACTCCCTAAGGACAGTTCTTCCTTTGGCTGTGGTTGAGGCAATGGCAACTCACACATTCACTCTCTTGGGCCAGGTTCCCTAGAAACAGAGCCTGACACAGACATTCTCTTATAAGTGTTTTGTTAAAAGAATGTCCTATGGGAGAAACTCATGATGAAGGAAGGGGAAGCAGAATTGGCACAGGAGGATGCTAGGCCAAGACATGGGTTTAGCTGGAGACCAGCCTCAGCCTGAACCCATGGGGAGCCCTGGAGCATGCACGGCTCCACAGTTTTCCTACCTTAGGGCATGGGGGCTGGGCTTTTGCATCCCAGGCTCAGTCAGTTATGGGTGGGACCTCCCCTAGTGGGAGAAGGAGGGAGTAAATTCCCAGGCATTTCCGGGTGAGATGCACACTGTCCACCAAGGGCAATTCTCAGAAAAGGGGACAGCTTGGAGCTGCTAGTGATGGGGACAGTGGCCTGGCAAAGGAGATCTGAGTGGGGCACCAACTATACTACTACATTCCCTTTTCTGCTGGTTGGTGGGTCCATTTCTCAGGTTCTATTCTGGGGACTTGACATCCCCTTCCGCCTCTAAGACTTGAAGCAACTGGTGGAAACTTTTCTGTGATGACTTTGACCTTTCAAGTGTATCCACTGTCTCCCACCTCCAACATTCTCAAGAGTTGACCCAGCTCAGCTCTCACTTCACGACCAAAACACCTCTGGTATCCCAGGCCCCAGGTTCCAGGCCCTTAGAGCCATGCTGCTGAAATTGGTTAATTAACGCAATATTTGTGGCACCCTGTTATGGGCCAGCCCCTGTGCCTGGGGAAAGGAGGGTACATTAAGAAACAAGACTCTTCCCTTCCCAGAGTTTGCAGTCTCATAAGAAAGAGAGTCACTGATGAATCAACGGTAAAACTGTCGATGGGGTGTGTTGGACCTTCTTGAGCCTGACATCACATCTCCTCATCCCTCCCCACCCCTCACACCTTTTACTCCACCCACTGCTGCGTGAACCACTTGTGCTCAGGTAAACGCAGTGGCCTCTTGTCTCGGCTGAGCCTCTTGCCATCTGTTATGGGACTGTCCTGTCACTGCTGCGTGGGAGGCCTGTGCGAACCTGCTCAATTTGGAAGCATGGGACTTTTTGGAAGGGCAAAGGAGTTAACACTCCATGGAGCACTTCTGGCCCTTGGAAAACAGGAACCCCCATTTTTGTACTTTGGGTGGAAATTCTGAAAAGCATTCCCCATGGCTCCTTAGAGGGCCCCTGCAGAACTGAGTCCCAGTTGCTCAAGCTCCATAACACGTCTTTGTTCTGTCTTTTCCTTCCTCTTGTTTCATTCTTCCCAGGACCTGACTATTGTTCCTTGGGATCACTTCCCATAGTAAATCATCCGCCTGCTAGCCCTTATCTTAGGCATTGCTTTTAGGGGGAGCTCAGGACATGGCAGGGGCTCTTGGGGCACCTGACATACCACCTGCATGAGCCCAGGGATAGATAGAAAAGCCTCCTAACTAAAATAATATCTAAGCATAGAACTGAAGTATGAGTCTGGGGCAAAGGGTGCTGGTGGTGGAGGGGGAGCTTGTGCTAGGCGGATGGAAAATGCACTTCCTTCTCTCCGGAATCTCTTGCCCCCTCTGCACCTGGTGGTCTCTTGTTCATCCTTCATAACTCAACGTCATCTGTTCTTTAAAGGTTTCCTTCATGTCCCAGACATTTAGTCTTCTATTATAACACTTCCCATAGTGCATTGTAGAAATTCTGAAACTTTGACGCACAGAAGAACTGTCTAGAGATATACTCAAAAATATTCTCAGACCCTGTGTTAGTTTTCTATTGCTGCGTAACAAATGAACCCAATACTTAGTAGCTTAAAACAATGCACATTTATTATCTGATAGTTTCTGTGGGTCAGGAAGCCAGACATGGCTCAGCTGGGCCCTCTGCTTCAGGGTCTCTCAGGAGGTTGCAGTTAAAGTGTTGGCCAGGGCCAAGGTCTCATCTGAAGTCTCGACTGGGGAATAATCTGCTTCCAAACTTACTTACGTGATTGATGGCAGGATTCAGTTCCTTGTGGGATGCTGGGCTGAGTGGGTTAAAGAAGAGGGCGAATTCCAGGAGGCAAGATTCACTGGGAGTCACTTCAGAAGGCGGACTTCCATGGGTCCCACTTACAAAGTCTCAGATTCAAGAAGTCTGAGGTGAAACTTAAGAATCTGCACTTTCTAGCAAGCACTTTAGATAGGTGGTTATCACATCCTGCTGAATATTAGAACTTCCCGGGGAACTTAAAAACATTCCATGCCAAAGCTGCATCCCAGACCAGTTAAATCAGAGTCTCTGGGGATGGAGCCCGGGTACTGGTACTTTGTAAATCCAAGTCATTCCAATGTGCAGCTAAGTTTGATAACTCTGATAGTCTGTTGTATTGACAGCCTTCAGTGAACCATCCCTCCCAGTGTTCATGCCCTTCCCCCGAATCTAGGCTGGGATGTGACTTCCTTAAATCAACAGAATACAGTAGAAGTGACATTGTGCCTAAGCCTTATGAAGTCCTGGACTCCCACTTTGCATGCTTGGGAGCCCTGAACTACCACATAAGAAGTCCAGCTACCCTCTGGGGAGACAAAGAGGGGAGACCGTGCGGACAGGGAGAGATCCTGCAAATGCATGGTTGTTGTATCAAGCTATTACGCTTTGGGGGTTGTTTTGCAGCAATTTCTGTCTTGGGAACCGATCTAATTTTTTCTGACAACTCTGCAATCCGGCCTGGACTTGGCTGGGCAGCTCCTGACAGTGGTCACCGTGTGGCTACATGCCACATTTTGGTTGGGCTCGCTCAGCTGGGATGCTGGGACTGCTGGGCCCCTCTCTCTCCATGTAGCTTCAGAGCCCCTCAGGGTGTGAAAGCAGAAACAACTCTGTCTTGTGGAGGCCCGGACCTGGCCCTGTATCACTCCCACTGGAAGGCGTGGTTCCCGGGGGGCAACCGACGTAGCAGCTACCACAGGAACCGGTGCCGCTCAAACTTTCACGTGCACCTGAATCACCCAGGGACCTCGTGAAAAAGAAGATTCTGATTCAGTGTGTCCAGGGCAGAGCGAGAGAATCTGCCTTTCTAAGAAGCTCCTGTGTGAGGCTGATGCTTCTGGTTCCTGGATCACACCTTGAGAATCAAGAGGCTAGAGGATTTTAGTATTCACGGTCCACAGAAGATACTTTGAGAAACAGTGCTATGTTGTAATGATCTGTTTATGTTTATTTCTTCATCTACGGATTTTTAAACTTCTTTATCTTGTGAACATCTTGACACAGAGAGTTTTGCAGTAATTTGAGAGAGTTTGCAGACTTCCCTCCAACCCTACCTGCCAGGAAGCCTTCTATGGAGCCTGTAGGTAAAGAATGCCTGCATCGGACCAGAAGCTCCTTAGTCTATGTTATTATTTGGCCGTGACATACAGTAGGGGCTTAATATATGTTTGCTAAAAATAAATGCGTGAACAATTGGCTACAAAGTTGGCGTATTTGGGATATATGGTATATTTACACATATATACACATACACAATGTATATAGTATATATAGTATTATATACACACATACATACTTGTTTTCAATTTGACCCAGAGAGAAGGGCCTTATTGCTAACTGATCGCTGATCAGAGCTCACTCACCTCAACCCCCCTGCTTTTTGACCCCTGCAAACTGAGTGAAGGGAAAGTGATCAACCGGCCAGTTCGCCTGGGACTAAGGGGTTTCTCAGACGTGGGACATCCAGTGCTAAAGCTGGGACAGTCCCGGGCGAACCGGGATGAGTTCACTCTGAGTGAAGGTGAGGATAAGGCACTCTGAACTCCCCTAAGATCCAGGCACCTGGGACACTGACTCTTGCCCCTGTGGCCAGTATTTTCTGCCACATCAGCACCGTTCGTACATTTTCAAAAGCCCATCTGTGCCCGCAAAGGAGTGACTTCCTGTGTGCACTGGCAGCCCTGGGGAGGCTGGGTCTCAGAGAGCCCGTTTTGGATTATAAGCCTTTGAAGACATCTGCAGGGAGGGGATAATTCATTCCAGAAAAACTGCTCTCTTTGCCATGCAAACCAGAGACCAGGAATGAAAATGAGATTTCTAATTACACGGGGCGTTTTCAGAGCCACCTGCCGGCAGCAGCGTCTCGCTGAGTTACTTCCATGGAGAGGTGCTGGGGAGCGGGCCTGGCCTCTGAGGTCGGGCTGCTGGGAGGCCTCGGTGGGCTCCCTGAGCCAGGGCACCAGCCGCTGCCTTCAAAGTGCTCTTGCGGCTGTGTCCAGCTGGGCCTGTGGGGAATTGATGCCAGCCCGCTCTTCTCTGAACTCAGCAGCAGCGCCCTCCCGCTGCTCAGAAAGGCCTCGACTTGGGACTAGTCTTACATTTTGTCTCTCATGTTCACAAGCTCCTGATCTGTGCAGGTCTCCTCACCACCGGGCTGAGGGAGAGACTGGGTTCCAAACAATGAGTACTGAGGAGCTTCTCAGAAGCACCTGCTCCCACCCTCTTCCTGGCAGACTCACTCATGCTGCACGTTCACATTCAGGCTCAGCTCTCAGCTCCCCTGTGTCTCAGGCTGCCTTCCCCAGGAGATGCTGAGATGCAGGTTGGGATGCAAGGTGTTTGTTTGGGATCAGCAGAGTGACAGCAGGACTGGGCAGAAGGAAAAGTCAACTTGGGGTGCAGGTCCAACAGAGGCTGGGCCAACCCAGAAGAGGGCTCTGGAATGAGCATTGCCCATTGAAGTTGTCCTGGGTTAAATAGAAATGGCTGAGCCTTTATAATCTTGCTTTGCTCAGTCACGGTATACGGGCTTCCCCAGGAAAGATGTGATCTTGGATAAGGTCGTCCCACGCAGCTGAGATAGAAACTGAAGGAGCTGACCACTGGAGTTTGGCCCTTGACTGCGCCCCTGCAGAGAGGCAGTGAGTAAGTCACTTGAAGGGCTTCTGGGCAGCACACCTTGGCACCTCCCACAGCCTGTTTATTAGGTCTTTGACCTTAGGAATCTAATTAACCTCTGAGCCCTAGTTTTCCTGTATATGAATGGGGATAATATCATAAATATCTAACAGGGTTTTAAAAAATTTTTTAATGGAAAATATCAAACAGATACTTACGCAAAAGTAACGAGCTTAGCATAATGAACTTCCATGTACCCATCACCCAGTTTCAACAATTATGAACTCATGGCGCTCTTGTTCCAACTGTACCTTACCACTACTCCTGGGTTGTTATGAAGCCAATTTCAGATTCATAAACATTGTGTTTTGTCCATTATCATTTTATATGTATTTCTGGAAGATAGGTGTTTAAAAAAAAATAACCACAATTAGCCTACCAGTGTTTTTGGCAGACTAAATGAGCTAATACAAAGGCATTTGCTGCAGCATCTGGCACATAATGTTAGCCACATCAAAACACAGCCTCTCTGGAGATGACACATGAGAAAAGGGAAAAGGATACTTAATTCTATCTGGTGTACAAGTTCAAATATGTGGCGTGGATGCTACTGTCCTCCATCCTTTGCCCATAAGAGACCTCACTAGTCAATCACGGAGCTAGTGAGCAACACAGTGTTCCAGGCAGCCACTGCCCTTCAATTGGACTTACCCATGAGATGGAAACAATTTGCCAACATCACCTTGATAGTCTGAATGTGCCCCTCTCAACTGGACTGATGGCTACATCCAGGCCTCCTGCCCTCTGGCCCATCTGATAGCTGCCACCCCAGCTGCATGGTTCAGGGTCTGCTCTTGCTCACAGTGATTCTGTACATCAGCTGCCCATAGGCCCCCTTTGCCATTTGCAATGTGGAGGTGGCAGGAGGGTAGCACTGCTCAGACTTCAACCGGGAAAAACCAGTAGGAGAAGCAGCCCCTAGACTTCTGAGAGTTGCTCCACCCTGGCATTTCAACATCTGCCTCTGTAGCGTGGTTCTCTTCGCTCTTTGCTTTCTTCTGCTTCTTCCATGACTTGACCAGATCCTCCCTAGGCTTTTTAAATGCCTGTTCTTCATCTCCTCCAGCCTTCCTAACTTTGTCACACTCTCTCTAGATGACATAGGCATGTTTCCAGTAGGGAAAAGTGTCAGGCTGACACTGTGCACAACATGTGCGCACGACTTCACGACAATTTCCTGTTGATTTCCTCCCGTCTGCCTCACACAGTGCTGTCAGTTAGTTATTGTCCTTCTTAGTTTACAGATGTGGAAACCAAGACCCAAAGGAGCTCATGATATCTTCCTCTATATTAAACATCTTAGACAGGAGGCCAAAGGGCAGATTGAGAGTCCTGGCTCTGAGTGACGTTGATGCTTCCCAGCCCTGGGTGTGCTTTAAGCTGTGGAATCCTTTCTTTAAATGAAGCTTTATATTAATGCCCATTATCTAAATTTCTGGATGATTTGAGATGGGAGGGTATGGTGTTCTGTCTCTCATTAGTGTGTGGTGGGGAAAAGGGAAGTTTGGTTCATGGAATCCCTAGGACTTTGGGGAGCCCAATTTAAAAACCACCACGTTATACAAGCAGACCTAGGGTATAATTTTGCTAGCCTTGGGTATAATTCCACTCTTGAGAGTTTTGATAGAATGTCTAGGGAATCACTGGTTATGGGATACTGTATTTTCAAACCCACACTTTCTCCCCTTTGGAAATGTGAGGCTTGCTGCTTGCTGTGAGCAGCTGTGAGGGTGACTGTGCTAGCTCCTGGGGTCAGAGCTGAGCCAGGCTTAGACCGGCCAGAACTGTGCCAACCTCATTGTGCCTGGCTTCAGCCAAGAGAGGAATGAGGAAAGGGGACTCCGAGCCTTCACTGAGAAGCCTTGAGCTAAGGCCTTTACCCAAATAAGGCTGATAATAATTGTAGTGGCAGCAACAATAGTAATTCTTGAATATTTCCTTTCTCTGTGTTAAGCACTATGCAAAACAGATACACAATTTAATTCCCACAACAACTCAAGGTAAGTATTTTATTTCATTTTTACAAATTAGTAGGAACACCGAGGCCACACCACTGGCAAGTGGTTAAGCTGGGATTCAAACCCAGACTTCCCCAGCTCTAGATCTCGCTCTTACGAACTCATCCATCCTGACTTTCCAGGCTGCTCTTCCAGGTAATCCTTCCCACAGCCTTTGAGATGGGCATTTTCGCTTCCATTTGCTCAAGGTCATCCATGCAGGAAGGGGAAGCGCCTCAACACAGGTGCATCTGATTCCAAATTGCGACCTTGGTTGCCTCCAGAGAGCAGGACAGTACAATGAGCAGGAGCCGCTGCTTCTGGGAAAGTCACCTTTATGTGGTGGCTCTGGTTTACTCCCTAAATACTAGTAAGAATAGCGTCTTTCTAGAAGCTGAGGTAACCTCTGTTCTGCCATTTTTATTTGGTAAAACAATGCATGTATGTACATATGTATGTAAAACACACTGGATTAGGAAAAGTTCTGTTTGTCTCTCTATTTTTATAGACTAATAACATGGCCAGTCCTCTGGTGAGACTGGGCAAAAGAAAAAGAAAGAAGGTAAACTTAACAATATTGAAAATGAAAAGAGTGTAGAGCTACAGCTAAAAGAGGGCTGTATACCCATATATATATTAAATGTGTATATTAAACATATATATGAAATATATAGATTATGAAATATATATACAAACATGAACAGGAATCATAAACATGAAAATAATGAGAATAATATTATGTCAATCAATTTGAAAATTTAGATAAAATGGGCAATTTTCTCAAAAATTATAAATGACCTAGATTATCTCCAGAAGAAATACAAAATATGAATAAACCCATGTTCGTTAAATAAATTATATCAGTAATGAAAAAATACCTTCCCACAAAAGCATTAGACACAGATGGTTTTATGCATCTTTTACCAAAACTTCAATAAACAGTCATTTCAGAGAATATAGAAAAGTGGAAAGTTCTCCAACTTGGTAAATGTTTCAAATTAACCTTGATATCAAAATGGAAAAAGACAGCTAAATAGAAGAATTGTAAGTCAATCTCGCTTATGAAGATAGGTGAGCAAAAGCTAAGTAAAATGTTAACAGGCTGATCCAGCCAAATGACAGCAGCAGCAACAAGAACAACACAACCAGACCATGACCATGTGCTGTTGATCCTAGGAATTCAAAGATGGCTTAACCTCAGAAAATCTACTAATGCAATTCATACTGTTATCAGACCAAAGAGCAAAGACCATAAGCTCATTAAAATATATGCAGAAAAAGAATCAGAGAGATCTGGTTTCCTACTCCCTCCTTTTGAAAGCAGCCCTAAACAGCACAGAGAACAATAAACAGAAGCCCAAGCTTTCTTTGCTGAAAGTGGGAGGGATCTGTAACCTTTTTTTTTTTTAGGAAGATTAGCCCTGAGCTAACATCTGCCACCAATCCTCCTCTTTTTGCTGAGGAAGACTGGCTCTGAGCTAATGTCCATGCCCATCTTCCTCTACTTTATATGTGGGATGCCTGCCACAGCATGGCTTGATAAGCAGTGCATAGTTCTACACCCAGGATCCGAACCAGTGAACCCCGGGCCGCTGAAGTGGAACATGCGAACTTAACCACTGTGCCACCGGGCTGGCCCTGGGATCTGTAATCTTGAACCATACAGAGTGACGAAATGTGGACTGAGATACAGTGAACAACTCAGCCAAGCAGAGGAAAGCCCAGTGTGGATTCCTGTGGAAGGAAGACGCACATGAAAAGTCAGCAGGATTACTATATGTTATTTGTGGAAATATACGTATGTAGTATGTTTTCTGCTGACAGGAATACATACACAGGTAGTAAAAACATACAAACGGGGGGCCGGCTCTGTGGCTGAGTGGTTAAGTTCACGTGCTTCACTGCAGCGGCCCAGGGTTCGGATCCTGGGCGCGGACATGGCACCGCTCGTTAGGCCACATTGAGGCGGCATTCCACATCCCACAACTAGAAGGACGTGCAATCAAGATATACAACTGTGTACAGGGAGGGTTTGGGGAGATAAAGCAGAAAAGAAAAATATTGGCAACAGTTGTTAGCCCAGGTGCCAATCTTTAAGAAAAAACCAAACCAAAACAAAACAAAACATAAAAACGTGGATGAAAAGACAGCACTCCAACTTCAGGGTACTGGTGAGTTTCGAGGCATGAAGAGAGAAAAGCGATGTTGTGGAATAAGGAGTTTCTCATTTTTATCTGGAATGTTTTATTTCTTAAAAAATTTTGAAGCCAGTATGACAAAATAGTATTTGTTAAATCTGAGTGGTGGGTATGTAGTTTTGTTATATTATTCCTTGTACTTATATAAATATTTGAAACATTTCAAAGCCAAATTAATTAACTTTCAAGTAACACATCCTCATAGTAAAAATTTACTAAGAAAAGCACAAAGCTGAAATTAAAGATTTCCTCTACTCATAGGTATCCCATATAGCCATATATAGTATGTACTCAATTTAACAACAATACTATACTTTGTGATATTGATGTCTCAATAATAAGAAATCAACATAGAATTAATATAAGAGTGGTTAAGAGTTTAGTTTCTGGAGTC
The DNA here is from genome assembly GCF_037783145.1 of Equus przewalskii. Classification (NCBI taxonomy): domain Eukaryota; kingdom Metazoa; phylum Chordata; class Mammalia; order Perissodactyla; family Equidae; genus Equus; species Equus przewalskii. The sequence goes on from NC_091851.1 coordinate 29,307,319, forward strand.
AAATAGCCTGGGTTTAAAAATCCATCACTGACATTTACTAGATTTGAGTCCTCTCTGATCCTCAGTTTTCCCATCTGTAAAACAGGAATAATAATAATATTCATTATTATATAGATTCAATAATTCAATAAAGCACATAGCCTGACACACTGTAGTAAGAACTCAATATAAGATAGCTATCATTATTGCCATGCCAACTTGTGCCATCTTTGGTGTAAGGCATAGTACAGATACTTTGAAAGAAAGCAGAGCTTTAGCAGTGTCTGGGCAGGGGAGTATGACAGGCCAGACTGAAGCGGTCCTTAATACAGAGAAATCACAGTCCTGATTGGACTTAAGTCCTGTGGATCAGCCGTCAGCTCTCGATGAGGTCTAAGTGCTGGGGCTCAGTAAGTAAAGAGGGTGCTGGTGACCTGCCATAGGACACCCATGCATCATTCCGTGATTGATACTCCTCGGAGAAGGCTCTTGTGACCCATCAGGGGAGGCTGAGTTTTCTAAAAGGCGAGAGACAGGCTGGGGATAATCTTTTAGAATGAATCTCATTCACCTGTCACACAGAGTAAAGTTCTCGAAGGCATTAGCACTGTCAATACGCGGCTTTGCTGGTATGGGAGACTGATCTGCCCTCCTTGAGGGGTGATGCGCTGTAGATTGAGTGAGAGAGAGGAGGAGGAAGAGGGCCTGGTGTGTGTCCCCTGGAGGGCTCCAGTGCCTGGTTTTTCCCAGCAATGTTCTCTGAGTCACTGTTTACTAGAGAGTCTTCCTTGGTCTGGCCTTAGGAATATCGCTGCGTCTGCAGCACTCAACGTAGCGGCAAATGCAGTCTTGGGCCCCTGCGCCGTGTCTGGAATGAAGATGGGTCTTTGGCAAACTCCAGACCTGGCATTTAGGATGGGTGAGGAAGAGATATCATAGGTCTTAGGAGATTCAAGAACCTCACTCTAGGAAGAAGCTAGAGCTCCTAATGTTCTGGTTACTGCCTGCGCTGGGCATTGTCGGAACACTCCAAAACTTTCTAAACAAATAAACATTATTTAATTGTCTTCAAAGGTAATCATGTTTTTAATTAATAAGCTTCTTTATGCTGCTTAAATTCCCTTTATGTGTATTATTTCAATATACACACCTTCCGAGGAGGCAAGAGGTGGCATTAAGAGGTCTGTTTTACTCATGGAGAAAGGGACAGAGAGAGCAAGTCCATCATTTGCCCAGGTGTAGACAACTGGTGGCCAGGTTTGAGCCAGAGACCTCAGTTTTGCCTCAAATCTCCCTTGTCTCATGTAATGTATATGACAGCCTCTCTTATGTAGGTAATAATTTCTAATAATTCCTGAGCAGTTAAAGTAGCTGAGTACATGAAACTCATAGAGTTCCTTTTAGGAAACACCTTATTAGGGGCCCATGACCTTCTACTCTACAAACAATTCAAATGACTTTGGTTTCTTATTTCCTATGAGAAGCCCAGGTAGGAAAGGAAGGTAACGAGAACCTTCCTTCCCCACACAGCTGAAAAGCGTGGTATATCACTAGCTTCTCAAGAAGCACACGAAGAGGGTCTTAGTCTGGGATTTCACAGGATCCGTGCAGCCTCTCTACCTCCCCTGTTCCCTCTCTATGCCATGAAGTGGGAAGAGTCAGGTGCGCCTGAGTTTGCATTCCAGCACAGCCATAGCCTTGTTTACGGCCTTAAACAAAGTCCTTATTCTCCTGGGACATCAGTTTACTTCTTTATAACGTGTAGGTAATGCTATCTTGCTCAGGGTCGATGTAAGAATTCAAGATAATGGGTAGGGAGGGGGAAAAAGCCTCTCTCCCTCTCGTTGTTCTGTCTGTCTTCTCCACATCTTTTGAAAATCTTCTCAGTTCAGAATCTTTTCCCAGCCTCTCCTTCTCCTTTCCCCGTGACGCCTGCTCGGTCTGATAAGTTCTTGAAGAATTCATCCATCAGCAGCAAAATTCTTTGATAAGCAACTTGGGATTGACAGAGGTACCGAGGAGACTCCCCCAGGCACGAGCTTCAAGAACAACAGAGCTTCATTTTGCTCCCTGCTGGGAGGAGTGGGCTGCACAAGCTGAAGGCAGGAATGAGGTTGCCTGGGGTCACAGAGTAGTTTTGAAGGGACTACAGCCATGGTCAGGTGGAGAGAAGAGAAAGACCAGGCAGTAGGCAGAAGAAAGGGACATGGTGCGTTGGGATTGGGGTGTTGGGGAGAAGAAGTGGGAATTTGTTCAAGTTTCGCTTTATGGAGAACAATGTGACGCTTTCCCTCCCAGCCTCTTAGGAAATCTTCAGTAGGATACCAATTTCCCCCTAATGTGTTGTGCACCTGGATCTTTCACAGGGGGCAGCTGACGAAGTGCTATGATGGCCTTGAGGTGGCTGAGTGGAAACCAAAGGAAACCCAAAACAGACCCACCACGTCTGGCTCACCCAAGTGCATGGCATACAGTAAGTGCTCAGTAAATAAAGGTGTTATGAGTAGCTATAGTTATAATTCCATCCCGGCTCCTCTTTCTCTTTTACACTAAGATCTTCAAGATCTCGGGGGAATGCACCTGCTTTATTCACTTCTGGATTCATACCTGTGGCAGAATGCCTGTCCCACAGCTGAGTTCCAATAAATATTCATTTTTGTGATTTCTATGATTCATATTAATGATAAATAATTGTTTTTATGATTCATGGAATCTCTGTGGCCAACAACGTTCTGTTCTAGGCTCTCTTCTGCTCCTACACCACACCCGTCTGTCCTCAGAAAGCAGACCCATTCTGGGCTTTAGCTCTCACCTCCATCTAGTGGGTACCAGATGTGGAAATCCCTTCCTGGCTCCTTTCAGTTCCAGTCTTATACCTCTCATGTTGGGTTAAGTCATTTGGAATTGATAGTATTTGACTACTTTTGACTTACAAAACAGCAGTTTCATAAGTTGCAAGCTACTACTCCTTGAATTCCCACTCAAGTGTAATTGTCCTCAACACTACACACCCACCCTGAGCTCATAGTCACCTCTGCCCATTAACTGCTGCTCTTCCTGACGCTGATTCATGGAAAATGCTTTTAGAATGGGAAGGCGTTATTCTATACAATAGCATATTTTCACCAATGGGATCCAGAAAGGGTAAGTGACTTGCCCAAGGTCACACAGCAAAACGGTAGCAGAGGCAGAATGTAACCTCAGTCTGCAGTCTCCTGTTCTAGTTCTAGGCTGTCAAGGGCTGGGATTCTCCAGGTTTGCAAGGCTGGAATCCCCAGACTCCTCTTCCCTCTCACTTTCTGGCCATATTTAATTAGCCGTCGAGTCCAGGAGCATCTTCCTTCCGAGTATCTTCTGTATTTACACAGACCTTCCTCAATGCAAGGATGCCATGTCAGTGCAGGCCGACCTCATCTCTCACTTGAGTTCCTGCAGGAGAAGTTCATTGTCAAGGCTCTCTCCTGCTTTTTTACATAACGCCTTCCTAAAGGCATATTTGAAAGTTTCGAAAGTCACCCAATAGATTTATAAGTTTAAGTGGTGTTTGGTCCCAGAAAGAAAAATGCGTTCTAAAATTTAAAATAATATTGTATCATTTAGGTGCAATGTTTGACTATATATGTTCTAGGATTTTTAATTTTTTTTGTTCAATAGTTTGACTTACAGAAAAATGCAAAAATAAGACAGTGAATTCCTATCTACCTTCGCTCATATTTCCCCAAATGTTAGTATCTTTCATATTTGCTTTATCATTTTCTGTTTTTATACATTTTTATTATTTGTTTATGAACCATTTTCAGAGTAAAATGTGGACATGGTGGTCCTTTACCTCTAGATATATTAGTTTTCATTTCCTAAAAAGAAGGACATTCTCTTACATTACCACAGAAACATTATCCAAATAAGGAAATTAGCTGGCATTAATACAGTACAATTAAATACTCTACAGATCTTATTCAAATTTTGCCACTTATCACTCCAATGTCCTTTATAGCCAAAAAAAAAAATGTTCTCATCCAGGATCCAAACAAAGATAGTTCATTGCATTTCATTGTCATGTTGTTTAGTCTTTTTTGATCTGGAATAGGTCCTCATTTTTTCTTCGTCTTTGACTGACCTTGACATTTTTGAAGAGAGGGCATTTATTTTGTAGGATGTCCCTCAACTTATGTTTGTCTAATACAGCCTCATGACTCTTATTAGTTTCTTTAATTTGTATGAGTTTCTTTAATTTTTAAATGAGTTAATATTTTATAAATTGCTTAAAGCAGTGCCTAGCACATAGTCAGCTCTAAATGAATATTTGTTAAATACATTCCGATCGTTTCCTTCACGGCTGAATAAACCGTTGAACAATTGAAGAACCATGAGTACTTGAGATGGACCATCTGCCACTTTGGGGATGCCTAGATATTTCTTTTTGTTCAATTGCTTCCCCTTTCTGAAACCTGTGTTTCTTGTGGTTAATATCAACATTTACATTTTCCCATTTTCAGCAGTCAGTACAACATAACATATCAGTATAAAGTAATAAAAAGAAAGCAAAATAAACCATTAGATTGTTACATGGATCCTGGCATATGGATGAAGATGCCAAGGCTGCCCAAGCTGCAAGGGTTGGTCACTGGGCAGCGCCACCTTATTCCTGGTGCTCAAGAATCCAGAAGTGGTGTCTGAAACGTGGTTAGGAATGTGCAGTCGGATGGACTAAAAATATGAGTTGCCCAAATATCTTAGGAATAAAAGTTGAAGATTTTCCGCAAATGGCAACAGGGTTGGTATGGGGTTCAATGAGATAATTTAATGTTCATCACGGAGCAACCTTTCACTAAATATTTTTTGTTTGTTGAATTTCCTATTACTCCTTTCTAGCACAAACTGTGTGGGTCAGCAGCCTGGACTCCTCACACCCTCCTGCGAATGTGACGCATCGTGTCCCTGCTTCTGGGCTTTTGTCCCCCTGGCACCATCTGGATGGCCCCTCCCCTCCACCTGCTCTCCTGCCCTGGTGTTCTTACAGCCCAGAGTAGCCCCAGCTCGCCCGGATCCTTCTCTCTCCCACATCTGCTTCTTCCTTCTCAGCCCCCTGCAGCATTTCCACTCTGCATCGCTCAGCCTGGGACTAAACAGAAGATGGATTTTGTTCTGAATTAGCTGTTCTCTTTCTCAAGCCCTACTCCCCTAGACAGACTGGGAAGTCTAATTATGCTAATTGGAGGTAGATTTAAATTTTAAAAAGTTGAATTTCCTTGACAATTTTAATTTCAAGATACTGTATTTAAAGATGGAGCATGAATCAAGTTGTTTTTTCCTCATTTCCTTAAACATGGGCCCCATAATAAGAGCTAATATTTATTCAAAGATTACTTCTGACTACTTGCCAATTACTTTGTTAGGTAATTGACATGCGTTATTTCATTTAATCCCCATAGGAACTCTATGAGTTGGCTGCTGGCTACCGTAAATATTCCCATTTTATGGAGGAGGAAGCTGAGGCTCAGAGGGGTTAAGCAACTTGTCCAGGGCCACATAGTGATTGAGTAGTAGAGTTAGAGTTTGATTCTAATCATCCTGACTTCAGAACCTGTGCCAGTAGCCACTATGTTATCTATCTCCATCATCATCGAAAATATGAAAGAGCATTTCTGATGGAAACAGAGGAAAATGGTAGATGTATTTAGAATAAACTAACATTTGTTGATTACCTATTGGGTGCTAGACACTGTTAGACCATTTGATATATTTATCTCAGATAATCTTCAGCACAACCCTGGAAGGGAAGCAGTACTATCATCTCTATTTCACGAATGAGGAAATCGAGGAACAGAGAGGTCAAGTGACTTACTCAAGGATACACAGCTCAGAGGTGATAGATGTTTCTAGTACATTGAGCTAAGTTCAGTAACACAAAGACCCAATTCTTTCTCCTTGTCTTGCAACGATACCTCTACTGTCAAATCGACTTTAACTCCACAGTGCAATTATTCTTGCACTGAATCCCCCTTGCCTCATGGTGCCTTTTAGCTTCAGTGTCCCCTAGAAGATGCTCCCAGGAGAGGCTTCTGGGAAAGTCAGTGGATGAAGCAGGAGGATGAGTGTTCCAGCCCTACCCTCTCTTCCGTCTGGCCCTTCCCAATGGAAGTCCGTGGTTAAGACGGCTCACCGGGGCTCGCTGCAGTCTTCCCGGAAACTAATGCCCTGCTGAGAGGTGATAGAGAGCTCTGTGGCCTGCCTGGCTGAGGTATTGGAGAAAGATCCATCACCCCTGAGTGATCAGTGACCCACAGGTACGGCGCGTGGAACCTAATGACCAGTCACTCAATTACGGGCTCAGTGACATGTTTATAAGTGTGAACTTTCGAGTGCTATTAGGGAGCAGACAGATGAACTATAGCTGTGCCTGCAGGGCAGAGCTCACCCAGCCCAAACGCCTCTGTGGACCCATTACCCAGTAATTAGGGGGATTTTTAAGTAGGAAGCAAGGAATTAAATTATTGCCTAGACTATTGCTTCGCTTGTCACAGTGGAAAGTGCTGCTTTGGGGAAAGAAGGAAAGAAGGAAGGATGGAGGAAAAACAGGAAGGGGGAGAGGGAGCAAGAGAGAAAGGGAGTGGAGGAGAATGGAGGGTCTGGAAAATCGAGGTTTGAGATGAGAGCTCCGTTAATTTTTTCATTTGATGACCAACAGGTTACAGGAAGTTGCCAAGGATGGCCAATGAGAGATGCGGACAGGTCCGGAGTCTGGACCTACAGCTGTAGTTCTGCTGAGATACTGCACCCACAGCATCTCCGTGGGCCATGGTAGCTCACAGGAAAGAGGAAGATAATAATACAAGAATAGTTACCAGTGATTAATTGTGTACTAGGAGCGAGGAGCTTTGCTCAGCATAGTGAGTGCATCGGCTCAGCTGATCCTCTCCACCATGGATGAGATGGCTACCACAGTGGTCCCCACCCATCAGATGAGGACGCTGGAGCACCTCTATGTAACTAAGTGACGGAGCTAGGTGACCTACTGAATGCCAAGACCCGGGATCTTCCTCCCCACGCAGCTCTGTGAGGTCTTCACGATCCTGGATGGCACCAGACCCGCCTCTTCTGCAGAGTCAGAGGATGCTCTGGACTGATGCTGCTGGCTCCAGATGCCCCTGCTCCAGCTCGCGTCTCAATTCCACCCCTTACTTCCTCTCTGGAGCAAAATTGGCCACTGCTGTGTGTGTATGTTTAACTTTAACTCTTATTATGAAAAATATTAAGCAGAAATCAGGTAGACAGGATTGATAACAGTCCTCCATACTCTCTTCTCCCAGCTTAAAAAAAAATTAACTGGTGACCAATCCTGTTTTTCCGTATCCTCCACACACTTCTTCTCTTCCCCCCTGTATTATTTTGAAGCAAACCCAAAATATCATCATTTCATCTCTAAATGTTTCAGTATGCACTTCTATAATACAGAGATTTTTTAAAAACAAGCAAAATACTTTGATCATATCCCAAAATATTAATAATAATTGTTATCCAATCTGTTCAAGTTTCCCAATTTTATTTTATTATTTAAAAAATAATTTCTTTGTTTGGATGAGGATGCAAATACAGTCTATCTATTGCAGTCGGTTCATAGGCATTTTAAGTCTCTTTTAATCTACTTTTTTCCCTGGACATTTACTTCTTGAAGAAACTGCCTTTTTTGTCTTAAAGAATTCCCCGAATTCTGCATTTTGCTGATTGCATTTTAGCGGTGTGTTTGAACGTATTCCTTCACCCCTGGTATTTCCTGTAAATTTCTAGTTCTATCTGGAGTTTTGATCAGATTCAGGTTTAGTCTTTGGCAAGAATACTTCATACTTCATGGTGCCCGTCGTTTACTGCTATCAGGAAGTCTGGTTGACGTCCTTCTGCTGGTGGCAACCACTGATGGTCATTTTGATCCCATTATTCCGGTTTCATTCGTTCCCTGAGTTGCTTTTTAAAGAAAAGCTTTTCTCATCAACTATTTGTCATCCTGAGAAATAGTTTATACAGGAAAGACAAGGTAATGTGCAATTCTTTCCCTTTATTTTCTGTTTTTCAAAATAGCGAATTGGTTCTTCAGTATTTGACGTAGGACATCAATAAGCTTATTCTGTCATTACTATCAGTTCATCAGCTATTACTATCATTAATCCATTTACTCATGGATTTTGAAGTATTTGATGGGTTTCAATCCGTCACAGTTGTCTCTTATTGTGATCCAGATTCTTCTGTGTGTGGCCAGCAGGAGACTCTTTAAGTTGGTCCCTGAGACCTTTTGACGTCACCACGTGGTTTTCCATAGCTTGCCCTCTGGTTTGACGATGTTCCAGACTCATCGTGTATGTTTTCTCTTCCAAACCTAGACTCAACCCTTGTTTCTTTCAGTAAGAATGACATTTAGATACCACAATTTGGGTTTTGGGGTGCTCGTTGCTACTGAGTTCATCTTTGTTTCTACGGCTTTTCAGTGGATACCAATCGGACAAACATATTTTGTTTAAAAGAGAAAATGCATCTTGAGTTTATAGTGAAACTTCAATTAAGAAACGGCATTGTTTTTACTTACCTTCTTTGATCTTACATATATATTTCCTGTTTCTCCTGTTGAATAATACTCCAATTCCCAAAGGAACTACATTTGTTTTATGCCACCCTCCCCACTCACCTGTCTCAGAGTAACAATACCAACGTGACCACCAACGATGATCACCGAAAACAGCTTCGTTTTTTTTTCTTAAGTTCATTTCGTCAGGGTATAATCCCGGGGGATGAATAGTCAGATGACTGGATCTTCAAATCACCTGACATAGTTCTATCCATGTGATTGGACCATTAGCTCAATAGGTAGATTTATTCACTTATTTAATTTTAGTTTGATTTTATAGGGATTGCCTTTTAAAATGGTAATTATAAAAATCACAATTTAACATGTAAATAATACACATTAATCTATAAAATTATTTTATAACTGTGTAAAATGTGTACACGGTTCCTGGTCAAACCCACAAAACAGCATTTGTGCACTGACCCCCCGCAGTATTAAGCTCCAGTTACCCGCCGTGGAAACTTACTTGAAAACACGCTTATTGCATGTGCTTTCCCTCCCTCATCTCACTTCCTCATAGCCTGAATAGTTTTCTGGGATTACCTCTCAAATAAATGACTTGTACTCAAATCTGTCTCTTGGTCTGCTTGTGGGGTTAACCCAAATCAAGGCACACACTTATCTCCACCCTACTTTTCATGTTAAATATATCCCGAAGATTGACGTTTCCGTTTTTCTGGTGATCACTCTATGCCTGCTGCTCCTGAGGCTCCTCTGGGGCCAGTGTCTAGTGGACAGGCGCTAGAGGAGCTGGTCGGGCAGCCACATCGGAGCCCCCACCGGAGGCCAGGCTGGGCACCCTGTAGCAGTTTTGTGTCACAACAGACGTCAGTTTCTTGAGAGGTGGGGCAGTGGCTAAGAGACTTGATTTTTGTGCCAGGTGGCCTCAGCTTGAATCCTGGCTCTGGTGGCTCTAGCTGTGTGACCTGGGCAAGTCACTTCCTGTCTCTGAGCCTTGGTTGCCTCATTTGTTCAATGAGCATAGTGATGGCACTTGCCCTAGGAGGTATGTTGATGTGAGGTACAAGAAATAGGGTGTCTGTCAGATGTACACTTTCTGTGGACGTGAGCTCTTATCATCATCATTTTAAAACAAAGACTGCCCTAGTTCCTTTCTTCTTGAGCTCACGCCATCTCTTTTCCGGACTTAGAGTCCTTGGTTCTTTTTGGAAGTCCTCGCAGGATGTGGGTCCCAGACTATCTTCATCCTGGGTTATTGTAACCACACCAGGCTGTAAATTTCTCTCTTTAGCGGTGGCCTCAAGAAATAGAAATGGTCCTCCCCATGTGACACATCTACCAGAGAACTCAGGTTGAATTGCCACTGATAAAATTCTCTCATTAGGAATTTCCATGAAACGCTCCCATTTTGAATTTCCCTGCATGTGCTCTGCCCACAAGACGTGTCCTTTACCCAAGCGGATGGGGGGCCTTCCATCTGCTTTAGGCCCTGCGCTGGCCCTTTCTCATGACCCCTGTCCGCCTTCCCAATTGCACAGAACTATCCTCGGATCCCAATGAGAGCTCCTACTGTTACAGAATCCTATGTATTTTCGCAGAATTGACCATTTTAGGGTGGGAAGAATGTTCGCACCTTTTAGTCTGAGAAGAAAGTCTGTCCTGAGGACAGATAATGAAAGGAAAGTGTGGCGTGACTCCCCACGAAGCCGGCAAACCAGGGAGGCAGTGACGGTGAGGGAAGAAAAAGAAGAATATTTACAAATATAAAAAGGTGGAATGGCGTTTCCTTGTCTTGCCGCAGTCTCTCCTGCAGGTATTTTGCAAGTGGCATCCTTAGTGGGCTCTGCAGCCGTCCTTGGACCAGAGCTCCTAGGAAGGAGCAGTTGCCTCAAGTACAAAGTGGTCTTATGTCAGGGCTTCCATAGGTCCCGAATCCCAGGCAACACTCCCACATGCTGAGGGTGGAAGCGGTGATCCACTCGCTGAATGTTAGCTAGAGTTTTAGCTAAAGTGGCTTCTCAGAGGCGGAGCAGGAGGCCTGAGAAACCATCCCAGGAAACAGAGTTTTGTGATATGAAACAAATGCACAGACATTCCTGGTAGTTTTGGAAGGAGAGTCCAGTTCTTACGGGATGGCAGTGACTAGGCAGGGAAAGGCCCTTGGACACGTGTTTTATAAGATCTAAAGATTCTTTGGATGGCGGGACACAACACACCAACCCTTGGATAGATGAAAGGCAGCACTTTTGTTCCTTATGGCTCCCAATGAGAGGAGAAGAGAAGGCTGCCATGCAGGGACACACAGATAGTTGCACCTGGAGACAGGATCACAGTAAGCTGGAGCTGTAGGAGACGACTTATGTATGGCAAATGGAGTGGATTTTGAAGGCTTCCTGGGGATTGGCTAATTTGAATAATTACATGGGCTCCTGGGCTTAGGGCCTGTCCCTAGCCAGTCGTTTGGTACCAGGCCCTGGAGAGTGGAATCCCAATAAGGGAGGTGGTTGGTACAGAGGCTTAGCAAACTACTCATGAAGGGGAATAGAGAGTTTTTAGCTACGACTTGAAAACTGGGTCAAGACAGCACTTGTGAAATATTATATTACAGCGCGTCAGTTGCGTTCAGGGCAGATCCTCAGACTCTGGAGAAATTTAAGTTAAAATTGGGCTAAAACCCAGTTATAAGTCTCAGACCAAATGTTAGGAATTAGAACAGAGAAAGCAAATATGTGGCATGCATGCCATTACCATCCTTTCCCTTGACCATAGGAGACACTGCTAATCAAGCATGATTTAGATCCTCGCTGAGCCTGGACTCAACTTGGAATCCTTCTCAACTACCACCCTGGCAAGCAACAAGTTAGCATGTAATTTGAAACCTTCATTGGAAGAGAGAACTTGTTTAGGGGCTTGTGGGTGTCTGGGACTCCTGTAATTCAAAATCTATGGGTAGCATATGTAATTCCAGCTGCCACCTGTTGGTGGGCTAAGAGTCCTTCTTCTTATCAGAATTGCTCAGAGACTAAGAGAGGCCCCAGGGGAGGGAGTTCCATGGAGCTGGAGAAAGAAGAGTCTAAAAGTTTTACAAGTACACTACCTAATCAAAAGAAATGTACCTTTAGTGGTAGAAGTGTGGACTAATAGACCAGAGGAGGAGACCTCTTCAGAAGCCAATGTTCTCGCCAGATAGACAGGCCAAGACCCATCCACGAGGCATGATGGCAGAATCCTAGACGAGACGTGGGCTCTCGGCCCAGAAGAAGAGGCGTGTTCCTTTCACACTCTGCTGTGGCGTTTAGACCAGCATCTCAAGGTGGGGCCAGGGACCTTTGATCTTACTGGAAAACACAGCTGCCCAGCGTCAGCTTTTCCCAAAGCTTTGCTACATCTGTATCCTTTCCTGAAGTATTTTATTAATCATTTCATCCATATTTCTTTTCACCTCAGACTTCAGATTTTGATTTCCTCTGGTATTTATAGCAACACCCGTGGTTTCTCAAAGTGCAAAAGGCATGTTTTAGGATGAAGATATTTTCCTAGAGGCTGGCTTGCTGTCTGAGATTCACCAACAGGCAGTTGAGTCAGGAGAAATGGAGCCAAAGAGAAGCCAAACCTTGTTTTCTGGATTTGTTCTTCTTTTCAGGGAGAGGGAACTCACTGATCTATTTGAATTTGTGTGTCTTGTCCCTGAGTCATCCAGACTCAGTCAGTAAATATTTATTGAACCCCTACTATGAGCCAGACTGTGTACTAGGCACTGGGGATACAATGAGGGAACAAAGCCAGATGTGGTCCTCATCTTCCTAGAGCTCTTTTGGGAGAGAGAGAAAGATTAATTAAATAATCCTATAACAATGTGCAAACTTGCATCTGGTGATCTGAGAGAGAGGTGTATGGCATTAAGAAAGCTTACGATAGGGGATTTGACACAGTGAGGGAGGACATTCAGCAGGGAATGATGACTGAAACTAAAGGAGGAAGGGAAGGAGATAGTGAAATGAAAAATTATGTGGTAGGAAGGGAGCGCCAGGCAGGGGGCTCAGCCTGTGCAAAGGCTGGGCCATGGGAAGAGAGCCCGAACGTTAGGCAGAAATAAGGAAGGTTGAGTGGTGACGCAGACTGAACGAGGGAGACAGAATAGGCAATGAAGTGGAAGTGGTGCCCAAGGACCATCAAGGCAGGGCTTTGTAAGCCAACCGGACGTGGATTTACTGAGAAGCTAGTAACCCTTACACTTCAGGCCTATCACCCCTGGGGCCCTTCCAAGGCTCTGCTTCATGAATGTTGTCAACCCTAATAGTACTTTCACCAGAAAGCTTTTGAAATCCCCTAACATCTCACAGCTCATACATGAGATAAGCTTGGTAGATTACCCAAGTTTGTCAATAATCCTAAAAATTTAGGTGGCATCAATAACGAATCTGTGAAGCTGGAGAAACCAGTTTCCCTCTCCCATGCCAGAGTGAAAATAATTCTGAAAGTCTGAATTCCCTTTCTTCTGTCTCTATAGAAAATGGTATTACAAGCTCATTGTCATATGAAGAGGAGATCAATGAGCATGCAGCCAACAAAAGGTGGGGAGAATTATTATAGAATTGCATGTGTGTGAAAATTAGTAAAATTATTGTTATTTTCCAGCATTTTGTAATGTTAGTGCTGTCACCTTTTAAAAAATGTAGTTTGTTGAGATTTATTTTCTTATTCTAAATATATATTAAGTTTGTGCCTAATTTTGAATGCAGAATTTTGTATTCTTAGCTGATCTTTTAGTCATTGATCACAATCCTCCACCCAAATGTCAGGGTTGTTTTGAAGGTCTCTCTACCTCTTAAAATCCTCCCCTGGTGTGAGTGGGGGGAATCAGTCCCACCCACGGATGGCCTGTCCGTTCTCGGCTCTCAGAGCTGGGTGGCCTCAGTCATTTCGAGGCAGAGGGCTGTAGCGAAGAGAGAGGCTGGGACGCAGAGACCCCCCACCCACCCATCCTTATTACAGGATCTTCCCCATGCCTTTGGCTTTAAGCCAATGACAGAAATTCTGGGTGGTGTCCAGGAGAGAACACTGGTCTGTGTTCTGAATGTAAATCAGACTCAAAGATTCCGTGAAGGATCTGCACGAGGATGGTGATTGACAGAAAGACAGCGGCAGACTGCATTAAAGATGGCAGACCTCCTTAACAGCGAGGAAAAGACAAGTGTCTCTGTATTGAGACAAGAAACACAAAGCAGGAGATAGTCTGTAAGGTCCTTACAGGGACACACAACTTTTTTTGGTAGTGGAACATTTTTGAAAATTTGATGCATAAACATATAAATCCCTGTATTAGAGAAATTGTACATATCGGTGAACATGGCCAATGGTCACATCTATAGGTTAATTCTTTAAAAATCAGAAGCATTAATTAGCGTACATCCTGTGCTCTGCTTGTTGCACTATGAAGTGTGTTGCGTAGTCATAGGCTATTGTTGGAATGACAGTTTGTACACATTTCGAGAAAATTAAAAGGTACACATGAATGTCCTCCTTCTGCAACAGTCTCACTGATTTCCATGAGAAAAAAGGTCACCTCAGCGTGCCTGCATGGGTGACCTGAACACGTAGGAGCTGGTGGGTGATTTAAATGATCAATTTTCTTCTCGTGATCTTGACTGATGTCTCCACGCATGTGCTCCACTGCTAAAGGCTACAGTTGCCCATCGTAGCTAATGACCGTAGTTGTGTGCCTGGTAATATTCATAAGTGATGTAGAGGTCGTAAGCTCTGCTTTGCAAAATAGCAGCCTCACCTCCAACATCCGTTTTAGGGTTACAAGCTTCTACTGTTTTCCTTGCATCTAGAATAGCCTCGTTTCCAGCAATCCACTCTCTTCATTTTCTTCCATATTTGCAGCTTTTCTTTCATCTTCCTCTTCTTCCTCCTCACATTATTTTGAGCAAACTTGGAGTTTTAGACTGTCCTTGCTTTCCAGGGTAATGTCTTCAGCTGTTTTGGTTATCCCTGCACTTCCTGTGCTGTGATGTGGCTCTACCCATCCCCCAACGCCATCATCTTCTTCAGTGATAGTTTATAATTCATGCGAAGATTGCATCTGTTTGCCCACTTGTAGCATGGCACATTTTTGGTTACCAAAAATTGTTTACTATTGGTGGGTATGCCTTCACTTTCAGTTCTTTCCCTGTAGCCCACCAGCATGTTGGACAGTGGTGGACTGAGGCATCTCCAGCTGCCACAAACTGTTCCGGGGTGACAACGTCTGTTTCCTTAAATTTTGACTCCTTGAGGGCCAGGGTCAGGTACTCAGTCACTTCTAGTGCCATTCCCTTCACCACGTTAATCACATTTGGCTTCCTGTGGGCAGAGCAGCGGCCATCCCGGTGACAAGATGGGAAGGGCAGCTGAGACAGGTCCCAGGAAGTCTGAAAATGTCTGGAGAAACTGAGGCTCATAAAGGTTAAGAGGCTTGCTCAAGGTCATCTGTTTAATAACTGGCAAAGAAAAGACTTGAATCCAGATTTGTCTTCTTCTAGACCCTGTAGGCTTAGACAATATACTTGACTGCCTTTCCCAAAGCAATTCCTTTTGTAGACTTTTTGTCTTTGTCATCATTAACAGTCAGAGGAGAGTGAGGGAAAGTTCATAATAAGAAATTACCAGATTTAGAAGTGGGCTTATTGTGATGCCGGGATTTCTTTTCCTAACCCAGCTCTTCCTTGAAGGTGCTAATATTTATGCTGCAGAATGAAGAGCTCTCGTGGATGGGTTGTAAAAATGGCCACAATATTATGCAGCTTCTTCCATAAGGAGGTGGAATCTATCTTCCCATCCCATTAATCAGGACTCGCCTTGTGACTTTCTTTGGCCTCTAGAATGCAACAGAAATGACCTCGTTTGAGTTCAGAGTCCAGGCCTGTGCTTTCATGCTCTTGGAATCTACCACCACCATGTGGACTAGCCCGGGTTAGCCTGGTGGATGATGAGAGACATCTCATCCAGCTGTTCCTGTCCCCCAACTGACCACCATCAACCCACAGAAGCACAGCCACCTAACTGGCCAGTAGCTGATCACAATGTTTAGGGAATATCAACCAAGATCAGCACAAGAACCACCCAGCTGAGCCCAGAGAACTTGACCCACAGAATTGTTGTTTTAAGCTGAATTTTAGTTAAGAGTGGTTTGTTATATGGAAAAGGGTAACTGACATAGGATATCTATGTAATCTTCAGGTTCTCAGGCCTAGGAGAAAAGGGTGCTGGTCTTTTAGGATGAAGTGTCCCAGAAGCCTTTACAATACGTCCTAGGGATTTGGAAAGACAGAAGGCCAATCTGGGAGGTGGTGGTTTTAAAACATGGTCTCAAAATTCTTTGACACTCCTCCCATTGAAGTGAGAGACTATGTCCTGAAACCTTGAATATGAGGGATGTGATTGCTTGACCAGTAGAATATGGTGGAAGCTACACTGTATCGGTTTCCAAGACAAGCCGTTAAGAAACTGGGTAGTTTTCCCTTCCTGTCTCTTAGAACACTCACTCTTGGAGCCCAGCCACCATGTCCTGAGGAAGCCTAAGTAGCCCAGGGATGGCCTATGTGATGAGAACCATGTGGAGAGGGATGGAAACCCCTGGCTGGCCCTCAGCCTCTGCCGAGCTCACAGCTGGCAGCCTTGTGAGTGAGTCATCTTACAAGTGGATTTTCAAGCCCCAGTCACGCTGCCCCAGTGGGGGCCCCAGTGGAGGAGCAGGGATGGGCCTTCTCTGCAGAGTCCTGCTCAAGTGTAGATTTGTGAACTAAATAAATGATTGTTATTTTCATCCCCTGAGTTTGGGGGAGGGTAACACAGCAGTAGAAACAGGATCCTCTACAGATGTGGTGATGAATGCCGGTGCGTGGGGAACTCCCCTCAGAGATGTACCCCACTTTCCTGATGATGGTTCAGGCAAATCAGAGGCCTGATGCGTGTACAGGGCCCCGACCTAGTTCCCTCATCCAGGCCCAGTAGAGACAGCTTGACTGGTACCCGAGGTGAGGGGAATGTCTTACTCCGGAATCCAAAAGCCTCTCCCACCTTGTGAGGCGAGAGCATCAGAAAGGTCCTTGCTGTCCCCCCAGTGCCTCTCACCTCACCACCTCTGCTTCCGCTCCTCCCTCTGCCAAGGATGACCTTCTCCCAGATTTTAACATGATTTCTTCTTCACCTCCTCAGGTCTTTGCTCAGAAACCCTCAGAGATGCCCTCCTGGGCCACCCCCTATGAGACAGAAGCCTCGCTGCCCCCTGGAATCCCGCCCTACTCCCTGCCCTGCTTCACGTTTCCCATTCCTGTTGTCATCCCACACTACGTATGTACTTGTTTATTTGTTTCTACCTGTCTTCACCTGCAAGAATGTAAAGAACCAAAGGGTGAGGGCTTTGTTCTCTTTGCTACTGGACCCCAGGGACTAGAACAGTGCCTGCCACATGGCAGGCACAGAATAAGTAGCCGTGGAATGGATGAGAAAATGGAAGACAGAGAGTGGAGACCCCGATCGATTCTGACTTTGTGGCAGGACTTTTACTTATAGGATTTCATGTAATCTTCACAACTTTGAGAGAAAGGTCTTCTTTTCAATTTATAGATGAGGAAACTCTGGACTAAGAGAGGAGTTGATTTGTACAAGGTCAGACAACCAGGAGGTGGCTGAACCTGGATCCTCATCTAAGTTATCCAAGTCTATACCTTAAGCTCCTTCTTCATTGTTGTGGTTCTCTCCTCTTTTTGGCCATGATGTCTCTATGAGGACCTGATGACGGTATTTTTGCACATATGCGTGCCCCCACATGCACACACACGCGTATACACTCAAACATAGGTGCACACACTCATACACATTCATGCCTACACTCACATACACACTTTCATATGCACCATGGTTATACATAATTCCAGGACTCACAACCCCCGATGCCCAGTGTAAGGGCCCTTTCCCCACACCACAAACAGGAAAGGCACCTTGTTCTTGCAGACGTGCAATTTGTGCCTTTTTTTTGATGACGTTGGGTTATTAACTAATTACTGCTCATGGAGTCCATGGAAATACCAAGCGCTGGTCCAATGCTAAATATGGTTATTAGTGGAGCTTTGACTTTAGAGAGCGACCGGGAGCCCTGAGATTAAGCAAACAGCAGTTGTGTAGGGGCTGGCAGCCGCCGGGTGCACCGCCGTGCTGGACCATCAAACTCCACCAGTCTCACAGAGCTGCTTCGGCTCGCTGCTTGCTACAGCTGTCCTCAGGGGAGTTTGAGCATTTTCAGAGAAAAGGATTCAGTACTAATTGATTGCTTTTCTGAAGCCCCAGTGTTTCATCTTTCAGTGTCTATTTACCTTCCTTCTGCCCTCTCTCCAACCAACCTCTTTATTCAAAGCAGATAAGTCTACCTCTCTTTAGGGGAAATAAAGGCTCCATCTCAATTTCATTTCTGCTGCCCCCGAATGTTTCCAACACATGCCATCTTTCCCTCCTGACCTCGCATCTCAGGGGAAGTACCCCCCTCTGGGGTTGGCTTCGTGGGCACATGACCTATGTGGTCACATAGTGCCCCACACTTAGATTTCTCCCCTTGTTGGTTTGATGCTTTGCTGTCACCATTGTGAAATTCTCAATAATTTTTGAACAAGAGGCTTCCCATTTCCTTTTCTCACTGGGCCCCACAAATTACACAGCCAGTCCTGCCCTCTCCAAGTGAAGGTTTGACGTGAATCTCTCCAGTTGCACCTGTGTATGTTGCCTCGAAGACTTCACTCCATTAACAATATCTTGTTTTTTCAGTCTTTCTCATTATATTGATGGGCATCTTTCCATCTACAATACATTCGTCCAAAAGGACTGAACAACATTCCTTCCATCAGTGTAATACCCCTCAGTCCTACGTTGGGATTCTTTGCGTTGTAAGGGACAGAAACAGAAACCCAACTCAAACCAAGGGAAGCAAATGATGGAAATTTATTATATTACATAAACAAACTGCGGCAGAGGCAGAGTGTAGGGACCCCCGGACTCTGAGGCGTGAGCACTATTTCGTCTTCATCTCTGCTTCTGTCCTGATGTTAGTGTTGTTCTCTCAGGTCAGTTTTCCCGATGATGCAAACTTTTCTGTAGGGAATGCGAGGCCAAGTTCCTGCAGATTATGGTCAGAGAGGAAAAAGGATCGTTGTCCTTTAGTTTGAATAAATAAAAAATTAGGGAAACACAAAACAGCCTCTTTTGTCTCCTCTCCACTTCTTCCTCCCCATACAAGCACAGCTAAGGGTCACACAAAGTGTGTTCCCAAGAATTTGGACTTTTTATGGAGGAAATTTGGTACAAAACTGAGATTCAATAGAGTTTGTCTATTTGTCTATCTATCCACCCATTCTTCCTCCTCTCTTCCTCCTCCGAGTTAATATTTACCAAGCATTTGCTACGTGCCAGGCTCTTTACCAAGTGCCTTAAATCTTTTAACACTTGTAATGACTTTCCAAGGCTGGTACTAGCATTGTCTCTATTTTACAGATGAGAAAGCTTAGGATCAGAGAGGTTTAGTGATCTTCCTGCTGTCACACTGCTCAGGAAGGATAGAAAAGAGATCAGCAAAGATTAGCATAGACACAAAGCACTTGTGAGTGGGGCATACACCTGTTGCTCACTGGTGGGGGGCTGGTAGGGGTTGTGGTAGCAACCATTGTGGCAGTTGTGTGGATGTAATAGCTACCTCTTGCGTTTATTTTGAGGGATCAATGAATATATGTGAAATGTTTAGTGCAGTACTGGCACCTACAGAGCTCTAACTGTTGATAGTGGGAGCGGAAGCTACGGCAGTGGTAGTGGTTGTTACAGGAGGCAGTGTACACAGTGGCTAGGAGTCGAGTCAGGGCTCAATACAAGCTGTGTGACCTTGGGCAAGTCAATGAATCTTGCTGAGCCTCAATTTCATTGTAAGTAAAACAGGGAAAATAATGGTACCCAGCTTAAAGAGAATTGTAAGAATTAAATGAGATAATAAGTGCTATGACGATGATTCCAATAATCATTGTCAATATCACAGGTGATGCTGAAGCACAATGCCCACCTGTGACCATGACCCACTTCACTGTGGGCGTTGGGATCACCCCAACATGTGCAGCCTGCCCATCATCTCTTTCAAGATTTAGTGCACACTCCCAGTGTGCGTAATGATGAAAGGCTGTTGAGGAGCTGGCCCCATGGCAGAGCTCTTCATCCCTTCCAAGGGTGAACCGTGCATTGGATCCGTAGACCCCATTGCAAGTGCTAAAGGAGTTTCAGCCTGGGTGTAGAGCTCGTAAACACAAGGCTTGGCAGTCACATGGCCTAGATATCACATGACTGTGTGGTCTCTTGTTCAGAGGCCTGCTGGTAACGTGGTTTGTTCATCAGAAGATCTGATATTCACGGAGTTCTGGGGATCACATCGTCTGTCAGTCTAGACTTGTAATGGACCCCAAGTTCTTGATAAAGGTATGAGTTTTCCAAAAGGTGGGCAGAGGATGGCGAAGGAGTTCAAGGAAGCAGGCTCAGAGCTGGGCCATCTAATAAGGATGCCTGTAGGCACCTGTGACTACTGAGCACTTGAAATGCGGCTTGTGTTCCAAATATAAACTATATACTGGATTTTGAAGACTTAGTGTCTACAAGGTAAAATATCTCATTAATAACTTTTATATTGATTACACCTTGACATGATACTATTGTGGATAGATTGACTTAAATAAAATACTATTGAAATTCATGTCACCTGTTTCATTTTCACATTTTCAAGTGTTCTAGAAAATTGAAAGTGACATATGCAGCTTGCATTATATTGCTGTTGGGCAGCACTGATCTAGAGAATCTGGGCAGGAGCTAGTCACTGTCAGCATCAGAAGGCCTGGGTTCTTCTGGGGTCCAGGAAAGAGGTTGTGGACTCCAGAGGTGGAGGCTTCTGAGGTCAAGTTCGAGCTCTGATTGTTGGAGGTAGTGGGCAGAGGACAGCGTTCGGCCACACGGCCTCAAGCAGACAGAGGTCCCTGTCCTCCCCCACTTGTCTCCATCCTGACTTGCTACCCGACACCATCATCTCTCGCCTGGATGACTCTTCCAGCCTCCTCCTACTGGTCTCCCTGCCTCTACTTTTGCCCTCCAAGAATCTATTTTCCTACCACCCCTCATAGCCAGAGTGATTTTTTAAAATACCTGACTCCATTGAAAGGGACCCACCTGAACCCCTGTAATAGCTCCCAATCCTTCTGGAATTAAATTCAAGATCTTTGAAAGCCTGGTCTGGAAGATCCTGCATGTTCTGGCCTTTGACAACTCTCCTGCCTCATCTTCCTCCATTCTCTGCCTCACTTGGGATGTTCCAGCCTCATGAGCCTTCTAAAAGGTATCAGCTACTATCCTGCCTCAGGACCTTTCCACATGCTATTCTTCTGCCTGGATCATGCTTGCCTTAACACCTCACCTGGATGGTGCCTTCTCATGCTTCAGGTGTCAGCTGAGCTATCGCTTCCTCTGTGGAAACGTCTCTATCCGTGCTCTCTAAGAAAAAAACCCCAATTTCCTTTCTATTATCTTGTTTTGTACTCTCATCTCATCACCTCCTGTTGACACTCATGTGCTTGTCTAGTCTTTCAGTCTGTCACTGCCTTTCAAGTTCTATGCAGTAGGTCCCGTCTCGGTTGTACCCCCAATCCCAGCATGGAGGCTGTCAGAGAGGAGGCACTTAGGAAATATTTGTTGAAAAAGGAACAAATGAATGAGGGTTTGTTATCTGAACCACGACACAAGTTCAACACCAGCCTTAGCAATGAAGACTGATGGAGCAGGACCGAGGCTATGGGATGGGCTGGGAGGGACCGGCAATTCCAAGGGAGGAGGCAGAAGGACCCAGAGGCTGGGGCAGCCAGCAGGGCCTAGCCTGAGCCTGACAGGGACAGCCTGGCTCTGCCTCATCTCAGGCAGTGACTTCAAAGCCCCTCCCGGGAAGCAGTCAAGATGTGTCGGTCCCTGGAGGTGTCGCTGGCCCTCGGAAGGCCCCTGCCAGCGTTTGATGAAGCACCTTCTGTGGCAGGTCTCGTAATTAACTGTGGCCGTGCAGTGTGTTCATGCGGATGTAAATCATCGGCAGATACTTTGGGGCTTATCTACTAATGAAAACTCCTTGGCATTTCTGTAAGCATATTATGGTCAATTACAATTAATTCAGTTTGCATCGACTGCCTTTTTCCTTATGCAAAGATTGTGCAAATCGAGTGTGTGCGCCGAGGGCTCCGAGGCCTGTAAAATCCATAACAGTTGGTTTTCAGGCATGGTGAGGAGAGAATCAAACCACTGGCGATTTGAAATTTAAATCAGAGCAGGAAGCAGGTCAATAGAAACAGGTTTGCTGCACTCAGACGAGTTGGGTTAGGCCTGGCAGGGGACAGGGGCCACTTTCCTGCTGCCCAAGGTGACAGGGTCACAGACTGCACTTTCTCCTTTGAGCTCCACCTCGGCGTTCCTGCTTGTAGCCTCTCCAAGTCCCAAGGGACCTGATTTCCTGTCTGAGGACTCATAGCCCTGTGACTCATGAGGACATGTTACAGCTGCTTGAGGAGACGTGAGGTTTTTCTTTGTTTCTTTCCCACAGGTCTGAGAGCAAAGTTCTGAAAACAGCAAATGTAAAATCAATCTTTAAAATTTCAGTTTCTGGACCAGCTGACAGTTGTTGACTATTAACTGTGTGCTAAGAGTTGTGCTCAGGGCTTTGTAAGTGTGGACGAGCCTATCACAGGAGCCCTGGGCCATAGAGATTCCCATTTCATGAATTTTACAGATGAGGCTTAGAGAGGGACCGTGACCTGTCCGTGTTCTACAACTACAAGAAGTTTGGTTTGAATCTAGGTTTTTAATCACGATCCTATATGGTCACTTGGATGGCTGAATGCAATAGAAAGTGATATTCAGTATTTATTGGTTTTGTTAACAAACTCATCTGCAGAAGAGAGGATTGTTCTCTCTGTATCTTTTCTCCTTTCCTGTAAGGGAAGCCGAGACCGTGGGGCTTCCTCTGAGAGTCAGGGAGTTTGGCTGGCTGGATATTCCTAGGCAGAGAGACAACATTCACATGGAGCTCTAGCCATGAGCAGTGGTGGGGACCTCTCTCAGAGATGCCTCTGCCCCTGAAAGGTGACACCCAGCTCAGATATCCAGAGAGAACCTCAGAGGCTGCCTGAACAATACTGAGATACGGTGGCTGCAGATACAGCTCTTGTGGATGTTGATGGCATCTTGTCCAAATCCCTTAGTTCTTACCACTCATGTGCATGGCAGCCCAACTTCCAACTGACAGCTCCTTCATATCTTTACTTAAGGATTTTCTCTGGCTGTCAGGGTCTGCTTGGCCCAACTGTGTGGCGGGCCAGAAGTGCCAGGGAATTAATATTCCCCAGGAGCACATTTCAACAATGAATGATGGAATATGGGGTATAAATACCCCAGCTCCCTCTCCCCTCAGGTGAGCTAACACTGAGCTACGTGGTCCCCAGCAGATTCCACCCCTGTTGCCCATGGTGGTAACTTGCTGGATAACATACACGTTATTAACTGCTTTCCCTTCCCTGTCCCGCTTCTCCACTCTCTAATTGGTAGATCCTGGGATCATCTCCAAACAAAACAACTGCGCTTGAATCCTAGTCTCACCGTCTGCTCTTGGGGAAACCAGAGTAGGATGGTTCTTAACTTTAGGCATTAGCCTGATGCAAAAAAAATGTCTCACGACTTTAAAAAGTGCTGACTTTTAATTGTACAAATAAACAAGAATATATTCTCACAAACTGTACATTACTTTCAAAGTTTTCCTTGACCCACTTCTGCAATATCTTCCCTGCCCGGAAATGATCATTGTCATTATTTTGTGTTTCTCTTTCCAGACACTTTCTATACATTTACACACAAACACATGCACATATCCAAAATCCACTCTTCATGTTGGCCTGCAGTGTACTTTTTTTTTACTTCACAAGGTGTTTTGGAGTTCTTTGCACGTAACTACATGATGCTCTATCTCACTTCTTTTAGATGCTGCATAACACTACATGGTATGGACTTAGCTTAGCTTATTTGACTCCTCCCCTACTGGTGGATACTTAGGTTATTCCCAGTTCTATGATGACTTCAACTCTGGGGGCTTCCTCCTTAGAGCATGGACTGTCCTAATGAGGGTCAACTCCCTCAAATCAAGGGCTCTGCAATCACTCTCTTGTGAGTCCTGAAACAGCCACAAGGCTGGTTATAAAATACAGATATTATGAAAACCAGAAAGAATTTCTGGGGAATTCCAGACAGTGTAACATGACTCTCTCAAGTCCCTGGAGGACTTGAACCAGACTCTGAAGAGGTGGATTGTGACAAGACGCTGGAGAGAGAAGGGGAGGCGAGAGAGCAGGGGGATAAGGACTAAGGGAGAGGAGTCTTTTTTGGTTCCAACTCTTGAAGCTCCATTTGCTAATTTATCATAAGACCACAGGAAAATTGATCCCTCCTGCTCCATCCAGATGTTGCTTTCTTGAGTTCTGGCCTTGCCCCCATAGCTCTTACCACATCAAGGAGGTGGAGAGCAATAAAAAAAATAGCTTTTGCTTTAGTAGGATTGAAATTCCTTCTGTTGTGTTCTTCTGCACCATCTCAGCCATGGAGTCTGGGAAGCATAAATTGTTAGGTTGAACCATATGAAAGTGACAATTTTGTAGGTCAAAAACCTTCAGTTTTATGTGGTTCAACTGGATATTTTGGGGAACAATTCAAATTCATCTTTTAGGTGATGGGGTCAGGGTGACAGTGCGACTGCAGCCTCATGAGAGACCCTGAGCCAGAGCCACCTAGCTAAGCAAGTTCCTTTATATCTCTGTGCCTCAGTTTCCTCATCTCTAGAATGAATATAATAATGCTAGTTCACAGGATGGCCGCAAAGAACACTGAAACAATATAGATCAGACTTAAAATCCTGCCTCTCTCATAGTAAAAGCTTGATAAAGTGTAACTACCATTGTCATCAGCATTATTGAGCAAAGTGATGCCAGTGCAAAAAGGCATAAAAGTACTGACTACTGTCTAATAAGTGTCAGCTGAACACTTTATATAAACTTCATTAAAAAAACGAAAGCAAATAATGCTGTGTGAGACCATTAAATCCCTCTTTCCAAATGCTGGAAGTGAATCTCAGAATTGTTACGTAACTTATCAAAGATGGAAAATATGGAGAAGTGTAAGAGTCATATGAGACGTGAATACACGTTTAACTGGAATTTCAGAAGATGAGAGGAAAGAAAATGGAGCAGAAGCAACATTTGAAAAGATTAATAGCCAAAGCTTTTCTGAATAAGATGAAAGACACCATGTATAACTGACCAAGAAGGTGAACTCAAAGAAAACCACATTTTGTTCATTATAGTAAAACTGATGAAAACAAAAACTAAAGGTAAAACCACCTTAAATGCAACCAAAAGAAAAAATGTCATATTACCTTCAAAGTAGCAAAAATCATATTTAGAGAAGACTACTTAACAGAAACTATACAAGTCAGAACACAATAGAACAATAACTTTAAGAGTCAAGAAAATAACTGCCAACCTAAATTCTATACCCAGAAAAATATTCTTTAAAAGTGAAGGTGAAATAAATACATTTTCACATAAACAAAACCTGAGATAATTTGTACCGGTAGATTTGTACTAAGGGAAATGATAAAGGATGTTCTTTGGGCAGAAGGAAAATTATTTGAGATAAAAACGTGGAAATTATGAAAGAACAAAGAGCCACAGGAGGGATAAATATGTGAACACATCTAAATGAATATTGACTATACAAGGAATGGTAACATTTGTCATTGCAAATTAAACCAAAATGAGAGGGAGACGGAAATAGAGTTGAAGTATTCTAGGATTCTCATAATGTCTTGGAAGTGGTAAACATACTAATGTCTATAAAACTAATAATTCAAGGGTGTTGTAATTTCGAGGGTAACTTGTAAAAGAAGAGTGAAGGAATGTATAGCTAAAAATATAATCAAGGGGAAAATAAAATAATAATAAAATGCTTGATTAATCCCAAAGAAGGCAGGAAAGAAGAGATAAAAGAACACAAGACAGATGGGAAAATTGAAGACAAATAGTAAAATGTGAGATTTAAGCCAAAATATGTCAGTAATTTTATTAAATGTATATGGCCTAAACTCTGCAATTAAAAGAGAAAGATTTTTTTCATAAAAGTATATACTGCTTATAAAATATTAGCTTTAAATATAAAAATTGAAAGTGAAAGTGTGCAATAAATAACCAAAAGATGGCTGGGATAATTATCCTTGTGTGAGACAAAGCCTACTTTAAGAAAAGAAGAACCACCACAGACAAAGACAGACATTTCCTAAGGATGAAAGGGTCAATTCACCAAGAAGACATAACAGCTCTAAATTTATGTTTAACTGATTAACACAGTTTCAAAACATTTCAGACAGAGAAATCCACAATCATAGTGGGTGACTTTAGTGTAATTTTCTCAGAGCTGAGAGAACAAACAGATAAAAAATTAGTAAGGACAAAGAAGATCTGGTTAATACATTTGACCTAATTTACATAAATTAGCCTCATTTACTTAGTTCAGTAAACCTGTCTGACTTAATTGAATGCTAATTGAATATTAATAGAACACTTTCTAATATTACACACAGATTACTAATTAAAAATTATTAAATGTGGGGACAGATATCGAGTTTCACCAAATTTAAAGTATTAAAACTATTCAGCATGTGTCCTCTGACCAGAGTGGAATTGAGCTAGAAAGAACAAAAAACAAAATTAGAAATGTTCAAATACTTGGAAATTAAACAGTTGACTTCTAAGTAATCTATGAGTCAAACAAATTACAGTGAATATTAGACATTATTTTGGAATGAATGATAATAAAAACTGGGCAAATAAAAACATTGAGAATGCAGCTAAAGTTGTGGCAGAAGGAAATTTATAGTCCTATATTCAAATATGAGAAAAAAGTAAAAGCTAGAAATTCATGATTCCAGGGTTCATCTCAAGAAGTTGGAAAAAGAACAAATTAAACCCAAAGAATATGCAATAGAGAAAATAATTAAAAACAGAAATAGAATAAACTAGAAAACAAATATAAAATAGGGGAAAAAACCCCAAAAAGATGAATCTCTGAAAGACTGAGACAAATCTCTAGCTAATCAGACAAGAATTAGAGAAGGTACAAATTACAATTTTATACAGAGAAAAGGGGTATTAATGTAGATCACACAGATATAGAGGATATAATGTACAACTTTATGCTAATAGATTTTAAAATGTAGATGAATTATGTAAACCCCAAGAAAAATAAAATTTATCAAAATTGACCTAAGAAGAAAGAGACTATCCCAATAGTCACAGGCTAATAAAAACATTTAAACTGTAATTTAAAAATCTTCCAACATGCAAAAAAATCTTCAGGCGTTGATTATTAGTAAAATTTTAAAAACATTTCTGAAAGAAATAATACCAATATTATACAAAAAATAGAAATAGAAAAATAGGGATATCATGAGGTCAGCAAAACCTGACAAAAATGTTACACAAAGGGGAAACTGCAGGCCAATTTTTCTGCATAGGTGTAGAACTCCTAAACAGAATATTAGAAAATCAAACCAAGTAGTATAAAAAAGAGCACAATACACCTAGAAAAAGCTGGACTTATTCCAGGAGTGCAAGGTTGGTTTAACATTTTAAAAGTCATATTATTTATCACATTAATGATACAAAAGAGAAAAAAATCGATCATCTCAGTAGATAGTACAAGGATCTGAAAAGTTCAATTCCCAATCATTGTAACAACTCTCAGCAATCTAGGAATAAAAAGGAATTTAGAAAATCTGAAGAAAAAAAAATCTACTCAAAGATCCTACAGCAAATATGTTGAGAGTTTTCTCCCTGAAATTGGTAATGAGCTGAGGAGGGCCACTATTGCCATTTCTAGTCAAAATTGTATTGGAAGACCTATCTAATGCAATACGTCAAGTAAAAGATATTAAAAGGCATAAAGCTTGTGCAGAAATAAATGAAACTATCATTATTTGTAGATAACATGAATGTGTATGTAGAAAACAAAATAATGTATAGGTATACTATAAAAACTAATAAGTGAATTTTGCGTGACCACCGAATAAAAAGTCAACATTAAAAATCAATTGTGTTTCTGTTACTCTGAACAAATATAAAATAAATAAATTAAAATGCCATAGTTTATAATGTTGTCAAAACCCTCAAGTACCTAGAAATAAACCAAAAGCTGTTCAAGACCTAGGCACAGGAAGCCATAAAACATTGTTGAGAAATATTAAAGAAGTAAATAAACTGAGCGACATAGCACCTTCAAACATTGGGAGATTCAATACAGTAAAGATGTCAGTTCTTTTCAAATTGCCTATGAGTTTAATGCAATCCCATTAAAAATCTTAGCAGATTTTGCATGTATATCTGCGTGGTGTGTGTGTGAGCATGTGTGTGAGTGCATGCAGAAATGATAAACTGATTCTCATATTTATTTGGAGACATAAGGGGCCCAGAATTGCCAAGACAAGTTGAAGAAGAACAAAGTTGGAAGACTTAGACTCTTAATATCAAGATTTATTTTAAAGCTACAGTAACTAAGACAGTGTGCTTGGCACAAGACAAAATAGAGAACAAATAGAGATCCAGAAATAGATCCAATTATGTTTGTCTATTTGATTCATAACAATGGTGACACTGTATTGCAGTGTAGAAAGGATGCCCCTTCAATAAATCATATTGGGTCAATTGGATATTCATATGGAAAAAAATGAATCCAGAGCTGTATCACACATCATACACAAAAATCGATTCCAGATGCATTCTAGTTCTAAATGTAAAAGGTAAGAACAATAAAACTTTATAAAGATAAATTTGAGAATATTTTCATGACCTTAGGGTGGGCCAATATTTCTTAAGGAAGATATGATACTCCTCATAAAAAGAAAGATTGTTAAATTGGTCTTCATTAAAATTAAGAACTTGTGTTTATCAAAATAGACCATGAAGAGAGTGAAACTGCAAGCAACAGGGTGAAAGATATTTAAAATACACATATTCAAGATCTTAGCCAGATCATAGAAATCACTTCCACAAATCAATACGAAAAAAACAGACAACCCAAGAGGAAATAGGCACAAAGCTTGAACTGGCCTTTCACAAGAGAGGCTATCCAAGTAGCCGCTAAGCACATGAAAAGATGCTTACCTTCATTAGTCATTAGTAAAATGCAAATTGAAATCACCATAAGATCTCTACACACTTCCGCCAGAATGGCTGAAATGAGAAAGACAGATAGTACCAAGTGTTGACGAGGATGTGACATATTTGAAACTTATGCTCTTGATATATTCAATGAATCTCTCAATTGTAATGCTGATTGAAAGAAGGCAGACACAAAGGGACACATACTGTGTGATTTCTTTCATATAAAGTATTAAAACAGGAAAAACTGATGGTGGAAGATATAAAAATGGTTGTTAATTATTATAGAAGCTGTGAGAGTGCTGACTATATTCTGTTTCTTGATCTAGATAGTCATTACACGGGTTTATGGAAACTTCCTGTATGATCTGTGCACATTTCTATGTGCTTGTTATTCTATATTAAATATTTATTTAAAATAAAATTGCCACGTACGTAAAGAACCTCAGACAGCTGAGGGGAGGGAATTCAGCTATAAAAGGCTGAAATCTTCGCCTGAAGAGTGTAGCCCCAGGGTCATTCAACAGCGTGTCTGAGGAGGGGCATCTCTTACCCCAGACCTGTTGCCAACACTTTTTTCACTGTAACAAAACTCAGCTGACTCACTTATAGCATCTTGAATGCTACATCCTTGGAGGATGGACGAGACCTGCCTGCCTGGTTCTCCCAAGGTAATGACACGAGTCTGGTGTACGAGGGAGGGGTGAGGAGGTGAGAAGGTGGAGAATTCTGCTTGCCAATCTAGTGCAGTGTTTCTCCAACTTGAATGTGGAACACAATCACCCAGAGGGTTTGTTACAACACAGGTAGCTTGGCCCCACTCCCAAAGTTTCCGATTCAGTAGGTGTTATGGACTGAATGTTTGTGTCCCTCCAAAACTCATATGTTGAAATTCTAACTCCCAAGGAGGTGACATTAGGAGATAGGATGTTTAAGAGGTAATTAAGTCATGAGGGTGAAGCCCTCATAAATGGGGTTAGGTGCCCTTACAAGAGGAGACAAGAGAGCTTTCTCTCCCTCTCTCTTTGCTCTCCACCATGTGAGAACACAATGAGTAGACAGCCATTTGCAAACCAGGAAGAGAGCTCTCACCAGACATTGGATCTGCCAATGCCCGGATGTTGGATGTCCAAGACTCCAGAACTGTAAGAAATGAATGTCTGTTGTTTAAGCCCCCAGTGTACGATGATGTTCTGTTATAGCAGCCCGGACTGACTAAGATAGCAGATCCGGGGTGGTCCCCCAGCTATGCGTTTGTGCAAGTTCCCAGGTGATGCTGATGCTAATACTGCTGGTCCAGACACCACACTTTGAGACCCATTCATCTAGAGCACCTCTTGGCGAGTCTTTTACGGGGATAGCAAGGTGTTGTTGTGGATGGTGGAGTGGTAGAAACTGGATCATAGTTCAGAGACATCCAGCCATGAGGCCTAAATTTTGTTGTTTACAGAAGATTCTCCAGAAGGACTCTCCTTCACCCAGAGTTGGATTTTGTGAGTTAATTACTAAGTTTTTATAAGGGAGTTCAATTATAATATGTCAATGCCTAGTTCTCACACAGCAAATCAATATTGGCAGAGGAGCCTCTCTTAAATGAACGTCCCTCCCCACACATGACCTCTTTAGGAGTTTGGCATTTGAATAGTTCAACTTGTAAACCCAGGGTCATCTGTGCAGGTGACATGGTCCTTGTCTCTGGTGATGACTGACACCAATGGTAAAAGGATTGTGATGTGATTTCCATTTATGTTAGAAAAACTGACTTTATACTTTGCATCAGCACCAGTGTTGGGGGCAGGGGGTGCAGTGGAAATGGACAGGAAACAAAGAGGCGTCAGATCCAGCTGCCTGCTTTGCTGTCATGAGGTTTACTGTGCAGTACATCATGTGTCTCAGGAAGACCAGCTATGTCTGTTACATTTTCCATCCCCAAATGACTCTGGCTTTGCACATGTATTTCGAAGGCTTAGAGTTGTTTGCAGAACACTGCCCCAACCACAGGATTTCCCATCCTGCAGCTGGAGCGTCTTATATTCAAAAGGGCCTGGGAATTTCCAAGTGTGGGATGTCCTATCTTTAGCAGCACTCATCTTGGGATTGACTTGCCACGAGCCAGCCTTCACTAAGGACCAGCCATAGCAGCTTCATCTCTTTGGCCTGGTCACTGCCATTTTCTTTGGTCCCCCAGTGCTCCCAGGTCTATTTACCTCAGGCAGTATTGCCAGCTAAAGAATTGCTTTCCCCTGTTCCCACTTCCATCCACCATCACCAAGAAGGTCCCCTTTCCTGTGGACCTGTCTCTGCTGGTTTTCATCAGTTAAGATAATTCACCTTGGAGGGTGGCGGCAGAGACTATTGGTGCCCTCTCCC
Source organism: Equus przewalskii (assembly GCF_037783145.1). Lineage (NCBI taxonomy): Eukaryota > Metazoa > Chordata > Mammalia > Perissodactyla > Equidae > Equus > Equus przewalskii. The sequence continues at coordinate 29,338,537 of NC_091851.1, forward strand.
ATCCTCAACCTTTCAGGGTGCTCTCATTGGCTTTGAGCTGCCGGTGTCTGTATCTGTGCCTAAGGGCCTTCCTTGTCTGAACGCCCCCAAATTGGCTGTTTGCAGAGCTGACCAGACGTTCCAGGAAGAGCCCCCAGTCAATGACTGTCAGCCATTGGTATATAAATGCCCCAGATCATTTGCACCTACGGTGGGATAATTTGCACTGTTTCCCAGAATTTTCCCATGGTAGCCAGCTTAAAAACACATCATTTATTGACTTTCTTCCCAGCAACTGTGTGCTCCACAGCTATTTACGGAGTGTCCACTTTTGGCCAGGCACAGTGCTCAGCATAGGATATAAATGAGTGAGACAGACATGGTTCTTACAGTCTAGTGGGAGAAAGAGACAATAAACAGTCACACAAAAATGAATGATTTCTAATGCTTTTGCATTAGAACAGGAGAGAACTTAGGATGTTCTTGGGATGGAAGGAGAACTGATGGAAGAGCAGGGGAGAGTGGCACTCAATTAAGTTGGAGAGGCAGGTAAGGACCAGGGATCATCCGTGGCCTTGCAGAACGCCTAGGTGGGTGGGCATGTGTGTGTATGTGCATCTGTGTTTGCATATGCCTGTGAGCACGCGCAGCCCGTGTGTGTCTCTGTCTCTTGGGTTTGTGTCCATCTGATGGTATGTCAGTGAACAGGACATGTTTGCATCTTGCCTGTGTATTCATTCACGTGACTGTGCCTCTGTGTGTGTGGGCTTTATGTATATAAGGGCCTCTGTACTGATGTTTTCAAATACAGTTTTTTGTATTTATTTATAAGTATGTATTAATGTATTTTTAGTATGGTGATATCTGGGTTGGTGGGTCTGATTATTTATAAGTGTGTTTGTGAAAGAATGTATCATTGTGCACGAAAGCATAAGTACTGCTGTGTATATCTGTGTGTGAATATATTTTTATTGTGGTGTTGTATATATGAATTTGCAGCTGCCTGTGTGTGTGTTTTATGAGTATGTGATTGTGTGGGTGTCTGTGTCTCTGTGTGAAGCTCTGGAGAAAGTCTTGCCCTCAACCAGACCACAAAATCTTGGAATTTTTATAGCCCACATTTGCTAGCAAGATGCAAACTTTATTTGCAGTTACAGTTATGGCTGGTTTTATTTTATATTTTGATTATTCCTGGCCTTTTAAAATCTGAAGTCTAAATATGTGAATGCATAAATGTGTGTGTGTGTTTATTCTTGTTTTCAGTAATTCAGTTTCAGTAAGGCCAAAATCCTTACCTCTGTTTTTATGAGTTAATGTCTCTATTTAGAAATGAGTTTTATACCTGGAGTAGAGTGGTTTCCTTAGGCAGAGTTTTTTTTTTCTCATTTAATATTCTAGTTCTAAGATGGTCCAGCAGCTTGAGTGTGGGTGAATCAAATACAATGAGACCATCTGTGAGTCCCATGGATGTTCTCACAGACTGATCATGTCAGAGAAATGGAGACATAGTTCCCAGGGAAAGAAAGTGAGAGCCTGGAATATTACTTCTTCAGGGAGCAAGTGGGCTCAGTCTTTTGGGTGAAATTTTCTTTAGATCCTTGATCCTGGGATCACACCAAAAAGGATTTCTGCGTATTTATGGAAAACAAGCTCTGGCATGACTCTTCTTCTCCATACAGCTTCTCATGTTTGGTGCCCTATTTGTTCTTCTGACTAGAATTGCTGAGTGTGACAAGGCCTTATAAAGATCATCTATTTTAGTCTACTCTGCAAACTCTCATCTCATAAGTGGTAGTGAGCTTCTCCATCATATTTATAGTGGATTGATGGTGTTGGTGGCCCCAATAAATGGTCTCCTGTACACATGCCCTTTTGCACTCTAACTTAATGGTCCCCTCCTATTCTGTATCTGGACTCTGCCATGTGACTTACTTTGGCCAATAAGAGGTTATCAAACTTGCTGCAAGTAGAAGGGTGAGAAAGTACTTGTGAGTTTTTACTTCCTCTCTCTTGCTTTTCTGTGACCACTTTAAGAATAAGCTACACCAGCCTGCTGGAGGCTATGAGACCACATGCAGCAGAGGTGGGTTGCCCCAGACAAAGCCATCTTAGACTAGCCATCCTTCAGCAAACCTATAGGCTGAGAACAGACATATGGCATGAGCCCAGCCAAGACCAACCCAGCCCAGATGAGCAGAACCACTCAGCCAATCCATAGATTCATGAGAAATAATATACGGTTGTTTTTTAAAGCCACTTATTTTAGAGATGATTTGTTACACAGCTACAGCTAGCTGATTGCAATGGTAGGGTGTTTATTACCACTGAAGGAAGTCCATCTCATTGTGTGTCCACTCTGATTGTTAAGGAGGTACAGCTGGAATCTAATTCCTGTAACTTCTGACTCAACCCTGTGGGTGTCAGTGGAACAAGCCCATTTCTTCTCTCACAATGACCTTTAAGTGTTTGATGATAATGATCACACCAAATGACTATAGCAGCCTCCAGCCTAGATTCTCCACTTCCTCCTTTGTCTACCTCTAATCCATTCTCTACACAGTAGAAATGATCCTCTTTAAACAAACTGAATTGTGCTGTGCCTTGTTAAAATCCTACCACAGTTTTTCATTACGCTTAGGTTAAAATCCAAACTCCTCACATTGCCCTGCGCCATTGAGTATATATATTTATAGTCTATACAGACAATGTAGTCGTGAACCACACAATGACGTTTCCGTCAAGGGCAGACTGCATAGATGATGATGGTCCCATAAGATTAGTACCATACAGCCTAGGTGTGCAGTAGGCTATACCATCCAGATTTGGGTAAGTACATTCTATGATGTTCACACAATGATGAAATCTCCTAACGATGCATTTCTCAGAACACATCTCCATCATTAAGCCACACATGACTGTGCGTGTGTATATATATATATGTACATACATATTTATTTATTATAATACAACATATATAACTTATTCATTTATTACAAGAATTGACCCATGCAATTGTGGAGGCCAAGAAGTCCCACAGTCTGCCACCTGCAAGCTGGAGAACCAAGAAAGCTGGTGTATCATTGAGTCTGAGGCTAGAGGCCTGAGAGCCAGGAACACCGATGTCTGAGGGCAGAAGATGGATGGCCTGGTGCATGCAGAGAGTAGATTTGCCCTTCCTCTGCCTTTTTCCTCTGTTCAGGCCCTCAACAGATTGGATGATGCCCACCTGCATTGATGAGGATGATCTTCTTTAGCCTACTGATTCAAATGCCAATCTCTTCCAGAAACACTGTCAAAAACACACCCAGAAACAAGGTTTTACCAGCTCTCGGCGTTAAGTTGATGCGTAAAATCAACCATCACAGTGGCCTTCCTCATTCTATCCCCCTGCCTAGGAATGAGTGCATGCCAACGTTCCTAAACCTTCTCTTCCCTGGGCCAAACATCACCTGAGTTTCCCGCTATTCTTCAATTGGTGTGGATTTAGAGTTTCTTGATATTCTGGTTGCTTGCTCTAGTGTCTTGTTGCCCCACTTTGAACGTGATGCTCAGAACTGATCACACTTCTTGGGCAGGACTACAGCAGGGATGTCATCTTGTTCTTTCTGGAGAAGATCTACACACGCTTAAGGGATAGTGCTCACCAGGAGGAAGGACCAAGAACATCCAATTATGAAGGATTGGCTTACTTATGATGGATTGGCTAGGTGGGTGGGATGATAAATGCTGTGACACAGACTATCTGTCTCCCACCAGGTCAATGGTAAAGACCTTGTAAGCTCCTGCCTTCACAGATTGACAGGGCAGTGGGAAGAGTAACCAAGGATTTATCTGTGGTTGCCCTTGAGCTTGGCCCAGAGGTCAGCTCTGATCTGCAGAGGGTGGGCGCGGCTATTGTGCATGCACCAGCTTGGAGAGACCAAAGCCCTTCTCAGCTCCACGTGAACCTTTTCCCTTCAACCTTATCCTGAAGTTCATTTAACTTCAGTTCACAGCTAAATCCAAAAAGCCTAGTAGTCAATTAGTAAAAATCAAGTAATAGTAACTTACAATTATGGAGCATGTCCTCTGAAACAAGCTGTTTCCAAGCATTTAGTGTACTTTGTCTAAGTCAATCTTCAAAGCAACCCTTTCAGGTAGAACCAGACTAAACCAGTTCTTTCCTAACCAGCTGCACACCACTGGAGGAGTTTGTTGAAAAGTAGAAAAACAGGAACAAACCAAGAAAGGATTACCTGGGTCTACCCAATATCTGCTGAATCAGAGTCTCTGGGGACAGGATCAGATAATCTGTTTTAAAAATAGCTCCCTGGACGCTCCTTCAGCAATTAACGTGGCACGTGTGGGCTGGCATTTGAGAACTAACGAATTATGTCAGCATTTCCCAGAGTGCCGTTCACAAGATGGTTATAGGTAGCACACAGAAAATTTCTTTAAATTCTTTTCGAAATTAAATTTGAATAATTACATGTTCCTTTTAATGCATTAGAAAAAGGTAGCATACTGAATTTGTGTTTTTACAGATATTGTCGAGGAAAGGCTAAAATGGGTATGTACGTTTAAAAAAGTGAGTTGTTTCAGAGACGATCAAGTAGTGAGGCAAGTATATTGCTAAGGTTAACGTGCGAAGGCAGCAAACACATGATCCAAGTTTAGGAGACTCAGATGAGAAAATTCTGAGATCCCTCTGACTCAGTGATTCCTTCACTCTATGCTGGTCTGCATGTGACTCTGAGCTTGTACTTGAGTTTGTTTATATCAACACTTTACTAGTAGCTTTCAAAGTTTTAGTAGCAGAGCTCTTTTTTTTTTAATGAAATCGCTTATCTCTTAACTGCCCAATCCACTCCACCCCAAGCTTTCCCCCAACTGTAGCCCCTGAAACTCTACCTACGATAAACTCTTCTTCTTGCTTGTCTTGGGCAAAGAAATGGGGACAAGGGCCAGGAAGCGTTTACACAACTTTGCCATTCAAAGAGCCCTTGATAGTCGATCAGCGTTCTATGGCCACAACACAGGTTCGCATTGTGGAAGCCGAAACCAAATGAAGATGAGCTTATGGAGACATAGGATTTGGGATTGGAGTAGGGTAAGATGCGTCTAGAAGTGCTTCTTCTCTTCCCAGTAGCAACTCATTCCCCTTTCTTCCACCCTTAGTCACGGATTTCTGGCTCTATCTTTATCAACTGTGAGATTTCCTCAGCTTCCTTAATCTCAGTATCATGGTTTGATCTTTAACTGGAGATTATCATGGTGGCCAGCTCAGAGGGTTGTCGTGTGTATTAAATGAGATACGTTTGTGATGATCTCAGCCCAGTGCTTAAAATATGGTGTTTGGTAAGTGCTGGCTGTTATCATCTCAAAACCCATTTCAGCATTCAAGATAAACGCACATTAATTGTTCAACATCCAGTAAGTGGGATTTAAAACCTGTAAAAAGCATAATCGATTGTCTATTTCATGTATTGTTTCGAGTATTTCATCTTTGGGAATAGAAAATATGTGTAAGACGTTCAGTGGGTTTAATAGTGTTCTTCCTTCTTAACCTTTTCTCACAAGGCAACAAGTCCTTCTATTGTGAATTCTCTGAAGACAGAGTTTTCAGGAAGTTGTCCTAGCACTCGGGGAAAGCTTTGTATCGAATTCATCATATTTACTGAGCAATTTGTAGATCTCTCACAAAACTATCTCACTACTTTATCTCATTTGACCAAGAGAATATTCCAGTGAAGTAGGTAGGGCAGACCTATCATTCCCATTTTACAGATGATTAAACTGAATAAGCTTGGAACCATATTCTTCAGAAGCAAAGTGAACTCACCATGCGCCAAGCACATTGAGAAAATCGAGTAGAAAATTGAGACAAATTAACACTTTGCCTCCGTTCCCTGTATCTTTCCAGTTAAATTACCTTGTGTCCTTTTGCTGCTGCAAACTTGGCTTTGCTAGTACAGACTCGACCTGGATCTGTCCATGTTTTTGCGTAGAGGGATGACCTTAATGTATTTGCAGAATCTGCGTGCTGTACACTAGAGGCCATCCAGCTAATGCAAATGCAGCAGGTGGAAAATGCATTTCAGGCGTGGGGCGAAACTGTCCCAGCAAGATAAATAACTGCGGTGACAGGGACTTCGGCTTTCCCGATACGGGCTGAAAGTCTCTTTGAATTAAAAGCAGAGGGTTTGACAATTTCATGTCTTTCCCATCTGAAAATTTAATCTTCCGTGGGGTGGAGGAAGTGATCTGGGTCACTGACTCGCTCAGCCAGATTGTACCTAACAAAAAGGCATTGTTTGGCTGAGTGGAAGTGACGGGAACCTTGGGAGAGGTGACAGAGTGAGGAGTTAAAAACAGGGTACAGTCGGATGACGGGAAAGCAGATGTAAACAATTGAGAGAAAAAAGTCAGGTCGAATTTATGGGGTGAGGCTTCAAAAAGCAGGCTGATAATGGCTGAAAATATCTCAAAGTGCAATTCTGTCTGTGCAAATTTTTCCAGCGATGGAGATCATGGAGAGGTACCCAGAGAAAGCTCTGATGAAATCCAGTGCAAAAGAAGCACCCAGAAAGGGAGAAAGAAGAAAGCATCAAGAGCAAAAGGGAAGATATGGGAGGAAGACAGGGGGACTGTCACAGAGGGTAAAGCTCACCAGGAGCCGAGGGTTAAAATACGGTGAGAAAAGAAAAACAGTCTTCCTCTCAAAGATGATTTTTAGAAGCTCTTCTAAAAGTTCCAAAAGTCATCTTTAGAAGAGACAGTAGATATATGAAGGGACGAACTGGTTTTATAGTCCTGAGGGGGGAATTGGAGAGAGAGTTTAAGCCTGAAGAATGTGGAAGGGCTGTTGACGAGGGGATGGGGGCATAAACCTCAAAATAGGAGAAGGAACCATAAGAGAGGGTCTCACTCCCCTCCATGGGCTCACGCCTCATGTTTCCTCAGGTTCCAAGAGGACTCAGGAGTGAGATCCTCGGACATTGCCAAGGAATTGTGAGAGAATTCATGGGAAAAAGTAAAAGTGATGGAAGACGGGAGACATAAAAGTCATCCCAAGTTTCAACAGAGGAGGAGTGTGGTTTCCGTGAACCTCGAGGTGACGAGTTTGTTGTTGATCCAAAAAGATTCTGGAAGAGATTATTAAGGGGGTTAGTTTGCAAACACATGGAAGAGGAGACGGTGATCACAGGGGCTCAGCTCCTGTCACCCAGAGGTTCTGTCAGGTCAGTTTGAACCCCTCCTTTTACACGGTCACACACTGATAGACTAAGAAAGTGGGTTGTTGCTAGAATCTGGGAGACAGCTGGATACGTGAAAAAGTATCGTATAAAGCCTCTTTGGACAAGATGGATAAATATGGATTAGAAGACAAATAATAACAGCCATAATAATAATCATAGTTAATATTTGTTAAGTGTTTACTATATGTCAGAGACTGTCAGGTCTTGCAAATAGTTTGATAGTCTTCTATACTAGTCAGGATTTTCCAGAGAAACAGAACCCATAGGATATAGGTAGATACACATAAGAGGAGATTTATTGTGAGAACTGCCTCTCGTGATTATGGAAGCTGAGAAGTTCCACAATATTCTGTGTGTGAGCTGAAGAACTAGGAGAGCGGGTGGGGTAATTCAGTCCAGGTCCGAAGGCCTAGGAATCTGGGGGCTGAGGCTGTAAGTCCAGGTTTGACCCCCAAAGCCTGAGAACCAGGAGGCCCGACGTCCGAGGGCGGGAGAAGATGGACGTCTCGGCTCAGGCAGAGACAGCAAACAGCCCTTCCTCCTTTTTCGTTCTCTTCGGACCTCAGTGACTGGATGATGTCCACCCACAGGGGTGAGGTGACCTTCTTTACTCAGTCTACTGATTCAAACGCTAATCTCTTCCAGAAACATCCTCACAGACACACCCAGAAACAGCATTTTACTGGTCATCTGGGCATCCATTAGCCCAAGAAAGTTGACACATAAAGTTGACCATCATATCTTTGAACTATCAAACACAAAACAGGCCCAGGTCAGCTGGGAGAGAGGCCTCCAGTGGCGAGTCCCACCATCGTGTCCTTGACCCTAATCCAATTAGCGCCTCGATTCCTCCATGGACTGATTCCTCCCATGAAGGACACAAAGCCGGAAGGGACGGAGAACAAACGCACTGGATGACAGTCAGAAATGGACAAAGAACTTGACAGATGGAAACAGTAGACCGAATCTAACCAGACAGAAAGTACCAGGAGGAAACATTTAGCTAAAAAAATCCTTCTGTTACCATGTAGAATAGGAGAGATGTGGTTAATGATTTACTCAAATAAAAACAGTTGTGATGTCAGAAGATGGCACAGTTTGAGTCAAAAACAGGAGATCCCTTGGGGCTGGCCCCGTGGCTGAGTGGTTAAGTTCGCGCACTCCGCTGCAGGCGGCCCAGTGTTTCGTTGGTTCGAATCCTGGGCGCGGATATGGCACTGCTCATCAAACCACGCTGAGGCAGCGTCCCACATGCCACAACTAGAAGGATCCACAACGAAGAATATACAACTATGTACCGGGGGGCTTTGGGGAGAAAAAGGAAAAAATAAAAATATAAAAAAAAAACAAAAACCAAAAAAACCCCAGGAGATCCCAGGGCTGGCCCTGGGGCATAGTGGTTAAGTTTGGTGTGCTCTGCTTCCGTGGCCCGGGTTCACAAGTTAGCAACCTCGGGTGTGGACCTACATCACTCATCAAGCCATGCTGCGGTGATGACCCACATCTAAAGTCAAGGAAGATTGGCACAGATGTTAGGTCAAGGCTAATCTTCCTCAAGGAAAAAAAGATTGGCAACAGATGTTAGCTCTGGCTACAAAAGATTGCCAACAGATGAAGGCCAACCTTCCTCAGGAAAAAAAAAGGGAGATACCCCTGGCAAAAATTGTTGAAGAGAGTCAGGCCATATTAATAGAAGTACAGCATCTGTAATGTGGGAGGTGATAGTCTTCTGCTTAGCTCTAATCACTCCTTACCTAGAGTACCTTGTTTGTGTTTTGGTGACATTACACATAGGGATGGGGTAACAATTGTTAACATCACTTCTCTGGTTACCTTTAATGATTTTGTTATCACAAAAATATCACATCCAAATTCTTTTCTGTCGTGTTTCTTAATCTCTTTCCTCCCTACCCCGCATCTGCTACCTCATTCCCTACCACTTTCTCCCTCACACACTGACTTCCGCTGCTGATCTTCAAACAAGCTAAGCATGTACTCATCTCAGGGCTTTCTCACTTACTCTCTCCACCACCTAAACACACTTTCTCCAGAAAGTTCCTTGGCTCAATCTTTCACTTAATTCAGATATCTGATTAATGTTACCTTCTCAAAAAAAAAAAAAAAAAAAAAAAAAAGCCTTTCCTGACCACTTTGTCTAAAGAAGGACTTGGTCATCTGCCCCTTTTCATGCTGTTTCATTTTTCTCCAAAACACACAGCACATCCTGCCATTAATCTACGTGTTCATGTGTTATTATTGTCTGGCTCCCTCCTTGAACGCGTGGTGTGGGAGGCTGGGGACATAACTCTTTGGATTGCCCCGAGCACAGTGCCTAATGCAGAGAAGCCTCACGGCAGGTGCTCAAGAAAAAACTCGTTGACTGACGAATGAATCATGAAATGAATGAATGAGTGAACATCCTGCAGACTTCATGTTTCGTGGAAAACCTTTTGGCAAATGTTGCGTGAGGTTTCTCCTGCCATCTGCTCTGGAAATAAGGCAGAAGATAGAGTAGGGAAATAGCGGAGTTTTGGGGGATTTCTCTGACTAGTATCCTTTTTTCCTGGTTGTCGTTCCTGATCCGCTTTCTTAGATATTCCTAAAATTCCCCTTAGGAGTTGAACTCTCTCTCACTTGGGCCCTAGAGGTAAGTCTGGCCCTTTTCTTTGGGATGCTTCTGGAATGAAGAAACTGTCACCTGATGTCTCACAGCTTCCTGCAGCTCTCCTGAGCCTGGGCCCTGATAGACCGGTTGTCCCACCTGCTTCCCCTTTTCCGTGGGATTCTTCTGGAGGGCATTCCCTACCTGGTTGTCCTCTGGGAGAAGTTACAGATTATTGTCTGTCTGTCCTTGGGTAAGCAATGGTCTCAAGACTTCCAGTTTTATGATGTCAATAAGTTGCTTAAATACACACCTAAAAATACAACTCTTTGCAGGAATATGGCTTTCTTGTGTGTGTGTGTGTTTTTCCATCCCATAACATTTACCACAAAGCCAGGACTACAGCAGGACTTGAGGAGGTTTTTGCTGGTTTTCAGGATAGTCGGGAAGGCTGTCTCGGTTAAAAAGGCGGTTCAAACAGACACAGCTTTCCGGAGACACCCGTCCATGAATGAGTCTTCATCCAGAGCCATTTCCTCATTCATTTACCAAATATTTACTGAATGTCCCCGTGGGTTCTCATGCTTGGCCTTAGCACATCCTGGCGTGTGGCCTGTCCTTATGCTTTTCTTCCCATCAGCTTGGCAGGAAAGGGGCCGTCTTTAAAGAGTCACGTGATGGTTTGTTCACTGTGCCGCTGAGCACTGCTCAGAGAATGTGTGATTTCGAGGACAGGAAAGGTGGAACTGGACTCCATAATCTTTTCTCTCATCCTCTGGCCTCATCCACGGTGTCAGTTTGGTTGGTGAACGTTGATTGTCAATCAGCAACAGTTCACTTCTTTGGTGCTCCTGCCCCCCGTGGTCAGGGTTAGGTGCCAGAGATACGCTGAGGGGTCAGATCCTGGTTTGGTTGTTTACTAACTGTGTGTCCTTAATCAAGTTACTTTCTCTCTTTTTCCATTCCCTTATCTGTAATAAGTGGGCAATATGATATCACTTCCCTCAAAGGGGCGTGAGGAGAACTGAAGAGGGGAACATATGGAAGGGGCCTGACATACGGGTAAGTGTGGCAATTGGCATGACTCTCGCCTTTTTGGAGCAATATGACATGACCCTGGGGGCTGATCAGATGCAGGTGGCCGATGGTTTCTGATAGAAAAATGTATCTTCACAGTCCAGCCACTTCGGAAGCTAGTTTAGCCATTTCTTACAAAACTAAAATGCTCTTACTGTACGATCCGGCAATCCTGCTCCTTGGTATTACCCAAAGGAGTTGGAAACTCATATCCACACAAAAGCCTGCATACAAATGTTTATAGCAGCTTCATTCATCACTGCCAAAACTTGGAAGCAACCATGATGTCCTTCAGTGGAAGAGTGGATAAATAAACTGTGGTGCATCCAGACAATGGAATATTATTCAGCTCTAAAGAGAAATGACTTCTCAAGCCATGAAAAGACAGGGAGGAACTTAAAAGCCTGTTACTAAGTGAAGAAACCAATCTGAAAGGGCTTCATACTGTGTGATTCCAATTATATGACATACCGGAAAAAGCACAACTAAGAGACAGTAAAAATATCAGGGGCTGAGTGAGGAGATGACTAAGGTGGCGCACAGAGGATTTCTAGGGCAGGGAAAACACTCTGTATGACACTATAATGATGAACACATGTCGTCATACATTTATCCAAACCCATAGGAGGTACAACACCAAGAACCAACCCTAATTAAACTGTGGACTCTGGGTGACTCTGATGGGTCAACGTGGCTTCCTCAGTGGTAACAAATGTCCCACTCTGGTGGGGGATGTTGATAATGGGGGAGGCTATGCCTGTGTGGGGACGGGAGGCATATAGGAAAGATCTGTACCTTCCCCTCAATTTTGCTGTGAATCTAAAATTGCCCTAAAAAGGTCTTAATAAAAAAAATCTTCAATGAAGGATCAATTTGCTTTTTCATGGTCCAAAATAGAAAGGCACCCAAGTAAAGAATATTGAGAACTCTTTTCCAACTATCAAAACCCACAGGGTTTGCTATTATTTTACCGTGTGTGTGTGTGTGCGTGTGCGTGTGTGTGTGTCTGTAGAGGAGGCGTGTACGCTCTTGAGCTCTTCCTTCTTCAAAGTCTTTATCCAACTAATCCAGAAGGCATGTTGGTTCCATACTGCAGAGACATACTGGGGACCAAGCCTCAGGGATTGGAGGGAATTCCAAATATTCAAGAATCCATTCATCCATCTCTTCCTTCCTTCCCTCCTTCTTTCATTCGTGATTAATGGACTGCACTCCTTGGGCTCCCACGTGTGTGCATGTAGCTCACTGACCATCTAACATGGCACACATTGGACTGTTCCTTGTCCTCTCTGTCACCCAAGCTCATACCCCAGACCTTTCAGATGCACAACCTTGCTCTGAGCGTCATCCTGTGGGCCAGAGGAAACTTTATAGATTTTAAGCAGAGGAGTGATTCCAAAAATTAAATTGGGAAGAGAACGGAACTGAAATAGGAGGCAGGAAGACAGATTCGTCCCAGTTTCAAATCCCAGTTCTTTCTCTTCACAGATGTGTAGCCTTGGGAAAGTCCTTTGCTTTACCAACTCTCAGTTTCCTTACCTTTAAAATGGAGGGAATCAAGCCTATGGCACATGATTACTACCTCAGTTCAACAGGGAAACACACAAGAAGGTGAATGGCGTGCCCGGCATGGATGAGGTGCTCGATAATAATTTCCCAGCTTCTTTCTTTTCTAACACTTTATATTGTATTTAGGATGAGAGATGAGAATTGGGCCTCACTGTGGTTCAAATAAGAGCAAAGTGCCTCTGTTATAGGTAATCTTCCAATACGACAGAACCAATTATTTTCGCAAAGTCCATGATCCTTGATTTTTTTTTCTTTTTTTTTCTGAGAGAGGATTTGGTGAGGAAATGGAATCCTGTTGCTCATTTAGCATTTGAAAAGTCTTCAAGGAGGGTGCTGCCAGCCCTGGAAGAGGCACTGGGAGAGCAGCTAAAACACAGGCAGAAGCGGGGGCCTCTGAGCCCTGCGATTCCACCGCCGCAAGTTCCAGCCGCAGCCCTGTTCTTGGCCTGGCCCCACCTGCCCATCTGTAATTAAAGTCGTGTCTACAGTTAGACAGATTATAAGGAAGGAGAAGAAGGATGTCAGCAAGTCATAATTTCCAGAATCAAAGCTCCTCTTCCCTCCATCTTTTCTCCTCCCTATTTCGGATTTGGCAGCAGGTTTCCTAAAAAGTAGGCCATGGTGTCCTTTCCTCCAGCTCATTGCCAGTGGGCGAGGAGAGCTGTCAGGCTGCCAAGGACTGGATTCTGGTTTTCGCAGGCGGCGGGCAGGGAGGGTCCTGGATGCACACCTCTGGCCAGGGAGGCGAACATTTATCATGGAAGATTTCTCTTTTTTGCCTTCTAAACAAGGAGTGGTAATCAATAAGGAATCTTTTGCAAATGCCTGCATCTGCAGCCCAGTTTTATTTTTCACTGTACAGCGTGCGTGTGCCAGTGCATTTCTGATGTAGGAGATTGTTACAGAAGTCAAGTTGGAAGGAACTTTTCTTTTGGGGTCTTGGGGATTGAAGGGCGCCTCGGCACGGTCAGCCTCAGCCCTATTGTGACAGAGTTCATGGAAGGAGAACTTTTCACTGAGTACATGAAAAGTGTTTGATCTAACTTGTGACTTTGCTGTTAATATTATTTTCATAAAAATAACCAGGGACCTGACCTAGCACTGTGTGGACACGGAATTGTTTCCTGGACAGAGGCCACCCCGGTCAAGAGAGAGGCTGCCTCCAGGATGCCCAGACAGTGGTCAAGGAAGTGAGACGTCAGTCACCCCAGGGGCTGTGCTGCTGAGCCAACACTCACCTTGATTGTCACTCGTTTTGTCAATAGACTACATGTGCTCGCTGTGTATTTCTGACATCATTTGGATGAAGACTGAGACTTAAAAGTTGGGAAGCAAGTTTTGAGAGAAATTTGGACAACTTGCTATTCTGTGAATCGTGGAGGTTTCTTTCACTACATTATGAGCCGAGCCTAAGAATTGTGTGTCAGCTTTTTCTCCCACGTCCACTCTGATTGATTAGGAGTGGCTGCCGGAAGGGGATCAGTTAGGGATGTCTGCTTTGGAGATGGGCGAGGGCAGAAATGGTTCATGTGCTGAGTGCTTGCCGTTTTAACCCGAGAGAGTCCCCGAGCGCAGGCTGGCATGCTTCCTCATGCTGTGGGGCCCCCACTCCACCCAGGGATGGTCTTCTTACTGCTTCCTGCTTGCCGTCTTCCTCTCCTCCTCCTCCACCTCCCTCCCCTCCTCTTCCTCTTCCTCCTCCTCCCTCTCCTCCTCCTCTTCCCCCTCCTCACCATTCTCCCTTCCCTCCTTCCCTTCCCCGCCTCTTTCCTCTCCTCCTCTCCCTCCTCCACTTCTCTGCTTTCTCCTCCTCCACCTCCCTCCCTTCCTCCTCTCTCCCTTTCTTATCCTAGAAAAGACACTCACTTTGTGCCAAGCACCCACCAAGTCCTTTTGCATAAACTATCTTATTTAATCCTCAAACCACCCTTATAATTTGATCCATTTTTAGAAATTAAGGAGCAGAAGCACCGAGGAACCTGTCAAGGTGACATAGTGTTAGAGCCAGGAAGGGGACCCAGGACTCTCTGGAGCTAGAGCTTTTGCTTGCCTTCCTGAAGTCTGTGACCCCGCCAGCTCTGCTCTCCAACCCCCAAGCTGTTTCCACTGCGCACCGCCCCCCCCCCCCCCCCACCGCCGCCCCACAGCTGTCAGCAGTGTTTTGGTTCTTGAGTCATAAAAGATTGAGCTGGGTAATGAGAACTGTGGGAGTGGAGGTTTATTATTTTTTAATTAAAACATTTTCCTCCTTTTGTGTCTTCTTTGCTTCTATTTAAATAGTCCTGTGAAAGGTACAGTTTCGACCAAATTAGCCCTCTGGTGGGAGATTCCAAGAAGAATATTCTGGAGTGGCATCTGAGCAACTGATAATTCCCTGGTCAGCACAGCTGGACCATGATGTTAGCCAGAACTGCCAGAGCTCAGATTCCCAAAACCAAATCCCTGGGGGAAAGTTGGGGGAGGTGGCTGGAGGAGAGCTGATGCTTCAGCTGATCTCTTCCAGGCCCCGCTGGTGGGGTGAAGAAGCTGCCCTGACATAAGCTTGCTCTGTGTCAGGGTGGATTTGGGGCAAGGAGTGGGCAGGCTCAGGCCTCTGCTGGTCAGCAAGGAGCGGGCAAATTGGCTGGGCTCAGTTCTGTGGAGACCTCATGGCAAGAGTGGTCCTCTCACCCCAGATTCTGCCTTGGCCTGTGGCCCCGGTCCCTCCTGCCTGCCAGGATTGATTTCCAGCTCCCTCAGGTGGAGCTAAGTGACTGCATGATTTTCCTTCAAGGCCAGAGAGAACACATCGTGTCCTTCTTTCCAACATTCTGATTTGTGAGGGGCACTAGCCCAGCATCTGAGCCACATACCAGGGTGCAAGTACGCGCATGTTCCCACCTCTATTTCTCAGTTGGCAGGACAGCAACGTTCCTCTCCAGAGGCAGGAATAGAATGGGAAGGGGCTGCAGACAAGGGGTCAGGAAGGATGCTAAGCGACTTATTAAGATACGCATATCAGAGCCTGGTTGTTGATGTGCTTGTTAGTATGTTTGAATTCTGTTTTGATTTTTAACCACAACTCAACGATTCTTTTCCCAATACTCTAGCTCTAAGAAGGTAGACTGTTGAGAAGAAAGCCATGAGACACCTGTTTTCTGCATCTGTCTCGGTAGTTCTTAATCTTAAATGCATATTGGAATTACTCAGGGAGCTTTAAAGGAGATTGATGCCTGGGTCCCATCGCTGGAGATTCTGACTTAGTTGTCTAGGTTGAAGATTTTGCATCATGATATTTGAAAGCTCCACAGGTGATTCTAAGGTTTGGCACGTTTCAGAGCTGCTGATCTGTGTGACACCTGATGTTTGCACAGGCAGCAGAAAGTCTGAGTATTGTGGTCAGGTGTTCCCATCTGTAATCATATAACAACCTAAATAGATAACCTTTATTGCGTGTTCATGTGCCAGACATCGTGGGAGGTGCTTTACCTCCATCATCTCACTGAATTCTTAAACAATGTGTCTCTGAATCACCTGGACGGCTTGTTAAAACATGGGTGTCTGGTCCTCACCCCAGAGTCTCTGATTCAGTAGGTGTGGTAGGCAGCCCCCGAGATGGTCCTGCCTCTGGTGTTCGTGCTCCTGTGTAATTCCCTCCCCTTGGATGTGAACTGGTCTTATTGACTTGCTTCTAAAGACTAGAATATGGTGAAAGAGATGAGATGCCGCTTCTGAAATAAAGCTCTAGAAAGTGTTGTGGCCTCTGTCACTCTCTCTTGCTCCCTGTTGCATCGTTTCCCCTGGAAGGAGAAGCTGCCATTTCATGAGGCAGCCCTGTGGTGAGGTCTATATGGCAAGTGTGTCTAGATTTCTGACACAAAGAAACTGAGATAATAGATGTTTGATGTTTTGAGCTGCTAAGTTTTGGGGTAATCTGTTATGTAGCAATAGATAATTAATGCAGTAGGTCTGGGGTGGGGCCTGAGAATGTACATTTCTAACACACTTCTAGGTGGTGCTGATGATGCTGGTCTGGGGACCACACTTGGAGAATCACTGCCTTACACCAATTCTAAGAAGATACTCTACCTGTACCCATGATGCAGATGGAGAAACAGCATTAGAAGTTTTAAGTAACTTGCTCAAGGTCACTTACGAGAGTGGTAGTTCTGGGGTTCAAATGCAGGAAATCTGAGCCCCTGTCCCATGCTCAGAACTACTCTGCCGTGCCACCTCCCCTTTCCCTTGTAAAGTATGTCTGTTGCCTCTGTGTTGAATTGTGTTGACTGAATTGTACCTAATGGTGACATTGCCAATGAGAAACTTTGATTTGGGTCTTTACTGGGGATTATCACTGAAGTGGCTCTCTTCTGGGACTTAAATATTTTCCCAAATTAGGATTAGTGCTGGAGTGAACCCAAGGACCAGTCTACCTTTTCAGAGAGAGGTTCTCAAACTTTAGCACGCGTCAGAGTCACTTGGGAAGTTTTGTTAAGATGTGGATTGATGGGACAGGCCCTCAGAGTTTCTGACATAGCAAATATGGGGTAGAACCCGAGAATGTGCATTTTTGACAAGTTCCTAGTCCATGGATCCAGGGACCACCAGGGACCACCCTTAGAGAATCACTGCTTAAATCAAGAGCCAAGATGCTTACTACAATGCAGAAGTGCTCTTGAGGCTAAATCCTCTGAGTTGCTTAGTGCAGAGAGAAAAGCAGAGAAATGCAGGGCCCCTGGCCGCCCTCCTGCCCCTGCTGCCATCCCAGTGCTTGTTTCCACCCCATGTGCCTTTCTGCTATGGCTGAGACATATGGCTGGAGGAACCATGCTGTTGGGCTCTTTCCACACGTCCCATGCATTCCAGGGCGGGCTCAGATTTCAACCTAATTATGGAGGGCAGAGTGTGGTCATGGGCAGCCAACAGTGCTGCTTCGAGGGAGGTGTTGCTGTTTGGGTTAGGTCTTGAGAAACTGAAACGGGAACTCTGACAAGCAACTGCTTGGGCATGCCTATCCACGTTCTTTGTTGCTGCAGATAGAGTGAGGGTGAGTCGCAGCTCGGCCGGGTGGAGGTAATGAATAGATGCGGCGTAAGCCAAGATCAGCCAAGCCAAACCACAGGAGGACTGTTTCACATTTGGGATGCCAACCAGCATTCCCTCTGCCAGTGGGATCTGTGTTTTTCTTTCTTTTTTCACCATCTCTGATCATTCCCTTCACTCAACCTGTAGCTGTGGGGCCAATTCTAGCCCGGCCAGGATGGGGCCCAAGGGATTGGCATGTGATGGCTGAACTGGAGTGTAGAACTCGTTCAAGGCACGAAGAGAGGAGGTATTACCTTCCTTTGCTCCAGCAGTGAGCATGCGTAAGAGCCAGAGCTGATGGACTAGCCTGGGGATGCCAACAAAGCTGGCTCTTTTGTATTGTATCAACCCTTCCAGGGGACCCACAGTGGATATTAAACTCTGTTTTTGAACTATCTTTAACAAACACACAACCAGATTTCTGTAATGCTAAACAGGCTCTTGGTCATGTGGTTTGAGAGGCCATGTTATGGTGGAATGTATTATTTATTACAATTTCTCATCCCCTTTTTGCCTTTGTTATTCTTCCGTGTAGACAAAATATTTTGCCCATCCCATTAACTTTGGGTCTACGACTTACTTTGCCCAATGACTTGTTTGCTATGTCTGAGTAGAAGCTCTTAGAGCCATTGGAAATTTCCACCATCCCTCTTATTCTGTCCCTCCGCCATGAGATCAACACATAGCTAGCAGATAGAGATGGTCCCTTCAGCCTCATTTCTTAATGAGCAGAACTGAAACTCACCCACAGCTTGTAGAAGAGTCTCAGAGCCACAGCTAATGTGCAATGTGGGCGACAAAGAGACATTTGCTTGCAACCCTAATATTTGGAGGTTGTTTATTACACAGCAGAACCTAGAAAAAGGTAATTCAGAGGCAGACAGAGTCAGATCCTGGTCGAGATCTTTCCCTGACTTACCAGAGATCAGGTGCTTCAAGCACAGGACTGAGCTTACTTTGTTCCATTAATTAAGAAACTCTTATTGGAGTGACCACTTTGAAATGTGACCTAAGTATAAAAAGCAAAATTTTTAAGTCTTCAAGAGAAAATATAGGAGAATATCTGTACGATCTAGCAGCAGGGAAAGTGTTCGTAAATAAAACATAAAAGATTGTGTTGAGTAAGATGAAATAAGAGCTTGTGTAACAAAAGACACAATAAGCAAAAAGAAAAGAAGCCTCAGAAATGGAGGTTTTTTAATATACAAAGGAGATTATATTATATATGTGTAAACATGCAAATATGTACACATTTATGTATAAGGGATTTTATGCAGTGAAATCAGACTATGTAACGATATAATGAGTTCCTAAAAATCAACAAGAAGAATACAAAGCAATAGGAAAAGGGCAAAGCTATACTCAAAAATCCATGGAAGAGATAATAAAAATGGCCAAAAATCTTGTACAATATCTCTGGTAGTTAAAGGACTGTGAACTAAACCACAATGAGACATCATTTAACAACTGTCAGACTTACAAAATTTAAAAAGCACAATACCAAGTGTTGGTGAAAATGTACTCTGTGCCAGGGTTAAGAATGGCTGCAATACAAACCTTGATCTGGAGGGACTTAGCATCAAATGGAGAAAGCAGATGTGTGAAGAGGTGTCTGTGAACCGCGATCACTGCAGTGATGGCACATATTCTGGGTACAGCAGGATCTGAGAAGGGATCCCAATTCACTAAGCCGATGGGAGTCAAGGAAGGCCTCACAGAGGATGTGACATGAAAGGGGAAAGAGAATTCTAGACGGGGGAGACTTGGACAAAAGTACTGGAGATGGAAATGGAATGGAAAAGATAAGGGAAAATGGTGCAGAATTGAAACAGAAATAAGTCAGACATAGAAAGACAAATACTGCATCATCTCATTTATATGTTGCATCTAAAAAAAGCTGAACTCATAGATACAGAGACTAGAATAGTGTTTACCAGGGGCTAGGAGGGGGTAAATGGTAAGCTGTTGGTCAGAGTACAACCTTCCAGTTGTAAGATGTCCTGGGTTCCTAATATACAGCATGGTTATCATCAGTAAAACTGTGTTATATACTTGAAAGTTGCTAAGAGAGTAGATTCTAAATGTTCTCACCACAAAAAAGAAATGGTAAATGTCTAATGTGATGGAAGTGCTAGCTAACGCTATGGTGGTAATCATTTTGCAATACATAAATGTATCAAATCAACACCTTGGACACCTTAAGCTTACACAATGTTTTGTCAATTATATGTCAATAAAGCTGGAAAAAATGTGCAATAGAAGGATTGAATGTAGATTATAAGCACAAAATAATTGATTCCACATTCCGGAGAAATGAGTCAGCGATGTACAGGATGTGCTGGCCAAACTCTTCTATATGTGGGGACAAACGACAAAGAGAGACACATTATCAGAGAGAAGATTAGGACTGGGAGAAAAGCTTGTATTCATATAACTGGTACTGCTGAGGAAGAGATCCGAATGAGTACAAGAGAAATGCGAACAAAAAATACAATGGAAGAAAATTTCAGGAGGTGAAGAAAGATTAGACAAGGTCTAAGTGGCAAATACCAGAGAAAAAGTAAAACAAAACCCCCAAACAACTAAAGCTAGATGTTTACTGCTTAAAAAAGTTTTTTCAAGGATTTTTTTCTAATTAGTGAATTTATTCTTATTTTTCTAATTATAAAACTAATATATATTTATTTTTGAAAATTAAGGAAATATACAATAAAAAACAAAGTACATGGCACTGGTAAAATTACTACCAAGAGGCACCACTATTATTATTTATGTTCTTTCAATGTTTTTCTATGCTATTTATCTACACAAAACTGAGATTATATTATGTGCATGAATATATGCACATACATATCTGTGTAAACATGGGTGTATATGTACACATGTGTATGTACCAGCACGTGTGCATACGTATATATGTATTTGTATAAACAATTCATTCCTTTTTAACTTAATTTTTAGATGTATGTAGAAAGAAAGACCAATGGAACAACATAGAAAACAGACATTTAAAGTCTTATTATTTTTAATTATATTTTCAAGTTTTACAATGCTCCTTTTATTAGGATAATTTTCAAAATATTCTGAACTTTCAGTTTTGATTTTTTACTCACCCTAATCATTATTTTGGAGAGGTCTTACTTATTTCACATTCTACTATGTTTTCTCCTGAAAGTTTTTACATTTTGCCTTTCGTATTTAGACAACATTTCCAAGTGGCTGTTTTCTTGGTTCACATTCTAGAAACACATCTCTGCTGTGGTCAGAGAATAGACTGTAAGAGATTTTTCCTCATTGGAACATTTTGAGGTTTTCATCAAGGCCTAATTATGTAATCATACTTTTATAAATGTTCTAGGGCCCTGGAAAAGAAAGCCTCCTGTTTGTTTTTAAAGTACAACATCTTCACTAACACTTCATATTGTCAGGCTTTTAAAATTTGTGTTAAATCTGATGGTTGCAAAACAATATCTCATTGTGGTTTATTTCACATTTCTCTAATTGCTTGAGCAACTGATGATCACTCATATGCTTTTGGCCATTCTTGCCTTCTTTTCCATGAATTTCACATTAAGGCCTTTGCCCTTTTCCTATTGGTTTGTCTTTTTTAAAAATTGATTTACAGGTATTCAGCATACATTCTGGATTAGATTTTTTAAGTTATATGAATTAGAAATAACTTCTGCATGTCTCCGTTTTCTCTCTTCTTTTTGCTTATGTTTTCTTTTGTCATACAAAAGCTTTTTATTTTAGTTTAGCAAGTTGTTAATCTTTTTTTTCATGTTTTTTGCTTTTTATCTCTTGCTTAAGAAAATATTCCCTTCTGGTAAGTTATAAAGATATTTTCCTAAATTTTTCTTTTGAGTTTTATACTTTTCACAGTTAGATTTTTAATCCAGAAGGAATTTATGCTTGCGTGTGGTGTGAGGTAAGGATTCTATTTTTTCAATTTGGGTGGCCAGTTCTTGCAACATCATTAAATAAATCCTTTCTTCTCTAATTTTTTAATGCCACCATATACTGGTAGACCTTTCTTGGAGCTCTTTACTCAGTTCTGCGGGTCAATTTATCTTTACCTGTACCAATCCCACACTTGTTTAGTTACTGTGGCTTCATAATAATGTAGGTAAATCGTAAGGCAAATCACCCATCTTTATTTTTTAAAATTGTCTTGACTAATCTGACCCTTCTCTCTTCCATATGAATTTCAACATCAGCTTATCAATTGCCATGGAAAGTGCTTTTGTGATTTTTATTAGAAACATGTACTATATACTAATTTAGAGGTTATTACCTCTTTTCCAATAGTGAGTTCTTTTATCTAGTGACATGGTGTATCTATCTCCATCTTGAGAAGTCTTTTATGTTCTTAAATACAATTTTATATTTTTCTTTATAGATTTCTTGCCTTTTTGCATTTCCTTTGTTGCCTTCATTCTTAGATATCTTATAACTTTTGTTGCTCTTAGGAATAAGATTTTTAATTATATTACAGTTTCTAATATTTTTATAGGAATGATACTAATTTTAATACACTGTTCTGTATTTGGCAATAATGATAAATGTTATTTAATAGTTCTAATATCTTTTTTCCATGCTGTCTTTTGTAGTCAATGTTGTCGGCGTGACTAACAGAAATGCTAACTTTCTAATCCTTTATACCTCTTCTTGCTTGTCCTTGCCTGCCTGCATTGACTAGGACCATCTATACAATGCTGAGTGGGTACAGCGATAACAACCTTCTTTTTCCTTTGTCCTAATTTTAAAGAGAATGCTGCTTAAACTCTCACCATTCCATGTGATGCGACCTGGACCTTTTAGCTAGATACGTTGTATATGCTGTCTTAGAAGGTTCTCCTCCCTCTTCCCTACCCCTGGTATGCTAAGACCATTTTTCTTCAAATCAAGAAAGGTATTAATTTTTGTCAAATGCTTTTTGGCGTCTTTTGAAATGCTTATATGATGTTTCTCCTTTAATATGTTAGTGAGGTGAATTTTATTGATAGGTTTTTCTAATGTTTAATCAGGCTGGCATTCCTGGCATAACTTCAACTTGATCATATATATACATATATATATATAATTATATATTACATTATTGCATTATACATATCGAATATATTTTGTAATATATATATTACATTATTGCATACATTTTGCTAATATTTTAATTAAGAGGCTACTGTATAAGTCACTGTCTGTATTTTTAAATTAGGGAAGTTAAATTCTAGAAGTTAGTCTTTTAAATTTGCTTCTTTGTGCATCCTCATCTTTTCTTTCATTACCGTTTTTTTCAAGCATTTGTGATATATTTTATTTAATCGTCTCTTTCAGATAATAAGCTATTACTTCCTAATTCTTCTATTTGTTTTGCCTGATGGCTCTCCATAGTTGTGACCCATCTTTTCATTTGATTTGTGATTTTAGATTTTGAGCTCATCTTCAGCAATGATTATTGTTCTGTCAGAATCCACTGGGTCTGTGTTGTGGAAGTTTCCTTGCTGAATCTTCATGGTGATGCCTGGGGATTTTCTGGACCCCTTCAGAGTCTGCACAGCTCTTCGAGGATCTTGGCTTTTTATACATTTCTAATTCTACGCCCTGCCTTGTCCAGACCTCGAGTTATGTATTCCCTTCTCCTGTGGACAGTGAAACTCCTGGGCTCCTGAAGGCTGTTATCTGAACCTGAATGCCTCCTGCGTCACTGTAGTATCAGCTCATACACTTCCCTCCATTATCTCAGAATCTTTGGGTTTATTTTTCTTTCCTTCAAGGACTTCTATGCATGTCAAAAATTCCGATAATTTATCCAGGATTCCCATCAGTTCGTTACAAGAGGGAGTACCTTTTCATCATCACCCTTAGTTTGTCATTTTTCCAGAAGTTCAAAACCTCATTTTATTTTAAACTTTTGTAATCATTTGTCTATCTCTGTAGTTTTTCCTGATCTCAAATTGTCTTTGTATCTGTCTGTAGTAGTTTCATAAATTCGATGTCCTTTTGATTCTTCTTAGGGACAAGAATAATACTTTTTTTTGCCTCGTCTTTTAGTTATTTAATCGGATTCTTCTGAATTGGAGTATCTTTTCTTAGATTCGGCATCTTTTCACTCTTTGTAAAACTGTTTAGAGCAGTGCTTCTCAACATGTTGGCTATAGGCTACAAGTATCTTCTCGGTTCTCTCTTAAAATTGAAAATTCCCTGGACTTCCTCTGATTCAACTTAATCAAGATCTTGGGGACAGGATCCTAGAATCTACAATTTAAATAAAGATTCTATACAATTGGGGAATTGCTATTAAAGAAGAGCAATGCTTGCCCAGGATTAGCTCCTAATTAAACAATGTATAAATGATAAAAGTTTTTTCATATAAGTTCCCCTAACTTTCGACACAATCCTTTAGGCTGGAAGTTAGAAAAGAAGTATCCAAGTTGCTCTCAATTCCCATTCCTGATTCTGACATCTAGAAGTTCTGGTGATTCAAGAAGGAGCTAGAGCTAGAAATGTGAGTGAACCTGGTGGTGGCACCGAAGAGGTCTTTGTCAGTGGAACACACAATGTATTCTCCATGTTTGACATGGCATCCTAAAGTTGGCTAGCACAGTGTCCCACTCCCTGGTCTCACATACCAGCTGGTACTATACATATGGTGGCTCATGGACCAGGAGATGTGGGGACCGCCAAGTGCTGTGATGGAAACAAAATGTTACTGACCCCTAGTGGTGAGAAAGGCTCACAATGGGGTGCCCCCACTGTCCTTTGGCTTGCTCTATCTGTGGCTCTCAGCCCTATGAGTGGACTTTTGTTGCACGTCCTCCATTCTGTCTCCAGATAGGCTCCCATTTACAGAGGAAGCTGGGTCTTGCCATCCTTCCTTGTCTCCCCTCCCATCTAGAATATTTCTGGGGCTGGTGCAGACTTTGGTTTATGTCTACAGACTCTTGGGCATTCCAGTGGGAATCTGAGAAGGCAGAAACTTTACCAGATGCCTTTACATATGTTAATGAGTTTCTGGGAAACTTTTCTCTATTGTTTTATACTATGAGTGTGAGGAGTAGCTACGAGAACTTTCAATGTGTAGTTGAGTGATTTTTGCAGCTGAGTCTGAAGGTTGCTCTTCAATTTCCCCATATTGTGCCCTCTCAAATATTAACAAATCTAAAGTATGCTGATCCTTCAAATTTTGGCAAAGTATAACAATGAATATAGCAATTAAAAATTTTCATAAAGGCACTCAGTTAGTAAATTTGTACTTATTTTCTAGAGAAAATAGTAAATGATGATCTTATGGATCAAATAAACTTTTCACATTGTTTCTAAAATAATATCTTTTATCTTGAAACAGAGGATATTAGATTTTCAAGAGACTCTGAAGAAAATTTCATCCATAGAGGGGTCAAAAAATAAATATTGCAGCTATTTTAATCTCTCCAAGTTTTCTGTATTTTTACTTCTTCTTTTCTCACAGCATTAACATTTCTGGGCCTTTCGCTGCTAGCTGTCGAAGAGCCATTTGGCTTTTCAACTCAAATCACAAACCCCAAACTCTCACTTCCTTTAGGCTGCAACCTGAGCACCTGCGAACGTGGCCAACTTCAAGCCAGAGAGAAAATGTTGTTTTCTTTTGTCCCTTTTGACACTGTCCCAAGTAACACCACCACAAGAGGGGAAATGTCAAAATGAGGTGAATGCCCGGCTCAGGTCTGATCTCCAGCCACACTCCCTGCTACGAATGGGGAACCTTGGAAAGGAAGGGTGACAACTCAGCAATCTCTAAAAGAGAAAAATGATAACAATTGCCGCAGGGCCAGCCACGGAAAACAGCTCCGCCGGTGTATGTGAACCAGGCAATCTGCTTCTGCTTAGGGCGGATGTCCTGGGCCTGGTTCCAAGGAAGACCTGCTCCGTGCCATGCGTGCCTTCGAAAGGGAAAGTGGGTGGAAACTGGAGACTGTCTTCAGGCCTTGGTGTTTACTTAAGAACAGCATGGCCTCCTAGGGAAACCTGGGAAGGCCCAGGGGTCCAAAGGGGAGAATCCCACGGACCTGCATTGGCTGCAGTTACTGCCTGTGGCCGGGCAGCTCTGCTCTCTGCCCGGGGACCTTAGTTCACTGGTTTGACCATGGCTGTTCCTCGAGACCACCCAAGGCACCTACAGCTTGCTCCCTCCGCCTTGGTACTTTCTGATCAGGATGTTTTCCAGGGCTTAAGGCAGGGAGTACCATGCTCGTTTTGGAAAGGAAGAAAAATTAGGCTCAATCTGGTAACGCCTAAGGCCACAAAATTTGTAAATCCTGCATCTGGGTTAAAATCCAGGCCTGATTGATGCTAAATGGTGCGACTTTGGCCAAACCACTAACTCTCTCTGGCCCTTGCTTTTCTCCTTGACATGGGTTATATTTTAAGGCCAAATGGCATTCACTCATTCATTCAACAAATATGCATTACACACTAAGTGTCCCAGAGACCCTTCCAGGTGCTATGAATACAGCATCGAATGTCCCTGTTCTTATGGAATTTATCATTTGGTGGGGAGAAGATAGACAACAAACAAAATAAATATCATATTTGTATTTCAGAGGGTGGTAAGTGCTAAGTGGGGGGTGGGTGGTGGTGGGGGTGGTAAAGAATGCTGGGAGGAGGGGTACAAATTTTAGCTGAGATGTTTAGGAGAGGCCTAATGGAGAAAGCGACATTGAACAAGGAGGTGGGGGAGCGAGCCACACGAATAATTAGGGGAAAAGAATTCCAGGCAGGGGGAATGCGCCTGAAGTCTCGGAAGCAGGAGCATGTACATGCAAGGAAGAGAAGAAGGTGCAGCAGCTGAAGCAGATTGAATGAAAGGGAGAGTGGTGGAGATGATGTCATAGACATGATGTCATAGAGATAACGTCGGGGTGGGTGGGGGGTCGTCAGATAATAGGGGTCTGTAGGTCTTTATAAGGGGTGATGAACACAAAAGCACTTTTTGATGGGTAAAGATCTGTCCAAATGAACATGGTATAAAGGAAACAAGACGTAGCACCTGTTCCAGGATTTTGGTTCTAAAATTAGTCTACATGGTGGATTTCGGTGTCTCCTCAGTTCTGAAATCCTGTCTCGTGTAGATCCATAGTTCTTAAATAGGGTGCCATGGTTTATGGGTGTAATCCACCCCATTGCAGGTATGATGTCAAAGTTTTGATCAACGTGTAACATGCGTTTTTTGCTGCAACTGAGTATGTGGCTCTTATGGCTGTGCATAGATTTTTTTTCCCACCCCAAAGCCCCAGTACATGGTCGTATACCCCAGTTGTAAGTTGTTCCAGTTCTTCTGTGAGGGTTGCCGCCGTAGCATGGCAACTGACGGACGGGTGATGTGATTCCATGACTGGGAAATGAACTCGGGCCGGGCCGCTGAAGTGGTGAGAGCTGAACTTTAACCTCTAGGCCACCACGGCTGGCTCTGTGTTTGGAGCTTTAAGTTGAGCACGATTATGATGGGGTGTCATGTCTTACAATTAAGAGCTAAGAGTTGTAACTTAATGCCAAGTCAGCACCAAGGCAAGACCTCGTTCTCCTGAAATGCATGAGAATGTCACCTTCCAATGCATGAGGAAGCTCAGAACAGTGAACTGCGTACGGCAGCAGCCTCGCAGCAGCGAAGGGAGAGCAAACACACCATCCAGTAACTGTGGGGGCTTTTACAGACACTGTGAGACATCTTTATAATGTAGTAGTGATGGTGCTGTTGTCATGGCTGACTTGTTAAATTCTGCTATTGAGAGATTTTAATTCTGCTAAGCATGTGGCTAAAATTTCAAATATTCAGGAGCTGGCCTCGTGGCATAGTGGTCAAGTTTGGCGCGCTCCGCTTTGGCAGCCTGGGTTCGTGGGTTCAGATCCCGGGTATGGACATACACCACTCATCAGCCATGCTGTGGCAGCAGCCCATATATAAAATGGCTGAAGATTGGCACAGATGTTAACTCAGGGCTAATCTTCCCCAGCCAAAAAAAAAAAAAAAAAAAAAAAAGGAGTTCAAATATTCAAAAGCATGCTGCAAAAACACCAAAAAAAGAGGGCTGGGAAGCACTGTTGTGGAACCTAGAGAACTGTGTGGCTGTGCCTGTTGTGCAGCTGCTGGGGAATCACTTTTGACCAACTATGCAGTTTGGACACATAGACTGATTAGTTGGGTTGGACCGTTACGTTAAATGAATTGTTTCCCTTTTACACTAGGTGGGCACTTGCTTTATAAAATAATCTACCTGTCATTATCCCATTTTATCCTCCCACAACTCGTGTGGTGTAGGTAGCAATGGGATTGTAACCTTCATTCTATGAGTGAGAAAAATGAGAAAACAGGGAGATGGCATGACATGCCCAAGGTCACACTGCTATTTAGTGGTAGCATAGATGGGACATGAATCCTAACCGTCAACAAACCCACCCTTCCTTTCTGTTCTAGGTTGACTTCTAAATGATGACCACACAATAGAGGATGAAATGGGGCCAAACCAATTATTTGGTTGTTATTTAGAAAAATAGCATCCCAATAAGTAGATACTTTCAATTTCAACTAATTATTAGTGCTGCATCTTTGTGGAAGACCCAAAACACCTCCAAAAATGTGTTCTCTTAATGCAACTGAACAAACAACTGACTGTGTAGCCGGGTTTCACAATATCAGTGTACTGGTGACTTCTGTGTTCCCTAGCGTGACAGCGGGCTGAACTCTGCAGGCCCAATCAAGCAGGGTGGGTGGGTTGAAAGTTATGGCCAATACGAATCCATTATCTGTGGTTCTCTTAATTATCATTAAGAAGTTATCATTTCCGCCGTATAACTTAATGCTCTCAGCTAGATTGACCTCTCAGAGGGCTACGTCCACTATTTTATTTTAGAAAACTTCCACCGCCCCCCATTCTCTGGGGCAGCGCTGTCCAACAGAACTTTCTAGGATGATGGAAATGTTCTGTATCTGCACTGTCCAACATGGCAGCCACCAGCCACATGTGGCTGTTGGGTAGTTGAAACGTAGCTGGTGCAACTGAAGGACTGGTTTTTAAATTTTATTTAATTTTAATTAATTTGAATTTAAATAGCTACACGTGGTGGGGGCTTCCGTACGGACCTGTAGCCTTAGGGATGCTATGATTCTGTATACCCCATCCTCACAGCTGTTGGTGGCATTGGCGGCTAAGAGTCCACAACAGAATCCTTCTCTGGAAATTTCTCAGCCAAAGAAAGCCTCGTGGCGCAGGGTCACAGCATTTTCTGGGGCAGCCACACGCAGTGACTGGTCAGTGCAGGGTATTATGGTCCAGCCTGCTCACCCCAATCTGGCACGGCTCTGAAGGGCTAGCTTGGCTTCAGCACTCCCTGGAGGACCGGCCAAGGCGTCCGTTGCCAAGTGTATATCCGTTCGCTTTCTCGCCTGCCCAACCCTTCTTCCAGCACCCCTCACAGATGTTGATACCAAGATCATTCCGCAAGAGTCCGCATGCGCATGAATGTCCCTCTCAGAGCTGGCTTCTCGGGAGCCTGATCTACGACACATCCCCAATTCTGCACATCTCTGTTAAAAAAGAGAAGCAAATACATTATAACTTTTTCATAGCTTGCCTTTTAAGTCACTCTGGACCTGGCAACATCAGGAAGAATAGACAAACTCCTCTCAATTAAGGATTCGCTTCTGCAGGTCGATGGAAGAAGCAATTTGTGCGTGACACTGCAGTCCGTATGTTGTAACTTTCGCTTCCTCCCAACCTCGCTAGGTCCTTCCTTCATTCAGCAAACATTAATTGTGCATCTCTGTGCTTTAGAACTGTGCGTCTTCTGTGTTCAAGTTAGGCTCTGGGAACACAGAGATGGGAGTTCACTGTGACTTTTGTCCTCAGTGACTCACTGTGTAATGGCAGAGTGAAACGTTCAGGCATTAGACAATCTTGCACCCAAAATGCCACGTTTAAGGTGCTGTGGGACACTGTGGAAGCGCAGAGGAGGGACGGACTGTCTTGTGCCAGGGTCAGGAAACGGCCCATGGGCTATTTCAGCCGAATGCCTCTTTTTGTGACTCACAAGTTAAAAACATTCTTTACATTTCATATTGTTGAAAAATAATCAAAAGAGAGTAGTATCTCATGACACATGAAAATTATATGAAATAAACATTTCAGTGTCCATAAATAAAGTATTATAAGAACACAGCCATTCCATTTGTTTCCATCTTTTCTATGGCTGCCTTCACATGACAACAGTGGAGTTGAGTAGTTGTGACAGAGACTGTCCGTGGCCGGCAAAGCCTGAATTATTTACTCTGCTCTTTACAGGAAAAGTTTGCTGACACCTGGATTAGTGCAATCAACGAGGCCTTCCTGGAAAGAGGTGCCTTTGAACTGAATTTTAAAGCACGTGAAGGAGTTTGCCAGGCAGAAAAGGACCAGCACAAGGTAATCTTGGCAGGAGAATTCGCGTGTGCAAAGGCTTGGAGTCAGGAGGCGGGAAACCGAGTAGTGTGTTTATAAATAATAAGAATGTCAGAGTGTTTGGCACATTGTGGGGAGGGACTGGAGTGAGGTTATCAATGTCAGTAGGAACCAAATATGAAAGATTTGGTTTTTATGCTACGGAATTTATTTATTCCCTAGAGAATGGGGAGTCCTTTAAGGGTTTTAAGCAGAGGAATAGCCTGGTCTATTCTGGGTTTAAGGAGCTCATTCTGGTAGCTCACACAGGGGAAGTCCTGGAGGTGGTGTGACCAGCACAGAGAACTATTTCAACAGTGCAGGGACACCAAGGGCTTGACAGAAGGTTGTGGGTGGTGGGCATTCCAGTTCCTCTATGAAATGAAGACCCGGGATTGCGAGGAGCTTATGGGAAGTTCTCTCTGGCAGACTGGTGGGGGTGAAGCCAGCCTGTGGGGTGGGAAGAGGTTAAAAAGGGAGAGAGTGAATCAGAGGCCGAGACGGTGTGTGTGGACGGGAGGCTGGATGGCGGCTGCAATGGCAGATGAGGGACATGGCTTGGGGGATGGCTTGGGGGGCTTGGGGTTACACGATGGGCTTTGTATGTGGTGTGTGATGTGTGAGGACCGAGCGGAAGTGGCTAGGCCGAGGAGTGACTGTGGAAACCGCGAACAATGGGGCATTGGGAAGTGAGGAGCTGGGATGCAGGGTGGGCCCAGGATGGTAATGGTCCCAGTAATGAGGATAATAGTAATAATAACAGCGGAAGGTCAAAGGAGCTTCCTCTGAGACTGGCAAGATGAGGGAGGGGCCTGGTGTCTGTCTCACTTTCATAACACGGGGCTGTAAGCAGTGCAAACCCAGCTTTGTTTGGTAGAAGCAGAGGTCAGCCGCGCCAGGGGGGAAAGGAAGGTGGAGGCTGAGGTGGCAGATTTTCCGAACACAGGAACCAAGGTAAATATAGGAAATGGAAGCTTTAATGCTCTTTGGGCTCAAACAAAGGAACACCACAGCGACTTTGGTTGAGTTCCAGTGTACTTCCAGCTTGCCAGGAATCACGGAGAGGGTCTCTCTCCTCTCAGCCTACACCTAAGAATGACTTGAGTTTTGAATGAGGCCTTTGTCCTGAGAGTTCAGGGGGCCCCTCTGACTCCCTGACCAAATGTGTACCTGCATTTTGAGAGACAGACATGGGGAAAGTGTTCACCATTTTCATAACGAGGTCAGGGACATGCAGGGCAATTCCATCAGGATCTTCACAAGACCAGAAATGCATTTCAAGGCACCAAAAGCATCAGGGGAGACATTTTTGGGGTTGTTTAGGTGACTTGTGGGGGACAGAAGCCTGGTATAGAAGGAATCCTGAACAGGAGCTTGTGTGGAGGATGACATTGGGGTCTTCGCCCTTCTTAACCTTCCCCACACCGAGATGCAATACCATTCTTATTAAGTAGTAGTAGATAGCATTGTCTCATTTAATTCTCCCCGCAACGACTCTTCTTAGTCAAAACAAATATTAACCCCATTGTACAGGTCGAGAAACTGATACCAAGAGGAGACAAAGCTACTGGAGTGAGTAGGTTGGAAAGTCAGATTGGAGCTAGCGTGATGGAGCTTGGGAGAACCTGCTTTTGTTTGTCACCAGAGCTTGGGGAGTTGAGAGAGCATCTTCCAGGTGACATCTTTGTGGACCATGCACCAAAATACTCTTCATCTGCCCTTCTGTTGAAGGCAAGGTACACAGGGTCCATTTGCTGTGCTGGTTTCAAGGGCAGTGGGATAGAAATGAGAGGGGGGTTTGTGAAAGCAGAGAAGAAAATGTCCCACTTTCTCTCATTTTCTGTATTTCAATATGGAGGAGCATGGCTGGGGCTGGGGCCCAGCATGTGTAAGAGAAACGAACCAGCTCTTGGCCCTGCATTGAGGAAGTCAGTGGGATGGGGGAGGTGAATACTCACTGTGCTCGCCTCTTTGATGGTGCAAGCTTTACCGACTTCATCTCATTTCCTCCCAACGATGCTCCAAGATAAAGCTTCCTACTGACGTTTCCATTTTACAGGTGACGAAACAGGCTCACAGCAGGTAAACCATAGTCCAACGCCATCCAGGGAGAGAGTGGAGGTGGGATGCTAACTCAGGTGTGTCAAGTTCCGTGAGTTTTTCTTAGTAATTATGACTACAGGCTCCTGACCCAGACTGCCTAGGTTCACAGCCCTGCTGCATCACTTACCAGCTGGGGGATTTTAGGAAAATTGCTTAACTTTCCCATGTCTTAGTTTCCTCACCTAAAATGAATAATGTTAGTGTCTACCTTACGGGGTTGTATAAGGACTAAATAGGTCAATACTGTTCAGGCAAAGGCCCAGAATGGTACCTGGTACTATTATATATTATTCTATCAACATCATCATCATCATCATCATCATCATCATCATCATCATCATCGTTGATTTATTTGGCTTCCTTTCTCCCGTGCTAAGGTTGTGCCGAGACTGAATAGCTAGGAAGGGGAGCCATCTAGGAATATCCAAGTGAAGATCCCAACTTAGGGGAGCCCTGGAAGCAGCAAGAAATAGCTCATATCTGGTTCTCGTGACGATCCTCTCTCTCCTGTGCTGCTTCTTTCAAAGGCTAAGAGGTTTCATTTCAGGTTTCCTGAGTTTCTACTACCGTAATTGTGACTTTTCTTTCCTTACGTCTTTTACTTCTGGTGGAAAAGTAGAGTAAGGAGATGAAGACTTGGTTAGGAAATGAACGCATCACAATAACCTGTTTGAGAGAGCGCATCACGGAGAGTCTCAGGGAGCCCTGAGGGATGTGAAAGGCCTGGCTGGAGCTACACCCTGAGCTCAAACACAGGAGTCTCTGGCTGATGCTTTAGCAGAATCTAGGGTTCTTCTAGGGGTCCTAGAGAAGAGAGGGGAGCTGTGTGAGAGAGGGGACGCCCATGTGAAAGGAGTCTTTGAAAAAAGTAATACTGTATACCAACCATAGTGCACCATTGGTGGTCATGACCAGCAACACAGGATTGTTTTTCTTTCTGTTAATGGACTGGACCTGTATGTTTTCCATTAGGGACATAGCTAAGAGATTCCATAGTGAGTTAATGGTTCTTGGGAGGTTGAGATGCATTCCTTTGATTTTGTCCCAAAGAAGAGGAGTTATTAGAAGATCTTGAGAGTCTATGCATCCATCTCTGCCAGCTCTCTGTTCCAGGATGACCAGTCCTTTCTTTACAGTGACCCCCAGTGGGGCTGAAGCTCCCCACACTAGAAGTGCAGACAGACCTGGGTCCCTACGAGACTACAAGCACCATGAACAAAGGAGTGGACTCCAGAATTGGCCAAAGAGTGACATGGGAAGTGTAATTATCTTCCAGATTTCTCAGCTGCCTTTGGACTCTGGGCTTTCCTAAGCTCAGGATATCCTAAATGCACCCTCTCCAGAGAACCTGGGTGAGCAAGTGATGAGAGAACCCTGCTGTCTTTACAAGGCTGCCTGGCTTCTTCTGGAACCTTCAAAAGCCAAGAATCTGAGCATCACTGTAATTCATCAATGCTGGAAAGAATTGTGTCGTTTGTTTAAGAAGCAGCAAACTCTATATGGAAACACACTTCTGCTGGGATTTTGGACGGATTTGCTCTGATCATCCTAGGAGATCAGGCAGTGGGGAACACGTCTGCGCACAGGCAGCAGAACTTAGGTGACTCTGCAGAAAATAGAATGAATGCGTCAAGGGATGCAGTTCTGGATCGGACACGAGGGTAATCAAATCTTGAACCTGGACTCTGATCTCTCTGTGAAAATGTCCCCTCTCCGACTTCCACACCCTCTCCCCACTGGGGACAAGTGAACTGCAATCTCCTCCAGAAAACAGGAGAATTCCTGACATTCTTTTCTGGCATAAATGGTTAATTTGGTGGAGTTCAAAAGTTAGTTAAGATCGTATAAGAAACAGAGATTTTCTTTTGGTTTAGTAACCAATCTGCTAAAAAACAGCTTTGGAAAGAATTTATGCTCAATTAAGAAAAGTAGCAAGAGATTCTCAGTGCTAACTTTGAGGGCTGAGCTGAAAGATAATTACTGCCCATTGTGTCTTGTTTTTTATGCCGTAAGTGTATTGATGGTTTAACTTGATTAGGAATCTTTACATAGCTGATTACAGAAAGAAAGGAAACAGACATTTATTGAGTGGTTATTATATGCCCATCACTTCCTCATCAAATAAATACTGACAACTAGCATTTGTTGAGTGTTTTAGGGGGCCCAGCGCTGCTCTATGCACTTTACAGACAGTTCTGCTAAAGGCAGCATGTGAGATACGCATTCCTAAAAATCACTGTGCTATGCAAAATTGTGCAATAAAAAACACAGGGCTTGTGGGGACAATGGGATTATGGGCACAACGCTCAAAAACGTCATCAGTGACAGATTAAAAAAAGAAAAGAGCCTAATAAAAATGGCAGCACAGTTGTACAGGTTAAATGGTTAAGACAGACATAAATACTACCATAAATATGGCACTTACGTGTAGAGAAACTTGAGGATTGCTTGTGAAGTTGGGCTTTGGGTGGCAGCTTGTGAGTAATTATGAAGGAATTGTCTGAAATCGAATGGAAAGTTGAACGCCAGGTGTGGATGGGTGTGGCTCATGACATGCATGTTAAACTGAGTGAACAAGTAGATGTTTGGAGTGTATGCATATGTGTGTTTTGTGTATTCCCACACAGCTCAGTTCAGTGAGGTGCCATTTTTTAAGTGTTTCTTACAGATAAAATTAAACATAAGTAAACACAGAATTCGCGAGATGCTCGACTCACCCCCTAATATCTCAATCGCATTAGAAGTAATTCCATTTTCAAAATAACTGTTAGAGCAGGACTGACTGTGCTTGCATCATCTCATTTAAAGCCCACCACCACTCAGCAGGCCAGCAGCGTCAACATCACCATTATAGGTAAGTTTCCCAGGATCACAGATGCTGAGTGGCAAAGTCTGGATCTCATATCATTTTTGAACCTTAGCTACAGTTCACGGCACAGTATCATCACTGGTCTGAGGACAAAGATTATTTAATTAATCCCCTCTGTCTTCAGTTCCCCCTCTATAGGCAACCGTTCTAATTCGTTTGTGGTATAACTGCTACAATACGCCTGAGTATTTTTCGAATTTTCTGATGCAGGGAATCCAGTCTGAGAGGGTAAGTCTAAGGTCATCCTTATATCAAGTGGTTATATTAACTTACTAGCGATGCCACAATAAATTATCATAGAATTGATGACTTAACAGAAATTTATTCTCACAGTTCTGGAGGCCAGAATTTGGAGTCAAGCTGTGGGCAGGGCTGTGCCCCTCCAAAGCTTTAGCAGATAATCCTTCCTTATTGCTTCCAACTTTTGTTGGCTCCAACCATCCCTCAGCTTGTGGAGTTGTGCACAACTCCAATTTCCACCTCTGTCTTCATGTGAACTTCTCCCCTGGGTCTTTGTGTCTCCAATCTTCCTTTCCTTTTTCTTGTAACGACATCAGTCATTGGATTTAGGGCCCACTCTAAATCCAAAATGATCTCGTCTCAAGATCCTTAACTGAATTATGTCTGCAAAGACCCCATTTCCAAATAAATTCACATCCATAGGCACCGGGGGTTAGGACTGGAATGTATCTTTTGTGGGGGCACCATTCTACCAGTCCACTAGTACAATGGGGATTTGTAACCTGGCCCTTTGAAAGGAAGCACAGTGCTCTTTCTGCTAGTCCGTGGAGCTGCCAAGTTTTTGAGTTGCAGGAAGTACACCCCACCCCTAAAGATACAGAAAGATTTTAAAACACTGAAGCTGGTAAGTTCTACCTTTGGCAGAGCCTAGTTTTGCCTCCT
Source organism: Equus przewalskii (assembly GCF_037783145.1). Taxonomy (NCBI): domain Eukaryota; kingdom Metazoa; phylum Chordata; class Mammalia; order Perissodactyla; family Equidae; genus Equus; species Equus przewalskii. The sequence continues at coordinate 29,374,390 of NC_091851.1, forward strand.
TCTGCCAAATTGTTCCCCCCAGGGGGTATCCATGGTGAGGACCATTCTCCTCAGGAGGAGGGTATCCATGGTGACCACCATTATCCTTCAGGGATGTCCAAGGCAAGGACCATTATCCTTGGGGGATATCCATAGTAAGGACACTGCAGTATCTGAGAGGGAGGCCTTCTGGGAAGTGGACCTACAGGCTCTGAGGTACTCTGGATGCTGGGAAAATCTTTGAGCTTCAGGTGGGCACAGCTGGGGCCTGTGGATGTGCTCAGAGGATGGAATTCGAGCCTTTCTGAAGCAGATCTTCTCCTTGGACTCAGGGATGAAACTCTTAGAGCCTCCAGACAGGCCGCCAAATTACCTAGGTCGGTGGTTCTGAAACTTTAAGGTGAGGAAGAATCATCTGAAAAGCTTATTAAAACACAGAATCTGGTCTTCATTCCCAGAGATTCTCGTTCAGTAGGTCTGGGCTGGGACCTGAGAGTTTGCATTTCTAACAACCTTCCTGGTAATGCTTCTGCTGCTGTTGGGGGACCACAGTTTGAGTAGCACTGATTTAGGTTTGTTGTTGTTAGCGGTGTCGAGTCGATTCTGAGTCCTAGGACCCTGTGTGCAGCAGAGCGGAACCCTGCCTGATGCTTTTGTACCATCCTCTCATCTGTACCAGACAATGCTCCACTGCTGTTTGTTCATAGGGTTTTCATGACCAAATTTTTAAAAAGTGGGTGGCCAGCTCTTTCTTCCTAGTTTATCTTAGTTTGGAAGATCCACTGAAATCTGTCCACCAGGGGTGACCTGCTGGTATTTGAAATCTTATTGGCATAGCCTTCAGCATCACAGCCACCACAGTATGACAACCGACAGGTGAGTGATGTGGTTCCCTGCAGGATGAGGGCGCTGGATCTTAACCACTAGACCACCAGGGCTGGCTCTGATTTAGATAGATTGGACAAAAACCCAGGTGGACCAATCTTTGCATGCATCACCATCAAAGATAGGCCAAAGAAAGGCGGCTCAAAATATTTAATAGGAATTGTCATTTGGACTTCTCTTTCTCAAGGAACAGTAAAAAAGATTGACTGCATAACTGAGAGCAACCGTTCTCAAAGGGCTTCCTCTACCATCCCAATTCTCTCAACCCCAGTAACAGAGCTGGGACTCTCCTTTCAAGCCCTGTGATCCTCCCCATAGAGCTCGGGCCTGCCCTCTTTTTCTGCCTCTTCTCCTCTCTCCCCTTTTCCTCTGACTCGGATCTCAAACCCCTCGTACCTAGGCTGTAGAAGAGAAAAGCCTCCCAGAGGGAGAGGCGAAGGGTGGAGCTGGTAAAGACAGATAACTCTCCCAACTTGATAAATCCTGTCTCTCTCAGACCTATTAATATTTCACATCTAGACTCTAAAGGGAAACTTCACTGATCCAAAGTGACCTGCAACCACTCAAGAGAATGTTTCTTTTTTAAATAATTTAACTTTTTATGGTGGAAAAGCAAGGGCAAGGGTGTCCTGAGTTGCTCCATTAACGTATAATTTTTCCCACAGCCACTGAAATCGGAAGTGTTGTTACTTCTAAAAGTCCACTTGAGACAAACTTGTTGATTATATTATTTGAATCTCTTTATCCAGGCTTATTTTTGGTCTTGACCAGAAAAAGGTATATTAATACAACATTTTATACATATGCATATATATATAATTTTAGAGTTTATATATATAAAGTGTATATATATACTTTAGAATTTTAAACATACCTTTTAATTTTTTAATTTGGTCCTGGGGTTAAGAGGCAGGAATGCTACTAAAGCATAGTCCGGGATCAGAAGAACTTAATAAAGTGGGGTTCAATCAGGCGGTGGGGTCAGGGGAAGCAGCCACCTGCTCAGGAGGATCGGCCTCAAAGTGTCAACTCAGCATGGCCTGCAGCCATCCCTCTTTGGAGTCCCACACCTGGAACTGTGAGCCCTCTGCTGCTCCCCGATCATGGCTGGAAGCTCTCGCCCAGATCGCGGGCGAAACGGGCGCAGGGTTCGCTTATTGAGAGTCACAGCCGAGCCAGGCTGTAGCTTACAACTGAGGATGGCTGGGTCCTTTCTGCCATGACCACATCTGCCTTGCTGCAGCCAGGCCAGGTCCTGCTCATCCATGAGCTTGTGGCCCCGAGCCGCATCTTCCCCAAATGACCTGTATTCTATGGAATATATGTGTTCTCTAATAATACATACATACTGTACACATATTCATTAGAATACATCTGTGTATTCATGTACATATAGGAAACTGTGTTTTAGTCTGCTTTAGCATATATATTATATATTTAGCATATATACTATATATTGAACTTATATATTATCTATTTAGTGTATATATATATATGCTAAAGCAGACTAAAACACACACAGCTTCCCAGGCCCCTGTGTCTCCCTGCCCAGGGACTTTCTCTGGCCACACACAGGGCAGCCTGAGGCGCCTGGGAGCTCCTCCAGGAGCTCTATAACCAGGGATGCACAGGGGTTGATAGAAAAACCTCCCAGCTTCTCCCCTCAGGGGGACAACACATATTTTTGGTGGGTCCCTAGTGAGACTGAGCCCCAGGGCCCACCGTGTAACCTTCTTAACATTACACTTTCCATTGGCCATCCTGCCTTCCCCATTCCCTCACTGTGGTGCCTGGATTCCCAAAACCCAACGCCCACCCCATCCTCAGCGGCTGCTTTTGGGGGAATACAAACTAAGACCATACACCACAGACAACTCCCACACATATGCTCCAGATCTGGCAAAAATCCATCCAGGCATTTTTTTTTTATTGTGCAGTTCAGAGAGATGCTTCTCTTTATCTAGAGACATCCTTCATATCTGCATAAATGTTATCAGATTCATCTGCCCCTCTATTAAATGTTCTTGCAAATAAATCATTGAAAAATGATTTCTATGCTCACTTCCTATTTTCAGTTATTTACAACTTTTGGGAGACTTTGAGTCCAATACATTTTTAGTCACTTTGTGTGAAATCTCACTTTTTCCCTTTAAATTTTTCTTTGGCTCAAGACTTCCTGTCCCATATGGTCGAATGCATGCAGAGTCCCACTGGTGGAAAGTGATTCTTTTTATCTGGGTTATTTTCTTGCAAATTTATTGTCAGAACATTTCTGTGGCGTATGTGTAATTCCTCTAAGGGGTTAAATGTGGGTGGTGAGTTGTTTAGAGAAATCCTACTTGTGGCCCAACCTTCTCTTATATATTTAGCCTGGCTTTGAGCACATAGTTGATGCTAAACAAATGCTAATTAATAATAACCTAATAGAAAATGGATTTGGGGCAAACAAATGCAAGGCATAATGACATCCTAGATGTTTCAAATGACATTTATCACATTTATTTTAGTCTTCTCAAACTCAAGTCAACATTTCAAGGCAGTTCTGTAGAAAAGAGGAGGTTAGGTTTGGGTCTGTTTTCTTCCAGAATGTTCTATCCTGTAGATGCTTGTAGTTCCTGGGCTGAAGTGGAGGTAGCTGTGTGCAATGGGGTCGTAGAGGATGTGGTGAAAGGTGGTCCTACAAGCATGGGGTCCTTTCTCCCCCAGAGAGGATGCTCACAGGATTTAGTGCACTATCCAGGAAATTGTGTCATTCCAAGGGAAGATAAAGGTTTTATTTAATTAATAGGATGGATGAAGACACAGACTCTCTAGTTTATAACCTGGATCGGGGCCAAGACCAGGGTCAATAAGGAGAAGGCAAATGTGATGTCAACAGCCACTTCCCCTCAGGAACTCCTTTTCATTCCTCACTGATTCTCATCCTCCCATAGAGACCATTTAGGCCGGTCAATGCATGCCTTGCTCCCGCTCTCCCTCCCAGCCTTTTTTTCTGGTTCTGGATCCACCCTATCTTTTAGCCACTGTCTCGAGATAATGTGGTCTATACATACAATGGAATATAATTCAGCCAAAAAAGAAGGAAATCCATGCTATATACCGACTACATGGGTGAGGCCATCATGCTAAGTGGAATAAGCCAGGGACAGAGGGACAGATGCTGCATCATTCCATCTATATGAAGCATCTAAAGTAGTCAAACACACAGCGACAGAAAGTAGAATGATGGCTGCTCAGGGCTGGGGGGAAGGGAAGATGGGGAGTGGCTCTGCATCAGGTACAAAGTTTCAGTTATGCAAAATGAACGAGTTCTAGACATCTCATGGACAGCACTGAGCTGTAGTTAACACTACTGTATTATACACTGAAAAGTTTATTAAGGGCGTAGACCTCATGTTAAGTGTTCTTACCACAGCAATTTAAAGAAAGAGAAAATCTCACCAAGTTCTTCTCTGAGCTTCGATTTCCTTTTCTGGAAAAGAGGATTATGCCAACCTAGTGTCATTGCAAGAACTAAATGTGATAATGTTTATCAGATGTCTGGCACGTCACTGGCAGTAAACGAAGATCGATTTTTCGCCCATCAAAGGGATGTGTATGGCATCATGGTGAGCATGGCTCTGAAGCCTGACTGCTGCCTGAGTCCAGATTCTGTCTTTGCTACTTGCTGGTTCTGTGATTTAGGGGGAAATTATTTAATCTCTCTGTGCCTCAGTTTCCCCATCAGTTAAGTAGAGGCAATAATAGCGTCTCTAACATATAGGGTTGTTGTGAGAATTAAATGAGGCAGTATGTGTACAGTGCTCGGGGATGTTAGCCCTATTGTTATTATCCTTATTATTAGTTTCCTAGGGAAATAAATAGCCCTTCTGCATTATCTCTTACTTCAGGTCTGTTATTCTATGATTCTTCCTTCCCAGGTGGGAAAAATGGGTCCTCATTGCTAAACTTACTAAGGAAAGTGCTGATCTCCCGAAATGGTTATTGAGCAGTAATTTTCAAAATACATAGTTAACCCAAGCTATACATGAAAGACTCTTAAAGTAGGTCATTGCCACAGGGCTGCTTCGAGAGGGTGCCGCTGGGGTGATTTATGTCTGGGGGGATTATTAATTAAACAAAAGAGGGTCTGTGTTTTTGAAAAATGCCTCTGCCACAAAAGAATTGTGCACGAAGAGGCATAAAGGAATAGGTGTGATTAAAGAGCATATCCCCATCTCTCTCTCTCTCTATTCAAACGATTATGCATTAAGCAGATTTTTTTCCTCTGTATTTAATGCTTTGGAAGTTTTCACAGATCTCTGTTTTGAGTTTGGACTACTCTGGCAGCTTGTGGCAAAGGAAATGATTTATGTACATGAAATCGCTTTGTCAATAAGGGACAAGCTCATGTTTGTAAGGAGGAGCAGGTGGAGGACACCAATTTGTGCATGTAATATGTGTGTGCCAGTTCTAGATGGGTTTCCTTAAAGGTGTGTGGCCAATGGATGTTTTCTTGCACAGGATTTCTTTTGGGGAGCTTGATAAGGACAGGGATAACAGGTATGCCCTTCAGTAGGTGAAGCTTCTCTTGCAGGAGTGTTGAAGTTTGAGAAATCACCTTCGGCCTCTCCCCCAACTCCTCTCTTTATCTTCCCCACAGCAGTGACCTCTTCTTTGTCATTGCATTCTCGTTTTCTTTATCTCTGATTTCATTACCCTCAAACACTATCCTTCTTAATTTTGTCTTGTATTCAAGATGAAAATATCTTTATTGATTTTTTTCTCATTATAAAAATAAGGCATATTTATAGGAGTTCCTTACATATTTTGGAGATTAACCCCCTATCAGATTCATGGTTTGCACGTATTTTTCTCCCATCCCATAGTTTGCCTTTTCACTCTGTTGCTTGTTTCTTTTGCTGTGCAGAAGCTTTTTAGTTTGATGTAGGCTCTCTTGTTTATTTTTGATTTTGTTGCCTATGCTAAGTTAAAGATTTGAATAGATGTTTCTCCAAAGAAGGCATACAAATGGCCAACAGGTATATGAAAAAATGTTCAATGTTACTAATCATTAAGAAAATGCAAATCAATACTGCAACGCGATATCACCTCACACCTGTCAGTGTGGCTATTATCAAAAAAACAAAAGACAAGTGATGGGGAGTGTATGGACAAATTGGAACATTTATACACTGTTGGTGGGAATGCAAAATGGAGTTGCAGCTAAGGAAAACATTATGGTGGTTCCTCAAAAATTAAAAATGGAACTGCCATATGATCCAGCAATCCCACTTCTGAATATTTTATCTAAAAGAATTGAAATCAGGATCTTGAAGAGATATCAGCACTCTCGTTTGATTACAGCACTATTCACAGTAGCCAAGATGTGGAAACAACTTAACGTCCATCAACAGATGGGTGGATAAAGAAAGTGTGGTATACACATACAATGGAATACTATTCAGTCTTAAAGAAAGAAAATTCTGCAATATGTGGCAACATGGATAAACATTAAGAATATTATGCTAAGTGAAATAAGCCAGTCACAGAAGGACAAACACTGCATGATTTAAGTTACATGAGGCATCGAAAATAGTCAAATTCATAGAATCAAAGAGTGGATTGGTGGCTGCCAGGGGCTAGTGGGAGGGGAAAATGGGGAGTTACTAATCAATGGACATAAAATTTCAGTTATGTGAGATGAGTAAGCTCTAGTGATCTACTGTACAACATTGTACCTATAGTCAACAATACTGTATACCTAAAAATTTGTCGAGGGTAGATCTCATGATAAGTACTCTTAAAATAATAAAATAAAATTTACAAAACAAAAAATAAAGCATAACGGCAAAAATTTAAATAGTAGAGATATGGAAAAAATAATCTCATCTAACAGCAATAAGGACTATTAAAATTTGGGGGCGTAGCCTTCCAGATTTTCCTGTGTATGTGTGCAACATACACTCACACATGCAGAGTTTTGTAACCTGTCTCTATGACCACATGGTATGGATTTAATACATTTCAATGTCAACATATATAGCTCTATTGCATTTATTTTAAAAACTGCCTATTTTTTGAAAGCAATAACTTATTTACCAGTCTTATAGGTAAACCTCTAGGTTTTTTCCAATTTGCTGTTATAAACAACCCTCATATGGACATCCATGTATGTACATCTTTACACGTGTTTGATCATTTCCTTAGAATGAGGTCCCAGCAGGTGAACGGCTGGAGTTAGGTGGGTGAACATTTAGTTTTGATTCATGTTGGTAAATTGTCCTTCAGAAGGGTTGTTGTCTGAGGTCATATTGCCACAACAGTTTGAGCGCACATTTCCTGACATCCTGAACAACAGTGGCTAATAGTGATCTTTCTCTCTGGCTGTTTGATGGTCACAGAAAGGTATGTTGAGCCTTCATTGTGTGTTTCTCTGACTATTGCTGAGATGCAGTATCTTTTTCCTCCATGTATTGCCTTTGCGGATGTCTTCTGTGAATGGCCTGGTCATGCTCTTTCCCATGTTTCTATTTCAATGTTCGTTTAAAAATTGGTTTGTATGAACTCTTTATTGGTTAAGAATATTAGCCGTTTTTCCCCTTATATCTTGTAAATATTTCCCTAAGGATTGTTTTTTTTTGAGGAAGATTAGCCCAGAGCTAACATCTGCTACGAATCCTCCTCCTTTTGATGAGAAGACTGGCCCTGCGCCAACATCCATGCCCATCTTCCTCTACTTTGTGTGTGGGATGCCTGCCACAGCATGGCTTGAAAAGTGGTGTGTATGTCCTCCCCTGGGATCCAAACCGATGAACCGAGGCTGCTGAAGTGGAACGTGTGAATTTAACCGCTGCGCCACTGGGCGGACCCCCTCCCTAAGTTTTACTTAATATTTTATTTTTGATTACAGTGCCTTTGTCCAAATGAAGTTTTAATTTTTTGTGAACAAATTTGTTAATCTTTCCTTTAAGATTTTGGTTTTTTTTGTTTTAATTTTTTTCGCTGAGGAAGACTGGCCCTTGATACCGACCCTGGTATCAGTTTCCCCACATTAAACCCAGCATATATGGGGTTAAAACGAAAACACTCATTCCCTGCTACTCTCTGGCTTCCTGCCTCCAGAATCCGCTATCCTCCATGGAGACAGACACCGTCAAGGACAAGCACCTGGACCATCTCCTCCCCACAAAGAGATACGAGCTGGTGGGAAAGCTGCTGACCAGCAAGGTCATGAGCTCCCTCCTCTCTGCAAGTGTCTCAAGGCCAAAGACAGGCTGGTGGGAAAGCTCCGACCAGCAAGGCCATATGCTCCCCCTCCCCTACCTAAAGCCCCAAATAAAAACCCTTCCTTTTAGCTTTTCGGGGAGTTTGGGATTTGAGCGTTAGCTGCCCTCTCTCCTTGCTCAGCGCTATGCAAAAATAAAGTTCCTACTTTCTTCCACCACACCCGGTGTCTGAGATTGGCTTGCTGCGCAACGGGTGAGCGAACTCACTTCAGGTTCGGTAACACCCTGAGCTAACATCTGTTGCCAATCTTCCTCTTTTTTGTTTCCTGCTTGAGGAAGATTAGCCCTGAGCTAACATCTGTGCCAGTCTTCCTCTATTTTATATGTGGGTCGCCACTGCAGCATGGCTGATGAGTGATGCAGGTCTGCGCCTGGGATCTGTACACAAAAACCCAGGCCACTGAAGCAAAGTGTGCCAAACTTTACCCATTACACTATGGGGCCAGATCCTAAGGTTTTTGATTTTGATGCCAAGCTAATAATAGCCATCCACACTCCATGATGATAAAATTAAATGTACTCAAATCCAATATTTCACATATGGGGCAAATATAAAGCTCACTGGAAAAATCAGAAACTAGAATGTCTGGGATAGAGGCATATGGATGAATCTAAGGTAATGGGCACAAAGTTGAAGATTTTTGTATCCCATGTCAATGTTTACATTTGTCAAAATATTCACCAACGAGGGGCCAGCCCCATGACCGAGTGGTTAAGTTCACGCACTCTGCTTCAGCGGCTCTGGGTTTTGCCAGTTCAAATCCTGGGCATGGACATGGCACCACTCATCAATCCATGCTGAGGTGGCATCCCATGTGCCACAACTAGAAGAATCCATAACTAAAAATACACAACTATGTACCGGGGGGCTTTGGGAGAAAAAGGAAAAATAAAATCTTAAAAAAAAAATATTCACCATGGAATAAACTTTGAACAACCAAGTAAACAAAGTGACTTGGGCAGTTGAAATTAGCCAGGCTTCATCATTGGCCATCCCAGAACTGGCACACGGGTGAGTGAGGAACCACGGTGCGAGAAATGGAGGCTACAAAGTGCTTAATAATATGGGATCCCACTTACTGAGGCTTATCTAATTCCTGTCCCATCTGAATGCCCAAACTACCAGCAAGAGAGATGAACTCTGAGCCCTTATTGTGGCACTATTCTTTATGGACTCCAACAGAACACTGGTGCAAGAGTGTTCCCATGACCATGTGGTGTACTGGTCATATCACATACCAGACAATCCAGCATCAGTAACTGTAATGCTCCTCTTCCATTCTAGAAAGGACAACCATTCATACTCACAGGGATAGATACTTATTCCAGGTCTGAGTTGGCTTTTCTTGCCCACAGAGCTTTGGCCAGCAACCATTATCCTGGATGTTAGGGAATGTCTGATGCACAGGCATGGTATTACTTTCCCCATGAAACTGAGGCTTACAGAGTCTTCATAATTTGTTCAAGCTTGCACATTCAGAATGTTTGAGAACTACAATTTAAACCCACATCTTGGGTCTCCAATGCCCATTCTTGCTGTAGCCTGGCAGGACCAATGAAATGTGACCACAAAGGTGGAGTACCATGATTGGCAGCTCTCCTGCCATCAATGGTTGGAGTGTGGGGAGTAGAAGTTCTCTGAAAGAAGGAGGATGTTGTTGGCATCCCAAAGGAAGGAATGCTGAACAAACAAAACAAGGATGCTCACAATGGTGGCCTGGTGACTTGCACTGAGTAAGTCAAATCAACAATGCGATAAGTTCCTACTAAATAATTACTTTTTTTTCCTGAGGAAGATTTGCCCTGAGCTAACATCTGTTGCCAATTCTCCTCTTTTTGCTTGACGATGATTAGCCCTGAACTAACCCCTGTGGCAATCTTCCTCTATTTTGTACATGGGTCACCACCTCAGCATGGCCACCAATGAGTGATATAGGTCCACGCCCAGGAACTGAACTTGGACAACTGAAGAGAAGCACGCTGAACTTAACCATTAGGCCAAGGGGCCGGCCCCTAAATGATTATATTTTATTTCTTTTCAAGGAAACAATTTTTGAACACAGTAAAAGATGACTTTGCCCACTTGGAACTTTCCACAATGATTAGCACGGTCCCTTAAACTGAAGAGAGAAAGAGGAAGAGGAAACACAGAGCAGGGGCTGAATGTCTCCACTGGGAAAATGACATTGTTTCTAGCCACCAGCTCCGTACTGGGCATCTTCAGGAGTTTCTTGGTTGCCCTCCCCTTCTGTCAGGAAAAAGCAAATGGGATTTTTCACATGGTCCTTTAGCCTGTAGGTCTCGGAAGCTGCTTATGCACTGCATCATGGGTAAGATTGGGGTTAAAGATAATTGTAAATATGGTATTGATATTAACTGATGTTTTCCCAACATTGCAATAATGCTGGTTTTGTTTGTCGGAGAGTTTATTACTTTTTGATCAATAGAATGTGAGATTTGTGGGGGAAATTAGCATAGTGAATAACAATTAGGCAAGAAATCAATGGCATTCAGACAAATTCGGGCCTTGGAAAAGTCCCATAGGCACACCAACCTTCATACACACACACACGAACACACACTTCTAAAACTCATTTACAATTCTAAAGCATGGGGTAGGGTAGTGGGTATGTGTGGTTCCTACGAAGAGAAAAGGAACAGGTCCAAACAGCTGTCTCTGGATTTTGTTTTCAGGAAACTCAAGATCTTTGCATTCTGAAAAACCTGAAACATCAATATCCACTAATTCTGTTTGCACTCTCTTTATTTTTGGCTTAATTAAGAGTCACGGAACGCTTCCTCTTCACCAGCTCTCTGCTGAGTGCTGGGGGTCAGAAGTGAAGCTCATAGAAGCCTAGTCTGCCCATAGTTTCCCTTCTATTTCTTTTCTTCCTTCAGCAATATTCCACAAGTGGCCAGAGAAAGGTATTTACATACTATGTCCTTAAATCATAGCCAAATAAGTTGGGAGAGACTCCAGCAGTCATATGATCCAATTCACTCCTAAATACAGGACAGAAATCCTTGAAACTACAGTTGGTCCTCTCGCCTTTGCTTGAACACTTCTAGAGACGGGGAACTCGTTACCTCCCAGGGCAGCCCCTTGTAACGCGGCACAGCTCTGATGATGCTCTTGTGCTTCCTAACACTGAAGTGAAGCCTGTTTCTTTGTACATTCTCTCATTGGTACTGATTGTGTCTCTTGAGTCAGAAAGAACGAGAAAGGAAGCTGTGATTCATCTATCACTTTGTAAGGTTATAGGCCATTTCATATCTTTTCTGCTTTAGGAGAAACGGTCAAGACCAATGAGTATATCAATTTTTGAGCATCATTGTGTGCCAGGCACTGGGGTAAGCACTTTACATGCATGCATCACCTCATTCACTCTTACAACAAACCTATGAGGTAATTGCTATCATTAACCCATTTAGGGTTAATGGGGAAACTCAGAACTGATGAATTTAATCAATATATCCTAGAAAGTGTTAGAGCCAGGATTCACACCCAGAAAGTCTGATTCCAGAGCCTGTTCTTGCAAATTCTACTCTCTAGCACAGGGGGTAAGAATACACATAAAACTGAAACACTTCTCAATGTCTGGATTTGGACTGAAGTATCTGGTTTTCTTCTGGCTGTTGGATATAGTGTGGATGCCCTTGAAGGGAGCCACATTGATGCATTTCCCAACCCCTTTCCCTTCTGCTCGGTGGACGGAAGAAGCCGTAGGAATTTGGAGAATGGAAAGAAGAATTTCCATTTATTTAACAGATTTATTTTTCTCTAGAGCTCAGAGAGATTTGTGCCATGAACTACCACTCTGTGCACCTTGTGTGTGGTCAAAGAGATGCCCCCACACTTCTGTGAAAGTCTTCTATTTGACGTATGGGTCATCTCTGATTCTTTGTTGAAAGATGGGAACCTATAGGCCAAGGAGGACACTCGGAACAAGTAGCCACATCCCAAGTATCTGTCCTTTCTGAGTGGAGGGCATTGCAAGCTTCCTCAAGAAACATAACATATGGACTGTGAGCTCCTTGGATGTAGAAGCCATGTTTCCTTCTGGTCTCTTGAGCCTCCAGCAAATATAGTTCAGAGAAGTGACTAAGTACACATTTGTTGGCTTAAATACAATGATTGACATACAATACTGTTCTCATCTCTTACATTTGATAGCGCATCTAAGAAGTATTCCCTGAGAACACTGCTAAAGTGTGTTCACAGCCTCGCTCAGTCTCCCCACGGGCTCTGACATCTGTATATCGTGGTATTTGAGGATTCTAGGAGGTTCATTGCCATGTCTGAGAATCCTCACTATATATCATCCTATCTGATAATTCCTTGTGGAATATCTCTGTAGCTGAGAATTTCCTTCCCCTGCATGCCTGTTCAAAAATCGATGTTTAGAATAATGGTCCTGCTTGGCTCTGAATTGGGCTGGTTAATAACCATTGCCAGGGAAATCAATCAAATCTATGATATCTTATTACTTACACTAATTTAATCACAGGGAACGGATCACTGTTCCAGTTCAAAGGGCAAAGAGAATGTGTGTGTGCGTGTGTGTGTGCGTGTGTGTGTGTGAGAGAGAGAGAGAGAGAGAGAGAGAGAGAGAACCGGTACCTTAAGGAAAGAAGGTAGTGAGACCCTAGAGGGAATGACCTACTACTACCAATGTCTACACTGTGTTCTTATAGACAATATTCAGCTGAACTTTAATTTATACCTAAAAGCATGCTACTTTTATTCCAATTTCATCCTTAGACTGTTTTGTGTTTTGAATAATCTTTGAGATCAGAGAAAGCAATTGGTAATTCCCTAATCACACAAATGAACTGAGTGTGATCTTTAGTAAAATTGTTCACATATGATTACTGCAGCCAACCCAGCTGGCTCAGTCCTTGGCAAATGATTAGCTTCTAGGTGAGCAGCACAGAGTCATGAACGTGGGGAATCGATGACAGTTCAGTCTCTCCGTGTACATCACTTAGTCTGTATCAGCCTCTGGCACTCCTTCCCATCTCTGAGCTGGGAGGCAGCAACTTTCTATCCACCCTTTTCTCCAATGTCCCAGCCTCCACGAAGCCTTTTCTAAGACTCCCTCATCAGGTGAGAGCTCTTCCTTCTCTCAACTTCCTCACACTCTTCTTGTGGCTCTGGAATGGGCGCTAATTATCTAGTCTACCCCACGTCTCTTTCTATTGGGCAATGCCCTTCTCCTATTTCGTGGGGATTCTGGTGGGGTTTTTAATCAAGGATCATACTCCTTTGCCCCAGGTTGGCCAGTAGAGGACCTCACCCCTCTAGACACAGAGATTGGTCCAGGATGAGCCTGTTTCTCAAGCAAGGCAAGAAGAATCATCTTTTGGTGATCGTGTAGTTTAGGGGAGGAGACAGTCTTGAGACTACAAATGGTAAAGACCCTGAAGCTGTAATTTCCATCCTGGCATCTCTCTTTTTTGTACAGCTCTGCCTTAGTCTTTCGCTTCTGTTTCATGAAGTTTCTTATTCTCTGCTCACCGGTTCTAAAGCAGAGATGACAAATTTTATATCAGATCCCAAATCTGATTGATTGTAGTGGCTGCTGGAGTGATGTGTTAAAAAAAATAAACCTAAGATCATCCCTGGGGTCAGCAGGAAAAGAGATCTGCGATCAGTTAGTTATGTCTGACATGGGGATGGGAGTGGCTGTAAACAAGCCAGGTGTTTGCCATCCTTTACCTTATGACATATCTTATTTCTTCTCAGTGATTGGTGTGAGTCTTGGATTTAAGCAGCACCCCATTTCTATCACCACATGTCACATTTGTCACCAGGAAAGCCACAGTGGCCACCTCATGAACCAGGCCAACCAGAGTTTTGCCCTTCAGATTTTGACATTAATTCTTTGGATCCTCAAAGGCTGAAGTCAGTTAGCAGAATAAATGATGTTAAAGAATATAAATCCAAGTGAGGCGAGAACATAAAGAGCAGAAGGAGAGAACAACTAAAGCCATTCTGACAAATTTAAGGAGCGTGCTACATAGGCCAGGAGGCCCAGGCTTGGAGGAAGCAAGTTCACTTAAATTAACTTTTCAATTCCATTTGCAATTGAATGATTTGGTGGCATCATGGGCCATTGCAGATTTTGTATGGACATATGTGGGACCATGTATGCCTTCTTTGCTGTTGCATCTCCTGTACCTAGCATGTAGTATGTGCTCAATAATGTGTTGAATGAAGGAATTAACAAATTAGCAAATTACTGTACAAACTCTCCAGCTCAAATCAGAAGTTGAAACTGATAGAATTGATTGTTATGGAATATTGTTTGAACTGAAGCAGTAGCATCTGGAAAGTTTTTGAGAGATATTTAGGAGCCAGAATTGACAGGATTTGGTGGTGGATAGAATGTGGGGGGAGAGAGGACAACAAGGTTCCCAGATCTGTGACTGGAACAACTGGATGGATGGTTAGTGGTGGTATTCACCAAGATGCTCTCCTGCAGCACCTTTGTGGACCCTACCAAAAGTACTTCTCACACTCTATTCTCGTTGGCTGGTTATTTGTCTGTCTTCCTCCTAACACAACATATGCATCAAGGGAAGCATTGTGCCTATGTTGTTAACTATTGCCTCTCCAGAACCTAGCATGGTGCTAGCATATAGTAGATCTGCAGTAAACACTGAGTGCATGCATGGATTGGCAACACATATCTGTGATGATGGCAAACCATTTAGTGAGTGTATGGGACACACTACATCTCTATTCATTGTGGCAAGGGAAGATGTTATCGAAAAGCAACTTCCATCCATTTGTGATGGGGAGTAGGAGGCTAACCTTGTTTACACAGCTCGCTGTATAAAAAAGTGAGCTGTGTAAAAAAGTAGACGGAACTGCTTTCTGGTCTACCAGAGACCTGTCCATCTTACTGTGGTATTAAAATTCAAGTTTTGCATGAGCTTCAATTACTGAAAGTCTATATGGAGTTTATGAGGCTTAACTCATAGCTGGTTCCTGTTCACAGTCAAAGGCCAATGAATGGTCAATAAAAGCTGCAAACAGTTTTCCATTATTCCTGATGGATTTCTCTGTAAGATGACAGACTGTAACAATGATCAATAGTGGAACAGCCATTCCTGAAGTCCTTTGTGCCAGATATAATATATTGATAAAAAGGAAGCCAGCATGAAGTTCTGTTGGTACATTGGCCTATGGGTTTTGGGTAAACAGAAGCAAGCTCTTCTCAAAAATAGGGCAGATTATGCTTGAATCCTTCCAATAGAAGCTGCCACATATTTGAGGCTCAACCAACATGTGACTGTGGGATGATCATATCAGAAAAGTTGGTTTAAGGGGAGCATATTGGTGAGGACTGGAGCCCAGGAATCAGATTAATTTTGCGGAAAAAGTTCTCCACTTGGTATTTTATTAAATTTTAAGAGTCAAAATCAGATGAGCTAAATGAGGAGGCAGAGCAGCTTGAGAGGGAGCTGTGATCGGCAACAAGCCCTTATCATCTTTATCGTACATGACTTCTCAGCAGCACCGAAACACTTAATCACTCTGTCCTTGCGGAAAAGCTCACCCCAGATGATGTCCATAAGCCCCGTTATGGACTGAAGTATGTCCCCTCCAAATTTATACGTTGATGTCCTAAGCTCCAGTACCTGAGGATGTCATTTGGAAATGGGGTTACTGTAGACATAATGACGTAAGATACAAGATGTAAGATGAGGTGGCCCCTAATACAACATGACTTGTGTCCTTATAAAAAGGGGAAATTTGGAGACAGATACACAGAGAGAAGGCCATGTGAAGATGAAGGCAGAGATCAGGGTGACGTGTTTATAAGTCAAGGAATGCTGAAGATTGCCAGCAAACTGCCAGATGCCAGGGGAAAGTCATGAAACAGATGCTACCCTCACAACCCTCAGAAGGAACCTGCTGACACCTTGATTCCAGACGTCTCCTTTCAGGAACTGCGAGATAATAGGTTCCTGCTGTTTATGTCACCAGTTTGTGTACTTTCCTACAGCAGCCCCAGCAAACACATACAACGCCACAGCCCCTTGTTTTCCTCCCACTCCTCGGCCTGCTCCTCCTCGGACTCTCATGTGGATGTTTGTTCCACTGTCTTTGCGTGTTAAGGTTCCTTCGAGCTCTGTTCTAGATCTTCTTCTCACTCAACACACCCCTCCCAAGTGATTGACCCTCCCTATGCCCTTTCTCCTGCTGCTTCCCAAGTCTCCAACTTTATCCCAGATCTCTTTGTTGTGCTTCAGATATATGTGTGTGTATACACAGACACACACAGACACACGTATACAAACACGTATTTGTGGACCCTAAAGCTTGAGTTTCCTCTTCTTACATCTGTGGAGTTCTGATCTTATGTGGCTTATATTTTTCTCCGCTATGTGGGTTGACATTTCCTCTTCAATCTTTTCCAGGACAAAGGTAATAATCTCAATTGACCATCACTTAAAGGAGAGGACACCTGTTCTGACTGAGCTAGCATCCACACCAGCTAAGAGGTTCTCATCTTGAGAAGAGATCTCTCTTGACAGAATGTCAGGGTCTCATCTAGCGCCCCTCCTTCCTGCTGTGACTGCCTCATTGTAAATTGTCCTTCCCCCCATTTCTGCGGTGTGAACCAGACTGGGATCTCAGATGCCCAGGCTCTGATGGAGATGTGGCCCTTGGATCTATGGTCTTCAAACCTAGAAAGTTCCGCTTTTTCGTTGGGGGATGAGTTCTATCATTTCTTCAGAAATAGAAGGCTGCCACTCAACCTGGCCTTGAGCCCATAGTAAGTCATTGGTCAGTCTGAACATATGAAACAATTAGTCCTTCAATTTCTAATATATTAGAAGTGGGTAGAGAAGTCAGCTGTTGACTGGGCTTCCATTATGGGGGAAAGTTTGCGAACAGCTGCTGTCATTAAAATGATGATTGGTATAACTACTAGGCCTGGTTGGCAGGGAGTTAAGAATACCAAAGAATAGAGGCTTAGTGGAAATAATCAATGTCTACACTTTTTTCTTTTAAAAAAATATGGTGGTGAAATGCACATAACATAAACTTTACCATCTTAACCATTTTTGGGTGTAAGCTCAGTGGCATTAAGTACACTCACATTGTTGTGCAGCCATCACCACCATCCATCCATAGGACTCTATTCATCTTGAAAAACTGACACTCTGTACCCATTAAACACCAACTCCCCTTTCTCCTCTCTCCCCAGCCCTTAGCAACCCCTCTGGTGCTTTCTGTCTCTATGAATTTGACTCCTCTACACACTTGATATAAGTGGAATCATGCAGTATTTGTCTTTTTGTGACTGGCTTATTTCACTTAGCATAATGTCCTCAACATTCACGCAGGTTGTAACATGTGTCAGGATTTTCTTCCTTTTAAAGGCAGAATAACAAACCACTGTGTATATACGCCACATTTTGTTTACCCATTCGTCTGTCCATGGATACCTGGGTTGTTTCCACCTCTTGGCTATTGTGAATAATGCTGCTGTGAATGTGCACATACAAATATCTCTTTGAGTTTCTGATTTCAGTTCTTTTGGGTATATACCCAGAACACGGGTTGCTGGATCATATAGTAACTGTATGTTTAATTTTTTGAGGGACGGCCACACTGTTTCCCACAGCAGCTGCACCACTTCATAGTCCCACAAACAGTGCACACGGATTTGAATTTCCCCACATCCTTGCCAACATGTGTTATTTTTTTCCTTTCTGAAACATTTTCTAATATTTCTCCAGGCTTAGAACCAGTTCTATTCCCTTGGTTGCAAAGACCATGGATCCATCACCCCAGAAGGAGCTGAGGTTTTGAGTGAATGAGGGGATCGTGTGTTGAGAATTTGAAATAGGTCCAATGTCCTATTATGAATGTCCCCTAGCTCCTCACTCTCAGTAAATTTAAAATAGAACTCGGTGTTTCACTCAGAAGCCTGTTCCTCTCCTCCTGTGTCCTCCAAACTGACGGACCTCATCGCCATTCACGTAGTTACTCCAGCCGGGAAGCTAGAGACCTCTTTCCTCTTCCTCAGCCCCAAATACACATTCACCACCAAAATCTGTCGCTCTCACTTAAATATTTTCCCCAAAAAACTTGTTGTAGGCAGCAGCTTCCTTAGCGAGATAGTTGAGTCTCTTGCTAAAGTGGCTTCAATAACCATCTATCTGCCTCCCAAATCCAGCTGTCTCCGCTCACTTCTCCAGGCTCCATACTGCAGCCAGGTGATCTTTGTAAAATAAAAATTTTTGATCATGTCACACCCTGCCCCAGTTGAAACCCATCAGTGTCATCTCCTTGCCTCAGAATGAAACTGAGCATCCATAACAAGATCTTTTTTCATCTGGTCCCCACCTACCTGTCTTATTTATCTCCATGTCCTCTTCCTGTCCAGGAAGAAAATGGGCGGAAAAGGCATTTTCGATTTACTGAATGACGAACGGAGCAGTTTCTTTTTTCTATTTACTACACAAATACTCAGCACTTCCTGGCCTAAGTCTGACCCTGGGAGAGTCAGAATTGAAGACCTGTACCAGAATACTGCTACATGATGGACGAAGGATGTGAAGAGCTGCCCGAATCCAGGGGCACTCAGCATCACGTGATGTGCAAATTGGCTAATTCATTAGTGTCTCTAAGATTTTCTGAAGGTAGTAAGGTTTGGATATCCAGTTTTTGATGCTCATGGGAAGCAAATAAATAACAGTCCATTTATAGATATAAGAGAGACATGCTCTTTGCATGTATAGTAATTGTGGTAGATTACCATACAGTAAAGTTAGGTTTAATTAGAAAGTGGTTCTCAGTCCAAGCTGCATGTTAGAACCAGCTGGAAATCTTGACAAATACCCATGTGGAAGCTCCATTCTAAAACATGATCTTAGTGGTTGGGGATGGTAATCAGGATTTTTTAAAAAGTCTCTCAGGTAATTGTAATACACAGCCAGGGCTGAGAACCACTGATTTAGCTCAATAGAGAAATAGTTAAACTCCTCAACCACTCTTTTATGGAGAATATCTGTTTGATTTGACAGCTAAGTGGGCAGTGAACTCCTTTAAACTGGATTTGGAGTATCTTTGGAATTAAATAATTATTTAATTAAATAAATTAAATATTCAGCTGTTAGCTAAATAATAGGTAGCTTGGCTTTTGGATAGCTCATGTCATTTTTGTCTATGCCCTGGGAAAGAAAAAACATGAAAACTCATCCTATCCCTTGTATAGATACCGGTTACAATCGTTGCCTAGAATATCCAAGCTTTGAGGAAGGCAGATTAGCGAATGGTAATTCACTGGAAAGCTACGTAACAATTGACAGCGCCTCCAAGGATGCTGCTCCTCAGGGAATTTCACTCCAAGCAGACACAGGAGGAGGCTGTTCTTGGGTGTGGAAACAAGAGGGAAAGTTGGATTTAGGGATTCAGGCTTCAGGAGGCAACCAGAGGGGTGGCCTCCAAGGCTCCCGCCTCTTCTGAATCAAAGGCAGAAATGGCGGAAGCAAGGGAATGGCCTACGCTGCTTGGCGTGCACATATCCCCGCGTTCTGACCCAGAGATAACTCTTCAGATGGACGTTGTCAATGAAATCACCCTGGGATGTCAGTACCTGTGACTTGGTGCTGTGGACAGCCATCAAGGAGGTGGCATCTAAGGGCTTTGCTGTGGGATGAGAGTGCCACTGCCCCGTAACTGTGTACAAAAGGGGAGCCATGTGCAAAAGCTGGTCAAAGCAGCACAAAAAGGGGCTGTACTTGCTAAAGAGGGAACTGAAATTTTCCTAGCCATTCAGAGACCACAAATTTAAAAAAAGTCTGCTGGATCTGAGGATATATATATATATAATCATGCACCACATAACAACATTTCAGTCAACTGCAGATTGCATGTATGATGGTGGTCCTGTAAGATTCATACCATGTAGCCTGGATGTGTAGTAGGCTGTACCATCTAGGTTTGTATCAATACTGTCTGTGATGTTTGCCCAACAACAAAATTACCTAAGGATACATTTCTCAGAATGTCTCTCCATCGTTAAGTGATACATGACTCTGTGTGTATGTGTATGTATATACATATGTATATATTATATATTTGCCACTGGTTTCAGACTTAAAATTTGATATATATTTTTTTGCTACTGGTTTCAGACTTAATGTTATTATTACTGGGTGTGTTGGGAATTGGACTTGTTTCATGATTTTAAGTAATCGGTTGACCTGTAATAAAGAGATATTGCCAAGTAAGTGTTGTTCAATAAGGGAAAGGGTTGTATTTCTGTGAAAAACTTGAGCCTGCATATCTGTGATCTTGTATATCTGGCTGGGGTTATGCCTTTTCCATGCCTTTCCAAATGGGTTAGTTCATTCTCCTCATTTGACTAATGAGTCTACCGAGACTTGGTAGGAGTTACCAGAGAGCTACTAAATAACGTGGAAAGTGAGCCAATGCCTTTCCCTGGAGGCTGCTTTGCAGGGAAGACAAGGCAGAAGCTTGCTGCTAAGGAGAACCTCCATGAGGATGTATGATGCTGCAGGATGAAAGAGTGACAGACTGTAGGGCTGTCCCTGTCCCTTCTCCTGCCCGTTGTTCCTGAGACCTCAGCTCTGTGGCCAGGTCCTCCAGGCTGCCGCCCCCTTCCCTTCATGCTGTGTCTCTCTGTATGGGTAGATGAGGTGACAGGAGGCAGATCCATGGGGCATGCAAGAAGTCATGAAGCTGGAAACCAGAGAGTGTCCAGAGTGGTGTCTACTAGGGGCCTGATGGCCTACGTATATTTGGATGGAAGCCAGAGAGCCATCCAAAGTGATCCCCAAGGGAGCAGACTGCCTGGGTTCAAATCTCTGTTCTGCCACTTATTGACTGCATAATCTGGACTCTCAGTTTCCACATCTGTATAAGGGGGTAATAATAATAGCATTCAACCTCATAGGGCTGTTTTGAGAATGAACTGAAAGTGCTTAGAATAGTTTCAGGCACATAATAAGTGGTCAATACAAATTATATATAGGCATTTAGGAGATTAGTAGGGAAATTCAATACTTTTGTCTTCTCAAAATGGATGGTCGTTCATTCATTCAATCAACAAATATTTGTTGAGTATTACTCTGTGTCAGCCCTCATGCCAGGTACTCACAAATGAATTACAAGTGGCCTCTCTTTCAAGGAAGTGGGAGGGCCAGTCTGTTGTTTATGTCCCAAGAAGAGACAATCAAAAAGAGAAAACAGAACCACTTGTCAGTCCGCGTACACATGGAGACCTCTCATATCCAGCAAGGATCAAGCCATGGGGGCTGCAGCTTCTCTGAGATCTCGCGTCACGACAGTCACACCACCAGGATGCAGCCCGAGTGGGATGAGGAGGATGGAAGAACATGACTCCAGGCCTTTCTCTTTCCTCCAATTTAGATGGGAGGCTTATAGAGGTATTTCCTTAAAATAATTCCTTGAACTCGAGTTTCCTATCTCAGTCTCAGAAAAGGGGGAAATAGGGGCCAGCCGCCTCCATTCACAGACTTCCAGGGCAGGAAATTGCCCATCCCTCATGCAACAGGCAGCCGGCTACTTCAGGCCAAAGAGATGCTTCAGCTGTTAAGTGATGCTGGTGTAGGGTGGTCGGAAACATTCTCTGCTAAGGCCTCCTGGGGCTCAAGCCAAGGGCTCTGAACAGCAATGGCTTCCTGGGGACAGGACTGTTGTGTGCTCAGTCTGCTTTAGATTATAATTAGTGATAGAATCTCTGCTTGGCAGAGCTGGGCTGGATCTTGGAGATAATATAATTCAATCCTATCATTTTGCAAAGGAAATCCCTTAAAACCAAAGAAGATGAATTCTCCTTCCTCTCTGTCCAGTTCCGTTAGTTCCGTTCTTCTCTCAGCAGAAGGCTCTTCTCTCCACTAATAGCCCATAGGGATTTGCCTGACCCATTTACATATGATTCATA
This sequence comes from Equus przewalskii, assembly GCF_037783145.1. Lineage (NCBI taxonomy): Eukaryota > Metazoa > Chordata > Mammalia > Perissodactyla > Equidae > Equus > Equus przewalskii. Next base: position 29,396,477 of record NC_091851.1, read on the forward strand.
CCCTGATAACTTGGTACCAAACGTAAAGTTTAACATATTTGAAATACAATAGAAGATTTTGTCGATAGTTGCCAGACTACAACATGGGGCGTGCTAGAATGCTTTTTACAAGTTACATAAAACAAATATATATTTTACTTCGTTATTCATGTAAAGTTGGAATCCCTTATAGTGATCATCATCATCATCATCATTGTCATCGTCACAATGGCTAACACTGCGCTAGACCAGTGCTTCTAGAAGTGTGGTGTCAGACTAGCAACATCAGCATCACCTGGGAACTTGTTAGAAATGCAAAATCTCAGAGCCCATCCTAACCCTCATAAATCAGGAACTCTGAGAGTCAGACCCAGGAATCTGTTTGAACAAGCCCTACAGGTGATACTGATATATGCTAAAGTTTGAGAACCACTGAACCATTGTCCTAGGCTGTGCCAAGGGCTTTTAATACATTATCTCATTTATACCCCATGCTAATCCTCTGTGATAAGTACAATTATGATTTTCACTTTGAGAAAACTGAGAGAGCGAGGTTAAGCAATGTGCCCAAGATCACACATCTTATAAGGGGTGTAGCTAGACCCTGCTCTACACTTACTTGGTTGCACCATATCATATTTTCAATGAAGTCAACATCTGGATCTCTGCTTATCCTAACAAATTCTCTAAGCTACAAAAAGAAACTGTAGTAAATACTTTAACAACCATCCTCCACCTGTGTCATGGAATTGCAACCTATTTTTACTCAGCTCCATCTCCTGTAGTCCGTAACTAGCGTGTGGGGCTTGAGGTGGTGGCACGACTTCAAATCCTGCCTCATCTTCCCTTGAAGTAAAGCCAGGGAAGACTTCCTGGGCAGGCTCTGTGGCCAGCGAGGTCTGTGGCAGAGAGAAAAGGAGCGGGTAGAGGCGGACAAGGCTGGGACCAGCTGCAAAATACTTGCTGAGTAGGGAAAGGAGGGATGGAGAAGAAAGGCCAAAAGGGAGAATACGGAAGCAGGGACTGCTATGCTATGAGACAAATATGATGATGCTGATTTTACTGACGAGCAGATGAAAACCTAGGGAGGTTACGTGATACATGTGATACCACTAACTGGGCCACAGACGTCCTGGGATTTGACTTTGATTCCAAGTCCAATTCTGCTAAAGTGCAATTTGGAGCAACTGTATATGAAAATCAGCAATTTGAGGCTATGAAGAAACACCACAGGCAGGGCCCCTGTCTTGGGGTTCACACTGACCCTCAGGGGATGGATGGACCCACTGAAACTGAATGCAAGGTTATGGTGTTGTGGTGCGTGTGTGTTTATGAGATACATGTACATATGCACATAAACACATACACACACGCATATGTATAAATCGGTATTAGCTGGAGTCCGGAGAAACAGAACCAATATGAAATCTGTCTCTCTCTATCATCTACCTATCTAGCTATCTATCTAGCTATCTCATAAGAAACTGGCTCACATAATTACAGAGGCTGAGAAGTCCCATGATCTGCCATCTGCAAGCTGGAGACCCAGACGAGCTGGTGGCGTAGTTCTAGTCTGAGTCCCAAGGCCTAAGAACCAGGAGAACCGACGGTGTAAATTCCAGCCTGAGTGCGGGAGAAGACCCGTGTTCCAACCGAAAGACAGTCAGGCAGAGAGTGAGTTTTCGCTTGCCCTACCTTTTGTTAGGGCTTCAGTGGTTTAGCTGAGGCCCATCCACATTGGGGAGGGCCGTCTGCTTTACTCAGTCCACCAATTTAAATGTTAATCTCATCCAGCAACACCCTTGCAGACATACGCAGAATAATGGTTAACCAAATATCTGGGCATTCAGTGGCCCAATCAAGTTGACACATAAAATTAACCATAACCATATATATATATATATATATAGAGAGAGAGAGAGAGAGAGAGAGAGAGAGAGAGAGAGAGAGAGATTGAGAGGGAATGATTTTCGTATGGGCTCTGTGGTAGATTGCATTTTCCAAAGATGTCTTCACACTCACACACATACACACACACACACTCTCTCTTCCACTGAGTGGTGGGTCTGTGTTCCCTCTTCCCCTGAATCTGGGACAACCTACCAAATCACATCATGTGACTTCCAAGGCCAGGTCATCAAAAGGATATAGCTCCTGGCCCCTGGGAACTCAGCCTTGGCGCACGGAGGAAGCTTAAATGAGTCCACGTGGAGGGACCAAGGAGAGGAGCCCAGGTCTCCCAGCTGACATCCAGTGTCAACCACCGGCCTGGGAATCAGTGAGCTTCAGATGGTCCCAGCCCCCACCCTGGAGTTTGAGACCCCGAGATTGGTGGAGCAGAACCAAGCCATCCTTGCAGTGCCCTGTTCGAATCCTGACCCACAGAATCCGGGAGCAACATAAGTGATTTTTTCTCCTGCCCCCTACCACAAAACACTACCCAGATTTATGGAACTGCTTTGGGTTCCCAGAAGCCATTAGTTCCCTAAACCCATGTCTAAGCAATAATACATTTAGCCGAGAAGGGGTTTCACAGGTTCACAGCAAAAAAAAGGTGAAAAAGTAGAGCTTATGCGGTCAGGCTTTCTTAAAGGTAAACCTATTAAATTTTTAGAACTGTACCTCCCTCCCTCTCCCCCCCGTTTTTTTTTTTTACTAAAATTTATATCCTTCCTACTTTTCGGTGCTAAAAATGTTCTTCCTTTAATGAAATAATGAGAGTGGCTTCTTCTGTTGTTTCTGCTGCTGCTGTTTTTTTGTTGTTAAAGTCCTTACTAGGCGAAAGAAAAAGTTGGTCACTAAATGCTAGTCCCCTGATTCTTTTAAAAAAATTCTGGTACTTGAAATAAGAGTCTGGGAACCACTGACCTACATAATGAAGTCCGGGCCACTTAGCATGGCATTAAAAACTTGATGCTGTGTTAGTTGAATCTTATTCTAATGGCATCGTAATCGGGCCCACCCACAATGTCGGCCCACCCACTGGGCCCCTCAGGTAAGTTATGATCTTCTGAGAAAATTAAAGGCTTGGCGGGAGCATTATTTCTTTGGGAAAACAAGTTTTAAGACAAACTATTGACAGGTTAAATTTTAAAACCCTGCCTACTCCGAAGTTAGGCATGGCTAGTTCTTAAATGATTAGCACAAATCGTGTCTTCATTCAGATATACACGGGATGCACACGCTCAACTCACACACGGAGTCAGTCCCACACTCACATGAATGTCATACGCCGAAGTGAAGGTGCATGTACTCCCAGACACACAGACACGCAGACACACACAGCGGCTGGAGAGATGCAGAACTCCACCGAGAGATCCCGTGAGGCCACTCAGCCCAACCACGTTTCCCCGTTCGCTTCCAACTGTGCGAGGCTCCATCAATCTCCGCGTACCCACTTTCTGGAGCTCTTTTCCCCAAAGTCCTTGAAATAAATCTGTGGCCTGATATTTGAGAAAGGGCCAATATGGGCGCTGCTTCCATAACTCATCCATGCCCTTGACAACATCCCCCTTGAATTTGTCCGTGAATAGCTGCCCATCCCCGGGACCAGGACAAGACTACCAGCTCAGGCCCTCTGGTGGAGGAAACATTTGCCTTTTTTCCGGACGTGTGGCCACCTGGACTTACTTCAGTTAATCAGTTCCCTGCCACCTAACCCGGATAATAGTTCATTTCAGCTTTGTTGACCTCTGTCTCTTCCAGTTGCCTGGTGTTCGGTGATTCAAAGAGCGATAAATAAACATAGGATTCATAATCACAGCTTGCATGATTAGGAGCACTTTCTGAACATTGCAATTCAATTTGCATTTAGGTCTGGTTAACCTGAGGGGCAGACATGTTAATCTGCACACAATACAGATTGATTACTAGCTTCTCTAATTTTTCTTCCTTCAGATGACAAGCCCCAGCAGCCTGGAATTTGTCAATTTAGCATAGCATCCAAGGAGCGCAACTAACTGACTTTAGAAAAAAAAAATTAACTCGGAATAAATACATTCCTTCCGCCCGGAGCAAGAACATAAAATTATACCCCAAGGAAAGTCTCAGCCGATAACCTACTGCACTCTTGAGATATCTTGGTGTCGCTATTAAATGTATTAATGAGGGTTGAGAGGTCTTTGCAATGATGCTGGCCCATCACTTCTACCCAGCCCTGTTGCTTAATAGGATCGGTGGACATTTACCAGCACAGATGATTAATTGGAGAGAGGCTTTATCAGTGTAAGGGTTGGGACTGGGGAAGCAGGTGGAGATGTTTTCCCCTGACCTCATAATCCTTCATCTGTCCACCTGTGGTGAGATTCTATTACGCCAAGCGCACAGAATCCACTGCTCATCCTCGAAAGTGTCTAGGAATCTGGGTGACATCTCTGTGATCTCCGTGGGAGACCTTAGGAATTCCATCCAGCTGTGGGGTGTCTCTGTTCTGGCCCATGCTTAACAATGGAACTACAAAACGTTGCAAGCCTTAGAGGTGTTTATCGTATGTTACTTGCATCTTTCAAGGGCAGAAATTAGTCCTTGTGTCCCTCCAGTATATTAGTGACTGGCATATTTTATGTTACATGGTAGGTGCTTAGGAAATGTTTATCAAGTGAATGGGCTTTTGGACTGTTTGGGAGGTGAGGAGTTCCTTGTCACTGGTTGAATGCAACTGATAGAGGATACCTTATAGCAAGAAGAGGAACCTGGATAGTCTCTGGAGTGTTTTTTCCTGGCTGCCCCCGCCCCATTGCATTGCACTCATCATCTTTCATCTGGTCTATCAGACCAGATTCTTGACTGTTCTCCCCACCCATTGGAGCTCATATCCTCCTCACCTCCTTGATTTTCACAAAATAATGTTAACACTCTCCTGAATGTGACCGTGTGGCACTTGGGGCCATCCTCAAAGTGTAACACAGGTTAACTTCATCACAGGCATTTACCAGTGAGTATGAACTAGGGATCCTGGGCCCTCAGTTTGTTTTACAGAGTCTCAGGAAAGAAGTCATATTTAAGAAGGATTGCTTGCTTGGAGGGCCTGCATTCCACTTCTTCTTCCAAATATTCTAAAATGTTCCCTTGGAATAAACTAGGACAACAGAAAGCTGGGCATCTGGACATTCTGCTGGTTCCCTGTAGATCTGCTTCCAGTGAATGGCCTTTGATGGTCTTTATTGAGGTTCTGATAAGAAACAGAGCTATGAAGATTATAGTTATATCCATTTTAATGATGCTGTAAAATGGTGTTTATTATATTATACATTGTCTTCTTTATGAAGACTCCTGGGAGAAATTTTCATCTGGTCTCAGTGCCATGAAGGGTTGGGTAATTAGCAAAGAGTAGAGCCTTTACCTTTATGGGCTACATAAACTGTCATGTGTATTTAGTTTGTGTGTGTGTGTTTGTGTATGTGCTTATTTCGGTAAATTCCTCAAACAATGCAAAGACAAGTTTCTGGTGGGAGAGGAACTCCTATCCAGCCTCTAACACTTATCTTAAACATATGTCCTTTGAGGAACCTTTCTCAGCTGCTGCTACTCCTGCCTCTGGTCCTCCAGATCACTTCATTCTTTAGATTTCTTGACGGCACTGCATTGGGATTTGTGTGTCCATGGCTGTCATCCCCACTCTTCTGGGAGCTTGCAACAGACGAAGACAAGTCCTTCTTTCTAGTCCCCAGAACCTAGCACATAGCTAGGGACAGTATCACTCAGAAATTTTGCCTAAGCCTCTTGATCTCCATCTGACTGGTGGACTCTCAAGTGTTCTTTGTCTGTGTGCAATGTTATAAGAGAGTGTTGGACAGAGGTGACTTCATCTCTTACTGAAGATCTTGGACTTCTATTTCCTCTTTCTGCCACCCAGAATTAAGAAGTGTCTTCTCTAGTGGTGTGTGTGTGTGGGGGGGGGGGGAGGGAGGGATGAAGAGAGAGTTTGATTAATCAAGACATATCTCAGGTACTGAGTGGGAAGAGGACCAAGAATCTTTTGAATTGTAGGTTAGGTCTGACCTACAAAATTACAATGCTTTTGCTTTGTAGAACAAGATACTCTTTTGAATTCTCTTAATAAATATGTGATGGGGTCATTCTCATTTTTGGATTTTGGAGTAGGTCTATTGAAGATAAAAACCATGGCTCTGAGGTTTGCTTTCTAAAACACAGCTGTTCTAAAATTTTTTTTTCCTTTTTGCTGATTTGGTTTTAGCCCCATCCTTTCTTCAACCATTTCCTCTTCCTTTCTGGAAGCAATACAAAGTTCAGGCACGTTCTGAGGTTGAGTTTTGGTGACTTTAGCAGAAAGTCAGCAGAAAGCTGACAATTTCCCTCTCTTCAGACTGGTGATGGAGGGCAACGACGGCCATGGTTTCTAGTCTTCCCTCTGGGCCTGGGATGCACTGCCATGGAGTGGACCATTAGCATCCTGGGAATGAGGATGCTCATCCAGCTTTCAACAGCATCATTGAGTGGCAATGAAAAGAAATGGGCATCATAGACTGACCTCATGCCAAGAGGCTCCCTACTCACTTGTGGTCTGCTTTGGACTGCTTGAGCCCCTGGGGTTTGAGAAATTGGGGAAGGGGAAAGTGGAGAGCTCCATGAGGAAAATACTGGATGTCTTGCCAGTGTATTAAAGGGCACTCAAAACTTTGAGTTGAAACGTTTTATAACAGATATACTTTTTGAGCTTCTAAAAGTAGGACAAGTTATTCTGGTCAATTCTCTCTCTCTTTTTTTTTTTACCTGGGTAATTGCTGTGACATGAATGTTGATTGTCCCTCCCGAATTCCTATCTTGAAGCCCTAACCCCAGTGTGGCTGTACTTGGAGATGAGGCCTTTACAGAAGTAATTAAGGTTGATTGAGGTCAAAAGTGGGGACCCTGGTCTCATGAGATTAATGTTCTTTTAAGAGTCAGGAGAGAGCTTGCTCTCTCTGCACACCCAGAGGTCATGCGAGCACATAGGGAAATGGTTGTCCCCTACAAGCCAAGAGAAGAGGTCTCAGAATGAAACCTATCTTGCTGGCACCTTGATCTTGGACTTCCCAGCCTCCAGGACTGGGAGAAATAACTTTATGTTGTTTAGGCCACTTAGTCTGTGGTATTTTTTTATGGCAGCCCAAGCAGACGAATATGGTAATCCTAGTTAGTGAATCTGCTATTGACAGGGAAGTAAAGTGTGTCCAGTCTCGGTAGTCAGGCAGACCAGGATTGAAGTTCTGTCTCCATCCTTCTTTTTCTGTGAATTTTAGGTGAGTTTCCTTGCCTCTAAGCTTGTATTCTGTCATATGCAAAGTGGAGATTATAATGCGATCCTCAACGTAGGTTATGTGAGATAATAGACAAAAATGCAAACCTAAATGTGGGCCCAGCATAATAAATTGTCTAACAGATATGATTTATCAAGTGTCTACTTGGCTACAGTAGTGTCATCAGATTTATTTTGATATGGCCGCCCCCCTGACCCTCATCTTCTCCCCAGAATTGGTGGCAGGAGGACTGAGGATGGGAAGGCTGCCTCTGATTCCCTTCTCTCCACAAACTTGAATCAAAAGAATCTTTTAACATTTTCCCTAAATAGTTATCCCACTACCTTAGGGCAACAAGCTTTATGGTCCAGCTATATTAGTACAGAAGAGATATTTTACCCTTCAAGGTCCCTAAATGAAAGGGATGACATACTCAAACAGGATAAGAGAAGTTTGGGGAGAATTTAACTAGGTAACTAGTTCCAAAGGTATGGATTTAGGGAAATAACAAGAGATAGTGTAGTATCCTGGGGATAGGAACAGTAGGCAGCTGATACTACCTCCAGGTTTAACGGGGCAAGGGGAGGGACCAGTCCCCAGAAGTGGACAGGATAACTGTATGGGGAGGGAGGTCTGGCAGGAGCTATGACTGGTGATAGAGGGACGCAGCCCACTCAGGATGCCTTGGCAGTGAGGAAGCTCGGGGAACAAATACTCATGCTCACTCTCCTCCTACCTGCTGCTCTCCTGCTGGCCTCCAACCAGCTGAACCCAATGAGAAGCCAAGGACAAGGGGATTGGTTGATGGATCCCATATGGGGCACACAGCAGGACAGTGACAAATAAAAATGGCAAGTAATAGGATATATTGGCGTATATGAGGAAACCATTTTGTGTAAACCTAATTTGGCCTGACCTTGTCTTTCCAAAAGGGCCTGACTGAGGCCATTGAGCATGCATTGTATATCTGCTTTAGACATTCCCTACGGCAAGAGCAAAAGGCCCTTGAGATAAAGGTGCAACTTCCCTCCCCCTCCTGACGTTGGCATTTCTTTAAGGATTAAGCATCTTTCCTTAGGCTAGAAACTGATTGCCGCGCTCACCTGTGACCACCCAGCTCAAGACAATAGACTTGCCTCCTGCTACGCCCTCCGAGAGAGCAGACCCACTACCTGCTGTGTCCATCAAGCGCTGTGCCGACAGGGCAATCTTGTGACTATTGTAGGAGGGACATTTCAATCATATTTGAAATGTCCTGTATGGGGGTATATAACCACTCTGTACACCTCACTTCTTCGGTGCCCTTTCTTCCTTCGGGAAGAAAGGCCCTGGGCCATGGTCCTCAGATTTCAGCTCAGAATAAACTCACTCACCCAAATTTTCATTTATAGGTTGGTTATGGATTATTTTCATCGACAACAGGAATCTTCTCAACACTTCTCACCTTCTCAAGAGAGAGAGGAACTCTGTCTTTGATTCCTCCAGGTTTGGCTTGTGATATGTCAAAGGAATGTAGAATGTCCTCTCTCTTTCCTGAACTTAAATTTCAAGTTTAAAGTCTGCCCTGGAGTGATAAATTTCTACCTTAGAACGAAAGGCTACAAGGACACATGATTTAAGAGAAGAATTAAAACGAACAGCCTTAATGTTTGAGAAACACTTTCTCCGTTACACTGACGAATCCTGTTCTTGTGTCCGTGGGTCCTTAATCATTGTGTTCTGGGACCATCCACATGTCCGCACCTCTTTGTCACTAGAAATCAAAATCTATTTCTTTGGGGCCAGCCCAGTGGTGTAGTGGTTAAGTGCACAGGCTCTGCTTTGGCAGCCTGGGGTTCTCAGGTTTGGATCCTGGCTGCAGACCTCTACACCACTCATCAAGCCGTGCTGTGGAGGTGTCCCACATACAAAATAGAGGAAGATTGGCACAGATATTAGCTCAGAGCCAATCTTCCTCTCCAAAAAAACAAACAAAAAAAACCAAAAATAAAAAACTATTTCTTTGGGATCCTCTTCTCCCTCTTTTTATTTAAACTTTTTAGTTTGAGATAATAGTATATTCACATGAAGTTACAAGAAATAATACAGAGAGATTCCAAGTACTCTTTACTCAGTTTCCTCAATGATAACATATTGAAAGATCAGAGTACAACATCACAACCAGGATTTTGACATTGATACAATCCACTGATCTTATTCAGATTTTTTCAGTTTTACTTGTACTCCTGTGTGTGTGCGCATTTAGTTCTAGGCAATTTTATCATATCTGTAGGTTTGTGTATTTACTCTCCAGTCAAGATATAGAGAAGTTCAATTACCACAAGGATTTTGTTGGTGTTTATAATCACATCTATTTCCTTCCCTCCCCCCACTCACCTCATCCCCCAACCTTAACCCCTAGTGACCACCAATCTGTCCTCTTTTTCTATAATTTTGTCATTTCAAGAATGTTAAGTGAATGGAATCATACAGTATGTATCCTTTTTTTTCTCACTCACCACGATTTTCTGTAAATTCATCCAAATTGCTATACGTATTACTAATTCATTCCTTTTTATTGCTGAGTAGTATTCCACGGTATTGATACATCACTATTTAACCATTCTTCCATTGAAGGCCATCTGGTTTGTTTCCAGTTTTTTGCTATTATGAAAAAAGCTATTATAGATAATCGTGTACAGGTTTTTGTGTGAACATAGATTTTCATTGCTCAACAGTGTGATTGCTGGAATATATGATAATTCATGTTTAGTTTCATAAGAAACTGCCAAGCAATTTTCCAGAGTGGCCGTACCATTTGACATTCCCACTGGCAAGGAAGGAGCAACCTAATGTCTCTGCATCCTTGCCAGCATCCGGTCTTGTAACAATTTTTTAAGAAACTTTTACCCATTCTGATAGGTGTGTGGTAATATCACACTGTGGTTATTTCTTTATTTACTGTTTATTGTGGTAACATTGATTTATAACATTATATAAATTTCAGGTGCACATCATTATATTTTGATTTCTGTGTAGATTACATAATGTTCACCACCCAAAGACTAATTACAATCTATCACCACACACATGTGCCTAATCACCCCTTTCGCCCCTTCTCCCTCCCTCCTTCCCCTCAGGTAACCACCAATCCAGTCTCTGTTTCTATGTGTTTGTTTGTTGTTGTTTTTATCTTCTACTTATGAGTGAGATCATATGGTATTTGACTTTCTCCCTCTGACTTATTTCACTCAGCATAATACCCTCAAGGTCCATCCATGCTGTCACAAATGGCAAGATTTCATCATTTCTTATGGCTGAGTAGTATTCTATTGTGTATATATACACCACATCTTTTTTTGGTTTTTGTTTGCTTGTTTTTATTTGAGGAAGATTAGCCCTGAGTTAACATCTGCTACCAATCTTCCTCTTTTTGTTGATTGCTGTATGCCTTTGGCCTGTAGGGCTATTGTCAGCTCTTTCAGGAGTGCAGCTGAGCAGGGCTGGCCCGAGGCATGGGAAAAACCCAATTGTTTCAGGCTTTGCAAGGTTGGGCCAGTTCCCCTATGTGGCCGTTTGAGAAGCACGGGTATTCTGCTACTGATAAGCCCGATGGCCTACAGGTCCACACACACTGCCAACACAGTCTTGGCTTGTGCACATGTCCTGATCACCCAATGCAGACTCAGGTACCCCACTGCAGAGGCCCCCACACACTCCACCAATACTTCACATGCTCCACCCAACCCTTGCTCATGCCCTGCCCGGTAGAGGCAGACCCACTTGCCTGCCTGCAGAGGATCCAGGCACCCAGTCTGTGCAGGCTGACAAGTTGCCCAAGGGCTTGCTGCTGGTTGGGGGATGTCCCTGGGGCAGGCTGTCTGCCATGACTGAGCTGGATTAAATTAGCACTCTAGTGGATGGGGAAGACTCCTGAGCTAACAGGGGAAGAACTCCAATCACGTCTGCCAGTGTTTGTGTCAGCACACCTGTACTAGGTCACAATAATGGATCCTGCCAATATCTCAGTCCCCGGAGAGGTCTCACCTGTTACTAAGATGCACCTAGAACCTATCAGCTGAGTCTCTTTTCAAGAAAGGACTGTGCACCTTTCTGGTGATTTTAGGTTGCTTTCAAAAATGGCTGAATTTGTGTGTAGGCCATTTAAGAGCTGGGTTTTTTCTGCTTATGTCCAATAGTTTTCTAAGGGTATTCCCCACTGTAGTTAATAGCCAGAAAAGCCACTCGTCTCAGTTGTGCTGAGTCCAAAGGACGCTTATAGCAGTAACACTCCCCAGCTCAGGTCCCCCACTCCTCCAGGGAAGGCTATGTACCTTAGGATTGTTCCTTCCTAGCCATGAATCTCTGTGGTTTGTGAAGGTAGCACTTTTTATCTCCAGAAAGGAATTTCTTCCTCTTCCACCTCAGTCAGGACTGTCTCTTGTTGTGGGAGTTCTTTTTATCCAATTTTCAGTTCTCTCTTAGGGGTAATTGTTCCAAGAATAGTTTTAAATTGGTTATGTTCATAGGAGGAGGTGAGTTCAGAGTCCACTTATGCCACCTTCTTAACACCAACCCATCACATTGTGGTTTCAGTTTGTGTTTCCATGATGGGTAATGAAGCTGCACACCTTTTAAAGTGCTCATCTGCCATCTATATATCCTTTTCAGTGACATATCTCTTCACATCTTTTGCCTATTTTCTACTTGACTGTTGTTTTTTACTCTTTTGAGATTACTTCATATATTCTAGATGCTAGCCCTTTGTCAGGTATGTGGTTTTCAAATATTTTCTCTCAGTTTGCAACTTGTTTTTTCATCCTCCTAACAGGATATTTCACAGAGAAAAAGTTTTTAATTTTGATGAGGTCTAATTTATGATTTTTTTCCCCTTTTGTGGATCATGTTTTTGGTGTCTAAACTACAGCTCTCAGCCTTCCACTTGTTTTTGTAAATGAAGTTTTATTGGACACAACCATGCCTGTTTGTTTCCATCTTGTCTATGGCCCCTTTTATGCTACAACAGCAGACTTAAGTATTTGTTACGGAGACCACATGGCCCACAAGCCCTAAAATATTTACTAAGTGGGTATTTAAGAAAAAATTTGCCAACATCTGATTTAGTACATAGTAATTATTTTACAATTATAAAAACAATTTTGTAGACAACAGCAAATCAGAACATCTTAAGTTATAATCTTAATGGAAAAACAATATAAATTTATACCTATAATTTATAGTTAAAACTATTTTAACTTACAACTGCTTAAGAGAAGAACTTGAAAGGAAGAGAAAATAAAACTGATTTATTAGATTTGGGGAATTCTGGGAGGTTTATCCTTCCCCAGATTTCTTGTATTTAAAAACAATTAGTTGTGCAATAATAACTATCATCTAAAAACTGTGTCATCTCTTAGACAGTTCAGAAATTCAAGTCCTCTCTGGGTGTGCTCACGTCTCTAGGGAAAAATCCCACGGGTGGTTAGGAAGTCTCCTGCCTGTGCAGTTGTTCTCAAAGTTCAGGCAGGTGCTGATGGAAAGGTAAACAGAAGTCCTTTCTTTCCTCCCTTCCAGCCACTTCAGGCAGAGCCCAAGCGTTTCTGGCTTCAGGGCTAAGGCTTATTGGAAATACAAAATGAATATCTACCAGGAGTCTTTTTAAAAGAGCTATTTTTAGCTATCGAAAGTAGATTTATATTAGCACATTGACGAGATGCTAAAGACATGCAAGTCTTGTATTTCTGATGAACTGGGACTATCTGACTATAGTTAATAGATTTATTCCCATTTTTAAAGTAGTTTTATTACTATAGTAGTTTATTAATAGCTTTATTAATGTTGTATTGTGTACACCTGAAGTTTCCTGCACACACACACACACACACATACACTGTATCCACCTACCTATCTATTTATCTATCTATGGTTCCCTTTGAAAAGAATATACATCTTTTGAAAAGAATATAGATATATTTCTTTCAAAGGGGATTTTTAAGTGTGTGTCACACACACACACACTATGAAGGCCAAACAAAATTTCTGTGAGCTGAATATGTCTCTCAGGCTGGAAGTTTTTAACCTCTGCCCTAGAAAATATTTTGGAGTAAAACTTTCGATGTGACTACCCAGAAGACAGATTACATATTTGAATTAGATGCAATACTTTTTGCTACTAAATCTGTTGAACATCCCACAAGCCACTGTTGGGACATTACGCTGAGTCCATGCTGATTAGGATTTTTTGTGTGTTTGTTTGTATCACATGTGATGTGTAGATACATGACAGTAAGTACCTGTTTGTGCGTTCACATAATTTTGGAAGTCGTAGGGGCCTGAGCAGCCATTCTCAGAGCTCTGCCCTGGCTGCAACTTTTCTCCATAACATCCTAGATGGCAACCAATGGCAGCCCAGCTACGAATCCAGAAGAACTTAGCACCTTGTAAGGTGGTTAAGTTCATTACAAAGCACTTCACTTATCTGAGAGGTTTTCATTACATTAAACAAATCCAATTTTCCTGTTAAGTGTTCTAATTGACCCTTTGGAATGCTATAAGAATATCTAATTCCTCTTCTGCTTGATGGTGCTAATTATTTCAATAAAGCTACCAAAAGATCCTAAGTCTTATGAACTCCCTCCAAAACAGCAACTCTTCCTTCATGGTTTCCAAACACTTCGCCTACTTCAAACTCATTCTGAGTGTTAGCAACAGCTATTTTGAAATGTGAATAGAATGTTCCAGAGTCTTATACCACAGGATACCAGTATCAAAGGAATAAACAGTTACGTAGCCGTAGACACTGCAAGTGAAGCCCAGGATTGACTTTGTGGCTCCTCTTCCTCGTCGTGTGAATGTCTCACAGTGAGTTTCCCATCAACTTAAGTTCCTGAGCTCTTTCAACCACCTTTTTCTCAGCCAGGTTTCCCTGTCCTGTCCTTTCACAGTTGACTTATAGACGTTGGTACAGTAATTTACATTTCTATCATCTTCTTTTATTGCATTAGATCTGATCCATTCTTTCAAGCCTTTTAAGTATTCTTGTCAATTGTAACTCATTTATTTATTTATTCATTCAACAAATAGATACCAAGCACCCAATCTTTTGCCAAGTACTGAAGGGTGGAGAAGCTTGGAGATTAATTCTAGTTATTCACTGCATTCTCTGCTGTTTCAAGCTTTGTATCATCTGTGAAAGTGATTAGCATATATTAATGTGACAAAATGACCAAGTATGATTATACCCCAGGTATAGAAGGATATGTAATTTGAGAATGTCTATTAATCTAATCCACCACATTCACACATTAAAAAGGGGAAAAAAGTACTTTATAAGATAAATAAATGTAGAAATGAAATTTGATAAAGGAGTTAACATTTTTTGTGTGTTAAGATAAAAGTACAACCTCTTAGTTAATCAGGAAAATAATTCCTTAACCTGATAAAGAGTATCTTCTGAAAAATGACAGCAAGGATCATAATTAATGCAACAAACAGAATGATTTTCTTTAAGTTAAAAGGAAGGCATGGGTGCCTATTCTCACCACTTTTGTCCAATACTACACTGGAAGCTGCAACCAGCAAAACATGTAAAGAAATAAAAGGTATGAGGATTATTAAAAAACAAAAAGGTCATTATTTTTAATCAATATGATTGTTCACATAGAAACTCTGAGATAATCTACTTACAATCGTTACTATTAATAAGAGAGATCAGTAAGGTTGCTGTATACAAAACCAATGTATGAAAATAAAAAGAATTCATACATATCATAACCAATTAGAGGATATTATATAAAATGCATATTATTTTTAACAGCAATGAAAACTACAAATGGCTTAGGAATGCAATGCACCATACCTTCGGGAAAAATTAGAACACTTTACTCAAGGTCATAAAAGAAAATCTAAGAGAGAGATTTATTATGTTCGTGGATCGTAGGACCCATAGTGTAAAGATGTTGGGTCCAAAGAACACCAACCTGTGGGGAAAGCATCGCATTAGAAGTCTAAGAATTGGATAATGGTTTAGGCCAGCCAAACAAGCATCATGGTCTCAAGAAATCAGCAGCTGGGACCTCACATAAGATTCGATGCTGGAGTGAGGAGATGGCCAAAGTTTGGTAGATGAAGGGTATAGAGTTAGGTGGTAAGATGACATTCTACTTCTAGTAGAAAAATGGTGCAGCTAAAAGTAATCTTTGTTATATGGACTGGGTAAATATGACGGACTGAAAAATAAAGGCTGTGGCCCCACAGTATAGAGTCAAGGCCCTAATAGAAAACAGATGGCATGCTAAGATGGGATAGTTGGAGAGAGTTTAAAGAACTATTTATAGGAATGTAAGCATGGTAAAGCAAGACCAAAAAGGATGGAGGAGTAGCTAGGGGATAGCAGTAGGTGGAAGCATTGTCACCAGTAGGCTGAAGAGGCAAGGGGAGTGGGCTGTTAATGGAAATGAGAGAGAGAGCTATAGCCTTCAGAGTGTGCATAGACTGTAGTCGTGGCTTTTGGTGGAGCAACATGGTGCTACTACACAATGGCCCAGCAGAGAGGGCTCTAGGGGAGTAAATAACACGATCTCACTTTCCTCTCACTCTTCAGACACCTGCTGGTGGCTTTCATTGACCAACTCCCACTGGAAGCCAGAGAGTGAGAGAGCCCGGCGGTGTAGTTCGCAGAGGTCAGCATCCCATGGCACAGAAAAGGGAGGAGAAGAGCAAATAAGGGTTTGGAGAGGCAGAGGGAGAATGACCAGCTCACAACAGTAGCTCTCTACCAAGTTTTTATGGTAGCAAGTCTATTTCCAGACTCCATTCAATGGTGAGAATCAACATTGAGGAATGGATGACTTTTGTACTTTAACTCAATGAGGACTAGACCAGAACAGAGCCTCCTGGAAAAGGGGCTAAGTGTCAGTGGCCAAAGTGGGTTTGGGAAAGCAGGACCCAATCTGAGAACAAGCCCTTTGGTGAGCAGATGTGAGGATCGGAGTATCTGCCTTGTTAGTGTAACTGTGTCCTCTGAGCAGCCAAGTCCAATCTTTTGAAATCTCATTTTGCTACATACCAACGTACCCAGCTAACTCCAATTAGTTGGAGTCACTGAATTGGACGTATGCTTTAGCCTCATTCCTTTCTCCTTCCCACTGCTGCATCAACCACTGGGCGAAACAGAGCTTTCTGCAGGAATTGTCTTCATTTGGATCTCAGCTCCATCATTAAACAAATATTTACTGAGTGCCTGCTGTGTGCAAGACACTATGCAGGCACAGTGGGAATACAGCAATGAATAAGACAGTCCTTGCCCTGGAGACCTTCCAGCTTGGTAAGAGAAAGAAAACAAGTTCCCGAGAAGCTACAATGCAAGGCTGAATTTGTTATCTTCCCCCGACTCCTGTTTGTTCTAGGCTTCTTCTCTCTATGGATGATATAGTTATTGCCCATATTTTTGTGTTTGATGTCTTGATTCTCTTGGCAAACGTTTGTTGGAGGGACTATGATTCCATATTTCAGGGTCCTGGAAACAAGAGGGGGTTTAAATAACAGCGTGTTGGTGTTTAGCGGGAGACCTCTTCCCTAACAACATCCTGCTTTTATTGAGGGGAAGGTGGGAGTCAGAATGGGGGCTTACTTTCTAGGGTCTCATACTGAGTAGCTTCACGCTGAGAGAAGTGCCATTAGCACAACCAGAGGACTGTGCAGATTTATAAAGTGCGATCAGTGTAATTCTCTGCACATTAACTTGGAGACACGTGGCTTATGGCATTTAACTCTTACAGTTCCAGATTTGTGCGGTGACCTGAGAGGTTGCAATTTTGCCTTCTGCTGTACCTTCATAGCGATAGGATCCACCCATTCAGAAAGAAAGGAAGAGCAAAGGGGAAGAGCGAGCTTTTTGGGGAAGGGGTGCCTTTGCAGTGAGCTCTGCTCTGCTTTACTCTTTCTTGTGGGAGCTAATCATTGGTAGTCCCAAGTGCTGTGGGGTGTGGTGCATAGGTTCTCTTGTCTCAGAATCCAATGGCTGTAACAAAGTACCCTTAGCTCCTTCTGTTTGCTCCAGAATTCTCCGGCCCTTCCAGCTGTGGTCACCAACCTAGGACTCCAGCAGAAAAAGTCCCAGCTGGCTGCAGGCTCATCCCAGTCTGACTAAGAGATGCACAAGAACTCCAGCACGTAGCAGATTGAGTCTGGTATTAACCATTTTGCTGTTGTTTGTTTGTTTTACCATAAACCTAAGTGCTAGTTGTATCTGGGTTGAGATGGGGCCCCTTATGAGGACCCTGAATTCCAACTTGCCCTCTTGGTCTAATCTAGGATCCTCTTAAAGCGGTCCTCAGAATAGCCTTAAATTGGATTTGGATGAAAAAACGGGGGTTCCGTGGTCAGAACAGTTCAGGAGATGCTGCAAACTCTCTGCCTCTGTGAGGATGCTAATCTGTATATTAAAGACTCTGAGAAGTCTTGTAATTACCAAGTCTTGTAATTACCACTTTGATTAAACTTACATTTTTCAAATTTACCTACTCACGTACTCTCCCACCTTTGGGGAAAATTGTAATATCCTGGGTTGTTAGGCACACAGTACACACTCAGATGTCAGTTGCTGTTGGCAATTGAAGATCTGTGTGGACCATAAAGCTTTCAGGAATAGGAGCTCTGAAAGCTACCTTCAGGACTCTGCCCCTCACAGTTGGTCCCCGCCTCTGTGAGCTTCTGAGGACGCCTGCCCAGCAGCACGTCTTCAATGAACACCCCTTAAGTGCTGGCACTGGGTGAGGTGTTGTGGCTGGGCACCGCAGGTGTGAGAAAGCTTGAGGCAGCATCTCATGGGTGGTTTCCAGGGACATCACCCGGACCCCAGATCCCAGAGGCACACTCAGACATCTGCATCTGTTTTTCCACTCTGCTTGCACCTTCAGGCCCAAACTGGGGTCTGGGGATTCCCATCTGGGCTCTGCCGTTAATGGGTTGTGTGACCTCAGGGCAGTTACTTAACCTTGGGGTCTTGTTTCCTCAGCTGTAAAATGAGGGGGTTGCATTGGGTGGTCCCAATGGGCCTGCCTGCTGTGTCACTCTGTGAATTTTGCAAGCACAAAATTGTGTATCCCCTCTCCATGCCTCAATGCCCTTGTCTTGCAAACGAGAGGAGCGTGAGCCTCTGAAAAATGAGGTGGTCTGTGGAATGGATGGACGCAGAAGTTCCAGTTCCCGCCTGCACTTGCACCTTGCTTCATTCCAAAGCTGAAGTCTGCTTATTGTCAAACATCTGGAAGAAGCACATACAAACAAAATCAAAGATCCAAATGAGCAGCTGGTCACAGGGACGCGAGAGCCTTAAGCAGCTGGTATAAACTGAAGAATCAAGATGCTGCCAGGAAAAGTGAAATAGTGAGGTCTGGTTTCAATCCTGGCACCAGCCACTTAACCTCACTTGATCTCAGTTTCTTCATCCTTAACTCCTGGCTCTCTGACTCATCCTGAGGATTAAACGAGAAGCAAAGCTGCGGAGACAGACAACCTGGGTTACAGCTCTGCTCTGCCACTCCCTCACCGTGACCTTGAGTAAGTTCTTTACCCACTCCATGCCTGTGTTTCTCCTTCAACGGTTTTGCGAAGCTCAAAGAGATAATACAAAGTCAAGTATTGTAAGCATCCAATAAACCTTTGCAGTTACCAGCAACACTGTCTCAGCAGTCTCTTTGCTGCTATTGCTTGTTGGTTGTAGTAAACCCTCAGTAGATACTAGTGCTCTCCATCCATCATGATTCTGTTCTATACTTTCCCAGCTTCGTAGTTTTGGACGCCATTGTCCACTCTCCTGCTTATAACAGAAGGGTTGGCCAAATGCAAAGGGAGGTCTTGACGTAAACAAAATGAAACAAACCTGATTTCTTGAGTCATTTAAAATTCCTTTATAAACAACCTTATTTCTTGAATCATCTCTGGTCCCATTTAACTTGGTATTTATTTGCTTGTGTGTTTTAGTCTCAGCAGGTAAACCAGGGAGGGGGAGGTGAAGTCAAGGAACGTCCTCCTGTATGTCTGTCTAAGCCCATGGAACAGAGGGCAGAACCTCCCGGGGGGCACAGGCAGAGGGGCCCCCAAATCCTGGGTGGAGGGGAGGTGGGGTGTTGCATACTCTTCCGCCCCAGCGAGCAAGTATGCCACACCCGTGTCTCTCAGCAAAGACCTGCCAAGTAACCATTGACACATTGTGTGGAAATGAAAGCAGTGGGCGAGGAGCTGCTGTTTCTAATGGCAGCGTGGGTAGTAGGGGCGGGCCAGCCCCAGCAGAGTGACAGCTGTGGTACCCAACATTGTCAGCACAGATGCTGATGGCCTCTGTTCCCAGTGCCTGCCCACATTTGTGCACCCTGTCACCGCAGGGTGACAAGCCCAAACACAAGGGGCCTCCCTTTCTTATGCTAATGCTCCATGATGACAGCTTCACCAGGTGTGACAGCCACCACTGGCTGCCTCAACCCCCACTTCTGGGTTTCCCACCCCTGGTCCCAGTCCTGATTCAGGATGGAGCCAGGTGGGGGACAAACACCCCTTCCACGAGCCATAAAGATCTCAGGCCCACGAGTAGCTGACCCTCTGCAGCCTGGATCTTGATTTGTTTCTACTCACGGTGTCATCTTGTCATGGTCCTCCTCTCTGTCTTCATCTCCTTCCCCCTTGCTGTTTCACCACTTTAACCTCAATAATCTTCTTGATGCTCTTAAACACACCGTAGCCTTTCTTGTTTCTGGCCTTTCTTCTCGCTGTTCCTTCTGCCAGAGACCTTTGACCCTTGCTTGTTCCTTAGCTGATTCATTTCTGTCCTTCGGGACTCTGGTTAATGTCACCTCCTTCCCTGTCCCATATTGATAGGCCTACATTCTTTCCTCCACATCGCTCTTTCTTTCCTAGATAATATTGATTTCAGTTTTTAGTTATCTTGTCTGTTGATGTATGTATTGCTTATTAGTCTCCTCTGCTGGAGTATAAACTCTATAAAGCCAGGGAATTTGTCTGTCTTGTTCACAGTTCCATCCTCAGAGCCTCGCCCCCATGCCTGGGACTTCGTAGCTACTCACCAGTTGGGCAAATAAATGAATGAAGATATGCACAAATGAAATTCTCCCCAAAGTAACTGCAGATCCCCAGGCAATGATTTTCAAACGGAGCTCCATGACCTCAACAGTACTTCCCGTCTTAGAAAAGACCCCCAGTGATTCTGCTGCTGCCCGGGGAGAGCAGATAAACTTTTCTGTAACTGACTGTTGTTCCCCAGCCCTCTTGCTTCTTTTGCTTTCCTAAATCATATCTGTCCGATCCTTTAGCCCTGTTCTCTGCCAACTCAGGATACAGCTAGTTAAATGTTTAACATTTGCTCCCCCACGCTACTCCAGCCTGAGGGCTATGGGGAAAAATCATTTAAAAGTCCTGTTCTCTTTCTGGAAACTTGTAAGGATCTCTCTTTATCTTTGAAGTCTGGGAATTTCACAAGACACTCTGAGTGTCTGTCTTTTTTCGTTAGTTCTGCCCGGGGCCTGGTGAACTCTGTCAATCTGAAGACTAGACCACCACATGCTCCAATTCACAGTTTTCTCCTATTACTTGATTGTTACTTTTCTCCCATCCATTTTTTGTCCTCCTTTTGGCTTTCCTGCTAATTACTTATTGAGACCTCTGGATCCATCCTCTAAGTCACCTACCATTTCATTCTTGAATCTCCTTTTAAAATTTTAATTCTTAAGTATTTATGTCTGTACCAATTTGTAAGATATTTCTTCTCAGTGGTCTTAGAACACTAATTTAGATCTCAGGAGCCACTCTTCAGTTTTTCAACTCTTCTATGCAATTTTTAAATTCTGAAACAACTTTCTCACAGAAATCCTGTCCCACACTTCAATGGCATCTCTTTGAGGGAAACATTCCTTTCCTACTGAAGTTTTGTTTTTCCTGCTTATTCCAATTCTTCTGCCTCAGTAGGAACCACCTGTTCCAGTTCTTCAGCTTGAACCCCCTCTCTCAAATTACTGAGTCTCTTTGAGACTCGGTTTTATTTTTGTTCTTAATTTTAATTTTTAATATGGTAAGTATTGATAGATATAACCCACATAAACATTGGAGTCTTCAATGCTTTTTAAAGATGTGAACAATCCTGAAACCAAAATATTGAACAGATATTGATGTATTCATTTATTCAAGAAATACTATTGAATAGCTGTGGTGTACCAGGCACTATGTATTGTGGATTAGGGGGAACAACAGAGAACGAGATGCAGCCATTGCTTTTATGGATATTCTAGCTGGGGGTGGGGGGTTCAGGTGATAAAAAGTTAATAATTTAAAATAGACTATAATTTCAGGTGGTGATCAGTGCAATGAAGAAAACAAAGCTGAGAAGGGAAAATGAATGCCAAGGGCTGCAATTTTGGATGTGGGAGTCAGGAAGGCCTCCTTGGGGAGGGCACCTTGGATCAGAGACCTGGCCTAATTCTTCGTGCTGTTTCTCCCAGGAGGACCAGAGCTTCAAAGAACACATAGACTCACAGTGGCCTGTTAGGACGTGATAGGAGTTCCCAATGGGTGTGCAAAATAGCAAGACCCTTGTCACTTGTGAAAGATATTACTCCTTTAAATAGATTCATCCTAAGTTCAGTTCAAAATGTTTATTGAGATTATAATAATAAGAACCATTTATTTAATATCTAATGTCTAATGTTTATCATGTGCCAGGAACTATGTAAATTATATTCCATGCATTTCTTGTTGAACCCTTACAATAACACGATGAGCTGAGTACCATTCACGTCTCCACTTTACATATGAGGCAAGGGTCAGCATTTATGTGGTTAGTTAATAGCAGAACCAAGATTCAAATCCTGATTTTCCTGTTTCCAAAAGTCACGCTCTTGACTATGAGGCAAATATGCTAGGCCTGGGGATATAAAAATAAATGCACATTCCTCTTTTGAAGAAGCTCATTGTGTTATGGTGATAATAGATGGAAAATTATGATACTATGTGGTGAATGCTGGGATTCAAAAAAGCGTAGACAATAATGGGAGGCCAGAGGAGGGTCATTTAACCTAACTGGCAGGAAAGTAAATAGAGAAGGCTTCTAGAAAGAGGGGATTCTGAACTTGAACTTAAAAGATGTGGAGGTAATCAAGGGGAAAGGGAGAGAGGGTATTCCTAGTAAAGAAATGAGCATGAACAAAGATGCCGAGGTATGAATATTGCAGAGTACCCAGAGAACTCTGGAAAGTTCAGTATTGCTGGAGCATGAAAAATGGGGCAAGCATAAGCAGGAGGTTGTACAGTTTGAATACGCGTGATCATGGAGAATGTTGCACACTATGTTAAGAAGCTTGGAATTTGCTTTTTAAAGAATAAGAAGAAATTGAAAGTTTTCAAACAAATATGAAGAGAAGGCTTATTTTAGGTGAAATACTCTGATGAGTATGGGTTTGAGGGGAAGGTCAGGAAGATGAGTTAGGAAACATCTGTAGTGGTCCAGGGAAGAGGTGATGGTAGTCTCCTCTAAGGTAATGGTGATAAGGATGGAGAAGAGGAGGAAGCTTGGGAAATGTTGAGCAAACGTCAGCAGAGTGTGGCACCTAATTGGAATTTGAGATTGAGTAAAAGGAACAATTAATGTTATCCTCAGATTTTGGCTCAAGTGACTAGGTAAATATTGGTTCCATTGGCGGATTTGAAGAACTGGGCAAGAGAAGCAGCACAAGGGGGGAGGTTGGGCAGAAAGTGATGCAACAGTATGTTTGTGGTGCACTTGACACACCAGTTGACGTGTGTTGGGTGTTTGCAACTCAACACAGAAATCTCTGCTGGAGGTAAGTGTCTTGGATTCTCAGCAACTCACTGAATGTTAAAACAGGAAGGATGAGATCATCCAGGGAGCAGCTGGTAGAACAGTGGTGGGAAAACAAAATAGAATAGAGAGGGCACAATGTTTAAGAATATTCAAGCAATATAACTACTGTTTTATAAAATGAGTTACAGAAATGGTAGCTAGCAAGAGCTTCTTAGTTGGTGGGGCTATGCAGAAAATGGTGTAGAAAGATTGCTATGAAAGAAAGGAAGGAAGCAAGTGAGTAAGCTGCAATGGTGAGAACCAATGTGTGGAGGGAGAGAAGTCATGAGTCCTGGAAAGATTTATGGAGAAGAGATGACCAGGAGGTGGACAGGGCAAGGAGGGGTTAGGATGCTGATCCTTCCAGGAGTCTTTACATTTTAAAGAAGAATGTCTTCTCCATTCAAATCATGCCTGGCCAACCATCCAATAAAGACAACATTGGGGTCTCTAAAGCCAATCAGTGGGCTTTGTTACTGCTCTTACCAGAAGGCCAACTTTACCTATCCCTGTGCCATAATCCAGCAGCCAAGGTCACAAGGTTACAGAGCTCCTGGAAAAATCTAGATCTAATGACAAGGAGTTACATTAACTTTGTACTCAAATTGTCCTGTTGTTTTGGTTCTTTGGGAAGCTACATGGACAAAGATACCTACTATACATCTGAATTTAGTTGTCTGTCCCTTCCATTGGAAATTTCATTTGCGCATCTGAAAGCTGTGGAATGCACAGTATTTCATGGAGATGGTCTCTTTTTTGGTGTTATAATTGGAATCAAGCACTTCTTTGTTACTCAGTAAACTTTTAGTGGAAAAAAACACATTAATATGACAGGTTAGACAGGAGTTTTACTGAAAGATTGGCGACAAGGACTGGCTCTAAAAAGATAAATAATCTTCATTTCACATGGCAACCTAATGACAGATGAAGACAGATGGCGACATCCCTCAACCTGGAAATCTGCTTGAATCAATCAATCAATCAATCAATCAATCAGTAACTATTTATTGATCTCCTATTTTGCCTAAGAACACAGACCTTGGATTCAGAAGCCTGAATTCAAAACCCAGGTTTTCCATGTACCAGTGACTTACCCTTTGGAGAATTCCAAAACCTCTCTGAGCTTCAATTTATTCCTTTAAATAATGAGGAAAACAATTGTGTTTAACCCAACGGGTTGTTGTAGGGACCAGATCAGATGTAAGCACTCAATGAGTGTTAGCTACTACTGTAGTCATTGTTGTTGATATTAATGTCGTGGTTGTTATTGTAGCTATGATTGTTGTCACTTCTGGGTGCCCCAGGTTGTTGCATAGGCTTTCTTTCTTTCTAGGGTGATTTTATGGAGTTTCCCAGAAATGGGGTAAGGTGAGTTTCAAAGAAATGCCCAAGGTGGTGCCCTGGGCCTCTGAAGCCTGTCCTGGGTACTTAGTGTTTATAGTTTTCTGACCACTCAGAGGAGCTCTTCAGTCTTTGCCTGTGGGGAGAAAAGGGAAGAGAACAATGGGGTTGAGAGCAAGGTGAAGAGACAGAGGAAGGCAGGAGAGAAGGAGAGAGATGAGTCTTGGAAAGAGAAGGACTTTCTTGTGGAAAAAGGAGACACTATAGGTTTTACCTCAGTTTTTGCCAAGAGTCATTCATTCACTCAGTAAATATTTATAGAAAGCCTACTATGTGCCAGGCATTCTTCTAGGTGCTGGGGATACCACCATGGCACAGAAACATGAAGTCCCAACCTTCATGAATCTTACATTGTATGGGATAAGGAAGGGGAGAGACAATAAAATATCGTCAAATACATAGCTTCAGATAACAGCAAATGCTATGAAGAAAACAAAACTGGGTGAATTGCTCGAGACTGGCTTAGGGAGGTTGAGAGGAGCTGCTTCAGATCGTGTGGTCAGGAAGGGCATTTCTGATTGATAAAGAGAAGCCCAACTTGTTTGGGGCAGTTCTTATCCAGTACTGAAGTTTCATTGCATGTGGTGGATCCAACTGGCTTGTTCCCTCTACTCATCTCTTCTCCAGCTCCTCTCCTCCCCACTGGGGGCCAACCACCCTTTCTTACAGGTGGATTTGAGAGCAAGACTTGGGTGTGCATGGCTTAGCTAATCTCCTCTCCTCTTTAGGACAGAGTGAAGTGCCTGCAAAGAACATGTGTTCCTCTGTGCTTCTTCATGCCTTAAGTTTTACAAGGGCAGATCTCAAGTTCTTCCTAATCTTGGGGAGGAGCACTAGGAGGCCCTCATGTCTTCATATACCAGCCCTCCTGCTCTAAGGCAGTGATTCTGAAAGTGTGGTCCACGAACCGGTCACAGCAACATCACCTGGGCACTTTTAGAAATGCAGAGTCTCAGGCCCCATCCCAGACCACCTTCATCAGAAACTCTGGGAGTGGGCCCAGCAATCTCTGTTTTAACGATTGCTCCAGGTGATTCTGATGAATGCTCAAATTTGAAACCACTGCTCGAACACAGTTTCACCTTCCGTAATGCACAGTGAGCCAGGTGTTGAAAAGGTTTGCAATTCCAATCTGCTAGAAGTCAGCAACCAAGAGCCTAGAACTTGATGGTCAAAAACTTTCACAGTCCTTTTGTCTGTCTCAGGCTTCCTCAACCTCAGCACTAATGACATTTGGGGCTCGTTAATCCTTTGTGGTGGGGTTGGGTCTTATGCGTTACAGGATGCTAAGCAGCATCCCTGGCCTTCACTCCCTAGATGCCAGTAACACTCCCCTTACCCACAGTTGTGACAATCAAAATATCTCCGAATACTACCAAATGTCCCCTTGGATGCAAAGTCGTCCCTGGTGGAGGACCACTGTTCTATCTGCATTGTTGAGAGTATAGCTTATTGACTGCTCTCTGTGACCACTAAGTAAATAGTCTTCCTTAAAGAGAGAACACCACCCACCTCATAGATTGTTGGGAGGATTAAATGTAAACCTCTAAAAACCCTTAGAACAGTATATGTCTTACCAAAAGTGTCATATGGGTTGGCTATTATCTTTATTTCAATTATTATTGTAACTGAATAATACATAGACCATAAGAGTGAGAAATGGTTACGACTATTACTTTAATTATTGTTAGTCTCCTTGTCTCGCTAAATGTCTATAGAGAAGTTAGTCGCTGTTGTTATTTTATTATTACCCTCTCCATCTCGTGAAATACCTGAAATGGGCTTTATGGCATACATGGCCCTCCTAGATCTTCTCCTTATTAGGAGAAAGGATCATAAAGGCCTTCATTCTTATCCATATGTTCCTTCCACTTAGAAAAATGTAGCAACATGTTTTGAAATCACTCACCTATTTTCCCCACTCTCCTTGAGGAATGCTCAAACACGTTTGGGTGACCTCTTTTCCCAGCTTTCTAAATCTTGTAACTCACTCCACACAACCTGCTTTTAAAAAGAAAAGCAGATTCTTTCCTTACCCCAACCCCATCCCATGAACAGTGTGATCCACAAATGAACATAGAGACTCTTTGAAAATAAACTCCTCGTGGTGTGCCAGGATTGGCAGCTGCTGCCCA
Organism: Equus przewalskii; assembly: GCF_037783145.1. Classification (NCBI taxonomy): domain Eukaryota; kingdom Metazoa; phylum Chordata; class Mammalia; order Perissodactyla; family Equidae; genus Equus; species Equus przewalskii. Next base: position 29,423,077 of record NC_091851.1, read on the forward strand.
CGTCCTTCACCCCATAACAGCAAACATCTGAAGAAACAGAGAAAAAGTCAGTAAACCATCCGGATGTTTCGTGGACACTTTGCCACGCATTAGAAGTTATGCAACATCTGGCTAGCGACCTAGTATTCTGGCTTTCTTTTGGGCTGCTTGGGTATTGTGTAGACACAGGCTTTATCTTAACATGGTCATAATTTACGAGTTCAGAATTTCAAATTCAATCCAAATCCTTTGGAGCCTGAATCCATTCACCCTTGGCAAAACGTGAGTATGTGTTTTTAAAGCAATAAGACTTGGAAAGTTTATTAAAAAGTCTCAAAAGGCATTTGGACATCAAATAACTCTCAAAACCCAATGTTTTTGTGATTTAAATGAATCAAAAACATATGGATTAAATTTCCTTTAAATTGCAGGCAAGATTAAAAATCAAGGGAAAAAGCGCTCGGGGCCAAATGTGTTTTGGGTTTTCCAGGACAAAGTAGGGTTGAAACAGAGCTGGAGACGTGAATAGTGCCCACACTACTGCTGGGATACCCACCCCTCAAATCGGTTTAAGGACCAGGGTTTTATTCACAGAGTATTTGTTCTCACTCTGCCAAGCAACCACACAGACCGCCAAACACAACCGTAATAACAAACACCAACAACTGAAATATCTGCTAATTTGCAGTTAGCCGAAAACAAACAGCATATTTCAAAGTCAAACTAAAGATGTCTCTTTTTAAAGTTCCCCTGCAGAATCTGAAAGTGATTAGAAGAGAAATTACGTCTGAAAAAGGAGCTGTTTCAAGCATTATTTAAAAGTGGGCAGAGATGGGACTTCTAACAGCCAAGCCACCTCAAGCAGCAACTGAGCTCTGGGCTGTCATGCTTGGACTCAGATAGCAACTTAATTTGAGCTCTGAGAGCCCGAAACTAAGGCAGAGAAAACCAATGTGGAAGACACGGCACGGACGAGCCTAGGTTCTTAGTGGACCACTGCAGGGGACCTTTACTTCATTTCTGCTACTTCTTTAGCTCTTTGCTCTTGCCAACCAAAGAGTAGAATCAGTTTGATCTTACTGGGGACCAAAATACATCTTAAAACATGAAACACATGTTTTAATCTGATTTCCTTTCTCATATCATTTTTTCATCAAATTATTTGACCTTCTCTTTCTGCTTCTTCAGTTAAAATAGATCTCTTTTCCTAAATTCACCATTCTTGACTTTGACCAGCCCCTGGAGGCGGATCTTTGAAGGAAGGAGCACGAAATCTGACCTTGTTCTCTCGAATTGTCTCTCCCGCAGAAACTTCCCACGCCATCTCCCGTCTACCTCATATTCCTCCCCCTTCCCCAGTTTTAATTTTATGGCTTATATTTAGGAATTTTATTACAGTGAGGGGTTCTATTTATTCTCTCCATTTATTAAGATTCCTATCAGATTGCTGAAACTGTTATACATTTCAGAAAGCCGTTTATTTGTTCAACAAATATTTATTAAGCTCATACTATGTGCCAGGTACATGTTTACTGAAGATACATCGGTAAACAGGACAATTCACAGTTGATGAGTAAATAAATGGGTACTCTAGAGGAAGAATCAGCTTTAAGGACCAAGTGGAGAGCCAGTCTTTATTTTGCTGTTGGAGGAGGTGAGTGAATTGAGCGAGGCTGATTCAAGGTCGTTGTTAAAAGGCAATCAATTGCTGATGTATTTTACATTAAAGTGTGAAGGACTGATAGCGCAGCTTAATAGCTTCAATGTGCTTCTTCTCTTCTTTCAACCCTACAGAATATATCTTCCCCTCAAACAAGCCTCCAACTGGTGATCTCTAACCAGCATTGGGTAACCTGTAGGGGGCTGAGGTGACTTTTTGGTAAGAAAACATCACTGTTTCTTATCTTGTGCTCTCCAATGAGCAAAGCCGGCCCCTCCTCCTCTGTCTTACTCTACTATAACTTTATAGATGGCAGCCCCGTTCCATCTTCGTCTTCAGCTTGGTGAAGGGCTTCCACTGACAGCCATTTTAGCCAATCTTCTCTAGATCTTCCTCTGTTTTGCTTTTTCCAGACTTGTTCAAGGTTTTGTTTAGAGGTACAGCAGGGTGTGGTATCAAAGAGGAATTTATTCTCAACTTGTTTGTAATTTCTGATGTCTTGGGACTGTTGTTTGTAAATTACCAGGTTTGTGAAGGCCGCTCAAGGTGACGTGCGTTGATCAAGGGCAGCATCTGCCCTCAGGATTTAACAGAAAAAAAAAAGATGAGCAGCCAATGATGGTCACTGGTCTCAAGGAGCACATAACTCTTACTATATCATTTGCCTTTATTTTTCCTTTACCTTTAAAAATTTGTTAAGATAACATTTATGTACAGTGACATATACAGATCTTAAGTGCACAATCCAGTAAGTATTAATTGATACATAAGTATGTATATAAGTATATATCCATGTTGATCAACATAAAGATATTTCCAGAACCCAAGAAAAAGTTCTTTCATGCCCCTTTCCAGTCAATCTGTACACTCTCCCGCCAGATAGGCAACTGCTGTTCTGATTACTATGGTCATAGTTCAGTTGGCCTGTTCCTGAACTTCATGCAAATGGAATTGTTTGGTAGGCACTTCTTTATGTCTGGCTTCTTTCGTTAAAAATAATATTTTTGAGGGACCGGCCCAGTGGCATAGTGGTTAAGTTTGCACGCTCCGCCTCAGTGGCCCAGGGTTCACCAATTAGGATCCCAGACGTGGAGATATGCATGGCTCATCAAGCCACACTGTGGTAGGCGTCCCACATATAAAGTAGAGGAAGATGGGCACGGATGTTAGCTCAGGACTAATCTTCCTCAAAAAAAAAAAAAATATATATTTTGAGATTCATCTACCCTTTTTGTGTTTTGTATTTGTTCAACGCTTAAACATGATAAAAAAGAATGTGAAAGGTAATTCAAGAATAAACTCTAAGCTCATTGGGAGTCTCAAAGACCAAGCGTGGTACCAAATTTGGTAAACACGCACGGGGAGATGTAGAAACACTTGGTTAATGGGCTGGATGTAACCCAGGTTGAGAAGCACTGCCCCATAATGACAGTGGCTTAGGCAACATAAATTTACTGTTCCTTCTGCAGCTCGCAATTTCTGCCTGCTTCTCATGCTATGAGTATCCCACTGTGAGTTTAGTATTTGCAGTTCATATTTTCATACACTATACCCTTGAAATGTAAGCCGGCAATTCCGTTTATTACTTTTCTGAAGAAACGGTGATCTGTTTCAGAGCTGGAGGAAAAACAGGCTGCATGGGTCACTCCACTGAGGACAATTCCTAAAGCTATGTTAAAGGTAATTTTGACTTTATATGATTTTCACTGCGTTAGTCAGAATAGGAGGGGCCATACCGTGATAACAAATTAATTTTAAAGTAAATAAAGATGTACTTCTTGTTCAGGTTACAAGTCCCATAGAGATCCATGCATCACTCCGATTTCCAGGCGGACAGTTTCCAATATCTGGACTGGCTGGCCTCTTAGGTCACCACGGAGGGGTATGAGACTACAGAGTGCTTTTAAGGACCAGGCCTGAGAGTGGCTTACATCAGCTCTCAAACTTTGCTGCAACTTAAATCAGCAGAGCTTTTAAAAGTTTCAATGCCCAGGCTGTGCCCATTGTTAATTAAATGAGAATTTCAGGGGCTGAGGCCCATATGTCAGTGTGTTTTAAACTTCCCTGAGTGATTCCACTCTGTAGTTGAATTTAAGACTCAGTGGCTTATCTTACTTCTGCTCACACTGCATTGGCCAGATGGAGTCACGTGACCCTGACTTAACACTAAAGGAGCCTGGGAAATGTAGTCTCCCTGTGTGCCCAGGAAGAGGGGTTGAAAGAGGAGTTTCCAAACCTATATCACTGTGTCTGATACACTCGTTTTTCATGTTATCTTCAGAATGTGTGTGTACCACACACACACACACATATACACATGTGATCCCACTCTAATAATGTTATAAAAGCCTGGTCTGAGGCAGTAGCAGGCAGATGGGGAGGAAAAGAGGATTGTATTGACGTTTCAAGGGATATTTGCTTTTCATTCCAGTCCCACTCACATTTGAAGCAGGACCCCAGTAAAGAATTCTCAAGCCATGCTGTGGCAGGCGTCCCACATATAAAGTAGAGGAAGATGGGCAAGATGTTAGCTCAGGGCCAGTCTTCCTCAGCAAAAAGAAAGGATTGGCAGCAGATGTTAACTCAGGGCAGATCTTCCTCAAAACAAAACAAAAAAAGAATTCTAATTTTTATTCTGAGAACGTTGGGCAGCAAGTGAAGAGCTTTAACCAAGGGCCAGATGAGACAAAATTTTATTATTTTAACTTGGATCAGCTATGACATGGAGCATGTGGGGATGGGAGCAGGCCAGTGAGGAAGTCTCTGAGGTCATCCAGGAGAAGATGGTGGTGGGCTGGATTAAAGTGACACAGGTGGAGGTGTCTTCGAGAGAAATTTATGAGATCAAAACGATGGGATTATAGATCCCAACCATGAATTGCACAGTGGGATGAGAGATGTTCATTGGGGCTCACATATTTCTGGCATAAACAACCAGATATTGACAGGTGGAGTGATGGGGGCAGGCACCAGATCCAAGTGTGAAGGAGAGTGAAGTGAAGAAATGGAGACAATGCATATACATACCACTTTCAAGAAGTATGTCTCAGAATATTGGGGTGGAGGGAAAACTGTGGGCATTGACTGGTCTAGCTGTTAATAACACAATATTTGCTTCCCGCTAGACCACTGCTTTTTGTGTATCGCTCCTTGGGCTGCCACGCAGATGGGAGAAGGTGGATGTTAATATTAGGGCACCAATACCTCCCTTTATCCTAAACCATGCCTCCTGCTGATCCACCTGTCCATCTGCATGCCTGCTTGGCTTAAAATCAACCTCTTGTCAAATATCTAGTTGAAGAATAAAAAGTTCAGTACACTCAAAAGAAGAAATATTAAGAACTAAACCATACTCTGGACTGTGTTGGCTTAGTCCTGGCTAAAATGTGGTGGCTCTGGAAAATTCCCTTGTAAACTCTTGCTTTCCATTCTGATCCAAGAAAATGTCTTACGTGACTCAAAATTTTGAATGGAAATTTGGAAATATTGATCCAGGTCATGGCTTGCTTATTTATTTGAAATCTACCACCCCCACCCGCCCCACCATAGATCAAAAGGACATGGCATCCTTCTTCTCAATGCTTCCTAAATAATCTGCTATACGGTATGTGTTCGATAATTATTTTTGATAAATGAATGAATTGCTCGGGGCCTCATCAGAAATAACTTTTGAGCTCTTTCTTCCCTTCTATGGCTATTTCCCAGGGGCTCTCTGAGTGGCATATGGACAGGCCAATGCAGAGATGTCCGCATACTGGTTCAATCTACCCCCAGTTTCCCACAAGGCAAATTTTCTCTACTCTAATAGATTGTTTTGATTTCCTTCACAAACCTACAGATGAGTTGCTTCTAGGTAGAAAGGCCCATCAACGCAGCAAAATTTCTCTTAAAATATCATGAACTTTTCTTTTTAATCAACTCACAGCTAAAGGAAAACTAGAACAGATCCAATCAGACGGCGGTTCGTTCTGGGGACAGCTGCGATAAAAATCTCTGGATTTCCGGGTGTCGCTCAGTAGGAACAGGTGGTTAGGAATCTGCTCAACCCTGGTGGAAGAATTTGTTCTTTTTTTTTTTTAAGCAGGATACAGGAAGAGGGAAAAGAAAAATTGATTGTACCGGTGACTTAAGTGGCATTTCCATTCCTCCATTCAGTCCAGTTTCTGGTTTCTACCGACTCCTCAATGCAATCATTCTGATAATGCGGAAGGTTCCCTGATCTGAGCTGATAAGCTTTTGGATGGATCTCTCTTGGACCCAAATTATTAATGTTTAGGTCTTCCCAACACTGAACGCACCTTTCTCTGTGCCAACCCAAGTTAGGTCTCATCTCTCTCCTTCCCTCTGCTGCCAAAATATGGAAAGATTTGTTTCTTCAGATAGTGTGGCACTCCATGACCTCTGATCTCCATCATTGCATCTTCTCCCTTCCTAGGGCCGCAGCCTCCATACTGATCCAGGAGGCAGGCCCTCATGGCCACACATAGAGACTGGAGGGTGGACATCAGGTTGGGTGTTTGGGGCCCAAAGTATAAAGTTCCTGGGCATGCACCACTTTTGCACATTCCATGTTTGAGGGTGCAAAATTGCACGAGCAAACCAAGCTGCCCACAACCGGCTAATTGCAGAGGCAATCATCGCCCCAGCTCCTTCCAAATGAGCAGGGAGCAGCTAATTGTGTTCACAATTGGCTGATTGAGCTCACAGTCAGTAAATTGCTGCTGCAACTGTTTGTGCATACAATTTTGCACCTGGGAGTAATCGTGGGCGATGGGGTCTAACACACTTTGAAAGAACATTAAACAGTACAACATCTGAGCAATCCAGCTCTGTCCAGCCTGCTTTGGGAATTTGAGCTGGGTAGGGGAGACATGCTTCTTACATGGAGTTAGCGTATCTCAGATCCTGAGCAATGCTCCAGTGTATATGTTAGCACTTACGGCTCTGGCTGTACCACATCATATATCTTCCGCCTCACACTTGAAGCTCACTGCTCAGGCTGCAAAACATCTCGGTCACAGGAAGGGCAGTAGATTGTAGTGCTTGGAACATGACTTCCGAACTCAGGATACCTTCATTCCAATTCGAGCTCTTCCATTTTTTTGCTGGGTGACCTCAGCAAGCTTCAATTTTTCTCATCTGTAAAATGGCAACGACGATAAAAATACCTGTGTGCAGATTAAATGAGATAATGCCTGAGAACCGTGAGCACAGGAATTTACTCAATGAACGTTTTCTACTTTTTTAACTCACAGTTTGGGTCAAAATTCGGACATTACTTGATACCCCCCGGAGGACCTCGCATTCTGATTTGTAAGATAATTGTTAATACATTGGTGTTAGCATCCAAGAGAGTTTTGTTTTTCTCTTTAGCAGCTACACGACTGTGGCCAAGTTGCTTAATTTCTCTAAACCACAGTGTACCAATCTGAAAAATGGGGATAAAAACGTTATCTCCTTCATAGGTAACTAGATAGCTCCGTGAAATATTGGGAGGATTAAATCAGACCGTGTAAGAGAAGAGGGGAGTACTGTGTAAGCACTCTGCAAATGCTGGCTCTTGCGGTTGTCATTACTATTATTGTTTTTATAAAGCTCAGTAAGAGCAGAATGGCACCAGGCCTGGCATACTGGGGACTTCACGCGAATATCGTTACGTAACTCATGCCCACGGTATGTCAAGCTCCGATCCACTGCCCTGACAAAATGGATCATTTTAGACAGAAAGGAGGCTTGTGTGCCCTCCTGCAAATTGTCCTGCTTGGGCGCCTCCCAAATCCTTAGGAGGAGACAAGTAAGGTTTGGGCCCAGAGAGACACGAGGCCCTAATTCTTGCGTTTGCCTTGCCCTGACTCATTTCTTGGTCCCTGATAGAGACGATTTTATAGGATTCTTACTCTCAGCAAGAAAAAAAGATAAGGACAAGCTTTGGCAGGATCCGGAAATTAATCCAGGGGAGGCAGACATTGTGTCTCTGAATGTAATTGAATCTCCCTGGTGTCTGGTGGGGGGTGGGGGATGGAGCACAGACCTTCTGACTTTTAAGTCTGTGGTGGGGGGATGGGGGAGGGAGGAAAGTTATTGGGGGGAGAGTGCTTCAGGCTAAGCTGGTGGCTCCCTGAGTACTTCTTTCCATCCATGGACCCAACCTCTTTCCCTTTCCTCTTTAGGACTGTCACCACTCATCCTGTCCCTTTGGAGGTTTCTGGCCCCTGATACAGCTACAGTGTGGGGGACACACTTCCCCTTCCTTGCTGTCCAAGAGTACAAGCACACAGGATCCTTTATGATAAAATGGGCTTTACTGCTGATCTCCACAGGGACGCAGGGCAAAGATTTTAGAATGCCAGAGGCATACCTCTTTGTTTCCAGCTCTCACACATGGTGCATTAGTCTGTTAGGGCTGCCATAGCAAAGTACCTCAGCCTGAGTGGCTCAAACAGCGGAAATGTATTTCTCACTGTTCTGAAAGCTGGAACAAAGCGTCAGAAGATTTGGTTTCTCCTGAGGCCTCTCCACATGGCTTGCAGACAGTCACTTTCTCTTGGTGTCCTTACATGGTCTTTTTTCTGTGCAGGTGCGTTTGCAGGTACTAGGGGTTAGGGCTCCAACATATGAATTTTGGGGGGACAGAATTCAGCCCACAACCTATGAGATTCTCGGAATTCCCAAGAAATGTTCTCTCTTTAGGGATGAAACCAGCTAGACTCAGATCCCAGCTCAGCCACTGAGTAGTTGTGGGAACTTAGGCAAGGCGTCTAACTAGCCTTCGTGACTAGGGTGACCACATGTCTTAGTTTGCTTAGGACATTCCCGTTTAAGTCTGTCATCCTGATGTCATTACGGGATCATCCTCTTCCATTCTTAAATGTATCCTCGTTTGGATGATAAATTATATAATCGCTATTCATTACTTTTAGACCTAAATCACAAACTGTTCAGGGGACGCTAGAGAAGTGCTCATCACACTGCCTGATAGTTAGCGTGACTGTCCCTTTTGCTTGCACGTTCCTGTTCCCTGACCCCAATTCCCTTGGTCAGGTAGGCTCATTTTTCATGAGGAAGCCTTTGGCCAGGACACGGGCTGAGGGAATGCCGGGGTAGACCAGTAAGCTTGGACCAGTGTTCATCCAGGCCACCTGTGTCATATGTAACTGGCGTATTAAGGGCCTCCAGACTGGGTGAGAGCCAAGTTAATGGGCTCCTGCCACCCTATAAAATTGTTCGCCTCCACCATCAGTAGCTGGCGGTGCACCTGAATGAATTGAGATCCCTTGGCTGCAAACAATAGAAACAATGTCTTGATTAAGTGGCAGAGAGGGGGAGAAAAAGCCTAATTATAGTGGTAGTTGGCAGAATCAAAAGAAAAACTAAACCACCAAGCCTCAGAAAGGATAGCCGCCAGAGTGGCTCCTGTCATCTTTGGCTCCGGGATGTATGGGCTGTTATTTTATTATTTTAGAAATTAAAAATTTATATATATATATATATTTATATATGCATTTATTTGTATGTAACATATATGTAATAATATATATGTGTGTATATATATATAAGTAATAAATAAAACATTAATCTCCCCTCCACCAAGATTTAACAACTGTTATAATTCATTTTGCTAAATTTGCCTCCGGTGGAGTTTTTATTATTCTGTTTTTTTTGTTGTTGTTGTTCTTTCTCTGTTTGGCTAAATCAATGAAACAAACACAACTTGACTTCTCAGGCTCCAGTCCCCTTCTGCTCTCCCCTGTGAACCACGGTGAGTCTGTGTCTCCTTCCGGAGTTCTGGACTTGTGTGCACCTGCTTAGCCAGTACAGCGGACGGTCTCTGTCCTGGCCCTGCGGTAATGTAACTCATCGCCCTAGAGTCACATTCCTGGGAGAGTGTCTGATGGGTGTGACTTCTGTCCCATGCCTACCCTCAGGGCCCCATTATGCCTTTCAAGGACCAGCCATGGATCTGCTGCGATTTTGCCTTCATGGACCCCTTTTTCCATGAAAAGAATATTGAAAATTATACTTTACAGTTGTGTTGGTATAAAGATGGTTACAATCCAGGTGGGTTTATAGTCATCTTTTCTTCTGATTTTTACAGAAATCAAAACATTTCCCTGGGCTCCTAAAGTATTGTGGGCCCTAGGCACAATGCCCGTTGTGCTTAACAGAGAAATGGGCCATGCATGCCATTCTTGAGGTCATTCAGGGAAAAGACAAGGCCCATGATGGGCATTCCTAACAGAATCACAGGAAGGGTTGCTTCCCTGACATGGTGACGATGAAAAGACAAAGTCAGGCGTTTTCCACTGTAAGCCCTTGGGTTCTCAGTGGCTGGGGTCCAAGGTCCAGGTGCAGACACAGCCCTGCTATTCCACAGGCTCAAATCTTTCCTTGGAAATCCCTCTATGTCCATCCCTTGAGTAGATTCCCACCTGAGTCAAGCTCCTGGAGGGGTTCTTCTTTCCATCTGTGACTCTCAGACATTCTCGGTCACATGTGGTTGCTCTAAGGATCCGCCCCTGGAGCTCTGGCTGCGGAGTCCCCTTCTCCCTGTTCACCTTTGTAAGTTTCTTCACTTGCTCGCTTAAGAAACAAGGACTGCTGCTGCGTGCTCTTTTCTAGGCACTCTGTGAGTCTTCTCAGAGCTCCGAGATGAACGCGGCCACGCTGGTATACCGAAGGATATCACAGTCTCAAGTGGAAACAGACGTGGACCGGTGTACGTGCGGCACAGCGTAATGAGGACTCGGGGAGGGTTGAGGCCATGCTTAGTTCTTCCCATCACAGAGAAGGAGTTCTACACCCTCTTGCTCCTTCTGGCCGGCTCTGCCTCAACTCGTCTTTGGGAGGCCATTTCTGTAGGACCCAAGCCTATAACCCTTGACCTCCTATTCATTAAATAATAAACCATATCTTATCAACTCTATGATGCATATATTTTAAAAGCCATTTAACATATCTGAAAATGGGTTATGATTGATTGCCTCTTACAAACACTGTTGGCCAGGTGATAGTTGTGACATAATTGTCCTTGCCTTCACATTCATGAACTTGGCCTGAAAACTCTTTGTTGATACTTTCTGATAAGATCAGGAGAGTATCTGCGAGTAACTTGCAGAGTGGAGCTCAGCAACCTGGAAGAATACTCCAGAGACTGTAGCTCTTAACCAGTAATATTGTATATAATTTTTTTATGTATGCCAAGAGTGATAAAAATAAATCTAAGAGCTTTTTAATAATTAAAAAATAAAATTTCTAAGGCGTAAGGAAATACTGTGTCATGATTTAATTGGTAGCATTTTTTTCTTTCTTAATAGTGCATAAAATGATGATGCCTTTAATCAATGGTGACTTAGATTTAATGAAATAAGTCATATCTACAAACCTCACAGATGCTCCATAGGGATCACCCTATTTTCAACACATAGCATAGTGCCTGGACTGCAGTAGATGCTCAATATATATATACTGACTGTCTGGCATTATTATTTTAAATAATACGTACACAAGAATGAAGGGAGGGATAACAAAACATTGGTACTAGACCTAGAATATTTTCCTATTTCCCACACTATGACTAATATAGATATCATATGCTGTTTTTTCAGAGCAGAGATTGGAAAACTTTTTCTGTAAAGGGTCAAATAGTAAATATTTTAGGTTTTGTGGGCCATACTCAACTCTGCTGTTTTAGTGTGAAAGTGGACATAGATGATATGCAAACAAATTGATGTGGCTGTGTTCCAATATAACTCTATTTACAGAAACAGGCAGCTGGCAGGATTTGACCCATGGCCACAGTTTATCAACTGCTCTAAAGCGGTGTTTCTCAAACCTGAGCGTGTACAATAATGACCCAGTGAACTTGCTAAATTTTGGATTCCAGAGCCCATCTCCAGATGGCTCTAATTGGGATGGCGATCCTCTTTTTGAGAAGCACTTCTATACATCTTGAAGAATTAGGTGCTTTTAGAAGGTACCTGCAACTCTTCTAGAAGCTTTCCCTAGAGCGAGAGGCAAGAGTCTGAACAAGCAAAGGTCAGAGTCTCTGATGTCTCATTTACCCTGGCATGAGTTTTTTTCTCCCTTATTTGGATGGTGTCTGGGACAACCATATATTACTGGAATTTAAATTAAATAGGAGGGCTAGACAATCTTTTGAAGACAGATGTCTCCTTGCCCATCCAGGGTAAAGAATAAATGGCCCCCAAATGAAATTATACCCCTTTAGTTTTACGGTCAAGAGGAGATTTCTCTCTCTAATGGGCAACCAGAGTCCCAGTGGCCATGACTGGGCACAGACTGGGCTTGTGACCAGAGAGAAAAACCACTGCAGGCCAAGTCTTGTCCACCCATGCCAGAGCCTGATGTGGCTGCCAGATGTGCAGAAGTGTGTAGACCCACATCAGGAAAACATTGAATTCAAAGAAACTGGTCAAGCATCTCCTCAATGAGAATGACTCTTTCAGAGAAATGACTTCTTTTTTAGAAAATGAAGCCCTCTTAGGTTTGTTTATTTGTATGAGAAACAAGTGAATGGTTTTGAAATATCTGTGAGATTTTAATCTGGTTACTTGTCTTTCAATATGTCTTGCCTGGGGTATAGACCCCTTCAGTACTACATATAGTAAAAAAATAAAAATGCATGGAATGAAAAATCATTTGATATATAGTGATGATAATTTATCTGCTGGGCACCAGGTGAAGACCTTCCAGGCATTGATCCATTCAGCTCTTACAGCACCCCTCAAGGAAAGTTCTACAGTTGCCCCCATTTTTGCAGAGAAAGACCGGAGACTCTGAGAGTTTAGGTAGCTACCCAAGATCACTAGCTAGGAAGCACCAGAGTCATGATTGAAGCCCAGGCATCCTGACCCTTGATCCTAAGCTCTTCATTTCTACTTGATGGAACATTTTACTGGGATAGCATAGCAAGGAGTGGAAACACCATAGGTATCCCAGAGGAGAAAAACAAGATTCTCCCACTGACTGGGGTTGGGAGCATGTCCAACTTACCCTCAAGGACATGGCCACTAGGATGAGGGTGAACAAAATCTGGCTTCTGTTTGCAAGGAAGAAGGAGGAAGGGCCAGTGGGTAGATAATCAACAGGGTTGTTAAAGGGAGGCCACAGTATGGAATCCACTTGTTCAAGTTAAAATATCAGGCGTCATGCCTATGAGAACAAAGACCCAAAACACTGAGTACCAAAAGCTGTCAGGATGTGGAGCAACTAGAACTCTTGTCCATTGCTGGTGGGAATGCAAAATTGGTAAACAGTTCAGCAGTTTCTTACAAAGTTATACCCTTGCCTTGACACCCAAGAATCCCACTAGTAAGTCTTTACCCAAGAATAATGAAATATATGTGTTAACACAAAACACACGTGTGAATGTTTATAGGAGTTTATTAATAATCATGCCAAATTGGAAACAACCCAAATGTCCTTCAACTGGTACATGAATAAACCAGCTGTTGCACATCCGTACAGAGAAATATTGTTCAGTAACAAAGAGGAATGAATGACTGATACACACAGTGTAGATGAATCTCAAATGCATTCTGATAAGTGACAAAAGGCAGACTCAAAAGGTGAAGAGCTGTATGATTTCAACTATGTGACAGCCTGGAAAAGTCAAAACTGTAGGAACAGAAAAGAGATCAGTGGTTGCCAGGGACTAGGGGTAGGGTTGTCTGCAAAGGTGTATGAGGGAATCTTGGGAGGTAATGGGGGGATTGTGGTGATGGTTACACAATTATACATTTGTCATATTTCATAGAATTGTACACCAAAAAGGTACATTTTACTGTATATAAAATATATCTTAATAAACGACTAAAGTGAAGGAAGCGTCTGGGATACAAGATGAAGCACTGTCTCTGGGCTGTAATCTGAAGGAGATGTCCGCTTGAGAAGGCCACTTGACCACTCAAGAGAGCAGACAAAGAAGGCTCCATGATGTGTAGCAGGTCTGAGATATGCTTGCCAATCAGGCCTCAAGCGGCATCATGGAGTCCTGGGCCACTGGTAGCAAGATGAAGTCTGTACCCCACATATGGTTGGTCGAAGCCTAGTCAAGGCTGGTTCAGCCCCAGAAAGGGCTGAGTCTGCAGATGGATGACGTGAAAAAGTCCAGCTGAAACCGTTTGGGGAAGATAAAATCTAACAGCTGATGTCCTGATCAAGGGCCTCTATGTCCCAGCCTCCTAATATGAGATACAAGCAATGCCGTAAGATAAGGAACAGGCTGTACCAGTGACTCATGTCAAGGCGTGGTTCAAGCAGGAGCTCTCCCTGGTGGGGCAATATTTCTCCAAGCCAACCAAGTGTGGCCATTCCTAACAGGAAAATGCCTTTGGATAATGAACTATGTCCATATGCACACCACTCAGAGCGCTTGCTTCATCTTTGTCAGTTAAGTACTTGCAATTTCCCTTTCCCGGTAACTGACAAGGATCTATTTTCTCTTTGCTCCATGTATAAGGAGAAGGATTTCGGAGGCTGAGGGTGGTATTAGCGGGATTTGGTGTTGGCATCAACATGATTCAAATTCCAGATTTCTGTCCCCATTACTGCAGAGCCTTGGGCAAAACCTCTAACCTCGGTTTCCCCCAAATGCATAATGAGAAGAAGGGTCTTTATTTATTTATGATGCACTCTGTTACTTGGATGAGAGATGTTCCAATGTAAGTGTTATTACAAGGTCCAATTTACTGTCCAGAAAGAAGCAATCCTGATAGAAATCTTTCATTTAATTAAAATTGATTTTAAAATTGCCTGATCAATAGTGAGTTAAAAATTCATCCTGACTCAGTGGGAGGGGAGAGGTCTCTGAGCAGTCCGAGTGGAGCAGCTTCAGCTCAAGAGTCAGGCTGGGCCTTGCTGGCCCTGCTTGGCTGGCCAAAGTCTGATGGATTCCCCTGCGGTCCAGATGGCCAACCCCCCTCTGAAAGAAGAAAGACATGTGGGAGAATCAACTCTTATTTCTTGCATTTTGAGCAGGAAAGCCTTCAAAATGCAGCTGGCCTTGCTAGTTAAGCATGAGCCATTTAATTTACTAGGAACCCGTAAAAACATCTACTTACTCCTTTTTGGACACATTTCCTTGAAAGCTCCTGCTACAGGTATTAAGGGCATTTTCCCCATGTCCACTCTGGCCAGAAAGACAGAAGCTGTGTCCCACCCGACCCAGGCCCTCTGCTCCCACATGCAATCATCTACTGAGCTCCACCAGTTCAACTTCTGCATCTTCTGCCCTTTTCCATCCCCAAGGCTCCTGCCCTGGGTCAAGCTCCCTTCACCTCTCACCTGGAACATTTTAGTAGCCACCTCATTGGTCTCCCTGGCTCCAGTTGCCCACCCGTCTAATCCATTCTCCATGCTCATACTTGACAGATCTCCTAAAGCATAGGTCATCTTGGGTCACCCCTGCTCAAAAATCTTTGATGACTCCAATTTTAATACAGAATTAAATCCCAACGCCCCAGTGGGCATTAACAGGTATCCATAATCAGACCCCTTTCCAGCAAGTAATGTCTACTACATATCTACAGGCAGAGGGCCCCCTCTCTTCCGTCCTTCCACACTTCCATACTGACCACTCCGAGAACACACGGTACTCATCCCGCCTCCTCCCTATGCTCACGCTACTTCCCCTGATTGTGACATGCATTCGTTCACTTGACAAATGATCATTTGGACAATGCTCTGTGCCCTGCCATCTGTTAGGCAGGGGTAGGAGTTGGGGGGAGGTGTGTGTCTGACTGATGAGGTCTCTCTTCTCTTGAAGTTGACATTCCAATGGAGAGGTCAGCTCCTTAAAAAAGTCGACAGATAAAGAAATGAAGAATTAAAGATTGTGGTAAATGTTGTGAAATATATCGGAGGAGCCCATGGCGAAAATGATGCAGGCTGGGGGTGGGGGATCCAACTGTGAAGTTGGGGATGGTCTTTCAGAGTGAAAGCCACTTAAACTGAGGCAGGAGGATGAGGAAGGGGTGGATGTGAGATGTGTGAGCACAGTGGACACGGGGGACAGTGATTCTAAGAAGGAGAAGTGGTACAGACATCAGTACACTCCAGGGAAGCTGATGCGTTTGGAACATAGGGAGATTTGTTTTTTTTTGGTAAAAATGTCAGGAGATGAAGGTGGAATGTCAGGTGCCAGGTCACCTGTGACTATCTATCTAGCCCATGTAGGGGGTTTGAATTTTATCCCAAATGTGGTAGTTTCCTGGGACTGCCTAACAATGGGGCATGAGCTGAGTGGTTTAAAACCATGGGAATTTATTATCTCAGGGTTCTGGAGGCTAGTAGCCTGCAGTCAAGGTGTTGGCGGGACCATGCTCTCTCCAAAGCCTCTAGGAGAGCATCCTTCCTTGTCTCTTCCAGTTTCTGGTAGCCCCAGGAGTTTCTCAGCTTGTTGTACATAACTCCAATCTCTTCCTCTGTCTTCACATGGCTGTCTTCCCTCTGCGTCTGTGTCTGTGTCCAAATTCCCTTTTCTTATAGAGACACCAGTCATATGGACTAAGGCCCACCCTAATGACCTCATCTTAACTTGATTAAATCTGCAAAGAATCTATTTTTAAATAAGTTGATGTCATATTCACAGGTACTAGGAGTTAGGACTTCAAAATATCTTTTTTGGGCGGATAAGATTCAATCCATACCAACCAATCGACTGATATGAGAAGCTTTTAAAGGACTTAAGGAGCGGGCAACATTGCCTATTTTACTTAAAAAATAATCCCTTTTGTTTCTGGCGGGAAGTGGAGCAGAGGGGCCAGGTGGAAGTGAGAGATCAGTCTTCCAGGTGTGAGAGGATGGTGGCAGCTGAGTTGGAGATAAGTGGGTGTACTCAGATGTGTTTTGGCCCAGAACAGACAGGACCGGCCATCCACGTTCTGAAGGTAAATTACATTCTGCCTTGCAAGCTATTCCTTTGCTTTATGCTTTCATAGCCTTTGGCTTACACCTTTCTTTGGCCTGCAGTTTTACTCGGTTTTAGAATGACATATGGGCAGGACTGTCAGGGGTGGAGACACATGATATACAGGAGGGCTTTTGGAAAAATGAGAAAGAGAGAAGAGCTTACACACACAGCTTTGTTGAAGGGGGATTGAAGAAAAGAGTTTAGAGACTTCCCTGGGCCAGGCCCAAGGACTCCTCTCTGAACATTGTGGAGAGGGCTGCAGGCAAGAACTAGAGGGTCTGGAGCTCCATAGAAACCAGAGCACAGGCCTGTGTGGCTGAGGGCTCAGGGGACACAGTGCCCCTCAGAGTGGGGAAGAGACATTCCCTGGCCCCCCTCTTGCTTATAGCATAGCCTGCCTGTAGGATATCTAGGATTCCACAGATGTGTTGGTATCACAAGTATTTGTGGCTTTGGGGTCATCACAAGAAGGCAAATGTCTAATAGATTTTGTGCTCTTAGGTAGACAGTGGCCAGAGTGGTAGTGGTAAGACACTATCCTCAGGCACAATCATGGAATCCTGATGAACGATCAGCACAGAATTATGAGGGAGATCTGCCTGTGAGATTACGCAAGAACCTCGTGGACGCCCAGAGAAGATCTGGGATTGTCTAGTGGATGTTTGTCATTTTCCATGTCTAGTACATGAACCCCCTCCTATGTTGGGGGATTCCCCACCATATGAGACTAAGGGAAAGGCTGAGGCTGCCTCTGACAAGAGAGCCACGGCGGGTGGAGATCCACTGCCCCTGCTTCCTTTGAGGCTAGGGCCTGGGTGCATGACTAGGCTCAGCCGATCAGACACACAGCTTCAAAACTTTGCATTGGGAACCAGGGAAGCAAAGAAGCTGTGACAGTGGAGAAACTATTTTGGGGTGGGTGATGATGGCAACAGCAGCAGCAGAAATACCCATTTTCAAGAGCAGTGGTGGCAGCAGGGCACTGCTCAGTGTCTAGAGGAGATGCTGCCGGGGCCTCAATAGGGGATCGCTGTGGAGTAGACTGAAAAATGGACCCCCAAAGATAGCCACATCAAATTGCTAGGACCTGTGGATGTTGCCTTATCTGGAAAAATATGTGATTAACTTAAGGATCTTGAAAGGAGGGCTTGTCCTGTCTTATCCATGTGAGGCCCTAATGCAATCAGATAGACCCTTACAAGAGAGAGGTAGAGGGTGTTTTGAGAGAGACACAGAGGAGAAGGCAACGTGGTCAGGAAGCAAAGATTGGAGTGATGTGGCCACAAGCCAAGGAGTGCCTGGAGCCCCCAGAAGTTGGAAGAGGCAAGGAAAAGGTTCTCTTCTGAAAGCTTTGGAAAGAGTGTGGCTGTGTAACATACCTTGATTTTGGAGTTTTGGCCTCCAGAACTATGAAAGAATACGTTTCTGTTGTTTTAAGCCACGAAGTTTGTGATACTTCGTTAAAACAGCCACAGGAAACAAATACAGGCTATATAGCTAACCTTTCTCCTGTTTGTTTTCTGGACCTGGTCCTCCCAACTTCCCAGCAATTCTGTGACTGCTTTTTTCTTCTGCTGAAATCAGAGGCAGTTTCTATTGCTTGCTATTAAAAACTCTGACTGCTATAGTCAATCTTTGTTGAGGGAGGGGTGTGTTTGGGACCAGAATGGCAAATAAGTGGCTCACACACAGCCACTTACCTCTTACCTATGCCTGTGGCAGACATGATTAATCAATTCTTGCACCCCTTTCCTCAGCCTGGACAGAGGCCTCACAATCCTTCTAAAATAGTGATCTGGACAATTGAGTGTTCTCACTTGTTTGGATGTGGAATAGGATATAAAATCTATTGGAAGGCTATTGGTAGGCTTAGGGATGGAGGAACCAAACAGCATGGGGAAATCAATGGGAGCTGAATGCGAGAATTACTCAGCATCTGTGAAGGCCTGAGGGCCACTTCAGGGCACTGTAGTGAATCTAGCTGGCACATAGTTATAACTTTCTCCAGCATGCTGATGGGACAGAAATTAAGTCCGCGCATGGTCAGTGAGTTTGCGTAAGAGGGTAATGTGTAGGAGGTAAGGGACACTTGAAGTGCTGTTGATATGGTTGACCAGGAATCCCCTGGACTTCCATGGAGTGAATGGAGAAGGAGAGAATTTAGTAGGGGTTTAATGAGGTAATGATGAGAGACTGTGCATGGTCAGCGGAGGAGAGATGAGAAAAGGTAGAGTGCAGGAGGAGGCTGCAGACATGAAATGGGATTTCAAAATAAGCTCTCAGAGGTGGGACAGTTCTGAGGGACAGCTGCACATAGCCACGGCCATTTGGAGGATGACTGAGGTGGGGTGGGAGAATGGAAGATGTTGGACTTCGGAGGCTGAGGAGGGGCAAGATCAGATTGTTGCATGAGTTTGCAAGCGGACATTGAGATGCAGAGCATTCGTGTTAAAGAAATTTCAGCTTGTATTCAAAATTCAGCATTGAACATTAAAACGTTGACTATATCATTTGAGTGTTTTGACAAGCATCAATTTTTTTATCCCTTGATTTTGTTTGACCCTGTTTATGGCGATAATTGAAGTGTAATTGAGGTATTAATTTGGTGCTGTTTTCATTGATTTTTCCTCTCCTCCAGCTCCAAGCAGGTAACCACGCCTCTTTGTATCTTTGTTGCTCTTGTGTTATTGGACAAAACTGGAAGATTCCTGGAGGTCCTCTCCCAAACTCACCCCCTCACACAGGCATTGAGCCTTTCTGACTTCTGTTTCAGAAAGTTATGCTTCCTTGTGGTGGCTGTGCTAGAGGGAAGAAAGAAAGAAGAATTAGTAAGGGTCCCAACAGAAAACAACACACTCAGATGAGGTGAATAGAGGGTGCCCCCAGGAGATTCTGCACTGCAAAAGCTCCTTGCATATTCCTAGAAGTATTTTATTTATTTTTTTTTGCAATTGTTTTTATTGAGGTCATATTGACCTATAACATTGTGTAAATTTCAGGTGAACATTGTTACATTTTCAGTTGCTGTATTGACTACATTGTGTTCACCACCAATCAACTATTTTTTATCCATCACCATACATGTGTGCCCCTTTATCCCTTTCACCTTCCTCCATCCACTCCTCTTCTGGTAACCACTAATCTATTCTCCTTATCTATGTGTTTATCTTCCATGTATGAGTGAAATCATACAGTATTTGTCTTTCTTTGTCTGACTTATTTCACTTAGCATAATAACCCTCAAGGTCCATCCACTTTGTTGCAAATGGCATTACTGTCTTTTTTGTGGCTGAGTAGTATTCCATTGTACATGTATACCACATCTTCTTTATTTGTTCATCTGTTGCTGGGCATTTGGGTTGCTTCCATATCTTGGCTATTGTGAATAATGCTGCGATGAACATAGGGGTGCATAAATCTCTTTGAATTGTTGATTTCATGTTCTTTGGATAAATACCCAGTAGTGGGATAACTGGATCATATGGTATTTTTATTTTTAATTTTTTGAGAAATCTCCATACTGGTTTCCATAGTGGCTGTACCAATTTGCATTCCCACCAGCAGTGTATGAGGGTTCCTTTTTCTCCACACCCTCTCCAACATTTGTTATTTCTTGTTCTGTTAATTATAGCAGTATCTTTTAGAATACCATGCCTACTCAGGCAAGGGAAATAAAAGAAAAAATAAACAAATGGGAATACATCAGATTAAAAATCTTCTGCAAGGCCAAAGGAAACCATGAACAAAACAAAAAAAACAACACATAAACTGGGAGAAAATATTTGCAAATCACATATCTGACAAGGGATTAATCCCCAAAATATATAAAGAACTCACACAACTGAACTAGAAAAAAATGAACAACCGATCAAAAAATGGGCAGGGGATATGAGCAGACATTTTTCCAAAGAAGATGTACAGATGGCCAACAGGCACGTGAAAAGATGTTCAATATCATTAATTATGAGGGAAATGCAAATCAAAACTAGAAGTCTGTTAGAGGACAAAGAGCCTTTATGATGTTTAAGATCAAATTTCCCACAGTCTTACTGGTGTGGGGGTTAAGAATCAGAATTCTTCTGAATTTAGAAAAACAAAGTAACTATATTTCCTGCATGCTCAGGATCCTCAAGTGAAGTTCAGATTCATTACTCTAATAAATGAATTCAAATGGAAAATGTATATCTTAACAAATAATCCAGACTGAGCCAAGTGCAGGCGGGTGGAAGCGTAACTACCTCATGTCTGACACCTTCCAGTGACCCTGCATAAGTGAGTGGAAGAGTCTTCAGGCTTGGGTGTCCCCCACTAAGTGGGAATGGGTCTTCAAGGGTCATGGTCTACCTGAGTCTCATAGGACAGTGAAACTATAAGTTATTTGGTGAGGAGAGCATCCACACTGGTCTCAGATTCATCCGGAAATTAGACCACCTCAGATCGAGGCTCTGCCATCAGGCTGGTATTTTGGTTAATCACCTGACATGCTCTTGGTTCTGTCTTTCCTGGTTTGAACAGAGGCAACAACAACCTTGCGTCCCTGTGCCTTTGGCTGAAGTTGGGCATGGGAGTCTGGAGAGATCGTTGTCAGCCCCTCAAGCTGGTAGTCTATTCTGGACTAAGTTTGGTGTCATAGACTGAGATGTGAGTAGGAAGCCTGTTCGAGCATGTGAGCAGAAAGGGCTATGATTGTGCACTGGGATAGCCAAGAAGAGGACATCATGGTGGAAGAACTGGGCTGTGTCACCAGAGTATGCGGGTAGAAGACCTTGCTCCAGCACTCCCAGCTATGTGACATTGGGCACTTCTTGTAACCTTTCTCAGCTTTTCCATCCAGGGGAGATAGGTTAAGGGGCATATCCGAGTTGACACAGAGAGTAAATGAGGCAGCCCAATTTTGGTCTGCCTAATTTATCATGAATTCATAGAAAAATATCTATTGAGCAACTATTATGAGCAAGTCGTTGTGCCAGATATGGGGGATGTGTGCTGTTATTGATCCGTCAGGGAAGAGAGGGGTTCAATAATCACCAGTGTGCTTATAAAGGAGAAGCAAGGTGGTCTAATGGAAGTGTATAGAAAAGAGAACAATAAATGGGGATCAAAATAAAATAGTATAAGATCCACTGTTATATCTATTATTATCTAAAATGCAGAAAAATTTTATGCACAAAGCTGTTAATTACAGTGTTATTCATATTAGCAAGAAGGTGGAAACAACCTAAGTGCCCAACCACAGGGGAATAGTTAAATAAATTATGTCAAATTGTTGTGGCATAGAACAGAACCACTCAAAATTATGTTTATTATGTTTATGATGCTACAGGGAAAATGTATAGTAAATATGTAAAAAAATACAGGTCATGAGGTTGTTTATGCAGCATGATCTCACATATATTTGGGAGGATGATAAAGAAAGAACCTGGGTTATTTCTGAGTGGTGGAGGAAATTATGGGTAATTTTTTTCATTTATTTTATTCCCAGATGTTTCATAAATTCTTTAGCAAAACAATGAAAAATAATAAGTAAAACCTCCTGAAGTACTCCCATATTTGTTGAATACCTATTCTAGTGCCATGACCGTTTATGTGGCAATAAAGGATACAGGAGGGAATCATAAGGCATGTTCAGGACTTTCCTTGAAGGACCCTATAACCTTCTTGAAACACAAAAATAAGCATATGCTGCAATAGAAAATAGGGCAGTGCTAAAGGATGATAATTCAGGCAATTCACTGAGAGTTTGAATAGTAACAACTTGTCGCAAATAAGTGCTTATTCCCTGCCAGAGTCTGTCCTAAGTACTTTACGTGTGTCATCACCATGTATGGTGGGGACTAACATTACCCCACTTTACAGATAAATTGAGGCTGAGAGAGTAAAGTGACAACTAAGCGGTAGAGTGGGATTCCAACCCGTGTTTGCATCACATCAAAGCTTGTGCTCTTCATTATGATGCGCAGTGCCTGTGAACAGCTTTCTAGAGAAGAAAAACGTTGAAGTAGGATTTAAAGAGACACATAGGAACTGCAGGGGATGGAACTTGGGGGGTCCATAAGCAGGTATTTTCTGGACATTTGTTGGTTCTGCTCTGAGCTAAGTACAAGGAGAGATGCATGGCATCATCTTTGCCCACTGGGTACATTCATTCAGTGAATGTTTACTGAGCTCCTGCCACGTGTCACGCACTGTGTGCAAGGAGAGTCATGACCTTGCTCTCAGGGAACCTGCAGGCTAGTGGGCAATATTGACACTGAATATTAAACAAAGAACTCCATGAAGGAAAGGAACATTCTAGTTGGGGAAAGTGAAATGTTCATGAAAGTTTATCAAATGATGAGTGGCAGAATGAGGCTGGGGATGGACTCTGGGGCCCGTGTTGAAGGCTGCCTTTCAACGTGATTGAGGACATTTGGGCTCCACTCCCAGGCAACTTTGAGAACAGACCAAAACATTGTTGATAGGAGCTGGGACTTAAAACTTACTCCATCAGACGGTTTGCTTAGCTTCATCTGAATCTCTATTTCGTGGTCTTTAAAATGGGGGTAACAGTATTTGTGTTGGGGCGTTGTTGCATGAATGAGAGAGGATATAGCCCACGAGGAGTTCAGACAATGCCCGCCATATACAAAGTGTTCAACGGTGTCAGCTATTATTATTGCTTGAAGAGTCAAAGAGCAAAAAGAAAGATGAGCTAGAGGGATGGGAGGTATTGTGACTTAGAAATCTATCTTTGCTTTGTCCTTTTTTGATGTGAACATGAGCTCTTTCATGTTGGTCTTTGGTTCCTACCAGGATGTTGGGTGGTGGATCCATTCCCTCACAACCAATGCTGTGGTGAGCTGGGATCCTTTGAGAAGACTTGATGCTCATCATTATGTTTTATTATTATTATTTTACTGCATGTTTATGAACTTTTATTCCATTGATGTATTCTCTGCCCTTCTCATCTTCCAAAACTGTCTTTGCAAGTGAAAGCATACAGATAACCACAAATTCATAAAAATTACTGTAGCTGGAGGGTAGCCATTCCTTGTCCTGACCTCACTTGGGGAGGGAGATAATGGGGATTACAGATCCTGAGGCATTGTCTGCCTTTCAGGGGGCACCAGGATCCTGGTTCAGCTTGGACAAACCAAAAGAGCTTGCATAGAAAAAAGCCTGGAAGGAAATGCAGCAAAATTATTGTCTATAGTTCATTGTGACTAAGAATTGCTTTATAACCACCCTTATAATTTTTGGGATTTTCCCTAAAGTTTCTAAGATGAACCTGTTTTATATTTACAATACAGAAAAAGCTCTTTATGCATAAAACAAACATTCTTTAATTGAAATAAAGTATAATTGTCTTCCACTGCCTGGGGGAAAATGTGAGAGCTCCCTGGAAGAGGTGGGTAAAGAGAAGAGGGGGTACCTGATGACATTTTGTTCTCAGAGTTTGATTTCTTGGTTTAACCTTTTGAGAATATTGCATTGACCTCTCTGACCCATAGCCTGAAGCCCTGTTCCCCTCTCACCAGCAGAGGGACTTCAGGGACAAATGACAGAGGCAACTACGCAGGTTAATAAAATCCTAAGTGTGGAAATGGTTTTGGACTACAAATCCCATGCAGGTGTGGGGGTTTTTGGATTTCTTCCCATTCCCTCTTTCCTCCTCTTCCTAAAGACGGTGGGTTGCTACCCAGCATTAGTCTCTGTTCTCGTGCATTCTTTCGGGTTCTCTCCTAGGAAGGAGGAAGCATCTGGAACAGAGAGGGAAGCAGGGGAGATGCTGCACTGGGGATGTTGCCAGGGGTCAGAGCAAAGCAGCTGAGCTGACTCAGCCCTCTGATAACACATCCCCTATCAGCCCATTTACTTCTCCTACAGACGCCCTGGGGCTGCGGTCCTGACTCCAGGCCTCTCATGGAACCCGGGGGCAGATTTACTCAGTGCCCCCAAACCTCAGCCTGGTCCTCTCCTCTCCATCCCCACCACATAATTTCTCATAGTGGGAAAGCAGGTTGTGTTTGTTTAGATAGCGATATATTACTATAATAGAATTACTAATTGTGTCCAACAACTTTTTCCTTAAACAAAACATTCCACGTTGGGCTGGAAAGCATTAGTGAGAGGGGGAGGAGGGGGGAGGCGTGTTTTTCTTCCCCCCTGATTGATGATGGCATGATAATTTTGGCCTGCTCACAAGTTGCTCTTTCCTGTGAATAACTGGATCTTGCTTTGCCAGCTCTAATTTGAAGCAAATTTTGCTCTAACCAATCTCCTCCTCCACATTAATGTTTATTAAAAGTCGGTCACGGCACATACAGAGGCCTCCAACACCCGGGCCTCAGCCCCCAGGGCCAACTCCAGGTTATTATCAGGGGGGTGGGAACTGCCACCTCTGCTTTGCTTTCTCGGAGCATGCATGAAACGGGAGGATGGGAGGGGAATCTGTGCCTCCCTAACAAAGTCTGCAGACAATGCTGACTTGGGAGTTGTTCCTAGTGCAGATGTCACATAAGGACACGGCAACACCGAGACTCTTACGGTCTGAAATTTGGGGTGGGGGATGTGAGGATAAGAGGCTGCCTGGGAATCAGGAAGCAATGCAAAGCATTCTTAGCTTTTCCCCTCATCTCCTGCCCACGTCTTCCTTGAACTCTCTCCACGGGAGAGGTTGTCTTCACCTTCTTTCCCTACTTGAGTTAGCCAACTGTCTTAGATTGGATTCCCTGGAAGCAAATCCTAAGACAAGAATGTGAGCACAAGCAGTTGATTTGGGGAGGGGTTGGGGGAGTGGGGAGCGAGAAGGGAAGAGAAGGAAGTCAAATAGGATCCACTGATGAACAACTGGGCTCATTCTCACTGGAAATCTGAGATGTTGTCTATCTCCCACCTCAGTGCACCCAGGATGGAAGGCTCTGTGGTACTCCCCCATTAACTTCTATCCATCATTGGTAGAGGACTGCTCCTGAGGTATTAACTCCTTGGCACCCCTGTCCTGTCCTGCAGATGAGGATCCTCCTGCAGGGGAAAGAAGGAGCCTATATACTTGTCCCTATTCCTCCCACTAAGCACACCCCCACATCCTGGACATTATGTATAAAATAAATATAAGAATACTCTGAAAAGAAGAGGAAAAGTTCAGCCAACTAGGACCTCAGGACTTGAGGAATGATATGGTGGTGAGTCGCTCTGAGTTTCCTTTCTCCCTCATAGATCCTCGGCACGGCACCGAAGAAGCCGGCCACCTAGAAACACCAATACCTACTCTTTCTAGCCAAAGGATGAGGGAAGAGGCAGCCTGTAAGACAGAAAACTTTCAGACAATAACTGCTCTACTTCAGTCAAGCACCACAGAAGAAGCCATGGCTACACCCCATCCATACCAGCAAAGGCTGAGTGGGGGACCTAGACTCCATCCATGGGAGGCTGGCATGAGGGGCCCCAGCACCCGCACTGGAGGGATGTCAGAGGAGATCAGTTGGGAGCTGGTCCTTTCATCCCTGCGGGTCAATAAATGTACTGCACCCCTCTGCTGCGATCTCAGTGGAGACCCCACGGGGAGTCAGAGTTCCCACCCCTGCTCGGCAGTGATAAGGGGGTCCCTGAACTTCTACTACCACCGGGCAGAAGGAAAAAGCCAGAAAAAGCCCCAGACAAATATGACGTACTGATTTTTTAAAAGTAAAATTTGTATTGAGATAATTGTAGCTTGACATGCAGTTGTAAAAAGAACACAGAGACATCCTTTGTAAGATTTATTCACTTTCCTTCAATGGTAACATTTGCAAAGCTACAGCATTACGATATCACAGCCATGAGCTTGATAGTGATACAATCTATCCATCTTGTTCAGATTCCTCCAGTTTTACTTATACTCCTTGGTGTATATGTGCATGTGTGTATGCATGTGTATGTGTGTGTGTAAGTTTTATGCAATTTATCCCCTGTGGATGTCCATGGGTCCGTTACCACAATTAAGATACTAAACAGTTCCAACCCTATGAGGATCCCCCATGTTGTCCTTTTATAACCACGTCATCTCTCTCCTGCTCCTCTGCAACTCCTGCCCTCCCAGCCCTAACCCCAGCAACCACTGAGGTGCCCTCCACTTACAAAATGTCATCATTTCAAAAATGCTAAATAAAGGGAGTCAATCATACAGTAGGTTACCTTTTGCAATTGGCTGTTTTCACTCAGCATACCTCCCTGGAGTTGTCACATGTATCAATAGTTCATTTCTTTTTTACTCCCGAGCAGTATTTCATAGCATATATGTATTACATGTTTAACTATTCACCGTTGAAGGGCGTTTAGACTGATTCCAGTTTTTGGCTGTTACAAATAAAGCTGCTATGGACATTCACGTACAGCTTTTTGTGTGAACACAAGGTTTTCAGGGAAGAGAATGTGAGAAGTGGCATAAGTGAGCATGCTTGAATAAAATTGCCTGACCCTAGATCCAGCTATACCTGAAGCCATCTACACCTCCTTAAACTTCTTGGTTACTAACTGCATTCACCACACTTGTTTCACATTACTAAATAGTATTAATGCATTAGGTATTAGTAGGGGGTCATTTGTTATGTCTGTGCCCTGAAAACTACAACAAGTTACTTTTCAAGAAGAGGGAATTGTTTGGCCCTTAGAGGCCAAGGCAGAATTTCTGCAACTTAAGTCTGTTACATCTAACAGAGGAAAGAGGGTTCTATTACCTTTTTTTCTCCATTATAGTTAGCTTCTGAAAACATTGGGCCCAAAGTAAATGCTCGATATATATTTGGTTTCAGGCTGAATGTTCTTGGTGTTGTGTGAAGTCCGTTGTGTCCAGCAGGGTCCGGGAAACCTGAGGCACCTCCATTATGGCCTCTGGGACATAGAAGTTCTGCTGATGGCCATGATGCTTTGTGCTGCCCTGGTCCTGGGGATGCAGGGCCAGGTGGTGGCAGTACCGCCAGGGGACCTTAGACCAGGTCCAGCTCCCATCGAAGGCTATGTGAGATGCAATGCTGATGATGACAGCAGGATTTGTTCTTACTAAGAACCCACTTCATTCATGCAGAGACAAGCTGGCACTTAGAGTCTTTGTCTTTCTAAAAAAAAAAGAACACATTTTTGATAAGCTCACACTAATTAAAAGCAAATTTGCTGTCAATTTCAACAGAAGACAGTTTGAAGACCACAGTATCAGATATATAAAACCTGGAGGCCATCAGTGAAGAGCTAGAAAGATAGAACTCTTTACTTGAGTATAGAATAGACGTTTTCCAAGAAAGATTAAAAAGCAAATCTCAATATTTAAAAGAGATTGACAAAAATAAATTGGACTATATAAAAATTTAAAACTTTTGTGCATCAAAGAACAATGTCAACAGAGTGAAAATGCAACCCATGAAATGGGAGGAAGTATTGGCCGATCATATGTTTGATAAGGAGTTAATATCCGGAATATATAAAGAACTACAACTCAACAACAAACAACCCAATTAAAAAATGGGCAATGGACTTGAATAGACATTTCTCTAAAGAAGATATACAAATGACCGATAAGCACGTGAAAAGATGCCCAACATCACTAATCATTAGGGAAATGCAAATCAAAGCCAAGAGATACAACTTCACCCTCCTCCAAGAAAAATAAAAATAACAAGAGTTGGTGAGGATGTGAAATGAGTGGTATCCTTGCATGCTACTGGTGGGAATGTAAAATGGTGCAGCTGCGGTAGAAAATAGGATGGAGGTTCCTCAAACAATTAAACATAGAATTAATTTTAAAGTCATAAATCGTATGATCCAGCAATTCCACTTATGAGTATTTACCCAAAAGAATTGAAAGTAGGGACTTGAACAGATATTTGTACACTCATGTTCATAGCAATCCTATTCACAGTAGCCGAAAGATGGAAGCAACCCAAGGGTGGATCAATAGATGGATGGATAAACAAATGAAGTCTATACATACAATGGAATATTATTCAGCCTTAAAAAGGAAGGAAATTCTGACATTAACTACAGCATGGATGAACCTTTAAGACATTATGTTAAGAGAAATAAGCAGTCACAAAAGGACACATATTGTATGATTCCACTTATACGAGGTCCCCTGAGTAGTCAAGTTGGTGGAGACACAAAGTAGAATGGTGGTTGCCAGGGCCTGGAGGGAGGAAGAAATGGAAATTTATTGCTTAACACGGATAGAGTTTCAGTTTGGGAAGATGAAAAGTTTCTGTGGAGGAATAGTAGTGATGGTTGTGCAACAACGGGAAAGTACTTAATGCCACCGAACGGTACACTTAAAAATGGTTAAAATTTAAATTCTATGTTACGTATATTTTACTACAATAAACGAATGGATGAAGTTGACGTTTCCAGAAAGATCCAGTCTTTAGAAATAAATCCGAGGACATCCCAAATCAAGTACCTGCCACCACGACATCTTTCAAAATCCACCAAAAGAATAAAGAACAGTTTCAGGCGGCTCTGAAAGATGCTTTGAAGAAAAATTCCAATCTTCGGGGAAGTTTAAAGCTTCTTTCACGAGAAGCTGAAGGAATGAAAGAGAGAGTCTGTGAACTTATTATACAGAAGGGAAGAGTATTAGAAAATTCTAAAGAGAGTCAGGCCAAGTCCCTGGGTGGGCACGGGCGGAATATGAGAGGCTGGGCTGCTGCTGCTGGAGGAGACAGCTGCATGTTGGGGGCTTGGAATTCATCAGAAAACAGAGACTACGGAGAATATGAGTCAAAAAAAGAGGAGTTTGGGATGCAATGATTGATGTGGTTGAGTTAAACATCTCTTTCAAAATTCCTGAAGAAATGAAATACACACTAAATTGACTAAAGAAGATGCAATAAACAATGCGCTTAAAAATCATACGAAGTCTCCAGACTGATAAAGCTTTACTGCAGTCAGAAAACAAAAATAGAAACAAAAACAAACAGTTAGAAAGGCAGAGCCAACTGCTCCAGTGGGAACGTCTCTTAGAACTGCTTCAAGGGAAAAAACCAGAATTCTCACCAAAGAGCTGATTTAGAGAGAATTTACCCTGCAAGGTAGAAAGGAATCCTTCAAAAGCAGATGACAAGATCAGAAATGCATGTGATGAGCTGGACATCTCTAAAATACAAGCCAAAATTCTTTCAGAAAAACTTGAAAAAATCACTGGCTATTCTGGAAGCCAGCTTAGTTTCCCATGAGAGAAAAGCTCATGCTAATGAGAGCTCTGTTGGCTGAAAGGTATCTTCATAAGTTAAGAAGGGAGAATGCATCCCAGAGACAAAACAATTATTGAGGAAGATTTAAAGGTTTTGAAAAGTATCCTTATGTCCTTGATGTTGCAAATGGGGCATTTGGCAGAGGTCCACTAGGACCATCAGGGCATCCTCTGGATGGCCAGATCCCTGAAGACGGAGGAGCATCAGGCTAGGATGGGGTGGGGATTCAGTCTCATGCCTGGTGTGGGACAGATGCTACCTTCCTAGATCAGGGCCCCCAGAGAAAGAGCCTTCTGTCAGGTCCACTCCATCCTGACTCAGAAGCTCCTCCTCAAGATCATGAGAGGGTGTTCTCGTGCTTTTGGTTCATCCCTCCCAGTAGAAGAGACTGCCACTGGCCCAGGCTCTGGTCTTCCACCTTGTCCCTTTGTCAGACATTAGATGAACAAGAGGGAGCACGCAGGACAGCTCCTGAGAAGAGAGCTCTCTGTCCTTCTCCTGTTCTAGGCGAGGAAGAAACTGCCTAGGGCTCTTCCCCACCCAGGGACTCCCCCGGCCCTGCATATCCTCCACCGGCCACAAGAAAGGCCTGTGCACCAAACGCGTCCACACAGCCTGCAAGCAAAAGTGAGTCACCTCCGAGTTGATCCTGGTCTTCAACGAGCTGACTTCTGATGATCCAGGACCGTAGAGAGTTGCTTTCTTTCCCCAAGTAAAATAATTTTGATTTTTTCTTTTAGTGTTATTGCTATTAAATAATTATGCAATGGCTCAAATAGAAACCTGGTGAGACTATAATTCTAAAATAGTGTCCTCTGACCGTGGATTATTTAAGTACGACTCTTATAAAGTCGTTGCTTTCATTTTATCCTATTTGTAGGTAGTTTTATTACAACAGCTTTGTTGTTAGTAAGTCCACTAAAATAATCCAGAAATACAGCAAAAGTTTCGTCTTTCTTTTATTATAATTTTTTTTCTTTTGGATTTGTCGCTATATTTATGTGATTATGCAACATCTGGAATGGAGACTTGATAAGATTATGATGTTTACAAATGTACATCATATACGTGTGAATCTTGGAATTGGAAGGACCTCAGGGGCCAAACTGCCAAGATGCGTCACTCCCCATGGTGTCACTTCCATCACAGCCACTTCCCAGCCATCTCCAGTGACAGGTGGAGCTGATGACCATGGATAGGTTAGACCTCTTGTTTCTTTCATGGCAAAGCCATGTGGCTGAGGAGGTACTCATCGAAGTCCAGACTGTCATAGTTTGACCTTGGGAAATCAACCTCTCTTGGGCTCAGTTTCCCCTTACCACTGCACCTGGCAGAGCTGCTGTGAGACATAAACAAGGTCGTGGGCATCCAGCTGTCCTTCAGTCCAGACCCCGCTGCAGGAAATGAGACAGATCTTGGGGAATCCACGAGTGGCCAGGCAGTGCTTCCTGCTCCTGTTCTCTCTCTGCTTCCTCTCGCACCCTCTTCCTCATCATCACCACCATCCTCATTGCTTCCTTTCTCATCCCTGCTTCTCTCTGGCTGCATCTACTTCCTTCTTTCTCATGTTTAACACACACACTGAACAAATGGCAGCCACATGCCCTGGGTGCTGCCGGATGCCTGTCTGGCCTACTCCTGTCCACTGCCAGATCTCCTGGGGTCTTGTCAGGCCACCTCTTCAGGCCTGGAATCTGGATCCTGAACCCCAGCACTAAATCCAACTGTTTCTAGGTGCCTTTGTGCAGACCGCCGTCATCTCCCCTGAAACTCTACCACAGCCTCCTGCCCATATCCCCGCCTGTCTCACCGTCGTAACAGTGAGGCCAGAGTAACCCTCAGAAACAGAACAGAGATCAGGGGACCCTGCTGCTCAAAGACCTCCATGCTTCCGAATCACACCGAGACAGAAATAGAAACCCCCGAGAAGGTCCATGAGGATGTGCCCACCCTTGTCTTTGCTTGTCCCACCTGTGCCCCTACAGTCTAGCTACTGACCTTCCTTCTGTTCCAATCGCATGTCCAGCTCACGTCTGCCCTGAAGGCTTTGCATGGCCTATTTCATCTGCCTGCACGGCTTTCCCCCAGATTTGGGTGCGGCTGCCTCTTCTTAGCATTTAGATATCAACCCAGCTCCTGTCTCTCTCTGGCCTTTCCTGACCGCTCCAGCTCCATGACCACCTTCCTCCCTATTCCCTGGCCCTATTTATGGCTTCCTAGCACTTGTCCTCTCTGAAATCATTTTAGGTCCATGTTTTTCCAGCTTCTATCATTTAACACCGCTTATGGTAATCTTCTAGATTGAGATTGTTTATTTTAGAAGAAAGACAGAATTCTTGCTGTGTTTCTGGAAACTTTTAGTGGACTTAGTAACAACAAAAGTACTGTGCATTGTCCACACTGCCCTCTAAAATGGAAGAGACAAGAGTTTATCTTATTGAGCACTGACCCTTTCCTCTTGTCTGGCACTTGACAGTCACTCACTACAGATTTGGAGAATGGAGGACTCAGTACAGGTGCATCCAGTGGGAAGATCTCCTGAGATCTCAGATGCGCCCAAACATCTGAGCGTGGCTCTCCAGGGCCTCCCAGCGCAGTCCCGCACAGCTGTGGGGTACCTCCTGGGAGCCCCACCTTGGATCCCGGTCTTCACACATGTCTACCACACATTCTGTGAGGACCCCCACTTTGTCTTAGAGCCTGTTCTGTCCCTGTGCGTGTGTGGGTTCAGGCTGCCCCCTCTGGCCATTCCATGAGTCCTAAGTCTCCACATTAATGTGAATCATACAGACAGCCAGGGAAGCCCAACTTTGTGGGAAAAGCAGGAGATGCTAAGGAAGGAGACAAGGGTGGCCGCTGGCCTCCCCTACCGCAGTGTTGAGCAGCAAAGGGTTGGGTGCTGTTGTGTTGGAGGGAAAGCCACTGGGCCTCAGGGACCCAGGTCATTTCATAGAAGTCCCTAGAGAGGAGCAGCAACATGCAGCACTGTCAATCAGCTCTTTCGTGGGTGTAGTAAGTAACCCTTGTGGGCACTCACCTCGCAGGGCGCAGAGTGCCGTATCAACTCTACACCGTCTTCTAGTTTATCCTATTCCACCCCCCTTACAGTCACCCTCTAAGATAGGCATTGCCTTCAGAGATGAGGAAACTGAGGCTCTAACAAGTTCTGAATTACACAATATAGGCGGGTGGCAGACAGCTCAGGCTCTGAGCCAGAGTGCCCGAAAACTAGTCTCGCCTCTGACACTTCTGGCTGGGTAACTTCCGACATGTTACTTAAAGCTTTGGTGCCTAGACTTTCCCATCTGCGAAATAGATGAAGGGCGCTGTGCGAGTTCAGCGAAGTGACTCTACCGTAAGGCGCTGAGCACGTAATAAGTCCTCCATATAAGTTGTTGTTCTAATTATCACACTCAAAGCAAATGATGCACCTGGCAGTGAATCTGAGACCCCTGCCCCCAAATCCATTCACTTTCCACTCTTTGAAAAACTGTTTTGTTGTGTTATACCTGTGTTTGGTTTACCCATTGCTTCTAAATTTGCCCTTGACTTTTTGTTTTGGGGTCTGCTTCTGGGGGAGCCCAAGCTAAGGCACAGTCCATCTTCTCTGAGCTTAGCTGGTAGAAGAGGCTGCGTTCCTAAAGGACTAGGTATGAAGGTGAGAGAGTGTCAGAACTCCGGACAAGCCCTGGTTAATTGCAGTAACAACACTGAAGGCCCTGTTCCCAGGGAGGCTGGCTATTCCCAGGGAAATTTGACTCAATTCCACAAACATTTCTCCTACTCATTAAGACACCTACCACTGAAACATCTGGTCAATTAAATTCAAACCATTCGTCAAACCAGTTGTTGGCATTATATGGTCAAACATCTGGACAAATGAAATTTTAATTGAATGTTTTGATGTCATGTGGTCTCCGTTTCAAAGCCAGTCCTCAAATAGAAGTGACGTACCTTTACTTTCTGTGCCAAATTGTGTGGGTTGGGTTTGCTATATCGATTCACTTTTAGGAAATTTACTAAATTCTAATGCTATAGATTCAGTGATGGTACATCTTGGATTTTCCACAATAGCCCTGATTTAAAAAAAAAAAAATCCATTCCTTTGCATGTTCTGTTTTTCTCTTAGGCAATACGGCCCATATTTGCAGGAGTCCTGAACAGATGCAGGAAACCTACATCGACATTTTGGATGTGGTTCCATTTGCTCTGAAATAACCAATGACACATTTAACAACTTTTTCCTCAGATTTCCCAAGGATAAAATGGAGGAGTCACTTTTGCATTTCCTACCACAAGGGGAAGGTATTCTGTGTAAATCTACAATGTTTTATACGTATGTGAGCACACATTTACATACAAGCGTGAGCCCACATGTGCACACGCTATTAGAATGAATCTTGTTCGTCAGCCTCTGGTGTGGATGCACAATAACACGGCCTGGGTTCGGGCTCTAGCGGTGGACATACAGAGAAGGGGACAGATAGACGATTTGTTCAGGAGGCCACATAGACAGTGCCCACGGACGGGTGGGCTAAGGGGTGGGCAGATTCTGAGGGGGTATTCCCTCTCTACTGAGGGCAATGTTGGAAGGAAACTCTTGGTCCACTCCTCAAATTCCAATAGAGCAATCCAGATTCTTCTGACATTCCTCTACTTTTCACCCCGAGAGCCCGCACGAGCACCGTTTAAACCTCTCTTTACTCGTCTTGCTTTCCCGACCCATCAAAGACTTTTGTCTTGGCACAAGAAATCTCTGGCACAAGGTCATGGAATGCTTCAAACAAAATATATCCCCCAACACACAGAAACCAAAAACAAAAACAGAATCCCTCTCTGGACATCTGTTCTAATGCGGCAGCCAAGAGCAGGGCCCGCGTGGTGCCAGCGTGGCAGCATGGCTGCACACTGCAGTTGGAGCGTGTGGTGCCAGCGCTAATGATCCGGGCTTCCTGGGGAGGGCCGCGCTGCCAGCCTCCTAATTAGGATCTGCTCTGAGCGGTCGGTCTGGGGCGGTCAGGCCTGGTTCATGGCCCTCCTCTCTCTCCACCGTCTTCCTCGTGCGCAGCAATTAAGCACGGTGAGCATTTTTCAGCACAGGCCATTTAAAACAAAGGGGAAAGTAAAGCTGGCTCTTCTGGAGGTGTGGGACAAAGGGAAGAGCAGCCAAGCAGGTGGACAGAAGAAGTCCAAGCCACCCTCCTTGGAAAGGTGCTGACTTCCTTTAACACCTTGTTTGTCAGGAGCCGGTGGAAGACCCTGCCCAGGGTGAGGCCCAAAGATCCAGCCACTGCTCTGGGAGGCTCAGCCTGGGCTGCTTCTCTCCCTTTGTCCCTGAGAGTCATCAGCAGGAAGTGACCACTGGAACTGACCTTTGCTGGTTAGCGGATGTGGCAAATACCCACTGACGGCATAGGAGGAGGGAGTCAGGTGTGGCATGTCACGGGGGAGGGTGTTCCTCCAACAGCCCAGACTCACTCTTGGAGGAACTATGGATAGTCATGAATTTTCCATAAGTGCATTAATTCTGGTTGGGCCCCGGTGGGCGGCAGGGGATGGAGGCAAGGGCACAGGCTTTCAGACAAAGAGTCTGGGGTGGGGAGGTCACTTGGAGGAGCTTCCAAAAGGTGAGAGGTGGGAGTAGCTCTGGGCGGCAGCTCAGAAGCCTTGATCAGAGAACGAAGACTGGAAGCTGAATTAAGGCAGAGGATGTGTTTGTCCTGCTCACTGTTGTGGAGTCAGGGGTTATCACAGAGCCTGGCGCACAGACGCGTTCAATAAATAAGTTAATCAATGGAATGGGCATCATCACAGTGGCCCCCTTCTAAGGACGTGAAGAGGATTAAATGAGACAGTGGGCCTCAGGTACTCCATGTTGAGCCTGCACGTGTCACTACAGCTGCTGCCACCAGAGTTAAGCACTAGAGCAGGAGTCCGCAAACGTCTTCGGTGAAGGCCCAGTTAGTAAGTATTTTAGGCTTTGCAGGCCAAGCAGTCTCTGTCATGATTATTAAACTCTACTGTTCTAGCGTGAAAGTGGCCATAGGCAATATCCAAATCAATGGACGTTGCTGTGTTCCAATAAAACTTTATTTATAAAAACAGACTGTGGACTAGATTTGGCCTGGAGACCATAGTTTGCTGACTCTTCTCCTATAAAATGAAAAAGTTAAGGAAGCTGCTCGCCAAAGAGAGAGCACAGATACAAGGGAAGTTCATATGCCTATGAAGATCAGCTCTAGCTTACGTGAAGCAGGTAAATTTAAATACAGCTAGCAGCCCCTGGCCTGGGAGACTGAAGACATGAAGGATGCACAGAGCGCCTTCCAGTCTCCTCCCCACAGTTCCTGAGTTGCTTCCAGAAACAGAATCTACACATACCTCGTCTTGACTAATCTGCATGGTCTCTATGAATGAGCAGCATTCTTATTCACATGTAGAGACAGCAGAAGGTAGAGTAATTAGAAGGCTGTATTGGCCCTTTAGGTTCCCTGATTCGTATATTCATATCTCTGGCGGTGTTTAATGCCCCAGTTCACGCTAGTGAAAACTGGAAGTTGGGAGACTTTTAAATAAGGTTAGATCCATGTGTAGCCACCTCACAAACCTTGCCTCCTATCTACTAGGTGCCAGGCATTGTGCCCAGTGATGGAAATAAGGATATGGACAAGATCTCTCAGACTTGGAAGAGTTCTTGGTCTAGTTGGGGAGACAGGCACAAATAGGGAATTAATTGCAACACCATGCAACTAATGAGATGGTAGATGTTACTAGTGTCCACAGGGGGGGGAGTGGTCATCTGGACTTTGGTTACGAATGAGTGGAGGACAGTTTCCCAAAGAGGTGATGTTTGAGCCCCATTATGGAGGACGATTTCACACACTGCCTTTAGAATTTACTTTTTCTCTGCAGGAAGGCCACACTTTGGGGAAATATCGAAAGAACAGTTTTCCTTGGTTCTCCCACGGGGGCTTTTTGCAGGTAAAGGAGAAAATTCCAGAGAAACATCTTTTCTGTCACTTCACATTGTCAGTCTGGCTCTAGGCAGGTCTGGCACGAAGAAGCAAGGAGGGTGAAACAAGACTCTCCTCTTGTATTATGAATTTTACATTGATTTGTAAGTCAATTCTTCCATGGTAGGAAAGAAATTCAGATGTTGAGCAAAATATGCAACAGCATTTATGCTATAGCCTTAAAGGTAGGTGCTTGCTTCATGATGGGCAATAAGGCTCTTGTGGTTGACGGTTTATAGTTAGAAAATGTACTCTTTTACAACCAAGGGTAAGCTAACTATTTTCCATGTTTTTGTCATCTGCTTCCTTTGGCTCTCTTTTCAGGTCATCTTGAACCTCACCATTAATGATGTGTATTTGAAACCCAAACATGGTCATGTCTCTCCTTGCCTTAAAACCATCACTCAGAGCCTTTTGTCTATAGGATAAATCACCCCAAGACCCTTTGTTCTCTGCCCCTCCTGCAGTTCCTGCCACACTAAAGTAATAATAACAGGCACCATGTAATGAGCGGCCACCATGGGTCATATTCCTCTCAGCTGTTTGCTTTTGGGAGTCATTTGGTCTCCACCATAATCCTAGGAAGCTCAGTTAGCTCAGTTTTATAGAGAAGGCAGCTTAGGTTCAGGAAAATGGAGTAAGTCGTTCAAGGCCAAACAAGTAGTCATGTAATTTAACCAAAGATCTGCCTGAATTCAACTTCTACGCCTCTTCTCCAACATTCTTCTGCGCAGAACATTCTTCACCCCTTTTTCTCCTAAAGAACTAAGCCCCTTTAGAACTTAGTTTGAACATTTCCTCAACTCTGAAGCCATTCCCGACTTCCCATGCCTTCCTTGCCGAGTTCCAGTACCACTTTTTCTTTGCTGTCCTCAAAGCATTGGTACCATTATATCATTCCTATTGTTTGCCTCTCTCTCCCATCATAGACTGTGAGCATTCTGAAGGTTTCTTCGATATGTGATCTATCTTTATACTCCTGGGCCTCGTCTAGAGATGGTGCATTGAATACGGATCCAACACATAAATGACAAGAACAGAATATTTTGGGATGTATGTATTCGGATCAGCCCTTTCAAATGCAGAAATAACAACCTTTAAAACCATCTACTAATGGAGACTAGATGCTGAATGTAGAATAAAGGAATATTCTTCTCTTGTTTATGCAGTCTGAGTGGTGGCTCGAGCGATGGACTGGTTGTGGCTGGCTGTGCCATCCAGCCTCTCAGAAATCTCTGAAGTCCGTCCTAAACGTTTAAATGAAGCAAAGTGGTTGGCTTTATAAGTAATAGAAGTCAATTGTGTTTGCAGCGTCTAATGCAGGAGCGGCATTAGACGGTTGAGATGGGGCCAGCGCTGAGAACTGCTGAGTGGGCAAGAGGCCTGATTTTCAGCCTTGCTCTGCATCCATTTGTGATAATCCGGGTCTGGCTTTCAACCAGTCACTCTCCTAATGAGACTTGCACAAGACAGCCTTTGCCCCCAGCACAGACATATCTTGAATCAGGAGTTCACTTATACAGACTTTTAGAAACACCCACAGATCTACACGCACTCACTCACATTCTTTATAAATACACTTTTTATCTTCATTGTTCCCAACACTCTCCTCACAGGCTGGCAAACATTCAGACAGAAACTGAAACGTTTAGATGAACGGGGGCATCTCAACTCCCCTACCAAGTGGACTTTCAGCTAAAAGATAGAAGCAAGCAGACATTCTGCCTTGATCCCATGAAATCTGAGTTATTGATAAGAGCTTGCCTTTTGGCTTCGGGGTGGGGCATGAGGGCTGCAGACAAGGACAGATATAGCACTCACATTTGCTCTGTGTTCCACAGGAGAACCCTTATCCTCTCCCAGCAGGAGGCTAGGCAGTGCTCACTGTTAGGATAATAATAATGAAGACATTTAAAACAAAGATTAACATTTATTGTTTCACGACATTGTTCTAAGCATTTACGACATTCTGTAACATAGCCATCATGATAATCCTAATGGATTGGTGCTTTAGTTTTCTCCATTTTATAGACGAAGAAACTGAGGCTTAGAGGAGTTCACAATTTGCTCAAGCTCACAGTCAGTGAGAAACCCAGCCTAGAACTGGGTTCATGTATGTCGTGCCCCGTGGTCTGTGTTCTTAACTGCCATGTTTTACAGAACAGAGAAACTGGGTCAAATCTATTTGAATGAGATATTGAGGAACCTCCTGGGAGTGAAACCATCCCATAGAAACAGGATGTCCGGTCCGTCAAGCTTTGTCCCATGAAACCCTTAGGAGTCATGAGTTGGGGGAATTATTTGAGGGTGTCTTAGATGTCTTTCCAGATTCATCTTTCTGTAACCTTGTGTTGGGAACCTATGATGAGGATGAACAGAAAGAAGTGTTTTACTAGAAAATGCCAGAAGACACAGAGGACCCAAGCAAAGTGACTGTGGGGTTCCCTTGAAAGATGTTGACAATAAAAGGAGAAGGAGGAATTTATTCCCCCTTTGTAAGCTCTGGGACCCAGGATGTCGCAGTGGGATCTCACGGGGCTACAGGTAGATGAAGGCCCTGGGAAAGACATCATCGTGTCTGGCAGAAGTGACTGCGCTGTTGACAGAAACACTGCAGTTCAGTAGGAAACAGCAGTCCCTGAGAACCACAAAGAAATTACGTGGAGCAGAAGACAGAGCCAGAGAAGAGGAATACGTTTGCGGATATCAACAGCTGATGGTGTCCTTTAATTAGCACATGGAAAACACTCTCTTGTGGGCTCCCCAAAATGCTTTGGAAGGGCCTCTTCTTTGAGGAGAAATGGGTTTTCTAATATCAGGTGACACTGGCTCATATGAAGTTTTCCCAAATATCTCATTGATCTCTTCTGCTAGAGTGTAAACAGGGTCACAGATTTTTCCCGTTCCTGCTTCCAAGCCCTTGCAATGTGAAGTTGTTGTGCTCCCATCGAGAGGTGAAGTCAGTTTTGCATCTGCCTAATCTGAGTGTGGCTTGCTTTGACCAATGAGATGTCAGTAAACATGATTCAAGCAGAAACTTGACTTATAAGGCCTTACACTCAGGTTTCTTATCTAAAAATTACTTACATATAATAGAAGCATTAGGACTAAAGACAATGCAGAGGAAGTGTCCAGCAGACGAGCATTGGGGATTACTCTCTTGTGCTTGGAAACCTGAAACTACTCAGTATGAGCCTGAGCTAACTTGCCAAAGAATGAGATGCACATAAAGGAGAGCCAAGGCTATCTAGTCAACAGCCTGGTTGAGACGGGGCCAGAGGTTATGTGTGAGGCTGTCCTAGATCAATAAGCTGCGGGCCTATCCCCAAGATGATCCTAGACTAAAAGCCCAGCCCGACCACAGAGCTATGAGATAAATAAAATGGTTGTTTTAAGCCAGTAAATACTAGAATGGTTTGTTACACAGCAAACGTTAACCCATGCATCCCTTAAACAACTGCAGAATCAAGGAGTGCAAGCATTATAAGCTCATTAGTCGGATGGGGGAATTAAGTATCTCAGAGGGTTAAGTGACTTTCCCAAGGTGCCAGAGCCAGTTAATGGCAGAATAATGACTAGAACTCATCACCGTTGGCAAGGGGTCTTCCAACCCGCACAGTTATTTTGAAGGAATTATTCCAACTAATTTCTAGACAACAATGATAAAACAAAATCATTTCTTATTCTACAATTTGAGGGTTGGTAAATAAATGGAAAAACAAATAGACACAGACAGCTTTTCCCAGCTCCCTCCACCTCCACTGCCATCACCACCACATATTCATTTCTCAAACCTGGTCATCCCTCAGGGAAGTGATTATTTATGGATTCCTTGCAAATAGAGGAGAATAGCCCATACTTCAAGACATGTGCCGAGCCATTATTATCCCTAACCTGGTCTCAAAGCTTCTGCAGAGGGCAAAGCAGCGCCTTCTTCTAGACAAACCAATAAATGTATACTGCCATCATTGCCATCTTCATAGCTAGAGTGACTACAGGATTTAACCTACAAATGGGACCTTTTTTGAGAATAAAAGGGATGCTACCAATAACTATGCCAAGAATGTCTAAGGAAGTCGAGCTGTATGGTCACTCTTTCCTTAACGAATATGGAGAGATCACTTTGCAGATGGCAAAACCTTTCTAGATTATTTGTTTCATTTTACATAAAAATCCTAGAATTCATCTTGTTCATCTTAACACCCCTGTTTTACTGAAGGGAACTTTGATCTTCAGAGAAGTGAAGTGACTTTTCTAAAGTTCTTGACACTAAGTAGGCATTCAATAAATGTTTGTTGAATTGGATACATAGTTCAGTGGATGGGTGGATGGATGGATGCATATAGAAGAATAAACGCAAGAAAAGGGAGCAGCAAGCCTAATCACCTCAAATTTCAGAATGTTTTCAGGGAAGTATGAATAAAACAGTAACTAGTTGGATGATTATAAATCTAGATTCCCCAGAACACAAATGTTCTCTGTGATGTGAGTAGATGTTCTGGGATCATTGTTCAAGGCTAAATTCTTACCCTCAGCTTCCTAACCTATAAAATTGGAATAAGCCTTCATGTAATAGAGGTTTGAGGACTAAAGATGATACAAATAATATGTTCAGCACAGCAAGTGACACAGAGAAGATGACGAAAACTAATAGCAAGCTTGTATCGATCCCTTATCATGTTCCAGGCATTGTGCAAATGCAGTGCGTGGATTAATCTCATTCAGTCTCCGCAGTGTCCCTCTAAGTCAGGTACCACTTATCATTCCCGTTTCACAGACGAAGAAATTGAGGCTTAGGGAGGAAAGTTTCTTGCCCAGGGTCATTCAGTCAGCAAATGGGAAAGTGGCGCAGAGTCTCTACTGTTGATCACTGGGCGGCCGGGTCTCCTGCCCAGTGAACGACATCCATTGTCCATTTCATTATTGTGCTTTTTCAAAGGAAATGTTCCTCACTGTATCTGTGGTGTTTTTAATTTGAGCGGGTCTCAACTTTTTTCAGCCATGTGATCTTTAACAAAATCAAACCTAAATCGTGTTTGAAAAGCCCAACATGTAAAACAAAGTCAAAGCACAATTGCTCTGATTGAACCAGCTCTGGGGCCCGGGAGCCCTCCCTTCCCGTGGCAGCTGCGCTAAACCTTTTGCCCTTTGTTGAGCACAGTTGGAAAATATTGGTGGAAAGCACAGTTGAGTGGATTTGCTGCTGGGCACATCTAGTCTTACTGTCTCCAGGGAGCCCAGCCCGTTGAAAGATCTGAATGCATGTTTAAGCTCGGATGATGAGGCCCAGGAGGATCATGGAGGGTGGGATGGCTTGGAATGGAGCAATCATCTTTCTGAGTCCTTGTACGTACGGTCCAGGCAATATCCTAGACTACGGTGGGGTTCCTGGGAAGTCTGTAAGAAAGATTTCCAAGAAAATTCATTCTTACAAAGCCAGGACTTCTAAAGATAGTGCTGGCTCAATGGCAATGAGGAATGACCTCCCCTTCCCTCCTCCTCCCCCCTCTACTCCAATTAAGTCTTTTTCCTTCCTCTCCACCTGTACCTGGGGTTCTCTCCAGGCTGCAGGCAAATATGTGCATTAATCACACATGGATCAGCCGGTGCGCTGGGATGGAGGGAAGCGGCTGATTTATGAACCAGCCAAAAGTGTAGGGAGGCTGGGAGTGGGCAAGGCAGGCCCAGCTCGGGGAGCATATGGGAGCCCCTTCTCTAGGACCAGACCCATATGCTCCGCTGCAGGTCCATATGCTGTGTGGGCTGGTACCCCCGCTTTGCCAGTGTTGAGGCTGCCTGTCTGCTATAATGAGCAGGGAGCTGGATCCGCCACACGCCCTCCTGGCATTTGAGCACAGCCTCTCCAACAGTGTGAGACCTCTGAGCTGAGGTCTTGGAGCTCTTATTGTAGACAAGACGAGAGCTACATGTATGCCCTTGTCCATGTGAGTTATTGTCATTTGTTTACTTAGGGACAGTCCACAAGAGACAAGTAAGACCACATCATTTTTTTTTATTTACTAGAAGAGGAAATTGAGACATAATACTAGAATCACCAACACTATTACTATCAATAATAATAGTAATAACTAATGCCTATTGCGCGAGCATCGGGTACCGAGCTCTGTTCTAATCACTTTGTATATGTGTTAACTAAGGACACGGAAACACAGTTGCCCAAGACAATACGTTGGGTGTTAGCATTAGGAGTTGATCTCAGACCTATGTTGACTGTGACTCCTTTGAAATGTCCATTCACCATTCACCATTCATTCATTCATTCATTCAGTGAGTATTTATTGAGCTCTTACCACATATCAGACCCTATAGAAGGTGCTTAGGATACAACTGAGAATAAAACTGTGCATCTTAAGATAGGATACTGTCTCTCATGGAAGACATATTTTAGTGGGGCAAGCCAGACAACAGCAAAAATTTTATAAAAAGTTAAGAAAATTTATAGTTATAAATTGCAGGAACTTCAATGAAGGAAGCAAGCAAAGGGCATGGACAAGAGTGGCAGGGTACGCGTGACAGCGAGGGTGTCAGGGGAGGCTGAAGCCTTTAGGATAAGAGGGGGTTAATGTAGAGGAAAGAGCTCCCTGCTAAGAGGGAAATGTGTGCAAAGGCCCTGGGGAGGGAATGAGCCCAGCATGTTTGAGGTACAAGTCTAGGAGGGGGTAGAGCCAACTAGGGGTGGCAGAGAGTAGGAAAGGATGGAGAGGGACATTTCTGGCAGATCACGATGGGTTTATGGTGCATATTGAGTTGTGCACTGGGAAGTCAATGCGGTGTCTTAAGCAGTTTAGCAACACTCGCTGATTGTTAGTATTGGTGAGTAACAGCTTTGCCTGCTCATTAATAGTTAATACGCAACCCTCACACGTGGCACCACTTTGCATCCACTAGTGCTTTCCCCCATCCCAGATATTTCCCAGCAGTGGAAGCCAGCTCAGTTATTTGAATAGGGAGATGCACTTAACTGGTCTCTATATGCCGCCCGGAGCAGGCACTCAGTGTCTAGCATCATATGGGAAACACAGTAGCGCTCACAGGATGTGGGCACATCCTTAAATTTAAAAACCACTACTGATTCTTTAAGACTATGTTTGCCATTTAGTAAGCTCTAAAATGATATCATTACTCCACCCCATTAAGTTTTACTATACTATTTTAGCATTATATTCTTTTCCTTTGCAATTTTTTTCTTTGAAGATATCAATAGCTTTGGAATATTTTATTACTTTCTTTTTATCATTTTAGAGTTTATAAACTTTCCATTCCAGCAGGCCTGACCTCGGGGATAAGATCTAGTAGCTTGCAAAGATTAGATTTTATTTAACAAACATTTATAGGGAGATTTATGTGCTCAGTATAGATGCAAGTGCTTTACAGGAATTAACTCATTTCATCCCATAACAAGCCTATACGATGGATGGATGCTGTTATTATCATTTCCATTTTACAGATGAGGAAATTGAAGCATAGGGAGATTAAGTAAAATAGCCTACAGTCATACAGCCCTAAACGTCTGTCCCCAGTGTCTGTGCTGTTAGACATTTCATCCTGGTGGAAATTTCCTTGCCTAGAAGAAAACTACAGAGCTCTGGGGTGGGGGGGAGTGATTTGAGGTTTGGAACCCAGTGTCAGGAGGAAAGGGCAAAGGGAGAGGGGCGGACCTGGGGAGGAGTTTGCAGGGATGGGGGAGGGCGCTCCGAGAGCCAAATTGCAGCTGCAGTGCGTGAGGACTGAGGATGTGAGAGAACAAAAGGGGAGTTTTAAGAAGCATGGTTGAAAATTATGTGACTTCTTGATGACAAGTTGAAGGAGAAAAGGCAAAAGGCTTGCAGGTCCTGCGTTCTCTTTTGGTCGTTGTGCTGCATGCTTGGCGGCGTCTGGCTCCAGACTGCACCTGAGG
Organism: Equus przewalskii; assembly: GCF_037783145.1. Taxonomy (NCBI): domain Eukaryota; kingdom Metazoa; phylum Chordata; class Mammalia; order Perissodactyla; family Equidae; genus Equus; species Equus przewalskii. Next base: position 29,467,775 of record NC_091851.1, read on the forward strand.
ACCGCGGTCTTACAGCTCTTCTAAGCAGGAGTTTATTTTCACTCTCTTTCTCTCCTGCTCTTTTCTTTTCCTCCCGCTCTCCCTTCCTCCTTTCCTCTCTCTCTCCTCTCCTCCATCCTTGTCTCCTTCCTTCCTGTCAAGATCCATTTTTGGAGCTGCCATTCTGTGCCAGGCCTTGTCCACAGCTCCTGACCACCGGAAGCCTGCAGCCTTGAAATCATCAAGGAGAACGTTTAGACAGCACACTCTTCTGTAGTAGCGTGAGGGCATTTTCCCTCCTGCAGCCTCTCGGGTGGCTGTTAGTCTCCTGCCTGGTCCATCAGCAAAGCCCGTGCTGTATCAGGCCTATGATTTGAGGGTCTGACTTGTTTCACGAGGCATCTCTCCTGCAGGGTTCTTGTTCACTCCTTTCTCAAGGCTTGAGCGAAACACAGGTTGAGAAAGTACTCACCGTTTACGAACTTCTTGAATGTTTGTCTGTGAGTACTGCCAGACCTAGTGTAAAAAAGATTGGCAAACTTTCTGCGGAGGACCAGATGTTACGTATTTTACAGGTCATTCCATCTCTGTCGTAACTACTCAACTTGCCACTGTAGCACACAGGCAGCCATAGACAATATGTAAACAAATGTGCAGGGCTGTGTTCTAATAAAACTTTATTTACACATGCAAGTGACAGGTGGATTTGGCCTGTGGGCTGTAGTTTGCTGACCCCTGTAGGAAGACCTTGATTCTCCCAGGTGCAAACAATATCCCTGTGGATCCTGTGATTCAATGAGAGGATCACCAAATGACTGCAGGGCTGATGTATCTTCAAACTCCCCAGGAGCATGGCTTTTCTGGTGTTGGTGGCCATGCAACAAGAGATGTTGTTGCTCCAACCAGAGCTGGGCCACAGTCACTCTTAACTTATGGGCATTCAGTGTATCAAGGAAGCCAAGGAAAATGGGATACTTATAAAGGAGCTTGGAAACAATGCTGGGTGTGAAAAGAGACTTATGTACAAACAATTCTTCAATGTGTTAAGTATTTTGTGAATCTTGATTGAATAAACGTTGATGATGGTAAGCCCGCCTGATCCCTCTTTGCCTGTTCACTTCTTGGGGAAAGAGAGGCGAAAACAGAGGCATCCTGGAGACCAGAGCTGAATAAGATGGATGGGTGGTTATTCTAAGAGCAGGTGAGTGACTGCCAAGTCTCTCCTGGGAACACAGAGACTCAACTAAGGGAAATGCATCTTATGAGCAATATGACACTGGGATGGCCTGCGTGCTGAATCCAGATGCTTTTATCTAATGCCTGTGAATGCCATTAGACAGAGCGTGCGTCTCTACTCTCCTGGCACTCCCATTCCCATATTACTGTTCCCTGTGGTCTCTGGATTTGCACTCTGCGCCGACCGCCTTCGCCATTTTCGGCACACGCTCTCTCCAATGCTTTTCCCTCCAATGGCCAGCACCTGCAGTGCCTGCCTTCGGGCTCCTGGAGCCCCTCCCACCGCACTAATGTGAGTCTGAGGTGCCTTGGAATTTGCACACTCTGGGTGGGGTGGCCCTTAACCAGTGACTAACGGGTGCAGGAGTATGAAAGCTCCTGTGCCCAGGCTGAGGGTGACAACTGTGAGGGGTCACTTATGCTTCCGAGTCTGCGGGGGGATCAGGCTGCAGGACTGGGGCTGGACTGGACCCTTGTTTGGCTTCACCCCTTATCTGTCCTGCTCCCCCTTCCCTCCCCGACTTCCCTGGGGAGGGCTGCCTTCAGAATCACTTATATACACATCCTCATCTCAGGGGAGGCCTCTGGAAACCTGACCCAGGACTCGCTCCCTGAGCAACTATATGAAGAGCTTCTAAGGAGAACCGGAAGCCAGGCGGCTGCCTGGGCGAAAGAAGGAATGGGTGCGTTGGTGAGGGGAAAGGAAAGAGAAAACATGGCAAATTTAGAATTGCAACGCCCCCACCACTTCCCTCCACGCAGTACACTTACTGACTTTATAAAATAAGGAAGGGTGGGTGAGAGGCTGCCCCCCATGTGCCTGCAAGTTAATCTTACTAGACTCCTGCTTCAACCCACCTCACTTCTCCGCTAGCCTGAGAGCCCAGGGGTGGTGGGCAAGCAGTGCCACCACTTGACTCTTTTGCTGTCTGGTGCCACAGACAAGTAAGTGCTATGTCACTGTCCTCTTTTCTCTTCTTGATATTTTCCCCCTTCTGTTCACTACGAAACAGGTTGCTCTGTCATCATACTCAGGGGAAGGAGGCAGGAATTACACACTGATCCAAAAGAGTCACTAAAAAATTAATCCCTTTTTAATATGGAAGGAGATAGAGAAGTGTGGGTAAATATTTAAGGTTTTAACATTGTATTTCATTGCTACGGAGTATGTGTTTCATTGGGTCAATGATATTTGTGTGTTAGAAATGGTTCTGTGGTGCTGATCTGGGTTACAGAGTTTAAAGAGAATTTCTGGAATCTCTTTCTATGAACCCTTCATCCCCCCAACGGCTCTAATCTAAACTAGTTGCCTTGAAAGGGGTACAGCACCCAGGGTTGTGCTGGAGCTGGCTTGTACTGCCTCACAGGAGCCTGGTGGCATTTTTTCAGGACTTATGTAAACTAGTCAATATCACATTGGTGGCATGAAAATGGCCAGGTTGGGAATATTTACACCACAGACACTGGTAAATGCTACAAACCAGAGCATGCCTTCCCCATCCCTCCCCAGGAGGGCCGAGTGACATGTTTACCAGCGCACCACTGGCCGTGCCCCACCCTCATCGGCACAGCTGCAGTCTGCTAGTACGTGGTGGGCTGGCTGGGCTCACGGCGGGGTGTCCAGGTATGTGTCTGAATCTGGGTTTGTATGAAGAGCTTCCTCTGCTCTCTCCATCGTGACCTGCGTCACAGTCATGAAGCTTTCCTCCTGCCAGCAGGTCTGTTCTTGCATTCGAAGAGGATATGTCTGGTCATCTTTCTGCATTTGGAAATACATATTTCATGAGATAAACGAAACAATATTTGCAACTGGCATTTTCTCCCTCCCAGAATATTTTAATATTTTGAAGCTGTGGTCTCACCATTTTACTGAAAGAGAAGAGAAAGCCCGATGCCTGGCTTATGTGTGAATGCTGAGATCATGATGGGCGGATTGAAAATACCCTCCTTGCCAGGGGATGAGCCTCACCCTATGGCGATGATGATAGGGGTGGTTTTAAATTAGGCTCTTATCAGTGTGCCTATGAATGTATGTGAATGCAGCTAAGCAGCTTTCATATTCATTTGTTCAACAGACATCAGGTTTATAATGTGGGCTAACAAGACAGTGGCACAGACTAGCATGTAAACAACTAATGACAATAAAATAGTTTGGTATCCCTGTGACCCATATGATATGCTTGTTATATGAATGGGGCATGGTATGGGAGAAGGACGTTAAATAGATCTGTGTTTGAATCTCAGCTCTGCAGCCCCGTGTAACCTCAAGCAAGTCACTTGGCTTCAGTTCTGTCATCTGTAAGATAGGGGTAATCAACTCACCTTTCAGAGAAAGATGAGGCACTTCATTGGCAAAGAAGTAGGATGAAGTCATTCCGGGAGAGGGGGCTGCTGATTATGCAAAGCCGTGGAGAAGCACCATGTGACAGAAACAGTAAAATTGGGCAGGTAGTTAAGAGATAGAATATTTGATCTTTTGTTCTTTTAAGAAATAAATGAATTTTCTACACCCTCTGACTCTCTAAGCTTCATGCTAAGAAGAGCCAGATTCTAACTTTTCCCACTGTAAGATCCTAGGACTTGTTTTCACTCACTCAGGCTTAAGCCCTGTGTGTAAAGGGGAAGCGGCCTCCATCATTCTCTCACGTTCTCTCCATTTTCACTCCTTCAAGGCTTCTTTCATTCACTTCAATGGCAGTGCTCCCAGAGGTGAGACTGTGTCTTGTTATGCGTTTCTGGCTTGCCCCTGACAGCCAGCGCTTATGTAGAGTGGACACAGTGATGGAAGCCACCGATCTGGGCCTAAGAGGGAGACCAGGAGGGGACTGAATTATTTGGGGAGTTTTTCTCAAGTTCAGGGGTGGGGCTCCAGAATCTCCAGCGGCTGGAGTGATGGGCCTCTGTGTTTATGAACAGGCTCCCCGGGATGTTCAGACAGACTCTTCCTCTCCCCGTCTTTCCAACTCCCTTCTCTCATCCGCCGAGGACGCTGGCGTGGAGAGCTCTGCAGGGAGGCCTCACACTGTAGTATTTGGGGTATCATCCTGAGGGAGCCAAGCTTGAGATCCTTCTTTAGATATTTTGTTCATTATTTTAAACATAACCTATTCTCCCCAATGTAGTATTTTCCTCTGGAAATAGAAACACAAAAAAGGCATACAAAATCAGTGTTTTTTCCCTGAAAACTGCTTCATTTTTGGTTCAACTCTTTCATCTTTTATTTTTAAGGTTTTTTATTTACTGTGCAACAGCATTATAATGACAATAACAAAAACTCCAAATAAAGCTGTTTTCATTTTTCCTGTTTACTCCAGACCCTGTCCACATGAAGACATTAGTTTTACAGTTTTACTCATAGTGTACATATAATTTTGTATTCTACTTTCTTCATTTAACATTATATCATGAACAAATGTTGCTTTTCTTTGTCATATTGCTAATTAACATTTTTATTGGCTACATACTATTCCATCAAGTTGATATAATTTTACTTAATTAACCGTTTCTCCATTGTTGGATTTTATGCTGTTTACAATTGTTTTTAATTATATATTAAACTAACACAGAAATAAAGCCAGCACTGGTGGTCTAGTAGTTAAGATTGGGCGCTGTCACCATCACGGCCCTACTTTGTTTCCCCGTCAGAGAACCACACCACCCGTCTGTCGCTTATCATGCTATGGTGGCTGCGTGTTGCTGTGATGCTGAAAGCTACGCCACCAGTGTTTCACATACCAGCAGGGTCACCCATGGGGACAGTTTTCAGCAGAGCTTCCAGACTAAGACTAGGAAGAAGGACCTGGCCACCCACTGCCAAAAAAACTGGCCATGAAAACCCTATGAATAGAGTGGAGCATGGTCTGATAGAGAGCCGGAAGGTGAGAGGATGGTGCAAAAAGACCGGGCAGGGCTTTGCTCTGCTGTCCACAGGGTCGAGCAGAGTTGGAATTGACTGGATGGCCCTAACGACAAAGCAGAAATAAACATCTTTACACACAGTGCTTTTACCATTTTTTGTGTGTGTTTCTTTTTAAAGGATTACGTTCTGTGAATAAAATTCTCAAACTTGGCAAAATGATCTAAAAATGTTTCTGGGTACAAGTTTACAGTGCGACCCACCATGTTTACCAACTTAATCAGACATTTGTCCCTGTCGGATTATTGCCCATGTTAAGAGGCCTTATTACTGACTGTAATTGAACAAGGAAGAAAATCAAAGAGGAACTTGAATGGGGCACATGCTGGGCAAGGCGTATAAACATGCACACCGAACTCTCCACTGCAGGACGGAGGGGTGGCACTCATCATGCATTTCTGTTCAATGGGTGTGACAAGCTTGAGTGTGGCTTTAGGAAAACCAAGGGAGGCCATGAGCGTCCGCTCACAAAGAAGCAGCAGGAATGCCTGGATTTGGGAGTTCATAGTGAAGCCACCTGGAGCATCAGAAGCACAGCCCCCAAGCTGCCCTACTCTACAAGGCAATGGTATGTCACATCCGAGGCAACCCAAGGGAGATCACGGAGCAAAGCACACTGCGAGGGCATCCTAGTCTTGAGAAGGGGCTGGCAGCCCCATGAAGGCAGTTCCAGGCTAGCAGCTGGACGGCACCTGTCCTCTGGGGTCAGGCAGCAGCAGGTGAAAATTGTTGGACCCTCCAGTGGTGCTGGCTTCTCTGCACCCCTCTCCTCCGGTGCTGAGCAGAAAAATGGTTCCTTCCATGCCTGGTTAGGTTCGGAAGGAGCCGCTAATTTTCTGCTGGCCTGTGAGCTCAGTGATTCTGGTCCTGTGAGAACCTGAGTGCATGTGGCTGAGTGATCACGAGGCTGGGACCTGGTCTGTAATTGTAGCTCATCTTGCGTATATCGCGCCTTCTCTATCCTTCGGCCCGCACTTGTTCCTTCCGCATTGCTAACGTGCTCAAGTTTCTCTAACCCTCAAAGTTTAAAAAACAACAATAGCAACAAAAAACCCATGACCCAGCTTCTCTGCTTCCTTGACTTTACCCTTGAAATGTCAACATCTAGATTGTTTTTTTCCATTTGTGTTCCATGAGATGCTGTGCTAAAATAAACAATTAAAACTGCCTTTTGACAGAGAGATGGCTAATTAGATAGTAGAAAGAGGGACAAATTCTGTTTATTTCTTGTAGCAAAGATCTCAGACTATCTTTTTCTTTCATCTCTCTTCTTTCCCAAGTCATAAGGGTCTCACGTGCTATTTCCGATGTTCCCCTCTCTGATCTGCTGGCAGCCTTCTACCAGGCAGCTATCGCCATGCGGGTGCCACATGACCAAGGACGAGAACGTGTATCATTTACTAACTCCATGCTCTTTCCACAAGCAGTTCTCAAACAGAATTTACATTTGTTTTCAAACCGTTTCGTGAATAAATTGGACGCATTTCCTTCCGGTCTTTTAAATTTGTGAAATTTAGCTGAATGAAACATTTTTATTTTTATTTTTTTATTTTTAAATTTTTTTTTGAGGAAGACTGCCCCTGAGCTAACATCCATGACCATCTTCCTCTACTTTATATGTGGAACGCCTGCCACAGCATGGCTTGATAAGCTGAGCATAGGTCTGCTCCTGGAATCCGAACTTGCAAACCCCAGACCTCTGAAGAGAGCACGTGAAGCTAACCGCTGTGCCACTGGGCTGGCCCCTGAAACATTTTTAAACAGAATGATTTCCTCGTGTCTATGCATAAAGAGCGATTTTTCAGAAAATTTCCTGAACATTATTCAACATTATGTTTCAAGATCTCCTTTCATTTAAGAAAAAATTTTGCGGTGCTGCCCCGTGGCTGAGTGGTTAAGTTCACGTGCTCCACTTCGGCGGCACAGGGTTTCACTGGTTCAGATCCTGGGCGCAGACATGGCACCGCTCATCAGGCCACGCTGAGGTGGTGTCCCACGTGCCACAACTAGAAGGACCCACAACTAAAAAATATACAACTATGTACTGGGGGGATTTTGGGAGAAAAAGCAGAAAGAAAAAAAAACTTTGAAAAGAGTTGCAAAAGAGCCGAGAGTATCCGTATACCCTTCATTTAGCTCCTCCTACATTAACAGCTTTCATAACCACAGCACAATTATCAAAACCAGAAAATTAACATTGATACAATATCATTAGCTAAACTATGGGCTTTATTTGAACCTCAGTGGTTTTTCCACTAATGTCTCTCTCTGTTCCGGGGTCCAGGCCAGGATCCCGCATTGTATCTAGTTGTCAGGTCTCCTTGGTCTCCTCCCACCTGTGATAATTTCTTAGTCTTTCGTGCCTTGACACTTTTGAAGAGTATCTGTCAGTTATTTTGTAGAATGGGCCTCAAGTTGGGTTTGTCTAATTGTTTCCCCTCATGATCAGATTGGGGTTAGACATTTGGAGCATATCACAGAAGTGATGCTTTGTCTTTTTCATATCAGGGGTCCATGATGTTGATATGACTTATCACTGGCTATGTTGGCCTTGATCTCTTGGTTAAGATGGTGACTGCCAAGCTTCTTCACTTTAAAGTTATTATTTTTCTTTTTGTAATTAACAAACTTCTTGGTGGGGAAGATAAGAACCCCATTTCATTTTGTTTTCTATTAAGTAAGATCAAAATCTTTCTTTTTCCTTTTTTCCTTGTCTTCTGAATCTTATCCACATCCAGTTGATGGATTGATAATGTAAAGGCAAGCAGAATATTCCATTATTGTTTGGGAGATTTTGATAAGTCAGGACGCAGGCCATGGATGATATGTGACAACGAGGGGCAAAGTCATATGAAGGTACCCCTTGGGAGCACCCTGGAAGAAATCTAGGAAGGAGGAAGAAAAGTTTTGTTTATATGGCAGTTCTTAACCTCTCTGAGCATCAACGTCCTTGAGCATAAAATAGAGATAATACTGTCCCTCGTAGGGACATGGTGGAGATTAACATCAGACACTGCCTAGACATTTCCTAGAACAGCGGCCAGCACAGAATCAGCTCGTCACATAGGCATTCTCCTCATTATTTTAGGAAGGCAGGCTTTCAGATTCCAGACCCCATGCCCTACTTCTGCTGTGCATGGGGATTCCTTGCTTCTGTCGACCTCTTGCCAGTTATAGGGCCTAAAATGTGAACTACTCAGCGAGGAAATTGTTGCCTGCCTCTACAACACGCAGCCCTGATTCAAGCTTGTTTTAAATTCACAGTGGTGAAAAATGGGTTTGCATCCTACTGTGAATTTAAATACTTACAACCTAGGAATAAACGGATCACATGGCTCATTTATCTCACAGCCATTAATTAATGGTGGTTAATTGTAGTTATGAGCTGTTGAATTCTAAGCTCTTGCACCCATACATTTTCTTTAATGCATGCAGAAAACCTTGCAGGCAGTCAGTTAGAGACCGAAAGAAAGACTGTCCCAGAGGGCTGATTCCTTGTCCTTTCAGAAAGGGCCCATTGCTGCACTGACTTCACAGGCTGGTCCAGGACTGGAGGCTGGGGTCCCACAGTGCACTGCTTCCTGGGCCACTCCCCTAAATGTTTACTACCTGCTACATTCCTGGGAGGAAACTGCTTAGCAGAACCCTCTTTGTGTTGCCTACAAATGAGAAGTAAATGAATTTATGACAAAAGGTAAAGAACTTTGTAAAAACTCTGGCAACTTGAAAAAGAGATTGTGATGTCATGTAGAATCAGGTCTTTGGCTAGAAAGAAAATTATGCTTTTGAGAATTTCTCTTGTACTGTTTGCCGAGGAGGCTGCTGAGGGTGTGGGAAGGAGCTTGGAATGGATGAATTTGGGTGTTTCTGAAGAGAGGAATTCTCATGACCACATCTTAGACTCTTTCAACTGAAACTTCTGGAGACATCTCTGGCCTCACAGCTCAGTAGTTATCACTGGGTTTAGAAATGTGACAGGCAGAATTCTAAGATGGTCCCCAAGATTCCTACCCTCCTGTGTTTAGGCCTTGTATAATCCCCTCTCCATGAGTGTGGTGGGCCTGATCTAATCAGGTGACTCCTTTAAAAAAGGGGCTAGAGGTCAGAAATAAAGTCAGAGAGATTTGAAGCTGCAGCAAGTGCTCTCCTTGTTGGCCTGAAAGGAGAATTTCATACTGTCTGTCCACTTATCCTACATTCCAGACTAAAAAATTGCTCATTTGCATGTCCCACAATTTCTACCTGCCCTGTGCCCTTGCCCAGGCTACTTCCTCTGCTAAGTGCATTGGGTCCCAAGGCCACGTGACCATGTTCTCGTTCTTCCAGTCCCAGCTCCCCCTGGGCTGCCCTCAAGCATCCCTCCTCGTTTGAACTTCCCAGCACCGTAGTACGCCCCCAACAGTCAGGACCTACGTTCCTATAGCCTTTGAGCTCCTTGAGGAGCTGTCACGCAGGAAGCTCTGTGAATAAATGAATGTTTGACTGCCCAGGCTCTGCCCTCAAGGTAACCACAGTTGCTATTTTCTTGACAGCTGTAGACAGCTCTTGGAGAAGCTCAAATTTTCAGGGTCTCCAATATATAGAAGTTCATTTCTGCCTGGGGACTTTGCAGTTTCGGTTCCCTCTGCGTGGAAGGCTCCTGTCTTAGATTCTCCCACGGCTAGTGCCTTCTCATTATGTGGAGATCAGCCTAAAGGAGAGCTTCTCTGGGCACTCTGCTGAGGGCAGCTTCTCTTTCTTTCCCCTCACTCTATCCAATGGCCCTGTTTTAGTAACTTCCAAGCATTTGTTTTTATCTGAAAACACTTCCTTATTGATGTCTAGGCTTGTTCACGTCCTGTCTCCTCCTGAAGGTCAGGAACTTCCTTGTCTTGCTCACGGTTGTAGTTGCAGTATCTGGCACGTTGTAAGCTGTCATCCAATAACGGCTGAGTGGATGAATCCAAAAACGCATCACATAGCAAATGTTCTTGGGGGTCGTCACCTGAGCTTATTGTGTTTCTCACAGTCCTTTTCTGCCTGAGCTCAGCTTGCAATTCTTCATCCCCAATCCATTATAATGATTCCCCCAACTCCCAAAGGCAGACTTTTGTTGAAAGAGGATGTAGCAACATTTAACAATTTAATAAAGATGTTCAGAATGTAATTATTGTCTTTGATGCATATTTCGTACAATTTGCATCCATACGTACATTGTAGTAGAGCCTGTCATATGCTGCCATCACCCCTCCACAAATGAGGCATTCCTACTCCCAGCTGCTGGAGGGTCAGCTCCTGATGGCTTATAGCTGAGCGCTTCTCCAGAATTTCCCATGGTCAAAGGGAGCCGCCTCGCCCTAGGGAATACTCTCTTCCTAGGGAGGATATCTTACATCCAATAACTGGTCAATGAAGAGGTACAAAGACCTTGCCTAGATAGGAAAGAATCAGAAGGACCATCCCAGCTCCAGAGCTCCTCGTTGAGATCAACTGAAGCCTTTGTTGTGTCTGCATCTTGGTCCACCTCCTGCCCACTTCTGCTTCCTGAGTCCTCCCACCAGTGTTGTTCCTAAGAGCATTCCCTAAACTGTATGCAAATCCTCATCTCACAGTCTATTTCCCAGGGAACCCAACTGAAGACTGTTGGGGCCAGAAATGGTCAAGGGGGCAAATTCTGAAATGGAATTTTCAAGCTGGATTACCTGCTACCCAGCTGGCAATGAGCCCCATCAGTGATGGCATGTGGTGTAATAACTGCCCTGGCAGGCGGTACTGGCTCAATTGTTAAAATGTACCAATGGTGAACTGGGATGGGATACTGATAGAAGATAACACACTGGTGAATGCAATACCTCTAGACATTTAAGGGATGTAATAATTAGAAGGACAGTGGAATAGGATGGGTGTCGCTGGCGTGATCAACGTATTAGGAAGAAACATTGGAAGCCTGAGGACGATTAGTCACCAATATAATATGAAGTGTGAAAGTCAGAGGGCCTTCTTGGCAACACTTAGGGAAAGTCTCATCTCCTGCAGCTGTAGAGCAAAAAGGCTGAAAATTGGGTCCAGAACATAATTATGAGGGTTGTAGATCTCCGAAGGTTATGCCCCCAACCCTAGCATATCTGCCATGTCAAGTCAGGGTCCTGGTTAGAAAGAACTAGGACCCTGAGACTCGGGAGAAGAACAACTAGGTAGATGTGCTTGAAAACCTGGAAACCCCAGACCTGCTGGAACCCTCTGGGCCCGTCAAAGAGGCCCACACCTCCCTGTCAAAGGCTAGCACCTCCCTAGGCTCGAAGATGGTTCAGAGGCCTGTTTGCTTTGCAAGAAAACATATACCACCTTCGGGATCTGGCCCCATCCCTCTTCCTTGCCATCAGACCAATAATCATGTTCAAATTAGAGCATAACCTGGACAGGGCAGTGCCGAGCCTGCTCAGGGAGGAAACACCGGAGGGGCTGCAGGCTGTAGCCAGCACATACCAGCAGGATCTCAGAGAACATGTGTAGGGCTGTATCTGAAGGGTGCTGGATCAAGCTGAAGAAAACTTATAGTAAGATATGGGAGATTTTATTGAGATACAAGCACAATTTCAAAACACAGGATTTAACATCTTGCCAAGGATCCCAGGAGAGGGTTTTAATACATTGCTGAAATGGCTGTTAGAAAGTTGGAGAAAATCATGGCCCATATTAATTGAACCAGAAATGCTAGAACTTCCATGGCAGGTAGTGGAAGAACAGATCAAAGGGCTCATAGAAGTGGGCATTCTGGAAAGATTATGCTAAATAATGTTGCGAAAGTAGTCAGCCAATTATGTTCCATGGGAGGGTTCCAAAGGACAGTCCATTTACCAGAACAACGAAATTTGTGCTAGTCTGAGGAGTACCAGTATTTGTCTTCTGTGGGTGTTTGTCTTCTGTGGGTCAAGGATTATGGAAGTAGACACTGGTATGTTACTGGAGCCCCTGCTAGCAATGGGGGTGATAAGACTCCAGGTTAACTTTAGCCATATAGAAATGTTTCATCTTAAGAAACAAGGTGGGCACAATTATGATAAAGGGTGGCAAAGTTAAAGTGGAGTGAGAGGAGCCTGGTCTTCAGCGAGCAATGAGGGGATTTATAGAACACAGTGACCCTAGGGACCAGACAGATGGGCAGCCAACAAGTAAAATATTCAATCTATGCAATCCAAAGAAATCAAGAATAGACTACCAAGAGGCTGAGGGCAACCACCCCAATTAAAAGTTACAATCATTGCCTAGTTTCAGGAAATGAACCAGTTTTAGATACTGAACCCATTGATTGAGGCCAGGTCTCCAGGTGGAAGTTCCCTGCAACCCCATAGCAAGTGTCAATGGTGAAGATTCCTCCAGTGCTTCCCCAAAGGGAACTATATACGTTTCCTTGGGTTATGATACACAGGGCAGAGGGAATACACAGACCTTTCAAAGATACATGGATACAGAGTGTGAGTTGACATTGAGACTAGAGACTCAAAGCGCTATGCTGCTCTGCCTGTTATAGGTGGGGCATATAGGACCCAGGTAATACATAGAGTCCTGGCCCACATCTAATTCACAGTGAGTCCATAGTGACCAAAAACCTACCCAGGGCCCATTCCTGAGATCCCTGAAGGCATAACTGAAATGGACTTTCTTGGTAGCTGGCAGAGCCCCTCGTCGTTTCCTTGGCTTCTGGTGAAAGACAAGTGGAAGCTTCTTAAACTTACCCCCACCTCATGGCCAAGACCGTGAATAAAGGCACGTTTTGTGCCTTGGCAGGAACAGCTTGCGTTAATGACACTCTCTTCTTGGTGTCCCCCTGAGCTCAGAACCAGCCAAGGCCTCTCTTCGGCTGCGCCAGGCTAGGGCCACAAGCCCTCGAGCAGTGTACACTGTGGTCCCCAGAGCTCCCTGGGCTGATAGGCTTCTGGACTGGTTGCTGAATCGGTCACATTCTGCAGCATTTCAAGGACCAGCACATGCAACGGAACTGGGATTTCTTCTTGAGCAGCTCTCTCCACTGACTTAGAAAACATTCATCCTAGACGGGAGGTGGCAACTGACCTGACTGACGCCCTTTTTTTCCAGCTGAGAAGGTGCATCAGGAGCAGAGAAGGGACTTTGCCAGACTCCCTCCACAAGGACTTGTAGACAGGCAGGTGGGAAAGGACTTTCACTATTGGCTCACCCCTGCCCTGGATTGTCACGTTGTTTTTCTCTTTCTACACATTATTTACATGAAGCCACCTTTACGGTGACTCTACTTTTCACGAGTCATTCACCCAGTATCGGAAGATGGTTGGTTGTTTGTCTAATTGTTGGCGTTGATGTTTGTTTTTAATCTCTTTGAAACAAAAATCCATTTCTGTGATCTCAGATTTCTTCCCTGGAACTTCCCCCATGATCCTCATTGTTTTATATTCCTTTATAATGTGGGACCCACTCAAAGGCTTTTAATTTAGAGCTTAATATATTCCTGGTACTGTGGTAGGTGTTTCACATGTTCATTTTTACTTACTTCCCGCAGATTTGTGAGTCAGGAGTTACAGTCATTTTACAGGAAAAGGAGCCAATGCTCAGAGAAGGTAAGCGGTTTGCATAGGGTCACACAGCTGTAAATGTCAGGCTGGGAGCTCAAACCCATATCTGCCTCATTCCAGACCTCATCCACTGCCCACCACTCTCCCTGTTTATCCTATCTTCTTTTCTAGATTGAAGATTCAAAGGTCAGAGATTGCATATCTCAGAGGTCCCACTCCCTCTACCCCCACTTTGCTACCAACAGAGAGTCTCATCTATTCAGTAAAGGTTTGTTGAGTGAATGAATGAATTATGCTCTAAATACGTGAGTGAGGGAACAACGGACTTCAACGGAGCTTCAAAACTGAAAGAAGATAGAGGCAAAGAAATCAAAACAGAAAAGAACAAAACAAATCCGAACAGACCAGGGCACAGGGCACAGAAGGAATCAAAATGAAAACATCCAGCAGCAGGAGAATGGAGCAAAGAGGCCCCTGAAAAGAAAGCCAGCTGAGGAGAAGTGGGCAGCTTCTCGGGGAGAGACAACTATGCTAAAGGAGGGGTGAGAGCTGGCCAGTGAAAGGTAGACACATGTCCAGGCAGATGAGACCTCAGAGGCAAAGGCCAGAAGGAGAGGTGGCTGAAGACAAGAGACCAGTGGAAAGGTGATCAGTGTGACTGATGTGGAGAAAGCTCAAGGCAGAAGGGAGAGACCAAGCTGCAGGGCACGGATGGTTTGGACTTTATCTAAGCATAACAGAGCATTATTGAAGGGTTTTCAACACTGAAGGGACCTGAGCAGACATAGATTTTAGTTAGATCATCTGACTTCAGTGTGGGAAAGAGATTAGATTGGAGTAAGATGGGAGCATATGATTTTGGCGTCAAGAAATAGTTGTTCTACGCTCAGACCCTCTTCCACACCTGGGTACATACCCACAGGAAATGGGTGCACATGTGCAAAAGTTTTCACAGCCAGAGCTTAAATCATAATAACGCCAAACGGGACCCAACCCAAACACCCATCCTCAGTAGAAGGAGCTGTGATATGTTCAGACAATGGAATGCTGTGCAGCAACAAGGAAGAGAGAAGAATTGCTATGCACACCTCGTGGATGGGTCTCACATTCATATTGTTGACAACAGAAGCTCCTCGAAAAACAGTATGTGGCTCCACTTATATGTAATTTGGAGAGAGGCCAAATGAGTCCATGGAGATTAGACCACCTGTTATCTTTGGGGTGGAAATTGGCTGGGAAGGGGCAGGAGGAAGGCCCATGGGGTGCTGGCTATGCTCATACTCTGATCTCGTGATGGTTACACAGGTGTAAAAATGTGTAAAACTTCATCGAGATGTTCACTGAAGACGCGTGCGCTTCATTACCATGTGAGTTACTTTTCAAAAATACTTAGCCCTGTGGAATTTGCTCTATATTTACTCCTAGGCACTGTGGCATTGCAGAAAACAGAGAACTATATTGGAAACTCAAAACTATAGAGAATTTCCCTGGGTTTTTTCTTCTTATTCTGTGTGTGGCGATGCTCAGATTAAAAGCAAATTCAACATTTAGTGAAACTGAATCAGAATGCTGCAGACATCTGGCAGCTTTTGCTATTTCCTTGGAAAAGCTCCCTATGATCTATGTGTGTGTGTGTGTGTGTGTGTGTGTACCATAGTTACATGTCTGGGGTATCTCCTTTGAGTTCTTCCGAAAGTTTCTAAGAGAGCAGGGCATTTTTGAAGCTAGGCATGCTGTGCATAATGGCCCAGTGCCTGAGTTTCTAGGTGCTGTGGGAGATGCCAAAGTCCAAGCCGAAAATTATTGCTGTGTGTTGTGACCCTGCCCTGCCTACTTCTTCCTCCTCAACTCCCAGTGGACGTCTCCCATCTCAGACTGAGCGAGCAGTGGTCCCCAGAGGAGGGACAGCATCTTGCTGCGACGTGAGTCTAATTGTTTCTAGATTGAGTATTTCCCTGGGACAACAGTTCCAGCCAGTGTTCCCTGAATTAACATGCTCACTGAAGGATTAAAGATGGTGATTAGGCCCGACAGCATCAGTTTCGGTGGGACAGTCTCAGCGCCACAGAACTGCATGGGATGGAGAGGAGATTTATTTGTGTGGAATGGAGACATATGGCCAGAATCATCCGCTCCCTTTCCTCTGTAATTAAAACATCTGGGAGCACCAAAGGGCTGGGAAATGAGAAGAAAACAGTGAACATCTCTTTCTGCCCAGCTCTGACTATTCCAGCTGTGTGGCTGTGACTCAGAGGGTACAGACTACCTCGCCTGGGCTGGTCCAAGAATTGCCAGCAACCCAAAGGCCAGCTAGCTTGTAAACTTGGCTTCAGAGGTCTTGTCTTTGGTGCTTCGTTTTATTTCACTGTTGTCTGAAAGGGCCCCAAATGAGTTTCTTTCTGGAGTTGTTTTGTAGAGCATTTTACCAGAAAAATGGCAAATGACAAGAAAAGTGTAGGCCTCAGTTTGGGGGTTGGTATAGGCTGTGGCAGTTTTTGGTAATGGGCTGAGTTTTACGTGGGGCAGTAAAAGTTGTTTTCCCTGGTACGGAAGAAGACCTCAGTTTTCCTCGATTCCTCTTTGTTCAGGACATCCTTCATCTAACGTCCATATCTCAAATGGATCTGATCATTTGAGATCCTCAGCAGGTATGTCAAGCTTGGTAGGCCTGGTGCCTGAGGATGTCCTCTGCTTTACTTAAAAGGGACTGAGATGTGACAATTTAGGAGAAGAGCATTGTCAGGAAGACTGAATTAGCTGGAACTAGAGGACAGTTCCTTCTCTGGGGATTCTCTTATTACTCACCCATCTCCCTACCTCTCAGCCCACGCATTACTCCACCCACCCATCTAGTCAAGCAATGAGCCTTAATCGAGCACCGTCGAAGCCCCAGCTTCTGCACTTGGTGCTGGGGAAACAGGAGTAAGAGCCCTCAAATAGTTCACCTGGTCTTGAATGAGACATTTATAGACACAAAAACAATTTGACAAAGCACTTGCTAAGTAGCTGGGTGTTCCACGTCTCGTGAGCACGCAGAGGAGAACGTCAGCTGCTGCCTCCTCCATCCTGATCTCTGAATCAAGTAATGCCCATTACCTGAGTCTCTGCTCTGTACATCACATGGGGAGCCCAGTGCCACAGTAGGGAAATTAAAGAACGCCCATTATACAGGTCAGGTAAGCAAGATGCTAAGTGAAAAAGTGGCCAAGCTGGCATTTGGCTTCTCAAGTGCCTAAATTGAATGCACACGTTTTTCTGTGTCACTGAGCTGCCTGCCTCAAGGATTTCACTATTACTGCTGTGAAATAAGTAGCTTTCTGTGAACCTGGAGACTGCTTAACCCCCCTGTGGCTCTCCCTGCCCAGGATATTGGGCGAGCCACCTATCACAGGCGTGGCCTCAGTTCCTTGTTCCAGAACCCAGTTTCTTGCACTCTACCTGGCTTGTGCCAGCCTCTCTCCATACTGGGTGGGGTTCTTTCCCCTCTGTCTAGACTCCTCTGGACTATAAGTGAATTGAAGTCATGAGTTGCGTCGTCTTCATCTCTTGATCTTCTTAATCTATTTATCATTGCCGAGCACAGGACCTGGAGCACAATTTCCACATCTGCAAAACGGAACTAATACTAGGATCTGCTTCCCAGGGTTGTGGTCAGGATCAAAGGAGCTCGTGCATGTAAAACACCTGAGCAGTACCTGGCCTGTTGTCAGAGTCCACTGAATGTCAGCTTGCACTGTTATCACAGCTAATGTGCACAGCAACCCGATGGGGGAGGCAAACTGAGGCTAAGGAGACTGCACCACTCACCAAAGGGCTCACAGCCAGAAGGTGCCAGAGCCGAGATCTGAACCCGGGCCATCCAGTGCCCGAGTCTGCGCTCTTAACAGATCCATTGCACTTGTTCCTCAGTGAAAGTCTGTCCAGAAAGGTCCACACATCTAGAATCATAAGGATGCTGCACACGTGAGAGTCAACTACTTTATGGATTATCCTCACCATAGCCTTTTACCATCAGTAGATTTATTTATCCCACGCATGTGGGGTCATCTTGTTCTAGGCACTGGAGCAGACAGACAATGAAAGAACAACAGTAGACAAGACATGGTCCCTGTCTTTATGGTGATTACAGCCCTGTGCCTGCTTGAAATAAGCTCTATTTGTAAAATGCCTTTGGGAGGCGAGTCCTAGATGGGCAGCATTTGTTTATCTGGTTATATAAAGTCCTTCTCGTCTCCTACAAAATGGTCACTCCCCAGCACAGCTAAGTTTCCAGCATCCCTTAAGAGAGGACCCACCTGCTTATATAACAGAGGCTCACATCTCTGGAATCCTGGGAAGAGTCGGAGGGAGCCCTGTTCACATGGAGCGATAAGCCACACAATCAACATTGAGCCTAAACGTGTCCCCAAGATTCAATTAAGACCAATCTAGATCCTGATTAAAGAATCTGACATCCTTCTAGGCATAAATATTTATGCCTGATAGGCTTTCTCCTTAACAGCAAAACAATCTGCAGTGACAACATTAGAAATATGAATACATTCCTGGTGAAGACTCTATTATCGGTATTAATAATAACTTAACAGTTGCAGCATGTGTCATGATGAGATGTATGCAAATGGGGGGCTCGTCTGTCAGAAGCACTTGGAAGTGGACCTGCAGGTCTGTCACACGCCTTGGTTGCAGCCCGTGAGACCTCATTTCACAACGACAGAGCCGTGTACTCATTTGCCGGTATAATGCTCTGTGCTCATGTATCACCCTTCACTCAAAGATCACAAATCTGCTTGGCAGACTCTGCCAGTGCCTTCATGAAGCCAAAACATCTGGAGAAGAAGTGAAAAATCCAGTCTTTCAGCAAGTCAGCCAGTCAGACATTTTTTACCATATATTTGTTTAGTGCCTACTGTTTTAGACGGGTGTTTCATCTCCACGCTGTCAAACATGCAGATGAAAGACAGATTCCTTTTCACAATTCATCTAGAAACTTGGGTACCGGGAAAACACAATGCTTCTTAGAACATCTGTGACATCTGTTATTCGTTTAAAGGTTTCGGTTTTCATGTGGGTACTTTTCCTTGGAATCGGGCTCAGCTTGTGCCAGAAGGTTGGTGATGTCTCGTTTCTGTCCTCGTGTATCTCACCCCCAGGATTTCTAAAGGTATAGGTAACTGAGGGTAATGCATGTCCCAAACTATAAAAATTAAATCTAAATTGGGATTTATGGATAAATGACATTGTGAGCACCAATAGCTTACCACAGTACCCATAGTCCCATTACTTGCCAATGAGATGTAATGACAAATTGTATGTCAGCAATGGAAATGAGGGAAAGGTGTCATTTACATGTCCGGATTATCAGAGAGTTCCTGCCAGATATAGTTCAGAGGAGAACGGATTGAAGGATGAGCCTACCCAAGCAGTTGCTTCCCACATGTGAAGCAAGAGTTTGCCTAAGCAGGGCCTGGAAGAGAAACCCGTAGAACGACATTATCAATCTATAAGGGGTGATGGGAAGGGAAGACTGGATAACTTCGGAGGCACGTCTGGGCCCACCAATCCCTCTGGGTGGTCATGCCAGGCACTGTAAACCTACTTTTGGCAAGGAGGCTGGACAAAGAGCATTGCTGCTGCCAGTGCTAACCCCCAATTGTGTAACTGCGCCTGTCAGAGCTTTGGGTATTGTGCAATTAACTTTTGGCCATTTCCAAATAAAGGAGGGGAGCTGTTGGGCCTAATGGTGAAATGATGAAACTTATCCGACTTGGGCCCCATTTCCACTTGCACCAGACTACTGGATTTCTGAACTGGCGATATTAAAGAAAAGTACATCTAAACCCTTCTCTAGTTGAAGGAGCCAGATAGGGATATACACCACTTGCCAAAATCTATCCCAGCTCCAATTCTGGTTCTCAGGAAGAGGAAAGAGAGGCAATTCTTCAAGTGTAGGAGAGGACAGAGCACGTCAAAACCAGGGGATCTATTTTAATAATCAGAACAAACATCTCCACGTTAAATATTAGAAGAAGAGAAAAGTTCAGAAAAGTTAGAATTTGCATCTTCAACAATATTCCTGAGGCTATTACATCCAAGAAGTATGAGGAAGGAGGAAACAATATAAGACTAGTAAAGAATAGATGCAGAGGAAGCATAAGATTGATGACTTTAAAACTAGAATTAAGTTGCTAGCCCATTAGATACACGGAGCATTGTCCAGTGGATATTTCTGCAACGGTAACAATGTTCTATATCAAATGTCAGCCAACTTTTAATGTAAAGGGCCAGAGAGTAAATATTTCAGTCTCTGAGGGCCACATACAGTCCATTGTGTATTCCTCATTTTTTTTTACAAACCTTTAAAAATATTTTAAAAACATTCTTAGCCCATAGGATGGACAAAAGCAGTCCATAGATACCACTTCACATCCACTAGGATGGCTTTAATTTAATTAAAAAAAAGGAAAATAATGTGTCTTGGTGAGGATGTGGAGAAGTTGAAACTCTTATACACCGCCAGCGGGAATATAAAATGGTGTGGCCTCTGGGGAAAAGAGTTTGGCCATTCCTCAAGAACTTAGACATAGCATTATCATATTACTGAGCAATTCTGCTCCTAGGTATGTACCCTCCAAAACTGAAAGCAAGTGCTCAAACAAAAACTTGTACACGAATGTTCACAGCAGCAACTATTCACAAAAACCAAAAGGTGGAAACAATCCAAATGTCCATCAACAAATGAATGGATAAACGAAAGGTGGTATAGCCATATACTGGAATATTATTGAGCCATAAAAAAGAAAGAAGTACTGATCCATGCTACAACATGGATGAACCTTAAAAGCATTAAACCTTAAAAACACTTCTTCCTTTCCAATTTGGATCCGTTTCATTACTTTTTCTTGCCTGATTCCTCTGGCTAGGACTGCCAATACTATGTTAAATAAGAGTGGTGAAAGTGGGCATCCTTATCTGGTTCCTGTTCTTAGAGGGATAGCTCTTAGTTTTTCTCCATTGAGAATGGTAGTAGCTATGGGTTTGTCATATATGGCCTTTATTATGCTGAGGTACTTTCCTTCTATACATATTTTATTCAGAATTTTTATCATAAATGGATGCCATATCTTGTCAAAGGCTTCTCTATATCTATTGAGATGATTGTGTGATTTTTATTCTTCATTTTGTTAATGTGGTGTATCACGTTGATTGAATTGCAGATGTTGAACCATCCCTGCATCCCTGGAATGAATCCCACTTGATCATCGTGTATGGTCTTTTTAACATATTGCAAGTATTTTTTTGAGGATTTTTGCATCGATGTTCATCAGTGACATTGAAATGTAATTTCCTTTTTTGTGTGTTATCCTTGTCTGGTTTTGATATCAGGGTAAGGTTGGCTTCATAGAATAAGTTAGGAAGCTTCCCCTTTTATTCAGTTTTTTGGGGAAGAGTTTGGGAAGGCTAGGTATTAAGTTTTCTTCAAACGTTTGGAAGAATTCACCAGGGAAGCTGTCTGGTCCTGGACTTTTATTTTTTGGGAGGTTTTTGATTACTGTTTCAATCTCCTTCCTGGTGATTCATCTAGTCAAATTCTCTATTTGTTCTTGATTCAGTTTTGGAAGGTTGTATGATTCTAAGAATTTATCCATTTCTTCTAGATTGTCCAATTTGTTGGCGTATAGCTTTTTGTAATATTCTTATATAAATTTTTGTATTTCTGAGGTGTCTGTTGTAATTTCTCCTCTTTCATTTCAGATCTTATTTAGTGGGTCTTTTCTCTTTTTGTCTTGGTGAGTCTAGCTAAAGGTTTGTCATTTTTGTTTATCTTTTCAAAGAACCAGGTCTTCATTTCATTGATTTTTTCCCATTGTTTTTTAGTCTCTATTTCATTATTTTTGCTTGATTTTTATTATTTCCTTCCTTCTACTGATTTTGGGCTTTGTTCTTCTTTTTCCAGTTTCTTTAGGTGCACTGTTAGATTGTTTATTTGAGATTTTTCTTGTTTGTTGAGGTAGGCCTGTATTGCTATAAATTTCACTCTTAGAACTGCTTTTGCTGAATCCCTTAAATTTTGGCACGTTGTATTTTTATTTTCATTTGTCTCCAGGTATTCTTTGATTTCTCCTTTGATTTCTTCATTGACCCAATCATTGTTCAGTTGCGTTTTGTTTAATCTCCACATATTTGTGGCTTTTCTGATTTTTTTCCTGTAGTTGATTTCTAGTTTCATATAATTGTGGTCAGAAAAGATGCATGGAATTATTAAAGTCTTCTTAAATTTACTGAGACTTGTTTTGTGGCCTAATATGTGATCAATCCTGGAAAATGTTACATGTGCATTTGAAAAGAATGTGTATTCTGTGGTTTTTGGATGGAATGTTCTGTATGTATCTACTAAGTCCATCTGGTATAAGATGTCATTTAGGGCCAATGTTTCCTTATTGATCTTCTATTTGGATGATCTCTCCACAGGTGTAAGCGGAGTGTTAAAATCCCCTACTATTATTGTGTGACTATTTCTCCTTTTATGTCTGTTAGTAATTTCTTTATATATTTAGGTCCTCCTATGTTGCGTGCATAGATGTTTACAAGTATTATATCCTCTGTTGGATTGTTCCCTTTATCATTATGTAGTGCCCTTCTTTCTCTCTTTTTACTGTTTTTGTTTTAAAATCTATTTTGCCTGATATAAGTGTTACTACCCCAGCTTTGTTTTCATTGCCATTTGGATGGAGTATCTTTTTCCACTCCTTCACTTTCAGTTTGTGAGTGTCTTTAGGTCTGAAGTGTGTCTCTTGTATGCAGCATATATATGAGTCTTGTTTTTTTATCCACTCAGCCACCCTATGCCTTTTAATTGGAGCAGTTAGCCCACTGACATTTAAAGTAGCTATTAATCAATATGTACTTATTGCCTTTTTTAAACTTTTTTTCTGCGTGCTTTAGTAGTTCTTCTCTGATCGTTTCTTCTTCTCTCACTCTCTTCCCTTTTGATTTGATGGCTTTCTTTAGTATTATGTTTGGGTTCCTTTCTCTTAAATTTTTTTTTGTATTTATTATAGGTTTCTGGTTTGTGATTACCAAGAGGTTCATATATAATAACCTACATATGTAGCAATCTGTATTAGGTTGAGGATCTCTTTAGTTTGATCTCTTTCTAAAAACTCTACTCTTTTACTCATCACGTCCCACATTTTATGTTTTTGATATCATATCTAACCTCTATTTGTGTGTGTGTGTGTGTATCTGTTACACTCTTATCATGGAAATAGGTAGTTTTAGTACTTTTGTCTTTTGACCTTCATAGATGGTTGATCTACTACCTTTACTGTATTTTTGCCTCTACCAGTGATTTTATTGGCTTTTTTGGGGGCATAATTTTCTTATTCCTATTTCTGGCCTTCTCTTTCCCTCTTAAATATGTCCCTTTAGCATTTCTTGTAAGATTTGTTTCTCGGTGATAAACTCCTTTAATTTTTGCTTGTCTGGGAAACTCTGTACCTCTCCTTCCATTCTGAATGAAAACTTTGCTGGGTAGAGTATTCTTGACTGTAGGTTTTTTCCTTTCAGCACTTTAAATATATTGTGCCACTCCCTTCTAACCTGTAAAGTTTCTGCTGAGAAGTCAGCTGATAGCCTTGTGGAGTTTCCTTTGTATGTAACTTGTTGCCTTTCTCTTGTAGCTTTTAGGATTCTCTCTTTATCTTTAATTCTTGACATTTTAATTATAATGTGTCTTGGTGTGGGACTCTTTGGGTGTATGTTGCTTGGTGCTCTCTGTGATTCCTGTACATGGATGTCTGTTTCCTTCCTTAGGTTAGGTAAGTTTTCGGCTATTATTTCTTCAAATAGATTCTCTGTGCCTTTGCCTCTCTCTTCTCCTTCTGGGACACCTATGATGTGGATGTTAGTGTGCTTGATGTTGTCCCAGATATCCCTGGGACTGTCCTCATTCTTTTTGATTCTTTTTTCTTTTGTCTGTTCAGCTTGGGTGATTTCCTCTAGCCTTTCATCCACCTTGCTGATCCATTTTTCTGTGTCATCTACTCTGCTATTGAGTCCCTCTAGTGAATTTTTTTTATTTCCAGTATTGTATTCTTCATTTCTGATTGGTTCTTTTTTTATATATTCCAATTCTTTGCTGAAGCTTTCATTGAGTTCATCCATTCTTCTCCCAAGATCTGTGAGCATCCTTATGACTTTTTGTTTGTATTCTTTGTCAGGTAGATTCCTTATCTCTGTTTCATTTAATTCTTTTTCTGAGGATTTCTCCTGTTCCTTTACTTGGAATGTGTTCCCTTGTCTCCTCATTTTGCCTCTTTCTCTGTGTTTGTATCTATGTGTTATGTAGATCAGCTACCTCTTCTGATCTTGGAGAGATGGCCTAAGTAAGACATGCCTTATAAGGCCCAGCAGTGTGTTTCCCTCTCATCACCAGTTCCAAATGTTCCAGAAGTGTTCCCTGTGTGGGCTACATGTGTCCTTCTCTTGTGGCAGGGTTGCTCTTGCTGGAGGTGCCCAGGAAGGCTAGACTGTATCCTTGGCCAGCAGATAGTAATGCTCAGCTGCATGTGGCTGCTATAGTCTCTTCAGTCACTTTACTGGGTGTGAGGGGCCCCAGAACAGTTGCCTGCGAGGTCTAATATCACATTGCTGCTGCCGTTTTTCTGAGGTGGCTCCCATCGTGTCTTGTTGTTAGGTTCAGGGGCTTACAATTGCTGTAGGCCTCTGACTTCCAAGGCTGTTGTCAGCTCTCTCAGGAGTACAGCTGAGTGGGGCCAGCCCCAGGCATGGGAGCACTCAATTTTTTTCAGGTCTTGGAAGATGGGGCAGATCCCCTTTCTGGCTGTTTGAGAAGCACAAGTCTGCCACAGCTGACAAGCCCCACCACCCACAGGGCCACACACCTTGTCAACACAGTCCTGTCTTATGTGCATGCCCTGACTCACTGAAGCAGACCCAGTTGCCCTGCTGCAGAGACTCCACACACTCTACCAATGCAGACACCTCCCTCATGCATGCCTTGCCCCACAGAGGTGGATCTGCTTGCCTGGCTGAAGAGGTTCCAGGCACCCCACCTATGTGGGCCCACAAGTTGCCCCAGGGCTTGCTATTGGGTGGGGTCAGTCCCTAGTGTGGGCTACCTGCCCTGGCTGAGCTGGATTAAATTGATGCTCTAGTGGGTGGGGCAGACCCCTGGGCTAACAGGCCAGGGGAAGAACTCCAATGGCATCAGCCAGCTTCTGTGTCAACATGCCTGTACTATTTCAGAGCAATGGTTGCCACCTATGTCTTAGTCAATTGGGAGGTGGTCTCAGCCTGGGGTGGTCTCACCTCTCACCAAGATGCACCCATAGCCTAGCAAATGAGTCTCTTTTCACCAAAGGACTATGCATCTTTCTTTCTGGTGATTTTAGGTTGCTTTCTGAAACAGGTGAATTTGTGCCTGAGCCCTTTCAAAGCAGGGTTTTTTTTGCCCTTATGTCTGATAGCTTTTCTGGGGATATTCTTCGTTGCTACTAATAGCCAGCAAAGCCAGATATTATGACACTTGTCTTGGTTATACTGAGTCCAAAAGCTGCTTATTGTGGTAATACTCCCCCACTCAGATCCCCTGATCCTCCAGGGAAGGCTTCATACCTTAAGATTGCTCCCAGCCAACCATGAACCACTGTGGCCAGAAGATGGCTTTTGCCTCTCCAGCACGGAATTCCCACCTCTCCCACCTCAGTCAGCACTGTTGCTTGTTGTGGGGGTTCTTTTTATCCAGTTTTCAGTTCTCTCTCAGGGGTGATTGTTCCAAGAGTAGTTGTAAATCGGTTGTGCCTGTGGGAAGAGGTGAGATCAATTCCACCTATGCTGCCATCTTGACACTGGCTAACTTTATTTTAAATTTAAATGGACGCATGTGGCTGTGACATGTTGGAGAGCATGACTTTAGAAAGCTGAATAACTGAATGAGAAGAAAAGCTCAAGAAATTCTCTTAGAGCTTAGAGGAAAAATACATTTTAAAAAATAGTGAGGAGATAAAAGAGGACAGAGCAAGGGGAATCCTAGGAGGATGGAAAGAGAAGACGGAGGAGAGACAAAATCAGGGAAGAAAAGAAAAAACTTTTCAGATCTGAAGAAATGGCTTTGTTAGTTGGATTGACTCACCATGCTAGTATTATCAAAAAATAATGAAAAGACAACAATGCTGAGACACAGCCTGATGAAATTATTTTAAATTTGAAAGTTAAAGTAAAACTTACTACAAGCATCCATGCATGGAAATAAATAGATTATTTGGAAAGGCACAAACACCAGAATGCTCTCAGATCTTTTGGGAGACTCTAAATACTTTAGAAAGTGGTTATAGAGTTTTGAGGAAGAAAATACTGAGATTTAAAAATTCTTTACTTATCTAAGATAGATGTGCCTGTTTAGGAGCAAAGGAAAGTCATTTTCAGAATGATATATGCTCAGAAAGTTAACATTCACTTAAAGGGAAAAATTTTCATGTAAGTAACCCGGTAGAGAAGATGGAACACACAAAAAAACCCCAGGAATGGGAAATCATAGTATTAAAGAATTGTAAGAAAACAACTAAAACTATTTAGTATAAATAATTCTTGTTTCTATGGTTATAATATCATGTACACGTAAAAATAAAGAAATAATGTACAATTTTTTTTACGTTAATAATCTAAAAATGTCAGATGGATCAACCTTGCATATAAATAAGAAGAAAAGAAAGAAAATTCATCCAGATTTTCTTGCATGTGTATATGTTGGATGTGGACTTATTTAGGTCGCAAGAAACTTCTCCACTGCAGCATTTTATGATATGCTCTTGCTAGTGGTGTCCTCCATGAACCAACTTTTCGCACCAATCACAGGATGGTGTTAGAGGCAGCCTTATTAGGAGATACCAGTAGAGGTAAAGCAGCTTTCTAACTGAATTTGGGGATGTTTATTCTAGAAGGTCTCTACCTATCTTTTCGTCATGAGCTGCTGGCTTTTAGTGAGAGTTACCACACTCTCATAAACTGAAGCATTCTGATTTTAGGAGAGACCTCAGTAGCACTTATGTGGCTTTGATAATTTTTCATGCCCAGCCCTAATAGATCAGTTTAATTCTGAAATTATATATGTTCCCATATGTCTTTGGGGGAAAGTTAAAAGCATCATAAGATAT
The DNA here is from genome assembly GCF_037783145.1 of Equus przewalskii. Taxonomy (NCBI): domain Eukaryota; kingdom Metazoa; phylum Chordata; class Mammalia; order Perissodactyla; family Equidae; genus Equus; species Equus przewalskii. The sequence goes on from NC_091851.1 coordinate 29,494,609, forward strand.
TAAATGAGCTTCACTTATTAATGGGAGGCTCTATTCAATTGATAAAGAAAGCCCCAAGGCCATGAAAATAGAGAGGAGACCAAAACTTTGTCTAATCCTAAGACTGAGGGAAGAGAAATTTTAACCACAGCAGATTTATCATTGTGTAAGGTGCACAACTGGTACAGCTCTGAAATTTCATTTATTATCTCATCTTTCAGCCTCCCCAAGTAAACAGAAAGAAAATATTGAAAGAAAATGAGAGTAGCTGTATCAGTTATTACAATAAATATGAATGGTTTCAGTTCTTTTATTAAAAGATAAATTGAGTTGAAGAATAATGCAACTTTATGCAGCTTAGAAGAGTTAAGTCTAAATGTTCATTGACAAATATTAAACCTAAAGGTATTAGAAAAGATTCTAGGCATATGCAAACAAAAAAGCCGGGGTAGAGCATTACTATCACCCAAAGTACAATTTAAACCACAATCCAATAAATAGGATAAAGGCTAGTTCATGTTGATAAAGTGTATTACCCTAAATGATCCTATAATAATTTTGATTCCTTATATTTCATACATATTCTTATCAAATGATATAAATAAAAATGTTTAAAATAAACTAAGACATTTTAAATACAATTACATGGGAGATGAAACAAAATACTTTCATTCTTTCATGAAGATCATGAAGACAAAAATCGATGTATGGAATTTTGTATTAAAATTTATTAGGCTGATTTATTAATAGTTAACATTAGGTTCCACAACAAGAAAAACGTTTTCCTTCCAATGTTCATAGAAATTTACTTAAATTTAGCATATTCTTCGCCATGAAGAAATCCTCAATAAATTCTAATGAGTAGAAATTAGACAGTTCACATTGTCTAACCAGAGTACAATAAATTCCAGAAATTGAAAGAATAGGTTGAAATAAAAACTACTTGGAAACTACAGGAAAAGAAAAATCTCTTCTCAATCATATGAATATTAAAAACTAACATTATTAACTATTTAGAAAAGAATGGACCTAGTGCATATCAAATCTCATGAGGTATGGTCAAAACACAGTAGGCAACAAAATCATAGTATGAGCAGTCAACAATAAAGAATTAAAGAAAAGCATTCATCTTGAGAAGTTTTTAAAGATTAGCAAAATCAGCATAAAATAGCACAAGAAAAGAAATTTCAAAAAAAGAATTCTGAAGAAACAAATCTGAGAAACAATAAAATTTTTAGACTGTAAGTAAGCCTAATCAAGAAGATATTGTACAAACATGCACAACATGACTGAGATTTATATGATAGGGCAGTTACATATAGATTTTAAAAGAGAGAATATTGTGTACATTTTTCTTAATAAATTTTAAATTTTTAATTAAAATAACAATTGGGTTAGGGGATATGAAGAGCAATATTGACTGAGGAATAATTAAATGAAATGGACCCATATCCAGTAGCAAGATAAAAAATGTTTTCAAAGTATTTCTATCAAATAAGGATCTTGGTTCAGAGTGTATTATGCAGAGGACTTTCAAGCTCATTGCGCAATGTTGCAATTATTTTGTCTCCTGAAATGTGAATTTTTGAAGACATGACACTTGAGCCATATACCCTGCATTCTACTGCTAGTCTTGGCATAGAGTAAGCTATCAGTAAATAATTGTTGAATGAATGAATGAATTGATGGAGACTTACTGGTCACAAAGATGACAAAAATACATTTCTTATAAATATTTAGTCTTTGCCTACAGTTCCTGGCTGACAGCTCCCCAAATCCTTGGAATTTCATAACTGTTCATAGTGACAAAGATGTCTTTTGTTATGTTAATTAAGGTGACTTTTGGACCCCACCCAAGGGTGGGGGCTGGCTGCCCAGAGCACCAGCCATATGATCAGAGGATTGGAACTTTCAGTGGCACTCCCGGATTCCTGGGGAGAGGAAGGTGGCACTGAGGTTGAACCAATTGCTAATGGCCAATGACCTAGTCAATCATGACCATAATGAAGCCTCCATAAAAACTCAAAAAGAAAGTTAGCTTGTTGGCCTTTTTTTGGAGAACCAGGACACTTCCAGGTGCCACCATACTGGGCCCCAAGCTCCATGAGGACAGAAGTTTGTTTAGTCGGGATCTTGCCCTATTATCTTTTCATCTGTCTTTTGTTTCACACCTTTTAATATTCTTTGTAATAAATAGGTAATCTAGGGTGTAAATGGGTTTTCTCAAGTTCTGTGAGCCATTCTAGCCGATTAATTGAACCTGAAGAGGGGATGGTTGGAGCCTCCAGTTTGTGGCCGTCGGTCAGAAGCACAGGTAACAGCCTGAGTTTGCATCCGGGGTCTGATGTGTAGGGCAGTCCTGTGGGACTGAGCCCTTTACCTGTGGAATTTGATTCTGTCTCTGAGTAGATAATGTCAGAACTGGGTTGAATTCTCAGACACCCTGCTGGCGTCTGAGGACTGCTTGTTGGTGTGGGGAAGCCTCCACACGCACACGTTGGAAGTGAGTCTCGGAGCTCTTTGTATTTACCATGATAAATATCAATTCAGAAAGATTGTTGGACAGCTGTTGCCGAACTCTGCACCAATGGCATTGCACTTTCTTATATAGTCCCCCTTTCTTTGTTCATGCTTTGCCTTCTGCCTGTACAATCTCTCTTGGGAAAGGTAAGTTCTGCTTGCTCTTTGTGACTTAGTTGAGGCATCACTTCCTTCAGAGAGTCCTCTTTCCCACACCTCCCACACACAAGCCCTGCCAGATGTCCCCCCTCTACATTCTTACGGTATCTTGTACAGGTAACTACCTTTGTACTTACTATATTACACGGATACTATTTGTGCATCTACTTGTTTCTCCAATAAGATGATACATTCTTGAAGGACCATGACTATGGCACGTCAATCTTCAAATTCCTAGTATGGAAGATAAAAGCTGGAAGGCCTCAAAAATGTGGAACTCCACTAAACCGATGGGCACTATTTGTTATGACAACCACTCCCATTCTACTATGTTTTGCAAAGTTCTGCATACCAAAATAAGCTGAATTTATTATGAAATGGTAATCATGCTCTTCATTCTTATTAATTGAGATATATATAACTATCAAAGTTTTTGATAAGCATAAGGGAATCAGGAATTTCAATGGACTTGATATAGGTCCTTCTATGCAAATTTGTAGCAGGTGAATGTACAAATGTTGCGATGCTTTGAAATATTGACCCAAGGCAATATAGCTTGGTAGATAAACTTACAGGCTCTAGATTTAGAGTTGCTGATTGCTCCATGTTCCCGTATTTATTAGCAGATGAGCTAACAGTAGAGTACTTACCCTCCAGGCAAGGACAATAGCCAATGGGGTCTAGCCAGGAAGAGCAAATTGTGACGTATTTCCAAGGCTCGAGGATGGAACTGTACTGGGGCATTAAGCCTGAGTCCATGACCTGGCTTCATATGTTCAGATGCTAAGATGTGCTTTCTGTCTTTTCCTGCATCCCAAGAGAAACATTCTAGTTACATACAGTGCCTGGACCCCTTTGCTAAAGAGACTTTCTCCTTTTCTTTCATCAAAGTTCCTGATCCATTGAGCTGCATGTATCCCATTGTTTTGGAAAGGACAAGTCAAAACAAAGGCCTAGACTCTGGGAGATCTTGTGAACTTCTAGGGAATGAATTGTCTCCATCTGGAGCAGATTGCCAAGTCCCTGCCTTTCTGATCCTTCTCCTGTTCTTCTTTTCTCCTCAGTCCCAGAGATCTCTTGGGTAACTGACCTTATAAAAGAAACACAATAAATTCATTAAGTCATTTCTGTGGGACAGCCACTTTATTAGGCAATCTTTATGTGTTATTATATTTCCTCCTTGCAATTACTTAGGGATGATAATTTCCATTTTAGACTGGAGGAAACAATACATGCTGAAGACTGCACAGATGGGAGCAGAACTGGACTGGGAAGGTATATGGACAATATGCTCATTTTGCTGATACTTGCAACTCAAGAAAAGATTTGGAAAGAGGAGTAACAGAATTGGAGCTTGTTTAGAAAGATGATTCTGGTGGAATATGGAAGATGGACTGGTGGAAGCAAGTGTCATGGTTCAGGTGAGAGAAAATGACCAAGTGAATTAAGTTAGTGGCAGAAAGACAATAGATAAGAGATACCTGATGGAGGAGGACACAGATTGAGGCCCCATCTTCTCGGAGGAGCCAGTTATTCTTTGGTCATGCATTTTAATAGCGCCAGCCTTGGACACAGCAACTTGGGCAAAACCCTGTCCTCTGCAACTTCCTTGCTGTGTGACCTTATGCAAGTTGTAAATTTCTCTGAATCGCAATGTCCCCATCTGTAAAAATAAGGATAATAATAATTCTTGCTTCTTAATGATGTTGTGAAGATTAAATGAGATAATTAATAGACGTAAAGTTTTTACATAATAAATCATTAGTAAATTATTGCTATCACAATTATTATTATTAGTGGAAGAACTGAAGAGGAGTTGAGTTGATGGCAACCACAGAGAAGGAAGGTCAAAACTTGAGAGGATGCTTAATGCTTTCTTCTCTGAGGCAAGAGTGATGGGAGACAGGGAAGACTAAAATGCAAAGAGAGTGCGGTAGAGAAGGGATGAACTGAAAGAGAAGAGCACATTGCATGTCCTGTCTGGAGTGAGGTGATCAGTAGGTATTCTAGGTACTCCTTCCTGACCACTGGTGTGGAACCCTTCAGACTCCTGTGTCTTGCTTTCCTTTTCTCCTACCTTTTGGTGACCTGATGCCCAGGTTTTCAGAACCTTTCTCCTTCTGCACCCAAGGCTGTTTCTCTTCCTCTCCCACCCGCCATCCAGATTCTCCCCTCACTTCCTACAGACTCTTGCAGCCCATCCATCTGGTTTTCTTTGTTCAACATTTCTGACCTTCAACCCAAAGAGATTAGTAAGTACCAACTATGTTCCAGGCAGGAAGAAGGCTTGCATGCTCCCAGTTGCATGGAGCTCATCCTCTCTCTGGAAAGAGACATCACACTTTCTTCTCTAGGCTCAATGATGCTTGGTGCCTGTTTAAACAGCTGCCAGAGCCACTGACTCCACGGGGCGTTTTAGGAGGAGGGAAGGAAAATGAAAAGTAGGAATTTCCATTCTTAGACTTAAGATTTTATTACTGCACACTGTGCACCAGGTACCCTGCCAGGAAGGAGAGATCTGGAAATGAGATGAAGCGGTCTCACGCCCTGCTCTCAGGAAGCTTACATTTCACTGGGAGACACAGACACAACATTAGTAAACAGATTAATAAATAAAGTAATTGCAAATTGCAAAACATATACAAGGCTGAGAGAAGAAAAATGACCAGGGCTGCAGTCTGCTCTCCTTACACTGGGTGGGGGTTGTAATAGTTTGGCCAGATGCAAATATTTACTTTTTAGGCCTCCCGACCAGAAAATAGTTGGTAAACACTAAATTGACGAACTCCAGCATTTTTTTAAATAAACCTTCTACTTTGGAATAATTTTAGTTTTACAGAAAAGTAGCAAAGACAAAGGACAGGGAGTTCCTGCATGCCTTCGCCTCATTTCCCCTGATGCTAACATCTTATATAGCCGTGGTACTTTAGCCAAAACTAAGAAATTAACATTGGTATGTTACTAAAAACTAAACTCCAGACTTTATTTAGATATTGCCAGCTTTTCCACTGTTGTTCATTTGTGTATTCCAAGATCCCGTTAGGGATACCATGTTGCATTTAGCTAGCATCTTTTGGATACTCAAGTATTCATGCCTCCATGAATTTATTTAGCACACAGATATAAAAGCAAATACAGAAAGCAAAGTTTTGCTTGCATAGGTAGTCCGCATACACATATGCACAGAGGATCAAAGAAATCCTTAGGAGACTCAATAGCCATCACTGCCCTGGCCACTGATGTCAGCCAAACATTTGCATTTTTTTAAATTCATCTCCCATGGGCATCTGGGACAGATCCCGCATTCCCACAGAAGCCTCTCTCCAAATTAAATTCTTTAAACAAAACGGGACATGGAATGCGGCATTTATAAATTACCTATGAGGGCCTGAAAACATCAGATTGCTTTTTTTAAATTTAATTGCCCTTTTAAATTTTTAATTTGGAGACAGGGCTGGGGGGAGTCATGCAGGAGGCGCACAGGCTGACTCCAGAACTGTTTCCTGTCCATCAAATGGACAGCCCGCCCAGAAAGATTAACCCAGATTCCCCCAAAGAAATCTGTGTCAAATTGATGCTGAGTTGGTCTGGCGTCTGAGGAGAATCTTGACATGACAAGATTAACCCTCTCAGTGCCCCAGGGCTCTGGGAGAAAGATTTTCAAAGGCTTACCTGTGAATCGCTCAGTGGAAGGCAAAACAGCACTGAGTTCGGAGTCAGGAGTGTGGCCTGGGAGGAAGTCTGAACGAGCCATGAGGAAGTGGTGTTACTCAGGGGAGATTTCCCACCTGATTGCACTGGATTTGTCACTGACATTTTATCACACTGTATGCTTGCTGTGAATTTGCCACAGAGGAAGGCTCTTGCTGACTGGCCACAGACGTTGCAGTCCACAGCAGCCAGCTCTGATGCCCGCCTGCTGCCGAGTGAGTAATCCAGTGTTCCGAATCTTCGGTCCACAACAAGACCTTTATTTAATGCTAACGAACCTCTTCCCCTCCTGGACTTCTGAATCTTGATTTACGCCCCTGGGAGCATTTTCACTCCAATGAGTGACCTCCTCTCCTAACTCTTGCAGAAGCACTTAAGAACTTCTCGCTCTTAACTGTTGACCCACTCTCTCTTCTCCACGCCTCATGAATTGTGTTTATCTTCTTAGGGCTTCTCCAGAAGCAAAAGAAATGATACCAACTGCTTGTTACTAAACAGAGGCTTAGGAAGAGGGAAGTTTGAGACAGAGAGACACAGAGAGAAGATGCCCTAGGGCCGAGGAACTCACTATTTCTTGACTGTCAAACCAAAGTTCTCATATCGTTTCTTTTTACGTTGAGGTAAGCATTGAAGGTCCAGGATGTGGCCCCCAGAACTCAGCCAGGGAAAGCAACTTTCAGACTGCGTTCCGATGGTGCAGTGACAAATGCAGTCCTGGCTCAGGCCATTCCACTCAGCTTTGTTTCTTTGAGTCAGATTTATGGTTTCTGCAGACCTGGAAGGGCCTCTAGCCACTTACTCATTTGTCAGTCTACATATGTGACAAAATCTCTCTGTCGGTTTCTGCCAAGTAAAGAGTGGATGGTGAAGTCAGTTTTGAGCTGAACATTGGGCTTCAAGAAAAATCTGGCATCTTTAGCTGCCATTGCAGTTGTGATTGGCATTTCAGGAATTCACTATGACGTAACTATGAAGATATCACCCGTGAAGAGAAGCATCCAGGATTGCCCTGGATTCCAAACTGGACACCCATGGAGCATATTCAGGCCCTGGATGTGTTTCATTTGAACACATGAAGTGGATATAAATGGCTTTGGGTGGGACACAAACTCAATTTTATTATAAACTCTATTTTATTATTAATTATTGTTGTTAATCTCCTACAGTGCCTAATTTATAAATTAAACTTCATCATAGGTATGTACATATAGGAAAAAACAGTTATATACAGGATTTGGTACTCGCTGCGGTTTCAGGTATCCACTGGGGGTCTTGGGATGTATCTCCTGTGGATAAAGGGAGGACTACTCTATGTGTTTAAAGGCCTTTTAGACTCACTCAAATGCCTGGCATTATTCTCCTGTCCTCATATCCTCCTTCTCTGACTGTCTCCTTGTTGTTGCCTTTTCTAAATCCTGCAGTGTCTGTAGGTTTTGTCATCTTGCACCCTTTCTCCCTTGTTCTGGTGGCAGAAGGCACTACTGTGATAACTAGACAAATGACCCAAGCTGGGTCAATCATAGTAGCCCTCCACACCCTTACAGCCAGAGCGATCAGTTCAAAGAGAGTATGTGATTCATCATCTCAGTCATTTTCTGGAAATTTCTAACTTGAATTGACAGGGGAAGACTTTTCCTCTCTAATCACAGAACTGTTGTTTTGTGAACACCGAGATGCCTGCTGACATAATGAAGGAGGCTGACTGTGCAGGGGGAAGAAGCAAGAGGCTGACATGCAGACAGATCCAGGAATGGGTGAGAAGAGGGGGTAATTTTTTGGTGTTATTGCTGTGTTGGCTAATTGGCCTTCTCCAGTGACTTGTAACTGAAAACTCCTTGAATAATAGTATACACCTCTTCCTCATCCCCATCCCTGAATATTGGGCATACCAGGTTTCCTTCTTTGGCTTATTTTTTCTCAATTTGAGAAATTTGAGGGGATATCTCTTCCTAGGTGACTTTGCTGTGGATCTCACTTCTGGGCTTCAGGCACACACACCTCTGCCTACTGGATGCCCCGTTCTAACTGAACATGAGCAAAGCCAAACTTCTCCTTTCCTCCCCATCTCTTGTGGTTGCCTGTATTGATAAATTGCGCCATCAGTTACATCCTTGCACCAGCCAGGGTTATTTTCATCTCTTCTTTCACCACCTCTTCACCTACATCCAGTCACTTCCAATTTTGCCTAATGCATTTCAAATTACCTTTCAAGAGTCAGCTCAAAATTCATCCACTCCAAAGGCTTTCCATGGGACACCTACCTCATGCTACCATTCTAGAATCAGTATTCCTGCTATGCTTCCATAGAACATGCATATTTCTAATGCAAATTTATATAATTGGTTTTCTGAGGGGTCTCCCTGCCCTTTCAGATCTAGAAAAGATTAGCAGAAGTCTCCATTTCTAAGAATTCATGAAGGCATTATATTTTCATGACTATCTCTTGCTTTGAGTAATTAACTCAACCACAATGATTTCTTGAGTGCCTACTACATGTTGCGTGCTCTCCTGGGGACTGTGGATACAGTGGTGTGCAAAATCAGACACAGTTTTTATTCTCTTCTGGCTTATCCTCTATAGCAGATGTGGAAGACCATCCAGAGATACACCATCTAGATTCCTCCAAGAAAGGAGAGTAGTGGGGTCAACAGACAACCTCCAGCTCAGCATCCATCTCAGCGACAGACAGCTGCCTTGCCCAAGGTCACACACTTCCTGGGGCAGCCTATTTGTTCACCTCTGGTTCAGGCTCGATGTGAGGTGTTGGGGCACTATTTGTTCTGGAGCTCCCTGCAGGGTTGGCTGAAGCTTTGTTGACCTTGCATCACAATTTGACTTTTTCCTCTGCCCAATCTTCCTCCTCTCCTTCCCTTCCACAGATGTTGATCCCTATTTCTTAATAAACATCTTATACCCCGAACTCCATCTTAGCATCTGCTTCCAGAGAATTCAACTTGTGCAACGAGTCAGAGAGCGAATAAAGCAATGATTACACAAAGAAATGTGAAATTGTTATTGTGGTAAGTGCTCCAAAGGAAAGTTCACTGGATTCTTGTTCCCAGCTCTATATTTGGATATTGTCCCTCTGTCTCCCACCTGGATGTGGCCTAAATGTGGGCCTCAGCTCCTTTCTTTTATTTCCATACACCCTTTTACCTAGACACACAGACAGAGCCACACACATTCACCAAAACTCATTACAACAAGGTCTTACACAGGTAGAAGGTTTTTCCAAAGATTTGGCAAGATGGAAGTGTTGTACCATGGAAAATGCATTTAAATGGTTTAAAATGGGAAATTAAATATCCCAGTTCTTTAGAAAGTCCTCCCACTGTTTCTTCCAATTGGGGCTCAGCTTCCTACTGTATCACAGGCACTTTTTGATTCTGTGGCGCTAATACTGTGCATTATTATGCCAAGCAGAATCATTTTCTTGCCTCCATTTCTCCTCTTCAGTCCTTTAAAGCTGCATCCCTTCTTTTATTTATGCACAGATGTATTTCTTTGAGAAAAAAACTCATTGAACTCTACACTTAAGATCTGTACATTTTACTGTATATAAATTATAATTCCTCCTTAAAAAGAAACTGTGTCCCTTCAGGCCCATAGGGATAAGAAGCTACCTACTGTTAACCACACCTCCTTTCGCTGTACCGTGGTCTAGTGAGGTTTCTCTTTGTTAACCTGGTGGGATGGGGTGGGTTTGTTCTTCTAGTAATATCTGTTTCTTCCAGAGAACCTGTTGCTAGGCTGTGAGTTCTTTTTTGAGGATAGGAGCTGTGCTCAGTCATCTCTAATATCACTGGCACCTCACATCGAGCCTGAACCAGAGGTGATGCTCAGCGGGTACCAAGAACAAAATTGTCGATTAATAAATAGATGAAGGACTGGGTCTTAAAAAATTGTATAGGCCTCAGGATGGACCATGACCCAAGGAGACAGAGCTTGGGATCCTTACAGCTGTGTCCTGGGTCTTGGGTACCATGAGGATCCAGATGGCCTGGGTCAGGGCAAGAGAAGTAATATTTCAACTGTGGGGGAAAGGGCAGTGAGTTACTCTCATCAGTATTTTAATCCAGATTCATTCAATTGGTCAATGAATCTACTTGAGAAACCCAGATTCTCTACCTTAGTGTTTTAAAGTGTGGTCTCTGAATGAGCTACATTGAAATTATCTGGGAGACCTTGTTAAACAGCAGATTCCAGGGACCTGCTCCCTACCCAGTGAACCAGAATCCCCGGATGAAGTGAGGGAGGGGACGTTGGGAAGCAGTAGAAGATATCCAGAGATCCTTCTCTTCAAGGATGTTTGAGAACCAGAGATGAGTAAGATACTCTTTCTTTTGTTCACAATGAGGCATTTAAGACAATATATGCAGAGTTCCACAGTCTAAGATGTAAGATGGTGTGAAAAGACAGAAGCTGGACCGCTGGGACAAACTTGTCAATTCATTGGTTGTCTTACTACTGTTGGCTAAACTGACTGAAACTCCAGCTGCTTTGTTGGCGTGTAGACAAGACTTCATTGGTATAATGATGAGAGTAAGTGATTTCACATGACTTCAATGTCCCATCCCTGAAGATACTGGAGTACATTTCATAAGAGACCTTCAAGAGTTGATGCAAGAAGGAAAAATGAGCACTCAGACTCCTCTCTTACACTGAGTATGGTAACTCATTCTAGCTCTCGCCAGAATTTCACTTCACCTTAAATGAGCCAGGTGCCTCACCAGAAGCTGAAAACTGGTGTTAATGTACTTTAGACAATTTTTGTCTCCCGGGAACTTTTACTTCAGCTACATAAAGAAAGTAAATGCAAGTTATAAAACTTACTATATGTTAGTCAATGCAGAATCCCAGACGAGTAGAAAAGAACATGAATGTAGGGGCCCAGAGAATGGTGACATTCCTGTCTTCCTAGAGGATGAGAGGTTGTAGGAAACAGGAGAGAGGTAAGGGGATTTAGAGAGATTTTTTGGATGGTGCATTACTAAGGGTTTTCCAGAGAAATGGAACAGTGAGAGACATTTCTTTTAAGGAATTGGCTCACATTATTTGAAGGTTAGCAAGTCCAAAATCTGCAGTGTAGGCTGGAAGACTGGAGACCAGGGGAGAGTTGCAATTCTAGTCCAAAGCCAGTCTGCTGGCAGAGTTCCCTCTTCTTTTCAGTGTTTTTCTTAAGGGCTTTAACTGATTGGGTTAGGCCCACCCACATTATGGACGTCAATTGGCTTTACTCAGTCTACTGATGTAAATATTAATCCTATAAAAACAAATATCTTCACAGAAACATCTAGAATAATGTTTGACTAATATCTGGGTACCATAGCTAGTGAGTTGACACATAAAATTAACCATTGCATGCTGAGGATCCTCAGACCACACTTTGAGTAGCCAGGTTTTGACATAGGAACTCTGTTCTACTTCTTGTCTACTTTACCTCCCCTGTCCTCTGCCAACTTCCTCATGTAGGAAGCTCGTAAGAGAAAATGGAATTTGTGTGTCTCTCTAGTGTCTTCTTCAGACCTATCTCCCTGGAAGTTTCTAGAAGAGATAGATAAATATCTCCAGAATATAGAGATCTTACCATCTCACTAGACCATGTGACTATAATTAAAGAAACATTAAATTAGGCTCTTAACGTCTTAATTGTTACTTCTAGAAAAGTGTGCTCCATGCTCAAGGTCTGAGGAGAAATGTGAGATATCAACTTCTTACCTTGTTTTGGTACAGATTTCACAATATTTGGCTAGTATGTTTCACAATTTATGGTTTGAGGTTATAGCTGTTTTAGTGTTTCAGTGAAAATAAAATTTGTTTAAAGAAAAATTAGCCATCACAGATGGCAATCAGGCTGGGTATCTGAGTGGGTTGAGTGCAACAGACAGAGAATTCTCAAGGTCGTCTATCTCTATGGATTGGCATTTTCTTCCCCAAGACTGATCATAGTGTGGGACCCGTAAAAGGTCTCTGTTGATCTTAAATTGTGCTCTTTGCTCAATTTCACACATCCATTATTCATTTGATAAACATCATTGTGCATCTTCTGTACACCAAGAACTGTTTTAGGTGCTGGGGATACAGTGGTGAAAAAGGCTGATGAGGTGCTGTCCTCAGGGAGCCATATGTGAGAACTTTGTGAGACCAATCCTTCAGAAGTCTTCACTGAGGCCTGACTGAGGAACCTCATGGGGAAACTCAAGATTAAGGAAGAGAGAGTCAGGGATACAGAGCATGACTCAAACCCAAGGTCTAGTCACCAGAAGGGAAGGGGAAATTCCAAGTAGAGCTTAGTGTTGATCCTATTTACCTCTTGGGTCAGCCTCCTGTGGAGAGGAATATCTGCCTTAATCAAATGCTAAAGAACTGGTTCCAGATACTCGGTATTATGTTAGGATATGATCAGCATTACTTTGAGGCCCGCTCATCAAAGCATAAGGATACAGAGGGAGGAGGGAGGCATGCTCTCCTCACATTCTTAAGAACCCTTCTTGACTTGTGTGCATCGAGAGCATGCAGCCATTTTGAGACCTTAGCTCTACAGTGTCTCATCAGCGGCAGGAGTGGTGATGGGTAGGAAATGCAGGTATCCATATAAATGGCTGAAACGCCCAGTAGAATGCCTGGCAGTAGGCAGTGGTATCTGATGGAAGCTGTCTTAATTCAGCCAGCACTAGCTGTTGTAACTGATAAACCATCAAATCTTGGCGATTTAAAAGAATAGGAGTTCATCTCTCACTTAAGGGGGTGGGAATTCCTGAGTTGAAGGAGGCCTTCGACGTTGGCCAAATGTTGAGATCCAGGCTTCCTCCATCTTGCGTCTTACAGTCATCAGCATTCAGCCAGTGGAAGAGGAGAGCTCTCGGAGGATCATGCGTGAGATGTGGCCAGGACTGAAAGAGGCTCACATCACCTGTGCTCACATTCTATTGTCTATACCTCAATCACATGGCCACACTCGACTGCAAGGTAGGCTGGGGGGTATAGTCTAGTTCTTTGCCTAGAAAGAAGAAGAAACAAATTAAGTGATCAGTTGGCAATTTCTGCCACAGGAGAAAATGTTGCCATAAATAGGAAACTTAACTTCAGGCAAAGGCAACAACAATAGACAGAGCAGGAAAGGTCAGAAAGAGCTGAAGCCCTGCTATGGGCATGGGGAATTCCCAGGAAACACCACTTGCTGACTCTCAGAAGTAGTTGTGAGAGGATTTGTAAGAAATTAGCCGTCCATCATACCAGGGCAGGAGCCATAACAGTAAGGTACCCTTATCCTTCCCTATATGTCACAAATTAGGATCTCCAGCAGCAAATGGTGAGACAGTTTGGTGTGTAGGATATGGACAAGGAATCAACATCCGTAGAAGGGAAGGGAAGGAAGTGGAGTTGGGCAAAGGAAAGTTTGAACTGGGATGCATCCACAGAGCCTTGGCCAGCTCCATGGGTACTTTTGAAGCATATATAACCCATTGGAGTTGTCCCATGGTGGGCTGAAATTACACCTCCCGCAATCATTCACCGGCTGGGGACCGCCCAGGAAGAGTGCCCTTGTTGGAGGCAGCTTTCTGCAGCTGAGACAAACACCAAGTTGACAATCTGCCGACTACACTCCCAGTGTTTGGGGCCTCCAGTCCTTCCTTGCGGGGGGATCTGGGGAGCTCATTTTCCCGTCCCCTTACTATAATTTTACTCCACTGATCAACTGGCTAGAGTAACACAAAATATATCCCCTCCAAGTTCCCGAGAACCAACCCTTAGGTACTGACAAATCACCACCTCACCCACTCCATTTCATTCATAACCACTCCTGGGTCCATTTGCACACATTTATTTTAGTTTGAACATGTGCAGATACCTCACGTGTTCCTCAGTGAAAGGCTTTCTGGCTCCCTCACGTGTTGTTAGTTCACTGTCTTTATATGGGCCTTTGATGTCGAGGGTTTGGACAGGTCCAACTGGGCACCTGGTCAGATCCCCTCCCTCGAGGCCCAATGACAATGCCCCTTTGATGGGACTAAGGCGGCATGAAGCTCTTTGCCTTTTAAATTAGGCTGACGCAGAGCTCAGTAAGTATGAGTTCCCATTCTCCTGCCTCTATTTATCATTAGTGTGTTGAACTTCTCAGCTGGCAAAGGATAAAATAGTTGATAGCAAATGAATTAGATATCAATTAATTTCTAAAGCAAACCTAATGGGCATTTAAGAAGAGAATTTAATGTCTCATTTACTCTCTATAGCTATCTTGTTAAATGCCAATTAAGTATCTAAATATTTCCTACAAGCTTAATGAATTATAATAAGTAATAAGTGATCACCACTTTTCCCTAAGATCTTGGCTCTCTCGACTTCTAGTGCAATGATATTAGGTTTTTTTCTTGTCCTATTTATGATACAATTAAGATAGATTCAAACCTTTTTAATGAGCATTGGTTACCTTATTTAGCAATGAAGAATGACATTTATAGTCAATTCTGAAAATAAAAAAAATAATATTGAAATGCATACAGCTAGAGAACACGTGAGTAATAAGGATTTTTACTTGAAAATTAAGCAAGCGCTACAAAATGTTATCTATAGTAAATGCCTAATATCTTATCTTCCCAGTACCTTACTGCGTCCCATCTCCCTCTCTGCAAACCGTTTTTAGGCAGAATGTTTATAACAGACTCAAAAAGATGTGCTGATGGGGGATGTGGCTGCAATTAGTGTGACACACAAAAACCTACAGCCAGGTTGGGCAGGATCTTGGACCCCAACACACAATTGGGGAAAGTGGAAGAGGCCTGGCCTGGGGTGTAGCCCTATAGGATTTTCTCTGTCACTCTGGGGGAACAGGGCACACCCCAGGTTTCTCAGTCAGGCTCTGCTATCTGACAGCACCATGTGGCGCTGGGGCGGTCTAGCAGCAGATCTCCAGGCGGCAGGGTTGATGGACTGCCATTCCACAAGAGGGGCTCTAGCTCGAGTCCTCACTGTGTGATGCAGAGAGCAAAGATGAAGCCCCTGGAAACGGAGGGTTAGAGGGGATGGTGGAAAGAGGTGGGGAGCCCTGATCTGAGCAGCAGTGAGTCCTGAGCAGTCACCTTTCACACATGATACATTACATACGCATGCCGTTCAAATCAGGCCCTGATGCAAGTGGCACTAGACCCAAGGTCAAGGGTATGGAATTTAGGATCAAATAGACCTGAGCTTGAGGCCCAACTTGCCACATACTTGTCATGTCAGGCAAGTGACAATCTCTGAATCTCAGTTTCCTTGTTTGTAAAGTAGGGATGGTACCTCCCTCCTGCATTTCGTATGAAGATTAAAAAGATAATTTGTTTATAGCATGCAAAGCAATGCTTGCCAAATGGCATGCATTCAGTAAATACCCTTATTATTAGAGTAAATAATAATAATAATAAAAATATGAATATTGATGAGTTTGCCTCCTCTCTGTTTCTGAGAATGTGTCTGATTTGGGGACTAACGGAAGTTAGTTCAGTCATAATTGTCCTGAAGCTTATACAAGTCCCATGCAAAAGGCTGTGTGCCTTTTCTGATGACATGGATGACGTGGACAACATTCACATTGTGACCCTAAGAGAGAAAAACTCCATTTTGTTCTTCCAGAAAATGTAGGGAAGGAATAGTAATTGCTACGTAGCCATCATTACTTCTCTAACGCGCTGTTCAGGAACGGCTGTGCTTCAAATGCACCCCGCGAGGCCGGGGAGGACTTCTCAACTGGGCACAGGGATGTAACCGCCACCCTGATTGCCAAGGACAGCTCGCTCCTCAGCGAGGCTATTCCTCCCGGCCCTACGCAATTACTGTCGTTTACACAAACAGTTATGAGGCATTCGGATGACAAATGTTAGGCGGCCGTTCAAGTCATATTTTGAAAAATATTTCTATTACAGGAAAATGCTCATAATGTAGCATTTAAAAAAGAAAAAAATACAGGAAGCGAATCAAAAGCAGTAGAGACAATAACTAGTGATGATCGCTGAGTTAAACCAGGCCCCCTTTCTCTCACCTCTAGGCTCCCTCAGCAAATATCACAGAGAAGGGCAAAAAGAGACAAAGATCCAGCTAACTCCAAATGCACTGACAGGCAAGGTGGGCCTTTATGATAGTTTCTCCAGGAGAGAGTTCCATTGCTCATCAAATGGGAACAATTCCAGAAAGCCCCCCTTCTAGTAACTTTCTCCCAAAGTCTGATAGTCTCCAGTAGCAGGTTAAATTATTCCTCCCTCTTGGCTCTCTCTTTTTGCCTCTGAAATATTCCAAGTCATATCAGTTTCCCTGCCCATGCCACCATTTTCCCTCTGGCTAACCTCCTCCATCCTTCCTCACCTCCATCTTTTTTCTTCTTTCCGTTATCTCCATGTCTTGCTGTGATGGTTAATTTAGTGTCAACTTGATTGGGCCAAAAGGTGCCCAGATTAAATATTATTTCTGGATGTGTCTGGGATGGTGTTTCCGGATGAGATTAGCATTTGAATCAGTACATTCAGTACAAAACAGATGTGGTGGGCGTCATCCAATCCTTTGAGGACCCTGAAGAGAACACAAAGGCCGAGAAAGAAGGAATCTGTCTCTTTTTGCTTCCTGCTTGCCTGCTTGAGTTGGGACATTTCACTTCATCTTCTCTGACTCTCAGACTGGGGCTTAAACCGTTGGCTCCCCTCATTCTCAGGCCTTTGGACTTGGACTGAATTACACCACCTGCTTTCCTGGGCCTCCAGCTTGTGGAAGGAAAATCAAGGACTTCTCACCCTCCATAACTGTGTGAGCCAATTCCTGATAAATCTTTTCTTAAAAAATATCCTATTGGTTCTATTTCTCTGCAGAGCCCTGACTAGCCCAGTGCATAAAAAAGTGAACACGTGAGCTCCAGAGCCTGGGTGTGAATCTTGCCTCTGAGATTGCATAGCTGTCTAATCTTGGGTGAATTTCTTAATCTCTCTGTGATTCAGTTCCACACCTCGACAATGAGAACAATAACAGTAAACACACAGCCTCATGAAGTTTGTCTTAGTCTATTTGGGCTGCTATAACAAAATATCGTATACTGGGTGGCTTACAAACAATAGAAATTTCTTTCTCAGAGTTCTGGAGGCTGGGAAGTCCAAGATCAAGATGCCAGCAGATTCGGTGTGTGGTGAGGACCCACTTCCTTGTTCACAGATGCACCTTCTTTCTGTGTCGTCAGGTGGTGGAGCGGTTAGAGAGTTTGTGGGGTCTCTTTTACCAGAGCACTAACTCCTTTCAGGAGAGCTCCTCTCTCGAGAGCTAAGCACCTCCCTAAGGCCCTACTTCCTAATACCATCAATTTAGGGGTTAGGATTTCAGCATGTGGATTTGGGGAGGACATAAACATTCATACCATAGCAGGATTATTTTAAGAATTAAATGAGTGAGTATGTATGAATTACATGGAACATTGGTTTGAGAATTGAATAAATGTTAATCGTTATTATTATTATTGCTATTATTATTGTTAGGGGTTATTATCATGGGGATTAATTGACCTTCTCTCAGCTTCTTCAAGCTTCCCCCCAGCCATCAAAATGGCTTTTCTCCTTACAAGGAAGGGGAGAGAAGATTCGCAAATTGTTCTGATTTAACATCTGTTTAAATACTGTCATATTAGATAGAAAAAAAATGCCTGGAAGACAATTCATGTGTGATAGGCAGAATAATGGCTCCCAAAGATGTCTGCATCCTAGTTCCTGAAACCTGTGGATGTATTACCTTACTTGGCAAAAGAGACTTTGCAGATGTGATTGAGTTGAGGATGTCGAAACGGGGAGATTATCCTGGATTATCTGGGTGGGTCCAATGTAGTCAAAGGATCCTTTTAAGGGAAAGAAAAAAGTAGGATATTGGAATCAGAGAAGGAGATATGACAGAGAGGAGAGTGGAGATGGGAGTGATGCCATTGCCAGAAGGAGGCCCTGAGCTAAGGAATGTGAGTAGCCTCTTGGAGCTGAAAAAGGCACCTTCGCCCCTGGAGCCTCCAGAAGGAACCCACCTCTGCCAACGTCTCGATTTTAGCCCCCTAAGACCCATTTTAAGATTTCTGATCTCCAGACTGTAAGATAATAAATTATTGTGTGGTTATTTGTTACAAAAGCCATAGGAAATTAATATTGCATCAAAGCTATAGCTAAAAAAGATTATGTCTGTATCATGGATTCATGAGAAATTTCAATTTTCTTCTTTAAACTGTATCTGTTTTCCAAAATAAGAAGAAAAATGTGTGTTTACAAAATAAATGGCCAAATACAGATGCCTACCACATGCCAGTTCTGTTCTTATGCTGCTGTGGAAAGCACCCGACCATGTGGCACGGAGTCACCACTAATGTGTGGCCTTTGCCCCTCACCGAGCAGACCACGGTTCCTGACTCTCATGTCACCTCCACCAACCCTTATGCTGAGCCTTCTCTGTCTGCTCAAGGGCTCTGCATCAATGTTTCTCCAACTTTACTGGGTCTATAAAGCACAGGGGGATCTCGTCAAAGTGCAGATTCTCTCAGCATCATTAGTCATCAGGAAAATGCAGCCTAAAACCCCAAAGAGGTATCAGCACACTAGAATAACTGAAATTAAAGAGGCCAATGATAGCAAGTGTTGCTGAGCATGTGGTTTAACCCGAACTCACGTCCACTACTGGTGGGAACGTGGAATGGTAAAACCACTTTGGAAAACTGGCATTTTCTTAAAAAGGTAAACACACACATAGCATATGATGCAGCCATTCCACTCAGGTATTTACCCCAGAGACATTAAAGCCTATGTCCTCAGAAAGACTTAAATATGAATGTTCATAGCATCTGTATTCACAATAATCAAAATCTGGAAACAACCTAAACAGTCATCAACTGGTGAATGGAGAAACAAAACATAGTGCATGCACACTGTGGAATAGTACTCAGCCACAAAAAAGAATGAATTACTGATATACTCCACAACATGCGGGAATCTCAAAAGCATTGCTCCGTGCGAAAGAAGCCAGACCCAAAGGAGAGCATGTTATATGATTCCATTCATATAAAATGTAAACTAATCTATAGTGCCAGCAGACCAGTGGTTACCTGGGGGCTGGGCAGAGGCAAGGAAGGACTGTGAACAGGCACAGTCTTTTGGGGTGATCGAACTTTCTGTGTTTTGATTGTCATGGGGGTTTCCTGCGTGTGGATGACTGCCAAAATTCATCAGATGTTACACTTTAAATGATGTGGCTTGTTATATATAAATTATTCCTAAATTAGTTGATAAGGAAATAAAACGCAGATTGTGATTCACAGGTCTGGGCTGGACAGGGAAGCACGCATTTCTAATAGGCTCCCAGTCGCTGCAGGGCTGCTGGTCCCAGGACTGCTTTCTAAGGAGGAGAGCTCTAAAACATCCTCTCTTCACCTCCTCCACTTGCAGCAAACCAACCTGTTCTCTTTTTTGCTAAGAAAATAAAGATCTTCAGTAAAAAATTCCCTCAAAAGTCTGACTCCTACCACCCATATACTATTAACCACGTGAATATGTGCAACACCTTGGATATATGGAGGGTAAAACACTCCAAAAGACATTTCTGCTGTTTTTGTAGCAGTCTTAGCAGCCCCAGCCACTCACCTTTTTGTTCTGACACTGGTCTGAGCTTTAAATGAAAGCACACGTGATTGGCAACAAAAATTGCATTGGGATTATTGTCCTCTAACTTTAAATCTTTGAACAGGTTTCTAAACTTCCCTTAAAACATACATTTTTCTTTTTTTTTGAGGAAGATTCACCCTGAGCTAACTACTGCCAGTCCTCCCCTTTCTGCTGAGGAAGCCTGGCCCTGAGCTAACATCCATGCCCATCTTCCTCTCTTTTATATGTGGGACGCCTACCACAGCATGGCTTGCCAAGTGGGTGCCATGTCCGTACCCGGGATCTGAACTGGCGAATCCCGGGCCGCCGAGAAGCAGAACGTGTGAACTTAACCGCTGTGCCACTGGGCCGGCCTCAAAACATCCATTTTAAGCCATGATGAGAATACAACAAAAAATGTGAGGTGGAGAGCACTGAAACAATATATAATATCTTTTGACCTACAGGGGATTGGAAATAATTCAAGACCAAAGCAGAAAGGCTATCGCCATCTTGGGCTCTTGCTTAGTGATGTTCATCTGGGCACAGGTCAGTTTTGGGTTTCTGTATAGGATGCAAAGGATCCATCATCCCTTGACATTGACACAGAACCTTCAGAATTCTCCAGATACTTAAATAACACTCTGAAGACTAAAGCTTCATTGAGAAGCCGTTTCTGGGTAGTCATTAAGACTCTCTCTTGAGCAACAGAAATTTCTCTCATTCCAGTCGTACCTCATGTGCAATCCAAATACATATCTTGACAAAGTGACAAATTGAAAATAGTTCAGGGACCTTAGAATAATGGTAAGTAGTTGAAATTTTGGATGCAGGACTGATAAATTCCAAATTCCGTGGGTACGGGCCCAAACAAAAGAAACGAACATTAGAAAAAGTATTGGGTATAGCCATAATATTTTGTAGATTTTGTGAACTTCTATCCCTTTATACCAATATCTCTTTGAGATACCAGTAAAGGGTTGAGAAGGGAGCTATAAGTTCTGTCTTTCTATCTGCATTTACGCAAAACTTATACCATAAAAAAATGTTCTGCCTCAAGTATCCAGATTGCATCAATTGTGTATCTATGTGTTGCTCTACTTGTTTATTCTCCTGTGGTGCCATTTCATAAATTCATGGAAACACGGAGTATTTAGGAATTAGGCCCTTCTCCAGCACCACCAGGTTTTATGTATTACTCAGTGTTTAGCCCATAGTCGTTATTTGATAAATGTTTGATTTATTATAAAATAATAGTTTGGCTTTCAAAGGTTTTACAAACAGTCTTTTTAATCTGGAAGCAGGTTGAACAGGAAGATTGCTAAGGCTTGGTTAGTTCAGAAGCAGAATGACTCAAACAACCTCCCTACGTATGTCAGACACAATTTTGTCTTCCTGTCTGAACAAAAAGTAAAACCAGAGTCACCTGGCTAAACGATTTCCTAAGTGGCCCCCTCCTCAGATCCTCATGACTTTATGAAACAACCAACAACAAAACTCCTCTAAAGCTAAACTAATGTGAAATAACCCAAGGCTTGAACTTGTCGCATGACGTTCCTTTAAATTTTAATGCGAACTCGGGAATAGATTTGTGAACAGCAAGGTAAAGCAAAGGCCATGAAATATTGATTCTGTACATTTTCTTATGCATTTTTATTCTCCAATTTAGTAAATTTTTCATCTTGCCTGCACTTAGAGGTTGCCTATGAAGTCGTTACTACCAATTGTATTAGCTGTTGTAAATAAATAATCGTCGCTCGAGCTGTTTGCATGACGGGAGGTGGACAGGACCCCACTTCTTCTGAGCACAACTTCCCAGAGCCCAGCCTGAGGAGGATGGAAAGGCATGATCACAATTTTCCACACAGCACAGTAGCAGACACTTTCTAAAAGAAGGAGGGTTTTAAATAAAGCAACAATGAGGAATTCTAACGTTTCAGCAGAAATCATACCATCACTCTGACAATTGCTCATTTTCGTCTGGGAGAAGGTGGAATTGATTTTTGTTTATTTGTTTGTTTTTAAAATCAGAACATCAAGATAGAATGTCACAATGAGCATGCTTCTGGAATATACCCTAAGATAATCAAGTGAGAAACACTTCATAGCCTTACTTTACAGAACATAAAAGTACAAGATTTTCATCGCTATCCCTAATCCTTACATAGGCAGAAAAGCCCTATTTTATCCATCACGTGAAAAGAGAACTCCATTAGCTATTTCTCACTGTCTTCACTCTGTAATGTACGTATCTTTTCTAGAATATACACCTACGTCTCTATATTCAGTATCTTACGGGAGACGAGAACCAAAAGAAAGACGGAAAGCAGTTTTGACAGCAAATAGCATGTCCCTTGGGAAGTAACAACGTGGGAAGGTCCAGCCTGGTTCTGCCACTTGTGAAAATCACTACGGTTCTTTGTACAGTTTTACACGTTATTTCATTACTTCTCTATCATTAGGTCACAATGGCCGTTTATCCAGATTCCTGGTCACATTGACCAAGGATTCATAATGGGCTATTTCACTGGGTCCCAAATTTCTTCTTGTGTATTGCCAGTACACAACAGGAAAGGAGGTGGAATAAAATCAGGCTGAATATTTAGCCTTGAAATATGTGAACATGTGTCTCCTCTTTATTTGATCAGCAATATGGTCCTCCTGTTAGGTGAGCAATGGTGTCCCTCTTTCTCATTTTTTTCTCCTTGTTTTATATTTATTAAAGTTATATATGCTTCCTTGCTGTAGAAAAAACTTAAACCCAAAAAACAATGCAGATTAGTTTAATTGTCTGTTTCTGACATCTCCACCCGCCAAAAAGTGACAACTCAGGAGGAGAATAAAGATCTCCAATAATGTGTTACCCTAGTTTTCACTTTGGCATACATTTTAATAGTCTTTAAACCTTTTAAAGCCATCATTAGTTTCTCTGTTTACTTTAAAATCCTTAAGTACTTGATTCATATGCTATCTAATCTTAGCATGAAAAGAAAAAGAAGGAAATTTAATTGCCTAAATAGGGTCCAAGTCAGATTTTTTTCTAATTTTGGTAACTTTTGTATTCACTCAATAAATCTGCACATTGGGCAGCAATGTTATAGATGATCATCTGAACACACTGGACATTGTTGACTTAGGCCATCCACCTTGCACAGATGCTCACCTGTAAATACTCTTAGCTTAAGACAGATAAGTGCAAGCACGGTACAGCAAGATGTATCGAGTAAACCCAAGTCCCAGATGTTTGGATTAGATGTCACAGACGTCTATCTCCTCTTAAACTCTTTAAATTCTCTACTACACCCCTAGCCAAATGGCCATTGGAGAAATAACAAGAGGAAAGCGTGGACAGGGGAAACTGAAAACGAGGGAATGATCTAATGAAACTATGGGAGACTGAGAAAGTTTGGGTAGACATAGTGCAGAAGGCTTCAAACTGAGGACCAGACCGATGGTTCAACTTACCACTCTTTCCTAGGAAAGAGCGCTATCATCAGGAGTAAAAGACAGGTGCTCCAGTGGAATCTTATGAACTTTTCTGGAGGAGCAAGACTTGGGTGTAAGGAAAGGCCATGTGGTAGGTGGTGACCTAACAATTTGGGCTTCACTTGAACTTTAAGGATCAGCATCCTTTGTGACAACGGCAATCTGAGAGTCCAAGATTGGTGTGGTGGCCACATGAAGAAGAAAGGGGTCAAAATGGTGAGGACTTGTGCATTACGGAAAGAATTTGGAGGACACCCTAAGGGCAATCATTGTTTCGTAATTAAGTGTAGGATGTGTGGAAGGTGAGGGAAGCGCCCCTTGCTGGAGCCTGGGCTCTGTGACTTACCCTGACAAAGATCAGAAGCTTCTGAAACCAGGGGCACTGAGAAGACCTAAGACTCAAGTATCTGCCACATCAAAGACAACCCTCTCAGGGTTATAAAGGCATTTCCTCTCAGTGTCAAGCAGGAGCCCCAGGAAGGAGCCTGGGCATCGCTGAAGTTTATACTGGAGGAGAGGCTGTGCCAAATTAAAAGCGAATACAAAACATCGAGCCGAGAACAACAGCAGCTTCACCATGCATGGAAAGAATTGCTGCCGAGATAAATATTCCTGTGAACACCACTCACAGCTCAGGCTTCCTCTCAACCCCCCTCCGGCGGCCCGCTAACAATGAAAGTGTTATAAATTCACACTGAAGAAGCCCTCTGGTTGGAGAGCTAAGAAGCCAAGAACAACCAAATGGACCCAGAAGGGGAAGCAAAGACAATTTACTCAAAATGTTTGTGGAAAAACACCAGCCCCGCCTACACCCCCCATCACTTAACTAAAGCGGCAGAAACAGCAGCTCGATGAAAAATTCCAAATTACAAAAGATTGAAAAAATGCACGTGAGATGCAAAGGACGCAATAAACAAAGACAGCGTCAAGAATGTCTTCTTGGGTCTTCAATACTATGCGAGGAGTGAGGTGGGGTGTGAAACCCAAGAAAAGTGGAATAATAAGGTTTAAGTGAAAAGCGAGATGGGCAGAAAGTAGTCAGTTTAAAAGAGAAGACTAAATGACAGAAGGGAGAAGGATGTGAGGACAGAGTTCAGCTCTGTTTTAGAATCTCTAAAATGAAGAGGCGACAGTGCCGGTGTCAAATGAGTGACGTGGTATAGAAATCAGTCAGAAGTGCCTGGAATAGAGAGGAAGGGTCAGTGCCATCATGGTGGTGGGAAAGAAGAGGCTAGGAGTCAGGGACAAAGACGGAAATAGAACAGATCTAATTTGTTTCTGAAAAAGATCCCAGAAGAAAAAGAAGGAAGTGGAAATCAGAGATACTATAGAAGAGCCAAATTTCTACAATTTTCTGGAGCCAAAAAATTGTTTGATTTCTTGGAAAAGCCACAGCGTGTTATAGAGCATTCATGAAATACTTAGGTGTATCTTGGTAATTTTGTTTTAAGGAAAAAGAAAGAAAGAAAGAATGTGGCAAACATGCAAAGGGGAGGGAGTTGCTAACTAGAAAGAATGGGGAATTCATCTGGTTCAGACTTCCTGTCTATCACCAAAAATGTTAAGGAAAAACATGGAGCAATGTCTATAGAACTTTGGCAGTAAAAAAGCTGTGATGTAAGAATTCTGAACTCAGCCCAGATTCTGTTTGTATATAAAAACAAGAAGAGAACAAAAGAGAAGAGAGAGAGTTCTAATCAATATTCTGATACCATTTCTGTTTACCTTCAATCCATTCTTTTCAAAGTAGCCAGATTGATTTTAAAATGTATGTCAGATCATGTAACTTCTCCATGCCCATCAATGCTAAAAAACAAAAACAAGCAAACAAAAAGCATCAAAATGCCTGTAAAGGTCTGCCACTGACTGCTTGATCAGTTTCACTTCACCTTGATCATTTTCTTCCGCTTTCCAGCCACGCTGACTTCCTTCTCATTCGCAAATACGCCAAGCTCTTTCTCACCTTATTGCTTTCAGGGATATTATTCACTCTGACCAGAACCTGCTGCCCCTCACCCCCCGCTATTCCCCTTACTAACTTCTACTCATCCTTCACTTTTTATTTTATTTTATTGAGGTCATAACAGTTTGTAACGCTGTGAAATTTCAGTTGTACATTATTGTCCGTCACCATATATATGTGCCCCTTTATCCCTTGTGCCCACCCCCCCCCCCCCAGTCCCCTTCCCCTCTGGTAACCACTAATGTGCTCTCTTTGTCCATGTGTTTGTTTATCTTCCACATATGAATTAAATCATTTGGTGTTTGTCTTTGTCTGGCTTATTTTGCTCCAATAATACCCTCAAGGTCCATCCATGTTCTTGCAAATGGGGCGATCTTGTCTTTTTTATGGCTGTGTTGTATTCCATTGTATATGTACTATGAACATTCATGTCTAAGTATCTGTTTGAGTCTGTTATGGACTGAATGTTTGTGGGTCCCCCTCCCCAACGAATACATATGGTGAAGCCCTAACCCCCAATGTAATGGTATTAGGAGATGGGGGCCTTTGGGAGGTAATAAGGTTTAGATGAGGTCATGAGGGTGGGACTCCCATGAAGAGATCAGTGCCCTTAGAAGAAGAGGAAGAGGCACCAGCGCTTCCTGTCTCTGCGGTGGGAGGACAGAGCGAGAAGGGGGCGCTCTGGAAGCCAGGAGATGAGATCTCACCAGACCTTGACATGCTGGCACCCTGGTATCAGAATTCCAGCTTCCAGAAATGAGAGAAATAAATTTCAGTTGTTTAAACCACCCAGTCTGTGGTGTTTTGTTATGGTAGGCTGAGCTGCTTAAGACAGAGGCTCTGCATTCAGTTCTTTTGGGCACCATGCTGTTTTAATTTGTTGCACACATCCGTATTTCTAGCGCGATACTTGTTTGTATGATTCTTTGTTTTGTGTCTGCTTGTCCACACTATACACTGAACTCCCTGTGCAAGGAACGTTTGTTTCACTCGCTGCGGTAGCACCTGGCATGATGCTGACCCGTACAAGGTACTTGATAAATATCTGTGAATGAATGAGTGAAGGAGAAAGCAAGTTGACAAGAAAGATGACCAAGCTGACAGGACTTGAGAGTACACTTTTGAGGTATCTGGAAAGAGACAAGGCAAGATTTTTTATGTGGCTCAAAAGCAGTGTGTCACTGTTATTAAAAAGCCATCCCATGTCAGTGACAAGGCATCACTTTATCCGGCACATTCAAAACTCTGAAAACCCCAGATGTCACAAATTTAGGGAAAGAAAGTTTTGGTCATACTTTGCCTGTTCCATTAGGGCCTCAATTGGTGCTGTCTGCAGCAAAGACACATTTTCTTGCTACGAATTCTGGCTAGAGGACTCCAGAGGAACCACAGCTGATATGACAGCACATTCTGCGCTTCCAAACTTTTCTTTCTCGATCCTTTCAGAGAGGCAGGATCAGGTCAACATGGATGACATTCAAGGTTGATGAGGCTGGTTTTTAAGATTCTGGTGGCTGAAGTTGAGTTTGGTTTCCATTTGTTCTTTTGATGGCTTTTTCCACTTTCTGTGCGTCAGTACTCTCAATCGGCATGCCCATTGTACTCTGTAGGGCACCAGAGCAAGCAGGCTATGTGGGGTGAGGGATGTAAGAGCTTGAACATTCTCACTCTCCACTCATTGTCTTTGATGCTGTGCCTCTTGGTCCATCTTTGTCTGTCTACAGCTGTCTGTGCATGTGTGTTTGTGTGTGTGTCTCTCTCTGATAGCCTCTTTCTCTCTATTCTGACTTTTCTCTATCTCTGCTTTCTCTCTCTATTTGTCTCTGCTCTATGTCTCTGCTCTTCTTCCTGTTCTTTCTCTCTCTCCTTGCCTCCTGCATCTCTCCTAAGGGAGAGAACCACGTACTCCACAAACCATGTGTATAAATTGCTCTATCTCTTCAGGGCTGCTATTTTTCCTTTCAATAAACTCCTTCCTGTCTCCAAGTGGCTGGTCCTATCTCCTTTACAATCAGGGGAGACCGGAACTGGCTGCAATGAATGTGAGGAAGTCTTTATAATGAACAGGATCTCTCTGCTGTTTACACAAACACTTTCAACTACGCAGGGAGCCAAGCAGACCATTTTGTATGTCTGAGGAGAATGTAATTAAATGCGGGGGAGTGAGTGGAAAAGGGGGGCTGGCTGGGACTAAGTGATAGGGCAGAGTGGCACCAGAAGACACCAGATTAACACGGGGGAAAGTTTTCATTGAACTAGGCTCCGTACTTATGCGCTGACAATTCCTAGGTGCTGGGCTCTGAGCTAGGCTCTGGGGATAGAGAAGCGTTGTGACCCAGCCCTGTGCTGTGCTGAGTGAATATGGTTTAATAACATAGTGCCCGAGTGCAACAGAGATGCAGGGAGTGGTTTGTGGAAGCTGTGAGAAGGAGAGTGGGGAGACGGAGAAGTTTGAAATGAGGTGATGTTTGAGCAGAGCCTTGAAGGAAGAAAATGATTTGGTAAAGAGTAAAGCTGGAGAAGGCAAGACGCACCAGGCCTTAGGAACAGATTGAGCCAAAGCTCAGAATCAGGAAAGTCATAGGTGCTCAAGGGAGCTGAGAGAACATCCTGATTTTAACACATCAGGGCAGGTAGGAGGGGGAGAAACGGGTCGGAGCGGGCTGTGCCATCAGGAGCACTGGGTGTCACATGAGGAATTTGGCTCTTACTCTGCGGGCATCCGGAAGATGTTGAGAGTCTCTGTGGCAGCACTGTCCAATAGAACCTTCACGATGGTAGAAATGTGTCTGAGATGGTAGCCACATGTGCCTATTGAGCAACCGAGCTCTTGATATGTGGCTAACATGAGGGAGGAGCTGAATTTTTATTTTTCTAATTTTAATTAAAAAATAAATTTAAATGATCCTCATAGCTACTCTATTAGCACAGTTCTGAGAAGTCATGGCCAGCATCCCTGGAGAGATACCATGACTGTATTTTGAGAAGACCAGTCTGGCAACAGTGTGACAAGGGGATAGGAGGGCCTGATACTCCAGGAGAATGATTAGAGTATTATTGCAATAGTGGAAGGGGAGCAGGTGAGGACATGGACCAGGATACAGACCAGTGACACTGTAGGATTCAGCACCTCAGCAGGGCAGATGTTACACTGAGTCAGGTCTGGGGCTGGGGTCCTGCATGGTGCAGGTCCATTGCAGCTGGAGTCCAGTGGCAAGTTGCAGCCATGTCCACATGCCAGGGGTGACCACATCAGCCTGGGATCCAGGTCAAGGATATGATGGGAAGACTGAGAATGTCTGTAATGGTAATTTGGGTCGTGAGTCTAGGAATACCTGAATCCTGTCTCTGACAGGCCACTTCTTCCCTTCAGGTCTCAAAGAGTGTATTATCTGCCAAGGAAGCACAGGAAGCTGAAGGAAACTCCTGGCTCCAACATTTTGACTCCTAAAGGTGCCTTAGGGCCTCTCCTGCCTCCTTTTCCTAAAGATGCGTTTTATCCACTGATGAAAAATGGACTCAATATATCCAAAGGAAATAAAAATAGGATATCAAAGGGATACATGCACTCCCGTGTTTATTGCAGCATTATTCACAATATTCAAGATCTGGAAACAACCTAAGTGTTTTCCAACAGATGAATGGACAAAGATGTGGTATATATATGTATATACGTATACGTATGTGTATATGTGCACAATGGAATATTATTCAGCCATGAGAAAGAAGGAAATCCTGCCATTTGTAATACCATGAATGGACCTTGAGGGCATCATGCTAAGTGAGATAAGTCAAACAGAGAAAGACAAATACTGTATAATATCCCTTATATGTGGAATCTTAAAAAAAAAAAAAAAAAAGAGAACTAGAAAAAGCAGAGAATGGAATGGTGGTTACCAAAGATTAGGGGTGGGGAAATGGGAGAGATTTTGTTTAAGGGTACCTACTTGCAACTAGCAGATAAATAAATCCTGGAGATCTAGTCCACAGCACAGGGATTACAGACAACAAAACTGTATTAAACTGGCTAAGAGAGTAGATCTTAATTGTTGCCACCACTAGAAGAAATGATAATTATATGACACAATAGAGGTGTTAGCTGATGCTACGATGGCAATCATATTGCTATATAAATGTATCAAAGCAATATGTTGTACTCCTTAAACATACACAATATTATGTGTCAATTGTATCTCAATAAAAAATGGACTCAATTTAAAGCAAAGCAAATTTAATAAAAATTCAAATGGGTTGTATTTTTTTTTGGTGGAAGTTGACAAAATTAATCCTAAGATACTCATGGAAAAATAAAGCGCCAGCGACAACTAAGATATTTGTGAAGAAGGAAGAGAGGAGTCTCGTTTTTCCAAACAGTAAGATTTACTTTAAAGATATGTTAACTAAAGCAGTGCAAATTCAGTACAAGACATAGACAAGTCAATCAATGGAACAGAATAGACAGTACGGAAAAAGCCCTAAACACACGCAGAAACTCGGTAAAAGAGAGGGGCGGCATAAGAAATGAGTGCTAGGGAGAGGAAATGTTTAATTCACTAAATATTGTGGGGAAAATGACTATAGAAAAGAAAGAATAGCTCCTCCCTACTTTAGACCATATACAAATATCAAATCTCAAAGGAATAAATATCAAAATAATAGAACTTTTAGAAGAAAATTTATGAGTACCTTTGTGATCTTGGGGTAGAGAGGTTGTCGGTTGATTTTTAACAGTAAACAAAAACACAAAACATAAAGGATAAGCTTGATAAATTTGACTAAATGAAATAAAGTCTTTCATATGACAACAGACATTTGTATAAATAACTGACAAAAGGTTACTATCTGGAATATATAAAGCACTCCTATAAATCAATAATACAAAGACAAATAGTCCTCTAGAAAAAATGGACAAAGGATACAAATAGAGGAAGCACAGAATATGAAAATCAAACAGCCAATACTTATACAGGAAAAAAATGCTCAACCCCATTAATAAGTCATAGACATGCAAGTCAAAGTGAGACACCATTTCCCACTCATTATGGGATGCTGATTTTTGCTGAGTACGTGGAGAAAGAGATCCACTCACACATTGTAAGAGTGACTGCAAATTGCTGCAACTCATTTGGAGATCAATTTAGCAATAACGGATAAAATTGAAGATGTGCACAGTTTGCGACCTAGCACTTCAATTGCTAGGCATTTATCCTCAATAATTTTTCACATGTGTGCACAAACATATTCACGAAAGTGCTGCTTGTGAATAAGGGAAATTGGCTACACCAATTGCAACAATGACATGTATCAATGACGTCATATCAGTACATCAATAGGTATCAATACATCCATGACAACCAGTGGGGGTTGGATAAATAAATTGTAACTGGGCAAAAGAAGTTACCCATCAAGGTATAGGTCACTGTATGAGCAACATCTGCTAGGAGAGGGGGTCACTGCCTAATAAAGGCACACGCGTGCCTCTGTGGTTCTTCCTTTTCTTGCTTCCGCACAGCCACATTGGTAAGCTCATTCACCTGCCTCGTCTGTGAAACACTGCCAGGCATTATCTAGCAGCAAATGAAGACTTGAAAAGGGACATTTCCCCCCATAGAGTCTGTTCGCAAATGGGCCATAAATTCTACTTAGAGCTCCAAAATAGGAGTCCAAAAATAGTGGGAACATTGGCAGCCTCACTGAGGAGCACGGCTTCCTGCAGGGGCTGCTTCTGAGAAGACAACTTCATTTGGACAGATTTGCGCTGGTGCGTCTATTAACAACACAGGTTCCTCGGTTTACAGACTTCCCGAGGATTTCCCAGGGCTTGGAGAGATGTTTGCACAAACTGGCTTCCCGAGATAAACCCCAAGTCACATACCAGGGTCTGGCATCAAACTGAAGACAGTACAAAGGAGGCTAATTAAAACCCTGCCGATGGGATCCACCAGAACCAGCCATTTCAAGTGGAATCAATATAATATAAGCTCCACAAGGACCAGGGACTTTTTGCCTGTTTTGTTCGCTGCTGAATCCCCAAACCTAATTTCTGGCATGTAGGAAGTGATTAGCAAATATTTGTGGCACGGATAGACTGAATTCAGTTCCTCCAGCACTCGTTGAACTGCTGCTTTGTGCTGAGTTGGGAGCTGGATTTGTGAAGTTACTCTCAGCCGGGTGGAGGAAAGAAATTAAAAAAAAAAAAAAAAACAGATAACCATAATGGACTATGTTAGATGCTATCATTGAAATGTGTGAACTTACTGGGGGGAAATTGACCAGGGCATAACTAATTGTGTTGGTAGAGGAAGGAGCGGCTGTGGAAAGGTGGTAACCTTCCAGGGCTTTGAAGGGTTAGCAGGAGTGGTGCAGACAGAAGAAGAAAGGGTGGGAGGGCAGGCCAGGTGGAAAGGGGAAAGGAGATCACAGGTAAAGACATGGAGGTGTGAAAATGAGAAGTGTATTGAGGGACCACCTAGTGGGGTTAAGGAAGCAGCTACCAAAGGCAGGGGCCAAGGAGGCATTCTCCCAACAACATGCAGAGCGACTGATAAAAAAAAAAACAAATAGCATCTACTAAGTTCTAGGTACCATGGTTAGTGCTAGAGATACAAAAGAAATTATATAGATGTGCCCTTGGCTGCTAGAATAATCTGCTGTCTTATTAATCCTTGTATTTCCAAGGCCTACAATGCACTTGACACAAACAAATGCTCAGGAAATGATGGAAGAACAATTCAGAGGAGTTTGCTAAGTCAGGATGATAAATAAAAATAAAGGAGAGGCTCAGGCTATACTTCTATGCAAAGCAAGAAGCAGCGAAAGAGGTAGAAATAGTGTGGGCTTTGATGTTAACTGACCCAGGTTCAAATTCTGGTCCCACCAAGTGCAGATGACTTATGATGAGATGCTTGAAATCTAACAGCCTGAGTTTCCTTATCTCTAATACCCAGATCATCAGGGCCAGCACAGCTGTTTATATAGGCAAAGGCATATCTACTCAGTTTTTAGGGCCACACTCTGCAGGGTGGTTTTAGTGCTCCGAGGCAGCGCATTGTTTAAGAGCATCTTTGGAGGAAGATAGACGCAGTTTGAAACCAAGCTCCACTGCTGTCAAGCTGGGAAGTACTGGAAAAGCTAGTTAACATCTTTGTAGCTCAGGCTCCTCATCTGTGAAATGGGGATAATAACAGTATCCACCTCACAGGGTTTGGGGAGGATTAGAAAACGTAAAATCAGTGCCTAGCACCTATTAGCCTCTCTTAAGAAATAGAGTTTAAGTTATAGTTGGTGCTACGTGGGCCTGATTGATATTTGATGTCTCAGCTACTAACTTGTAATACTCCTGCAACAAGCATCGTGTGGGTTGTGTATTGCTATGTGTCAAATTACTGCAAGTTAGTGGCTTAGAACAATACACATTTGTTATCTTACAGTTTCTGTGGGTCCAGAGTCTAGGCAGAACTTAGCTGGGGCCTTTATTAGGCTGCAATCAAGGTGTCAGTCAGGGCCGGGGTCTCACCTGAGGCTCTCCTGGGGACGGTTCTGCTTATGTAGTTGTTGGCAGAATTCAGTTTGTTGCTGGCTGTTGGCCAGAGGCTGCCTTTCATTTTTTGTCATGTAGCTGGTGCTCACAAGCTTTACCGAGTTCAATTATAACTTTCCTTCCTTGGGGTATAACCAGGAGCTAATGCTGCCCTATAACTCATCATCTGAACATTTTCCTGATATATGAGGCAAATACTTTCATTAATAAAATAAAACAAACCATAATAACAAAAATAAAGTATATAAATAAAAAGAAAAGAAAAGGAAAATGTATCATAAAAATAAACGTCATCTGAGTAGGGTTTCCAGACCCTCAAAGGAAACCTTTGCTGCAAAGGAAAGACTCAACCCCCATGGCTGGTCCTGGGCGGGTGGGAGAGAGGACAGAGCTCTGAGTCAGAGTCCCTTGGGTTTGGCTGTGGGATCCTGCTCTGAACAGGACTTACTTGTATTTGAGGACAGGGCAGGTTGTCATCTGAACTTATCAGAGATGTTTAAGGACAGGGAGCGTCTAAGATCTTGGGAAAATCAGCCTTGTCCTGAAATTGACACGTGTCTGAAGGTTGCAGGGGCTCTGTCTTCCCTCCCAGTGGCTGGACTTGAGGGGAGCATGGCTTTGCTGGTGAAGAGATTTAGAAGGCAGCCAGACCCACAGAGCCCCAAAGAGGAGCAGACCCTATTTTCCACTCTGAATGCTCTCAAAGTCTAAGCAGTAGCAGTCAGGGCCGACTAGCTTCTTACACCACTGGTGTTCCAAAGGACCTTGTGCGCAGGTTTTCATGGGAGGCAGCAACGTCAATGCTTGGATGGACGAAGCCAATCAAAATCAATGAGAATTGATTTAGAGTGCAGGGTCCACTGTGTTAAAATCTCCTACCTCTTGATAGAGCTTCATGAATATTAACAAGGTTAAGATCAATAACGAGCTGATTTTCAGATGCAAACCTGACTTCTTCACATGTAGATTAAAGGAACAGAATGATGACATTTCTCTCTGCATGGCACCCACCCAGTGCTGAGCGGACCCCAAATCCAAAAACCCAAATGAAACCTGCAAGGTGCAGGCCTCATCGCACATTTTCTCATACAAGTTTATTGGACGTCTTTTCTCCCTGTGCTTTCATCTGAGGCTGTTCTGTATTCAAGGCGTGTATGCAAAAGTGTGTGTGTGTGTGTTTATGTGCATTTATTCATTCATTGATCCATAGATCTTGTTTCAATCAGTCTCCCCATCACTACTCTTGATCTTCTTCACGTCTCCTCTCGACTTTGCCGTGGTCTCAAAAGTGGTCTCCTTGCTTTGGTCTTGTCCCTTTACAATTCATCCTACACAACAACACACAAATGATTTATGTAAAGCTCTGATTCGAACAAATGTCTCCTCTGCTCGAACACCTGTCAAATCTTCCCCCATTGCCTTCAGGATGATGTCCCAACTCCTTGGTACTATATTCAAGACATGCCATGGTTTAGCTCCAGACTGCATTTATACCCCCACAAATGTCACACATCTCAGCTGGGACCTGAAAGCTGGGCATGAGCTATTCCCAAGAAAACATGGAGGAAGAAGGTTTTAGCCAGGCACTATAGCATATTTAAAGGCTCTGAGGTATAAAGGATCATGGTGTGTTCAAAACAGAAAGAAAGCCATTGGGGGTGGGGGTGGGTGGGTAATGATCCACCAGTTAGCGATCACCTTTTTGTGTTTGAGTCCGACCTGAATATTCACCCAGGATATGTTAGGAAGGAAGATTCTAGGCATTTGGGGAGGTGTATTAATCAGTGTAGTAATTGTGATGCATGTCACACACTAGGACCACATATTTTTTATAGCACAGCTATGTTCCCCAGTATTGAAGGCACTTGGGCAGAAGCCAGTACCCCACCTCAGCTCACTGGGAGTAGAAGCAAGAATTCTGGGAGTTACTTCCTCCCTAGTGCAGACTCTCAGACTTCTTCTCAAACCTGCTGTAGGACTTGGATGAGGGTCCATTGACTTTTGCTGGCCAATGTGGGAGCTTAGGACTGGTGCCCCTCCCCGCTATTTCCGGGGAGTCACCTTCTCTGGTGCCTTTGAGTGAGGTCAAATACTTCTCGGAACACCACTTGCCGGGAATTTCTCCTGCCCTGAGCATAGACTGGGTCTCGTTCACTTAGCTGCCTTCCATTATCGACTGACCCTTTATCTTCCACTGAGATTTATTACGGCTTTAGAGACACGAGCAGGGGCCTGGGCCCTAATTTTTAAGACACATCCAGTACATTTATGTCACTCCAAGTTCTCTCCCCTCTGTTGTCTCTTTCGGTTCTCTCCCAGCCCAAGAATGCCACAGGATATGTGCTATAATCCCCCTTTTGCAGATGTTAAAACTGAGGCCTAGATGCACTAAACGATGCTCCCAGTCTCTCTGTGCTTGGGAGATAGAGCTCTTAGGCTGGATTCCGCTGCCTAATTCACCCACCCATCTCCTTTCCTCATGTCCATTCCAGGGTCTCAAAATTGGAGAAGGTTACGTAACAAGGAAAATTAGTCTCAAGATAAATTTATATCCCCTAACTCAGACTGGACCTTAACACTCCCCTGCAATCATACAATGACTCAGCCCACACTACCACTCTCCAAGGACTGTTTCAAGCCTTTTCCACTTTCCCCAAATCTTGCATCACTGCTCCTCACCCCTTTCTGTCAGCTGATGACCTCAGCTCCTGATTTGCAAGTGCGATGGGCAGCATTAGATAAGCACCATCCAATTAAGAACCACCAACCGGCCCACAGATGGTCCCCCCCTCCCCCCACCCCCCCCCCCCCCCCGCCTCCCACAGCAGAGCAACACAGTGCCCACTGTACTCACCTTCTAAGGCAAGTCCTGATCTGCTGCTGCTCCCTTCCCTCCTCTTTTCTGCTCCCTTGGCAGGCAGATGCACGAAGGGGCACCTGACCTTGCTTTTGCCTTCATTTCTACCTGAGTTGCTTCTGTTTCTCACATGTAGGCTCCTCTTCTCCTCCATTCTCCTATCTTCTACCTCAACTAGACACCAGCCTCACCTGGACAAGCCTGCACATCACCCCTGGGCTCCCATCCTTCTCTTTCTCTCTCTTCCTCTCTTCGCTCCTCAAAATTATGTATCTATGTATATATCTATCTTTTATCTATGGATGTATCTACCCATCCAAGTTCAAGCCAGTCTCAGGCCAATTTATCAAAATCTCACCTCCCTTTTCTAGGACATGGTATATATAATTGTCATTATTCTTTTAAATTTAGTTTAGTCATACAATTAATATATTTTTTCAGCTTAAAAGTGTTCTAATGATACAAAGCAGAGGTAGCTACTTATCTTCTCCACGAGCAGGCTCGCCTCCCTCACAGAGGTGACCCATTTATCAATTCTTATGTATATGGATACCTATCGGTGTGTGGTTTAGTTATACAGTATATTGTACATATTGCTCTGCTCCTTTCTTTATTCGCTTGAGAGTATATTGACAGTGGGATGCTGGAGCTAACCAGCACCAGCTCAAGAGAGCCAAGTGTGTGCATCTCTTACCAACTCCACATTCAGCAGCATCACATCAGTAGCTTGAAATTGGGAGCATTTACACCATAGGGAGAAGCAAATGTTGCAAACCAGGGTTGTTTTTTGTTTTTGTTTTTCCTGGAGAGCCAGTTGTTAAACTGCTGGTCATAGACACCTTTTCATGTCTATCTGTATATATTTATTTGCCTTAATTATTGCAAAATTTTAACATCATCGATAAGTACAGCTTATTTAGCCATTTAGCCATGAAAGGTGTTCACATTATAGCCATGTTTTCACTGGCACACACCGTGCTTCACTGAACCTCATGGGGTATTTTCATTTTAGGACACACCTGTGAATATTTTTCTCGGAAAGTTACTTAGCAGTAGTACTCTTGGGCTGAAGCAAACATGGGTTTTATATTATAATGGACAAGGCTAAATTGTCCTTCAAAATAGTTTCCACCCTTATCAAGAGTACGTCAGTACATTGTGATGCCTTGTGATCCTATCAGGCTTTTCAATAATTGTACAAGGCTGATCTTCAAACTGGTCACTTCCCCAGGCAGATAAAAGGAAAACTGCTATTGAGCTCAAGTATTATTGCTAGTAAAAATATAATGATAAAGGTAATGACAAAGATGATAATGATAAAAGTAGTCACGGAAGATCCTGCTTCCATATACGGCTGCCAGTTGTCAAAAAAATAATAATATTCTAAGTTCACATCTTCTTTTTGCAGGGGTTATAGTTCCTAAAAGTCATTGAAAGAATTAATTGGGGGTTTGGGCTTGTCTGGGTACTCTGACTGATTAAAACTATTCTCTTACAGATTCTAATTTTTGGACCAAAAAAATGTTAACTATAACTTTTTGTGCTGGACATTTAATTTAATCATGGGGACCTAAAATCATCATCTTTCTGTGTAATGGTTTTAAAGTACCATTTCCAGCCACTCAAGATGAAGTGCTCAGGAATAATTCAGGTGCCTCATCTAATGCCCTCACTTACAGACCTCCGGCAGAAAATGGGGATTCGGCAGTTTGTTTTTACTGGCTGTATTGATCTGATCTGCAGAATTTCTTTCCTCCACAGCTAAATCAGTAAATTCCACACTTAGCTGGCATTTTGCTCCAAGACTTTTAAGAAGAGTTGAATTTGGAGTCATGAAACGATATATTGTCACTGTTACTGATCCTGGCACATCGCTATTAAGGGGAGTCTATAAAATTCTTGCCTGTGTGTGGAAAATCACTATTGCCACACATCAGGGATGAGATAACCCTTTTGAAAATAAGATGTGCCTCCTCTATTCTACTGTACATGGCTTTAGTAGCCTTTGGTGTGAGTTGTGTTATCAAAGGGTTTGGATTTTTCCAATTATAAGGAGCACAGAATCCTTCTTCAGAATCAGGACTTACTAACGTGACATTCACTTCATATAACAAGAGATAAACTTTACTGAGGGGCTGGTCCTGTGGCCAAGTGGTTAAGTTTGTGTGCTCTGCTTTGGCGGCCTGGGGTTTGCCAGTTCGGATCCTGGGCACGGACATGGCACCGCTCATCAGGCCATGCTGTGGCAGCGCCCCACATGGAAGAACTAGAAGGACCCACAACTAGGATATACAACAATGTACTGGGGTTTGGGGAGAGAAGGAAAAAAAAGGAGGAAGATTGGCAATAGATGCTAGCTCAGGGCCAATCTTCTTTACCAAAAATAAGCATACCTTAAAAAAAACCCAACTTTACTGAGCTATTACTGTGTTCCCTGGTGTGTGAAAGGTGCTTTCTAGTTATTATCTAATTTAATCGTCATCACTAACTTGGGCAGTAAATACTATTATTACTCCCATTTTGCAGATGATGAAACCAGAGCTTAGCAGACTAATAAAGTCATGTAACCATGGGCCCTCTAGGACCAGTTCAACTGACCCCATCTTATCAACAAAATAATTAAGAGTGGTTTTTCAGGAACCGAGAAATGACTCCTTGCCCAGTTCAGGCTAATTGAGACCACCCACCCATCAACTGGGCCCGTGCAAATACCTGATAAGCGACCTTTTTGATGTCAAGGGGCTGAAAACTCCACCCTCAGATCCTGCTAATGCCACCATTTTGTGAACACGCAGCCTACGAAGAGCCATGAAGCTTGACTGCACTTGTGCAGATCGTCAATTACCTCCCTTCTCCTTGCCTCCAACCATCTATCTCCACACCTCAGACTACCCTGCCCTTCATCCCTTAAATTTTGCCCCAAGACCTGGATCAGGGAGACAGATTTGAGAGTGTTGCCTTCTGTCTCCTTGCAGGTCAATCTCACAATAAAGCTTCTATATTTCCTCAAAAGCTAATGCTGCAAAAATTCACTCTTTCTGTGCATTAGGCAAGGGAACCCCAATTTTATGCAGTAACAGTCATACAGCTAGTAAATGAGAGAGCCCAGAGTCGAACCCATGGCATTCCACTTAGAAGCCCAGCCCGCTCCTAAGGCCAGCCCCTGACTGACCCACAGATGCTTTGAAGTGCAGCTGACAAGTGTCCAAGAGTGAGAGCCAGAGGTGAGAGCCTGGAGGAGCAGGAAGACCTCAAACCCGGGGATGAGTGTCTTCTTTGGTATTTTAGGTAAGAGGCTCTGCAAGGCTGCCTTACTTCTCACCCCTTCTGAGACTCCAGCAATAACTCGCTCACTGATCCTTTCTGCTTTTCCACCTTAGGTAGGCAAAAAAAGAAATTTTAAAAAAGAAAAAATGAAAGAGAAAAAAACACACACATCCCTCATACGCATTAAAAAAAATAGTATTTCAGGGAACAAAGAAAATGCTTGATTCCACAGGCATTCCTGCTTAAAAGAGGTCTTGTTAAGTTAGAGCTTGTGAAAAACAAAAGGCTGCAGCTTTCCTGGATTTGATGTTTATCTGCGGCGGAGCAATACCATTCAAACTCATCAAAGTTTACTGGGTTCAGAAATGCCAAACCAGCACATTTCGTATTCCTTTTCCCCAAAAAACACTGTCTGTAAGTGAAAAACATCTGCATCTAAAACAAGACAATTAACAAGAAGACAGGCGCAATGCTAATGCTGTGGGTCTATTTTTGGTCACCAGCTAACTGAGGAGCAGAAGCAGAGGAGAGCGTGCCTTTCTCTCGCTCTCTTTTTCATTTATTTATATATTTTTAAGTGATAGTAAAATATATATAACGTAAAATTTACCATTTACCCAGTTTTTAAGTGTGCAGTTCACTGTTGTTAAGTACATTCATACGGTTGTGTGATGATCACCATCATCCATCTACAGAAATTTTTCATCTTCTCAAACTAAAACTCTGCATGCCTGGCTCTCTGCAGCCCCTGGCAACCACCATTCTACTTTCTGTCTCTAAGAATTTGACTACTTTACGTACCTCATGTCAGTGGAATCATATAATATTTGTCCTTTTGTGTGTTTATTTTACTCGGTGTAATGTCTTTAAGATTCATGCTGTAGTGTGTGTCAGAATTTCCTTCCTTTTTAAGGCTGAATAATATTCCGTTGTATGTACAGACCACATTCTGTTTATCCATTCATCTGTCAAAGGACACTTGGATGGCTTCCACCTTGTGGCTATTGGGAATAATGTTGTTGTGACCATGAGAGTACCAATATCCATTCATGTCCCTGCTTTCAGTTCTCTTGTGTATGTACACAGAAGTGGAATTTCTGGATCACATGGTCATTCTATTTTTAATTTTTCAAAAAACAGCCCTGCCAGAGTGTGCCTTTCTTAACCTTTCTTGAGCCTCTCCTCTGATGAACTCAGATCCCTGGGGCAATCCTGAGGCACTCCTCAGAGGGCATTGCCAGGGGAATGCCACTCTGAGAGGCCTTCTGGGGGAAGGTGCTCAGTGAAAGTCTGTCGTCATCCATCTTGTGGAGACGATCCCGCAAAGGAAAGAACAGGGCTGCCTCGTGGGGTCAGGGATTGAATAGCAATTGAATTCATAGGATGGGGGCATTTCTGGAAGTCTGATAAATGCTCGTGTCGAAGATGTTAAACAGGTAGAAAAAAACGGTGTATAAGACAAAAGTGATTGCGTTTGACTCAGGGAGAGAGACTGCTTTTCTTTTAGGAAACTCAAGGATGATGCTTTGGTGAGAGGTGCATGTTTATTTCACTTAGGTTTCCTGGGCATAGCCTGGATGAGTGGGGAAAACTTTTTATATTTCACAGGCCACCTGGGAGAAAGGTGAGAAGGGGAGATGAGGAAGATTGAGAAAGAGAAGACAGCCCATGAAGCGGCCAGTCAGTCAGGATCTCATGAGAGAAAGCAAACCATTGAGAAATTTCCCGTGTCAGGGCAGCCAAAGAATGTTTGGTCAATGACTACTAACATTCAACTTGGTGTTCCATGCTACTGTGTCATCTCCTTGCTGTCACTATAGACCTTTGGTGAATGTCTGCTACCCTGAAGAATGTCATTTTAGTAACACTATTGGAATATGAAGGAAGAAAGGGGTCAGGTAGGCTTCGGTTGGGTTCTCCCAGAAGGAGATGCTGAGACAAGCCTTTGAGTTGGGCAGTTTATCTGGGAGTTGGGAGCAAGTAAGGGAGGGGAGACGTGAGACAAGAAAGGGCAGGAGCTGACGCAGGATGAATTGAGGGCCAGGTCAGCTCTGCACCCCACTGGGGCTGAACCCCACCGGAGCCCTCGGGGAGGCCGTAGAACAAGGCCCAGAATTGTCCCTGGGGCAAGGGACTGAGGGCAAGATTCGTTCTACGCTTGGTTCTCTTTGCTTTTCAGAATGAGCGCCATTACTGATGCTCTGATGGGTAAGTGGGAGCGACTTTGTGAACAAATTTAGAAAGGATAGATGTTGCTAGAACCTAAAGGTGAGCTGAGTCAGTGGAGTAGTTTTCTTGCAGACCCACCTGGCAGATGTCATGGGGCTGAGCTCTCCTACTTGGCTACCTGAGCCAGCAACTGCCTCTGATCCCCCGACCAGCAGTGAGAATAACAGCAACAGAACAGAGAGGAACATGGAACTAAGAATTTGATCCAACTCTTCTCTCTAAGAAATGTTTTCGGCCAGATAGGATATGTGCTATTGACATTTTTTAGGCTTCTCTTGATCAGATTAATATGTGATTCATTATGCATTGCACCTTTCTGTCTGCTCTGGAAACGAAGTCATAATAATTATTTTAAACACTTCAAAAAAATCACAGATAACCCCTCTTCTCTCTCCATCCCAAACAACCATTTAGTTTTTGTGTATTCCTTCCAGCCCTACCCCTGTGGATAAATTTCACATGATAGTGATTATGGCCTGCGTGGAGTTTTGTATTGTGCTTTCTTCAGTGACACTGTATCATTTACATTTCATTTTAATTTTCTTCACAGTCACCATAAATAACATTTTTAAGAGTGACAAAGTATTCCATCCAAGGGCTGGATAATAATACATTTAACTAGTCCCCTGTTTCTGGACATGGAGGATTGTCCCAGGTTGGGTTCCATGGAAGGTGGGCTCTGGGAGGGAGCTGAGCAAGCAGAAGGTTGATTATACCGTGCTCTTGGGGAGCTATGCCTGTGGAAGGCAGGGGCAGACAGCAGGACTGGCAGAGGGAGACGTTGGGATGTCATACCTTTGCTAGGAAGGCTTCAGCCAAGCCAAGGAAGAGCTTTGAGGCTGAGATGGTCTTGCCAGGTTGCTCAAGTTGGGGGCGAACATAGGGTGTTTATACCACCATATTGATTAGTCACTGACATGGGGTGGGACCTCAGGCAAGGCAGTGTTTTTCAGGCAAAGAAACTCCCAAAGAGGACAGATAGTCAAGGACTTCTTACAGGTTCCTGCAGAGCCGTCAGGGCAGGGCATCACAGTGTCTGGCTCAAGGATGTTTTCCAGTTTTTCTAATTTGGATATCACAGCAATGAGCATATTTGGCCCTAGTGTATTTTCACTCCCCTTTCTGGAGAATCTGAGACATAATCAAAAGTTGGAGCTTATGAGTTTCCAGCCCTGGAATGACAGAGAATTTTGCCTCTAAAGCATTTTCTTGTGCTAACCAAGTTGCTCAGCCCTTCTTTATTTATTTAATTTCTAAAATGGTGACACCAACTCTAGCTAGTCAGAAACGTAGTGGGAAGAACAGTTATGTCAAATGCATGAAGCATTTGGAATATTACAACATTTTTTCCCCCAAACTTACATTGGGTAATGGTGACAAAATATAGATTTTCAGGTTTATTCCTTAGGTAATCAGTTGAGCAAGTCTGAGGTGGGACCCAGAAACCTGTATTATGAATCAGTATACCATGTACTTCTTTATTCCTAGGAAAATTTGAGAAAAACTGCTTCAGAACATAAAACTTCTTAACGAATCCAGAATTCTTTGTTATTATGTTGCTACACTCTTAGGAGGAAGACACTTTGCATCATGTCTCCTTTGCTTTTTTACAAAATTTCCACCCTTCATCAAGGACTACCCTAGTTTCAGCACACTCTTTTGTCATCTTGTCACTTAAAACTCTTCT
The DNA here is from genome assembly GCF_037783145.1 of Equus przewalskii. Taxonomy (NCBI): domain Eukaryota; kingdom Metazoa; phylum Chordata; class Mammalia; order Perissodactyla; family Equidae; genus Equus; species Equus przewalskii. The sequence goes on from NC_091851.1 coordinate 29,537,626, forward strand.
ACAATAATTATGATCGGAATTAAAAACATATTTTTATATGTGCTTCCACATTTCTGGGACATCCTGCCAGACACTGAGATCTCAAAATATGGGGGTCACTATTGGACATTTTCTATATACTGTGTCATTTAATTCTCAAAGCAACCCCCTAGGTTGGTTTTATCATTCCCATTTTTCCCATAGCAAGAAATAGAATGTCCCAGAGGTTGGATAAAGTACCCAAAGGCTTGATCCGCTATTAACCACTCCAAAGTGTTAGGTTTGGCAGTGGCTCTCAAAAGTTGTATCCAAAGCGAAACTCTCAGGCAATACTCTTAAGCTCATAGATATCTGTCGCTGAAGGCTTTTCCAATTGTAAGTCACAGAAAACCCAATCCAAACTGGCTTAAGCAAAAGGGGAATTCATTGGCTCATAGAACTGAAAACTCCATGAGTAATCAGCCTTCAGATGTGGCTCGATCCAGGGGGTCAAATGATGTCATGAAGATTGGGGTTTTTTTTTTAACCTCTCAACTTGAGTAAATGTGTTTTCTGTTTTGTTTCCCTTCCCAGGTAGACTTTTCTCCTCTTCTAAAGCGGCTACTGGCAGCTCCTTCCAGCTTTACCTCCAGCGGAAAAGAGTCCTAGGTGGTCACAGCCATATAGTCTGGAGAATTTTCCTGACCAGATAGACATAGGACATGTGCCTCCCAAACCCTGAAGACAGAGGATGGTGAAGGGGCAGGTCCCTAAACTAAAATTAGAACTGTTACCCAAATAGCAGAGACTGAATGCTAAGGAACCAATAAGTAAATTTCTATTGCTACATTCAATTTCTTCTTAATTTCCTGTAGTATTGAATCTTGTTAAATATCCTCCCCCAGCCTGCCTAGAGAATTCAGGAACTGTTCCAAAAACTTTGTACATTAATACAGTTAATCTTCTCAATGACCCCAGGAGGCAGGTACTACTATTACTATCTCCAATTTACAGATGAGGAAGCTGAGTGATAGGAAGGTTACGTGAGGAAGGTTAAGGGACCTGTTAGAGCCTGTGTTAAAGGTGGGATTGGAACCCAGGTGGACTGGATCCTGAATCCATTCTCTTTCTCAACATACTCTGGCCTTTGGAAGTTGTACGTCTTCATAGCACAACGTCAGTACAATGTCACGGCTTCCCATGATATCTTTCTGAACTAATACTAGATTATATCCAGCCCAGATCTCTTCCCCTATGGTCTATCTAGCCCACACATCTTCCCAATATTCTGCATGTTCTCTCATGAACACAGCATTTGTAGACACCAGCCACATGCCTGGCTCTGTTCTAGACACTTGGGGGTGGGGTTGGGGGCTACAGTGGTCAAAAAGCTAGACCTGATTCCTGCCCACACAAGGAACATCTATATGATTAAATAAGTGGTTTTGAAAAGAATTCAGATGTCGTCACATTCACCTGGGGAGAAAGGCATCAAATGAATAAACATGCATAGTTTGTGAACTTGGAGTGTCCTTCCCTCAGTGTCATTCACACATCTTATGATGGGCTGGCTGAGGGAGTCAGAGGCAGTTTTTATTCCTGACAGTTTATATATCCTGGATCTCAGCCTCAAAGTTCTGGCTTGGACTTGATTGTGAGTTCTTGGACTGTATGAAATTTAAAGCAAGATGATCTTTCCTAGTGGTCCTCCAGACATACTAGGACCTCTCAAAAGTACACAGCTTGGGTCTTCACCTAGGGATTCACACTCAAGTAATGAGAATGAGAAGATGTGCATAAGAATCATGAGTCATAAGTATCAGGTGTTAGCCTGCAGTAACGGCACTGCTCTGTGGCGCTGGTCCTGGAAGTAGAGCAGTAACGAACATCACACTGGCTCCTTGGTGCTCAGTCTCTGCTATTTGGGTAACAGTTCTAATTTTAGTTTAGAGACCTGCCCTTTCACCACCCTCAGTCTTCAGGGCTTGGGAGGCACATGTCCTATGTCTATCTGATCAATGGACTAGAGTCAGGACAGCAGCATTTCAGATCTCCTCTTACCGTATCTCTGGGTGGTCTTTTGAAAATCTCTTGCCCTTTCTACATCCCAGACTTCTCCTTTGCAGAGTGAAGGGATTGGAATAGAGAAACGTGAAGGGATATTACCCACTGAGACAAGACTGAACAAAAAGCCACTGGAGTGTATTTTTGAGGTTTTTAAAGAAGTCAAGTTATGATCAGGTCATGTAACATTATTAGGAAATGTTGTTGGGCACAGGCACAGAAAGACATCAGGGCAGGAGCCAACTTTTGGAGCCAGGAGTTCAATATGGACTCAAGAGGCCAAGTCTCAGGACTGATGAGGGAAGAGAGAGTGTTGTTGAGACCAATCACAGCATCGAAGTGTGGCCAGGAGCCACATGCATCTTCATGAGGCTGCGTCTCAAGGTTAATTCCTCTGCGTCCTGCCCATAGTCTGCTTCCTTCATGAGGCGGAGACTCTGTCTGCTTCACAGCTTTGCCACAGGCAGTTGATCTAATTGCACGGTTGGGAAATTATTGTCCACTTTAGAAAGACAGAGAACTTCTCTCAGATGTGGCAAACATTAAACACACTTGTTGTTCTCACTCTTACTCCCTGTGTCTGTGGAAAACATCACTAATCAATTACTGCCTCCTTCCCACTGGACTTGGACATAGCTTCAGAGTCGCCAACACAGTCTTCCAAGCAGCCAATACCAATCCATTAAAGATGGCACTTAAGACGAAACTGATTTCCCAACCTAGCTGCTGGCTTGTCTCATCCGTAGTCCTTTCTAGAATGTAACCTTTGCATCCTGCTATGGTAGACAACAAAGTGATTTGAGGCTTGATTCTCAGACCAACTGTGAAATAATCTGAGCCGTAAAGACAGATAAGGCAGACATGAAAGTTTTAGGCATGTGCCTACCGAAGAGTTTGGTAATAGCATCTGTTTAAGGGTGTGGTTTTGGTCAGACTGAGCACAGGGAGCCCACCAGACGTGGCCAGGGAGTCCCTACTCTGATCTGTCTGGGATTAGTATAAATGGACTCCTGCGTGTCTCCTAGGGCGTCTGATGTATCATTGTAGTTTTTTGGCTTCTGTTCAGATTGGATTTTAGTGTAGACAAGAGCTTGTCTACTCATCCCTTTTCATCATCCAAGTATCATTATAATAAGCCAGTTTATTAAGAATTAATAGATAATAGGTTGGCCCCATTTCTAGCCCTCTTTAGCCACATTTTAGTAATGGGGATTTCCAGAGAAAGGATCACAAGTGAATGAGCACCCCTCATCCACATCCACATGTAATCAGATGCTAAGAGGTCCTTGGGCAGGATCTCAGACTTGCCAGGAAAAATCTACAAAAAACCATGGGGTCTTGACTCTTACAGGGACTGTCTCAGTGTTGGAAATACAATGATAACAGTAAGTGCAAGAAAAGACGATAGAGCAAACCAGACAGGTGCCTGATATTTTAGCAGAGATCTTGCCTAAGGTGAAAGCAGCAGAGACTGCAAACTCCAGTGTGAGGTTTAATCCTTTACTTCACATACCTTTGAAGTCACATGGAAAATGTGAGCCTCAACACAGAAGCCTGGGTTGTCAGTGTGGCTGCACTTTATTAAGAGTAGGCTACTAACTGTCCTCATTAGAGACAGGATGGTGCAGTGGAAAGAGATTGGGAGTCTGACATACTTGGGTTTGAAACTCAGTTCCATCCATAACAATATATATGAACTTGAGGACATTAACTGACCTCCCCTAAGTGTTGTTTTTTTCGTACAGAAACTGGAACAAATTGTTATTGTTTGAACTATTCAAATACCATTTCTCCAACATGATAAAGGAACTATGATAATATCTATGAGCCATAGACCATCTTATTGGAACAGAAATGTAGGAGGTGGTGTGTATTGCTAAAAAGAGCCAAGACAAAGCAATTAAGGCTGATTTTGGAATCAACTGAAGAAATTTGAAACTGGGGAGTAGATTTTGTTAGGGGACTTATAGTTAATCATTTCCATCACAGGACAATTGACTCTTGGTCCTCTAACCAAGGGGAGATTGAGCAGCATAAACACAGTGGTCTTGCTCTTAATGTAACCCAAGAATTTGATCCATACATGCATGTGCTGGCCAACCTACACTGACTCTGTTTTCCAGATAATGGTAATAATTTTGTGTCATTGAATTCAAACCATTCCTAAGAAGGTCAGAACCACTGCTAGATAAGAAACAACTCACTTCATATCCCACATGAACTTATTTTGAAGGGATGTTAAATGAACTAAAGAGGCAGAAGTAGGATTCTACGCCTGGATGTTGCCTGTCCTTGGAACTGGGACCTTACTCAGAGATCTTCACTCACATGGGGCTCTGGGCCAGGAAGCTACTGTCTCCAGATGAATTCATCTTCCTGCCTTTAGTGGGTGTGAGATCCAGGTAGCCCATCCATGTTCCTTTTCTCTCCAGCTTGGCCACTAGAAAGTGTAGCATAAAATTATGTGCCTGGCTCTTTTGCTTTTTTCAGCTTTGCGTTTTTGGAAATAATTTTCCCTTCTTCGTCATTACTTTTTAATCCTAAACTAATGGCTCAGGTTTGTCGGATTGATGACTTGACTTTAAGCTGCCATTCATTCATTCATTCATTCGTAAACAGTAATAGTTAAAGACAAAGACTTTGGAGTCTGACCTAGGTAGATCTGAACACCAGTTTTACCATATTGCAATTGTGTGAGTTGAAAAAAGTTACTCGATCTCTCTGCCTTCATCTATAAATTGGGTCCGTAACAGGAGCTAACTCACAAAGTCATTAGGATTCAGTGAGGTGCCACAATTAGTGCGTAACACAGTGCCTGGCACATGGCAAGCCCTCAAATCATTTCATTGCTTATCCACTTATGTGTCAGGATGTCAGCAAAGGACAAAAGCACAAACAGATATCTACAACATGGGAACAGCAATTGCAACCCTTGCTGGCCTCGCTGGCTGACTTCAGGGCTGAGATTAACTCAAATGTTTCTTTTTTTCCACTTGTGCCACTTGTGCTGCTAGAGCTTGGGTTCTTTATGCCCTATATTCCAAACCCTGAGAAATCTCAGCGTCCATGGAAATCTGTCCATAGGCACTAGGCACTTCTAAGCTTGTCTTTAGCCCTCGTAGAACAGAAAATGCCTGACAGCTTCTCCACTCAGGGGATCTCACTGATTCCTCTTTGTGAGTGGTAATTTTGCTTGCCTCGCCAGTTCAGGCTTTGTCTATTTAGCCAGCATCCCAGTCTCACCAGCCATTCTCATGAGGTCAACAATGAATGCGGCTCAAGTGGAAAATGTTTGTGCATGTGGTGCCTATGAAGATGTTATTAACACAGCTCGAGGAAGACAGCTGCTGCCAACCTGCTGGACAAGCCACGGCCACATACAGAGCCTGATGGGTTAGTTGTCCCACAATCTCAGGGCTGGGAAGCACTTAAGAGTCATCAGCTCCAACCCATAGCTGATGTCTGAGTCCCTCTGCCCCATGACCATCCAACCTAGGCTCCACGGGCTTCAAGGGTAGGAAGTCTGTCGTCAGTCCTAACTTCTGATGTGGCTTTTTCCATCTCTGGGCAAATCTGTTTATGAAAATTTTTTCTTTGTTTCTTAGCATTGATCTCAAACTTGCTTTTTCAGAATATCCTTTCACTGATGCTAATGCAGATCTTTGTAACTATAGGGTACAAATAAATCATAGGATCTCCCTCATGATAGCTTTACAGATTCAGAGGACAGTTGTGGCTCCAGGGAGATTTCTCTACTTGCAGGCTAAGATTCCAATTCCCCCAAGCACTCTTCAGACAACACAACTACTGGCCCCTGGTTCTCTCAGACTCACATCCCACCTCCACTTTGGACTAGCTGTGTGACTTTAAGTAAGCGACCTAACCTCTCCCAAACCTCAGGTTCCTCATGTGTAAAATGAGAAATGCATATTTATCTATCCATTTAAAATAGTGTGTGGCTCAGAGAGATGTTTAAATGAGTTTAAATGAGCTAAATTATAAGATGCTTGACACAGCACCTGGCATACAGCAGGCACTTAAGAAAGATTAGTGATCATCATTGTTGTTGTTTTATCATTCAGCTTTGAGCACAATAGCTTACCTAGGTGTGCTCCGACTCACCCAGAGAAGATCAGAACGTATCAGGGTCAATAAACTATTGAATGATCTAGGCCCTGCCTGCCTTTCTGCTCTCACTTCTCACGGGTTCTTTCTTTTGTTGGCCACCCTGCATCACACTGGCCTTCTTCCATTTCTTGGCATAAGCTGAACTCCTTCCTGCCTGAGGTCTTCACTCATGCTGTCTCTCTCTGGGGCATGTCCCTCTTCTCACATGGAAACACACACTTTTAATCACTGCCTCTTTCTCAACTCCATGTCTCACTTTTCCAAACATCACTTCTCACAAAAGGTTTTCCTTGATCACCCATCTAAACAAGTTCCCCCAACAAATCTCTCACACTGAACCCTATCTTTGTTCCTCATAACAGTCACCAAAATATGCAATTACATATTTACCTATGTGAGGTGCCAGCAACACGAACATAGGGAAAGAGTCTTTCTGTTTATTTTTAAACATTTTTTTCTCAACATGTTATAATGGAAAATTTTAAACATACAGAAAACTTGAAAGAATTGTAGAATGAACCTCCATATACATGTCCCTTAGATCATACAAGTAACGTTCTGCTATCTTATCTTTATCATATATTTATCTATCTATCCATCCCTCTATCCATCCTTCCTTCCCTCCATCCTTCCCTCCCTCCATCCTTTCCTCCATCCATCCATCCATCTTTCCCTCCATCCATCCCTCCATCCTTCCCTCTATCCATCATCCATCCATCCAACCATCATCCCCTCTATCCATCCATCCATTCACCTTATTTCTTGATGCATTTCAAACTGAATTGAATACAGCAGTACACTTGACCCCTAAGCACTTAAACATGCACATCATTATTAACCAGAATTCAATATTCACTTAAGATTCTTTTCTTTTGAGGTAAAATGCACATATAGTGAAATGTACAAGTATTAAGTGTACAATTTGATGAATTTTGAAAATACATATACCTATTGGACCCAAACCCCTATCAACACACAAAACATTAATGCCACCCCAAAAAGTTTCCTTATGTCCCTTCTTATGAACCACGACTCCACTCACCCCTGAAGCAACTACTCTTCTAATGGTTTTCAATGTTGAATTGTTTTTTTTCTTGAATTTCATATAAATGGAATCAGAGCATGGATTCTTTTTTGAAGACTTCTTTCACTCAACATGATGTTTTTGAGATTCTTCCAACTCGTGGCATATATCAATAGTTCATTCTCTTCATTGCTGAGTAGCACTCCATTGCATGGGTGTACCACACAGTTTACTGATCTGTTCTTCTGTGGATGGACATGGGCTATTTTCTATTTTGGGCAATTATGAATAAAGAGATGATGAGCATTTGATTACGTTCATTTATCTTGTTCTTTGGTTGTTATGAATAAAGAGGCCATGAGTATTTTCTTACATTTATTACGTTCATTTATCTTAGGGAAATTACTGGGTCGTAGAGTAAGTATAAGTTTACTTTTATAAAATACTGCTGGACTTTTTCCCAAAGTAGTTGTAGGAAGAGTCTGTTTTGTTCTCTGATACCAACCAGCTAGTAAGTGAGTTTGACACAAAGTAAGTGCCTAATCAATATTTGTTAAATTAACGGAGAAAATGAATGTACATGTAGTGAATGTTCTAATCCTTTCTTACTATTTACTAGTGAAGTGTGACTCTCCATGAATCAGTTAAGTTCTCTGAGCTTTCAATTTCATTCTATATGGGAATAATAAAATGTGCCTTAATTAGTTACTGAAAGGATAAGGATATGGTGGGGATTTTAACAGGTGAGTGGTACCTTTCACTTAAAATGATTGTGACCTTCCTTCTGCCTTCCCCCCACCCCCATTGCAGAAGTATTAGCATGTGGCAGTTGGGGAACATGCCAAGGCGTAGGCATGGGCTGGGCGGGGGAAAGAAAGAGCAAGAAGCACTTGGATCAACCACTCGTCCTTCTCCCAGGCAGATTAACGTTTCTGTCTAAAGTTGGCATTTATAGACTTGACTTCTACATTTTCTCCTCTTCAAATTTAATGTCGAGGTTTGTCTGATTTTTAAACTGGGTTATTTGAATGTCAAACTTTCGATAACACTTTAATAGAGGTGTCCATTAACCCGTGCTAAATTAGAGCCCAGCGTCTCTGGAAATACATGTGACATCCGCATGAATACCAAATGCCTTCATTAGGCGCAGCACTTACACGATGAATACTAAATGCGCAGCCCAATGCTGGGACGCAGGCTGCTCTCCCAGGAGTGCCAACACATCCTTGTGTTTCCTCCGCCGTACCAGTCAGCACTGTTTGCTGTTTATTTCCAGGTGATGAGACGTGGCAATTGTGGCTTTGGCTGAAATAAATAAATGACATCCTAATCACCAAATTCAGAGATGGAGCAGCAAGGAGGCTGGAGCAGATCACCCAGGAGTCGGCAAGAGGACACCCACTTACTATGCAAGACGAATTCCAAACACTTCATAAAAGGCGATAACTTTCTTTGACCAATGAATATATTATTTATAAGTGATTCCAATGTCTTCTTCTCTCCCTCCTTCACCGCCAGTCCCCTGCCCCCCATTTTCACAGTACGTTGTAGCATTGTTCAATGATGAAGCCCCTCATGATAAATAATTTATAAAGCAATTTACAAGTACATTATTTTTAGCAATAAGATAAGACCTGGAAGAAAGTGTTTTACTGATACACACACATGCACACACACACACACACACACACACGTTGCCTTATAAGCGGCAAGATATCAGAACACCAATAGGTGGGGGGATGGGCACAAGGTGAAGGTATTATAAGCCACAGAGTGGGGCCCTTATACACGAACCCTGTGAAGGGTCTGAAGCACATTTGCATAATAAGCAAGGGATTCTAAGTCAAGACATTTTCCACATAATGTCTAACTTCTCTTGAGCATGTTCATTGATCCAGGTCCAATGTTAAGAGTTCTTTGTAAATTATCTCATTTTATCTTCACTGTCTCTATGAGGTAGGTGTTATCGTTATCCCCACTATATGGATGAAGAAACTGAGGATGTCTCCTGCTTTAATATGCCGTCTTTGAACTACCAATCCAATTAAAAGCCACTTTTTCAAGTATTCATTCAATCACTAATATTCGATGGGTATTCAAAAAGCTCCTATTCTGTGTCAGGTTTTGCCCTGGGAGGTGGGAAGTGTAGATGGATGGTGCATCTATAGCAGTGCCGCCTAACCCACAGAGAATGCAAACTATGAAGATAAAGTCAAATTTTCTAATAGCCATGTTATAAAGAAGGTGAAGAAAAAGGTAAAATTAATGACATTTTACTTAACCCAATATATCCTAAATATGCTTATTTCAACATGTACTCAATATAAACATTATTAATGAGATATTCTAAATTCTTTTTTTGTACTGTCTTCTAAATCCAGCGTGTATTCTGTACTTATGACACACCTGAATTCAGACTAGCCACATTCCCAGAGCTCAATATCTGCATGTGGCTTGTGGCCATTGGACTGGATGGCACAGGTCTAGAAAAAAACAGAGGAGGCCAACGCAGGGGGTGAAAATGTCACTACAGTCGGCCCTCCGCATGTGTGGGTTCTGCATCCGCGAAATAAACCGACCACAGACCAAGTAATTTCGATCTGTGATTGGTTGAATCCACAGATGGGGAACCCCCGTATACAGAGGGACGAGGGCCGACTCGAAGCACTTTATCATTGGAGAATTTTGGTGTTTGTGGGGAGTCCTGGAACCAATCCTCCGCAGACACGGAGGGATGACTGTATAGTGGGACATTTGGTCTCAGTGGGCTCAGCATAGGGTGAGTTAAGAGGTGGGGAAGTGGCGAAATCACCGCCCAGAACGGAGGAATTCCACAGACGGGAGTGGAGGAGGCTGGGGGGCAGTCGGGTTGGTAAGGAAGGGGCCGTTTATAACGCTCTCCTAACGTCAGTGATTCTGTTACTCTCCTAAGGATTAATTATCTGATTTCTCTGCTTGGTACTTGTCCTGCTGTTTCTTTACTATGTTCTTTAAATTGATTTGCTTTTTAAAACTTAAACAAGTTCATTTGACTATGGACCTTTTTGATACTACCACTAATGGAAAAGCAGAATTGATTGTTATAAATAAACTGTAAAATAAATACAAAACAAACAAAGTTATTAAATTCTGGCCATACATTCTTGCCTGTGCAAAGCTTTGGGGTCTACTTATTTTTGTTTTTAAAGAGGGTTACGAGGAGAGGGAACTTCTGCTTTGGGCCAAGATGGAGTGTAAGGATCTATATTTATGCTCCCTACTAAAACAATAAAAATACCAACAAAACATAGCAGGGGTGGTTTCCAAGAGCTGAGCAAGAGGCAACCAAGGACCGTGATGCCTGAGAGGTGGTAAAAACTGCCCGGAGATGGCCCCGGCTTCCTGTCTAGGGAATAATCTGCTCTACAGTGGTTCCTGCTCAGCTCCCACCTAACAAATCTTAGAAGTGAGACCCCAAAGGACCAAACTGTTTCCGAGTAATTTAACTTCCTTCTAGAACAAAGCTAAAGAACACTTAAAGGAAGGCAGAAATCACCAGGCTGCAGTGCAGAAGGAGACGCCCAGGTGGAGCCTGACAGCTGAGGACACACAGCTGAGAGGGGCGGAGATGCAGGCAGCTGGAGTTCACAGGACAGGGTACTGAGAGGGACAGCCACTAGAGAGGGAACCCCAGATATCCGCAGGGCTCCCCTCAAGCACCCAGCTGAGCAGCGATCAGTACATTCATGTGAAGAAGGGATTAGAGTTAAGAGTGCTCTGTGCTCCCCCAGGGCTGGAATTGTGCCTGCTCCCTCCAGCTGAACTGGAAAACCTCCAGATTCACAGAGCAGCCGGTAAAGGACACACAAGCATCCTGCATCAGTGGTGGGACATAATTAGGCCTACCTAAAAGTGAGGACGTCTCCGATCCCACCTCGCCCATCTTAGAAGCAAGATCCCAGAGAATTAAACTGTTTTTGAATAACTTAACTGCACCCAGCAAGAAAGCTGAGAGAGATTTTTAGGAAGATAACAATCTCCAGGACCCAACAAGGTAGAATGGACAATGTCTCGTGATCCAATCAGAGATCACCAGGCACGCAAAGAAGTGACACATGAGGATCCATGATGAGGAGAAAAATAAACTGACCCCAAATGGGAGGAACTGATACAGAGGTTAAAATGAGCAAGAACATGACAAAAGTTATGATAATTGTATGCCAATTATACCTCAATAAAGCATTTTTGTTAAAAGAGGAGCTCAGCAAGCGTTCAAAAATGCTTGTCTGCCACTGAACCGTCTTCTCAATATACCCAGAAGTAGAGAAAAAGACTTGAAAAGAGAATGACTTTCTCTCTATGTGAGTCAGTGTTGCTCAAAGATGTGTCCACGTGTCACATAAATTCATCGCCCAGAACCAGCTGTGGAGAGCATCCTACACTTGGGGGAACTCTTGGCCACACTGTGCACAGGACTGGGGACAAGAGATGCTGGGACTCCAGAAACTGCACGGAAGTCATTTGGCTGGAACGTACAGTGTAAGAGAAGGCCGGGGACAGGGGACTCTCACAGTAATTGGGGGCTAAGCTGAGACTTGGAACTATTTTGGTGTAAGGTTAACGTCTTGGCTCATGTTCAGGTCCCTGCTCTTGTCCTGTAGGAGACAAGCTAAATAACCTCTCTGAACATCCTTTCCTGCGTGGGTAACATGAGAATATTAGCAACTGCCTAACGTGATGATTCGAGAAGATTAAGTTTTATAACAAGCCACTCATTTCTCTTTCTTCATTTTCCTCATGGCATTTTACACAATCTGAAAGGATTTTATTTTAGTTTTAGCTTGATATTACTGATATTCCCCACACCTTACCCTCCCATCACCCAAAGTCGGGGTCTTCTCTCTTCAAGGTTGTATCTCTAGTACTTGGTACAGACAGCCCTGGACAAGTAGTATGTTCTCAGTAAATGTTTGTTTGTTGATTGATGGAGTGAACTGAGGGAGTGTAACACGACACCTAGAACACTGTAGATGATCAGCATTTTAAATATTGTTTATTTAGGTTCTTAGAACAAAGCCATCAGGTCAAAGGTATGAATTTATTCCACCAAGATCTTGTCAACTTGTCACATGATCAGTGAAGCCATTGTGGCCAGTAGTCTAACTCTGAGTTCTCCCAAAGTTCTTTATCTCAGTCAAGACCAAGCAAACTTTTTCTGCCTTGGGCCAGGGTTAGTCATGCTAGATTGAAGGAAAGAAGCAAGTAAATAGAATGTTCTGTCTGATCTGCCTGGATGAACCACGGTCCTGGCCCCAGGAGCCAGCCCTCTGGAAGGGTCCAATAGACCATGGCATGGAAGAGGTAGTTAATAATAAATTACAAACATGGCACAGCAACCATAGGAGACCCTGTCTCCCCTCCCCCAGCCCACGGTGCACTCACTGGCCTGCTCTACCCCATGGGCTTAATCAACATCAAAGCGAAACAAATCCAATGAAGCAGTTCCCTGAGCCAGGAGGCAGTTCAAGGATTCACTCCCATTCATTCTCTCTCTCTCTCTTCTTGCTGCCAAACTGCTGATGGTAGCTGATGCAAGAACAAAGGAACAGGGTTTCAGGGAAGTCATCACCCTCTTCTCTCTCCCTGGTCCTTTGTGCTCTCGCAAGAATCAAGACCTGCCCCAAAGCTTACAGAGACTTCGTGATAAATGCCATTTGGCTAACGGTGTCATTGATATCCTCTCAGTAGTAGGATACTAACGTGGCACCTGTTGCTACCTTTTTGTTGCCCCATGGTGGCCTTGAAAATGCTGTGCTCAGATCCCCTGCTGCAGGGGACATCACTGACTGATGACTCCCAGTTGCTGCCCTGCTGGATCCACCCAAAGGTGGCACCCAGGCCATGCTTCTCTTGAGATGCCAAAGACTCGGTACAGGATGGGGTACTAATGCAGGTCCATTCCTGCAAGTTTCAGGACTCATTTAATAAGTGACTATCTTTTCAGCTATATTGAAGTATAATTGACAAATAAAGTTGTGATATATTTAAAGTGTACAATGTGACATCTTGTTATACACATACATTGTGAAAGGATTCCCACCATCCAGTTGAAATCTATCCATCACCTCACATAAGTTCTACTCTCTTAGCAAATTTCAATTATACAGTACAGCATTACCGACTGTGGTCATCAAGTTATATGTTAACTACTGAGACTTTATTCATCTGACAAGTGGAAGCCTGTACCCTTTTGTAACAGGTGACTTTGATTTGAGGAGTTGCCATTGGCCTGGCCGAGACGTTCCCTGAACTGCACTGCGGTCTGAACCTCTTCTATCCCATCCTCCTCCTCCCCTTTCCTTCATAGGCATCAGGCCCGGGGGCTCTCCTGCCTTCTCCAGCATCCTCTTCCTATTCTTTGCAGGCATTCCCTGCACTAAGTTTCATACACGTCTAATTCTGCCTTTTCAGAGAAACTGAATGAACACCAGTGGTGCAGGCAATAAGATGGGGTTGGGGACTGTCTCACTCACCATTCAGCCTGCAAACAGGCTCTCCTCCTGGGTGCTGTGTGGGGCAGAGATAGTCTCTGGCACAAGTTGACAACCCAGTTGCTAAAGGTCTCACCAGTGGTGATCTGGGAAATTGTCTCAGTGGAGGGCAAACGCTTGCAGTGCAATGACTCAGACAATTGAAAGCTATCAGGGGAACGATGCCTACAAAGACAGTGGAGAGAGAAATATCTTCCCAGTGGGTGGAGCTGGAAGTAGCCTGTATGAATCGGCCAGGGCTGCCAGTACAAAATGTCACAGACTGGGAGGCTTAAACAACAGAAACTTAGTTTCTCACAGTTCTGGAGACCAGAAGTCCAAGATCAGGGTGTCGGCAAGTTTGGTTTCCTCTGAGGCCTCTCTGCTTGGCTTGTGGATGGCTGCCTTCTTGCTATGTCCTCACACGGTCCTTCCTCTGTGTGCACACACCCCTGGTGTCTCTTCTTATAAGGACACCAGTCAGATTGAATTAGGGCCTACCCTAAAAAGAAAAAGCCCATTTTAACTTAATTACCACCTTAAAGACCTTATCTCCAAGTATGGTTACATTATGAGATACTGGGGGTTAAGACTTCAACATATGGATTTGGGCGCAACGCAATTCAGCCGATAGCACAGTCATCTACTTTGCGTGGAAAGAGAAGTAGCCCAAGGTGAGAATCTATCTAGATTCTGAGGCAGAATGGCCTGGCCATCTGGTCAGGGGCCTGGAAGGAAAAGGCCTGGAAAATCTAACACAGGGAAGTCTAGGGCAGAGGCATGTGGATGGACATGGAGTGGGCAGAAAGCCTAAAGATTTTTGTATCACACTTCAGTCCCACTGGGGAGCAGTAACTGTGGAAGAGGCACCAGACAATCAAAGGGACAAAGTGACTCAGCCAGTTGACATGAGCCAGCCTTCTCTACAGGCACCCCAGCAGGATACGATGAGCACATGAGCAGAGTGGTCATGGTGATAGAGATGGAGGCTACTGTGGGCCCAAGAGCATGGACTTCCGCTTACCCAGGCCAATCTAGCTGCCACTGCCCGGAATGTCCAACTTGTCAACAACAGTGACCAACCCTGAGTCCCCAGTATGGCACCATGTCCTGAGGAGACCAACCAGCTATTGGTTAGCAGTTTGCTTTCCTGTGTCTCCTTCCATCCTGGAAGGGTCAGCAGGTAGTCCTTGCGGGAATAGACACCCCCTCTGAGTATGGGTTTGCCTTTCCTGCCTGCAGAGCTTCAAGTAGCACCACTCTGCCAGGGCTTATGGAAAGCCTGATCCAAAGGCGTGGAATCCCACACTTCGTAGCATCCAACCAAGAGACCAGCTTCGTAATGAAGGAGGCGTTGGAATGGGCTCTTGTCCTTGTAATTGACTGGATTGGGTGGAATTTTCTTGGAACTGCTCAGCAGTCTGAGACTTGTACTACTTAATCCTCCTTTCTTCCTCCAGTCCTTCACAGACGTCAGACCTGCATTGTGATCTGAAAGCTCTCTCTGCCTTCTCTCACTCACTCTCCTTTTACTGCTAATAAAGCCCTTGCCTTTCTGATCCTGTCTCAGTGTCTGCTTTTCTGAGGCCCAGAGCTAACCCAGATCCCTTCTCCAGGACGAGTTTCTCCTTCCCCGGGACCTGTACGGGGTCAAATTCCACGGGCTGAGTGATTCTATTCTGCACCCTTTTATCACCCCAAATGACTCTAGTTACAAGTTCTTAATTTAACTGTGACTGTTCCAAATGTATTAGTAGAGTTTTGACCTTTTCACCTTTTCTTCAGGAAAAAAATCAAATTTTGGCTCTAATCACTTGATCACAATAAAAATCATAGAACTCTTCTGTTAATGCATTATACATAATTATATTTGAACTTTCTGTCTTCAGAGGAAATTAATATTTTGCGCTAATGGATACATTCAAATTATTTTTAAAAACTTACTTTTTGTCATAGTAGCAGTTAGAATCTTAGGCATTAATCTTCCATGACATCATATTTCATGGATTCTGTAAAGTGTTCCAAATGTTATATAGCTTAAATTTCAGTGATGACTAAGGTGGTTTTACCATCCAGGAAAACCAGAATATTAAAGTTTCCACTCATTTAACTTTCTATATTTTAAAGATATTTCACTTTTAGGACAATACACATCCAGAAGTGTAAAACATCAATCAACGTGTTCATAAAATGTGCTTGTAATTGCTTTAGTTGCTATACTTGCTAGCTTTCAATTAATTTAGGTATAGCTAACTTCCAAATTTTGAGGATTCCCAAAGTATAATATTTTTTTCCCAATTTCACCATAGCAAACAACTGACTTTTTTTCCAATTTAAAAATTGCTCTGTATTACTTTCTAAGCATTCCCAAATCTGTAAACTATAACAAGAAATTGATAAACAAACAAATAATAAAAATAGAATTTTATTTTTCTAAATATCCCTGAAAGCATACCCTACTGAATTTCTACGTTTCTTGTGCAGCTCTTAACTCTTCTAGAAAATTGTAAGCGTCTTGGCTAGAATGGCTAGATCGCTCCTCTTGTGTTTCTCTGGTCACCAGCAAAGCACTGGGCAGGTAGGTAGTTTTCAATAACTGTTTCCTGTTTTTTTCTCAGATGCTCCCCTTCCCATTTTGAGAAGAATCTTGCTCTGAGGAGCAAGGACAGCTGGGATGAGCCCGTGTTTCCTTCGCGGGGCTTGTACAAAGAAGGATTAAGAAGAATTTAAAAGTACTTGTGAAAAAAAAAGGCTCCAAGCTTTTGACTTTTCAAAAATTCTTACTGCTCTTCAACTAAAGCCCAGTGTTCAGAAAATCATGATGGCTGCTCTGATAGATTCTTCTGTGATGTCCCCTTTTGATCAAAATAATGCTAGAAGGAGCTCTCATGATCTGCTTAGCATCAAGATAAGGTCAGGCATTAATTAATGTTGAATTACCAAAGAATTCCTATGGAAATACATATGACATCTACATTATAACCATAATTAGCTAATTAACCAATCAATTATAATGATTAATGTGATCATAATGAATGTATGGCAAATGATTATTAATTCCTAGAGTTTGCAAAGTGAATGCATTAATCACAGTTGAATCCGCGGTATAATGTGGGTGCCTAATTGTCTTTCTGAACTCTGGGTGTGATGTAATAACTTATATCCGCTTAGAACCTTTGTGGTTTATTGAACACTTGGCCACGTGTTATCTTATTTTTTTCCTTACAACAAACGTGTGAAGCACTGGTGTTATTGTTATTGTTGTTGCTGTCTCCATTTCACAAGGGGGTAAAACTATGTTTCAGAGAAGTTGAGTGATTTTCCCAATATCATGTCTTTGATTTTTCCCCTTTGAATAGGTGTTCCAACAATCTTCGTTGATATTTGGAGTTCCAGACATGAACATTTATATGAGGCTTTCCAAATAATTTCCCAGATATTTTATTACGTAATACTGTCTGATGTTTGCCTAAAAAGTTAATCAGCTTGTCATCATATCGTAGATATAAATGAGAAGAGAATTTTACCACTGAATGAGAGAACCCTTGAGTCACTGAGGAGAAGAGAAGGGACTCTGGGAGTTGGGACCCCAGTGCCTCTACTGTGTGGCTGTAAGGGGA
This sequence comes from Equus przewalskii, assembly GCF_037783145.1. Taxonomy (NCBI): domain Eukaryota; kingdom Metazoa; phylum Chordata; class Mammalia; order Perissodactyla; family Equidae; genus Equus; species Equus przewalskii. The sequence goes on from NC_091851.1 coordinate 29,554,929, forward strand.
GAGGGGCAAGAACCATTGCATCATTTTTCCATTTTTCCTAATTTTCCTCCATTACAAATCGTATAGCAACCAGCACCATTCCAAGCACACAGTAACAATTAACAAGTGTGTTTGTTGAGTCAGGTATACATAAACGGGTGAAGATCCAAGCCAAAACCAACCAACAAAACAAAACAAAATACTGAAAGGTCTTTTAGAATCAGACACCAAGCTCTAGGATGAAAAGAGAAACTTTGGCCTCTGCATTCAATTATTCTCTGATTTTCCCTGGGAAACCGTGTAACTTTTGAATACATGGTCATCATAAATGTGGAATAAGTCAGTAAGAGAATGTCAGAGGAGATAACATGGAGCTCAAGCTTAGGCCTGGAATGGGAGGAGGCAGAGGGAGGTCATTCCAGATCAGAGCAACAGCATCTCTCTAGGGCAGAAGTGGGAGAGAAAACAGTAAAGAGAAAGGTCTTACAGAAATTAGGTAACACCAGAAAGCGGTAGGAGTAGGTGTGACAGGAAGGGCAATTGAGGGATAATTCATCGTGGAGGAACCTGAAGACTAAAGAGGGAGTGGAAGCAGCACATGGCGGAAGAAAAATATAGAGCAGCTGCAGCCAAAGATCACTTTTTTCTTCTTCCTCTTTTTTTTTCTTTGCTGTGGAAGATTCGCCCAGAGCTAACATCTGTTGCCAATCTTCCTCTTTCTTTGCTTGAGGAAGATTAGCTCTCACCTAAAATCTGTGCCAATCTTTCCTCTATTTTATAGGTGGGTCACTGCCACAGCATGGCTGACAAATGGTGTTGGTCTGCACCCAGGATCTGAACCCACGAACCCAGGCCGCCAAAGCACAGCATGCTGAACTTAACCACTATACCACAGGGCTGGCCCCAAAAGATATCATTTTTAATATCAGTCTACAGGAAATGCTTCCATATTAAAGAATTTTTGAGTAGTGGGTGGACTTTCTGAGGTCTTACTCTACTTCAAAGTCATCTACTCTGAAAAACATCACAGTCATTGAAACTGACTCTGAACCTGGTGTAATTTTTAGTAAAGATCTTGATAAGTGGCATCAACAGTTCCATTCCAAACTGGAAGGGGCTACCCAGAAGAGGATCAGTGAGGCAGGATATCCACGCTCACCTGTGCCACATGTGGCTGGGGAGTGTAGTTCTTGCTAATTGGGAAAGGACTGGACATAACAGTCAGATTTGTAGACATACCTAAGTGAGCTTGCAGTTAGAATCTATGTGGGTTTTTTCTTCATTCTATTCTGTGGTTAATTAATTTTCAACTAATTACTACGTTGTAGGCATAAACACCAAAATTAAAGTACCTTTACTAAGATGTTATATCAACCCATTGTTCAGTTAATTCCTCAAGCGTTTATTTAGTGCCTACTACACTTTGGTGGGCTCAAAGGTGGGTACAGCGTGCCTTTCCCTCCGGGAACGCTCAGCTTAGTAGAGCAGGCAGACATGTACGTGAATAGATGCCTTTTGGAACTTGGTCCACCTGCAGATGTAGGCCTGGTTAAAGTGTTCAGCGTACAGAGCAGACAGTGTCCCCTTACGGTCCAAGCTTAACGAGGCTGATTCAAGTCTTGTGCTTTAGATGGTGTGAGCATGCTGGGAGAAGTTTACCAGCAATTCTCACCATATTTAACTGTATCCAGAAAGCTCTGTCACTACTTGGAAATGGAATCATGTATAGTGTTTAGGAACATAAACACTAAAGTCATAAGAATGTATTTTTTTTATCTTGTCCCTGCCACTTATTGGATGGGTTTCCTTGGATACGTTAACTTCCTGATCATCAATTTGCTTTCCTATGAAAAGGGAATATTGATACCTATCTTAGATGGATGGTTGGGGATTAACTAAAACACTGTGTATAAGGTGCACAAAAACGTGCCTAGCAATTAGCGTCTTCATCTGGACACCGCAGAACAGAATCTGGGACGATGTGCTAATGTGTTATTGGGAGGTGCAATCCCAAGGCAGTGAGACGGGGGCTGGGAAGGATGGAAGCGGATACCTAGGTGACCACTGTTTCATGAGGAGCCAGACCCAGCCATTCAGCCATGCCAGAGATCTCTGTTCAGAAACACCATGCTCGAGAACAGTCCAACAGAGAGAGGCAGGCCGAGGGGCTTTATCTGGCAGATGGCTCCCTTCTTTGACCACCTGTCCATCAAAGTTTGCCCAGCCTGCTCTCAGAAATGTCACGTATTGAGACAGTGGTGGGAGAGTGGCGGTATTGTTCAGAGAGCCCGAGACCCCAGTCCTGGCCTTAGGAATATCTGCTGTAGAATCTACATGCTGTATAACTCCAGCTTGGGGTATCTCGTTTTTGCCTGATGCCTGGTTTTGATTAAAGGCATATGTCATGTTTAAAGGCCCCAGCTCAGCTCAGCCTCTGCGTGCCCTGATGTAATTAGTTTGTTTAAACTGTGTCTCCGATTATGTCAGGTCTTGACTGTGGCCCCAAGTACAAGAGTGTAATAGGATATACCTATTAAACAGATGTTGGACCTTAATGGATATGTTTTGAACAATCAATTGGAATTAAACTTTCAATAACTACTGTAGAACAAGAAAACGTATCTCCTTACATTAAACAAAGCAATATGGCCTAGAGCAGTGGCTTCCCCAGATGGGCTGAGTATCAGAATCAATGAGAGGATATTTTAAAATTCAGATTCTTAGGCCTCCATTCGTCAGGTATTTTGATTCTTGGATCTGGGGTGGAACTCAGGCATCTGCATTTTTAAAGGGTCCCTTGACAATTGTGGCGTGCAGCCGGGTTTGGAGGCCCTGAGCCTAGGGACAGTCTGAGGTGGTCATTTTAGACAATCGATTATTTGTTACTAAAGACCAATATTTTCATTCATCCATTTATTTTTCATCTGTTGGTTGATCGATTCATTAATTTATTCTACATTAGTTTAATATCTCCTGAGCACCTGGTAAGCACAAGTCACTTGACTAGACTCCATTGGGATATGAAACATATCTACTTAAGACATGTTTCTGCTCTAAAAAGTGTCTCCAGTTAGCGGCGAGTGCAGAGAACAAACATTTATTCAGCACCCAGTCTGTTCCATGCATGTTCCATATGCCCTCACATTCAGTATCTTATAACAGCCCTAAAGAGGAGGCAGTGTTACCTCCATTTTACAGGTAAGGACGCTGAGTTCAGATAGTTTACGTAATATGTCCGCTATTGCCCTGTTAGTAAATGCTAGAGGGGAGGAGACAAGATGTGTGCAAAGAAAATAAACATACCAAAAGAGAGAAATCAAGAAATCTTGTAGGCCAGTCAAGACGATGGATAGAGAGGGTTAATAAGGAGGTCACTTCCAGCCTGCTGGGCAGAGAGGAGCAGACAACGGCCTAAGCTTGGAAGAACGTAGTGCAGGACATTCCAGTCAAACTGGGCACTTGAGCCAGGAGCTCCTAATCCTGGCAGGTGATGGAAATCACCTGGGAGCTCTAAGAATGATTCTGGTTCAGTGGGTCTCAGGTGGGGCCTCAGAAGCTGTATTATTTCAAAAGCGACTGAAGTGACTCTGAATTATCACCAAGTCCCGCCCCTCCTGCACAAGGTCAGCACTCCGATTCTGCTCTCCCTTCTCCAGCTCCTGCTCTCCCTTCTCTGGCTCTGTTGCTACCGTTTGGCCTCCACTGTCTTGCTCCTGAATCTGCTACCTCTAATCTCTGCGCCTCAGTGCAGTCAGCCTCCACTTGTTACCGACTAATTGCCCTGAGGAACTCAAGAGCGGGTTTGGAAGCATTTAGCTGTTTAAGAGATGCAATCACCGACCACCCTGGACCAGACCAAGTCCCACCGCAAGAGTGAGGCCCATGTCCTGTGCCTTATTTTTAATGCTAACATCTCCTCTCTGGGAGGAGCTTAGGCCTTATTGCCATAACCTGCAGTGTATGTGGAAGCATGTTTTCCAACTGAGGTTGCGCAAGCGAATGCCCACCTCTCCCTTTTGAATATTTATTCCCCACGGGAAATAAAAGACCCCTGCTTCCCTTTGTTTGGGAACACCATGACTTTAGAAATGATTCCATGGCCTCCTATTTGCTGTAAATATACCCTATGTTGTGTGACAACTACTTCTGGTGCAGAGTCTGATGTAACTCACCAGGAGGCTAACCCACGTTGGTTTTGGTACCATATTCAGTGGCTTTAACTTTTTTTCTGAAATTCAACTGATGATTGAATCATATGGGCGTATGACGTCTGTGACCCAGTTAAAAACTGTCCACACTCCCCATTGCTGGATTCCTCAGAATGGCCTTCAAGGCCTTCTCAGGCTGGTGCCAGGTCGCCTCTTGATTCATTTGTTTGTTCATGTACAAAATGTACTTAGTGCCTCTGATGTGCAAACACTGCACTAGACACCAGTGATACGGCGATGAATAAGGCACAATTCCTGTCATTTGAAAGCTCACACAGTACGGTAAACACTGTCAAGAGGTAAACTCAAGTTGTTGAACAACACGGAAGGGGAGCTTCCACTTGACTTGTAGGAGTTGGGGAAGGCTTCCTGGAGGATGTGGTCCCTGAAGGACTGGTAAGAGAGATTCAATGGGTAGAGAGGGAAGGGCATGGTGACAGGGCACACAAGTACAAGGGCATGGCAGTAAGAGGGAATATAGTTTGTTTAGACAACTGTCGATAGTTCTGCATGAATAACAGCTTGGAAAAGGTGATTACTGAGAACTCATTAGGCAGGGGCTGGTCCCGTGGCAGAGTGCTTAAGTTCACGGGCTCCACTTAGGTGGCCCAGGGTTTCACCAATTTGGATCCCGGGCATGGACATGGCACGGCTCATCAAGCTGTGTTGAGGCGGCGTCCCACATAGCACAACCAGAAGGACCTACAACTAGAATATACAACCATATACTGGGGGGCTTTGGGGAGAAATGAAGAAAAGGAAGATTGGCAACAGATGTTAGCTCAGGGCCAATCCTTAAAAAAAAAAAAAAAACAAAATGAAACCATTAGGCAGAAATGTAAACACAATTCTAGGACTGATTTGGGTAGAGAGGGTGCAATGGCCAGATCCAAATCTAACTGGATAGATTGAAATAAATGATCACGTTTTGCATTTTAAATGCAAAGGTGCATACATTGACCTAAAACTCAACCACACTCTAACAGGCTGCGAGGACGTGGCTCAGTATCAGAAGCATATATGGAAAATGTTCAGAGTTGAGCTGGTGAAGTGGCCCCTGCACGGACTCAACTTAGAACAGAATGTCCAGAAGTCCCGGGACACCTGAGTCCTTGTGCTCAGACTTCGAATCCACAGTACAAATGGCATGGAGAAACTGAATGCCTGAGGTTATGGAGAGAAGTGCTAAACCTTAAGGCATGAGAAAATCTTGGAGGAATTGGCACTGCTTCTCCTAGAGACCCTTGCCAGCTAATTATCCAGAGAGCTGCCTTGTGGAAGAGGAGTTGACCTCCGGGACTCTGCGGGGCAGAGCTGAGTCCAAAGGGCGGCAGTCATAGGTCCATAGATCTCTGATGAATATAAGGCAGAACTTTCTTAGGACGGGAATGACCTTCTCAGGGTGCAATAAAGGAGAACCATGTGTTGGACAAGGGATAATAGCCTGCAGCATTTTTCTTCTTTTTTTCAAAACCACTTTCTTGACTGGCATGTAAAAATATGTACATATTTCATGTATAATGAGTTTGAAGATCAGTATATACCCTTGAAACCGTCACCACCATCAAGACCATAGATAGGTCCATGACCTCCCCAAGTTTCCTCCTGCCCTCTTTATTATTATTATTGTGTGTGTGTGTGCGCACGTTAAGAAAACTTGACATAAGATCTACCCTCTTAGCAAATTTTAAGTATACAATTCAGTATTATTAGCTATAGGCACTATGCTGTATCACAGCTCTCCAGAATTTATTTATCTTGCATAACTCGAACATTGCACACTTTGACCATCAATTCCTCATTTCCTTCTCCCCCAGCCCCTGGCCTCTACCAATCCGCTATCCGCTTCTATGAGTTGGACTATTTTAGATCCCATACGTAAGTAAGATCATACAGTTTTGTCTTTCTCTGTCTAGCTTATTTCACTTAGCATGATGTCCTCCACATCCATCCACATTGTTGCAAATGGCAGCTATTCTTTCTTTAAGGCTGAATAATATTCCAATGTATGTATACAGCACATTTTCTTTACCTATTTGTCCATCAATGGACATTTGGGTTGTTTCCATATCCTGACTATTGTGAATAACACTGCAATGAACATGAGAGTGCGAATATCTGAGATCCTGGTTTCAAATATTTTGGATGTATACCCAGAAGTGGGACGGTTACAGCATTTCTTGTACCTAGCGGGTCCGATTCTGTGATTGGAGAACCCACTTTTTAGTGAAGGAAGAGTTGCGTAATATTTCGAGTGGTCAAGGGAGTTAAGAGGATATTTTAGCACATGGGTTGGCAAACTTTTTCTGTAAAGGGCCAGATAAATATTCTCAGCTTTGTAAGCTAGTTGGTGTCTGCGGCAATTACACAACTCTGCCTTTGTAGCAGGAAAGCAGCCATAGACAATAGGCTGTGTTCCAATGAAACCGCTTACAAAAAGAGACGGGGCGGGATTTGACTCACCTCTGTTTAGAAGACAATGAGACCCCACCCTGAACTTATTCAAGTAGCTTTGGGGGTTTGCACTAAAATGATCTTCCTAAGAAAACTATAAATGCAAGTGATTTCTGCAGACAACTTAGAACTTATTATGGAGAATAACTTAGTTCAGTTCTCCTTCTACAGACAAGGAAACCAAAGCACAAAAAAGAAAAGGAGTTGCGGGGCCAGCTGGGTGGCGCAGCGGTTAAGTTTGCATGTTCTGCTTCTCTGTGGCCTGGGGTTCACCGGTTCAGATCCTGGGTGTGGACATGGCACCGCTTGGCACACCACGCTGTGGTAGGCGTCCCACATATAAAGTAGAGGAAGATGGGCATGGATGTTAGCTCAGGGCCAGGTTTCCTCAAAAAAAAAAAAAAAATGGAGTTGCCCCAAAATAGAGAACTAGGAAGAGGCATTTGCCATGAAGAAAGAGACCTATTCTGTTGCTCATTTTATTTACATCTGCGTATTAAATAGACGGGGGAAAAAAACATTTGTTTTTGTGGTTTGTAAAGAAAGTCTTCAAACTTTCTTGCCTCTGGTGAAAGCCTGTTCTAACTGCTTCTCCCGCCTTCCTCGGGGCTGTGAGCGTCTGCTCCCCTCCAGTAGATTAACATGCGCATTATGAATTCACTGTCAATGTCAGCAGGCTAGCTTTTCCAATTTTACAAAACTGTCTTTTCTTTCAGGAGCTGGAAATGTTCTCAAAACTGTCCTGAAAGCAAGTAATGCTTTCGGTCGTTGTCACCTTCATGAGGAACAAGCTGCAACTTCGCTTTCTGACTTCATTCTCCCGGTGACATTTTTCACACAGGCTCTGACAGAGACAGCAATTATAAAGACATCCAGGTTGGCATTCAAGGATTCTTGAAGTTAACAAATTGTCCAGGGATAAGTGACAATGAAGTTGGCAGACTACACATCTCTTCATGAAAATGCACGCACGGGGGTATCAGAACGAAGCCGTGTGAAGAGGCCATTCCTCCCTCATGTTCTTGGCTGGGCGTGTTGGGGTGACCCCAGTACTTGCTTCCTCAAGGGGCAATTTGGCTTAGGCCAGCTGGGCTGTGACGTCTCAGCAGATCTGAAGAGTAGGAAGATTTTGGGGAAAAACAATGAAAATCCATATTCAATTTAAGTACAATATTGCGTCTTGATGTGCTGACAATACTCACAGGCAGGGGTAGTGTTTATTCAAATCTGACTCTCTCCTGCATAAATTTACCATTCATAGGCTCCCTGCTGCCCACAGTCTGTCCTTTCTGTGCAGCCCAACCACTTCTACGTTCCAGCATTTTCGTTTTGCTCAGTTGCTCCCGCAGTCAAGTCTCTTCCAGCTATTTAGAATATTTCAGCGCATTGATGCCTTGCGCCCTGTTCCCTCTGCCTGGAATTGCCTTTCCCAATTTCCCACTGAACACCTCTGCTCTAAAGGCCCTTTTTGGTGAAGGCTTCTCTTTTCATGCCCATGAGAACCATCTTCATTCGTGGACAGAGATAGAAGCTGAGGACTGAGCAATAATGCCTTGGGAGTCTTGGAGTGGTCTCAGGAAGCTTTATCTTAGAATACAGAGGTCATGTGGAAGTCAGGGCCAGGCCAATGTCTAGGGACAGTTTCGTATGGGATAGCTGAGTCCATCATGAAGCACGAAGCCCAAATGTGCACCAGCAAGTCCTAATGGAGCAAAATCAGTAACTTCTTATTACTACGCGCTTATTGTGCAGGGACACAATCTTAGCCCTGTCTACACGCTACTCACTTATCTTTACAATTTAGAATGAGATGTGTGTGATTATGGAAGACCCGTTTTACAGGTGAGTAAATGGAGAAAGAGATTTAGAACTTTTCCAAGTTCTCACAACTAGTCAGGTGATAAATAAGCCAAGAAAATGAAAGGCCACAGGCGGGCAATGCGAAGGGAGGTTGGGCCAGGGGCTCAGAGGGGAAGGAGTGACGACACCCCTGAGCCTCTGAGCTCATCACCACAGTCCACTCACCTTGGAAATGTAGAGGTATGCTGAGGATATGCCTGAAGAGAAGGCTTCTCCAGACCTTCCTAGGGTGGTGGATGGAGTTGGTTCAAGTTCTTTCCTCGAAATTTCCTGACTCTTAACCTCTCAGCCATAATCCTAAACACAGAATATCTCATGTTGCTCCTCCCTCCGGGACACCCGGTCCTGGATCTGACTTGGAAAGAGGAGGATGTTTCTGCAGACCTGGCAGAGCAGAGAGCTAAGGAAGGAGTGGGGGGTGGGGTGAGTAAGGAGGTAGGGCTGTGATTTGGGTGGGGATAGGGGTTACACATAGTGTGGACAACTGTAGCTGTGAGACTGTGAGTTTGATTGTCTCATCCTTATTAAGGATAGTAATGATGGCATTTACGAAGGGTTTACTGAGTTCCACACTCTGTACTTTATTTGAGTTAGCCCATGTAATCCTCATCACCACTCTCATTTTGAGGAGGGTAAGGCTAAGAGCTGTGGAGCCCAAGGTTACACAGCTAACAAGAGGTGGGGCCAGGGTTCAAGCCCAGCTCTCAGCCTGAAGAGCAGACTTGTCACCACTCTGCTTTACTGCCCAGAGAATGTGCCGCTCATGTCACCCAGACCAGGCTAGGGGAAAACCCAGGGGACATTTCTTGTTCTCAGCAACTTTTCTTGAAATCAGAGTCCGTTAGGGACAGTAATAGTGTCAGCTTTGTGAAATTCCATCTGTGTGGAAGAGATGGTTTACTACAAGTTAGTTCTGCCTTGGTAAGAGGGGAAGACTAGCCGTGCTGCTGGTAAGTGACATAGCAGGGTAATGCGTCTGTCAAATATCCAGTGCCTGACACACAGCCCATCACCGAAGAGACACACAGTAAAAGATTCTTGAACATGTACTGAAGGAAGTCATGGAGAACGCACTCAATGTGGCTGGCTCTGCCCTTTGACCTTTTTGCCACCACTTCCCCAGCCTCAGATAACGCACACTCCCAATCTTGGAGAAACCCTGATACTGGAGTCCTTCTTAGATGTCCCAGGACATCCTTCTCCAGTCCTAGTTTCCTAGTTTAAATGCCACTCAGCGTAGGTCTGTAACCAGTCACTTTACCCCATCACCCACACCCTTCTTAGGCTCCTGTCCCATCCACCGTACCCGCCCACCGTGTTAATCTCCAGCTCAGAACTAGCCCAGCCATTTTCTCTCTCTGCTCCTGTTCCTGGATCTCTAAGTCCTCTTGAAGAAAAATCACACATACGTGTGCAAATGATTGTCTTCATGATCATGTAATTCCAGCCGCACCAAATTCCTGGACTTTGAAAGTATTTTACTTCTTTCCCATCAACGAGCACAGGCATTTGGGGGGTGTGTGTGATGGAAGGCATAGGAAAGGGGCGTGGTTTACCTTGAGTTTGTAGGTGATCAGTTTTAATATTTCATACTGATGAATAAAAATAGCTTTTGCCATCCCTCAAAACAAACGGCCCCATAACTCCTGTTTTACGACATATTTTATGTATTTTTGACAGAATCATCATGTTTATGACACTTAATAGTTGTTTTTCTCTGGCTGCTAGATGGGTCGGAACATCCCCACATTTCACTCAAAGGTACTTTTCTGTCTCCTGCTTGAGTGTTCTAAAACCTCATTTGTCTCCATAGCACATTTTGCATTCTCTTGTCTCAAAAATGTTGGAGTAAATTTAAGAGCTGTCTTCCTCTCTTTCAGTGCACGGACTTGCATTTTGTATATATCTCTATCTCTCCACAGTTCTCAAACTTAAGTGTGTGTCAGAATCACTTAGAAGGTTTGTGTACACCCAGATTGCTGGACCCCATCCTCAGGGTTTCTGATTCACTAAGTTTGGGATGGACAACGAATTTGTGTTTCTAGAGAATCCCCAGGTGATGCCAATGCTGCTGGTCCACTTTGAGAATGACTGCTTTAGACCCATCCTTGTCCTCTTAACTTCTGTCTCAGACAAAGGTGTCCCCTCGCCTTTCTGTGGCTAACCTCTCCAGCTGGGGACACTAATCATTTCTTCCTAAAGCATACATAGAAGATTCACTGTGAGCCAGGCCCTGGAGCTCGATCTCATTAATTCAGAAGTAAACAAGGCGTGTTGGATGCTGCCTTCATGGAACCTCTACTCCACCTGGGAAGCATCCCTCGGGTGAGGATAAATGGGATTAACTCCGAAATGGGTGAAAGTGTTCTTTTTGCCAAATTGATAATGGGGAAAACATGACAGAGTTTGTCTGCGTGATGGTGAAACATCCAGATAGATGCTGAATCCCCCAGATAAATAATCAAGCCATTCCCCCAACATTGAGACAACTGAAGAGAATTTGCCTTTTTCAAACTGGGCGTTCCAGCAAAGAATGTTTCTTTGCCTTGGCAAACCGATCCACAGTGCTCTGTAGATGTCAGCTTGTTATTTGCCTAATAGAAATGTCTAATGCTCAATTTCACATCTTTTTTTGCAGAGTTTTTCAGTGAGACTCAACCAAAAGAATAAGAGTAAAAAAAAAAAAAAAATATATATATATATATATATACACACAGGAAGGTTGATTGGGAGGTACAGCAACCACCTTTGGCAACTCTTAAATCATTGGATCTTTTTGAGGCTTTTGCTCAGATCAGAAACTCTGAACTCTGCAATCTCGTCCCCGGTGGAGCTGGATGGAGGCAGGGGCAGCGCAAAACCGACCTAAGAGCTCTCCCTGCAGCGGCCCAGAAAGCACTTGTGAATGTGGCAGGAAATGAGATCTTAAGTCAGTGCATAAAACAATCAGATCCATCACAGCCTTGAAATGGCCCCTCGTAACTCAGGGACTGTCACGGCACTTTGTGTGCACAGAGGCAGTAGTGGAAGGAGTGATGAACCGAGCTTGGAGTCTGCTAAATCCATTCTGGCAGCCAGAGGAATATATTTCCAAAGCCAAGTCACATCATCTTCCTCGAGCTCATTTGACTGCAGGCTAAGAAGCCAGTGCAGAAAACAAAGGGATGGTGAGGGGGGTGCTGGAATAATAAATATTAATGAACTGAATTCTCTGGTTTGTGGTTGGTCTAGTACTGGCAGGATGCGAGGGCAGACAAAAAAAGAAAAAATTCTAATTGATGTTTCAAAATGCTCAGGCGGTCTTGGCCACCCATCTAGCCACCTAATATAAGTTTATTGTGTGTCTACTATGTGCCTGCTGCTACTGGGCTTGGGTAAATGAAGAACACCCACCCTCTGTCCTCAGGGACCTCGTAGTCTGTTGGAGATGTAGACGTGCAAGTCATCATGACAGTTCAGGGCTTTGCTTTCCATTACAGAAGATAGATGCTAAGGGGAGGGGAAGCCAGGGAAAGCACCTCAGAAGATGTGACTGCTTAAACAATGCCCCCTCTGGCAGATATATCGACTGACCCTCCTCAAGGGATGAGTTTGAGATTGGTTGAAGCTAACACTATAAATGTACCGTAGCTAGACCTCCTGATTTCCCAGGAAAGTCTTGACTATGTCCATTTTTCCCATTGCCCCTGTTGTAGATTGATTTGTGTCCCCCCCCAAAAATATGTCCAAGACTGGTTACTCCAGTACCTGTATATGCAGTCTTCTTTGGAAATAGGGTCTTTGCAGGTGTAATTCAGTTAAGATGAGGTCATACTGGAATAGGGTGGACCCTAAATCCAATGACTATTGTCCTTATGAGAAGATCTTGTGAAAACACAAAAATATAGAGAAGATCATGAGAAGACAGAGACAGACATTGGAGTGATGAAGCCGCAAGCCAAGGGATGCCAAGGATTGCTGTGAAGCACCCGAAGCTGGGAGAGATAAGAAAGGATTTTCCCCTAGCGCCTTTGGACTCCTCTCTGCCAACACCCTGATTTGGGGCTCCCTGCCTCCGGAACTGGGAGAGAAGAAATTCCCGTTGTTTTAAGCCACCCAGTTTGTGGCGCTTTGTTAGAGTAGCTCCAGGAAATTATTGCAACCCCCCAAGCTTAAATTTTGATTCAGAACATGTGGTGTTTGTATTTTAGGTTCACTAGGATCTAGAAGGAGGCTGAGAGGATAAGGTCTAATGCTCTTTCTTGCCTTTCTCTCTCTCTGCCAAACCCTTCCTGGGTTCAGTTTTGGATCACAAAGGTTACTCCTCCCTCCACGTGGCGGGGACATGCCACCCATCAGCATCTTCAGTTTCTGAGGCTGTGGAGAGGGACCAAAGAGGAAGATTGTCCTAACCAGTCAGCCCTCAGCAAATGTGTTACTAGATTTGATTTAAGGCGGGCTCTAAGTCAAGTGTGAGTTTACCATTCCTCCAGAAGCAGCCTACTGACTTCTCTGATTTGAATGAGGGCAGAACCTCAGAGAAGGTATGTTCAAAACTACTAAAGAGAACAATTTTCATAACTCTAGACACTCAATTTGGGGTAGCACTCTTAGACTACTGCCATTTGCAGATTATAATAGCAAATACTTTGGGGAAGCAATTTTGCATTTTTATCAGTATCTATAAAAATGTTTGGATTTTGACTCAATAATTCAACTTCAGGGAACTGATCCTGAAAACAACCTCAAAATGCAAAGTTGGTACCATAGGGATGTCATAATGGTAAAAGAACTGAAACTGATCAAAATGTCCAACAAAGAGGGATGGCTTAGTAAACCATTATAGCGCATTGATAAAAAAGAATATTATACAGCTACTTAAAAGAATGACCTTGAACATTAGGTAGCAGCATTGAAATGTTTGCAATCTGAGGTTAAGTAAAACGAACAAGTTTAAAAAACTATGTACCGTGATGACAATGATGTTAAGTGTCCCCTGGGACCTGGCTGGAAGGAAATATGCCAAAATGGTAATCGTATTTGTATTTGCCCTTATGAAAGTTCTTTTTTCATCTCTGCTTTCCAATTTTTCTGTAATGAGTTTTTACTTTTGAAATTTAAAATACAAAGGAATAGATCCTCAGAATAATTTACATGTTTAAAATTGATGGAAAATTTCAAACCATTTTAAGCTGTTCATTAATTAAACAGCAGTTGCTATCTCATGAGGATGTATAAAATAATCTTACCTATTTCTACCACCTGTTCTATAGGGAAATTACCTTCCTTTAACCTATGACCTCTGGCCACCAAATGTGGCCCACTGCCTGTTTTTGTAGATAAAGGTTTATAGGAACACAGCCACATGCATTTATTTAAGTGTGCATTGTGACAGCAGAGTACAACCCACAAAGCCTAAAATATTTAATCTCTGGGTCTTTGCAGAAGGTTTGTCGACCTCTGCTTTATAACATTCTTCCACTCTGACTTCAAATACCTCCAATTGGATTTCTCCACTGTCTTTCCTGATAGAAAAGCCTGTTTGAGCTTTTGGAATGGGCAACTGACATTAGCTGAATCTGTGACCCCAGGCCTTGACATTTTTTACACTGGCATTTATGATATGACTTAGTTCGGATTTGGTCAAAGGAAGAATGTATATTACTGGAAAATTCAGAATTTATTTCTTAAATTTTGACATCCAGGCCTTTGGACACCTCCCCCCATCCCAACCAAAATGGTTCTGGTAACTAATTCCCACTGGCATGCTGAGTCTGCTCCACATCATCAAAACAAAGGTCCAGGGTATTGGTCCTGTTGTTGGCATCCACACCAACAGGTACAACTGAATTCGATTAGCGGCATAGCAGAGAGGTGGCTCCTCCAATGACTGCACCATCTTACCCCAAAGCAATGCGAGTTCATTAAAATCGCTATCTGACTCTCAATGAAGTGTGATGACAATTTAATTAACAATGCCCACTTAATTGTTGATGGCAGGAGACTGAGACAGGAGGCTCCACCGTGGCTAAGGCGAGTTACCCTGAAATACAGTAGGTGGTTTTCTGAACCAGCCAGCTTCAGGAGCTCTGTGCACTTCTTGGGCCAATGAAAGACATGAAAAAGTAAACTTGCCTCTGCTTAGAAAATTTAATTCTGATCTGGAATGGTGATGCTCAAGGATTTATACCAGCATGCCCCAAGTGAAGATCATAGATCAGCTCCCTTAATGCTTGTTGTTCATTCCTTTCATTCATTCATTCGTTCTCTTTCTCTTATTCTCTCTCTCCCTCCCTTCCAAGATCTATCAAACCCTTATTCCTGTTCTATTAAGTACTAGGTGCTTTGTAGGATACCAAGATAGGTAAGGAGCCATCTTTTTACTGGAAGAGGGCAGGGCAGTCCGCATTTCAAGAAAAGGGAGGAGAATGTTGATGACCACGGTTTATCGAACCTTATCGTGCACCAGGCCCTATGCTAAGTGCTTTCATCTCATTATCTTCCTTTAGGTTTGCAAAACCCTGTGAGGTAGGTATTAGCATTTGCATTTTACCATTGAGAGGAAGCTGGGACTTAGGGAAACCAGGTAACATCTCTAGGGTCACATGGCTAATAAAGGGCAGAACCCAGACATAGCACTGATATGTCTGATGCCCTAGCTCTTAAAAGCTGGTAAATGCTCCCTCTCTCCAGCTCACAAATCTACGGAGTGGCGCAGGTCCCTATAGTCTCTATCAACTCCTTCCTTTAGTAGATGCACCCCTATTGTGTGCCTTTCAAAAGTCAGAACCCTCAGCTCAGGGGAGCCAGGTCCTCACTTTTTATTAACCTTCCTTCCTTGTTGTTCCAGGCTTCTGTTGCGGGAAGTCGAGGATCCAGCATGACAGCGTTTGGAAGAGCCGCGCTCAACGCCATGCTGTTCTGTTCCTCTGGCACGCGACCCCGTGACTCCAGCATCACGTCTCCCTGCCCGCTCTTCTTCCACCTTCCATTGCTCGCTTTTTCATGGAGACACAGGACAGAGCTTCAGCACAGTCTCTCAATCCCTGAAATTGTTCCAAGTCTGGTAAAAATTACCCAGGTACAAATCTGTACAAGGTTAATAAAAATGTACCCAGACTCCTCAAAACTATTTCTCAGAGCAGTGATGCACAGACAACAGAGGGTGTCCTGTCAAAAATGCAAATACCTGGGCTCCAGCCTAGAAGTGGCTCTTTGGTGGGTGCCACTCAGGAAACTGCATTCTTTCAAACAAATACCCTTCTCAAGAAATCCCTGATCTTCAAGGTGCCAGCACTAAGCCATGGTGACATTTGAAGTCCTAGATTGAGGTCTTCCTATGACTTTGCTGGGATCTGGGTTTGGAGCGAAGACAGTGTCCTGTTGGGGTCTTGTGGGGCTGGAGGGGAGGGGCCCGAGAGGCTGCTCCTTTGCAGGTGTGAACATGATGTATTTCTCATGTGGCCTTTTCCCTCGGGCTTTATTCTGTCCAGTAAGCCCGCTCAGTTTCCATTGTTCTCAAGGACTGTGACTGCTGCCAGTGTGTGGGGGAACGTGAACTCTGAAGCTTGCTTCAGACTGCTACCAGCCTTTATTCTGAGCAGCCCCTGGGGCTCTGTTTGCAAGGCAGACCTGGGCCTTTGAGGCCAGGGTTACAGTTTCCTCTCTTCGGGGGCAGAAGGAGCACAGGTTGACCTCTCCCTGCTTTCTGCGGCCTCGTTAATGTTGGAGTTTGTGTGTTTCCTTGTTCTTTACAACCCCGCAGAGCCCCCGGGGTTGGCTTCAGTGCAGGGAGCTCGTGACTTGCTAAGTGGCTCGGAGGGCCCTGGGTAGGAAGCCCCATTCTGGCCCTCCTGTTGCAGTGCCAGGTTCAAAGCCAGACGGGAGGCTCGTCACAGTTCCAACCACAGTTATATGGCTTCAGGTGGTGATTCCTTGTCTGGAGTCACAGCTGAGTTAGTGACACAACTAGACCCCACCTCTGACATCCAGCCCAGTGGCTCCGTGCCTGGGCTTCTCTGTTCCAATGGAGAACAGGTCTCCCCACATAGCAGACCACTGATCACTTTCTGTCCTATGGTCCTACAGGACACCGGAAGGTTGTTTTCCTCTTGAACCACCCCTTCCACGCCCCTACCCTCTCCCAATACATCTAGACCAGAAAATGGCATAAAGGCAAAAAATACACACCAAAAATTGCTCTTAGGTTCTAGTTATTGACGGCCAATTTTCTGAAACTTTCTCCCCAAGTTTCTGAAGTTGGAAAATAGTCACACAGAATCCAATTGCTGATAATTTGATGAGCACCTGTTCCAGGAGGGGGGCTCCGCATAAGGCAAACGCTCCTCCCTGGAGATGAGACACTTCCCTCTTCTTCACTCCAATTCATTACCAAGTCCTTTTACCAATCACTTTTCTTTCTACTCACCTCTTGACTCCATCTACTTCTCTCTTCATCCGCAACCCCCATCCTGGCACAGGCTTCCATCTCCTGAGGCTGAAGGAATGAGACAACCTCCTGTTTCTGTTCACTTTCATCTTGCACCCACTCCCCCGGATCCATTCGCTACAAGCCAGGGCCCTCTTTTCCAAAATGCAAATTTGATTGCGTCATTCCCAGCTTAAGCCCCATGAAGAGCTTTAGATAATCTCCGATAGTTACAAGGCCCCCTTGTGGTGGGTCCCACCAACTCTCCAACCTTGCTTTCTCCGTCAACCACGCGCTTTCCTAGTCCAGCCAGATATCTTTACATTTCTAGAAAACACCAGGCTCTTCTCCTCCTTCCCCTGGTCAACGTCTTGCTCATCCTTCAGATCTCATCAAGTAACCCTTCCTTTGGGAAATTTTCCTGGCCTCCCGACTGGTCAGAATCCCTGGTGAACAGTCATTGAACTTTATAGCACTCATCTCTGTCTGTAATTATAGGTTTTTCATGTGATTCTTTAATTGATGCCCGTCTCCTTCAACCCGACTGTGAGCTCCAGGAGGCCAGGGACCCTGTTTAGTTTTTTCCTCCTTTTTCCCCTATAGCCATCACTATGCCAGGTCACAGAGGGTGATCATTCCATTTCTGTTGCATGAACCTAATGAATGAACAAAAGAGTAACCCTGTGTGTGAAAGAAGTGTGCTGCCTGGATTGGAAACATTGAAATCCCCTCTTCCGCTCTCGCTAAGCAAGTCCTAGGATTTATGTGACAAAAAGCCACGCATAGCTCAAACTCGCCTTGGGGGCTTTGTGGGGCCACTGGGTCACCAAGAACTCGTGGCTTGGGCTCTGAAACAATTAGCCTGACTTGGGCTGCATTGGATTTTGTTAAAACGTGTGCCAATTGCTACAAAAACTGTTTGCATGTAATCAATCTTCAGCCGCACAGAGCCGTCGAGTACAGGAAGGCATGTCACCCTGCCTGTAATAAACCCTGCATGCAGCTGCGGACTCTTCCCCCACATCCCAGAGTCCACGGTCCCTGTATGCCCTTTCCCAAAGGGCCCATTGAATGAGTTATTCTCCCTTTGTTCACTCTCACTCAAAATCCAATGGACCTAGTGGGGACTGGGTTTAGGCAAGGATGTGAGGCAGAGCAGAGAAGGAGCCAGGTCGGGAAGAGCTGTGGGAATAGGGGTGAGGGTCCCAGACATGTGGAAATGACTATTGGACATGCGGCCTTCATCCCTGGATTCGCTTGTGGGGACACAGCACATCCTTAGTATGGCAAAGTCCACCTTGAAGGAAGATCCAGTTATACAATATAAAGTGGCTGTAGGAGTCTATAGTCTGCATGTTTCTATGCTTCTCTATGCCTCACTCTCCTTATCTGTAAAATGGGATGATAGCGGTTCCTACTCCATCTGGTGATTGGAAATGTTCATAGGAATAGTCCAATGAAAGCAGATGGAACAGGGCCCAGCACATAGTCATTACTGAGTAAGTGTCACTCTTGGTGTAACGCCGAAGCGGGCACTGGAGCTCCTACCGCTGCTCACGTTCATGGTTATCAGCCTTGGCTGGTATCAAATCCTCTGGGGAGCTGTTTAAAAATATAAACTCCCTGGCTTCACCGAATCAAAATTACCCTAGGGGGTTGCATTCTGGAGATCTGTATTAAAAAAAATCGTCCTCTGTTGTGACCCATTTGCACAGTCGAACCCATCTGCCAATCTCACTGTGAGACTTGGGTGAGGCTGCCACCCTCTCTGGGCCTCAGGTCCTCTTCTTCACCTGATGTCACATCTGGCTCTGTCGCTATTTTATATCAGGTCGTGGGAGAAACTTCTGGTAACTCCAATGCTTAACTTAGAATTCATGTGCATTTCTTAAATAAATGTATTGCCATTAGCCAAACAAAACAAATTTCATCTCTGCTTATTCACTCTGTGTTTTTGTCCCTATGCAAACATATACTTAAAATATAATGCATGAATTACTGCATATCCATTAATTTAGTTTCTTGTTTCATAAGCGTGTATTTGTGTCCCCATTTCAGCTAGAAAATCTTAATTGTGGTTATTGCATGCGATTCCAGTAACTATGTATGCAAACCTAAATTAAATTAACCATATTTTTGTACGTTTAGGTCGCTTACAAGTTTTTTCACTGTTATCAATAATGCTGAAATGCGTATCTTCAAACATATAGCTTTTCTATATTTAGGAATTTTACTTTGAGTACATTCCCAGAATTATCACTGAGTTAAATGCATAAAATCTGTTTATTGTTCTGGAGATTTACTTCCAAGTTTTTTCCTGAAAATGTGTTACCAAAATATACTCTGCCAACTAGTAATTAATGACAGTTTCTTAGCCTCCTTTCCAGCATCAAGCATAAACATTTTATTTTGTATTTTTACTAATTTAGTAGTTAAATGTAGCACTTCATAGTGGCTTTATTTGCATTTTAAAGTGTACTTTATACGTGTATACTCCTTGCATGCTACATAAACTTCCCATGTGGTCGTATTACCACCAATTTGACACACGTAGAATTCCGTCCTTTGGATTACTTTATAGGGTTTAGGTCAGGAATTGCCCCATGGGAGGAGAATACCACCATTGTTCACTCCGGAGCAGGCTGTTTTCTGTTGAAGGCTGCCATCCTGAGGATTGGGGCTGGCGAGATGCTAATGAAGCCAGGGGAGTTCTCTGCCGGCTGGCCAAGGGCCTGCGTGAGGTCCTGGGGCATTTACCTCCTAACTCTCTCCATGCCCACATCTCAGCCTCTCTGCCATTCAAAATCTGCATCAACCCTCACCTTGGTACAGGGAGCCCTACTCAGCACTCATTTCCCTCATTAGTTAATTAATAATTCACTCAATCAACAATATTTATTGAACACCTACCATATGCCAGGCAATGTGCTGGGGCAGGTGCTATAACAATGAGGGGAAGAAAACCCACAATAAAACAGATCTTGCCTTCGTGGGTCTGACAGCCCATCAGGAGAGGAAGATGCCTGCTCAGTTATCACACACAGTCGTGTGTCACCACACTGCTCTAACTCCCCAGTGGTATTTGCTCACACGACTCCCTTCTGGGTCAGGGTATCTGTGCATCCCGTCCCCTCCATCCAGAATGCTCCTGCTCTGGCTTTCCCCATGACTGGCTCCTCTACTCTCTCCAGCTGTGTTCAGATGTCACCTTTTCAAGGACATCTCTGAGAACGACGCATAAAATCTCACCAGTTTCCCCTTCCCACCAGTGCTCCCTAGCTGACTGTCCCAGCTTTATTTTGCTCCATAGCACTTATCACCATCCAACATACTACTCATGTACCTGTGTGCTTCTGTCTCTTCCCTTCACTAAATGCAAGATCTGCAAAGACAGGAGCTCTGTCTGTTTTGTTCACTCCTATGAATGGTGCCTGGCACGGAGTAGCCCCCTAATAAATATTTGTTGAATGAAACAGTGAATGATGAATGGGTTTTATTCTGATCCCCACTTCGGGAGGAGGCCCCTGGAGAAAGTGCATGGACACTTGTTAGCTGCAGTGGGCCTGGGGGTGGGAGTTGGGATGGGCAGGGAACAGGGGAAGGGAGAGTTGAAGCCCCATGTCCACTTTGGAATGCTTTCTGAGAGCCTGATCCTCTTACTAAGTCATCTGACACTCTGCTCCTAGCTGACTAACAACATCAACCACCTTAGTTAGTCTATTCTATGGCCCTAGGCACACTCCTCTTCCTTGCAACAGGACTAGTAGTAAGAGAGTCTCAGAACCAAGGCTTTTGGTCTTCATGGAGGAAAGCCCAGGGTTCCTGGCAGGGGCTCAGCCCCTTCGCCCAACAGGCAGGGACTGCCATTGATTTCTGGAGATGCTGAAAGATGCCTTGTGGAGGCAGAGCCAGAGTCAGCCAAGAAGGCTGCCATTTCTTGTCTCCGCAATTAACATCATTACGGAGGTGTAATCTCCCTAATTAGTTTATTTCATCAAGATTTGATTGAAGGCTTTTCTCGTCTGCCTCTGTGGCCTCCCTCCACCTAAGGCTCATGAATAATAGGAAGCAAGATGTGCGTCTGACTGGGCTCCCTTCTAAAGAGACCAGCCCATAAATAAAACATCTGGGCCTTGCTGGGGAGGGGTGGTGAGAGGGGCTCTGAGTGGGAGCCCACTGATTGATGGAGACAGGAGAGAGTTTTCTTAAGTGAGGTAGGCGGTGATTTCGTCTCTGGACCAGGGCCACAGAGCTTGGCTTCCCTGCGAGAGCAGCCAGCCTGGACATGGGTGCCGATAAATGGAAAGCGAGGGCGGCAATGGGGTAGCTGTGGTACCGGCCCCCAGGCTCCCCTCTTTCCTTGTTTTTTTCCTATTTCCTGACCAGACTTCTCTTAGAAGAAAGAAGGATAATTTATACCTCCACTAGTCTTTTCCTAGCAGGTTCTAACAGATCTTCATGTTGTCACATAATTAACAAACAATTTCAATGATTTTTCAGCATCATACAGAGAGGATGGGTCTTCGCCCAGTTCTGTCCTTGACTTGACCAAGTTTCAGCTATTTGTCTGCATAATGATGGCTGCACAAAATATCAGATGGCAACTGTCCCCCTCTGCTCTCACCAGTGGCAGACATTGTTAAGCCATCATAGCTGCTGGTCTGGGAGGGAACCTTCTCCTTCAGCGCCCAGGAAGCCATTTTCAGTAGAGTTGGTTCAGGAGAATTGAAACCTATTCCTCGTTGCTGGAACCAGTGATCATTTTCAACGTTAAGTTCTTCTCTGATGATGGCTGGAAGAAAAAAAAAAAAAACCTTAACAAATCCAAGTGAACATTCTCCCCTCAGAGATAAGAGAATTACTAGGAAGCCACAGTCTGATTCCAAAATAGCCAGCACAGCCCAGAAGTTGGAGGAGAAGACTTTGTCGGAATGGCATTCTCTTGACAATAGCAGAGGTGGTTTAGGTTTTAAGAAATGCCTAAGGATGGCACAGGGCAAAATTTGGGAGGCACAAATAAGCATAAAAAATATTTGGGGTTGCAAGTGCCCATCAACAGTAAAGCAGATAAATTTTACTGTTGACATCGTTCTGTTTTGTTTAAACAATGGAATGCTATGCGGTACTGAGACTGAAGAATCTACAACCACATACATAAAAATCAGACAACAGAGATGATGTTCCATGGAAGAAGACCGACGCAACAGAGGGCGTATCGTGTGGTTCCATTTATATAAGACACAACAGCAGAGGAAGCTATTCTACTGGGTTAGACATCAGGATGGATTGCCCTTGGGTGAGGAAGTGACTGGGAGGGAATGTGAGGATGGCTTCTGGGAGGTGGTTTTGTTTTTTGATTGGGTCCTAGTTTATGGGTGTACTCAGTTTGGGGAAAATTCATCCAGCTGTACACTTGTGATATGAGCCCTTCAGTAAAAAGTTAAGAAGTCTTTGAGGCTGGAGAGTCGTGTCTCCAGCAAGATTCCCATCATCCTGGGTCCTGGCCTCCATTCATCTTGACTTGTATCTTTGTCCTCTCGACTCATCAACTGCATCTCCCTGTGACCTGCAACGGGCATTTCTCCTGTTGAGAAGTGACATGGCAACATGGAAAAGGAATTGGAGGAGGAGTCCAAACAACTAGGCTTGATTTCAGGTTTTGATATGGGATGTGTGGCCTCAAGCACACTTCATATCTTCTATGAGCTTCTATTTCCTTGCCCGGGTCTGGCGAGTGGGGCTTGGTCTCTCCTTCCTTAAGGTGTGCTGGGGTACCCTCCTTCTCACTTCTTTCCTCTTGTCAGCCTATTGCACAAAAGGATAGAGAAAGGGACAGTGAGCTTGTGGCATCAGGTGGCTCTGTGGAAAGCAGAGCCTTGAGCAATAATTCTAGAATCCTCTAGCATCTAAGGGAGACCAGCTATAAAGTCATAACAGACCCAGAGACCTTATTCAAGTCTGCAAACAAATGAAACAGTTAGCCTGAGGACGTTCCCCAAGCCAGATTTTCCCTAGAAAGTGAAAATGGTCAACCTGTGACAAGGAGAGACATCATCTTAGAAGCATGAAGCTAGCATCCCCACATCTCTGGGGGGAATGTGTGCTATTTTAAACTCATTGGTGCCTTCCACATCACAAAGCTGTTTAAAGCGTTCTTGAAGGAAAAGTAAAAAAAAAGAAAAAGACTCTGTTGAAACTGGGAGGGAAAAAAAAAAAAAAACCTCTCCATCCCAGAAACCCATGGGGTTAATCCTCTCCTATGGCTAAGGAAATGCCAACAAGTCTTTGGCAACCTTCCTCCTTCTTTCTATAACAACAGTTCCAAAGGCTGGAGCTCGGATCGTCCAGTATTGCTTTTAGTTTGTGTGCAGCTGGGCAGACGCCAGGATTTAATCGAAATCGTTAGAATGGCTTTGCTTGGAGTAGCTGAGTGCTTGCAGTGTGGCTGGGCAGCAAGGTAGCACTAGAATAATTAAAAGAAATACCTAAGGTCGTCATTGTTGCTTGAGTTAGTCCAGATACCAGGCTTCTGAGTAAAAAGGGTGGAATTAAATAGCGTTTTTGTAGTTGAAATAAAATTTGTGCACAGTTACTTTCCTATTACACTTCAATTTTCTCTCTTCCCATTCACCTAATAAAAGGAACTGGGGCTCCATGTTTGTTTAATGGGGATGAGGGCTCCACCCTGGGAACGGGCTGTTCCTCAGCCAGCCCAGGTGCTCAAGGTTCGTATTCTTATTCTGCTCTGGACTGTGGGTGGTCTGAAGCGGCTCACCCTCCTGCGTCACATGCAGTACACAGCTGTGCAGAGAACACTCCACCGCCCCACATTCCCAGGGTTGTCCGACCCTCTTGAGCCCCATCCTTGAGCAAAATGTGGAAAAACAGGCGCAGGCATTGGGATTTCCATACCTGTTCTCGTTCCCATTCTCTTTCTAAGGGAAGTCGTGTGTCTCAAGGCCCCCAAACAACATATGGTCAAGATTAGGAATCACGTCCCTAAAAGACTGAATAATTCAAGTAAAAAAAGAGCACATCTGTGGAACAGGGATGTTCACCTGACTTATTCATATGTTGTAAGCACTTACATGTGTCATGGGGGACCAAGCATATGCCATGCCAGTTAGGACTCCATCAACAAGGGTTCGTTTGTGTCTACAGACCACCCATTCCTTCTTTTCCCCAATTCTATAAGGGCTTGTGCTAAGTTCTATACTGAGCATGAGAGAAAGAGGTGAGGCTTCTCCTCTGAAGCCAGCAGAAGTAAGTGAAGCACTGGCCGCAGGCAGGTGTCACACACTGAAAGCTTCAGAGCAGGAGCTTATACCATTCAGTTTGGCCAATAGGGCATCTGTCTCTCTCTGAGGCAATGTGTCAGCCATGGCATTCAGGCTTTAGCAGGACCCAAGGTACCTTGTGTTTGGCCCTATTTTGTTTTTCAATCTTAGCTCTTCAGTAAAGCAAGGCCACTGCTGCCATTAGGTGGCAAGAGGAGGGCTGTGATGGTGTCTGGGACCAGGTATCACCACTGAAGTCAGGCACATGACTCTTTCTCGTCAATGAAAACCCCCATTAAATAGAAAACAAACAAAAACTATGATCTGGGTATTATTGTGATCTCCATTTTATGTGCCAGAAAGTAGAGAAGTTAAACAAGGCATCCAAGGCCACTCAGACAGCATGTGGCTCAACTAAAACTCCAACCCAGGCTGTCCGAGCCCATGCTCAAGACCCTCAAGGTAAGGAGAGAACAATGCATGGAGCCAATGAGATGACAGTAGAGAGAAGTCGAGAGGTGATTCGAAGCGAACAAGTACATCTGAAGAAGAGAAGGACCACGAAGAGGGAGACTCACAAGGAGAAGACAATTGAGGGGCAAGTCCCAGAGGAAGGAGCACATGATAGAATCAGGAGGACCAGTTACTTCTGCAAAGAGCTACATCTCTCCCTTAGGATAGGGGAGGATGGGCAAAGATGGGGATACATTTTAATGTAGAGAGCCATATGGGATAGAGGAAAGGTAAACTTGCCATTGTAGCTTTGAGTTCTACAGTTGAGAAAATACCAATTACTTATTGCTGCATAAAAAGTCACTCCACAAAATAGTGGCTTACAGCAATTTATTATTTCTTCTCCAGCTGCAGTCAGCTGATGGATCATCTGTGACAGTTATGAAGGCTTAATGTCTGTCCGTCTATCTGTCTTTCTCTCTCTCTCTTTCTCGGTGTTGTCTCTCATCCCAGGCTTCTTCATAGCATGGAGGTCTGAGAGTTCCAAGAGGATTAGGGTGGAAGCTGCAAGGCCTCTTAAGTCCTGGAACACACACCATGTCACTTCTGCCACATTCTATTGGTCAGATCAAATCACAAGGTCAACCTAGACTAGAGGAGGTAGAGAAGCAGGCTCCACCTCTCAATGGGAGGAGCTACAAATCCCACTGCATGGGGCATGGGTACAGGGAAGTGTGACTTGTTGAGGCCATTATTATAACCGTCTATCACAAGAAGGAGGCCAAGAGGAATGGGTGTGGTTAGAATTTGGGGTTAGGGGAGGTGAATTAGAAAACATCAGAGGCCGGATTCTAAAAGGATTCAGTCGGAGGATCAAGTAGGAACACGTCTGCTTCTTCAAACAGCTAAGAGGCAGTTGCATTAATTTGTCTTGGCATCATTAGAGTGAATGGCTCAAGTCTGGACTCCTGAACAAGACTGTGGGCTGGGAGAAGAGGTAAACCACGACCTAGACGTGACAGGAGCTGCCACACAGTAGGTGCTCAGGAAGTGCTGATGACTGGACACCACATTCCATTTCTTGCCTGTGTCTTTTAAGTCCAAGGTGTTACACAGGAAGTGACATTCTCAGAATCCCGTGGGGAAGGTAGTAATCATGCGAGTCTCTTTCCTGAAGGCCCTCTGCTCGCTCGAATCCACATACAGACAGCTTCTCCGACGCTGGGTGTGCCTCCTACAGATGTGGGTTGGTTAGGCTAGTGGCTGAACACTTGACCTTGGTTCAGAACCGAGTGTGCTTCTCAGGAGGGTACACTCACCTGGGCTGCCAACTGCCAATAAGATCCCTAAAAGCCGAGTCTGGGACATTAACTCTTAAATAACAGCCACAGTAAAAACATCAGGGAGATGCAGTGTGTCTCGAAAGGGAAGAATGGACGCAAAGGCAACGATCTCCTTCTGAAGTGAGGCTCAGAGCTCTGGACTTCACTGAGGGAGAGTAACGCTCAGATCCCAGCAAGTGGCCGACCTTCGGGACGTGACCTGCTAGGAGCAGGACTTGCTATTTGCTGCTGGCAGTTCCATCTGCAGGGGAGCCTGAAGTTTGGTCTCCTCTCTTGTCTGGTCTGGCTATGTATTAACTCTTATCCATTATATATATACAAATTATATATTGGCATTATATATTAACATTTGTAAATATGTTATATGTTTTATATACATAGATACATTATATATACACACATACAAGCACATACACATATATACCATTAGGGTGTATACTCTAATACTCATTAAGACTGAATTCTCAACACACTTGTTTTGTTCACAAGTCACTTCCTGACCCACTGATCTGTAGTCCCATGTGCACCTTGGACTCCATGTGCCAGAATGTTCCTGACTTTCTCAGCTCCTGCTGGCTTGCCCAGTCTCTTATTTTCAACCTTGCCCACTGTAGCAGATGCTGCCAGTGCCGCGCTCATAATTCCTGGACCTTGTCTGTCTGATGCCAGGCCCAAGACATCCACCTGCCGGCACCTGCGCGCTTTTGCCGGAGAGCTGCTCTCGTAGCCCCTCTCTGCTGCGTGCATTGCAGGTGGCGAGAACTTTCTAGATCTCTCCTTAATCCCATGATCGGCGGTCTGCTGTGCCCCTTGTGATGCAGATCTAGCTGGCATCTCTCACTTCTCTCTCAGTTCTCCTCTCTACTCGTTAGGCAGCATAAACATAAAATCTCGATCTGGTGGTTGTTTGAGGAACAAGGGGCATTTTCCTACAGCAAGCTAGGGGGGAAAAGGCTTATGAGAACTCGTAGTTGAATATTTTCATCCAGTTCTCCTTGCTCTGCCATGCCCCCTTTATCGCCACACCATGTTTGTTTTAGTTGCACCTGGTAGCATATAGGTGGCTCAGACACAAAGGGTGCTGCCGCCACCACCAGGTCACCAAAGGACCCTCAGCACCGTGGAGCTCCACATTCCCAACCAAAGGGCCTGGCATTTTTGGTTCGTGTCAGTTGAGCCCTTTCCCCTTCCATGATGGGTGCTGTCCTCTGTTTTGCCCAAAATAAAAGGATTAAGTTTTTTCTGATTCTTGAGGCCAACTTTTCTGTCAGCGGCAGCAGCAACTTAATTATTCTCCTACAAGGCAGGCCTGGAGCTGGTTCAAGCACTCCACCCATGGCCAGCAGGAGAAAAAAAAGAAATCATTAAAAAATCAATTTTTCCTTAATTGAAGAGTCTTCCTCCAAATAGGAACCAAGTGGGATTTATCACCTCGGCTGCCTCGCAGCCTGGGTAATGACCACATTATCGCCTGTCTGGGTTTCCCTCGGTAGATGAGGTGTCTCCAGGATCCAGGTTCAGCAGCACCACACGTGCGGACTCCTGAGGGTCTGAGGGTGCTCAGGAAGGCAATAACCTGGGTGATGAAATACGCAGGATGTGGACAAAAGTTCTGTACCAAAGGATGATGAGGAATAATGCTCAGACATAGGATAAATAAAGGAGACTCTAACCAGCTGGTCTCCCTCGCAGGTAACTGAAAGTAACCTTCTTCCTAGGACTGCTTTTTTATCTCAAGCATCGGCTGTTGTCTACAACATTGAGCTTCCTAGGACGTGCTGAGCCAAGGACCTTAGCCTCTGCTGGGACAGGTCTGGAGGCACCACATCGAGGCCCTGACACCCCGGCAGTGATGACCAGAATCACAACTCATCCAGAAACCACAGCATCTGAGGAACAATTGAAAGAATTGAGGGCATTTTGCTTTGAGAGAGGAACTTCAAGGGAGAAGTGAGAGCTGCCTTCAAACCTGTGAAGGGTCCAGTGTTGCTCGGAGTTGCTGAGATGGGCAGAATTAGGGTGCTCCTCACGGAGAGACAGATAATGGTGCAATTAATGAAGGAACTGTTAACAGAGACACTTAGAAAAGTTTAGGATTGTGTTTAGGAAGGCTGGATTAGAGGAAAGTAACATTTCTGAGGTCCTAAAGTTCCCCTTATTTTCCCCAAAACAAAACAAGTTTCTACCACTATCTATCTATCTATCTATCTATCTATATCTATCATCATCTATCTTTATATATCAACTGAATAGAAAACCCCAATTCAACAGGAACTTCAATAAGATATTCCTTGAGAATGTCATAAGTCTTGGAGAAATCAGGCCTTGCTAGCATCTATTTAAAAACTTTAGCTGTCTTGTGTTCTGTAAGTTGAAATGAAGACCTCATGAAAAGCAATGCAATGTCCTTCACAGTCTGGCTTCAGCCTTCCTCTCAGGCTCATGTCCTTCCCTTCTCTCTCCTACAAGACCTCTCCATGACACAGACACGGTGACATTACTGTCCTTCCCCAAGAATGCTGTGCCTTTTCCCATCAGCCTACCTCCGCCAACTCTTTCTGCTTGGAGATCCTTTCTCCCATCTTCTTTGGGGAACACCCTTTCATCCTTCAAGACTCAGAACTTGTGAGTCTTGCCTCTGTGTACCCAGAACGACTTGTGTGCTCCATTTTGTTGTTCCTTGTTATGTTATACTGTAAACTTTTGTTTATGTGTCTGACCCACTAGAGTAAGATCCTACAGCAGGATAGTTATCATGTCTTACTGTTTGTTTGGAAAAACTGTCTCTACAAGGCCTTTTGAAGGGGTAGGCATTGCTTGTAGCATATTTGTGCCCAGAAATACATGAATAGAAATTAATTTATATCATGAGTTACACACTAGGTGGCAAAATCAGAGAGAGCTAACTATCAAGGAGAAGAGTGAAAGGGACTTTCGATTTGCCCAAGGGGCATCAAATATGGCTGCCACGGCAGATCTGGACCTGTGAAGGAGCACTGGGTGCCTTGTGAAGATTGGGAGGTGAAGACAACAAATAACTACCATTTAATTAAGGAAAACATGGTGCCAACTACCCAATTAAGTGCTTTTGTGGATATTGCATGGTTTAATGTTCACCGTACAATGAGATAAGAACCACCATCCCCATTTTAGGAAGTAGAAGGTGAAGACTCACCGAGTTTACTTTTACAGCCATGCAGCTTATTAGGGTGTTGGTACTTGGTTGTAAACTCAGATCAGACATGAAATGCCATTTTCTTCAGCACCAGTAACAATATCTCCCTAGATCAACCAAGATGGCTTCAGAAACTTGCCTCTTGGATGGACCTGTATATTAGTTATCTATTTCTGCATAACAAGTGAAACCAAAATATAATGTCTTAAAACAAGAAATCTTTATTATCTCACAGTGGCTGTGGGGCGGGTAGCTGGGCACAGCTGAGCTGAGTGCCTCTGCCTCAAGTTCTCTCAAGAGGTTGCAGTTGTGCTGGGCCTGCGACTATGGTTTCATCTGAAGAGCTGACTGAGGAGGATCCACTTCCAAGCTCACACACATGGCTGTTGGCTGGAGACATCAGTCCTTTGTTACATGAGCCTCTCCGTAGGACAGCTCACGATGTGGCAAATGGCTTCCCTCAAAGTGATCAATGGAGAGAGTGAGAGCAAGAGCAGGTGAACAAGGCAGAAGCCACATTTTTTTTGGTAATCTAACCTCAGAAATGGTATCCTGTCACTTGTATTAGGTGGCATCGAATCTTGGGGACTACCCACACTCAAAGGGTAGGATTATACGAGGTCAGGAATGCCTAGAAGTGAGCATGATGGGGGCCATTTTAGAGGCTGCCTCCTACCCCCTGACTTGCTTGCAGTGCTCTAGAGCAGACAGCACAGTATTCAGGGATGGGGATGTGAAAGTGAGGCTGTCAGTCACCGAGGACCTGAAACGCATGGGCCTTCCACAGTCTGGGGAAGAAGATTTTCCTGATTTATCAGCCACCTTTGTAAAGACCTCTACTTCACAAGGACCCTCAGAGGCCGGCATGGCAGAGATGCTTGACCTCGTTTTTAGGGGTGCAAACTCAGGCTCAGAGAGGCTGAGGCACAGGATTCTGCTATCAGGAGCAGAAGGGACTCTCAGATGAAATGCTGACTGTAAGTGTGATGACAATCGAAGGTAGAGGAAGAAGGGTGTAAGGTTCTTGTGCTGCACCCAAGAGAAGGCAGCACATGACCAGCCCTGCTCTTGTCCAGCCCCTTCTGCCCCTGTGGCCTGTTCCTCACTTAGCCTTTACCTGCAAGCTGCTTGGAGCCACCTTTCTCAAAGTCTCTGTGAATCAGATGTGGGGCCTTTACTTAACCGTATTTCTAAGTTTGGTTCTCTCAATTTTAGTGACCAGGAGCAAAGCCCTGACCAGTGCCAAAGGTCGGCCCTGGCTAGACCGTGAATAGTCCATAAATGCCTGTGGATTCGAAATATGAGATAAAGGACATGTGTGCCAACTTTCTGGAAATGACACATGACTGACTTTGTGGCCACCTGGAAGTGTTCTTAGGTCAGCTCTACCCATCTTCCATATTGGGCCCCCACAAATGGCCATTATGGATGCCTTTCCTTGCCTCAAGATAACTGTTGTTGTCAGGTCTGGGTCTAGAGGGCTCCAAAGTCTGTTCACTTTCTAATCAATTGGTCTAAAAGATTCAGTTTGAAATAACAAAAGGAATGGATCATTGGGATAAATCAGATATGGGTGAACTTATCAAAGTTCAATAAACGTAAAAGTGATGAATTTTGAAGTCACATAATTAACTCAGGATTACATGAGCAATAACTGAGTAATTACACCTTTAATAATGCATTGAACTTGTCAGGAATACTTACTCATTCTGCTCAAATTTTTTAACAAGATAGCCTATAGCAAGTGACTGTAATTAGATATTGCCTCCGAAAACATCGACAGCTCCTAATTGATACCTTTTATTATAAAGCTGGATGCCAAACATTGCTGTTGAGTGGATTAAGGAATAATATTAGATGTGTTAGGATCATAATACCTACTTTCAAGAATCTCATGCAAGTGGAAAAAAAACTCCAGTTCGACCCATCAATCACCCACATAGCGTTGGTTCAAGTTTGCGCTGGTTTGCTTTAAATTACAAGCTGACAGCAATTGCTATTGCCAGGGCTGTCGGGAAAAGAAACTAGAGGCAGACATGGGTGGGGACGGAGACAGAGGCCCTCCCTGCTTCCCTCGTTCACGCACATGGCCAGGACAGATGGGGCTGCGAGAATGGAGATGGCGAAAGGTCTTCATATGGGGAGGACAAGGAGAGAATATATATATTTTTATCTTTTGATGACGATTTTTGTTTTCTCACTTCAAGGTTGATTTTCAGGGCTTTTATTTGTTGTTTTATATGTTCTCTACAGTTATTTGAGCTAGGACTCTGACTTTTATAAAGATAAGGGAGAAAGGCTGTGGTTTAGGGGTATCAGGGAGGTCCCCGACCCTATGCTCCAGCCCCACCATATCTTCTCTGTGCATTTTTCCCTGGACTCAGAATTCCTATTAAAAAGGAAGCCTTGAGAACCTTCTCAAGGAGGCAGATGCTGGAACTGGAGTCAAGGAGCGTGTGCACTGGCTCCGAACAGCAAGCACTTCCGAAGGCCCAGGAGAGGCAATTTCTTAGTGGTCAAGAGCCTGGGCCCTGCCTTGTTTGTATCCGGCTCTGCCAGGGTTCCCAGCTGGGGGAGATCAGGCAAGTACTGTGAGTGCTCTGCGCCTCAGTGTTCTGGTCTGTAAAACAGCCTTTCAGTCTGAAGCCCTGATGTTTGCTGGGCCATGACATGACTACAAATAAGAGAGCTTTGTACCAATGACTAAATATTTACAAGCTATACATCAAGATAGCAAACTCCTAAAGCAAACATTTTCTGTCCTCCCACTTTGACAGATACACTTTAGAAACAAAAATGTGTAGAGCTATGATGTTTCTAAGACTAAAAGACATGAAAATATGAAAGATGGCTGAATTTCATTATTACTGCATGGGTCTGGGTGTGCTGTTAGTAGAACAGAGATGTCAACTGAGTAATAAACTAAGGGCATATGTAATTCATAAGTTATTTTGTATTTATTCTGTAAAATTTATTTATTCTTTTGATTTCTCAGCAAAATCGTTAAGGAAGTTATTATAATCAGATTTTCACATAATTTGTGTTCTATTGGCAATAATGACCTAAATGATTATAACATAAAATGTAATTTATTCAAAGTGTGTATATATTTTCATATATTTATATTTCCTATTCATCAAAAATGCAAACTAAAGTCAGTGTTGGAAATGTAAATATAAGTGTAGAAAGTCAATGTAAAGCACAAGAAAATATTTTAGACATTTTCAAAAATGTTAGTATTGTAAAATATTGAAAAGTACTTATTAAAAGCAAAAGGCAAAATAAAAAGTTTATTTAAAAAAGCAAATAAACACAAATTAAAATGAATATTGTAATCATTTACTACTTTAATCATGAAGTATCAATATTTTACTAACATTTACACAGAGCTGCATTTTTAATTTATTGAAAATTTAATTAAAGTTTTGTAGAAAAATTTAAAAAATCACCACTTTGGGATTCAGTATTCATCTAGTTGTCTGTGTAACAAAATGGCATCATGCTTCGTGCATGTTATGTCTAGACTTCCATATATTCAAATTTCAGAGTAATACGAATTGCTTAACGTTGCAAATATTCCATAGCTGCTATGTGTGACTGTCGTGAATACTGTGCTGATTTGAGAATAACTTGAGAACACTAAATTGGAACATGAAAAGAAGCAAGAAAATGGATGCCAGTCACCACCAGGAAATGATCCTTTGTCATAGAAGAATCCATTGCGTTCATTCGGAGAGGAAAGATTTGACAAGCTTATTAATTTATCTTTTCTCTCCTCTCATACTCTCCCCAACTCCAGAGCATGTCCATCTCTGAAGACAGCAGCAGGACAACCCACGGACCCCAGGACACAGTCAACCACAGTCTTGCTGGGTTTCAAGGTCACCCATTGGACAAGAGCAGTCACAAGCAGTTCCTTAGGGTCTTAATAGTGTTAATCATGAGAGTGGCTATGGAGGGCACTGGTACCCATATGACAGAGGCACTGTGAGATATTAAAAATTGTTTTTAATAAATTTTTTATTTTAGAATAATTTTACGGAAAAATTGTGAAGACAATACAGAAAGTTCCTAGATATCCAGTTTGCCTTATATTTACTTATTTCATTTTTTATTGAAGCAACATTAGTTTATAAGTTTGCCCTATTTTTAACATCTTACATTAATGTGGTATCTTTGTTACAAGTGATGAACCAATGTTGGTACATTATTATTAACTGAAATCCATACTTTATCCAGATTTCCTCAGTTTTTCCCCAACATACCATTTCTCTTCCAGGATGCCGTCCAGAATACCACGTTATATTTAGTAGTCATGTCTCCCTAGGGTCCTCTTGCATGTGGCAGTTTCTTAGACTTTCTGTGCTTTTGATGGTCTAGAGAAATTTGAGATTTGAATTTTGAGACAGAACTGGGATTTGTCTTGCGTCTTTCTTGTGATTCTACAGGGCTTACAGATTTGGGGAAGAAGACCACAGAGGAGAAGGCCATGCTCATCGCGTCATGCCCGGGGGACAGACTATCCACAGCGCTTAACACTGCTGAGGTTGACCCCGGTCCCCTGGCCGAGGTGGTGTTTGTCCACTTTCTCCATGAGTAGTTACTCCTTTTCCCCCTTTCCATGCTGTGCTCTTTGGCAGGAAGTCACTATGTATGGCCGATACTTTAGGAGCAGGGAGTTCTGCCCCATCTCCCTGGGGGAAAAGCATCTGCAGAAATTACTTGGAATTCTTCTGCATGGGAGATTTTTCTCTTCACTTCCATTTATTTATTTGTTAAAATCATTTATTTGTATCAGTGTGGACTCACAGATATTTATCTTATATTTTGGGTTATCATGCAATACTACTTTAAAAAATCTTCTTGCTCAAATTCTTCCAGCTTTGGCCACTGGGAGCCCTTTCAGTTGACTCCTGTGTCCCTTCAACGTTCTCCCATCATTGTGGATTTTTTAACCTTTTTGAGCACTTCTTCACCTTATGGTACTATACGATGCTACAGGCTCGTCTTGAATATTTTGTGCTTCTGTTCTAGAATCAGCCATCTCCCCAAGGAACCACACCATGAGATTGTAACAAAACTATTTTTGTGTGTATGTTTGTGGAATGCAGTATCTCAAGCGCGGGGCCCAATGGCCGGCCCTCTCTTACCCAGGTCCACAACCAGCACTGGCCACCCTCCCTCCATCACGCAGATGAAGAGACAGTTAAAGGAGTGTGTGTGAGTGCTTGAAGCAGTTCCTGGCACACAGTAAAAACTCAACAAATGTTAGCTATTCTATACCTGTGTGCAATGTAAACTTCCCCAGGTCTGGCCAGTGAGTCCTGCTAACAGTGGCACCATTAGCAGTAGAAATGGGAGCCAATATTTGAGTTACATGCTACAATGTGGAAACATCCAGAGATGATGTCTGTGCTTCATTCCAGTGCAAACCTTTGAAACCTTGATGCATGCGGATTGCCCTGTAAGTAAAGATAAGTCTTGTGCTACCTATCCCATCTGGGATGGGCTGGCCAGTGCCTTTTATTGTCACCCTTCCCTATGTTAGAATGTCTTATCAACTGTCTTTGTTCTTTTGTTTTTTATTTTTTTTCCCTTTTTCTCCCCAAAGCCCTCTGGTCACAGCTGTATATTCTTCGTTGTGGGTCCTTCTAGTTGTGGCATGTGGGACGCTGCCTCAGCGTGGTTTGATGAGCAGTGTCATGTCCGCGCCCAGGATTCGAATCAACGAAACACTGGGCCGCCTGCTGCAGAGCGCGCGAACGTAACCACTTGGCCACGGGGCCGGCCCCAAGTGTCTTGTTCTATTCTACTCACATTGTTCTTATTTTCTCTGCCTCTACTCTGCACGCTTTATACTCTTGGTGGCTTCCTGCTGAAGCTGCTCCCCTCCCTCTGCTTTCTCCCAGCATTCACCTTGGGTAGTCAACCCCTGCTTTCTGGCTATAAACCTCCCATTATTTAGGGAGGAAGAAAGCTCTCTGCTGGAAGCCAAGGCAAAACACTCAAGGATGTGGCAGCTCCCTGGGGCTGCATCACAGTGACAGTGTGTCCAAGGCTTCCTGAGGCCCCTGGAAGTCCCACTTCAGTACTTTTCCATCTAACATCTTACTGCCCAATTCAGACATGATTTACAAAAAATTATTATGCTGCTGTCAGAAATATAAATATTTTGGAGGAGTTGGGTAAGTGAGATAAACGCATGGCACTGTAATATAAGGAGTTATACAGTGGCTGTCAAATTGCTGTTGGGGATGAGGAATTCTGGAGGATACGGGGAAGGAGAGAGAAGGAGGAAGATGAGAAGCCCTGACCCAGTAGAGTTGCAGAGCTATAAGGGAGTGGATGCCGGAACCAGATGGCTGGGCTGGAATCCCAGCTCTGCCACCTGTAAACCATGTGACCTTGGGAAAGTTCAATGACTCTACGCTTCAGTTCCCTCATCTGTAAAATGGACATCATAATATACCTACATCAGAAGTCTGTTCTGAGGATAAAAATGAGCTAATATGCTCAAATGACTTAAAACAGAGACTGGCGCATATGTAGGGCCATGTAAAGTGGTTTCATTATTACTAGGTGCCATGCACTGAGCCAAGGACCTTCATGGAATAGCTCATTTTGCCTTTTATGCAACCCTGGCAGGGCTACCTAACCTACATTTTAAAGACAAACTCAGACAAGGAAAGTCTGGAAATCAAGGATGCTTGTGTATTGGTAGGAATGAACTTGGCATAAATGAAGACAAAGAGAACAATTTGGGCAGGCAGAAGGACAATATTAGGTAATTCAGAGCTGTAATATGCTGAGGTTTGGAGGGTTGGGGAGAAAGATCTTAAACAACGGGATGCAGTGACAAAGACTGCCTGGGGCAGCATCCCCCTTTTTCCACCCACTATGTGACCTTGGGTGAGTAACTTATGTACCTTGAGCTTCAATTCCCTCATCTGTAAAGACCTACTTTCCAGGTACACTGTGTGTTTAAATGCACTCACATGTGGAAAAGATTTATCTTTATACATTTTTACATGTATGTCTTTATACACGCTAAAAGCATTCATCCGGTTTATACTATGTTTGTTTAATTCTAAGGTGCTGTTATTTGTAGCACCTACCATCAATTTCACATCAGTTCTTTAGATGCCAGAGAAATATTGCTCTTTAAATGCAAATGTTAAATATAAAATGAATCCTCAGAACAGGAATGATCAAATATAAAATGAAAGTCCTTCTTAGAGTGGAGAAATGAAACAATAGAATCTCATTAAGCATCTTTCTCTCTCTCCTCCATCTCTTCTGCTAACCTCTCCTTCTAGATTACGACCTACTCCCTGGGGCCTAACCCACAGCCCTGGGCTTGCCCAGACTCTGCCTGTGGTGGCCCCCACGGCAAGCCTGAAGGAGGGAGTGGGGTCTCAGAATGGTGCTTCAGTGGACTTCCGGCTCCAGGGAGGTATAAACTGCCTTAGGGCGTGTACAAATTCCTCAGCTTTGAAGAAGTGCGGAGTTAAACATCATCAAATCATTAAACAGGACACCGAGGGGAGTGGATATGCAGAGAAGCAAAGCTAATTTGGGCTCTCAGGTGACTAACTCAGGATTGCCCACTTAAACTCTGACCCTTTAATTCATATAAATATGTTCTGGATCCTAGAGAAGACTTTTATTTCCCCTTCAAAGTCTGGTCTTCTCGGATGGCCAGGGAGGAGGGTTGGGGGAGCCCCTGCAGAGTGGATCTCATCACCCGGAAACGCTCCAGTAATGACATGCAGGGCAAAGGGCTCTTTTGGTGAGAGTACAGATTATCAGCTACCTCTGGGAACGCCTTGCCAGCCTCTGATTTTAATGGATTTCAAGACAGCTCTCTCATGCCAGGACACCCTGAGATAAGATTAGATCAGTGATTCTCAAAAGGGGGGATTTTGCTCCCTTACACTGCCCAAGGGGACATTTGGAAAAATTTGGAGATAATTTTTATTGTCTCAACTTGGGGGGCTACTGGTACCCGGTGGGTAGAGGCCAGGAGTGCGTAGGCCAGCCCTCAACAGAGAACTATCCAGCCCCAAATGTCAGTAGAGCTGAGATTGAGAGACTCTGCATTAGACTAACAGAAGGTGACCTCTGGTCAGGCCCCTCTTCCTGAACGTAGAGGGACACTGAATGCCCCCCACTTCCTTTGCCTCCAATTTCTGACCCTGACAAAATGTGGAGAAATGGTATCTGGGTGTTGGAGTCAGGACACCTTGCCTTGAAGTTACAGGACTCTGGGAAAGTCACTCCACAATTCTAAGTCTCAGTTTTCTCCTCTGTAAAGTGGGGACAACAACAGTCATTGTGGGGATGCTGTGTGGAATTTAATCCTTATGTGGCAATAAGTGCTCCATAAAAGTCCACTGTTAGGCTTGTCCCAGGACTGAAGCATCTTTATTTTGAAAAAGTTGGGGTTTAGGTTATGCAGTCAGCCTGAATTTACTTCCCAAGTTGATGTAGACATTTTGCAAGGTGAGGACTTTCAAACTGCAGGCTCCTTACTCTGTCACCCGTCCTGCTGCCCTTCCTCAGGCTTCGTTTTCTTTCACCAAGCATGTTGCAATAGACGGGACCTCCAGCCTTCCTGTTTTAATCGGAATCTATGCCAGAGTGAGGTATTGAAAGTGATAATCTGAGCAGATTACTCTCATGCTGAATCCTGCCACAGGCCCCAGTGCCTGGCTGCAGAGTAAAATTCTTATTTGTTATCCCACCCTCAAGGCCCCATGCCCTAAATTCTTCCATTTACTTTGCCCCACCTTCACTACACTCCCTTTATACTATTTCCCTAATATACTGGTCCATGCCTTCGCTCTAAGCCTTTTTTATGATATTTCCTCTGTCTGGAGTGTCCCACCCCCTTTTTAATTGTCCCAGGAAATATTTATTTCCCATAATTCAGGCCGGGGGTCCCTCAGCTGAGAATCCATCCCCAAAGTCCAAAGTGGTCCAGGCTTCCTCCACTTGCACGCCCATGGCACAGAGGACCTGCTGTTAGTCCACCAAATTCCTTCGTGTGTTGGATTTGGGGAAAAATATCTGTTTCATCCACTGATCTTTTCAGAAAAACATTCTCCTTGAAAGAAACTGTTGAAACCAGGCTCTTCTATGCCTCTAATTGTATCAGGGGCTTGTTACAGCTACGAGACTTCCCAAATCTCCAGCCTTATCGTCCTGGGGCTAAGAAACCAAACCCAGCTTGCTCCTTCCTAGCTCTGTGACCCTGAGTGAGTTACCTAACCTCTCAGAGCCTTAGTTTGTTTTTCTGTAAAAGTGGAGTGATAATATCAGCCCCCTAGGTTTCTTTGTGCAGACTAAATGAGACAGTTTACGTGAGGAAATCAGCGTGGTGCAATGCTCATTGATAACTATTGCTGCGGGTACCGTTCTCCACCTCTCAGGGAGTACGCATGACCACAGCATCCACACTCACTTGGGAGGCAGGGTGAACCAGAGATCTTGAGGTGGGATCTTAAACAATAATTTTGCTAGGGTCGAGTCATGCCAGGCTCGACTGCCTTGGCCCAGGAGCACGTGTGTCCACGTGTGCATATACATGTTTACATGCATGTTTACATGTATGCACATGTGTGCATGCATGGGCATGCGCACATGCATATGCGTGTCTGTGCGCATATGTACGTGTGTGCATGCACGAGTGCATGTGTGTATATGCATGTGTATGTATGTACGTGTGTGCGTGTATGTGTGCATATGTATGTGCGCGTGCATGTGTATCTGTGTGTATATGTACGTGTGTGTGCATACACATGTATGTGTGTGTTTATGGTGGATGATGAGGAGTCAGTAATTGGGTAGCACCATTCAGATTCAGAAGCAGGATTCAGCTATTGGCTTCTCTCTGACAACTGGGAAAAGCTCTGAACCCATCAAAGCCAGGACAGGGTCTCTAAGTAAGGAGTGACAGTGGGGTGCGAGCTGCCCCCCGGGGGCTGGGTCATGCAGGGAGGCAGCACAGGGGTACCGTGGAAGGTCTGTGAGCAGCTGAGAAGCATTAAAGCCCTTTGGGGAAAAACCTCAGGAAGCAAAGGAAAAACAAGCCAAGTGGGTCTAACTTATTCACCCTGGAGCCAGAAAAATTTGCCTCAGGGGAGGGGTGGGTAAAGGAAGGTTTTCTGTGTCGAGCTCTCCACTCAAGACCTATCCTGACTCACAATCTCAGTCCCTCAGGGTCTGTGCATGGGGCAGCCTTTCAGCTCTGCCCTGAGCTCAGCCGCTGCTCAGCCGTGTCCTTGGGGAGGAGTCCCTTCCCCTCTCTGGTCTCAGTGTCTGCATCTCCACAGTGAGGCCATGGCTCTGTGCATCTGTGGATCTGATTCTGGATGTTTCCATGTTTGCTGCTTGGGGTCTGGGACAGGCCTTATATCACGTGGCCATGTTGCCGGGGATGGGCATCTCTTCTCGGGCCTGTGGCTCTGCCCCAGTTTCCTGCACCCTCTGTCCTTCGAGGAAGCCACATGAGGTCCGGTGTCACCCAGCATCTGCCCCCTCAATCTGCTTGCCCCCTGTGACCTGCTCCTGGTTTATTTCAGGAAAGCATCAATTTAATGTAGTGGTTCAATGGATAAATATTGGGGTCAGGCGTGCAGAGTTCCCAGCGACGTGTCCTTGGGCAAAGAATGTAGTTTCTGTAAAATTGAGTATCTTTAGCATCAGGTGGGGATGATAACGACCTTTCCTTCACAAGGTGGATGCAACAGTGACAGGTGAGAATGCTAGCCGAGCACTTAACTCAGTACCCAGCCCAATGTAGTTGCTCAGGAACAGAGTGTTTAAATAAATGACTGTGTCTGGGTTTAGCCCTTTCCAGATTGCTGGCATTATGCATTCGAAAGCCAGTTCAATTTCCTTCTTCTCGACTGGCCTGTAAGATCTTTGGGGGATACGCCAGCGTCTTATTCCACTACCTCTCAGTGCTCGACACATAGTAGCTGCTCCAGACTTAGCAATGTCCCTCCTCCTTTCACACAGTTAACTGAGCCTTTACCAGTGATCCCTGTGGCTGTGGACTAAGATTCAAGTGGTCCTGGGGGGCAGGAAGGCCATGGTGGGGTCCTTTCAGCTCCATGGAGCAGGGACTGCCACACCCTCTCCACATCCGTGGGCCGGGGAAGGGGGGCCTTATCCGGTCATTCCACCTGCTTCCAGAGCACATTCCTCTGAGTCCCCTCCAAGTTCCAGGGAGCATGTCATGTGACAGGACTGAGGACCTGGGGCACACCTGGTTTCCAGCACCATGGCAGTGTCCACATCCCAGTGAGCCTGTTGGACGTGGCTGGCAGAGTGATTGGGGTGGAGGGAAGTAATGGAAGTGCCACACACTAACGGAGCTAGAG
Organism: Equus przewalskii; assembly: GCF_037783145.1. Classification (NCBI taxonomy): domain Eukaryota; kingdom Metazoa; phylum Chordata; class Mammalia; order Perissodactyla; family Equidae; genus Equus; species Equus przewalskii. The sequence goes on from NC_091851.1 coordinate 29,595,472, forward strand.
TGGGAGCAGGGATGCTCAGGGAATAGAGTGGCCTGTGAGTCTCAGAGAATCAAGTGATGAACAGACCAGGATGGAGACGCAGTCACCAAGAACACTAATAGCTCTGGGCCAGCTTGGATGCTTAGAGAAATAGACACCAAGAGGGGACCAGACATGCAAGAGACTTATTGGGGGAACCTGTGTGCAGGAAAAGGGAAGAAAGTAAAATTAGGCAAGGAGGGTCTTCAGACCATGATGCTGGTCTCTGGCCAGGCCATTGGGGAGTTTCAGTGCTCAAGTTGGCCATTGGAGGTGCCCTGGGTAGGGCAGGACTGGCCCCTGATACTCCCTGCTGTGTGTCATTGGCTGGGAGCAGCCTGGGAAGCTGGGCCTGACATTAACCACCTGAAGGACTCAAAGGTGTGGCAGCTGGAGGCTGTCCATCATGCATGCTCCCTGCAGCAGGTTCCCACGAAGGGAGATCTGAGCAGGGCAGCTCCATGGCTGCCACAACGACTGAGATGATTTCTTTCCAGACGCCCCAATCATGAAAGTGTCTGTGACAAAGCCAGTGGTCTCACTTTCCAACAGACACACACACTCACACATTTACTCACTATGTACACATAAGTACACAGACAAGCATAAACAATGCACACACAGATTCATATCATATACAGTCATGAGCCACATAACAATATTTCAGTCAACAGTGGACTGCATATACAACGGTGGTCCCAGAAGATTCGTACCATAGAGCCTAGGTGTGTAGTGGGCTACACCATCTAGCTTTGTGGAAGTATACTCTGTGATGGTCACGTATCACTTAACAATGCATTTCTCAGAACGCAGCCCCATCATTAAGCGACACATGACTGGAGTGTATCATGGAATGAGCACTGAACTAGATTCTAAAGTCTGCTATGGACAAGATACATGACCTTGGAAAAAATTCCCTCTCCATAAACTTAATCCTTTTCAACTGCAAAATTATAGGCACCACTCAGATGCCTTTTGATGCTAACATTTTACGAGTTTATGAATTGCTCCTACAACCGAAAGCAGGAGAGGCAGACAATATCAGTGAGTCGTCCCAGCAAGGAAGACCACGGGCACGCTCATTCATTTAGCTCACATTTATTGAGCATCCAGAGGCTGCTGGTGCTTCTGGTGGTTGGTGGACAAACGATGTGGTTCTTGCCCTTGAGCAATATTCAAGTGGAGATACAGGGAGAAAAAGAAGGAAGGAAATAAACAATGGCAGACGCTTGTAGGGGATAAGCAAGATTCAGTGTCAGAGAACAGTCTGGAATGAGGACTGCTGAGAGATTCCACACACTGTTCATTTGTCCCATGTGAAGGGCAATTTATCCATTCTACACATATTTATAGATCACTTACTGCGTGCCAGGCACGGTGCTATTTGTTAGGTTAAGTGAGTTCTTAGTCAAGACCATGGACAAAGGCCTTCCTTCTGGATGTTTTCCCAGACCCGCTTGGCTCTTGGTTAAAATGGAACTTGTCATAAACTGGTTGGTGCATCTCTTGTTAACTAAAGAATTCCACAGCCCAAGTTCTTTGTGTTTTATCTTTGTCTGTGAAAAAATGGCACTGTGAAGCGGTCGAATGAAGAGTCTTCGGCAGAGTTAGGGGACCACTGCTTTTTCCCAGCCCTGCTGTGAACTAGTTCTGCCTCCTTGGGCAGCTTCATCCATCTATCTGGTTCTCCGTTCTCTCTGTGTGAGGGGGAGATGGAACGACTGCCGAGATCTCTTCCAGCTCCCAGGTAATTGCACAGAAGTGTTGACTTTTCTGTGGAATTCAAACAAGTCTGTTGGTTTTATCAATTCATGAGTTTCTATTTTACTAAAGATTTGATATTTTCTTTAAAGCAGCAACGACAACAATTGTACTGAGCCCCAACCCATTCCTCCCATGAGGTTATTTTTAAACAAAATCTACGTTCGATTCCTCCCTCTACCACATTCTAGCTATGTGGCCTTGGGCACTCTACCTGCACCTTCCGAGTCTCGGTTTTCTCATTGGGAAAAAACAGTTTCCAGGCATTTCCTTCGTTCTGTGCTTTATCTCCTAGAAGGTGTTTTGTCTTGTTTTGGAAATCCAAGGAGAGGTTCTGACAAGAGCCAGCAAGTCCAGCTGTTTCTGGGTTCTGATGGAATGGGGTTGCCTCGCTGGGCATCTTTCTCTTGCTTTGGCATTTTAAGACCCTGAGGTTGCAGGAAAATAGGGTGACTTTTGCTAAACAGCTGCAACTCGGCAGTTGTGTTGGAGGTCATGGTGCTCCGTCACAGGCGGCGGTAATGCGTTTATTTATCACTGCCGATGGTCCACACTCCCCCTTCCCTTCAGTTTGTTCTGCCCAAGGCCGTTGGTGTCCGACAGAGATCAACAGTGTTTCTACGGAGATGAAGCAGCTCGTCAAAACCTGAATTAGATGTTAAATCTTTTTGAAGTGGGGAGGAGGGAAGGGGAGGGAAGAATCAGATTGTGCTAAGAATTTATCCTGTGTTGCTTCCTGTGACATAATGTCTCCAGAAAGATTTGTTACCCGGCAAGTTGCAAACTGCTGTTTCAGGCTGATAGGTGGTGCCAATTCATTTTGATGAATTCTGCCAGTCAGAAAAGTATTTTTCCCTCCTCTCATTCGCTGGGGCTGGTTGAAAATGGACGACGGTTTTAAGAGCTGGGATGGCAGACACTGGCCTGCCTGGGATATGTGCAATCAAAGATGCTTTGATATGTACTTGGTGCTGCAAAGACAAGTTAGCCAGAGAAGATCAGGCCAGAAATGGTCTGCCCTTGGCCCCCAGCCCCCAGGCCATGTTCTCAGCTGCCGTTTTTCCCAGTTCTTCCTATTCCCCCATTGACACCCCCCCACCCCTATTCAGAATCCACCCCTCTCCCCTGCTCAACTTTCAAACAGCCTTAATATCCCATCCCAGATAGGCTGGAAGGAAGCACAACCGACCAGACTCAGGAGTCAGATGGATCTGGGCACACATTCTGCTTCCATCCCTAATGGGCTGACCTGGACAAATTATATTATCTCTATGACCCCCAGGGTCTTCGTCTATAAACTGGAAGGAAACACAGTACAGGTCTACCTCGCTATGCGGGCTCTCACTATCCAAACTCTAGCTGCCCAAATACGGGAACCAAACAAATTCAGATACACTTTTGAACAAATTCCTTGCTATCTGAACTCTTGATACTCATTCTCTGAAACTTACGAACAAAACAGGAATGTTCCTCATCATCCTCACTCACTCTCCACACGTGGGATCCAAATACACTCGGACTTTGAAGTGTACTTGTACTGGTTTCTTAAGTTTCGTGTGAAACAGTGTCATTAAAGTAGTTAGGACGATTTTGTACTAACAGTGAGTGCTCCATAAATGCTCATGAGGATGCTGACAATGAGATGACCCTGAAATGGAGAATGGCGTTGCTTTGTCACTCACATGTTCCTGAATTTCCTTGGAACTATAACCCCTTGGCAACTCAGCCCCTGCCGGGTCTCTGCTCATTTCGGAGGTCTTTCTTAGATCCAGTGCCCTCTCTTGCCCTTGCCAGTCACCAGACAAGTTGCAGACCACCCCCTTGACCCTTGGGACTATACCATGGACCCACACTGACCATTCCCAGGCCTGCAATGCATCTTTGGATTCATCCTCTTGCTTCTAGAGGTGCCTCGTCTTTCAGCCTTTGCAGCTGGAACATCTCCTCCCATCTCTGGCTCAGGCTGTTCGCAGCTCATTCTTCCTAGGGTGTAACGTCCCACAAGTCCAAATATGATTGTCGAATCCAACTGGGCATTTCAGGGTTAGCGACAGCCACGTGGGTTTTATTATATTCCTTTTGTTTCTTACTCTCAGCCAACTGTCTCCTCCTTGTCTTGTCTTTGGCTCAGCTTTTTCCTGTTAACGTAGAAGTTTGTTTATCTCTCTGAGGTTGGCATCCTTGACATCTCTTGCTAACCAAACCCAAGGCCTTGGACCCTGTAGAAAGCTGGAAAGCTGGAGCTGCCCTCATTGGTTCAGGCAGTCAATCCTGGTGGGGCTCACCATCCACTTTAACTCCGCCCCACTTCTGGACACCTCCTTGTCTCTCTTGCTGGTGCCCAGCTTCCTCCTCTCAGTCTTGCAGCTTTGGATCAACCACTTCTGGCGTTTGCTTTCCCCAAGGAAGCATCTCTCAGGCTGCCCTCCTTGACTTTACGCACAAGGTCCTGGCCTTTGACCCAAGCTGCCTTTGGTTACCACCAGCGGATATCGCTGCAGTCTGGTCCTGCTGTGTGCTGCGGGTGGCCTAGCATTTGGTTTTCAGGTTTTCAGGTTTATGACACTCCTGTGGAAATATTCTGTCAGAGGGATTCATCCTTCTTCTGCATGTTGCCTCCATCCATCTCCACCTCAGTCTGGGGTCCCGTCCATTTGTGGAATCCGTGGACTCTTGAAAATGTCCTTTAGACAGAAGGACGTGTGGAAAGAGCTCTGGGATCTTTCCTGACTTTGGCTGCAAGTTTCAAGCAGGTTTCTCTCCTCTATCCAAGGAGGGTGAGCCATCCTCATGATACCTATGCATTTTTCCAGGTTCTCTGTCCTCTTCTGGGTTCCTTTTTGGGCATCTCTCTTGGAGAAGATGGGGAAGGGTGAGAGGAAGACTACAGGAGGGGCCTCCTGCTTTAGTAGGTTATGAGGGGAATGAATGACTCCAGAAGCCTCTACCCTCATCAGGCAACGCCACCAGTAACCCGCTCCCTTGTCCTTCCACACTCAGCAGAGGCTGAGGCAGGATGGTCCAGCACCCATACCATCATCTGGGTTCCCAGTCTCCCCCGCTTTCCCAAACCATACCACGCTCAGAAGCTGCCTTTCTGAGGAGATGCTTAAGCCAAGCTGGAACCTTCACTGAGCAAATTTTCAGTGCCGCAGTGACTGGTAACAAACATCATCAGAAGACACCCTGGGCACCCCCTGAGGGAATACAGACAGAGATCTTTGCTTGTACAGCCCCAGGGTCCAGGGAGCTGAGCAGAAATGTGGACCTGGAGCCCAGTGGTGTGTGAATGTGACACCCAAGGATGTTGCTCATCAGCTGGATGGGAAGGGGGACACCTCTTTGGAGGTCTTGTGAATATCCCCACATAGTCATGAATTCTCCAAGGACCCTGCCCCCACAAATCTGAGCCACCTCTATGGCAGCTGTAGGACACTTACTGGAACAATGGATATTCTTTGTGGACAGACACTTGTCTGGGGTGAAAGTGTGTGTCCCCATCTTCAGGGTTCTGCTTGTCATAGAGCAGCTTAGGGATCCGGCTTAAGTCCTGGGTGCACGGCATTAACCACTTAGCTTCTATTTAGTGAGGAGGAAGAGAAAGAAGTGGGGAGATATGAGGGAGAGTTACTCAAGGTGTGTTACTTGGAGCATTCACATCAGAATCACCTGCTCCGATTCTGATTCAGTCTATCTGTAAGGATCCCAGGAATATGAATTTTAATAAGCTCCCTGAGCAGTTCTTCGTGCAGAGTGAAAGTCAAAAATCAAAGGTATAAAGGACTTTAGTATTTGACATACTTGTCCTTCATGAGCGGCTCCTGTGAAGGAGAGACAACAAAGCACAATGGGCAACTTCATGGACTCTCGTGTTTGAATCCCAGGTCTGCCTCTTGTCCATATGTGACCTTGGGCAAACTGCCTTGTGCTCCTGCTTCTCCCCATGCTTGATTCTCCATCTGTAAAGTGGGGATGTTGATATCAGTGCCCAACTCATGGGTTGTTGAGGATTAAATAGTTTATATGTATAAAACACTTAGGGGACTGCCACATGTTAAGTGTTTATTAAAAAACGATGAACTGGGGCTGGCCCCGTGGCCGAGTGGTTAAGTTCGCGCGCTCCGCTGCAGGCGGCCCAGTGTTTCGTCGGTTCGAATCCTGGGCGCGGACATGGCACTGCTCGTCAGACCACGCTGAGGCAGCGTCCCACATGCCACAACTAGAGGAACCCACAACGAAGAATACACAACTATGTACCGGGGGGCTTTGGGGAGAAAAAGGAAAAAATAAAATCTTTAAAAAAAAAAAAAAAAAAAAAAAAAAAAGAGATTAGTTAGTGAAAAAAAAAAAAAAAAAAAAAAAAAAAAAACGTGAACAGATCCAGCACAGCAATAAGTACTTTGCCAGTAGCCTTGTTGGAGGCATGGACCATGGGCTCCCTGGTGGGGCGGTGTGAGGGCTCCAGGTGGGCTTGTTGGGCCTGGAAATGAATGAAGACCACTGTCTGCCTCAGCGGGTCTGCACCACCAGGGGCGATGAGGATGGGGCTGTGCCAGCAGGAAAGACCCCCATATACCCCTCTGACTAGACCTTCCCGATGGATTCTCAGCTACTTTTCACCTCCCGTACTATGTGGAAATTTCTGGAATTCTGCTACACAGCAAGAAAGTCAATGTGGTCTGGAGTACCAACAGAAGCTCTCTCTGTGCTCACCCGTACATTTCTGTTATATTAATTCTGAATAGGCCACCTTCTTGCCTTCATGGGGGCAGCCTGTGAGGTCCTCTCCTACAAGCGTCCAAAACTGGGGGCAGGGTCAAAACTTCTCAGCTTCCCAACTTCCCCACTTGGACCTTGGTGCAGAAAGGAAAAGGAAGAATGCCCATCTCCCACGGCCCACTATCCTTTCTTCCACAATCCTCTGAAGTCTAAGCAGCAGCTCTCCTCCTTCTTTATCTCTAATTCCTAAGAGAAGAATGAGCTCCAGGTGATTCTGATGCATGCTTATGTTTAAGAACCAATGGCATAGATAAAGGGTCAGCAAACTTGTCTGTAAAGGGCCAGATAGTAAATATTTTAGTCTTTGCAGCCATACATTCAGTCTCTGTCACACTCAGCTCTGCCATCGTAGTGCAAAAGCAGCCATAGACAATGTGTAAGTGAATGGGTGTGGCTGTGTTCCTCTAAAGCTGCACTTTATAACAACGGGCGGGCAGGCTACAGTTTGTCAATCTCCGGTAAGGCACATGGAGGATCACAATTTCTTCCCTTAAGGGAAGTGCCCCCTCCGCCAGAAGATTTTCGTTCACTTCTTCATTTGTTCAATAATTCATTCATTTTATTTTTTTTTGCATTGTATGAAGGACCTCTGCCTGCCAGGAACTCTGCTAAAAACATGGGTTGTGGCAGTAAACGAGAGAGACACCATCCCTCTATCATGGAACTTAAAGTTTAATGGGAGATGTAAAAAAACAATTCACAAATAACTACTATAATAAATGCGTGACACAAAGGACAGAGAATTGGAAGAATTATAGGGTGACCTAATCAAGTCTGGGGAGGGTGGGAAAGACTTTTCAGAGGAGTTCTCCTTTAAGACGGAATCCTGAAGATGGTAACAAGGTGTCTGATAATTTTGTAAGGACTTTGTACTCATAACTCATTTCACCCTTAAATAATGCAGTGAAGTAGACACTGTTTTTATTCCTGGCTCACAGAGCAAGAGATTGAGGCCCAAAAAGGATGAATAGTGTGCCCCTGGATTTGAGCCCAGGAGGCTGGGGTCTAGAGGCTGTGTTCTCAACCACAGCTCTATATGAACTAGGTAATAGGAAGGAGAAGAACCTTCTAGGCAAAGACAACAGTTTACAGTCTAGTGGGATCAACAGTCCCTAATTTAATAATTTCATTTTGGGAAGCCTCTTATAATCTGGACATCAAGTTAAGCATCAAGGATGCAGCTGGAAAGAAGTCAGAAAGACTTCTTGCTTTCATGGAACTTACAGATGAAAGCAAAAGACAGACATCACTGAAAACTAGGAGAGATAGGCAAGGGGGGGGGGGCGTATCCCTTGATATACAGAGTTTAGGGGATGGTCTGAGGCATCGTTCAATATTGAACTGAAGAAAGAGAGATTAAGACTGAATCTCTCCTCTTGACTCTCCTGTCCAATGACGTCGCTAGGGCTCTTGTCGATTAAATCCAATTGCTGGCCACCAATAGCTGGAGAAGAACTCTCCAATAAGGCATGTTTACCTACAGGCACTCTCCAATGTAGAACTATTTTATATACACATATGTGCAATGTTTCACCGTGTAGGGAAGAGAAAGATAACTCCTAGTTGGCATGGGGTAACCGTGTTAGTGATTTGTTAATAAAGCAAAGTGCATCCTCACTTAACACCCTATCCCAAAATACGACATTCTAGACTAATTAAAGAATTATATTTTACAAGAAAATTCTATCCTACAATAAATAACATAAGCATTTAAACATATTTAAGTTTAAAAGCCCTCAAAAAATGTTGTCCCGTCAGAATATATATTCAGAAGATAAAAAGCAAAATAAAAATAACACAACACATCAGAGACATATTTGCATTAAGTATAGCAGAAAAAGTATGACTATCTATGCTATAAAAGGAATTCATGCAAATAGACAAGAAGAAAAGTCCACAATTCCAAAAGTTAAATATGGATATAATTTCAAAGGACAGGACATAGAGCTCAAGATGCAGAAAACAAAAATGGCTAATAAATGTCGACACTATTTAATCTCAGTGGTAATCAAAGACATTTGAATACAAAATCAGTGTCACAGAGTTTGTCAGATAAATTAGCAAAGTTTATAAAAACAATATTCTGGGGAGATTATGTTGAGACAAATACTCTTACTCATAGTTAATGGAGTTAGAAATTTGCACAAAATTGGGAAACTTTTGCAACCTGGCAAAATATATCAAGAACATTAAAAATACTCATACCCTTTGACCAAATATTTGCATTTCTGGGAATTTTTCTAAGGGCATTGTATTAGTTTCCCAGAGTTGCTGTAATGAGATACCACAAACTGGCAGCTTAAACAACAGAAATGAACTGTCTCACAGTTCTGGAGGCGAGAAGTCTGACAACAAGGTGTGGGCAGGGTGGGCTACTTCTAAGGGCTGTGAGGCAGAAGCTGTTCCAGGCTTCTCCCCTAGCTTCTGGTGGTTTCTGGCAATCTCTGGCGTTCTTTGGCTCGTGAAGGCACCATCCAGAATTCCACCTTCATCTTTATGTGGTGTTCTACCTGTGTGGGTGTCTCTATGTCTAAATTTCCCCTTGTTATAAGGACACAGTCATCTTGGATTAGAGCCCACCCTAATGACTTCGTGTTAACTTGATCAACTGCAAAGACCGTATTTCCAAGTGAGTCACATTCACAAGTATTGAGGATTAGGACTACGACATCTTTTTGGAAGATATGATTCAACTCATAACATACATAATCCAAAATTTTTAAAAAAGCCTTTTTTCTAGCATAAATGCATTCATCATAATACTATTGTCATCGCAAGATGACATATTAGAAATATTATATTAGAAATAATATAAACACGTAACAGTGTGAAATAAATTAATTATATTCTACTAAATGCAGTGAAGTTTATATAGCCACGAAAAGGATATTATGCAGAATTTTAAGACTAGCAAGGGTAATGTGGGCAGAGTTTATGCTATAATTTAAGGAAGAAAATATACAAAATCGCATAAGTACTGTGATCTCAAGAATATAAAATGCATAAGAGAAAAGATTTTATGGACAAAGGAAATGCATTAAATTGTTCACTGTGAGAGGGCTAAAGGTATGGAAAATTGTTAATTTTTATTTTAATTTTTATGTTTTTCTAAGTTTCCACATTGGGCCTATATTTCTCTAATAGAAAAATAAATTAATTCTAAAAAAGCCCATAGTACACTTAAAGATGAAAAGACTGGGCATTCTTCCACTCATTGGAGCTCATTAGCACTCTGCTGTGAGATTTTATATTTAATAGGCTAGCTTTCAGGATGGAGAAAATTGATTAGGACCCCAGGACCTCCTATGTCTTAGAGAAGTTCTGTACTAACAATCAGAGGACCTGGGTTTTATAGACATGCACACAGAGTTTTCTGAGGACCTTGTTTCAATTCTACCTAGTGGCTTAGTAAGCCGCTTCCCCTCTGAACGTCATTTCATCCATATGCGAAATGAGAGAACAACGTATAGTGTTGATTCTGGAGAAGACTCTTAAGTCCCTGGGTGAGTCTACACCTTCCCTTGGCAGTCCTCTCTACACAAACCTTGGGACTCGTGGACGTCCTAACCCCAGCCACGTCCTAGCCCATCTCTCCTGCTTATTCTTCTACTGACACCTCCTCCTGGATTATCGAACCCAGTGCCTATTCCTCCTAATTCTTTCTTCTTTGTTTGTGGGATTCAAACTATTCAACTTCAAGTTTCCCTACTTGTTTCAATTCTTTGGCTTTCAAGATACTATTTTTCCTGGAAAGTTTAGGAGTGTCAGACAATTTTATTACGGAATGCTGGAATTAGGGAACTTCATTCTGAAATGCTTTCCAAAAACGTAATTTATCCAGATAAGGATTACCTCACTCTTCCTTTTAACAATATTATTCATTTAGCAATTAATAACATTAGTTATTATATATGGTATAATGATATATTATTTTAATAATATGTACTTATGTAATTGGGGCCAAAATTTGGCACTTGTTAACACTCCCTCAGGACACACGGCAGCAGCCAAAAGATTCTTAGGTGTCCCAATAGAGAACTCTATTAATTCCCCACTGCATTTTCCAATTGCTTCTGGAAAAAAATTGCCCTTTGACTTCACCGTTGTCTTCTAAGAAAGGAAGCTTCTGTTGAATGGGAAGCTACTTCATGAGCTGACTGTCTTGATTCATTTAGCAATCCAGATCTAGAAGTAGGCGTTCAAGGTTGCAGACCTGCTCATCACGGTATAGGACGAGTAATTTGAAATCTCCTGGGAAATCGAAGAGGCAGAAGGTGAGGAAGAGAGAATGAGAGCAGGGTGGTGAGAAGAAGAGAGGAGACAGCAGGAGTGGGCAGGGAGGACCAGGGAGGAGATCCCAGTGTGGGTGGCTTTCCTTTGGAAGACAAGAAAGCCTATTAGTTTTTAATAAGCCTATTGTGTGATCTCTTGGTGAAACTGCAGCTTGATATGAAGTCTACTGCATTCAAAAGTGCTATGTGGAGCCAACCCTGATTGCCTAGCAGTTCAAGTTCGATGTATTCCAGTTCGGCAGCATGGGTTAGGTTCCCTGTGGTGGAACCACACCACTTGTCATGTCAGTAACCAAGCTGTGGTGGCGGTTCACATAGAAGAACTAGAAGGACTTACAACTAGCATATAAAACTAAGAACTAGGGCTTCAGGGAGGGAAAAACAAACAAAAAAAACCCTACATTAATCTTTCAAAAGAAAAAAAAGGAAAGCGAATGCTGTGTGTAAGTGGTTTCTGTTCTATATTTTGTTTGTTAACACATAGACGTGTTTTGACAGATGAAAAGCTTGACATTCATCCCACATTGAGGCAATCTGGAACCCCAAAGGCAGAGGAGACTATGAGATTAGAAGGATTCTAAGCACCATGGAATTTGGAGAAATTTGTTGAGGCCACAGGCCAGATAATTGGGGATTTAAGAAAACTGTGCCTGTGTCTCAGGGGTTACGAAGGGTCCAGCAGACCTCGGATTACACAAGAGCATGACCAGCTTTTCCCTCTGGCAGGAGCCAGCCCCTGGAATGCTCTCCGCCCCATGCTCCCTTCCTCTTGGGCTGCAGCTGCCCTGCCAGGTGTCCCCAGAGCCTCTTTGAAGAGGGAGGAAGCACAGCCATCAACCTACGCATTTTAAAGGCCTTTTTTCCTTTTTAAGTGAGGAAAGTTTGCACAATGCAAATGAACAATGGGTCTCATTTCCAGCCTTCCCCAGAAAGGGGCTGCTCCTTGATTGACGCAGGAAGGAAATCGAGGCTTGGCTTTTCAGAAACCAGTGCTAGAATGAAGAGACGAGCTTGAGACAGGTTGCAGGAGAGGAAAGCCAAAATCGTTTTCTAATCACTGATCCAAAGTTTTCCTTTCAAGACCTTATAGGATTCAGTATTTTAGGGGACGGACAAGGCAATCTTGAGGTGACCCAGAGAAACATGAACCGTCTGAGCATTTTAGTCACTAGACTTACCTTTGGATGAAGAGAGGGAATAAATATTTTCTGAGCACTTGCAGTGTGGCAAGCTCTGTGATAGGCACTTCTCAAGCATTTTCTCACTTGATAGATAGATAGATTGATCTAACAACGTCCCTCCAAAGCATGTGCAATTATCCCGCTCTACAGAAGATGGATTTGGGGCTGGGTAAAGTGACTATGCAATGTCACATGGCCAGGACGTATGGCAAACACTGCTGCAGTGGCTTGCAAGTGATTGCTTTGGGGACATGATCTGGCTGGTAGCTATTGTACTGGACAATGCAGATATAGAATGTTTCCATCACTGAAGGAAGTCCTGTTGGGCAATGCTGTTCTAGACAGAATGGAACAGACTGAAACAGTCCCACTCAATGGAAGAGAGTATTCGTAAAAGTAAGAGATCAGTAGGAGTGAAGCGGAACATCATCAGGACTCCAGGAATTAGGTGGAGAGCTCTAACTTAGGATCCTAGAGAGCAGATATGGAGGGTTCAAACCTGGCAGCAGAGTAGATGACCTCTCTCCAAGAGTCAAGGGCTGCCAGGTAGGAGGAAATCAAGTGGACAATGCAGCTCAGTGGACAGGGCTGCAGATAGACTATAGACCATGCTCACCTCTTGATGGTGGTCACAGGGTTCATGACATATAGTCGGCTTTGTCCTCAGCTGGATAAGGGACTGATATGGTTGAGCCAGCACTGATATAATAGGGTAGAGCTGTGGCAAATAGAGCCTCAGTCTGTTTTATGTTCACATGCAAAATGCACGCACATACGTGTGTGTGTGTGTGTGCTGGGAAGGCAATTAAGCATGCTTTCATCCTTGACTGAGCAGCGCATTTTCTTGCCTATCCTGGCTTCCAGTTTGAACTCTCCTGTGAGGACATAAGATTGGAAGTGGCATCTTAGAGATGTTTAGCATCCCAACAACTCTCCCTGTCCTCTTCAGCTGTGAGGGTCTCTTTTAAACTCACGTCCACTTTGAGCTTTCTCCTCATGGGATTAGGAGATAAATCGGCTAGGGCTGTAGAACAGCTTTCTTTTCAAATGCGTGTTGGAAATGTCTGTCTAGCTCAGTCATAATGATGCATACTAGTCTGGATTAAGTAGGAAAAACTACGTGATGAAAAGGACTCACATTCCGGCAAAGACGATATTCGCTCAGCAATAATTGCCACAGAGATGTCTCCAGCAGTTCTGTCTCTTTGCCATCAGAATCAGCTCCTGAGATAAAGCACTGTTAATGTTAGCATTCCCCCCATATACTTGTGTATAGAATACTGTACAAGATGCTTCTTGAAGGAGGAGTGACGTCTCTGTTAAAGTTTTGCATACTCTGTGCTCACGGCGGAGATTTACAGTACATGAAACCAAGGCTCTGACAAGTCCTGTAGTAAAGAAAGCTTTTTAATCCTGTTTAAGCCAGCATTTCCCAAGCTAGTTTAGAAAGTCTTCTTTCCTTCCTTCTTTCCTCTCTCCTTCCCTCCCTTTCTTCCCCACCTCCCTTTTTCTTCTTTCTTTCTTTTTTCCATAAAGTATCTATAGAATAAAGATCTATAAAACACATTTGGGGAAACAACAGCATAAACACAACTGAATCATGACGTGTGTGTGTGTGCTGAATTTCATTTCCAGGGAATCAGAAGCGATGATGGGTATTTGGGGGAGGTTGTGATTTCCACGGGCCCGGCCTGGAAGTCTGGGAGAACTTTCATAACTTTGTGATCCTTCCTTTGAGCCATTGCCCAAATTTTATTTGTTGAGTATGAGTTCTATGTAACCTTTTATTTGTTAGTTCAGTTGCAAATGCTACCAGTTCCATGGTCGCTGCAGGCAAAGTGTTACCTTTTTATGTAACCTTCAGAGATATTTTATCTGATTGATGAAACTTATGGCGAACTGACAGGGTTTGCCACTACGTTAGTTTCTTACCACCCCTTACTTGGTATCTTATCATGGCCTCCTAATTTGCCGCCCTTTCTCGCAATATCACCTTAGCTCTCCCTCTTGAATCCCTGTCTCACTGTAACAAAGATGATCGTCGAAAATGATTCCCCTACTTGAACCACATCATCACTCCCCACTGCCAATAAGGTAAACCCCAACCAATTTCTCTGAAATCGCTTGATCTTGTGACCCCAGCTATGCCTTTGCTGTTCCTTCCTCTTGTGCCCTTTTTCTCACTTACCTAGCAAACACCTAGTCAACCTTGAAGACCCCGTCCAGTTGTCATGACTCATGTGGAGTACTCCTTGGCATTTGCAGGAAAAGTTATTTATTCCCTCTTCTGTATTCCCGTTGCATTTATCCATGCTTTCGGCTTTTAACGTCAAATAGAAATTATTGGAAAGAAGCTTGTGTCAAAGAGAATTTTGAAAAAACTGTATAGAACTCAATCTTCCCTATGTTCGATCCTTCTTTGATAAACTTACGCTATTGTCATTATCTATAGCTACCATGTACATTATGCTCCAAGCATTGACCGATGCATGTTACATACATTTTCTCTTCAATCCTTAAGACAAAAATGAATATTTTATCCTCACTCTACCGATGGCCTTATCCAATATTGTCTGGCTTCAAAGTCTGTGCTTTTTTCGTTATATAACATTGCCTCTTGGGTACAAGACTAGCCATATTATGTGTCACTCAGCACACTCCATGTTTACAATAATTACTTTTAAGTCCCCCAAAACATTTCGAGGCAATTTAGTATCCACATTTCTTACCAAGAAAGGTGAGTCTTATTCGCCCAAGGTCTTGTAACAGGTTGATGATAGATTAGAACCCTGTTGTCTTTCTGATGCATCATACAATCTCAGGTTTCCATCATTCAGGAGACAGAAGCCTGGGGTTTAGAATGGAGACCAGGAAGCTTTCTTAGATCCTTAGTCATGAAAGTAGATTCAGGAATCACAATCAAAGGTGAAATGATTAACTATTAGGAACATACAGGGGAAAGAGGAATGTGTTAAACAGCGCCACAGGAGTGCAAACAACAAAACCCAGACAAATGACCCTGTTTCTTCAACTAATACATTGCAAAGAAAAGAGAGAAAGAAAGAAAGAGGAAGGGGACAGAGAGAAGGAAAGGAGCAGGGTAGGGAGAAAAAGGTTGTAGATTGAAAGAAAATTAAGTATATCAACAATTGCTATGTATTATCTTATTTCAATCTTGATATTTACTAAAAATCTATAAAGTGAATTAAGAGGAAATGAGAGAAAACCTGAGTACTGATTGGGGATTTGATAAAAGTAATCACTTATTGTTAATTTTTAGGTGTGATAATGAAATTGTGTTTAAAAAGGAAGTCCTAGTTTTATAGAGATAAATATTAAAATATTTACTGATACAATGATAAATATCTTAGATATGGTTTAAAATAATCTGGGAGAGAGGCCAATGGGTAGGAGTACAGATGCGTGTAGATTGGCCATGAGCATAATTGAAGCTAACGATGGGTATTTGGGAGTTCCCTTTATTATTCTGTGTAAATTCAAAGTTTTTAATTATAAAACATTAAAAGTAAGTGATTAACCGAATATGCCCATTCCATGGGCAGAAGGGTTGATAGACATTTTGAATGTTTTGTTATCAATAAATTGATATCAAAGCAGAAAACATGTCTTCAAGCCAGATTCTTGTCCAAGTAGCCAGATTCTCGTTTTCCCACGGAAAAGAAGTTTGCTAGGAATACACGTTTAGAAATAAATTGCCAAGGGGGAAAAAAATCACAGCATTTCTCCTTGTGCTCCTGTAGCTTGTTGTCATGGCAGCCTGTATTTTGAAAATGGATTTGGATTTACCACTTGATTTATTAAAATATGTGAATTTTTGGCCTAGGAACAATTTTGCTGTTTTACACCGTGTGATCAGGGTAAAAGATCCCAGGAGATAACCCACGTTTGCCAAAGTATCATTGGTGTGATAGAATTAAAATTTTCCATAGTAACTCTTTCCACTCCAATGCTGGCTGGTCTTAGCTGAGGGCATGCTGAGGTTTCCCAACAGGAAAGAGGGAGTAAGATGGAAACAGCATGGGTTGGGCCCTGGGAGAGACTCACTTCAGAAAGAGGAAAGTCACTTAAATCAACAACCTTAGAAATAAAGAAAAGTCAAGTTCCATCTGGGTCAGGGTTGATATGTTAGAAGACTTATTGCAGTGGTGGAACAGTGGCAGAAAGGTTTGGGTCTTAGCAGAGTTCTCTTCATTTTGTCAATGTCAGGCTCACTCGACGAGGTCTATTCAGGAAGTGGTAGGGTTGCTCAAAGAGGTGCAAGGACTTTTGGAGCGAGGATCTGGGCTGGAAGGCCATGATTCTTTCCTGGGCTACATCACCCAAACCATTAAGAGTGAGAAATAAGCACAGGGGACCAGTCAGTCAATCAGGCCTTAGGCAATACATAGGAGTTTGGGATGAGAGGGCCCATAGGAGATCTGGGTATGTGTTCTCTCTTACCCCGACATGTGCTGACCACCATATACAGAATGGTAACTATTTCTGAAGCTCACTTTCCTGGAGGGCAGGGAGGTACTGACATCTTCTTAAACTGGGTCTCCATTGCCCTAGGATTGGACACGGCTGAGGATGGTGGGGGCAGTAGTCAGTGCCCACAGCTGTGCTGGGAAGGGCTGGGGCAATACAATGAGCAATTTTTCCAGCTGCTTCTTTTCTGGCCCATGAGAAAATTCAAGGCAGCGTTGACTAGAAGATAAGGTATAGCTTCTTTGCCAGCCCAGTTTCGAGTTGAGCCTGAAGCTAATTCTCTGGGCCAACAGCCATTGACATTTATGGCAAAGGCTTCCCTGAGTCAGGGAGCCTCAACTTCTGCAATCTACACGCCACACTCTTATCTGATGGAGCTGTTCCCTTGGCAAGCTGTGTTATTCCTGTAATGCTAAGTGACAGAGAAAATAAAAACACTCAGCTGAGAAAAAGCCACAATGTTAACGTGAAACACAAAGTCTCTGCTCATCTGAATCTTAGTTTATTTTAAAACAGAACCATAACGGCTCAGATCCTGAAGCCTGGGAGGGGCTGTTGCTACAGCTGCCTGGCTCTCAGCTCCTTCCCTGCCTTGCCTTCTGGTCTTAATCCTCTCCGTTTTTCCCAGGAGTCAAGGTGGTATGATGTGGGTTTGCCCTCCCTGAATAGAACTCAAAGACCAAGGGAAGAGTAAATTCTTGAATTTACAGTAAATGAGCCTGAAACTAATGTCACCATGTTCTGCTCACTAACCCTGAGGTCCCTCTGACTGAATGAAAGCTTGGCCCAAGTCTCCCAGGAGCTTTGTTCTGGATGAATCTGGCTTTTGTGTTCCATCTGAACCAAGTTTGGGGTCTTATCCCAAACTCTTACAGCTGGCATTGAGCAACATCTGGTTGGCATCTTCTCTACCCCATTTCCTGGTGTTTGCTTGCATTTTTTGGAATTAGCTCAGTTTTCTTAATTTTTTCCCTGAGTGTTTTCTGAAGAGTGTTATCCATATAAGAATTTTTAGCCATATAAATGCCCTGGGGAGAATCCTGCTATGGAGGCTGCTTCCTGTCCTCACTCCACCTCAAAACTGGAAAAACAGGAGCCCATGATGGAAAATGAAGAGAAGCGGTCCAAGTCTAGAAGAAAAGCAGGAAATTATCCCAGAGGAGAGGATTTCATCAAGCAGGGGAGACAAACTCTGCAAATTACACGTCTCTAGAAGACGGTTCAGAAACGTGGCCACTAAGTTAAGAATTAGTGTCCTTTGACTGTGTAAGGTAGTGATGGTCAAAACCAGGACAAATGAATCGAGAAGCGCATGGGAATAAAGAAAAAGGAAATGTTGCCTTTTTAAGAGATTTGCTCTTGAGCATCAGTTCTCAACTTGGGGTGCACATTAGAATCTCCTGGAGAGCATTTAAAAAATACCGATGCCTGGGCTCCATCCCAGATTCTGTTTTAACTGTTTTTTTTTGAGGGGACTTGTTTTGTTTGTTTTAGTTTATTTTTAGGATGAAAACCACTTGAATTGTTTGTAGCCCAACTGTAAGTAGCCAGGAGAGAGGAAGAGACTAAAAATACAAACCAGTGGTGGAGTAACGATGTAACAAGATTGCCAAAGAGGCGGCAGCTAGAATCCAGAGTCCAAGGGCTTGACCTTAGACCTGGACGGGTGAACCGAGAGTACAAGGTGACTTCCTTTGCCAATGAGTTTTCTCACCTGATGGTTTCTAGGTCATGACATTGCAAGCCAGGTTACCTTCTGAGAATCTGTTTTGACCAAAAGCAGAGTGTCTAATGAGGTTTTGGCTTGGATTGCCAACACTATCTTCTCTAAGAGTATAACAATTATACAGGAAAACTCCTTCCCTGAACTTGTGTGATTATAAAAATATTTGTGATGAAGGTGGAAATAATGGAAACTGGGGATGAAGAAAAGGTGGACAATAAACACTTCTAAGTATGTAATGATTCTGTAAGGCACATATCTGAGCCCCTCTATAAAGACTTCTAAAATGTCAGTGACAATTTATTCCAAAGCCATTTGGCTTCGTCCCAAAGTATTTCATCCAAGGAAGGCCAAGTTCAAGCTAGTAGTCCATAGCCCTGAGTCAGTCTCAATCTGTTGTGCTAGAATGGAGCAGATAAGCCCAGAATAACACAAACCAGTGAGCCAGGGAGACTGAGACACAAACAAATGGAGATACTCCAGGTGGAAAGGCATGAAGACATCATGGAAAGTCAAGCAGACAAAGTCAGGAGAGTTGAACAAGGCTGGCAGTGAGGATGGAGGAGAGTGGGTGCTAGACAATCCTCATGGGTGCTAGGTCTTTTCTGTGGCTCTGTCATTCCCTCTGCAAGTGAGTGTAGCCTGGGTCTTCAATGGGCAGAGAGGAAAACCTGTCACCAGGTTTTATCATCGTTGGTTCATATCTACCACACTCAGTAGAATATTTTTAAGAAATTAATTTGTTTTGTATAAAGATCAGATACCCAAAACAAAAAAATCGAGTGATATAAGGAGTATAAAATAAAAAGGAAGAGAATTTCTCCATCCTGCACTGTGAATCTTGCTCCCCAGAGGCAACCATCATTAATATTTTCTGGGTGGGAATTCTTAAATGAGCACTTTTATAATATCAATTTTTAAGGGTAAAAACTAGATAACTGCATAATACTGTAATAAATAAAAAGAAGATGACACCGCTGTGACTCTTCAACATAGCTGCACAGGGAACTCTCTGACAAGCTCAATTTTTTGAATGATGTCTACAAATGGTGGGAAAATAAGTTGAATTTATATGAGTGATTTTTGGAGAATAGCGAATAACAAAGAAGCACTGCAGGCAAAGAATCACATTCTGTAAAGGTGACTAAAGAAGCATGATCAAATTCTGCAGCCATGATTTCACTTGCTCCAAGGCACCATTTGAGAACGGATTACTAAAGAGATAATTGGTGGACGTTTAGACAAGAATGTTACACGCACTAGCAGCCAACACGCACCTGCTAAAATAAATCAGGAATTAGGTTAAACCACCATTTTTTCCTTTAAAAACAAGGTGTTTAAGCTGGTAATTCAAGGAGAAGGAATGAAAATAGTGTGTCCGAAGTTAATCAGGGATTAAACACGTGACATCATGATATCCTGGTGGATGAGATGGAGGTATACATTCCGGATAGGATTGAAGTTGGAAAGGTTTTTAGCTAACAGTAGCCAAAGGAGGCTATAAACTAATCAACCTCAGTTGAAGACAGGAGAAGCTCCATCCTAAATCCTGTCTTATTTTATGCTTTATTTTCACTGCCTTCTGTGAAAATATATATACAGTGTCTGGGGCAGAGTAGATGTTCAATAAATATGTGCTGAATGATGAAATACAAGAATGAATGCATGAACAAATGGGCGGATGATGACATGAATCTGGGAGGGACGAATAGCTAACAATATGGGTGATATAATTAGGAAACCAAAAAAAGACCTCTCAAGCAGTGGGCCAGAAAGATCATCAACCTGTGATGCAGTAAGTGGGAATACAAGAACATCTGTTCTTTGGTGCAAATTTAGCTTCTAAAGCACAGAGAGGAGGCTAGGTGGCTGTAAGTAAACTTTGTCTGTTTCCTGAGCCCCCTTGTTCCCTGGCTTTATGCTGTTGTAAATTGCAACTGATCTGGGGGGAAACTTGCAGAGTCCTACCAAATTCCTTTCTCTACTCTAGTGCCCTCGGAGAGAGCCCGTGGTTAGCGATTAAGAATTCATCAATTTCTTATCTAATAGTCTCTCCACTGTGGGAACTCTCAAGCTTCCTGCGGACCCAATTTGATGCCAGTGAGAAGGAGCCCCAAGCCCCTTGGCCAGTGGGTGCATTCCTGGAAGCCATCCAGTCTCTTACTTTGCCCTCCCCCTCAATCTATTGCCAAGCCACGCAAATGATATTCTCTTAACTATTTTTTGGAGGTTTGTTCAGCTTATGCTTAAAAGTAACATCAAAATCGTGAGCATGCTGGTCTGGCCTGGGCTCACCACCTGAACCTTCATTTCTGTGGGCACAGAGAGAATGTCCTCCCTCTCCCCTTTTCCCAGTCCTACACCTTTTCTCTCACGTTTCTCCACTTCATAAGAATAGGAGCTTTGATAAAAATTTTGAAGAGCTACTCTCTTAGCAACTTTCAAATATGCAGTACAGTATTATTAACGATAGTCACCATGCTGTACATTACATCCCCAGGAATTATTTATTTTATATCTGGAAGTTTGTACCTTTTGACCACTTTCACCCAGTTTGCTCAGCCCCCACCCCCCACCGATCAGTCAACTATATCTCAATTTAAAAAAAAGGGGGGACGGCCCCATGGTCAAGTGGTTAAAGTTCTGTGTGCTCTGCTTTGGTGGCCCAGGTTCAAAGTTTCAGATCCTGGGTGCAGACCTACTCCACTCATCAGCCATGCTGTGGAGGCATCCCACATACAAAATGGAGAAAGACTGGCACAGATGTTAGCTCAGGGTTCAGGGCTGATCTTCCTCAAGCAAAAAAAAAAAAAAAAAAAAGAGGATTGGCAATGGATGTTAGCTCAGGGCGAATATTCCTCCCCACCCCCCAAAAAAAGAAAAGAAAAAAGGAATAATCACTTGTTTGAGATGAAGCAACCCTGGTGGACGCTAAGGGGAACTCCGTGTCAGGGAGGCAAAGCAGGGACTGTCCCTAGACTGTCATCTTGTTGTTGGGAACCCTGCCTCTGCCTGATTCATCCTCCATCCTTTATCTTCTTGTTACTTAAAGTGTGGGCCACATGGCCTGGGAGCTTGTTGGAAATGCAGAATCTCGAGCTCAGCCATAGACCTGCTGAATCAGATCCTGCAGTTTAACAAGATCGCTGGGTGACTCATGGGCACATTAATGTTTAGAAACACTGGTCTGTATTCCTTGGGATAGGACCGTGTGGGAGGAAGCAGTCAATATTTGTTGTGTGAGTAGGCGGGGAGAAAGGGAAGGGAAGGGAATGGAAAGAAGTAAGTTTAAGTCAGAGGAATCAATATGAGGCAAAAGCAGTCTGAATTTGTGACAAGTATGACATAAAATTGTACTAAGTGCAAACGGTAACACAAGCAATTGCTACAAGTGTTTCCCACTTGAATAAAAAAATAAATATCATGCATGTTAGAAGGAATTACTTGCATATTCACATTTTACTTCCTGTCCTGGAAAAGTGTTTTTAGATAGGTTAAATATGCCCCATGCTTCCCTGAGTCAATATTTTAGCAAACTCTTCATAAAAGGGGAAAAAAGTGAATTTCTTCCTAGTTCAGGACACTTTATCAAAAAAACCCAAGTTGGGGAGACCTATGGTTCCATTTGTCAGTAGCATGATTTGAGTAATGTATAGTTGCTGTGGTCTGGTGTGGGGAGACAAGCCTATAAACACCCGCATACAAGCAACATATCGTGCATATTAACTCAGGTGCTATTAAAGCTAAATGCTTAGAGCACCCCAGAAGCTCATAGAAAAAAACTTGTCTTTGCTGAGAGTGGAGAAGGGGTCAGAGAGGATACTCCAGAGGGCACAATGCTTGAGGTGGGCGTTGAAAGCTGGGCTGGAGTTTGCCAGATATTCTAGAACAAGATGGTGGTGTGTGCTAAGGTGACAAAGAGGAAGCCATGCCTTGGGGACTGAAGAAGTGTGGTGTGGCTGAAACTGGGATGTGGAGAAGTGGGAGGAGAGGAAAGACGTGAGACTGGCAAGATGGGTGGGGCCACATCAGAAGGGCCTTGAATGCCAGTCCGTACAAGGGAAGATTTGAGTCAATATTTTCATTTTAGAGAGAAAAGTCGAAAGGCAGAGTGGGTGATGGATAGATAGGGTGGGGATGGGAGGAGCCAGATGGCGGCAATGGTGCAGGTAGATAGAAATACTGGAATGAGGGAGACCAGCAAACGGAGTTATTGCATCATTCAAACAAGACTAGATGGTCATGAGAGATGGACTTCAGGCAGTGACTGGCCATGGAAGCAGAAGGAACCAGGAGCATTTCAAAGGAATTCAGGAAAGATTCAGTCTTCACTGTCCTGTGACTGCTTTATTTATCGACAAATGACCCCCAACAATCACGAACCTCCTTGCTGAGGTTTCAAGTGCTGGCTGTAGGAAGAACAAGAACACTTGCGAGACCAGAAGCTCGTTTTCTCTCATCATCATGTTTGATTTTGTTTTTCGAGTAAATTTTGCCGTTCTGGGAAGCTCTACAGAAAACCCTAAGTGTCTTTCACCAGCAGGCTAGACTTTCCCCCTAGCTCAAGTTGGTGACTTGCACTTGTGAAGACATCCACGAGTGAGTTTCCATTCAGCATTTCCCTTGTGAATTCATGTAGTACCTTTAAAGGCTCATCAGAAGGATACAGCACACGGAGAAAGAAATATGGGTTGAAAGGTAAGAAGGGAGATTTGTCAAAAATTTTAGAGTTGACAGGAGCCCAAAAGTCTGTTTTGCTAAACCTGAACATTTAAACTCGGAAGCAAATGTCACTTGGCTTTCTGGGAGGCATGTGCCCTGCGGGACGGGGATTAAGACACTACTGTAAAGTCTTCTGTTTGATTTCCTCCCAGCTCTTCATCTTCTGAACTTCTTGCATCCAGCAATGCAACTTGGACCATCTTAAACCTCTGCATCCTCCAGGGATTTTTAAGTGAGGCTTCGTGGCTCTTCCCAGAGTCTTGGAAGAGCCTGAAACTGAACGCAGACTTAATGTGTATGCAAGAAGGTTTTCAACATTTTCCTCATAGAGAATGCATAGCATTGCATGAGATCCTCGAAAGATCCATGACTCAGAAAAGGGAAAACGTCATTGCTCTTCACATCACTGCCACTCCCCAGCCCCCAGCAGGTACATCACATCCATCTCCATCAGCAAGAATCCCCAAACACTCTCTCCAGCTAATAGTACTGTTCTGAGCTTCCGGCTATTGTTTCTATTGCTTGTTTGGCTGATTTTGAGACAAAGGGCAATGAGCACACCCCAAACCTGAGCTCATTATCTTCTTCTCAAACTTGTGCTCCTTCCTTTGTATGTGACAAAATGCCTCATACCCCTTTCTTACCATCTGCAGCCAACCTGTTACTAACTTATGATAATATCACCTCTGTTTTTGAAAATTTCCTTTCTTCTTTGGTGTTCTGCTACTTAGAGGACAGAATCCAAACTTGTAAAAAGGGTGTAGGAGCCCTTGAATGAGGGAGCCCAGCCTTACCTCCATCATCACGCCATCATCCTCCACCTGCACTGTGCACATGTTCAGACCCCTCTACTGTTGTACAAGCTGGTCCCTCTACCTGGAAGACTCTTTCTCTAATTGGATGCCCGACAACCACATCTGCAAGACTCAACTCAACTAGGTCTTCTGTGTCTTCCTGACTACCAAGCTACTTCCTCCTTCCATGTGTATACAATGCCTTTCACATAGCACTTAATTCGATGAGTTTATTTCTTTGTTTCTGTGCCCCTCTCTCCAGGTGGGCCTTGTGTTTCTTGAAAGCAGAGCCTGTGGTTTATCTATTGTGGAATCCACATTGTTGAACCCTGGTGCAAGAAGGTTTGGTACTCTGTGGGTGTCAAATAAGGATAATTGTATGAATCTCAATATTACTCTCCACAATCATACTTTGGTGGCCTTGTGATTAAGATTCAGTGGTCTCACTGCCATGGCCCAGATTTGTTTCCTGGTCAGGGAACCACACCACCCATCTGACAATTATCATACTGTGGCAGCTGTGTGTTGCTGTGAGGCTGAAAGCTGTGCCACGGGAATTTCAAATACCAGCAGGGTCACCTATGGTGGACAGGTTTCAGCAGAGCTTCCAGACTAACACAAACTAGGAAGAAGGACCTGGTTACCCCCCTCCAAAAAATTCGGCCATGAAAACCCCATGAACAGCAGCAGAGTATTGTCTAACATAGTGCAAGAAGGTGAGAGGATGGCGCAAAAAGACCCTGCAGGGTTCCGCTCTGCTGTACACAGGGTCACTGAGAGTTGGAACTGACTCCACGGCACTAGCAATAAAATCATCCTTTACATCTATCTGACTGATAAAAGATAAGGCTTCTGAGCCAAAGACCTGATAGGATTTTAGTTTGGAAAGTGGTGTTTACCTGAGCAGAACATTGCATAGAATATTTTTCAGCAAGTGTTCCTCTTGGATCCACACGAAAAAATAGGGATCATCTTAGATCTCTTTTCTGATTATTTCTTCTCAGAAACCATAGTCCTTTGCCACATCCACAAAAATTTATGAAGATCCTACTGGGTGCCAGTATCTGTGCTGTATGCTGTGATAAACACAATACTCATGTGTCCTGCCCTCATGAGCGTACATTCTAGCGGTGGCTCTCTTGTCTTTATTTTACCATTTCCTTTCAGGAATTAATCACGTGATCACTTCTGCCTGAACAAAAATATTTGGTCTGGAACTTTTTTTTTTCAGTAGGAGTAAGGCATCTACTCTCAGGTGTCCTATTATAGTTAAAATCAGGGGTGATCTTAAATTATAATTATAGGAACAATTATGATTCTTGTTAAGAGTTACTATAGGTCACATTGATTGTGCTCTTACTGATATGGACTGAATATATTCCCCTAAAATTCTGTTGAATCCTGACCCCCAATGTGATAATATTTGGAGGTGGGGCCCCTGGGAGGTAGTTAGGTTTAGAGGAGATCTTGAGGCTGGAGCCCCCATGATGAGATTTGTGCCCTTAGAAGAAGAGGAAGTAACACCAACGCTCTCTCTCCACCATGTGAGGATACAGTAAGGAGATGGCTGTCTGCAAGCCAGGAAGACAGTGTTCACCAGGAACCAAATCTGATGACACCTTGATCTTGGAGCCCCCAACCTCCAGAATGTGAGAACTGAAAGCCCGCTGCTTGAGTCACCCAGTCTATGATATTTTGTTATAGCAGCCTGAGCTCACTAAGACATTTCCTTTACACCTATCACAGTGCTAGGTGTTTATCTGCATTTTCTCTATAATCTTAACAGGCCTGGCAATAGGTACAATTATCATTATTATCATGTGTGCTTTACAGATGAAGAAACTAAGGAACCAACAGGTAAAGATACTTGTTTAAAAACTAAGGTCTGGGCCAACCCCAGTGGCCTAGTAGTTAAGTTCAGCACACTCAACTTTGGTGGCCCAGGTTCGGTTCCTGGGTGTGGACCTACTCCGCTCTGTTAGCAGCCATGCTGTGCTGGTGGCCCACATACTAAAAAGTAGAGGAAGATTGGCATGGATGTTAGCTCAGGGCAAATCTTCCTCAGCAAAATAAACCCAAAAAACAAAAAAAAAGTAAGGTCTATGTAATTCCAAAAGCAGTGTCCCCAATCTTTTCTCTTTGACTGGGAATCCAGGAGTGAAGAAATCGTTTAGAATAACCAAATCACACTAGCCATACTGGTGTTCAGATCTATTCTCAATTAAAATATACAAGAGGAATATTTAGAGGCATTCCATCACACAGGAGTTATATTGACTTTAATTCTAATCTCAATTCCTCCTGGCGAAGTCTCAGAGGAGAAGAACCGTGTCTTCAATTTCTTCAGTATTCTCGCACAATATCTAAAAATCCCACAACAAGAGCTCATGGAAATGAATTCATTTGTTTACATCAGTTTTCCCAAGTACAGCTGTGGTAGGAGAAGGAATGAGTGATCCAGTGGACAACTCTACACGTTCTCTCTCTGGAAAAGAGGAGCTGAATTTATCGAGGACCAGATAGGATCCGTCAGAGTGTGGCTTTACCACAAAGCCCATGATTGTTCCACGCCTCACCCCCAGTTCTTGGTACAATAAGTTCTCAGTGAATATATCCTCAATTGAAGAATCAAGATATAAATTATAATCATAATTATATCAATAGGTTAGTGTTTCTTAAACATTTGTAATCACAGGGTGTTGAGTACTTTACTTGTTTTCTCATTAAATTCTTCCAACAACCCCCTTGGAAAAAATACAGTATTAACCTCTTTTATGTATGAGGAACATGAGACTCAGAATACATTATTCACTCAAGGTAACACAGAGCTGTGATCTGAACTCAGAAAATCTAACCACAGTGCTGAGCGATCTCCCTCATCCATGGGAGGGATGCAACACACCATGGGGGTACGGTCACTGGGGATGGAGGTAACCTGTGGGAGGCAGCAGCATAGAGTGCGGAAGGAAGCAGCTCCTGGAATCAGGCTCTCTGATACGAGCTGTTCAGTAGGAAATTTCCTACCCTTTGTAAGGCTCAGTCTTATTCCAAAGAGTTGCAAGGATTAAATGAGAAAATACATGTAGAGCCCTCAGTGGAACATGGTAAGCAATTAGTCAATGTTTATTATTAATATTATCAGTATTATTATGAGATATCTGAATGTAGTTCCTTCTATTCTGAACCAGGCTGCACTCAAGAATAATATTAATGACACAAAATCCAGAGTTGCTTAGGGTCATGTGTAATAGATGCCTAGTCCAAAACCCAGCCTATTAAAATGGCTGTACCTTCCAGAGTTTCCCCATGCCTTCTACTTCTTTGCTATGTTAATGAGTTGTAATAACCCTTTAAAAGAAAACTTTTTAATATATTTTCTGTTTATCTCGAATATTTCCTTCCTTTGTCCTCAAGGTTGGGCAGTAATTAGAAAAAAAAATTCTCTTTTCCTTTCTTTCTCAGATCCTGTTCAAGTTGAGCAGGCCCTGGCTCCTTGCCCACCCACCTTTATTCCAGATGTTACCCTGGCGAACCGCTCAGGCTGTAACCAGGCAACCATTGGGAAGAGGGCCCTCCTGGCTCAGGGCCGAGAAACAGAAGAAAAACAAATAGGAGGATGTCTTGAGCCTTCTACTTACTTTGGTTTTCCAATCTCATTTCCCTCGAACTTTTATTATTTTTGTAATGGAAACTGGGGGTTGGTATCTGGGCTGTCTGTTCACACACCAAATGTCCGGTCTGTTCTGGAGCAGGGCTAGATCTGGGCTCTGGTTGGATTTGATCCTATTGATCCTGATTTGAGACTGACAGCCAAGGAAAACATTCCTACGCCCCCTCTCACCATACAGGAAAGGAAAGCATTGACCATGTGGCTTTGTAGTGATGGAGTTCGGGGCCCAGCAGAGAAAGGGCTCTCAGGCAACTGAATAGCTGAATAGTGCAGATAAGCTAGGCATCCAAAGTGGAGTTTATCTGCCCAGTTTTCAATCTTAGAACATCTCTTTAATGCACATCCCTCCTGTCCTCTTTGCCTCTTGTCTGGACTATGGGTTAATCTTCTCTGTGGTCTCCCTTTACGTGCAGGGTTTAGAATTCAAGTCTTCCCATCCTGATTCTGCTGGAGAGACCATTTTGGGTACAAAAGTAATGATATCATGATCTCATTTAAGCTTCTTCAGTGGCTCTCCATAGACTTCAACCTTGTTTCTCAAAGTCGGGAACCCTGTCTTTGAGAAGCATCCTTCATTCATTCAACACTTATTTCCTGACTACCTATCTTATGCCAGGCATTGCTAATCTTCCAGGTACTTTGGGTATATCTTGTAAACAAAATAGAGAAGAACACTTACCCTCATGGAACTTGCATTCTTGTGGTGGAGGGAGACAATAAATTAACCAGTTAAAAATATGATATGTCACATGGTGTTGAGTGCTGTGAAATTAATAATGGAGGGACAGACAGGGTGTGAAAGACTAGGGGCAGTCTGTGAAGGGCTCATTGAGAGAGTGACAGTTGGGAAGAGATCAGTAATTGGTGACAAATTTAGCCAAGAAGAGGAGATCTGGAGTCAGAACCTTTGAGGTAGAAGGAAAAGCAAGTGCAAAAGTCCTGAGGTGGGACCATGCCTGATGGACTTGAGTTATAACAAGGTGGCCAATGTGGCTGTAGTGGAATGAGTTAGGGGGAGAGCAACAAGAGATGAGTCAGAGGGGTAACATGGGGACCTATCTTATAGATTCTTTAGAACATTCTATGAACTTTGCTTTTCACATGAGGTGAGACAAGAATTCACAGGATGGTTTTGGGCAGAGTAGGGAAGTGATCTAATTTACTCATAGAAGGATCATCATTCAGGCTTCTGGAAAAAATTTTTTGCCTGAAAGGCAGGGGCCCAAGCAAGGAGACTTCTTAGGAGACTGGTAAGAAATAATGAGGGATTGGGCCAGAGCAGTCGTGGTTTTGGCCAATGCCTCTTGCTTGATGATTCTCTCCAAATAATCATCCACTTTCTAGTTGAATTCCTCTAGCCACAGGGAACTCCCTCCCTGCCAGATTATCTGGACTGCTTTGAGGATGCTTAGAATTTCAGTTATTCCTTTTAGTGGGCCGGAGTCTGTCTTCCGTAGGTTTCTTTCCTTCATTATTTTGGTTCTACCCCTGGAGTTCATTAAAACCAAACCTTGCTCCTCTCCTTTGAGACCATGTCTTCTTGGGCCTCCTCTTCTCTAAAATCAACATCTCCAGTCCTGACTCCTTCATCATATGGCATTGTCCTAGTCATGCCTCCCCAGCCTGGGCACCCTCCTGTGATGGTCTTTAGCTGGGAGAGTTGTGCATTTACCATCTTGGCAGCTGGGGTCTATGAGGAAGCAACTTCGGCACCGTTTGTCATTGACCTCTCCAGGCCTCATTTTATTTTATTTTTTAAGTGTAGATGAATTTGTTTCCATCATCCTTCTTTTGAGGGCATGGTAAGAGTTAACTTCTAAACAAACTCACACCCCTTTGCAGATGACAGCAAACACCCAACGTAATATTATCCTTATAAAACATGTCTTTCCATAATGTGGTCCAAAGCCTAGAGAATATTTTTACTGTAGCATTTCCTGCCATTAACATTTTCCTTTTGCAATGTTCAGATAGTGTTATGAGAGCGTTTGTGTTATAAAAAGCTACATAAACACTCTTACCTTGTAGTCTACAGCATTAGTTAGACAGCCACAGGCCTTTCTGTCTTCTTTTCCTTCCCTCCTAAGTGTAACAACGCTAAAGTGTTATACCTTTCAGAGCCGGATGAAATAATGTGTCTTTAGAATGAGCCATGAAAGGTAGAGAGCATTATATCAGGTGGTATTGGCACTCTGAGAGCAAGTAGATGTATGAAGCTCTGCAAAATTCCCATCCCAATTGGCAGCCAGCAAGCCATCACATATGCATTTCTGTGGGGATTATTTTATTAAAATAAAAGTGTACCCCAAATGATGGTGGAACAGATGGATTTGGGAGTAGCAAAGATGGAAATGATTTCTTTTCTATAACTTGGCACTAAAGGGTAGGAGCATATGCTGGACAAAGAGGGACATGCACTTTAGATCTGCAATTACTTATCAATTATCAAACACCTATCAAAACCGTGGACTATGCTCTGTACTTTGTGGTAAGGATAAAAATATGAGTTAGATAAGCTCTTGCCCTTGGTGGACTCGAAATGCGGGAGAAAAAAACGTCCTCAGATATTGGCAATGCTAGAAAGAAATGCAAAGCAAAGATGTGGTAAAAAGGAGGCAATGATTAACACCTTGAAAATTATTTAGCAGTTCTCCAAGACGTAAGTATAAAACATGCCGGAGAGCTCTAGTGACACAGAAATAGCATGGGTTTAGTGTAAGAGGCCTAATTCTGGAATCTGGAATCAACAGAAACTTCTATGTCCTCCGACTCAATATCCATTTTTCTTTAGGAAAATTTTTTTAAAAATCCCAATTTTATTTAGGATGACAGTGCCCAACTAGAAGTTGACATTTTCCAAACTCACTTACATCTTGGGGTGGTCCCGTGACTAATTACCCTAAGGAGACAGAAGCCAAAAGGTGACGTGGAGGCTTCTTAAAGAGCTAGCACAGTTGAGAAGTTCCCCCCTGCTGATTCTTTCCTGCTGTCTGAAAGGAAGTTGGCAACACCTGGGTTCTTTCCAGTTTTGGGGTTTTTTTTACCATTATGAATAAATCTGCAGTGAACACTCCTGTATGCGTCCTTTTGTGGACTCGTACAAGTCCTATGTGGGTAGGTGGTATTTAATTTTCTAAGAAACCACTAGATCTTCCCCAATAGTTGTTCCTTTTCATACCCTCACCAGTAATGTATGAGAGTTCTGATTACTCCGCATACTTGTTAACATTTCGTGCTGTCCATCTTTTTTAATTTTTGCCATTTTGGTGTGTGTGTAGTGGTATCTCAGTGTGGAGAATACCATTCTTGAATATACGAAATAAAACACAGATTTATAAGAAAAAACATGTATCTCAAAAAATATTTAAAATATTTGAAATATGTTACTGTGTGTGATTCTTTACTAACATTAAATAACAAGATCTAGCATAAGACCAAATAAGTCTATAATTTGGAGGCCATTGAAGCATACGTAAAATGTCAAGACAGCTGTGATAACTGCATTGATCTGAAACCATCTGTGATGTCTGTTGGTGACCAAGTTTGACGTATTGCTGATACAACTGTAATTGTTGCTTGTAATCATGATAGAAGGAAATGCTAAATTTCACATGGGAGTTAGTGAAAATGAAGATGTAATTTTTTCCCCTGAAGTTTATAGACTTCAGGTTAAGAACCTCTGGCGCAGAGGCTATAAAAATATTCAGTGGAGAGGAGGGCAAGTTTGGGGAATCTCTTGGGTACTATCTAATTCTGAGAGTCTAGGTTGTTTCGATGCAACCAGCTGTAAGGCTGAGGCAACAAGTGAATCAGAGAAAAAATGAGGGCTTGTGAGTAATTATCAAGGAAGAAGTTTGGTGCCCAGAACAGCAGGTGGATGACAAGGCAAGAAGAGGCAGGGCATAGGAAAGGGGACTGAAGTAAATGTGGAGACTGCACTAAAGGAGACAAGTCTCATGCTCCAACTCCATGGTTGACCGCCATATCTCTTCTTTAGAATCATCTGTGATGGCCTGAAAAATAAAGATAAAGTCTCTTGCTTCCATCCCTGGAGATTTTGATTCAGTAGTGTTGGGTGGGGGCTGGAAATCAGTATTTAAAAAAAAAATCCATTGGTGGGTTAAATGAACGCTGGTGGTTGAGAACCATTGTTCTAAATAGGATGTTTGTGCTATGATATAATTGACATGTTTGGGTACATGAATGAGTGGGACAAATGGGACAGCAGGCCAGTGAGGCCAAGGCTGGGAAAAAGCCAGGGAAGCAGATGGGTGATAGAGGTGGAATAGGCAAGAGGCTAGGATATAGGTTAGAAGGATGGAGGAAGATGGTGAGGTTGTTAGGAAGTATTCCTTATGGTCTTGGACAGGCATTCAATCTGCCTATGCATTCAAGGTAGGGATTAGTATCATTGTGTGTTGTTTATGTGAAAGTGGGTATGAGCTCATATTAGCCAATGTTCTCCAGAGAAACAGAACTAATGCGATGCACAGAAATATGTATAAGAGGAGACATTATAAGAATTGGCTAACTTGGTAATGGAGACCAAGTAGTCCTATGATCTGCTCTCTGCAAGCTGGAGAACCAGGAAAGCCTATAGGGACTAATTCAGTCCAAGTCCGAGAGCCTGAAAATCAAGGGACTGATGATGTGAGTCCCGAGATCTGAGTCTGAAAGCCTGAGAACCAGGTGTGCTGATGGCCAAGGGCAGGGGAAGATAGATGATGTTTCAGCTCAAGTGGAGAGAGAGTGAATTCGCCCTTCTTCTGCCTTTTTGTTCTATTTGGGCCCTCAAGGGGTTGGATGATGCTTGCCCTTACTGGAGAGAGCCATCTGCTTTATTCAGCTCACAGATTCAAATACTAATCTCTTCCTAAAACACCCTCACAGACACATCCATAAATAACGTTTTACCAGCTATCTTGATATCCCTCAGTGCAGTCAAGTTGACACAGAAAATTAACCATCACAGAGCTTTACAGGTGACAGAGGTTTGAACATAGACAGAGTTTTCATTCCCTGCTTACCTTACTTATGC
The DNA here is from genome assembly GCF_037783145.1 of Equus przewalskii. Taxonomy (NCBI): domain Eukaryota; kingdom Metazoa; phylum Chordata; class Mammalia; order Perissodactyla; family Equidae; genus Equus; species Equus przewalskii. The sequence goes on from NC_091851.1 coordinate 29,627,938, forward strand.
TCTGTGTCAGGTGCTAAAAATCTCCAGTCTTCAGAAGCAGCCAATGACCAATAACGGTATCTAGATTTTTGTCTTTGTGTTCTGAATCTCAGTTTTTCGTTTTTTCTCAAATGTTTGGGTAGAAATCAAAGATATCTGTGAGAACTGAACTCAGTGGAAACGTCCACCAACAATGCCAGACTGGCCTCTGAACGCTGATGTAGATGAGACTAAACATTTCAGCACACCCTCTTAAACAGTTTAAGGTCAATGGCACGGGTAATGTCCAGTTGGCCTTATTTTCTATCATTTTAAACATATTTCAATAAAAGCTGGTTTGTATAGAGAAGCTTTAGAGATAGATGAAGAGAATATAAAATAATGATAGAGTTGTTTGTAATAAATGATAGAAATTGTCTATAAATGAGAACATTATCCTCAAAACAATCACCTTGAGAGGTTAATTACATAAGATTTTCATTGTTCAACAAATTCCTGGAGCTCCTTTCTAGGAACTAGCTCCAGGGGCATTTGCATGATCGCAAACTGTGATCAGCAGGCTGACGGGACCGGGTATGTGTGCTTTCTTAGATTCCCTCGGCCATGCCTGCCTGCTGAGCTCCGTGCCACTTGCTGGATGGGAAGCTTCAGCTGCTATGATTATTCCTGGTCCTGCATTGGCCTTGGTCTCCCTTTGAATGAGGGCTGGGTTCTGACATGGCTTCCATTGAACCTTTCCCAGTGACAGCCTGGGACCAATACAGCCACCCGTCGGGGCTCCTCCCTCCACTTCCAAGCTGAGATGCAGTTCTCTATCATTGAGCACAGGAGTTCATTTTCTCCACGTCCACGGGGTCTGGGTCACACAACTCTGAAGTGCGGAGGTGTTAATGCCCCATGAGGAAAAGTTGCCTAAGAAGAAATAGGAGGCAGGAGGGAGTGACAGATAAATGCTGGTTCTCTTCTTTCTCTGATGAGCTTTTCCGAGATGCGGTGGTTCCTTATGGCCTATTCAGGGGCGCCCTCTGGGAACCAGCAACCAGATGTGTTTTCTCATAATGCTATAGACAGTGCATTAAAGTACTACCTTATATTTGCTCTCCCTCTCTGCCTTCCTTCCCTTTCTGTCCTGGGACTGCACCTCCTAGGAAAGTGTTAGCACATAAGCTTTATATCCGGCTGTTTTCCAGGGAGCCTGGTCTAACACCAGAGAAGACTCAACTGTCTTTTTCATAAGACTCATTCAAACTCAAGGAGCCAAATTCCCCTGGCATTTAGGAGAGTGAGAAGAATATTCCAGATATGCCAAAAGAAAATTCCATAAAGTAGTTTCACGATAAAAACAGTAGTGAAAGCAAGGTTTGACTGTCTCACAGGTTGGGAAGAAGACCACATACCTTTGGAGTTACGTGCTCTGATACGTTTGTTTAAAACAAAGATATGCACAGCCTGAAAAATTTTATCTAAAACAATCTTCCATTTTCTTATTATGTTTGTTCTATTTTTCTCTATATCTTCTATGAGTCTCTGAAATTATATTATTCTATCTCTTTTTCTCTCTCATTAGCTTCTTAAAATGAAAACTCCATGTACACAGGAAGCTTATCTGTCATCTTGACGGCTAAATTCCTAGCACCTTGAATAGAGAAGCTAGAATCCTTGTATCTCATGGTCAGAAGAAACTTAAGGTATTGATCTTAAGCATCCATTTATTGTTGACTTATTGATTCATGGATTTAACAGACGTTTATGCAAACATATCTGTTTCTTCAAATTCTCTCCATAGCAACACTTTAAAAGTGTCTGGCTGTTTTCCTCATGCACATTTCTTGTGACTGAGAGCCCACTAGCCCTAGACGAACCATGTACTGGGTTCAAGCAGAACTGATATTCAGCTGATACGCACTTATATAAATGAACCAGTGGGTAAAATCACGAAATACTTCCATTTCAGTTAATAAGTAGTATAAGAGTAATTGTGGGAAATTATATGATTAATTTATAATATCATTTCTAATATACATTCATTAGTTCAACTTAATTATTATAGGGTGTCCCAATGATCATAGTTAAATAGGTTTCCTGACACAGTATGACTTAACTGATTATAAAATATTGAATAAAGGAATATCTCAGACAGTGTTATTAGGGTTAGAAAATTTTAATGTAATGATTAGTTCAGCAAAAGCTGGAAGAGGCTTCTACACCATGAGTAACATCATTCTGGTAAAGAAAAATTTTCTATTCAGTGATTCTAGAAGTGTCTAATGATGCCATGACTGTAGTGGCCATGCAGTCAGGTCCCGAGAGCAGTGTGGCTATGGATTCTGGTGGCCCCATTTGGCTGCTGAGTGGACCAATATGACAGCAGCATAGGGCATGTGATCCCTGTCCATTGCTCCAGATTGACCCACATTGGCAGTAGCATTGCAAGGAGAGGTCAAAGGGCAAGAACTCCAGGTCTGGGCCCTGTGGGAAGTGCTGACATCCAGGGATGGGCCTAGGCGTGCCATGAGGCCAGCACTCAGCTGCCCACTGGATGCAATGAAGTGTGGACGTCAATAACCTAATGACTCTCACCTACACCGGGAGAGTCCGTGGACACACTTCACATGATTTCTTATGTCAGATTATGGCTCAGATGAGGACATCATTAGCTAGAGACCCACATCCAACAAAAGACCACACCAGCAATTTCTCAAAATCAAGATACAATTTGGAAATTATTATAGTGCTTTAATGACTGTTTTGCTTCACGACTTCTAGGAATGCTTATGATGCTTAGTCAGTATAGTATTTAAAATTCTACCTATGTTTTGGCTGTTGCTGTTGCAATCGTGGTAGTTTCATTATACCTGTTCTCACTATGAAAATCACTTTGAAAGTAGTTTAAGATTCATAAGAAGCTGCAACAATAGTGCAGCATTCCTGGATACCCTTCACCCAGCTTCGCCCAATAATGACATCACACATAACCACAGTGCAGTCCAAATCAGGAAATCAATATGCTATAACACTACTAACTTAAGTTCAGAACTTATTCAGATTTCACCAGGATTTACATGCACTCTTTATTTTCTTTATGTGTGGGGGTTACCTCTATTTTATTTATTTATTTTTTTTGGTGAGGAGGATTGGGCCTGAGCTAACACCTGTTGCCAATCTTCCTCTTTTTTGCTTGAGGAAGACACACCCTGAGCTAACATCCATGCCTATCTTCCTCTATTTTGTATGTGGGATGCCACCACAGCATGGCTGGATGAGTGGTATAGCTCTGTGATCAGGATCCAAACCCATGAACCCAGGCCACTGAAGTGGAACACATGAACTTAACCACTATGCCACCGGGCCGGCCCCAGTTACTTCTATTTTTAAGGACTCTTTTCTTAGCATCTCTGTGCCAAGGCTGCGGAGTTTTAGCCATTGCTAGGCAGAGGCAGAGCTATCCATGAGTGCACCTCCACGTACTCGCATTCCTTTCAGTTAAGAATATTCATCCCATATGGAGAAATAGACCATGTTTATTAATCTCTCCAGAAAGTATGTAATTTCATTAGCTCAAGCTCTGTCTCTGGGCATTGAGTCATAGCAGAGAACGGCTCCCCAGCGACCCAGAGCTCCTATGACACGCTCTGTGGAGACCACACTTTGGGGCCAGCTGCTCGAATGCACTGCTGGAATCCCAGGCAGAAATGTGTAATGGCACGCCAAGGGCTGCCAAGCTGTCATAGCCCAAGTAGGGTTATTTGTAGCTTCCAAAGAGGGGCAGTAACCTTTTATGTTATCCACAAATCTCAGCCTTCAAGAGTCAGGGAGAAAATGCAGCCATGCAGTCTGACCTAGTAGCTATTTCTCCATCTCGCCTCCCTCCCCCTCCTACCGCCATTCCTCTCCCAGCCCTGAGAAGCCTACATAGCTCTTCCAGAAAAAGGACACGATACCAGATACCTTCAGTGTTGCATCAGGCCCAGCTGAAATGGCCAGGCACCCCTTCTGCTTAGATGTGGGAAGGTCCAAGAAAGTTGTTGACAAAGTGGAAACTTTCTAATTTGAGGCCCTGAACATTCTGTGTTCTTTACAAGTGAGATAGAAAAGTCTTACTTCTTGACTGGAGCATTTTGAATGGCAGCTGTAAGCCTGGGACGGTCATGTCTACATCTGCACTCCCTCATCACCCATCAGGCCAGTTAGAATGCCAGGGCTCAAGAGTAGTTCTTCTATGCTTTGTAAGGCACACGGAGAAGGGTTTTCTATTGGCACTTGACAAAGAAGCAGGGCTTCAATTACCTTTTCTCTAGAAACTTATCTGATCTACTTGTATATTTATTCACTTATTTTATACACCAAGGGAGTCAGATTAGTGAAATGATTGCAAGTATGGGTTCTGGAATCAGATGGTCTTGGGTCTCAATCCTACCTCTAACACTTGTTAGACTAGTGTGATGGGTTGAGTTGTGTTGCCCCAGAATTTGTTTGTTGAAATCCTAACCCCATCTCCAAATAGAGTCACATTCTTAGGGTCTTTACAGAGGTAATCAAGTGAATGTGAGATCACTAGTGTGGACCCCAATCCAAAATGACTGGTGTGTTTATATAAAGGGGAAATGTGGACACACGTGCACAGAAGGAGAAGGCCATGTGAACATCAAGGCAGAGATTGGGGTGATGCTTCCACAAGCTAAGGAATGCCAAGGATTGTCCAAAAGCCACCAGAAGCCAGGGGAGAATTCTAGAATAGATTCTTCCCTCACAGCTCTCGAAAGGGACACACCTTGATCTTGAACTTTTAATCTCCAGAACTGTGAGACAATAGATTTCTATTATTTAAACCACTCAATTTATGGCACTTTGTTACGGTTGTCCTAGAAAATCAATACAGCTAGTTACTCAATTCTGAGATTTAATTTTCTTATCCCTAAAATGCAAATGGTAAATTTAGCAGTGATCCTCAGTGGGTCCCTGGACCAGCAACATCAGCATCACGTGGTAAGTAGTTAGAAATGTAAATTCTCAGATCCCCACCCCGGATCTACTGAATCAGAAACCCCGGGGGGTGGGACTCAGAAATCTGTGTTTTAACAAGCCCTTCATGTGATTTTGATGTACGCTTAAGTGTGACAGCTTATGGTATTGTAGAAAGAATTATATCAGAATAACATATTTACAGTTCTTAGCATAGTGCTTGACATATAATAAATACCTAATATATGATAAATCATAATGAGACCTTCTCAAACATTTATGGAATGCTTAAGGTGTTCCAGTTACTAGAGGTGTAAAAATACAGAAAATATGATTGTTCAATAAACTTGTGGAATTCACAACTGTGGGAAAGGCATATAGGCAATGATTAACAATAATGCTCTTAGGTGTTATAATATTATTGTTTAAAATATGCTTTGGGAACACAATAGATGAACTGGGGAAGTGGTAAGTCAAAGTAGATGTTTTAGATAGATGGATAGATAGAGATAGATAGATAGAAAGATGAATCAAGTACAAGCAGCAACTCTAAAGTGAGATTTATTATTATTAAAATAATGTTTGTTTGGCAATTCATTTGGTCTTTTAACCTGTATTATCTAAATTAATTCTCTCAACAGATCTGTGATATAAGGCACTATCAGAGGAATAATGACGCCTAATTATCAAGGGCGTAATATTCATACCTAACATATTACTGTTGGGAAGATTAAATGATGTCATGTCATGCATGCAATGTGCTTAGAGCAGGGCTACACAGTAGGTAGCTCTCACTAAATCGTGTTGCTATTATTAATATTGTTATTATTTTCCTACATTGTTTTCATTGTTCAAGCATGGAACTGAGATTCAGAAAGGCAAAAGAACTTGCTATAAGGGACATAACTGGTCAGCCGAAGAGCCTCATTTCAAGCCTTCAACAGATCATCCCAACCCTTGCCTGGTTCCACTGTGTGGTGCGCTCTCTCGTATGAGACATGTAAGTTTCTATCGGCCCTTGCTTTAATTCCTATGACTGCACACCATAAAGTCTGCTCCTATAGCTTGTGGCCCTCATTCAAATGACTGTAACAGGACATCTCATCTCTCTTCTCAGTGGCTGCAGGATCTGATGTTTCCGAGAGAACAAAAAGTTGAGCCCTGGGATTATGATTTTTGGGTGGATAGTCAGAATGGTGGACATTAGAGTGAAGGAGATTGTATCAGGCTATGAGATGTCCAGGGACTCAAGAAACCATTTTGCTGTTTCCCTTTGAATTTGGGGCTGATCTTCAAGGCAGATTTGCTGTGTAGGTGTGTTCTTCTCTTGTAGACCCTGAGGCCTGTGAAGGAAAGACAGAGAACTCTCTGGCCATAAGACATCTGGAGTACCTGAACCCTGAAATGAGACACGGGGAGCCTAAAAGCAGTCGGCTTGTGAACTATCACAACTTTACCCTCCAGAAACCTCTAACTTGAAATCACTTGCTCTCACTCTCAAAGCCTTCTGAACTCTGACCCCAGCCTCCCACCACAGGATTACCTCCTGCTCTTCCATTCTATACTCCTGCAGTTCCAGCAAGACTACACGAGTCACTCACCTACTTCCACGAGCTCTCGGTCTCCAGGTGTCAGGTGTGGGCTGGGGGAGGTACGCTTGGCAGGGGAAGAGGCCTCTTGGGCTGTTGTCGCAACAGTTCCTGGGGCAACTCTGCATCTCTCTGTAGACTGTACTGAAGGAGCTTGTGGGACAGTGTAGGCTTAATGAAGTTTCTATTTTAATTTTTTTTCTTTTCCCCTTCTCTCCATTCCTCTATTTTATTTTTTCCAACTTTCTGCCTTCATTCCTTGAGTACCCTTTCATGCCCCTCCTCCCCAACTGCTCTTGATCTCGTGACTGGCATTCTGGGGAGAAAATGGGCACTTATTAATGCCCCACCCTTCTCTCAGCATCTGTTCTATGGCAGGGGGTGGAGACACATAGCAAGTCTTCCAGGAGGGGAGCGAAGGGGTGAAAGGTGGCGTTGTTTGTGCTGTAAGAGTGGATGCCAATGGAAAATCAGACCCAACCACTTGGAGCCATTTCTCCCCCAATATGCTCATACAGCCACATATGCACAAAAGCATTTCATCCAACACACGCTTATTGAGTACCTCTGCTGTTGCTGTCGTCAGTCAAGTCCTTGTACATGTGACAGTGAACAAAACAGACCTAGCTCCTATCTTACTGATGTTGAGCTTGAGGAATGCCATCCTAGGACCTGAAATGCCTTAAGAATCTTAGAAATAACACTTTTTGTTAAGTTATAACTCCCTTCCTGTGCTGATATGCCCATCTCTTCTGTTGGCCAGGAGCTCTTCTGGTTTTCCTTTGAAACAACAGGGAGGTAAGAAGTAAAGGCAAGACTGTAGGAATCAGAAGACTTGAGTAGGAATCCAGGCTCCTCTCAAACCAAATAGGTGACCTTGGCCAAGTGTAGCCTTTTATCTGTGGGCTGAAAGCCTAGATCAAGGGGCTGAGCTCTTCGGGGAACCTGGTTGTGGTTGTATGGCATACTGATCTCCGAGGCAGTAAAGAAGCTCAGCATTCATTCTTACCTCTTTTGGGTCTTTGACCCTGTGATTACAGTAGTGTTGGCCACTGTAACTGACAAACACTTAGCGGTCTATCACGATACATGTGTGTTTCCCAGCTACATCAAGATCAATCGGTGAAGGGATCTGCAGCCAGTTACTCAGCATTCCAGCCTGCCATGGGTTTTGTGATCTTTAAGATGTGGATTCCAAGGGTAGCCTGATATGGAAATTCAGCCACCAGAAGAGGGAAGAGAGAGGATGGAAAAATTCATAGGAATGTTATAGGCTAGGCTGAAAGAGGTGTGCATCACTTGCCCAAATTCCATTGACCAGAACTCAATCTCATGGTTGCTCCTAACTGTGAGGTAGGCTGAGGGTACAATCTAACTGTGCGCCTAAGAAGAAAGGGAAATGGATTTGCTGTGTGCTGAGCAGCTTGTGCCGTAGACCTCCTTAAGAAAGTAAAGACAAATTGGGATCTTATATCCAAAAACATATACAAGCACCCAAACACATGAAAAAATGATGATTACTTTTAGAGTTTAGCACACTCCCTGGAACCACAGTCCCTAGGATAAAAACCACTGACACCACATCTCCTTAGAGAAAGGGATAACAAGTGATGGGTACTTGGCAATGTCATTTGGTAGTCTCCTTAGTAATAGACAGACCTTGATTGAAGTCTTTGAGAATTTACTTTTAGAAAGCGAAAGAGTTGATTGCTATTGGCATCAGTCACATATGGCCATTAACTGCTCAACCTCTGCAGATCTGGCCCAGGGGATGCAATTTTCCAAGAACATTTGGCACATTTCCTTTACAAACAAATCAATAAAACAACCTACAATATGGAAGAAGGAAAACCAAATGGAAAAGAGCATGAGAGAAGTATTTTATTTCCTCTTTCCCATTTTACGTCTCCCCATCCCAATGCTGAGCCAGTGAGTGGAGGGGTCACCATGGGGCCTGGGATTCCTATAAGGAATCCCAGAGCATATACCCTCAAGGTTCCAACTCCAAAGGCTCAGCAAACTTCTGTCTCTCATCACTGGGTCAAGAGAAGCTGAGCATAAGGCTGACCAAGTGAGAAGTTGGGAATATGGGATTTTGTCAGGGCCCTGCGAGTAAATGATAGTGTGCACTGACCTCCTTAAAGTGGTCCTGAAGTCTTATTACAAGACAAGAACATGGTGTAAAGTACAAAGTATGAACTTTGGAGCAAGAGGAATTAAATATGAACTCTAACTCGGTTACTACAACTTTCAGAGTCTCTGTTTAGCATCTGTTAAAATGGGAGAAATGACATTTACTCTTTAGAGTTACTGTGAAGATTATATCAAGTAACTTTCCTAAAGCACACAAAACCATGCCTGATCCACAGTGGGTGCATGATAAATGTTAAAAGTAAAGAGCTGTCTTCAGAGAGAAAAAAAGACGCAATGCAATTCCTACAGTGAGTACATATGCAAAACCATATAAACTTAAAGGCAATTACTAGTAACCAATAGAAAGATTTGGGCAACATTGTAATTATATTTCTGGAATCCGTTGTCATGAACAGGATGAGTTTGAATCCAGTCTGGAATAGTCTATATTTATACACATTTCTAAATTGGCAACAAACAAGATCAAGCTGGGGTTAGGGCCCTATCACTCTTCCTCACCCTCCAAATATAGGAGCGAGGGCTGAGGTTGGGGACGGTTGAATCCGTAAACCTCTCAGGCACCCACTCTGAGTTCTAGGAACTTCTAAGTCTTTGGGGAGGAAGACAAGTTCCTTCTGGAAGGAAAACTATCGCTACAGGAACTGAAGCACAGTACTACTCTGTCCAGAAGAATTCTCCATTCCCCAGGTTAAGTGGAATATATAAGATATTTCACAAGCCTGTTTGCTGATAGTCCTGGGGACACTAACTTACACCTTCTTAACCCCGTCCCCTCATTTTAGGAGCAGGGAGTGAGTATAGGGGACTTAAATCTCAGGTCTTCACTCCTGTCTGTCACTCAGTGCACAACACATACACTCACGCAGATTTTCAAGGGTGATCCTTGTCAAGGAAAAAAAAAAACAATTAAGGAGTTCTCTTTGGGATGGTACCATTTGTAGGTATTCTGTATTGGAGGTTACCATAGGGGAAGGGGAGAGAAGGGAAGGCAAAAGGGGTGATTAAGCTCACATGTGAGGGGATGGAGTATAATTAGTTTCGGGTGGTGAACATGATGTAATCAACATAGAATTCAAAATATATTATGATGTACATCCTAAAATAAACAAATAAATAAAAAAAGGAGAGAGAGTCATCAACATGGAATGATAAATAGATTTATAGACGCATATTAAGTTGGGAGATAACAGAGAAGAGAGAGCTCCTTAAGTGAGAGGAAGTTGTTATATTATCTAATTATCAGCTAACCACCTACTCTTTACTGCCACTCGATGAGCTGGGCATAGCTTGGTTCTTAGTCATAGGAACTTGGGGGCCTCACCATCCAGTCTCATAGAGAATTACCAGGTATTTTGGACTGGGTCTCCTGAATACCACACAATAGAGAGAGGCGTCCGGAGTTCCATGGGAAAGATAGAGCAAGGAAGAAAATTTATTTCTCTGCAGCCAACCAGAGGAGCCCTAAAGAACGGGGTAGGAGGCAGATGCATGTCTTAATGTAGGTTCCTCCAAGATCCTGACACAGAAGCTTGGATGCAGATAGTTTATTTGGAAGATGATTCTAGAATACACAGGTGTGGACTTGGAGACAGCAAGGCAGGGAAGGTAGAAAAGTCAATAAACAATCTGCTGAAGATCTTCGGAAATACTGCATAGAATGTATTTCAGAATTATCGCAGTGGATAACCGCCTGCATCTCCCATGAGTTGAGAGTTGCTCTGGGATATTCCTTCTCCCACCCCATTACACACTTCTGCGCTGAGCCCGAGTGTGGCAGAGCAAGTTCCTGTGGCCTGCAGAAAGACTTCAAACAGGGACGTTATGAAAGATGTAGGCACTTTATGTGTGAAGCTGGGAACTCTCTGAGGGAATATGGGGGCAGAGCATCAGCAGCTTCTACTACCACAGAATTAAAATGCAAAGAATTTCCCTTCTCCAAATCTTCCCAGCCAGAAAGAAGCAGAAATATCATGGGAACATAGGTCCCTTGGCCTCCAAATCATAAGAAGTTCAGAAGAAACTATAGCTGAAATAAAATTTAAATTCAACGCATGACACTCCGGATTATAACAATGTGGTACGACTCATTCCCTAAGATAGAAATTGAGATATCACTTCTATTAAGCATGAAAGGATTGAGGGAAAGCAGAGGGGGAGAGAACTAAAGTTGTATGGAACAATTAAAAGAATCACTGGAAGCATTAACAAGTAGAATTGACAGTGTGGAAAATTGAATTGGTTAAGCAGAAGCTAAACTCAAGAAATAAATCCAGAACACGGAGATTAATAACAACAGAAAAATGAAGGGGATGTTAGAAAATTTGACACTGAACGTGGAGTGTCAATATGCATATAATAGAATTTCTTATAGATGATATGGGGAAGTGGACGATCAATACTATAGCAATAGAAAGACATGATCAGATCTTCAAACATAATAACCATGTTCCTAATAAAAATATATATCATCAACTCACTAGGAGCTAAACTACTAAAGGCCTGTTTGAGGGATTTCGAAGCAGAAAAGAGCTTTAAGGAAGACTGAAGCCCAAATTTGATATCAGTAAATAAGAACACTAATGATGAACTACTAATATAGTTATAAAATTTTTTTTTGGTTTAATGCACAACTATACACATAAAAAGATATGCCTACTTCTGTTTTGCATACCATCTACTACAGATTTTATTGTCGGTGTTCTGGTAAGTTAGAAACTTGTAGAATTTCAGACATTTAATTGTCCTTATAATCAAATCCATTATGAAGCCATCCCTCCTACATGCATATTAATCCCTCCTATTCCTTTCAAAGCTTTATGGCTGAGAACTGCCCTTGTTGGGCATAAGGGACAAGTTTATGGAAGGCCATTCTCTGTCAACATCCTTCCCGCTTTTACTGCCTCCACGACTCATACACGGCAACTCTCCACCACTCAAAATGGCTAACACTTTTCCAACACTATAATTCACATACCTTTGTCTTTGCAATTGTTTTTTGGAGCATTTTTTAATTGAGATATAATTTGCATGCAGTAAAATTCACCTTTTGTAGTGCAGTCATTTAACCACCAGCACCGTCAAGATCTAGAACAACTCCATCACGCTGAAAAATATTCTCGTGCTCACAACTCCTTGTCCCACCTTACATCCATGACAACTACGAATCTGTTTTCTGTCCCTTTAGTTTAGAAATTTCCAGACATTTTTGTAGCTTTTGAATCTGGCTTCTCTTATTAGTATAATACATTTGAGATGTACTCGTGTTGTTGCCTTTGTCAGTAGTTGATTCATTTTATTACTGAGCTGTAGTCCACTTTATCTATATGCTATAGCTTGTTTATCCATTCATCCATTGAGGGAAATTTGGATTGTTCGTAGTTTTGAATGATTATGAATAAAGCCACTACAAACAGTTTACATAAAGATTTTTGTGCAAACTTATGCTTTTACTTCGCTTGTGTAGTTAGGGTGGAAATTTCTGAGTTGTAATGTAAGCATATCATTTAATTTAAGAAAAAAATGTCCAGGGACTGGCCTGATGGTATAGTGGTTAAATGTGCGTGCTCCACTTTGGCAGCCTGGGGTTCGCAGGTTCGGATCCCGGGTGCGGACCTAGCACCACCCGTTAAGCCACGCTGTGGTGGCATCCCACATAAAATAGAGGAAGATTGGCAACAGATGTTAGCTCGGGGCCAATCTTCCTCACATACACAAAAAAGTGTCCAATGTTTTCCAAAGTGGGTGTACCATTTTGAATTCCTATCACTAAAATTTAAGTTCCAGTAACAGTATTACTGAAATTTCGTAATTTTTTTTCCATTGTAATAGGCATGTAGTGGTATCACACTGTGGTTTTAATTTGCATTATCCTAATAACTAGTGATTTTCAGCATCTGTGTATGTCCTTATCTGCCATTTGGACATCATCTTTTGTAAAATATCTGTTCAAATCTCTCAACCATTTTTAAAATTAGGTTGTTAATTGTCTTAACATTGAATTTTGAGAGTTCTTTATATATTCCAAATAAAAGTATTTTATAAGATAAACGTTGTAGCAAATATTTTTCCTTAGTTTGCGGCTTTTTTCATCATCTTAACAATGTCTTTTGCCCTTCCCCCAATGGCTTAAGTCTTTTGAATCAGAAAGGTGTGTTTGCGGCTGGATTACGTCCTCCTCTAAATTCATATGTTGAAGTCCCAACACCTGGTACCCCAGAACGTGACCTTATTTTGAGACAGGGTTTCTACAGAGGCAATCAAGTTAACGTGAGGCCATTGGGGTCGGCCTTAATCCAATCTGACTGGTGTCCCTATAAGAAGAGGAGATCTGGACACAGACACGCACGGAGGAAGACAATGTGAAGGCAGAGGGAGAAGATGACCAAGACAAGGAGGGAGGCCTGCACGCATCCTTCCCTCGTCGCCCTTAGAAGGAACCAACCCCGTCGACACCTTGGTCTTGACTTCTAGCCTCCAGAACTGTGAGGAAAAAAATGTCTGTTGTTAATTCACCCAGTCCGTGGTACTTTGTTACAGCAGCCCCAGGAAAGTAATACAAGGTGGAAACTCTGGGTGGGCTTTCTTTTCTTTCCAACAGCAGTGGCTCCTTCCTTCCCCAGGCCTGAAATAGGAAGGATGCTGTCCCAGATTCCTCCTTGCGCTAGTGCTTTCTCGTCAACATCCAGTGAGGCCTGTGGAAAAGATCCTGCAAGTGAATGCAAATGGCTTTCATGTACGCTGCTCGTGTATACAGGTTTCTACACTCTTGTCCTAGTTCTCATTCAGCCTCGAGCAGTTTGTCAAAAGTTTAGCTTGTTACCCACTTGTGTGGCAGCCCTGTTTTCCTCCCATGCTCTGTCCTAGGCAAACCATTGCACGTGTTTTGTTTTTCCTTGAAGGTAACTGTCTTTACTGAATTTCAGACTAAGTGATTTCCCCATGACCCCAGATCTTTGATGGTTTTAAGAAAAACAATGCGTTTGTAGGTTTCCAGCTTTTCGTAGTTTGTAAAGTGAGAGCCATCCTCTTTGCAGTTTTTGACATCCTAAGCAAGAGGCAAAAATCTCTTTGCATTTCAAAATCCTATATACTTTTTGTTCTTTCAAAAGAATGCCTTTTTCCTGATCTGTTTCTTGGGAAACTCCAACTCACATAACAAAACCCGTGAATCTTGTCACTTCCTCCATGCAGGCTTCTCTGAGTCCTGTGAATAGAGTCAGTGGATAAAACTCTGTGTGTTCTCACAGCATGACACGTACCTCTCTAGTATTATACCTGTGTTACAAATATTTCTTAATATGCCTGTACCTCCCACTTGACTATGAGGCCTCAGAAGGCAGACTCTATGTCTTTCTGATTTTTCTTGCGTCAGCCCTTACTATAATTTCTACCACGTAGGGAGGGCTCAGAACATGTCTGGTTCAATAAAAGTTCTCTTAAGGAAAAGTGTTGAAAAGCTGGTCCTCCACTCCAACGGGCCAAAGTGATGCTACAGAATTCCACATGGAAGAGAGGCTTCCCAGCCTCTTGCTTTTGAGATAATCCAGTTGTTTCTTTCTTACAATATGTACCTGCCAGTCACATCCGTGGCCAAGAGGAGAAATTCACTGACACACAGTAGGCAGTAAGACGTAGTGGCTAAGAGTATAGGCTTTGAAGTCAGGCTGCCTTGGCATCTGAATCTTGGCCACCCATACTCATCAGCTAAAAGATTTTCTGTAACTAAATATTACAAAGCTATTTCCTTATCTGTTTAAGAGCATCTACCTCAGAGAGACTGTTGTGAGGGTTAAATGTGAAACAATGTGAAGTACTCAGCTACTTGGCACATAATAGCTGCTTCATTAACACTTCATAATATTAGCATTGTTATGTTTACCACTTCACATCATCTTCCCTAGTGCCTGGTGCCATGCCATAAATTCCACTGGTATAGTCATCTGCCTCCAGATCAATGACATCTTTTCCAGAAATCTGTATTACAATCTTCAAAAGTTGCAACCATGAATTTCACTCAAACAGAGCTCTTGGGAAGTGTGATGATTTACTTTTATGTGTCAACTCGACTGAGCTAAGGGGATGCCCAGAGAGCTGGTAAAACGTTATTTCTGGATATGACAGTGTTTCTGGAAGAGATTAGCCTTTGCGTTGGTAGACAGAGTAAAGAAAATTGCCTTCACCAGTATGGGTGGGTCTCACCCAATCCGTTGAAGGCCTGAATAGAACAAAAAGGCAAAGGAAAGCAAATTTGCTCTCTGCTTGACCTGGAACATCCATCTTCTCCTACCCTCGGATGTTGGCGCTGCTGGTTCTAGGGCCTAAGGACTCAGACCGGAACTGACACCATTGGCTCCTCTGGATCTCAGGCCTCTGGGTTTGGGCTGGAACTTACAGCATCAGCTCTCCTGGGCCTCCAACTTGCGGACAGCAGATTATCAGACTTCTCAGCCTTTATAAGTTGTGTGAGCAAATCCCTCATAGTAAATCTCTTTCTATGTATCTCTGTACAGATCTTCCTCAACTTACGGTGGAGTTAAGTCCCGATAAACCCATCATAAGTTGAAAATATCGTTGTCAAAAATGCATTTAACACATCCAACCTACTAAACATCATAGCTTAGCCTAGCCTACCTTAAACGTGCTCAGAACACTTACGTTAGTCTACAGTTGTGCTAAATCGTCTAACACAAAGCATGTTTTATAATAAAGGGTTGAATAGCTCATGTAATTGATTGAATACTGTACTGAAAGTGAAACACAGAGTGGTTGGATGGGTACAGAATGGGTGTGAGTGTGTCAGTTGTTCACCCTCACGATCGTGGGGCTGACTGGGAGCTGTGCCCGCTGCCGCCGCCCAGTATCACGGGAGAGTATTGTACCACATATCACTAGTCCAGGAAAAGATCAAAATTCAAAGTATGGTTTCTACTGAATGCATATTGCTTTCACACCATCATCAAGTCGAAAAATTGTAAGTCAAACCCTCATAAGGTGGGGACGATGTGCACACCCTATTGGTTCTGTTTTTCTGGAGAACCCTGACTAATGTAAGAAGACGTATTCATTGGTCACATTTTAAGAGGGAGCAAACCCATGGAGAATTACCGCGGTATTTGCCAAGTGCCCAGACCTGCTATGAACGGTACCGGGTGATGACCTGGAGCACAAACTCCAATACTGGACAGACTGGAGAGACTTGATCAGTTTTGAGTCCTATCTCTGCCGCCTCGCTAATGAATGTGACTCAGACAAATCACATCACCCCTGTAGGCTTCGTCTCTTCATTTGTAAAATTGTGTTGATCGTGACAATATGGAGCCCCTAGGCCAGGTCTGTGGTACGCAATCCAGAACTGTCAGCTTTTTATTGAGTCGAGTTTATCCTCCAGGGTTGGCCCTTTGCTGCCCAGCTGGCATTTCCTCCAGCATGTGGAGCTGCCAGGCCTCTGACTTTGCCCTTTCTCCTTTTCCCATGCCTGATAGAGCTGGTTTTCCTTTCTGGCACACACCCCACAGAGGGTCTTGGGAAAAGAACAAGGACTAAAGAACAAGCCAGTTGATTTTTCCACTTTTTAAAAGTAGCTCTGTCAAAAGGTGGAACAGAGGAGGAGTTTGCAGCCATTGGCTAAAGTGGGGGCTCTCTTTCCTGTCTGTAGACACCCGTTAATCGTACCCTCCATGACAGCTCCCTGGCCTTACAGGCCTGGGACATTGCCATCTCCCTCCCTGGTCTGTCCCTGGTGTCAGGGCTTCCCTGATTCACCACCATTCTCCTCCCATGACCCACCTTCCTCTAGGGAAGAGCTGTCAGGCTGGCATGGGGCAAAGCCAGCAGGTAGCTGGCAGGTGGTCTGGCACACTGAGGGGTGTCCTGCGGTTGCAGCTGCTGAGCGAGGTCTTGGGCCTGACAGGACAGATGAAGCCCTTTGTTCTTGCAAATGGGCCTTTCCTGGCAGTGATGGAGCTGGCCTGCCGTCCAGCCCTGCTCCTCCTCTGCAACTGCTGCCATTATCCTAAAGTGGTTCTATTGATCTGCTGACTCTGTCTCCTGCCTGCTCTCTCTCGCCTCCTCCCTCCCCGGCACCCCATGGTTGAGCTCCTAAACACTCTGTAGCTAGCCTCACACAGGCGAGGCTTTTTCTTCAGGGGTGAACCACGATTTTGCAGCCAGATCAGACAACGGCCCTTGTCTCATGTGGAAGTGGATATTCCCTTAGGGAAAGCATTTTCAGACTGGCAAAGGGTATGTCTCCATTCCCCAACCATCCCTTCTCCTGGATTTCAGTTTTTTGTTGCTTCAAGTTTTTGTATGATCTAGGAAATATGGAGAGTATGGAAGTTCCATTTCACCATTTGCGTTTCGGCACGCTATAGTACATTTTGCAACATGGTGCCCATACTTCATTTTAAATGGTTACCAACTCTATTAATATTAATACAGTTTACATGTAATCAAAATAATTTAAAATATTCAGCATTTCTGCGTAAGGCATAATTATATGTTCCTTAAATTTGTGTATTCTGGGGGCTGCCCTCATGGCTGATTGGTTAAGTTCACGTGCTCCGCTTTGGCGGCCTGGGGTTCACCAGTTTGGATCCTGGGCGCAGACCTAGCACTGCTCATCAGGCCATGCTGAGGCGGCGTCCCACATAGCAGAACTAGAAGGACATACAACTAGGATATACAACTATGTACCGGGGGAGCTTTGGGGAGAAAAAAAAAAAGAGGAAGATTGGCAACAGATGTTAGCTCAGGGCCAATCTTCCTCACCAAAACAAACAGCATACCTTTAAAAAAAAATGTATGTATTCTTGTGAGACATTCTTACCAATCTTGTAAGACAAGTATTATTCTCCCCGTTTACAGGTGAGGAAAAGGAAATAATTTGTAATTCATGAGTCTAGCAGGTCCATAGACAGGAGCAAACTTAGGCCATCTGACGCAATAACTTATTTGTCTCTGTATGAAAGGCTGCGCTTAGGATACTTGCGATTTTAGGCATACGTCTGATTAAGCTGTGCTCTACCGCAGGCGTGTTATATGTGGTATTACTTATGAAACTCAAGCAGTCTTCATCTTCTCGGGGACAGTGACCTGGGTGTCAATGACCTGAGTGCTGGCCCACCATGAGGAGTTCTAACTGAAATGTCCTCATCTAGTTCCATCATGACTCTTACAACTATGTTAAATATTTTGAGAAAATTTGGAATGGCCATCCTTCAATGGAAACATGAAACTTGGATGGTGCTTTAAGCCTCAACCCAAAGGCCATGAATAAAGCCTGTCGAGAATTTTTTTTTCCTGGTGAGATGTGAAACCAGAACATAGACATGGAAACCCATGGGCTCTTATCCCTGGATGTGCCAGGCATCTGGTTTCAGGGCAGGTCGCCAGGAACAATACGGAATTGAGAGGACCAGAGGCCAAGATGCTGTCATGACCTTTAATTAAACTTATGGTCATCTTATGTGTCTGTGCAGAAGCCACATTTAGGAGAGATGTATGCACCTTCCCTCGGCCTAGAATGAATTACTGCCTTGTTAGAATAAGAGTGAAAGGAGGCTTCTGGAAGAACCAGATTCTGATTATTAGTGAAGGCAGGAGAATGGAGCATCAGTGAGACAATCCTTGTACATAATTATTATTTATTACTATTGAACAATACTATCTGCTGTGCACCAATCCAGTTCGCTGCCATATATAACATTGACACGCTCTTGGCCCTGCCAGATCAATATCTTCTATTGCAGGCTATAGAGATGACTTTTGTCCTTTATCTGCCCCCACTCCCCATTTTTAAAATGGGAGATGTTTAGAGTGGGATGTAATTTTCAGTTTTTTCATCTTAAGATTAGTGCCTACAGATGTCCTTTGCTTTAAAGCAAAGTTTGGCTGTATTTTTTTTTCCATTTGATTCACATTATAAAATCGGCAATGTGTTTTTAGTAGAAAAAAATAACAGCAGATTTAATAGAAAATTTTTGAAAAGGAAAGATGAGTGAGGAGAAATGGAAAAAGTGTAGGACTGAGTCAGGATATCTGGGATTCAGTTCAAAACCTGTCCCTATGTAACTAGGAGATTGGGCTCTTGTCATGATCCCGCTCTTATCAGAGTTGAGACAAGTTATTCAGCAATTGACTCAGTTTCCACATCTGTACAACGCCAGATTTGGACTAAATCAGAGGTGTCGAATATACAGCATGGGTACTATCATGATTTCTATGCCTTGAGCAGATTTCGCTAATCAGTAGCAGTTCTGTTTCTGATCAAGCCAAAATACAGTCTCAGTGTACCCATAAGAAGAGAGGGCTATGTCCTGATCAGAGCTAAAACCTAAAATGCTTGAATTATATGCTTGCTCAGGTTTCTTCCAGCGTAGGCATCTCAGGATCCTGAAATAGTGGCCAACTTACTTCCCATCATTTTATGCCAGGAGACTTGCATATATTAAATGAATCCTTTTCATAACTCAATTCATTTCAAAGAAAAGGCAGGAGAAAATTCCAATTAGGAAGAAGATTATTAAAGTAATACAAAAATATTCTTGTTAAAAGATTGTATTGTTTACTCCGTAGCAGATTTGAGCTCAAACTATACTTTTTCTCAGTCTATCGTAGCTTGGTCTCCCTTCCTCCTTGCTTTGAACAGCTCTCACATTCTCTTTCTCCCTGTAATTTTTTGAATCGATTCTTAATAAAAATTCTTAATTGTGGCAGCAGTCATGTTCTTATCACTTTTGAGGATGATTTTTTATAGGCATTGTATGAATAATTTCCATCATTTATCACTTCATAAGAAAAGACCTTATACATGCGTACCCACAGAAATGCAGAGTGGAAAAAAGACACACTCTGTAGGTGATGCCAAACATAATTCCACTGCTATATTGGAAGTAGATACTGAATTGCTGAATGATTCCAATGAATGTTTATTTTAACACAAGTTTACTGCTTTTTGTTGTTGTGAAAAAAAATTAGTTAAGTATACATGAACAAATAATGTTTTTATGATGCCGTCTTGAAAGAATATGCATTTTAAATGAAATTGGCCTGTTATTTCTAATGTGATCATATACACATCAGGCTGAAAGTTGTATTGGCCAGCCCTTAATTTTAAGGAGTATCTTTATTTCACATTATACCTCTTCAGTTACCTAAAAAGACAAATGCTAGTTTTCTCATCAAAGGCTGCCAGTATTCTCATCACAGAAACTTTAACTGAAAGTATCAAGTTTTCATTTTATAAAATAACAGTGTTATCAAGAGGACTCCAGATCCAAATGATTTTCCTGCCCGTAAATTAAATAATAATATGAAAACATTGTCCTTCATATACTCAAAACTAAGACGTAGTTTCTCATGATAAGTCTTAAAGACTATTTAATTACATCAACCACTGGACACAATGCTTTCTCCATGAGAATTTAGAAGCCAGAGTTTCCAAGAAGGCCTTCCCAGAATCAAGGTTGATGCCCCTCTGCCCTCTGCTCAAGCTTAGTTTTGGTTTCCATGGGACCTTGCAGTCTTCATCCTGGTAGAACCAGGAGAAACTCTGGGCTGCCTTTGACTCATTCTCTGAGGCTCAGGACTTCGTCAGGCTCCCTTCAGTAGGCCTTTTGATAACAGAAATTCGAAATGTCCCCATGACAGGAAATTCTCACTGTTATATTTGTACTTTCCTGTTGGACCCAGTGGATTTTGTTTTCATATTATTATTTAATTTACAGGCAGGAAAATCATTTGGATCTGGAGTCCTCTTGATAACACTGTTAATGCAACTGCCAGGACTTCCCTGTGGGCACTGTCCCAGCCCTGGGACACTGAATGGCTGTCCTTTCAAAGTTCCAGGTGTTGGTTTCAAGGGTGATCACATGACATCCCACAATCACATTTATGAAAGGGCTAATTAAAAATACAGATGTCTTTAGCTCACAATACCCAGACAGCTGAAATACTTATTAGTTTGTTTTTTTTAATGTTAAAACTCTATATCCTCACTTCTCGCCAACAGAAAAACTAATAATAGACAACAAAGCCCAGACAGGAGGGCCTACCGTCTTTTTTCTCCCAATAAATGGCATGCTTTGTTTACAGAGAAAACACCTAGTACTTCTACAAATTGGTGTTTTACAAAAATACCTTTTTTAGATTACTTTGTTTTCCCTTTCAGAATGGCGCAGACAGTGTTGTTTATCTAGGCCAAGAGGCTTTTGAAAGGTTTGTAGCCCAGCTCTTCCAACACACAGCTTATGGCCATACAAAACATCATTTGTGTCCAAGAACAGAAAACCATTACGGATCACTCGGCCTCAAGAAGAGGACTCCTTGTACCGCAAATGTCAAGTTGTTTCTAACTCCTGGGAGGCAGAATATACACAGAACTATTATCATATTCCAAAATGTCTTAGCAATGTGTGGACCTAAAAACTTTGCTGTGATGAATGAAAAACCTTTACAGACATGTTGGGTTTGCATATGTGAACCAGGGCAAATACATTTCCCCAGCTCTGGCAGATAAACACTTTAGACTTGAATGTATAGTTAAAATAATGTCAAAAGTACCTGATATATGTTCTACCAAAATAATGCCCTGTTAAGGTGCAAAGATCTCTTGGAAATGCTGATGTGACCTTATCTTGATTTCCTTTCTTTCTTCATTCATTTATTCACTCAAACATACACAACCACTATTTTCGGAGGGCTTGCTAGGCGTGAGGTACTGGTTATGGGTACACAGAGATGAACAAAATTTGCCCCAGAGGAAGTCATATGCTGCCAAGAACTATGCTCTGTGGTCAGCTTGGAGAATGGACTGGAGAGAGTACAACTAGAGATTGGAAGGTTGGGGAAATAATCCAGATTTTTGTACAGCCCTTTTCTGCAGCCCCAGGAAAGGTGATGAAACATCTTTGGGAAGGAAAGCTGTAAATGTTTTAATTGTGTCACCCCCTCAGAATGAGAGTGAAGACAGGGCACAGCTGGAGAGAGGTGGCACGAACGCCTCCTCTCACAGGAGAGTTTCCTTTCTGGTTTTGCATCTCTGTATTCGGCTCTCAGGAAAATTGCACACGCTTTTTCTGCCTACTCTCCCCTTTCATTTTATTCATTCCAGAAATATTGTTTTGAGCATCCACTAAGGTACAGGCTCTTTCCTAAGCATTGGGGATTCATCACTGGGTAAGAGAGATTTGGCACCCATCTCATACTGCTCATAAACCCGAAGAAACCAAGTGGTCCTACTCTAGAATTCTAATGCCAATGGCAATTATTGGCTTTGGGAGAAAAGAGAGGAATTTCTACTATGGTGCTACTTCTCAGTCTTTATTTTCTCTAAAGCTTTTATTCTATTATTTTTCAAGTTAAAAAATGCCACTAGTCTTTCTAGTAGAATCTACTGTGGTGAAATGGGTCCCTTTTAGCTCTTTATACTTTTTTGTCACTTGAACAGTTTCATGTCCACCATGAACTTATGTGTGAATAATGTTAAATCAGATGCTCTCACCATATTCAATAATTGCAACTCAACTATAATTTCTGGCTCAATATCCATTTACAAATTTGAGAGTTTTCCTGATTTCCCCAAATGTTTGTGTTGTACTTTGGAAGTCACTAGATCCATGCTGTCTAATGTAGTGGCCATATGTGCCTATTGAACATTTGAAATGTGGCCAGTCCAAACTAAAAGGTGCTATAAATGTAAAACACACACCAGATTTCAAGAATTTAATATAAAAAAGAATGCAAAGGTCATATTAACATCTTCTTGTTGATTACATATTGGAATGATAATATGTTGGAACTATTGTGTTATGTAAACTATATTATTAAAACGAATTCTGCCTGTTTCTTCTTACTTTTTTAAATGGAGATACCAGAAAATTTTTGATTAACGTAATCTCTTACTACATTTCTGTAGGACAGCACTGCATTTCTTCCTTGCTACTCCCTATGTTTATTAACATATGAGGTGTCATTGTCAACTCTTTCGGCTGACAATTCACTCCCCGCTCTCTCCTTGGCAATAGACAGCATGTGTCACTCGATATTTACCAGGTCCTGTACATTGTGATGGATACTGGGAACAAAATAGTGAAGAAGAAAGAAAAAAATTCTCCTGCCCTCATGCGGCTTCTGTTTTATAGGAAAGCCCCAATGTCATTAGGGTGATGGCCCCTGCCCACACTCTTAGCTTCAGCAGTCATTAGACTGAAGCATTCGAGGAACAGTGCAACCTATTCAAGTATGAGCCACGCTATTAATGGTCCACAGTTGATCACATGTCTTGTGATCTTAGTATCTACAGCATCACCAGCACCAGGTTCTTCAAAGTTTTGCAGAAAATGTTTGGAGTATTGCTTTGGAAAGTAATAGTTGTTCTGAAAAGAAACAAACAAAAAAACCACATCTGTGGTCAATGATATTTGGGGAACTTTGGATTAAAAGAAACAGAACACGTCTCTTTAGTCCTTATCAAAGGGCTTGGTCTTCTTAATCATCTTATGAATTCGCAACAGAGGAATACCATGAAGATTTCCTAAACATGTTTGACAAAGGACTCTGTATCAAATGGATTTTTTCCCTGGGAATAAAATTGTGCACAATAAACTTTTGGCGATGGCGTTCAGCTCATTTTTTCCTGATCCTTAATTTTGATATCCCCTGGTGGTAGTTATTAAGCTACTACTGCTCGAGTGTTCAAATCCACACTTGTATTCTTTGTGCTTTGCGTCGTTGGAGTGGGAACTCGGTAAATCACATTTCTGCTTACCGCCTGGCTCCATGCTAGGCTCTGCCAGTAGGGGGAGCTAGAAAGGGGGGGGCTTGGGGGAGAGAGAGAGAGATTGCGACTCTGGAAGAAGGGATGGGCGCCTTCCTATTTCTTTTTGCTTCCTGTTTCTCTAGCTGTGTCCTACGCAATGCTTCTTCACCCCCATAGCAGTAGTGCTTTCCTATCTCAGTAGGTGAATCCAGTTGGCAGCATCTTTTTTTTATGCACTTTGTAGAATTAGTGTCATAACCCCTGTTATGAACTGAATATTTGTCAACCTCCCCTCACTCCCCCTTCATATGTTGAAGTCCTAACTCCCACTGTGGCTGGATTCAGAGCTAGGGCCTGTGAGGAGGGGACAAAGGTTAAATGAAGTCACCAGGGCGGGGCCCGAATCCAATAGGGCTGGTGTCCTTTGAAGCGGTAGAGACACCAGTGCTCTCTCTCTCTGCTGTGTGAGGACACAGAGAGAAGGTGGCTGAGTGCAAGCCAGGAAGAGGGCCCTCACTGGGAACCGAATCCTGCTGGAACCAGGATCTCAGACTTCCCAGCCTCCAGAATTGTGAGAAAAGAAATAAAATAAATTTCCGTTCTTTAAGCCATCCCATCTGTGGTATTTTGTTATGGCAGCCCAAGCAGCTAAGACAACCTCTGTCCCCAGTCAGCATTGGCCGGCGGGAACCCCCCTCAGCTGTCTGAGTTTCAGATCCAGGGTTTCCGTCTTCAAAGTTTCTAAGTTTGCATACCTCAAATCTCTGTCCTTTGTTCCTACAGCTCTGGGGGTGGGAGCTATCTCCTGCTGTTGCCGCTTTGGGATACCACAGTGTTCTTTGTTGCTGGAATCTTCAACATGTCATTCATTCTATTACATTTTCTATTAAAAGAACTTGTGAGGTGGGGCTGGCCCAGTGGCATAGGGGTCAAGTTCACGCACCCTGCTTTGGTGGCCTGGGGTTCACAGGTTTGGATCCCAGGCACGGACCTCACACCACTGGTCAAGCCACACTGTGGTGGCATCCCACATAAAATAGAGGAAGATGGGCAGAGATGTTAGCTCAGTGACAACCTTCCTCAAGCAAAAAGAGGAAGATTGGCAACAGATGTTAGCTCAGGGCCAATCTTCTCACAAAAGAAAGAAAGAAAGAGAGAACCTGTGTGGTTTTTGACTCCTGCCAGGACCTGTTCCATATCCCTCCTTCCTCTGCCCTCATCCCTAGGCCAACAAGCTGTGGGGGGAGCCAGAAAGTTATTTGAATGAGACCACACCAAATTGTTCCAACATCAGCTCAGCCAATGCCTCTGGGCTGAACTGATCCATCTCTCTTCTCAGTCCTCAGGGTGAGCTCTTCTCACTCCCCAGAAAGTTAGGGCCAAAGAAGAAGAGCTTCCGTGGAAACAAGCTACCACCCACTTAGCCCTGTGGGCCTTTCCTGTGTGCTTAGCCGTGATCAAATAGATTTGAGTCTGCCACGTTTGGTCTTCTCTCTTGGAACACTGATCTATTAGCTTTGAGAAAATCATGGAGAATGGCTGTGACCACACTTCTGTTCTCTGATTGTCCTCCTGGAAATGCAGAGTTGTGACTCTTCTCGGCTGGCTGCTGGAGCAGCTAAGCCTATCTGAAGAATTAAGGTCTACGAAGTGAAGGGGCGTTTGGTTCTCAGACCCTGATCGTGGCTATTAATTCACGTTTGCCCGCATTGGCATTTTTGCATATGTTGTGTGCTTGCATATTGTGGGTCCATTTCTGTCTATGCATGCACATCTGAATTTCCATGAGCATGTGTTGTTGTATAGTTGCATGAATGTATATGAGGATGTGCTTAAGCTACATGGGACTGGGCCTGTTATTTTTTACCACTGTATCTCCAAAACCTAGCACAGAGTCTATGCTAATGGATGTTCAAACATATCTGTTGAACAAATGAATGGATGCATGAAAGAATGTGCTAACACAAAAGAGAATGAAACCTGTCCGTTGTTTTGTTTAAGGTACATCCATCTAGATCAACTCTGTTTAATAGAATTTTAACATCAACCACATGCACAATTCTAAATTTTCTAGTAGCCACATTGAATAAAATAAAAAGGAACAGGAGAAATTAATTTAAAACATATTTCAAAATTAACCAATATATCTAAAATATCATTATTTCAATATAAAATCAATATAAAATAATTACTAATCTAATCAATGGAAGATAAGTATTACTGAGATATTTACGTTCTCTTTCTAAGTCTTTGAAATCCAATGTATATTTTACACTTACAGAACATGTCCCGTAGGAGTAGCCATATTTCAAGGGCTCAGCAGCCCCTTGTGACTCATAGCTATTGTGTTAGTCAGAGCCGCTCTTGATAATATCCTGTGGGTGGTGGAGAATAGTATGGGACACTTTCTGTTTCCTATTCTGAAAAGTTTGGAGATCAAGAGTCTTAGGAAATGGGCATTACCTCTCTGATTTGGGAAATATTGGCTGGGACTATGCATCTCTGACACTCCTCAAATTGCTGTGAAAGTTACCCACTTCAGCTCACATCTCCTTCTCTGTCCTCCCACAACTGCACTGTGGGGTGAAACACAAACTAGGGCCTTGTTCTGAAACCCTTTGCCCTTTCCCTAAAACCTGATCCTCTTTGATGGAAACCTATCTCCCACTCTGGAACTTGATCCCCTGTTCTGGAAATCTATACATATTTTTCCCTGGAACAACCTCCAACCAATCTCTTTCCCAAGCAAGCTTGAAATTCAGCCATGAAGAAATAAAAAATAGAAAATAGAAACACACACACACACACACACACACACACAGAACAGGAAAGCATGTAGCTCTCTCTCTTCTTCTCTCATATCCCGCATCTTTCCTTATCACATCTCACATCAGCTATTTGGTACAGGAATCTGAACTTTCTCCCCATCTTTTTCTTGAGCCAGAGATTTCCTAGGTTCACAATCTCTTCACCCACCAGTCTCAATACCACAGTTTATGGCTGTGAACTTGATGGAAATCCAAATGGCATTGGTGGAAAGCCCTGTGTCTTCTCTTCCTCCTACCTCATTGTTTCCGTTATTAGACAAGACAGAATCTCAGAGATGGTTCCACTGGCTTCAGCCCATTACATTCTACTCAGTGTCTTTTTAAATTCTCTAAGCTGGAGTCATTCATAACAAGCAGGGGGGAAAAACTTCACATATTTTTCATTAGAGTATACTGTTAACCATGCCAGTAAATTATGGATAATTTAATTTAATTTAGACTTAATGGCAACATTTTTTCTCACTAATGAAATGGTTATTTGTTATTAGGAAAATATTTATTGAAGTGGAATTGTGTGATCTCTCACATCACTATTAAACCTTGTTAAACCATTTTTAATTTCAATTTGGGTTTAATTAAGATTCATTAAGCATTTTATTAAATCTAAATTAAATTCTAATGGAAACACGGTTTGCCAAGGAAAGGCAGTTGTGCCCTTCCTTTGGTCTCAGTTCTTTCAAAGTGACACAGTTACAGAGGGACTTGGGATGAAGTGGGACTCCATTATTATGGTCAAATGGAAAGAATGCAGGCTTTGTCACAGATTGATCATGGTTCAAAATTGCAAAACTTCTGCTGACTCATCATGAGACCTTGGATAAGTCATATCATTTTTGTAATAATCAACTTACTCCCTTATAACATGAAGATTTCAATATTAGAATAGCTGTGGAGTTGGAAGGGCAAAGACTGGATACCAGATGAATATTTATATCTCCTTTTCCTGTCTCAAGTATCTGTAACTCCCTAGAAAATGAAATTTAAAAATAAATTCTTTGATGAAGAATAATAAGGAAACTAATCACGACCTTAAAAAAGGGCAATATATATGGAATTGTCGATTTGAAGCCTAGATTCCAAAGAGGATTAGGTGGAGCAAAGGCAGAGAAGTAAATTACGTCTCATACAGAGTTGGGCCTTGGAAAAGGCTGGACCAAGAACACAGGAGCTGGGGGTGAAGCCAGGTCAAATGTGATGAGTCTTGTCCACCTGAAAACCCGCAAGAGAGATGGCCTCCCCTTGGGTATGAAAGTAAATCCATGACCTGGACCTTGTGAACAGTTAGTTAAATTGAAGCCTATATGGTCTGGACAGGTCTTCTTGGCCCAACTCAGTGGAACTCATAGGTAAACCCTGGTCCCATGTAAAGTCTTTGAAGTGGACAAATATTACTGTTCATTCATCCAACTGACCCCTGAGTGGGCCTCCTATGTGCCAAGCTGTATGTTAGGGACATGGTCATCAAGACTTTCATGACCTAATGATAGAAAGAGACATGCCAACAACACATCTCAAAGTAGTAAGTGCTATAATGAGGATATGGAAAATATGTTGAAGAGATGGTATGATGCACCAGCTATTAAGTACCTACTCTGTGTCACTTATCAACTTGACATCACCTTCAGAGTCTCTGAATTCTGCTTTAGATCTCTGTTGAGCTCTTGACTCAACCCAGTACTTGATTTCATTCATTCTCACCTGTAGGTCCCAGGAAAAGCCCCTCTTTCCCTAATGCCCCATCTATTTCCATCTGCTCAGGAGAGAAAGTTGGAATGTACCAGTTCAAGTGAAAACATTAACCTTTGATTTGACTTTTACTTCTCGTGGAGTGAGTTCCTCAGAAGCAAAAACAGGTCTTTCGTTTTGACATTTCTCAGCCTTAGATTGAGACCTTTTGCCATCTTGATATCTGAAGATAGTTTTCTACACACATAATCCCAGAGGAGATTCACTTCCCAGGACCCTTCCCTTCTCTTCAAACATTCAGTAATTAGAATTAGAGGAAAAAACAAGATAGTCAGTAACCTATATAGGCCCAGCAGAGAAAAAAGCAGCCCTGAATGACTCCTCCCTTAAAGAAAAATCAAATATTTCTTTTCATTAGCCTAACACACACTCCTGTGCATGCGTGCACGTATGTGTGAGCACAGAGGTATATGTACATGCATGCTCACTCTGTTGGATGACTTCCATTTGCCACTCCAGATCCATTCTCCACCCATTGCCACCCTGGTCTGTGACCCAGAAGTCTGACCAATATTGACAAATTCAATGAGTTCTCTTCACTTCAGGCTTTTGGTTGGGGGCAGCTGATGGGAAGCCTCAGCAGGAGAGCTCAGAGAGGAAGAGAGGGAAGTGAAAGCTTGTATTCTCTCATCTCTCTTCCTGTGAGTACCAAGGCTGACTGCATCCATCAGCCAAGATGGCGGCTACCATCACATGACCTCTTCTTTCTGGAAGACTACTCCTTGCCCTCATCTTTTCAGGACTATGGGTGGTAACCGAGCTCTGCTGTCGCACTGTACTGCCCCTTGTGGTTTCTCTATAGCCTGCCTATACCCTTGTAAATTATTCTTTTTTTACACTCTGATTAAGCTGCCCACCTTGAATGTGCCATCTGCTTTCTACCATGACCCTGAATGACAGGCACACACAGAAGCACAAAGACCAAAGGTCTCATTCAGTGTATAACTAGACTGTGTTATGGAAACTAGGAAAACTGGTGGGCTTAGTGGCCAGTCAGGGCATCTCCAGCTATGTTACAGGTCAACCTGAGACATAATAAAAAAGCTGGAAAGATCGGCAGCTGTGAATTCCTCCTTTGCTATGCCTTTCTGTTCCCAAGAGTATGCCGGGCTCTGTAAGTTTCTGTCTAATACCTTCCTTTGTCTTCATTCCAGAAATGGAGAGGACCGAGTGGCGCAGATGGAAAGCAGAAATGCAGACAGCGGATTGTGGAAGAGGAAACTTAAAATAACGGAACAACTTAAAGAAAACAAGCGAGGGTTTATTGGAAACAACTGCCTCAAAAGAGAGAGAAAATACTCTCGGCTTAAGAAGAAAGAAGATGAGAGGACACAAAAACAAGCCAGATGAGAATCACTGCAAGGAAAATAAGAAAGAAGGGAGAAAGGGCACAATCCTGCAGAAAATGGGCGAAGAGAACAAAAGTGCAAGCCACTCTGGTCTCTGTCTTCCTTTCACCCAGGAATGGGACCATCACAAGCATACGTACCTGAGAGTGTTTTGGTACTAAAAAAAATCATAGCAGTCAGGTGGGGAGTAACAGGATACGGTGCACCTCTCCTTCCCACTGTGAGTTAGCAGGAAAAACAGGCCATCACTCCATAGGATGGGACGCTGACCTTGTGGAGACAACCCCAAGTCCAGCCTGGCACCCCTGCCACGCTCACTCTCAGGACCAGTCTGGGAGAGTGCACAGGAGCTTGGTCAACAGTTCCACTTCTGACACTTACCAGCCATGAGCCTGGAGAAGCTGTGCCATTTCTTTGACTCATTTTATTTAAATGAAAATGGCAGACAACTCATGAAGTAGTTCTGAGGATAAAAAAAAATATATATTAAAAATATTAAGAAGTATTGCATTATAGTCCAGTGTAAAATTAGGACTTAAAATTTAGTTTCCCTCTCTCCCTGTCTTTGTCTTCTTCCCTGTTCTCCTTCCCTGGATCTGGTGTTAAAGCTCCATCTAGATATTTGATACTATTGCTTGTGGTGATAATATTATTTTTTGTTACTATCATTGTTTTTGGTGATGGTGTATGCAGTTTTCTTCATTCTGCTTTTTCAGAAAACTGCTGTCCTGAATTCTAAGAACCATCCATCTCTCTCCTGAGGACCTCACCTGGCGAGTATTCCTCCATCAAACTCCCTGCCCTGTATCCTGTAGCGTCTGTATCCCGTATGGGCAGGAATGATCAGGGCACTGGTGGCCATCTCACCACTGAAAATCCTAGTCCTTGCCGGGAGGTACCCATGATTGAAGGGGGCTAGCTTCTCTCCAGCTTTTTCCACTCCTCCTGGAGTCCTGGGACAACCTCTTGGTTTTAATACACTATTTTGTCCTATATATTTTTTGTGCATGTTGGGAAGATTGGCCCTGAGCTAACATCTGTGCCAATCTTCCTCTATTTTGTATATAGGACGCTGTCTCAGCATGGCCTTATGAGCAGTCTGTAGGTCCACACCCAGGATCCGAACCTGCAAACCCCAGGATGCTGAAGCGGAGCACGCAAACTTAACTGCTGCAATGCCAGGCCAGCCCCTATTTTGTCCTATTCTTAAATGTAATTTATTAGAGTTAGACTAAACATAAAAAAAAAATCAAAGGTAATATCCCCATAGAGTAAGATTTAATTTAGTTTTGTGTTTGTTGGCGGTCGGTGTTCTCGCTAAACAGTCTGCATGTCTGGAGCTCAGGTTCAATCTCATTGCTAAGTGACTATTGGTAAGACCATCTTTTCTGAGCAACCCAGTCTGAGATGGCATTCCTCCCTAGATGCCTGGATCAGGCAATGGACTTAGAAGATCTGGAAAGGCCTCCTTCTGTCAACTCAGAAACACTATTTCTTTTTCCAGCCCAGCTGAACACTCTCATCTCTCCACTCTAATGATAAGCCCTATTAAGGCCTGAGCTTTCATCTGCCTGGGTGGTATCAGGAGTTGGGGGACATGTAGCCTTAGTCCCTGAGTTTGGGTGGCATGTGGCTGTGAGACTCTGCTGAAGGGAAGAGGTTTTATAAAACAGACAATGATGACAATAAAGATAAAAATATAAAAACAAGTTGTATAGGGCATCTACTCTGCTGTGCATAGTGCTGGGGTTTCCGGAGAGATGACGTCTAATTCTCATAATAACCTTGCTAGTTAGGGACCATTATCCCATTTCTTAGCTAAGGAAAGAGGCCCAGGTGGCTGACTATCTTACCCTGAGTCACACACCACACAGCTGGTGAGAAGCAGAACTGAGATTTCCATGTTGTGTTCTCTCTCTCTCAATTAAAATATTTTGCGTCACGTTTTTCTTTTCATCACACATTAAGTACCTGTCAGGTCCCCAAGAGAAGGGGGAGAGAGGAAAAGACAAAGGCAAGCATGAGAGTGGACATTCACTAGTCTTGCTGGGACTGTCCACTCCCGTGGCAATGAGAGGGAGACCTGAAGGAGAGGATGCTCAGCTCAGCCATCTGCTAAGACATCCTCCTGCCTCCCAACTTGTAGGGCAGAAGTTTGACCTTGCGTCTGTATGCACTATCCATATCCACCATGTCTCTA
The DNA here is from genome assembly GCF_037783145.1 of Equus przewalskii. Lineage (NCBI taxonomy): Eukaryota > Metazoa > Chordata > Mammalia > Perissodactyla > Equidae > Equus > Equus przewalskii. The sequence goes on from NC_091851.1 coordinate 29,659,503, forward strand.
AAGATACTCTATGGCCCTCCTCATGGAGCACTTTCCTGTCCATTCCAGACCTCGCCTGGTGAGAGCCACATGGTAGGAGTGGAGGACAGGAAGATGGGGATTCCGACCCCTTCTTTTACTCTCTCCACTATTCCTGCTCTAAAAAGTTAGATGTACTAAGTTTACAGCTGTCATCACTGCTCTGCTCATTTTTTAAAAATGCCAATGAGGGTGACAAGACCTTTTTTTCCCCTCTACCTATGCTTTTGCCTTCCTCAGCATGCCCCCAAATCCTGGCCAAGATTAGAAAGATCCTCAGCTGCCACCTCACTGTAACAGGATTTGGAATTATCTCACACAGCCTAGACGTAAGATCCAGGGCACAGTATTATTGAGATGCCTATGCTCTCCTCCCTCAAAATTGTTTGTCCATCCATCCATTCATTGATTCATTCAACAAATATTCATTGAGTGATAAAGTGATTGGAAATCCAGGCTCTGAAATCAGATTGGCTGAGTATGTAGTCTAGCCCTGCCATTTTATAAACTATGTAAACCTTGCATAAGTTACGAAAGCTCTTTAGGCTTTATTTACTTGTTCTGTAAAATGGGGTTAACAATGGGTAAGTGTTGTTAGGATTAAACGCATGTCTAGAACTTAGCACTATGGTGCAGCCCATATTTAGTGATATTAGAGATGTGTTGACCTTTGGGGAAGGCGTGTGTGTACATTTGTATGTGTGTATGATTCTCAGGGAAGCGGGGAGAAACTGGAATTCCTATGTGGCTTCACCTATGTATGGCTCCTCGTATCTATTGATATGGACTTGAGCAGGTCCTCTAGTTTCTCTGAGCCTCGGTTTCCCCATTTCATGGGATAAGACATCAATAAGTATGTAAAAGATTCAAAACCATTCTTGAATCAGTGTAATCCTCAATGAAATGCTGTCTTGCCCTCTTTGCCTCTTGTCTTCCTCATCCATCAGGGCTATAGATCCAGGACCTGTATCAGGATTTTCAAGAAGCCGTTAGGAATCCTTTCAACTACAGCCAGGAACATTGGCCAACGGGTACAATGTGTGAGAGGGAGGGGATGCATAGTCATAAGACATTCATTGACTTTACTGAGAAAAATGAGCTCAGGAAAACCAAATGTTGGCCACTTTTCCCTTCTGACATCTCATCTTTTTCTCAGGTTAAGCTAAGCCGGTAGCCAGGCTTTGGCCAGGAGCAGGCCCTCCGCTGCCATAACCAGCTCTAGAGAAATGAGAAAACCAACCAGATGAGGCAGCTTGAGCGACTCTCATGCTGGCTTCACCCTGTGAGGGGGTGGAACTGAGGCCCTCTGTCCCCTCCAGATGTCACCCAGGAAGCTAAAAATTAAAGACACGGCTTTAAGTCTAAATGAGTCCATTGTAGAAAGTTTTCCAAAGGCCCAAGGGATCCATTTGATATTTTAAATAAACTTTTAAATTTTGGAATATCTTTAGATTTGTAGAAATGTCTCAAAGCTAATGCAGAGTTCCTGTATATCTTTCATCCAACTTAACTTAATGTTAACATCTTACATAACCATGGTACATTTGTCAGAACCAAAAAACCCAACCTTGGTTAATCACTAATAACTAAACTCCAGACTCCATTTGGATTTCACCAGTTTTTCCACTATTGTCATCTTTTGTTCCAGAATCCAATCCAGGATACCACATTGCATTTAGCCTATCTGAGTTTTAATATGTCAGTATTTATCTTTTGATCTAGAGAGTTCCATGTCTACTAAAAAAGTCTGGAATTTCAGCTCTGACTTTAACAGCTTCCCTTCTAGAACAGTCTATCCCTTGCATCTTCATCTAGGCCATATCCCAAGGTTGTGGTCAGGATGCTCAGATTCTACTTGATGCCCTTATGAGAAATTGCTTTGACTTTTTGCTCCCCAACTATGTGGTTAACTGGTGAATTCTCTTGCTGAGAAATGCATTGATTATGTGCCAGGCAGCATGCTAAGGGCTTGTACACATTATCTAATTTAATTTTCATAACATCCCTTTGAAGTTGCTACTATTATTATTACTATTTTCCAGATAAAAAGACTGGGTTCCAGAGAGGTTTAAAACTTGCCCAGGTTAAGACATTTAGTAAGTGGTAGGACCAGGATTTGAACCACGTCTTCTATCTTTGAAGAAAAATTTGCTTTCTCTGATGTTTCCATTTTAAGGCCTCTGCCCTAGGGCTCCTCAGTTTCTCTTCTGTGTACCTGGTAGAATGGTTCACAAGGCTGGGGTATGATACCCTCAGTCAGAATAAGCTCAGGATTAAATGCTTCAGAGCCTCAAGAGGAAGATATCAGTGGCTCCAGCTGATGAATCTAAAATAGCCAATAAATCCTGGAGTGGTCCAGGATGCTGGGTACAAGAGCTTATCTGCATGATCCGTCTCCCTCCACATACGCGCATCTACAAAAGCCTGGCATTTTGCCACCTGAATACCCAGAGTGCCATGAATGCATTTCCCCCAGTGCTGGTAGGTGTTTCTTTGGGAAGAGAAGACCATAAACAATATGCCAAGGGGAGATCAGAATCAGGTGCAGAAAATCAGCCGTGAGCACAGAGGGCTTGCTCTGAGTGTAGGACAAGGAGGATTCAAGGAAGGACCAGGGAAATTGTGCAATTGGGACCAAGACTCATTTCATCAATTTTGGATACAGAATGTGTGTGTGTGTGTGTGTGTTTCGTGTGTGTGTGTAGCCATGAGCAAATCCAGTTCAAAGAGACAGAGGCAGGATAGATACAAACATGGAGTTTCAGACACTGGCAGGCACAAATCAATCCATCCACTTATTCATTCATCCATTCACAGAAGAAGCATTTATTAAGGACTTTCGATGCGCCAGGCCCTGTGCCAACACAGATTTCTGGTCTTGGTCTGCTTTTCAAAACTTCAATTTTTTAAACCCTCCATGAGTGCAGCTATGTGCAAAGCTCAGGAAACTCAACATCTTTCTGGAAAATAACATCTATTTTTTTCATTTCTGTTAAAGGAAAGGAGAAGCTAGTTTCTAAGAGACAGAAAGTATCAGAGAAATCGGTTCAGAGCACTTTGCAGGGAAGTCTCACTTCTAGTAGCAAGAAGAAAACACGGCCCTGTTGTCCTTTAGGGACCCAGAATTCCTTAAGGTAAAGCAAATACCAGGGCTTGGGAACCATTTGAGGTTTTCATCATTGCATTCTCTCTTCCCTCCTGTGTATATCAGTAACTAAGCTGAAAATGAGAAATGCACATCTAAGTGTCAGGACAAAGTGAGGTGTATGGAAGGAATGCCCTTAGCATCTGCTGAGTGGGCCCATGGTGAACATTGTCAGGAAGATACAGAACAGGTGCGCTCAGCTGTGCATGGATGACCACCAGTAAAATAGACAGTGCTAGGAACAAAAAAGGACTGAACTATGGGACCCTCAACAGGAAGGACACATATTCTCTTAGGAAATATCCACTGCAGCAGTTGAGAAGGGAATAGAGTCACCTGAGAAAGCCAGAGTGCTGAAAAGCATGCAAAACACAGTATCCGCACTGTTCCTTATATCCTCCACAAACAAAATACGTGCCAACAAGTCCATTGGCGTGTGGATTGTGTACAGAGATGAGCGCCTCAAACTGCTTCCTAGGAAGGCCAGTTGAGGAGGCTGCAAAATTTGAGAATTTTTCTATCACCTGGAAGTCAGGTATGACTTGAAGGAAGGTGGGAAGAAGAAAGATGATCAGAGCAAAGAAGGAGATCCTATGTGGTGGAGTCTGCTGTTGGCTCAGGATGACGTGCCACAGGGCCCACACTGGGAAGATTTAGATGTATTTGGAATTTTCTGCCTGGCTCTGTGAGATGGGGTGATATTAAGGAGAAAATTGTTCATTTAGATGTCAGCAAATGTTTCCCTCCCAGGAAGAGAAATTCAAGCAGGGGCTGGTATCCACGGGAAGTGGTTTATGCCCTGTAATTTGTGTAAAAAATAAAAATAGGCATAGGACAGAGAAGCAGGGAGGAACATGTGAGGGTTGACCTGTATTTGTCTTTGTCTGCTGGGTCATGGTAAGCCTGGGAGGAGACAACATGGATTCAGTTGGGCTCTAGGTTCAGGGGGTTTGATTGACTGCTCAGTGATGCTGGGATCCATGACCCCAGCACCTTTATTGATCAGGAGAATTCACAAGGAAATTGACCTGATATGACTTTTTTTTCTTGATGATCCTGGTCATTCTTTGACCACATTCTCTGTGGCTAGACTTGGCCCTGCTGGGTTCAGCACTGGCATATGACCAGTAAGCTGGTCAACAGACAGAACTAGCCAGAGGGTATAGCACAAGGCAGCATCTGCAGAGGTTCATATGTGTGTTGTTTCTCACCACTCCAGCAGCTATGCCAGACTTCTCTGATCCACCACGGCACTCTTTCTATTAAGCCCAGGCCTAACCTCATGATCTCTATTAAGACAAAGCTCAAGAGAGACGCTATGTGTCATTCATAGTAGGCCTTAAAGATGAAATCTGCTAGCCGTCTTGGAGACAGAGGCAGAGATGGAGAATGGGAAACTACCATGCAATACAGAGCATTCATTCATTGGTCTCTTTATTGATTAGTTCAGAAAATATTTACTAAGAATCTATGATAAACTGGGCTTCCTGCTAGACACCAGGCACTACAAAGATAAACAAAGCTTTATCTCTGTTGTAAATGATTCATTGTTGTGGGAAGAGAAAGAGAAAGACAAAATGGATCGTTTCAAGTAGGATTTCAAACAGGTGCATATGACCACCACTACATGGGGGGATCACAGAAGGCTTCATAGCAGTGGTGATATTTGAGCTTGGTCATGAATGAGCAAAAGAATGAACGAATAGGAGGATGGACAAATAGTATAGTTTGTGCAGTTGGCAGTCTACAGGAGAGATATTTGAAGATACTAGTTTTTTTGAACAGTTCATGGGCTATGTTTGGTCAAATTAGACCTTTTTTTCATTCTTATGGTAGCCAGACTGAAGGATAAACACAAGTGACAACCTACTGAGGAAGGAGAGAAAGATCCAGAAAAAGAGAAGAAAGGAAGAGAACTTCTTTTATGAAAGCCTCATAAAAAGGTCAAGAGAGGAGTTAATTCAAAGTTGCCCTCCAATGGAAAAACTAGGAAAGGAGGAATATTATTTTCCACACTAGGAAGAGGTGCTGAGGAGGACATCTATTGACTTTTTCCTCCCAGTGTCCATCTACTCTTCTCGCAGAAATCCTACCATGATTGTGGTCTGGGGAACCGCATCTTCTGCACTCAAAGCCCGTATGCTTTGAGGGCTCCAACTCCGATTTTAGGATGCAAGATGTGACCTAGGCCGGAGTCAATCAGAACATTGAATTTAGTTATGTCTTTCTTTTTTATCCAATCTAACAATCTCAGCCTTTTAACTGAAGGGTATAAATCATTTACATTTATAGTGCTTATTAATATGCTTCAGTTTAAATTTACTGTCTTGCTCTTTGTTTCCTGTCATATCTCATTGTTCTATTTTTATTTTTTCTGCTTTCTTTTGAGGTAACTGAGTACTGTATACGATTCCACTTTGTTTCCTTTAGGTATTAACTACAAATCTATTTTTATTATTTTATTTCTGTGGTAGCTTTAGGATTTATAGTACACATCCTTAACTTATCACAATCTACCTTCAAGTGATATTATACGCTTCACGTGTATTACAAGAACTTTAACATAGTTTACCTGATTCCTCTAGGTCGTTGTGCTATTGTTATGTTTTACTTTTATTTAAATTACAAACCATGCACTGGATGGTTATTATTTTATTTTAAAGTTAATCGTATTTTAAGGATTTAAATAATAAGAATAAAATCTTATATTTTTACCCATATAGTTAGTTTCTTGTGCTATTTATTTCTTTGTTTAAATCATGTGTGATAGGCAAAATAATGGCCCCTGAAAGATGTCCATATCCTCAGAATCAGTAAATACCTGGCAGAAAGGACTCTGCAGATGCAATTAAGGTTGATGACCTTGAGATGAGAACATTATCTTGGATTGTTCGGATGGACCCATCCTAATCACATGAGTCCCTATAAGTTAAGAACCTTCCTGGCTGAATTCAGAGGCTGAGGTCAGAAGGAGATATGACCATAAAAGAATGGTGAGAGGGTTGTAACATTATTGGCTTAAACATGGAAGAGGTGGTCATGAACCAAGTGATGTGGGTGACCTCTAGAAGCTGGAAAAGTCAGGGAAACAGATTCTCCTCTTGAGGCTCCAAAAAGGAACACAGTTCTGCTGACATCTTGATTCTAGTCTAGTGGGACCCATTTCAGACTTCTGATCTACAGAAGTGAAGTTAACAAATTTGTGTTGCTTTGAGTCACTAAATTTGTGGTAATTTTTTACAGCAGCAATAGAAAAGTGATATATCACATATTATCAGTGAAGATGATATCAGCCCCAAGTGGATAAAATTGGTTCTTGGAGGGCAAAAAATATCACTCTTAATGTAGAAAGCACAGGTATACATGCAGTATAGAAACAGATTCAGTGTATCTTGGCATTAAAATTTTATGAGGTAGCAATTAGGAAAAAGAATCTAAAAAGACTTCTGAGGGGGATGATAATGAAAAACAATTGAGAAACACTGGTTTCGATGCATATTTCCATCTGGGATCAGTTTTCTTCTGCCTAAAGTATTTCTTTTATCATTTCTTGTACTGTAACTTTCCCATTTTTGGGTGATAAGTTCTTTCAGTGTTGGTATGTCTGAGAAAACCTTTATTTTGCCTTCGTGTTTGAAAGATATTTTTGCTGGGTATAGAATTCTGACACTCCACTTGGGTGTACATTAGGTCACTTGAAATTGTCCTGCAGATCACTAATCTTCTTTTCATTTGTTAAGAATTTTTATCTGTCCATTTTGTTTTGCATCATTTGTATTCCTGTATCTTCAAGTTTACTAATATTTTTAGTTATGTCTAATTTGCAGACATTGTAGATTTTTCTCTCAAACATTTTGGATTAGACCAGATATTGATTTGGTTTATATTTATATCTTACCTGTCTCTATTTAATTCTTTTAAACATATGAAATAGAGTTATAAGAATTTTTAATGTCGTTGCCTGCCAGTTCTAACATCTGTGTTGGTTCTGGTAAATTTCAGTTGATTGACTTTTCTCCTCATTTTATTTTTTGTTTGCATGCCCAGTAATTCTTAACTGAATGTCAGACCTTGTGAAGTTCAATATGTTGGGTGTTTGATATGTGTGTATTCAGATAGCTAGATAGATGATAGATAAATAGGTAGATCCATCTAGCTTTTGAATCTTGCTTTTAAAATTTGCTAGGCGAGACCAGAGCAGTGTTTATTGTAGGGTTAAATTTCTCTCATTACTGAAGCAAGACCTTATATTGAGAAGAAAATTGAGGACCTCCTCAAGTGCAACAAGAAAGAATGTTGCAATTTATCAGGTATATTACGGACAAAAGAAGGGAGCGACAGAACATGTACTCATTATTTGTAATCCGTATTATAGAAATTAACATAATGAAGAACAAAGAATGAAGTATTTGACAACAATAGACACCTTGAAATTTCCCCCAAGAAGTTGGGATACTCCAACTAGGACAGCAGTGAAGATAACTAAGATCATAATCCACATTTTAAAGAAAGTAAGGTAGAATGAAGTTAAGTGACTTGTTTCAGGTCAATCAGATTTAATTGCAAGAACCAAGGTTTGAATCACATTCAGACCGATGTTATCCCTATTTCTTAAATTATCTATTTAGTAAGAGAGATGGCAGCAAAATGACAGACAATTAATGCAATATTTGGTGCCTTACAGGAGTTTTTCACTATCCCCCAACCACATTATGTGGGTTGCTTCTTCATCTACCCATTCTAGGTTAGGACAGGACCTGGAAAAGGGAGGCTGAGAAGGTGAGGGATCAGCAATGTGTGTGTTTGAGGGGTAGGCTGGGACTTATAAAAGATAAATAGTTGAAGAAGTAGAGGAGATGCCTAGCCACAATTTTAAAAGGCACATCTGGGTTCAACAGGGAGAAATGCCCTGAAGGATTATCAATATTTGCTTTGAGCATGGTCAAAGGGAGGTGAGGGAGTGTAAATAAAGGCCATTATGCCAACAACTTAGTCCTCTTTTCCAAAGATCATGACTAAGACCTCAGTGGGATGAAATCCTGCCAGACATATTTGTCTTTTGTTTGCTCAAAGTCTAGAACCTCCCATACAAAACCAATTCTCCTCCTCTCTGAGTGTTCTTAGTGGGATTGTCAATTCAGTCTCTCCACTCCTTGCAGTTGTTATTAGTCCATGGGATGGGCACACAACCACAGACCAATCAGAACTCTTTCCCGGAGCAGATACACAGATGCAGAGAAATAGGGGACCATCTCCCTCTAGATTAAGGTCAAACCAAGGCAGGACATAGGATCTTCCAGCAAGAATGGAGCATCTCCACATTCAAACTATAAACATCACCATCTCACTTTTTATAGGGATATCTCTGAAGAGCTCTCAAATTTGAGAGTCAACTGGGCAAATGTGATTGCGGATAGTATCCCCTCCACCCACCTTGCCCCAGACCCTCCCTATACCACACCCTCCATCAGAGCACATCAAATCAGATACAATTTAGTGTAGCTACTAAGAGTTATGGGAACATTTGTTTTCAAGTTCTGTGAACTTTCATACGTTTGCTTACTTAAAAAATTTAAAAACTCTGTTTTTTAAGCATCTATTATATTCCAGGGACTATTTTAGACACCAGTAATAGAGTGATGAACAAGACAGTTCCAGCTCTCATGAACTTCTGTCATGGTTAGATAGGCAGAAGACAAATAACAAATCTGTTAATTCAACAGTTATGTAACAACCCTCTGCCTTAGTTTCCTCCTTCATCTGTGAAATGGAGGCAGTGACGACACTCAGTTTGTGTTGTAAGAGTCAGATGTCCCAGGATGGAATCGACAGAAGTGATCTCAGCTTGCTCATCATTGTTTACCAATGTTCCCTGTGTATCTTCTCCCGGGAAAGGCTGGCTTCTAGAAGTTCAGCTCAGTGAGGCTCCAGGTCTCAACAAGCCTGAGTCAAAGGAGTTCTGCAAGGGAGTGGCCAAGGACAGGGCACCTTTTCTGTGCTTGAAACACAGAACCCCAAGCCAAGAGGACCTGGTCATGGTCTTCCAGGATGCTTGGAAAGTCCTCATTCATTTCTTACTCGCATGTAGGAAAAGGCAAGAGAGATCCTGGGCCCCAGCCTTTTCCATTCAGCCCCAGCTCCTTTGCTGGCACTGCCCTCCCATGTCCCTTAACTCGAGGGCCTGGGAGCATTGTCTGCAGTCCCCAACGGGGTCTAGATGAGCCTCCACGTTCAGACATTACTATCCCTGCTTTTCTGGTTTTCATTTCCTTTTCTTGTCTGTTAGGCTTTTGAAATACATATTGCAGCCACTTGTTGCCCTGTTTTCTGAGTTGCCTTGAACTGTTGCCAGGGGCTGTTGCCAGAGGAGCTAATGACTAAGTCACTCTCCTTTCAGCCTCTGGCAGGACTGGGAATTCACTTGGGGCTGGGGGTGGGTAGCAAAGGCCCAGCCATCCTGAACCAATCAGGAAACCACAATAAAAGTGCCGACCAGAGAGTCAGTCACTCACCCTCAAAGCCCAGCGCTGAGCTCAGCTTGGAGGTGACGACCAGGCTGGGGATGCTCAGGATTGCTCCTGTGAACCACATCAGAGGCAGAGACTTGGGTAGAAAGGCAGGCTCATCAGAGCAGTCTTGGAGGGATCCCAGGATCAGCAGGGAAGAGATACCCACTGTGTTTCTGACCAAGGAAAGTCCATAGAAGATCAGAGAAACAGCAGGATGTGAGCGAGAGCAGGCAAACCCAGGTGAAGTAGATTACAAATGATAATAATAAAGTAGCTAATACCCAGGAAAACTTACTTTATGTCAGGCCTTATCCTAAACATTTTAAAAGTACTACCTCATTCAATTTTTCCAATAATCCTATCTAGTAGGATCTCTTATTATTCCCACTTGCAGAAGAGGAAACTGAGGCATAGATAGATTTTAGTTGGTGGTAGCCTAACACTTCCCCACTGATCTTGTCTTATCTGGACAACTACAACATCCCCCTCGTTGGTCATCCTGATGTCTAAATGCTTTTCCTGGGTAGTTCATTGGTTCAGAAGCATCCAGCGCTTGTCCTGAGTTTTATCATCAACTACATGAGGCTGGAAGTGGATCCTTCCCCGGTCCAGCCTCTAGATGAGAGCTCAACTCTGGCTGGCACTTTCGACTGTGGTTTGAGACATCATGAAGCCAAGAGCCCATCCAAGCTGTGCCCAGATTCCTGAGCCCCGGAAACTGTGAGGTAATAAATTTGTGTTTTTTTTAAGTCACTAAATTTGTGGTCATTTGTCACAAAGCAATAGATAATGAATACAGGGCGGTCCAGCATACAATGCCACTTTGGAAGGATTGGGACTGAATGAAAGATAGAACTAAGGGAAAGGTGGGAGTAAGGAGGGGACATTCCAGGCTGGGTAAATAGGTGAGCAGTGGCTCTACTGGAAGGTTCATGAAAGAGAGTTCCAGACAGACCTGGAGAGGTCCCAGAGAGCTGATTAGGGAAGGCCTTAGAGGAGTTTGTCCATCCCATAAGGCAAGAAGAGAGGAAAATGGTGGAGGATGCAGAGGAATTAGGAGATAGTGAGGGAAATACACCTCCATCAACATTCAGAAGGAGACAAAGGGAAGACGATGCATTCACATCCAGACAACACTGATCTTTTTACGAAAGAAAGTGCTCAGGTTATCTGCTGAAAATGAGTGAGGAAGAGGGCTTCCCAGAGTAGCAACACTATCGATAACAATAAGTAATCAACAGCTTTACACGGACCATCTCACTTAGGACTCCCTTCTTCTTTATGAGAGGTTTTATTTGTATCTATATTTTACAGATGAGGATTAAAATGTTCAGAGAGATTATTTCCTAAATTGTCACTCAGTTCAGAGGTGGCAGAATTGGGAAACAAACCCAGGTTCTAGTGTCACAGTGTCACAAAGATGTTCTGAAAGCTTGTTCGGCAGACGCCATGGGGAATGTGTGCTCTCTGCAAGAGTTTTGCTGTTCTGTGTCAAAAGTGCTTTGGAGACTGTTGTAGAAGGCATGCTGGGTCTAGCCTCAGAGGAGGAGAGTGGGTGTCAAGGTAGAAGCAGGCAGAAGAAGAAAGACTCTTTTGTTGAAAGGACATGAAGTGAACTAGAGTAGTCAAGGGAAATCTTTCAGGAGGCAGGAGACACCTGATGTGCAAAGGTCGTAGCTACTAAGCTTCCCAGGGCCCTCAAAGACAGCTCAGTAGAGAGGATGGTAATGATGGGGGATGAAGGATTGTTTCCAAATATAAGGCATGTCATGCAGTAAGATGGTGAATGAGGATATGTAGGCAAGGGATCTGAGAAACCTGTCCAGTTCACTCCAGTGAACAACGTAAATGTTAGCAGATTGAACGAATCTTTGTGACTTCTGGACAAAGCGCTGCCAGCTCTGAAATAAGAGCCTCCATTTGTGCTTCCATCTTTATGGGCCAAATGATTGACACCAAATTTTCAGGAAGGATTTAGGCTTCAAGTTCATAGTTACTTCTGGCAGTTCAACGGAAACAGCAGTCCCAAGCAAAAAGTTATGACAGCAAAATGATTCAAGGATTTGCAGATCTGGGATAGGCGTCTGCCAGAAAGGATGAAAGCTTTTTTTCTTTTTTAACTTTAAGCAGAAGAGTGATTACGTGCTCACCTTGCCTTACGAGTCACGGGCAGATAGAGCATGATTCTGGGGTCCTGAGAACCAGCTCTTATGCAATACTGAGAGAATCTCTAAGAAGGCAGCAAGGACGCTTCTTCTGTTTTTCCCTTCTCAATGCCTACCTGTGTGTTTGGCACCTCATTGGTGCTTTATGAAAGTATGTTGAAGGGATGAATGAGTGTGGGCAGGTTGTCCATATTCCTTGGCTCAGTCTCCTTGCAGTCTCTTTAAGGTAAACAAACATTGTAAAGAACACTCCGAATTAGACAGCACACATACGTTTCAGAGACAGAGGGTCTGAGAAGTCCACGCTCCACACACACTCCCTCCTCTCTCCCGGCTTCACTCCCCACGTGCGGGGAAAACCAACCTCCTGTCTTTCTCCCCCCTCTCAGAAGAGGGAGGCCAGCTCTAACGGCCTTGGCCCCCGTTTGCTTGTATAATTAATGTGGGATTTTTCCTCCTCTAGTAAAAAATGACCTTGTCAAACCAGAGACGACAAAATCTCGGTTACTGAGGGATTGTGGGCTCCCTGCTGGGATGGCATCCTGGGCCCTGCAAAGAAAAATCTAATAAAATCGGTGTCAGGGGCTCCCTGGGTGCCAGATCCCCTGCTGCCTGACCCCACGATCCCAATTTATTAGCCAAACCCAAGAAAGCAGACAAACCTCACTGGCTCCAGACAGGAGACTTCCAAGCGGGAGCCAATGTGGGGGCTGGGGCTAAGTTTCAGCAAAAATGACAAGGGACATGACAGGAGGTGCCAGCCCGACCAGGGAGTCTGGGGAAGCCCTATTCAGAGCATCTCGCTGTCTTGACAGGGCCGATTTTAACTTGGCAGAGGAATGTGCTAGAATGGCCCCTTGGGAAAGGAAGCTGGTTTTTTCTCTTCGCCCTGTTATTAGCTGGGCCATGGACCGCATGCCTTGCATTAGCCATGTTCCTGGGAGTCAGCAGGCATCAGGAGACGAACAGCCAAGGAATAATATTTGCACGGGGAGTTTCCGTTTTGTCACTTGAGCACTTCTTCATGTACCAGAGAGTTTGAAATGCATTGTCACTATTTACCCTTCCCCACAACCAAAACTCCCTCTGATGGGAAGTGCTGCTTAGCATCGTACTCCAGCTTCAGCCCTTATTATCTGAATGATCCTGGGCCAGTTACTTGACTTCTTCACCTATAAAATAGGATAACAGTACCACTGTCATAAGCTTGCTTGGGAGGATTACAATACAGAAAGCAGAATTGACCCACAAAAACAATAGTGTGTCTGTACACCAGCAAAAACCAACTGGATGAAAAAAAAAGAAAGAAGAGTGTATTCCAAACAGCCATGAGAATTCTGAAGAGTCTAGAGAATTTGCTTAACAGACAATACACAAACCTATGGAGAAAATCAAACTCTACCAAAGGATATGAAAGATGGTCTGATGATTTGAGAAATATTCCACGCCTATGAAAGAGATGTCTTAATATTGTAAAGCTATCAATTATCCTCAAATTAAACTATGAATTCAATGCAGCCACAATAACAATTCCAGCTGGACACTTTTAAGGATCTAAAAATGAGAAAAATGCATACAAATGTATATGGATATATAAAGGTCCATCTATAGCTAAGAAAATTTTGGAAAATAAGAGCAAAGAGGAGAGATTTGCTACACCAAATATTAAAATATATTACAAGGCCATTGAAATAAAAACAATAGGATGCATACATTGGTAGAATGGAAGAGCAAGCTCTCCAGCAGATATGTGCATATCTGAGCAGCTGATACAGGATAAAGATGACAAGAGGAATCAACGGATAAAGTTTTATCCATCAGTTTTGACTGATGCTGCTGGAAAACCTGACTCACTGTATGGATTACAGTGGAAATCCCTTCACTACAAATAAAAGGGTCTCCAGATGGAGCAAAGACCGAAATACAAAAAGTAAAACTAAGAGGAATCAAAGAAAATACTATTCTTGGGAACTAAGAATGTGGACAGATTTCTTAAACAAGTCGCAAAACACACAAATCGTACGCCAACAAAATTAACAATTCCTGAATATAAAACACCACAGACATGGTTAACATTTAACAGGTTAGGAGAAATTACTTGAAAATTACTTGCAAGTTTTAAAACTGAAAAAGGACTAATATCTAGAATACATAAGAAACTCCCATAAGTCATCAAGAAATAGAGAATAAAGGCATGAGCAGCCAACACAGAGAAGAGGCAGTGCTAATGACTAATAAATACGTAAAGGGATCCTGAAGCTCATTAGTAAACAGAGAAAGATGAATGAAAAAAAGCAGTAAGATATTACTTTGATTCATCATATTGACGAAATGAAGATAGTTGGGTGATGTTGGAAGGGATGTGCGTAAACACCTTTTGTTCCAATGAACTATTGTTAAGAGAATAGACTGATGCAGCCATTTGGAATAAAACCCCACAAATTCTTAGTCTGGTGTTGTTTCAGTATAGTCTATGATGTTGCAATCTCGCTCTTGTTTATACAGCATATTTGAGAGAAATGTGCACAAGTCTGTAAAGGGAAATACAGGTGTTCGTCATTGCCTTGTTTGAAGCCAGACTTGTCAAATTATGGCCTGTGGGCCAAATCTGGCCTCACTCATTTATTTATGTTCTATCTGTGGCTGCTTTTATGCTACAATGGTAGAGTTGAACGCTTGCAACTAAGACCTTAGGGCTCACAAAGCCAAAAATATTTACTATCTGGATCCTTACAGAAAAAATTTTCCAACCCCTAGTTTAAAGCATCAGAGAATTACTATAGGCAACCTAGGAGTCCCCTCACTGAGGGAAAAGTTAAGGAAAATACAATGGACATGTACTATGGAATACTATGTGGCTCTTAGAAGCCATAAATTGTGTGAGGTGTATACTTAGAAAAAAAGATCTTAGAAATGATGCTGAATATAAGAAAGGAAGAAACAGAACCAAGTTTACATTACTATGACTTTTATGAAATTAAAAATACCTACCTGAAAACAACACTATACATTTTGCAAATATATGCACAAGATCAAGGTATCACATCAAAGGCATTATGATTGCTAAAACGAGGAGTGGGAACACGTGAACAAAACACACCAGGACCTGACCTTTGCATGACGATGATACAGGTATGCTGTGAAATGGGAAGCGTGATTTGTTCATGGCCCTCTGCCTAAGAGCCAGGAAAATAAATGTGGAAAGTGCTTAGTACAATGTACACACATTGTGAATTTTCAGAAAGTATTTCATGGTCATTGTCATCATCATCATCATCATCATTTTATTGTTAATCTCTTGAAGTGAAATCCTAACCATGGAGCTAAAATCAATAAATAAGAGCATGCTTAAGACAACCCTGTTTCATCAGAGAGCCCAGAATAAATGGACAGACAGTAACCCTCTTTAGAGGAACCCTTAGAGGTCGAAGGAATCTAATTTATGGCTAAAAACCATGGATTGACAGGGAGGGAAAAAGGGCTTGTTTACTACGGTAGTCATTGTTTCTGTTCCCCAACTATTCCTGGCTCTTTGCCTTTCAGACTACATGTCCTTGTCTTCCTTTTGGTTACTTGGAGTGACGTGACTAGTTCTGGCTGAGGAGTTGCTACTGTAAGTGGCGTGTGCCACCTTTGGGCCAGAGTATTAATTGTTCTTTCTAGACCCTATATGGGTCTCTTTCCCGCTGGCTACAGTGGCTAGCTGCATTTGAGATGGTGGGTGCTCCATTAGTCTCTGGAGGGCTACTGTGATTAAAGCCCCTCAAAGTCCCAAAACGGATATGTTGACTGAAGCCACTGAGATTTTGGGGTTGTTTGTTACTCCAGCATAGGCCAGCCTATCCTGGCTAATATACCTTCCAAATCCTCAACACTTGTGTTGAGGTACCCACAGAGATCTGGACACGTAGAACTGGAAAGACTCAGAGGCTATGTAATCCACTCGCCCCCGAGATGGATTGAATGGGTGGATGTCTAGAATAGGGAGACCCAATCCCAGTGAAGAAGAGCCCACATCCCCCACAAAAGCTCCTACCATTTTATCTCACCTCTTTTCATTACTGACATTCTTCTGTTTGCAGCCAAATTCTGCCTCCTTGCCACTTCTACCCATTTGTATTAGTTCTGCCCTCATCCTTCCTTCACACAGTCCTTCAGATAGGGGAGTAAAACAGGCAGAACAATGGTCCTGCAAAGATGTCCCCATCCTAATCCTCAGAACCTATGAATTTGTTGCTTTGCATGACAAAAAGGATTTTGCAGATATGATTATGTTAAAGATCTTGAGAGGGAAGATTCTCCTGGATTATCTAAATGGGTCCAATGCAATCACAAGGGTCCTGATGAGAGGCAGGCAGGAGGACCAGAGTCAGAGAAGGAGATGTGATAGTGATGCTTGAACCAAGGAGCCCAGCAGCCTCGGGAAGCTGGAAAAGACACGGGCTGGATTCTCCCCGAGAGCCCGAGAAGAAGCGTGTCCCTCCCAACACTTTGATTTTAGCCCTGAAAGACCTTTTCAGACTTCTGAACTCCAGCATTCTGAGATAGAACTGTGTGTTGTTTTAAGCCACGGAATTTATGGTAATTTGTCACAGCAGAAATAGGAAACTAATAGAGTGAGATTAGTTATCATATTTCTTTGCTTTATCTGTTTCCAAACTAATTGCTTTTCTGCTACACCTGGCTTCATTTCTAGCATGTTTCCTGTGACTTTAAAAACTTGGTTTCACTATCCAGTTTACAATAAATTGGACTCCTAGAACTTCGGCTTCTTTTTTATTCTGGTTGTGATTGAACAAAGGCAACGTAAGGCACAATCAGCCCTACCTGGAGGGGTCTGCAGACAGAGCAGCAGGGACTCGCTAAGCAGGTCACTGCATTAGGAGAGTACACAGACTCTAAATCCTCTTCATAGTTGGTGCCGTTGGTGCCATTTAGTTCATCTCCCCCGTCCCATAGTTGTTCAGTTGATTTTTTTGGAATTAAATATAAATTTGACCAATTCCATCAGATTATCAGGTGTGAACTTGTGAACTCATCATTAGTTGTGTAACTTGGCCAAAACTAACTACATTGACAGCCAGCCCTGGTAGTCTAGTGGTTAAGATTTGGCACTCTAACCACCGTGGCCTGGGTTCATGTTCCAATCAGGGAACCACACCATCCATCTGTTGGTTGTTATACTGTGGTGGCTGTGTGTTGCTGTGATGCTGAAAGCTATGCCACCAGTGTTTCAAATACCAGCAGGGTCACCCATGGTGGACACGTTTCAGGGGAGCTTCCAGACTAAGACAGACTAGGAAGAAGGACCTGGCCACCCACTTCTGAAAAACTTAGGCATAGAAACCCTAAGAATAGCAGCAGAGCATTGTCTGATAGAGCGCTGGAAGGTGGGAGGGTGGCGCAGAAAGATCAGCAGGGCTCAGCTCTGTTGCACACAAGGTCACTAGGAGTCGGAATTGACTTGATGGCATGGACAACAAAACTACATTTAATAGTCTTTGTTGCACCTTTAATGAGAAATCAAGAGTTTGATAAAACTTATCAGATTTGAGAAATGGAACGGCCTTCCCTCTCAGAGTTGACAGCCAAATCATATTAATATCTAATTTTTCTTTATTGATTGGTATGTTCCAGGCCCTTTGCTAAGAACCAAACCAGTTATTGCCTTGCTTAATTCTCAAAACAGCTGTATGAAGACGGGGATAGTATTACTACTGTTTCATAGTGGAGAAAATGGCATTAAGGAATGGGTAAGCAACTTGCCCAATTTTCACAGCTAGTGAATAAGGGAGCTGGGCTGACACCCAGGCGGTCTGACTCTGCAGACGACGCCTGGAGTCCGTGCTGCAGTATCACCCGTGAAGACATCTCTATGACCCTCACTGGCCTCTGGCTTGGATTTGTCCGATTCTGGGTCCAAAGGAATGTGTGGACACTGTCCTTGGAAATGAAAGGACTTGTCAGCTCATTTGTGATGGATCACATTTCTTAGAATAAGCACAAAATAAATATTTTCCATTTGCTGAGTGATTTTATCAAGCCTCTCTGGGTTGGACTTCGGAGGGGAGAGAGGAAACAGGTTTCATGGTTAAAAGCCTGAGAAATATCTCTCAGGCAGTCATGGGTGAGGGGTTAGTAATGGGTGACTTCGGGCCCTATTCACAGTCACCCGGCACAGGAAGCTCTGGGTGGTTTGGCCCAAACTCTTAACAACAAGCTCCTCATTTGTCCTCCTGAGTTGATGGTTCGGTGGAGAATTTGTTGGAGGGAATTTGTTCCAGGAGAGACCCAGCCGCATCTGACAGGAAAGGGAGAAAGAGAGACAGAAGCACAAATCTCTGGCCTTCTGCCTCTTTCTTGGGAATCTGTTCTCATCAGCCTGGAAGTGTGGAAATGAGTAACTAGTGAGTTTCGAAGTCTGGATGAGTATCATAGCCCTGGGCAGACATGTGGGGCCCCCTGAAGAGAGTACTGTCCCTTTTGATGGAAACCATTCATATCCAATATTAAAAACTTACATTAGCCATTAAGCACATGAAAAATGCTCAGCATCATTAGTCACCAGGGAAATGCAGATCAAAACACAGTGAGATACCACCTCAATTCTATTGGGTTGGCTATAAACAGAGACAGACAGTAACAAGTGATGGTGAGAATGTGAAAAAATTAGAACATTTATACACTGCTGGTGGGAATGTAAAATGGTGCAGCTGCTTTGGAAAAGAGTCTGCAGGTTCCAGAAAATGTTAAACATGGATTTGCCATGTGACTCAGCAATCCTTTTCTTAGGAATATACCCGAGAGAATTGAAAGGAGTACGTTAGTGTTGTCTGTTGGGAAGTCTCAACCATCTTGATAATCAGTATCCCTTGTAACCCCCTACTCTCCCTGGCCCCTGAAGGCACTTGAATTTGTGACTGACTCTCCCAATCAGAGAGAAGAATTTTGCAGCCATCACAGAGGGAAGAGGAGACATTGACCAAAACAAACACATGCATAATTGGCAGCTATCAGAGATGTGGCACAGTCCTGAAGAGAGAGTCAAAAGTCACGAGAGAGGAATGGCAGGTGAAATGTGGGGAAATAGATTTCAGGGAGCAACAGTGGAGGCAAAAGGAAAACAAATATTTCCAGCATAAAAGAGAGAAGAATACAACCCTCTGGGCCCAATCAGTGGAAGAGAGCCATGAGTTCCAGAACAGCATAGTATGAAGACTCACACTCTTGGGTCTTGGGACTTGATCCCTGGGACTTCTGAAGGCTTTTGGCTCTTTGGAGGCCCTTAAAAAGTGGCAATTCTCTTTCAAAGGTTTTCTCTGTTTGCAATTATTACCTTCAAATAGAATGTTTCTAGTCAGCCCAAGAGTCAGTTCAAGCAATTCGTCAGACAGGTCTGCGTGGGTCTAAACTTTATTCACAGACAGGGCTAAAATTCTGTCCAATGGGAATGCTGGGTCCCCTACTCATGAACTTGAAAGTATCAACAAAGAGACGGTGGGTGTGCTCTAATTCCACATACTGATGTATCTGGCTGATAGAATTTTTTCTAACTGTTTTATTTCTCTAAGCTTTTGTTCTCTTTGATCAATCTCCTCTCAAAACCAAAGGCAACTAGTATTCCACACTTGTTTATCCTTCCTGACTACTTAATAGTATTCCTGAGATTTACTACTTAACGTTGCCTATTTGTGTGTAGTGTATGAGTTTTAAATTTATATCGGTCTGATAGATTTGAACCTGTGTCTACTGTAGTTTCTATTTACAGTGCATTTTCTCTGTGTCTGCCCCCATTCCATTTCCTGTCTTCTCTGGGGATGTTCTAGCTAGTTTTAGGTTTTGTGTTTGTGTTTTTTTTCCTACTTAGTTAGAAGTTATATATTGCCTATTATTTGAGTAAAGTTTTTAACATGTGTAATTATCTTAATGAAGTCTCAAGTTAGACAACTTGTCTATCTCCTTTCTTAGCATCAGGAGGACGTCTGAAATTCTTTAACTTGGGTCTTTTCACCCTCCATCTTCTTTGTTACTGGTTTCTGGTATTTCAATTTCCCCCTATTATCAGCTAATCCCTAAACAAGGCACTGTTATTATAATTATTGCATTTTTAAGCATTGTTTTAAAGATTTATCTTTATGGGTACCATTTTCTTTCTTAACATTGCTCCTTGTATTCGACTTCTTTCTTCTTGAATCCATTTCCATTTTTCTGAAGCATATCCTGGTAGAAGGAAGAAACAATATATGTTTCATGCTAAACACATCACATCATCATCTCCTGTAATTGTATTAACAATTCCACAGAATGTGGATTATTATCCCCATTTTACAGATGAGAAAAGAAAGGCATGGAAAAGAAAGTGACACATTTATCCAAAACCACAGAACTGGGACATTTTTGGTGCAACTAGATGTTCTGTTCAAATACATCAAACAAACAACATGCTTATAGTCAAATAGAAATATCTTGGGCTAATCAAGAAGCAATTAGGGGGTTGTGGAGTTCTTGAATGTGGATCATGGTGCTTAAAAATCAAATGATTCATACAAGAAACTTACAAACCATTCATTATCCCTGAAAAACTGCTTCAACAGTGAATTTTCCAAGCCTGAGGGGTAGATTTGGCCCATAATCAATCTGGAGCAGGGAAAGGTGCTGTGATGGGGGCAGGAAATGGTGTCACAATGGCCTGCTTGGCTTTACCCTTTCTAAGTACCTGAACCTTCGAGTTTAAGAAAAAAAAGTTTGGGGGTAATCTTTTAAAATTATTAGCTGCATAGTTTTTTTCCCTAAGATTTTATCTTTTAGAGAAGTTTTAGGTTTATGACAAAACTGAGAGGAAGGTATAGAGATTTCCCATATAGCCCCTGCCCCCACACATGCATAGCCTCCCCCATAATCAATATCACTCACCAGAATGGTACATCTTTTACTGAGGATGAACCTGCATTGACACATCATGATCACTCAACGTCTGTAGTTTACCTTAGGGTCCACTCAGTGTGGTATGTCCCATGGGTTTGGACAAATATGTAGTGACATATACCCATCATTACAATATCATACGCAGTATTTTCACTGCCCTAAAAATCCTCTGGGCTCTGCCTAATCATCTCTCTCCCCCTACTACTGCACAGGTTTTTAAGTTTTTCAAAACATATCTGAGTCAGAGCCTGGGCAAAACATGCTACACCAAAGCTCCTTCAAGGTAGATACATGATGGTTGGTGACGCTTGTGAAAGTAACATTATGACATTAGTAAAGAATTTGTCATCATCCGTTGTTGCCTCTGGTGATGTTTGTGGTTGTTCGTGACTCGAAGCCCTTTGAGGGTGATAAAAATTATAATTTAAAAATTCACCCGAGGTTAATGCTAAGCAAGCAGTTCATAAACAAAGCAACACCAATTGTTAGACACGCAACACCCAAGATAATGCACTCAATCTGTCCGTGGAATCTGCGCTTCACAAACATGAGTTTCACTTTCACAATTACAGCTAGATCATTAAAACCGTAGCCTGTTGGCGGTGACGCATTTTGTAGCTCAAAATCTCTTTAAAACAAAACTCGCAGTCATTAGAATGGTGACAATGTGCTGAAACACCCACATCCACCCTCCCTTGGCGCCCTGTTCTTTCTGGCTTGCACTTCAGCAAGTTGACATCCTGGTTTTATGGGCAATTTTAGTAGACTGGCAACTCTGGCGACCACCTACCC
This sequence comes from Equus przewalskii, assembly GCF_037783145.1. Lineage (NCBI taxonomy): Eukaryota > Metazoa > Chordata > Mammalia > Perissodactyla > Equidae > Equus > Equus przewalskii. The sequence goes on from NC_091851.1 coordinate 29,681,057, forward strand.
TCAGGTGAGCTTGAACAGAGATTTTCTTCCCCCAAATGAAACACGTCTTATCTGTTTCAAGTGACTTATGTGCAGAAGATTCAATGTCCAGGGGGTCCTGCTCCCTTGGGTGGTGTGAGAATACCAGAGTCAGGAGGATTGCCATTACAGAAGCGCCAAACCACACTGTGGTTCTGATGCTGGCTAGCCGTGTGACCTTGGTTACATGGCTCAATCTGTCTCTATCTCTTTTTGGTTTACTCATCCGTAAAACGGAATTGTGATGTCTACCCCATGAGACTGTTAAGAAGATTCAAGGAAGGCAAGTGAAGCTCCTACTGAATGATCAGAAAATGTTAATCATCACCAGTTTATAGTAGCTAAATTAGCTAGAAATTGAGGTCAGCATAGGACTGGTCAATGTCAACACAAGGTCAGGGCAGATGGGCAGATCCTTTCAATACCAGAGATTCTGTCACTTGAGTTTCTTTGAACACAATCAACTTACTCTCATAGTACTATTACTATACTACCATTGCTGCTAGTGATGCTTGATGATTTTAATAATTCTAAAAATCACACAAAAAGGAAATAACCAACTGGTTGCACTAGTAAAATGCATCCAAAGTTAGAAGTAACTGTGTTCACTTGCTCATCCAATTTCACCCCTCCATAGTTTGACTCTAAACTATTTGTTGTACCTCATCTTCTTGACTTTACAGATATATCCATGTCTTCATTTATATCTATATTCACATATCTCATATACATTTTCAAATGTACATTTTGCCAGGAATACGCAATACAGATGAGCTATCGTTGCTCATCTGGCAACATCATGAACATCTTAACCTATTAGTGTACACCGCTCTTCCTCATTATTGCTAATGATCGCCCCCTAGTCTTATCTCAGTAATCTGAGGTTTCACCTGGCAAGTTTTATTCTCTGTGGCTTAATTACATTTGTACAGTGGTTACAAGAAAGTTGCAAATGAAATCAGCCTAAAAAAAATCTAGTTCTTGAATTAAATGTGTTCGTCAGCTTCTCTAATGGGAGAAAATTCAGCTGTTTTATGTGGCTCAGTTTCTTGGTGCCCACGCATCTGCTCCCTCTTGATGGATTCGTGCTTCGGTCTGCTGGGCCAGCGTGGGCATTGCCTCCTGGACTTGGGAATGACCTCTGTGACTGTAGCCTCCGAAGTGCAAGCCCAAAGAGGCTAAAACTTCAGGCTGCCCATATTCAGAGCTTTGTGAGAACTCAGTGGGGCAGGGCTTAAACTTCTCCTCTGTAAACCCCAAGGTCCTATAACAATTGACTACATGTTCCAGAGTTTCCAAAACTTGCGTAAGTTCAAAAACTCAGTCTCATTTTCCCTTTGTTTTACTTGAACTTGACAGACCCTGAAAATATGGACTTAGTTGGAGAATATGAACTTAGTATGCATTATGGCTAACTCCTACTGAGGATTCTAGAGAAAGAAGAGAATACGCATACCAAAGTGAATATACGTTGTCTTTGTAAACAGACGAAGAAGACCAGCCAGAGGATCCATAACATGGGTGACTCATGAGGCAATAAGGAGGAGGAAGAACAGAAGAAAGAAAATGAGAAAAGGAATGGCTCCTTCTAGAGTGCCGTGCTGTCCAATATGATGGCATAGTTGCATGTGGCTAGTAAGCACTTGAAATGTTACTAGTCTGAATTGAAATGTGCTGTAAGTGTAAAAAAAATGTGCTGTAAGATTTCAAAGATTTAGTATGAGAAAAGGAATGTCAAATATATCAATAATTTTTATATTGATATCGTATTGACAAGGTCACATTTTGCATATATTGGGTTAAATAAACTATATTATTAAAATTAATTTCACCCACTACATTTCACTTTTTAAATGTGACTACTATAGCATTTCAAAGTACATATGCGGCTTACACGCTATTTCTATTGGACAGTGCTGCCCTACAGCTTTCTCTCATGAATAGATGAGGATAATTTCCTATTTATTGTATCTAAATAACATCTTGAGCAGCATGAGAACAGTTTATACATTATTTAAATATGCCTACTAAAATATCAATTTCCCAAAAAGCTTTTCTCACACAGCCCCGAGGTAAATCTAAGTCCCGCCCCTGCCACACATTCGCAAATTGTGAATTAGTGGATTCTACATGAAAGTGGGCTTGCCACATAGAGCACACGAGATAAAAGGAAATTAATGTGACCCATCTGTAAGATTAAGTTTGATTTAGAAAACCAAGGATTAATATGGTTAGCCTTCCTCTCTAAACGGAGAAAGTGGACAATCAGAGTCTAGACAATCGAAGTGGATTTAACATGTCACTCCGAGAGGTCTCAGATTTTGATGGAAATGGGGCTGTTGTTACTGTTCTGGCACCTGTAAGTGCGTACAGGTGGTATGGGTTTTCCATCATAGATGCTTCCTTCACGCCCATGAGACAGTTCACTGAGGAGGGGCTGGCAGAGCTCTCTCCACTCACAGCTGCAGGAGCACAGAGACTGTGTCCAGGTGATAGGATTGCGTGGGTCAGGCTTGATTAAGTAGCCTGCCCCTGTGCTCCCCATCTCCCCAGTCCATTGAGAAACTCTGTCAGAGGACACTGTCTTTGCCCATCTGTGGCATCTTGTGCTGTTTCTGTGAGTTCCTTTCATGTCTACACTTCTCTGCAAGTAGCAGTGACCAAGAAGCCCGGCTGTGCAGTGTTTGGGGAGGAAAACGCTCGGCTCAATGACATCCACAGCCTGCTGCCAACTTCTAAATTGCAGCACCATGGGTCAAGACCGAGGATACCCGTTACAGTAAAACCTCTTCACAAGAGAAGCCACGCCAAAGACACAGCTCTCTGTTAGCAACCATTACCAGAGGCAAGGCAATAGTGTTGGTGGAGGGGAGAGTTCTAGGACCCCAAAGATGGGGTGGTATTGCACCCCCTTATCTTTAAATGCCCAAGAAAGTAATGTGAAATGTTCCAGAAAACATAAACATCATGGCCCTAGGAGTCAGAGACAGAGTTTGGGAAAGGACAGAGCAGCACGTACTCCAGCAAGACAGTGTGGCGAGTCTTAAGAGGAGTGGAACAGTGCTCAAGCAAGGAAGGGAAGGTGGAGATGGCAGGCAGTGACACTGACAATAATGTTGACAGCCACCATACTTTGCATCAGACACTGTCAGTGCTTTAGATGTATGGGCTTCTGTACGCTTTAGAACCACCCTGCTGTTCTCTCCATTTGATAGACAAGGGAGCTGTGGCTCTGGGTGGTTGAGTAACCCAGTATCACACAGCCAGTACACAGGTAGACCCGGGATGCAAACACAAGCCTGTCTAATTTCAAAGCCTCTGAATTTTCCACTCTGCCAAGAGGCAAAGTCATGAAGATATTCTGTTCTCTTATTCTTCACAAGGTTGAGAATTTTGTGAAAGTTTTCCACGTAATTACTATAAATCGCTTTTGGCTTGAGGCAATTTCAATTTGAGACAATTTTGTCCTCCTTCTCCAGGGGACATTTGCCCATGTCTGGAGACATTTTTGATTGGCATCACTGGGGTTCAGGGTGCTACCAGCATTGAGGGAGTGGAGGCCGGGGAGATGCTAAACATCCTATGATGGATAGGACAGGCCCTGCACGAAAGAGAATTAGCCAGTCCCCGATATCAATAGCACAGAGTTTGAGAAACTCTGCTATAGAGGAAAGACATGGCTACCCATATAATCACCTGCTTCGTCCTGTCCCGCTCAGGCCACTTTACAGCTCAGTTGGCCATTTACTCATTCAACATATATTTACTAAGCACCAACTAAGCAGCCAAGACCATGTTAGGTTCTGTGTACGTACATTATTAAAACACCAAATGATTTGGGGCCGGCCTGTTGGCGTAGTGGTTAAGTTTGCATGCTCTGCTTCAGCAGCCCAGGGTTTGGGGCTGGACCTACACATTGCTCATCAAGCCATGCTGCAGTGGCATCCCACATACAAAATAGAGGAAGATTGGCACAGATGTTAGCTTAGCAACAATCTTCCTCACTCAAAAAGGGGAAGATTGGCAATAGATGTCAGCCCAGGGCCAATCTTCCTCACCAAAAACAAAACAAAAACAAAAACAAGTGATTTGATTCAATATTTGTCAAAAGTATAGTTGAAACCCATAAGCCACACATTTAAGTGATGTGTAATTGGGGAACTTTCTGTGAAGAGGTAGTTAACACCCAAATATTTTTGAGAATACAATACCTTGGGTTAGCCTGTAAATGTTTTAAGAAAGACAAAGAAGAGTATTAAAGAATGTTTATGTATCAGTTACCAAATTTGTATTTGAAGCTAAATCCACATTTATTCTATATCTTGTCACTGTAATGTTACATTTTTTTGACCAAATAAATTTGGTAAAAAGTACAAAAAGCTTTCCTAAAACATTGAGGGATTTGTTTTAAATGTATCTACTAAGAATATTGACCTGTAATCTTCAGACTTATGTTGGTGTTGGAGTATTTGTTGCAGAGAATTACATTGTTCACTTGTAATTTAAATACTGTCTGTCATAAGAGTTGTGATGTGTTTGCCTATCTTGTATTTATTAACCTGTTGACTAAGACTTCTCTAAGTTGGGGAAGAACAGTGATATTAAACTAGGAACATTTTCAAAGGTCTTCTTCCTCACATTAATTTATACAAGCAAAAATACCTCAAAGTTTGGTAAGATGGCTCACAATCTTCCACAGCACTGGGAGGTCAACGGTTAGAAGAAATTAGATGTGGTTCCCAGCCGTGGGAGCTCACTGTCTGACGAGGAAGACAAAAGTCAAAGAAATAATCACACAAAGGACTGAAACTACAACCGTCATAGCTGCCACCACAAAGAGATCCAGAGCACAATGAGTCGACAGAATTAGGAGTGTGGCCTTGTCTGGGGGGCCGGGGAAAGCGTCTCTGAGGAAGTGGCGTGTGAGCTGAGCACTCACCATAGCGAGCAGTAGTTAGTCCAGGCAGAGGGAACAGTCTCCTGGGGTCAGGAGAGAGTTTGGGGGGCAGTGTGCCTGGAGCAAAGGGAGTGCGGATGACCGAGCGTAGTGTGCAGTGGAGTTGGAAGGGGAGGCAGGGGCTGCACAGTATGGATCCAGGCAGACCATGTTACCCAGCTTATGGTTTCATCTTGAGATCAGTGTGGAATAACTAAAATGTCGGAATCAGAAGGGCAGAGTGAGATGTGTGCATTTTGAGAAGCTAGCTCACTGGGTGGTGAATGGATCAGAGTGAAGGCAAAGAGACAATCTGGAAGACAACCGTGTCAGCCATGATAGAGAGACGATGATTGGGAATAGGATAATGGCAATGGAAATGGAGAAGAGTAGGGAAAGTCGAGAAAGGGAGGTAAAATCCACAGGGCTTTACATATAACAGACGGGCTGTGATGGAGGCAGATGAGAAAGGAGAAGGAGGTGTACAGGACCATATCCTAGATTTGGGGGTTTCTGTCTCATACACTGAGGACAGCAGAAACTATGACTGATGATTCAGTAGAATTTTCACGAGGCACCTGCACTGTCTCCTATGAGAGAGAAAGGGGGTGAGACCCAGCTCCCTAAAATGGTCCACATTATTGCCAGGTGCTTGATACGGCCTTTAATCCAGAGGAGGACAGCCATCAGCTGTGAAACAGGAGGGGTGGTCTGGGACATCTGAATATTTAACTCAAGGAATTTGAGCCCTGCCAACTCCTAATCACAACGCAAACCTTTATGCCCCCATTTTCTTCTGTGCCAATAATGCCATTTGAAATGGGAAGGAGAAAGTTACCGAAAGGCAAAATTCCCTCAGTGAGCACACTGGGCAATCCTTGCTGGGCTGTCTGCTTCGGCTGTTACTTTGCACAGGAACAGCTTCTGGGTTGATTCTGTGATGGGTCTGTTGCCAAGATCAGCCATTTAAAGCTTAGTTGCATTTCTGCTTTCTGCACATGACATATCGCAGGGCCAAGAAAGAGTGAATAGGTGCAGAAACTGGAGCCCGAAGTGGAAGGAGATGGGACAACTGCCAAAAGCCAAGGAAAAGAGCTGGGATGACTAGAGGAGAGTTGAGAAGCAGGAGTCCCGCTTGATGGAGGCGAGGTCTCTGCTTGAGCCCAGGCAAAGAGCAGCCACTCTCCAGGGGGCAGCAGCATGAGTCTCTCAAAGGACCTTGGAGTCTGACCTGAGTTCCAACTCAGCTCTGAAGCTGCAAGCTTTAAGATAAGTCACTGCACCCTTCTGAACCTCAGTTTCTTTTGAAAAATGTAAATCATAACCAAGTCGACCTTGGGTGGCGATGAGGATGAAGTGATTTTGCCATAGGTGTTGGGAAACCCTTTGCTTGACTCACGGTCTGTTTGGCAAACATCTAGTTTTAAGGCATGAAAGGGTCCCTTTGACTTCCAGGCCCTTTTTCATTCCTTCCACTCTCCTGCACTCAAAACTCTATGGGTCCCTAAACATCCACAGTCTTGGGATCAGTGCATTAGCTGATTTAGTAAGTTTCTCTATTGACCAAAGGCCAAGTTGCTGAGGTAGACATTTAGATGAACCTTCCTGTGTAACACACATTCATCTTTCTGAATCAGCTGGGTGAGGTAATGGGGTGTCAGTCACATGCACACTGAGTTGTTAGGGGATTTTTAAACTACATCACTCCACTTGTTATTATTTCATCTGTTAAAATTAGGTTTTTGTCTGAAATTGCTTAGTGACAGTACGCCTGGACTTTCTTCCAAAAGCCATAAAGATGGCCTCTCAAATTTAGAAAATGCTGAAATTGTTGGAAAGTTTTATTAAGCTGTTTAGAATTTAAAACAGCAGCTTACAGCAAAGCAGTTAAGAAATAAACAGCGTCTCAGGGTGTTTTCCAGTTCCTCATGAAGCAATAACTCAAAATCTTGTCACATTTGGAAAAGGAGATTGATCAAGTGTCTAAACATCCTAAGTGTCTTTAAGGAGAACGCTTCTCCCTCTGGAACGGTGAATCTGATATTAACAACATGGTTGCTTGGTGAGTTACATCACAGCATCTCAGACCTGGGAAAATACCTTACAAGTCAACCCTCAGACTTTTTCCCAAGTCAACAAAAATTCCCTTTATCTTATAAGCAAAGGGTAAAGTTTTCCTTATAAAAATTGTACAAGCTAATTGCATCCATTGCAAGCAAACTCTAGTCTGTGTTTCCAGTCCTCGCTTCTGTCTTTATCTGTCCTGCCCAGGTATCTGAAGAGACAGTCACTCTCTCATTTGAGAAGATCTTCCCTTCTTTCTGACTCGATTAGGTTCTCTCTTCTCCCAAAGCTTATCTTTCTTATAATCTCCTCTGTGAGAATCTTTCCCCACCTTTGGTTAAAGCACACATTGACCTGCACTGAATATTCTCACAACAGTGTCCATCCTTTTCCCAATTTAGTATGTTTTCCCTTGAATGAGTTCTTCAGTGTGAGGTCATAATTTGGAGGGCTTCGGGGGGACAATCAATTCCTGCCATTGACACCACAGTGCTGTAAGGTACTGAAAAGATTGTTAAAGCATCCTCACTTTATGGATGACATAACCAAGGTTGAGAGATGGGACACCATTTATCCAAGAGCATGTGGTTAAATAGTAGCATAACTCAAGCCCAAACCGGACCTCCTGACTCTTGGTCCAGCCTTTCCTCGACTATGATGATATGTCAGCAACTCTGTAATTGACCACTATTTGCAGAAGAACGTGGCCCCTGGTTCATAATAGACATTCAATGAACTTGTATTGAGTGAACAAATGGATCTTGAATGAGTAAACAAGAATATTTTCTTAGGAATTTCATTTTAAGTAAAACATTCATGCCATGTCATGATCACCAGCCCATGGTCATATATGAATGTTTGTGGAAGTTCTCAGTGATGAAGACGAGAATCTCATCCTGGAACTGTCTAAAACCAGGTCAGTGAGAATCAGGAGGCACCTGATTCGGTTTTGATTCCAAATCTTATTTGCCAGGTAATCTAGGTCATGAATTCAGAAATTAATTAGTTTACTAACTCAGTCAAAGTCAATGATTCTGGAAAAGGTAAAACAGTATTATTGGATTGAAGATAAGAAGATACATCATAAATTCTCTTGCACTCAGTGGCTCAAGCTTGCCAGGGGCTTCCTGTTCCTGTCCAGGTACTATCATCTTGGGAAGTCTTCTTCGTCAGTTCTGAAAATGTCTTTCCTCCTTTGGCTTCTGAGCATCCACCACTTACCCTGGTAATCACGGGTACCGATATTCCCTTACCTCGGTCCACTCAGCAGAAGTGCTTGGAAACACTTTCCTTTACATAGGCACATGCTTCAATACCTAGCAAGTACCTGCTTCTCTCTTCCTAGAGAACAGTGGGCACGTTTCTGGATTTGTTAGAACAGAGATAACCGAGGCTGAGGACTCGCCCATGGAAATCTGACCCTGTGGAGTACTTCAAAACTATTAACAGAGGGGGATTCTTTTTTTTTTTTTTTTTTTTTGAGGAAGATTAGCCCTGAGCTAACTGCTGCTAATCCTCCTCTTTTTGCCAAGGAAGACTGGCCCTGAGCTAACATCCACGCCCATGTTCCTCTACTTTATATATGGGATGCCTACGACAGCATGGCTTTTGCCAAGTGGTGCCATGTCTGCACCCAGGATCCGAACCAGCAAACCCGGGGCTTCAGAGAAGCAGAACATGCAAACTTAACCGCTGCACTACTGGGTTGGCCCCAGAGGGGAATTCTTAAAAATGCTTGGATCTTTGTTATCAAAGACAGATATGCTCAGTGTTACTGTAACTTGGGTATCAAATAAAATGGTTTAATTGGTGTTCACAGTCTGGAGGAGGCAAGGATGTTACTGGATGGATGAATGGATGGACTGTTGGATAGAGTGATCTAGGAGCCAAAGCCTTTCTTTTTTATCAACACCGAGGAACTGATTTGACTTTTCAGAATGATGAGCCTGAATATTTTCCTTAAAGGCTAGAAGGGCAATGGCTTTGCCTAACTCAAACTTAATGTCTTTTTAGAAAATATCTATTTTCTTTTACTTCTAGAAACTATAACCCATCCCCTGTGCCCTTATAACACTCTGTACTTTGCAGAACTGTGTTTATCTATTTATGGTCACCTGCCCATCTGTCCCCATGAGACTGTGAGGTCCTTGACGGCAGAGATTGTGTCTTCTTTTTTAAAGATTTTATTCTTTTCCTTTTTATCCCCAAAGCCCCCCGGTACATAGTTGTGTATTCTTCGTTGTGGGTCGTTCTAGTTGTGGCATGTGGGACACTGCCTCAGCGTGGTTTGATGAGCAGTGCCTTGTCTGCGCCCAGGATTCGAACCAACGAAACACTGGGCCGCCTGCAGCGGAGCGTGCGAACTTAACCACTCGGCCACGGGGCCAGCCCCTGTGTCTTCTTTTTTAAACTTTCTATTTTTATTATTTTCACTTTTTATTTTTAAATAATTTCAGACTTACATAAAAGTTTTAAAAAGTGTTCAATTTCTATATGACCTTCACCTAGATTCTCTGCAAAAGTTAAAAATTTACTATATTTGCTTTTATAATTCTATCATTTATCCATCTATCTACCTACCTATCTACCTATCTACATATCTATCTATCTACACACACACATATTTTATACTGAAATGTTTGAATGAAGGTTGTATACATGATACCCCTTCAGCTCTAAATACTTCTGTGAATTTCCTAAGATCAAAGGCATTTTCTTACCTAGTTCAATTATCAAAATCACGAAATCGTCATTGATTCAATACTATGATCTAATTTGCAGGCCTTCTTCAAGGTTCACTAGCTGTTCCACTAAAAGCAGGGACTGGTCCAGGATCTAATCTGAGCTCACACTTGCATTTAGCTGTCATTTCCCTTTAATCTGTCGTGTTCCTTTGTTCTCCTTTAACTTGGAACAGTTCCTTAGCTTTCCTTTGTCTTTCATAATCTTGACACATTAGAATAGTACAGGTTAGCTGTTTACTAGAATGTCCCTTAATTTGGGTTTGTCTGAGGTTTCCTCATAATTAGATTCAGGCTATGCAATTTTGGCAGGAAAACCTCAGAAGTGACGTTGTGTCCTTCTTAGTGCACCATATCGTGAGGCACATGATGTTGATCTGTCTCATTTTTTTCCTGTGATGTTTTCTTTAATTGCTTCATTTAAGTGGTGTCTGCCAGGTTTTTCCACTGTAAAGTTACTATTATTCTTTTTGTAATTAATTAGTATCTTGTGGAAGTATGTAAATCATCTTGTTTCTCATAGTACTTTTACCTACTAATTTTAGCATCCATTAATGACCCTTGCCTGAAACAATTATTACTGTGGTGGTCGTCACGAGGTGATTTTCTAATTCTATCTTTCCTTTTTATTTCTTATTTGGAATTCTGGCATGTCTTTTCTCTTCGTGTCCTCTTTGCCTAGTTCAGTCTGGTCCAAAGAAGGCATTATTCTGTGTGAGTTCTTTTAGTTAGTTACTTACTTGGTATTATCATTAAAACATTTGCAGCAAGCACACTGTTTTAAAGAAGAAATTCTGCAGACATAATAGAACATGCTGTTCAGTAAATTTTAAGTGGATTGTCATTTAAGTGGGTCTTTAGAAAATTAGCATGGATAAAGGCATTTTGCAAAAGTTGTCAGAATAAGCAAACTGGTCCAAGACCCCTTTCATGAGCTGAGTAAATGTATCCGGATGATACCTGCCAGCCTCTCCTCTCTCCAGCAGGAGAATGTTGGATCTCTCAGGGGTAGAGGACTGAGTCACACCAGCTACCATCTTTTGCTTGTGGGCGAGTAAATTATCCAGATGAAACTTGATGAAATGATGACACAATTGAGGAAGAGAGAGCAATCTTCATAGACATTCCTGCTTACTCTCTCTGCTTTTTAACTTCCTGCTTTTTGGTTTTTCCCTGATCCATATGCGATGGAGTTGATCTATCTGCTGTCCCTATTGTCTTTTGACAGACATATTGTCATATTTAGTCATACATGGTGGAGTCACAAGATGGGTTAATAAAGTCATTATATAGATGATGTAACTAACGCCCCAGGGTCCCACAAACACCTTCTTCCCCGCCCTCCCTCTCTTCTTTCAAGTTCCTTGAACAGTGTTTCATTGTCCTAAACTTGACCCTAGCTGCTGACCAGATTCTCCCATGACTCAGCCAAAACGCTGCCCAAGCCTCTACCTTCACCCCCTCGGGGTTTGCATCTGGGCAAGTGGCTCTTGTTCCTGGCTAGCCTCTGATCTTTCTTCCTGGAATCCTCTACTGCCACATCTGTCAGTTTGAGGTCTCTAATCCCATCTGGCTTCTCTCCTGGGCCACTGGCCGTCTCCCAAGGACAGCCAGAACTCTCAAGTTAATAATCTAGGGTCACGTTGCTTCCCTGTCTATCCAGACTTAATAGACGAAAAAAAGTCCATTTCCTTTTTGGTTCTTCAAAAGAGGTTAGAATTTCTCAAAAAGAATTTCCACTGAGAAACAAGAATAAAATAGAGACCAAAAGGTTAAACAAGTAAATAGCTTAACAAGACCCCAAGGATCATAGCAAATTTAATTTTGAGTGCAGGTTATATTAAGCGTTCCAAGGTAAAATACAGGGGCCCACAGTACCGATGACTACACCAGGCAGCATTTTTATCTTCTGGGGAAAGCCTTTGGTGGGGGATGTCTTTTTGAATTATTGAGTGCTTTTTGGTCCCACCTTATAGGAAATGGACCAAAGTATAGTCCTACAATCTCACAAGATGTCCAACTCAACAAAAGACAAGGATATGCCTATGGTGGTAACATACAAATCTCCTGAAGCTTATACAAAGTCTAGAAAAGAGTAGGTGCCCCAGTGAACATGCCCTTGAATTTTATCAGAACATCCTCCACAAACCTTTGGTTTTCGCCAAATTTCAAATACTTAGGCACCAGAATGATAGCTTCCAAATTGGAGGATTGGAAAATACAGTTATATGCAAATGGGCAACTTCCCATTAGCATTAGAAACTTATGCTTGTCACAGCAACCCAGTATCCATATAGCCTGGTGTCTACCCAAGATAGTCTTTTCTAAAGGGTTGGAAGGACTCAGGGTATGTTATAGTTCACTGTGCATAAAACCCTAAGACCTGAGATCAGCAAAGAGTTGAGAGAAGACAAGGGAAATATGGAAGCAGGGCAATATGGCGGATCGTTGTCTCTGATAAGCTTACGAATGATCACATCATTTTCATGAAAGAAATCAAGCCTTTAATTATCGTCTGATGTCCACATTCAATGTGCGTTTTCTCTTATGTTCAAACAAAAATGTGGAGTCATCAATTAGACTTACTAACACTGAGACCTTGGGAAAGTTGTTCAGTGGCTGATGAGTTTCTTCATCTATAAAATGGGAGCACAACTTATATAATATTGTTATGAAGATTAAGTGAAAAAGAAAGAACCTTGCATAGGACCAGCCTGAAATAACTTGGAAGTGGTTTCATCCCCATCTCCAGATAACAGCCAGCCCAGCTGACATGTTGACTTCAACATTGTGAAATGCTCAGCAGGGTCCACCTGGACTTCCAAACTCCCAGAGCTGTGGGATGAAATGAGTCTTGTTTTAAGCCATTAAAGCTTGTGGTAACTTGTTATGCACCAATAGAAAATTAATACATATTCCTTCCTTCCTGCTTCTTGCATTAATAAACATTTATTCCTGGCATAGTATTTACTGGGTACTGCTTCAGAAACCCTACAAAATAGGGGCATTTAATTCTCAAAACACTGCTAAGAAGTAAGTTTTAATCTCTGTTTTCACAAGGATGAGCACAGGGTTACAGAATTTTGGAAACTGCCCAGTCTCTAAACCAAATGCTTCTGCAACCCATGTTATCTCCATCTTCCTCGCTTCCATACAGGATTTTGATTTTCCTCTGCCCACACGGTCAAGTGGGGCAGAAGAACCTGGGGCCAGGGGAGGAGAGAGGAACATTATTTCCGAGGTTGCCAGGGAGATTGCACAAAGTGGAAGCCACCATCGTGAGTCGGGAGCGGCACTTGGAGACTTCTGAAAAAACTTCGATTATTGTCCAGCTTGCTTTCTTCATCTTCCTCTCAATTCCTCGAACGGTATTTGGCACAGTCGGTCGGAAATCCTGGTTCTGCTTTGGAGGACACGAGAAGGGATTATGATAACAATGATAACAACTAATATTTAATAAATATTTATTCTGCTCCAGGCATCAATTAATCTTCAAATATACCCTCTGCCTTGCCCAGGGGACGGCCATACCAAGTCATCTTGGAACTTGAGACAGAAGGACACATGCGTGCCCTGGATTTAATAGAAGCAAATACATCAGCAATATTTTCAAAATTTACTTCACTGCTTATCTCATTTTCAACAGAGACAGCGTCATGTTGACAACTTCGCTTCACCAACTGACAATCTTAAACAATTTTTAATTAACTTAAGCTGAAGTCAAATGATCATAAATTATATTTTGGTATAAATAAAAGGCTTAAACCGAAAATAATGTCAGTTTTAATACACTTATGTTTCAATTTTCAGTATTTTCCCAAGTACTTTAATGTTCTGCCAAAAAAATTAGCCACTAATAAAATAGATAAAAACATGTGTATAGGAACACATACTTCCCCTTTTCCCTCAGACTCAATATGGCTCAACAGAGCAATGGCCTTTGCCTAAAGTTCTGATATTTTGTTCAGCATGGAGTTTTTTGCATTAATTTTGGTTTCTAAAAACTACTTTAAATTATTATTTATCTTGATTGCTGAATTTCTTGGCACCTTCTTAAACTTTACACCTGAGGTGAGGGAGTCACTTGTTTCACCCTAGTGCTGGCCCTTGCACAGAGCAAATGCCCAGCTTCTAGAGAAAAGTCTCTAGACTTTTCTGTACATTGAAGAAAATCCTGATATTGGCTGCCTTATGCTACAGGCACATATTGGCAGATTTTGACATTTCAAAAATCTCAGAGTGTCTCATTTTCTTGGTTACTTTAGCCTATCCTAGGCTATATTAGAAAAACACAAGGCTTTGCAAAGCTTTGATCTGAAAAAAAAAAAAATCGTGCAAGACCATAGTTGCAGCAGAGTAGCAGGAATGTAACGTTAGTCTGCGATGCACTCACCCTGATGTTTAGGGGCATCCAGAAGCCTGCCAGGGGCCAGTTTACACGCAGAGTAAAGGGGCCTCTTGGGAAAGAGAGAACGCAGGTGTGCAATTTTCCACCCTGAGTAAGTGTCAATTATTTGAACAATGATGTCTTTATTGTTTTGATAATAATAGAAAAAAGCAGCAATGCAAATATATTCTGGGTCATAGATGACTACTCTATAACTGGGTACTGCTGGATAACTTTATCACCCTGTGCTTCCATTGTGTATTTACCAAAAAAGAGAAAAAGAAAGAAATGAGAGGAAGTCTTACTGCAAAAGTGAGGTGTACATTCGAAGTGAAGGTCACTGAACATCCCCAATCCATTTGTATGAACAAAGCTTTAGTAACAGCTCAGACAGGCAAATAACACGGGGCTGGATAGTGAATCATCACACGGTGAGTTGTAGGATCAGCTTGCCAGACAGAAAAGTTACTGTAGAAACACAGCCATCAGCCTCCTATTCAGATTTCAAATGGCAATTTAGTTGCAGGAACACAATACAAGATTCCACACTGGATTAATATTTTAATTGAAATGTAGTGGGTATTGTTTTGTTTCTGTTCAAGTTGGGAATGTGTTTTGATTTATAGTTGTATATGAGCCATGAGGATAACAGGTAATGAGGATAACCTTAAGCCATGAGGATAAAAATACAGAGCTTGTTCATATACATTGAGGCTATAGTATAATGGAAATTATATCAACGCTGGACATAGATGTAACTTTTTTCCTTCAGAAAGGACCATTATGTCACTCAAGTTTAAAATCCTGGGACTCTAAGCTGTGTCCCATCTAGATGGAGAATATTCGGGAAGGAGAGAGAAGGCAGTGCTTAACCCAAGCGGGCTAATAGCTTGTGGCAAGCTGTCTCCTATCTATGAAGGAAGAAAGATTTGGGGGCTCTGAGCCTCCTAGACACCTTTCCACCATAGCTGTAGCCTTTACTTAATGACGGAACAGATCTGAGCAGCTCCATAGTTTGTGCGCAAAGTGTTAGCACAAAGTTAGAAGGGCTCTCACTTCCTCCTCACACCAAACAGCCTAATGAGATTGTTGGCAGCATTGTGAGAACCTGTTATCATTGTTACATCTTAGCAAGAAGGTGTATGTGTGCGGGTGAGCATGCCCACGTGTGCACAATGTGCGGAATTGTCACTACTGCTACACTTCCAAATTCCGGGAGCTGTGAATTTGGCTGGGCAGGGTCTGGGCTTCCAGCCAGCTGCTAAGCTGTCCAGGTAGATGACAAACTAATTAGGGGATTTGCAAGCCAATTAGCACTTGGGCTGGATTGGCTGATGTGTCTTAGAGACTTCCTCATTGAGTGTTTTGTGATAAGATCCAGGCCAATCTCCCCTTCCCTCACCATCTAGATAGGTCATCCAACCTGTCCCGGAAAGGGGAGTGCTTTAGCCCTGGGGACATTGTTAATTCTCCAAGGGAGGTTTCAATCCTAAAATGTTAGCCTTCTGTTAGAAGGTGACAATTCTCTCCTGAGAGATGACTATCATGCTCCGGGGCAGGTGGACTAGGCCCTCCCCTCTAAGGTGGAAAACAAAATTAAGCAAGCTTGTCTGGAAGACTGGAAGGTAAATATGTCCCTGGCCCACACAGTAATCCATATGGGTCGCTCGCATCCCATACAGATTCCAGAACTGAGTGTATTTTGCTTTCTTCTGAAACATCCCTGCCCTCATCTTCCGCAGGTCACAGGCACCTAACCTTTCAGGTCTCCACTCTGGTAACCTCTGCCTCTCGCCTTCATGGCTTGGGTCCCCCACATGAATCCTGCCCTGTTGACTTCTGCTGGCCTTGTGGCTAAGGAGGACAGGGACAGCTGGCGACCAGAGAGGAGGAGAGGGACTCTCAGAGGGACATCTTCCGTTTAACGACAGTAACAACAAATAGTCAGGAAACACATTTCTCATTATTTAAAATAAGATAACAATTATATTATAGTTTTTAGAATATAACACCGTCTGAAAGGCAATAAAAATTGGAGAAAAAGAACAAGGCACTGCGTCCTAGAGTCCTTACCACTCACCTCTTTTATAGGAATGTCTGACTCTCGTAACAGTAATCACCTCTGAGAGCCTGATTCTAGATGTTTCCCCGTGGGTGCACACGTGTTTACACTGTGTGTGTGCACGCATGTGCATGTGTGTGTGTGTGTGAGCTACAGGACCTGATATGTCAGGCATCACATCCTACCCAAAATCTGACCTCTCCCACACATAAGGAAAGGTGACTTGAAAAGACCTCCTCTTTGAGTATAGATTTATCACAAAGCTCAGGACAGTGTTTCCTTAGTTCATGGTTTGTGTGCAAGATTATATCAGTTTAGCTTCCCTTATGCTAGAAGAAACAAACAAACAAACAAAAATGATGGGTATAATTCAAACTGCAATCCTCACACACCTCTGTATCAGCAGCCTTGGTTGTTCTCATCTTAGCACCCTTACGCATCTACACAACCCTGGAGAGTTTTGTGTCAGGACTTTGAACTATGGACACAGGAGTCTCTTGGGATAGAATTTACTGCAAATGTGGTTTATTTCATTTCCCACGTTCAATCAATTTACCGTGCAGCACTGTCTTGAGAAAACTTCTGAAGCATGTTCCAGATCATCCATAGAGCAGGCTGGACTCTATCCGCCATAACTGTCATGATGGTATGAGGAGGGTATGGTGGCATTTGCAATCTCTGCCTTGAAGACAAGAGAACGTCAGCGTACATAAGATTGATTCACGGGTTAGATGGCGTTATAGCTCTTATTCATTGCCCATCCCTGTGTCCTCACACGTGCCCTGGCTTCATCACAGGTGGAGGACATTTCCTGGTCCTTGACTTTGGACTTGACCACATGATTTGCTTTGACCAATGGCATGTGAATAGAAAGGATAGCTGGCTGATTCAGAGACTAAGACTTAAGAGGCTTCCCTTGTTCCTACTCACCCTCTTATGTCTCTGCCACCACCATGAATTAAACATGCTGTGGCTAGGCCCCAGTTCCAGGAGGTTGAGAGACAGACCTGAGTTACCCCAGACAAGCATCTCTAGCCACTTCCAACCTGGATCGGCTGAACTCCAGCCATTCTGAAACTCGTGAGTCTTGGGATGGTTTGTTACACAACAGTAGTTAACAATATAGTCCACAAAGAAAAACCTTGATTACAAAATGGAAGCGTGATTCTGCACGCAGAAGAGTGGCATTCTCCCAGTCTAGCACCAGGTGACTTATGCCTGAGTCCCAGAGCAAGGGAACCACAAATAAACACTGCCAATGAAATGACAAGAGGTGTTTCATTAGTAAATCATAAGACAGACTCAGAACCTACTAATGCCAAGCAAATCAGGTTTTTAGCCCGTGTTGCAGAATGCAATACTTACCAGGTTAGGTGTAAGGGTGCAATAGTTTCGAAATATGTCTGTAAATTCTTGACACTCTTACCACCAAAGAGTGGAGTCTACTCTTCCCCTTGATTATGTGCTCGTCTTGGAATTAGAAGTGACTTGCTTCTAATACATGTTATACGTTGCAATGACATTGTGAGGAGCCCAGACACCATGCCATGAGGAAGCCGACCAGCTACGTGTAAAGGCCACATAAAGGTGTTCCAGCCCCAGCTCCAGCTAAGTTTCCGTATAACTGTCAGCATTAATTGTCAGAATAGGCACGAAAAAGCTTCCAGATGATTCCAGTCCTGTGTCTTTGATGCTGAATGGAACCAAGATGATCTGTCCACTGAGACCTACTCAAACTGCAGCTTCACGAGCAAGATAAACGTTGTCATTGCTTAAGTAACTAGGTTTGCGGGGTGATTTTTTCATGCAGCCATAGATACCAAGAATGAGGGTATTTTCTTTTTGAGGGATAAGATTGGCATGGGGAGACACACAGTTGCATAGACAAGTAAGCTCCTTGACCAGACAAAGAAGAAATCATTTTCCAAGGGCTTGAGGAGGAGTGGCGCTGGCAGCTTCAGCATGGATAGGAGATGCGCCCACTTCCCCCATCACCTGAGGGCACCAGGAGCCACAGCAACAAAAAGAGAAGCCGAGACAAAGAACGCAAAGAATGCTATGGGGGCCGGCCTGGTGGCGCAGCGGGTAAGTGCGCACGTTCCACTTCGTCGGCCTGGGGTTCGCCAGCTCGAATCCCCGGTGCGCACATGGCACCGTTTGGCAAGCCATGCTGTGGTAGGTGTCCCACATATAAAGTGGAGGAAGATGGGCATGGATGTTAGCTCAAGGCCAGTCTTCCTCAGCAAAAAGAGGAGGACTGGCAGTAGATGTTAGCTCAGGGCTAATCTTCCTCAAAAAAAAAAAATAAAAATAAATAAATAAATAAATAAATAAAAAGAATGCTATGGAGTAATAGATAAGTCCATGCTTGCAAGAATCCAAAGAGACCCTGTGGGGACATCCCAAAATGCCTGAGGAAACCCATCAGCGGAGCTGGCCCTTTCATGCTCCCGGCTGAGGCAGAGCGGGGACTGCATGTACGTGACCTGCTTTCCCTCCCAGGGCTGCCATGGCCTGGAAAGTCGAGTTTGCACATTTGTTATAGCTCTCCCGTTTCCCAAAGCCCTCACATACATCACCTGTTTCCATGCTCACGTTAACACTTATGAGGTAGGTATTATTATTTCCAGGTCTTGTAGCCTGTAAATGGGAGCTCTGCCTAGAAATCAAGTCCGGGTTTGTTCCCTGCACCACATCTGCCTCAGCAAATTAAATCTGATTTCTAATATACGTCCATAAAGAGCTTCCTAAATTGACCCCAGGGTGAATTCTGCCCCTCACCGGAAACCCCTACTGATATATCTATTGTGTGAGTTCAGAGTTCTGCATAGTAAAATCTCCTTAATGCAATCCGCATGAATGTAGAATTTTGGGGTAGGAACCAGATAGAAGGTCTCTCCTTGATAATGTTGACACGCTTAGTTTGGCCCATCGACCTTAAGGTTTTGTGTTAAGTTCTTCTTTTTAAATGATCCCTAAGGTAGGCACCTTATAAATGAAGACTGTGACCATATAAACCTAAGGCCTGGCAGCGGGTCTGCCTTGGTCTTGCAGGTGTGGCTTGCATACATGCCTGAGGAGCAGGCCTGCCCACAGGGGTGTAAGGCCAGGCCTGCGTGGCCCCTAGACTCTTGCACACTGTGCGCAGGTTCTGGATTTGAGGACACTGATTCCTGCTCACTGGCCTTACCCACCTTAGAATCTTGCTTCAGAGGCAGATCAGTTTCGTGGCTGATTCAGATTCTCCCTCTAATGCTCAAAAGATCTCACATCATATTTTAATAGCATTGACCACAGACATAGACCCCAAATATATGGGCCAACCAAAATAAGGACACAGTTGATCTTGGTTCAGCCTCCCCATTCTTAGAGACCTCAGAGAGCTCCTCAAGGTAATCTACAACTAGGATAGTTTACTGCGTAATCACTGTTCTGCTGATGAGAATGGTGCCTCTGAAGAAACTGAACTTGTGGCTGGCAAAGAGCACCCTGACTCCATACCTTTAACTCCTCCTTCCTTTGCTGAAGTGTAGGCATGTGGAATAGATGAACAGATGATCTGAAGTGCTGGGGAGGGGGGAGGGAAATGGGCCCCTCCGAACCCATTTGCAGTGTGAATTGGAGGCAGTTTGCCAACATCTATCCATTTTTTTTAAATACACATCAACTTTGCCCCAGTGATTCAATTTTCAGAAATTTATCCTAAAAATGGGTGTCACAAAACACCTGAGGAAGCTTGTTGTAGGTTTGCATATGGTGACAAAGTATCAGTAACAACCTAAATACCCATCAGTGGAAAGCAGTTGAATAATTTTTCATCAATGCATAGGCAATGCCTAGTCTTTATAGAGAATGTGGTAAAGTTTTACATACTTTGTGAGATGTATTTTCAAGTAAAAACAAACTAAAGAAGAAAGAAATAAAAACAACAGTGACATGATTCATTCAGAAGGGTGTGTGAAATAAAACACATACATACATGTCAGTCTCATAGAGAAAATTTGGGGAAAGATAAAGCAGAAACGATTACCACGCTTACATCTGGCCTTCTGGTATGGGGAAAAATTTTACTTTCATGATACTCTTTTTGCCATTTGAACATTTCATTTACTTTAATTTCTTTCTTTCTTTTTTTTTTTATCAGGTACATGTATTAACTTTAATTAAAAGAAAGAAAAGCTGAAAACAATATGGACGCAGAAAAGTTGGTTCAGGATTGTCAATGTGTAAAGTACGAAAGCACAGATTTTTCAAACCTGAATCACAGGAAGGCCAAGGAAGGCCCACACTAGGGAAAGCAAATAGCATCCCAGCCCAGGGAATATTCTTTTAAGGAACTAGATGAGATTGAAGGCTTGAGCTATGTTGCCACAAAATTGTTCTTTACATCCTAAGGTGCATGTGGTCCTTGGGTGGACTACATTCAGCGTTTTCTCAGTTCACCTTTTCTTACATTATAGAGTGATACCCTTCAACACCATTTCTAAATCAAATTCAGGCCACTTTGCATCCGCTGGTGAAAGCCAGTTTCAAACTGGCATAAGATGGCGCTGCCTGCTGGTCAATAGTTCTGTTTCGGCAGTTTTCCATGGTTCACAATAAATACTGTCTTTGTTTTTGTTTTCTTTTTTTTTCTTGAGACTGTTATTGGAATTCTACGGCCTAAACTGTCTCTACAAGAAACTGTAGGTGTAGCTGAGAGGAAGGGAGCAGCTGCCAAGATCCTGGTACCCCCTCCCTTCCCCAACTCCTACTTCTTCCAGCACCGCCACCCGCTCCTCCCACTTCAGCTGGAAGAGCTCAACTTTTTCTCTCTCTTCAGATTCAGGGTAAAATTTGAAGGATTGAATTCTGCTACTAAAACACATTTGGAAAACAGTCTTTTATGGCAGTTTGCACATAATATTATTTCAAAATAAACAGAAAATAGACAAATTCAAAGGCTAACACTAGTGCTGAAAAACATGAATTTCCTAAGTGTCATATAATCGAGATAAAGGTGGCAATTGTTAAGCTTGCAGAGAGGTGACTAGTTAAACAGAAGGAGTAGGGTTGAGCACAGACTTTTAGAGACAGACAGCCTGGGTCTGGATCCTAGTGCTCCTAACTAGTGGCCATGAGACCTTGGGCAACCCCTTACCCTGTCTGTGCTCTCATTCCCAAATATACAACACAGAAATTGTCACGGTGGTAGTGATAACTCACAGCTTGGTTGTGTAATTACATCAAATACCTGAAGGGCTTAGACTGTGCACAGTGCACAGCAAGTGCTACAAAAACGTTAGCTATGGTCGTTACCTTTAATCAGATGCTCCTCACAGGACTGACACTGTGTTCAAATGTGAATGTGCATGAAATATTGGAAACATGAAAATTATTTGGAGTTTTATAATATGCTTTAGTTTGGGGGGAACCGAAACACTCTTATGATGTAAATATCAATTATTCAGCTTCTAAAGATTTGAATTCCGTACACATTTTCGGGAAGACACTAAACAGGAAGCAGAAGTTTCTTAGAAAATTTTTAGACACAATTGACATACGGTGAAGTTCACAAATCAACTGTACAGACTGATAAAATTTTACATACACAGACACCTGTGTAACTGTCACTCGGCTCGCAATAGAGATCATTTCTAACAGCCTGGAAGGCTCCCACTTGCTCCTTTCCAATCGATATCCCCCATAGAGGGAACTCTCTGACCTCTAGCCCCATAATTACCTTTTCCTGTTCTCAAACTTCATCTCAATGGACTCATTCGGTGTGCCGTCTTTGTGTCGGGCTCCTTTCCCTCAGCACATCTGTGGAGTTCATCTACGTCTGGGTGGGTGTCAGCATTCCACAGTATGGATGTACCACAATAATTTAATCTATTCTGTTGATGGGCCTTTGGGTTGTTTCCAGTTTGGGGCTATTCGAATTAAACTTTTTTGAGCATCCTTGTACATGTCTTTTGGTGAACAAAAGAGCCATCTTTCTTGGGTACCTTAATAGGAGTGGAATTGCCGGGCCATGGGGAAGATTTAGCACATACAGCCGACTAATTTTTTCCTAGCATCTCCTAAAGCAAGTTCCACCATTCTTCTCCCAGATTGGAGGCCAGCCTTCTGGCAGCATCGTGGCAGGATGGTCTGCACTGTGGGTAATTCACTGAAAGCACCCAGGGGAACATTGCACCGGCAAAGAGAGGTGGTCCAAGAATAGACATCCGGGCTAGGAGATCCTCAGACCCCAGGCTCACGTCTACAGCTGCCGTGGAGGAGGGCTTCTTCTGGGAGGCCGGTCCCCTGCCTTCAGGGATGCCTCAGGCCATGAGGGTGCACCTCTCCCTCCTGGCAAGGTCAAGTCCCACATTTCTGAGCCAGGCAGACAGAATCATTTGTGAATTTATGACAGACAAAATATTCTTTAAACAGAATCTTCCCTGATTGTTGGAGCAAACATGGCTGCTAGAAACCGCTTCTCCGCGCTAGCCCCTTGGTAACAGAGGCAAGAGCTTCTTGCTCTGCTTAACCCCCTCTGGCCCCGTTCCTCGATGGGACAAATCCATGGTGAGTTAAACAGAAGGGATCGCTCTTCCTTTTAAAAGTCTACTCAATATTGCCTGTCACCCACACAATGCAAATCTTCACAATCGTCCTCCTCTCTCCTCTTATCTAATCCTCATGACTTTCTTCCTCCATCCACTTGCCCCATCTCGTTTTGGACTAGACATACAATGTGGAATGACAGTGGTTAAAGCACAAATTTAGAAGCCAAAAGGCCCACATTCAAAACCCTATTCTGTTCGTTAATAGCCATGGGATCTTCATAACACGCCTGCACTGTACCTCAGTGTCCTCGTGTGAATAAGTTAATACATGTAGAAGCGCTAAGAACCAGGCCAGGCCAAGTCCTGCATAAGTGCAAGTGACTATTATGTAAGAGCCTGGGATGGAATGGGTGGGAAGACGGCTTCCGTTTGCCAGGACCCCTCTCTACAGAGGCCTCTACCCTGGAACCACCACCCCTTAATCACTCCCAAGACAGTCTTCAGTATTCAAGGTCAGGTGATACCAGTGAGCCCTCCTAACTGATGATACCATTAAAGTGCACAAGCACCTTACACTCAGAATACGGTTGGATTCTTACAACAATCCTTGAAGAAAGGGAAGGACTATTCTCTCCATTTAGCAGAAAAAAGAAAATAACATTCTCGGGCTCTGTCTCATCCATCCATCCACTCATTTAATACTTCCGCAGATTGAATGAAGCTCCACCCCGTGTGCTCCGCCCTGTGCTCCTGCACAGCCAATCAGAGCCTGCAACTGACTACCATTGGGCACTGACCCCATCGCCAGACCCCACCCCTCCTGAGCTTTCATGCATCTCCTTGTCTCTCCATCGCTGCTTTCTACGTCTTCCTCATACAAACTTCCCTTACCTGACCATCAGATTCACTGCGTTTAAGTTAAATGACTTAATAACTTAAATGAAAATTATGTTTTCATTATATATGTTTAATATTTAAAAGAAAGAATGAATGAATAAAAGAAAAAATACAGATACGCAAAACAATGAAAGGAAAGTCCATCATTTTACCACTCGGGGATAACTTACAAGACTATAAACATCCTGGTATTTACTCTTCTTTCTTGAGAATATGTGATACAGCTCTAAATTTTAACAAAAGTGACATTATAATGCACATAATATTTTAAAACATGCCTACATACTTTTAAACTTTCTAAACATTTCTATTTCCGTGTCAATAAATATTTATCGACAACATCAGTTTTAGTGGGCAGAACAAAATCTCAGTGCATAGATATCCCTTCCTTGGTTTTATGTGTTAGTGAACTTTAGGTTATTTCCTTTTACAGAAATGTTTTCCCATCGTAAACAACGCTGAGATAAACATCCTTGTAGGTACAGTTTTGTTCACGTCCTTAATTGCGTTCCTCAGATAAATTCCAATTGCAGTGCTGTTGTGAAAATTTGTGATAGCTATTGCCACAGTGTCATCCCCAAGACTGGACTAGTATGAGGGCTCCCGCTACATGCCAGGATGCTGGCATGCTGGTTACCATCCTGTACTACACAATGGGTGCTGGTTAGTATCCTGTAAAACAAGCAAAACAAAAATCACAAAAATTCTTTGTCATTCTGATACAAAACATAATCTAATTAATTTGCATTCATTTTCTCACTTTATTAACAATAAGATTAAACATATTTTCACAATCTTATTGTCTTTATGTCTCAGGTTTTTGACCATTTTTTATAACTTTTTTCTAATTGATTTATAAGGTCTCTTTTAATATTGAAGATGTTAAACATTTGCTTCCACATATGTGGATAATGTTTTCTTCATTATTTTTTTTAATTTTAGATGTTTAGTTTTTAATTTTAAGAGAGTTCAAATATTTATGCCTCAGTTTTAGTTATTATGTTTTCCGATTTTATGACTTAGTAGTATCTTTACTAGGCCAGGAGTATTTTTAATGTTTTTCTTTTTAATTTAAGTTTTTAAGTCATATATAATTTATATTCTTTTATAGCAAAATATAGGAAGAAAACTTATGTTTTTCCAGTTGTTTAGCCATTTTTCTCTCACCTGTGGTTAAGATCCACTGATAGAAAATGTCACCAGTTGTTTGAACAGCGGTGCTTTTGGCCAACACAGCGTGGCCCACCTTGTCTTTCTTCCTCCCTCCTGTCTCTCTCATCACTTCTTCCTGGGCTCTAACTTCACGTAACTTTCCACCATTCTTGGGACCTGTCCCGCTCATTCAGGCCTTTATGCCAATGTACACGCAATTCCCTCTGCCTGCAATGCCTTCCTTCTGCTCCCCACCCCCTCACCCAGCACTTTCTGCCAGGAAAACCGGACATCATTTAAGATCCAGGGAAAGAGTCACTGCTGCCATGCATCCTTTAATCCTATGGATAATAACTTCTTTGGGCTATGAGCTCTTCATTAGCAGTTGTCTATCATATTCATCTCTCCATCCTCAGCTCCTGTGGTATATGGCAGATGCTAGAATAAGGTTCCTTCAGTGAACAAATTAATGGTTGACTGGCCTCTAAACAAACCATCACAACTCTATAGATAGGCTACAGCAGGGACATTTCTTGGTTCTTTTCCCTATACTTTTTACTGGCTTCTCCTCAATAGTGTGCTAATTTCCAATACAGAAGACCCCCTTCTTTCATTCTCCCACCAGGCATTTGCTGTGGGATTGACTGTGAGCCCAGAGTTTCTGATTGACTGAAGACAACCAGCCCATTCCATCGTGGCCACAGAGGTGACTTCAAGACCAACATGTAACCCAACCAGCATTCTCAGCCTGAGGGGACACCTTCTGAAGTTGCAAGAAGAGGACATTTCTTCAGAGGATGGAATCAGAAACCCCCTGCTCCCCTCGAGACACATTCACACAGGATGTGAAGGAGGAAGGGCATAAACCTGAGAAGCTGTTGGTGGTCCTCATCAGACCTAGAGAAGAGCTTTTTGGAAAATGCTGCCCACAGTGAACAAGCACAGCCAAGAAATGACAAGATAGAAACCCATTCCTTAATATAACATTTAAATCCTGGATCATACCGCACCTGAAGTGGATACGCTTGAACTGTTTAGTTACGTGAGCCATTGACTTTCCCTTATCATTTAAGCCAATCTGAGTTGAGGTTTATCTTAATTGTAACCATATAAAGCAAGATATGGTCAATTAATGTTGCAAGGACTAAA
The DNA here is from genome assembly GCF_037783145.1 of Equus przewalskii. NCBI lineage: Eukaryota > Metazoa > Chordata > Mammalia > Perissodactyla > Equidae > Equus > Equus przewalskii. Next base: position 29,706,996 of record NC_091851.1, read on the forward strand.
GGTAGCCATCACCAAACCATAGAAACTAACATTTCTAGACAGCTTTCCAGATACCAATCACTGTTAGCAAAGCAATTTCCCATATTTTATTAGTTATTTCTGTAGATTAAAAGTTTGTGCCCTCTACAAATTCGTATGTTGAAACCTAATTCCCAAGGTTATGGTATTAGGAGGTGGGATCTTTGGGAGGGGATTAGACTATGTGGGTGGAGCCCTCAGGAAGGAGATTAGTGCCCTTATAAAATAGACCCCACATAGTTCCCTCGCTTCTACCATGTGAGGACACAGCGAAAAGCCACCATCTGCGAACCAAAAAGCAGGCTCTCACCAGACACCGAGTCTGCCAGCACCTTGATCTTGGACTTCCCAGCCTCCAGAACTGGGAGAAATAAATTTCTATTGTTTAAAAGCCACCCAGTTTATGGTATGTGTCATAGCAGCCTGAACAGTCTAAGACACTTGCTTTGAAATATGTGCCAGTCCTTGCCCAGTTCAGGGCGCAGAGCAGCCCTCAATAACAATAGTTTCCATAACCTCACTTAACCTCACTTTTACCTACTCCCCTTCAGTCGTAACAATCAACAATGTATCTTAGGGGGCTGGCCGGGTGGTACAGCAGTTAAGTGCACACGTTCCGCTTCAGCGGCCTGGGGTTCGCCGGTTCAGATCCCAGGTGGGGACATGGCACCTCTTGGCACACCATGCTGTGGTAGGCATCCCACATATAAAGTAGAGGAAGATGGGCATGGATGTTAGCTCAGGGCCAGTCTTCCTTAGCAAAAAGAGGAAGATTGGCAGTAGATGTTAGCTCAGGGCTAATCTTCCTCAAAAAAAAAACACACAAAAAACCATTGTATCTTAGGATAATAAAACAGCTACTTACAAGCATGAGCTATTATCCCCAACCTCAGAGAATTCATGGAGTTTAAGAAGACGTCAGATGAAAAATACAGGAAGTTGAATCATTCCCCAGCTGAATGCAAAAGTGGAGCACCAAGTGACTCCTTTTGGGGAATAGGAATAGTCACAGCCCCAGAAGAGAGCACGGTGCAGCGGAAATATGACCATATCTCACCCAGGGTGGTCCAGCCGCTGCCAGACCTGGGGAGACAGTGCTGGAAAGTCAGGCCTCAGACCTGGCCTTGTGGGCCTCATATTCCAGTGGAGAAACCAGACAATAAAGCTAGCTATAGTACTTTAACTTGTAATAAACTGTGTGCTTAGGGATGCTTCGGTAGAGGTCTCGAGGAAGAAGAGTCTATGCATCTGGGTGAACACATATAAACGCTTCAACTGTGAAGTGGGAGAAAGAGGAGCACAAAGCACTATAGCATCAAGAGGGCAGATGTGGCCGTGCACAGCTTGCAAGAGCTGGGATGTGGTTATGGAGAGAGGCCTGCCAAGGATCAAAGGTGTGGGCCCCCAAGGATGGGGGTGTGACCGGGTCTGAGGAATGCCTTTAAACCTGGGCCAGCAGCGACCACAGAGAGGACTGAGGCCACTGACACCAGCTTGAACCAGACCTGGCAGATGCTGACATTCCTTTACCGTGTGGTTCCCACAGTGCTGGGGATTTTCATCAGGAGTGAGCGCTGTTAGTGACCAGACTTGGAGGAGGGGAGAGGACGTGTGTGCAGAGAGTGAGAGCAAAGAGGGAAAGTGGGAAAAAGAGGTCAGGCCATGTCATGGTGCTAGGGACCCATGGCCAACAGGGTGGGGCCCTCAACTCCGAGGCTTCAGGTCAAACCACAGGCTTGAACCCATGGCTCCATTGTTGTTCCTGAGAGGGGATACTGGGGCAAGGGATGTTGAGTTGGGGGTGAGGGCCTCCCTTGCCTCCTCTAAGAGGTGCAGACTATGTTTAGGGGGTGCACCACTCCCCAGAGAGCTAAATATCTTTCAGTTAGAACAATATTTTTCAAGATGCTACTATGTCCCGGGCAGTGCGGCAAACAGTGCCTCTATGTTGAGTGACCATGTCATGTGTCATCTAAACTGGGACTTTTAAGAACAATAGGGAGTGGAATAAATTCCAAACCCCCTGGAGTACCAACCCAACTGGCATTAACTGAGTGAACAGGGTGAATGCTGGTCTTGCTTATACCTCCTTGTCCTTAGGGAGGTGGTCATTGACTGACTTAATGTGGGATGGGTACTTAAAATTGTACACTCTCATCTCATCCCTTAAGAGGTGAGCAAACGGTAGAACCAAAGAGTCAAGAATATCCTGGGGGCTCAGTACTGAAGCAACGAACCATTCTGGTTAGGGTGTATGTCTGGACTTAGACACTCCTTGATTCAAATGCCGCCACCACTGTTTATTCTGAGCAGTTGTTTCACTTCTCTGAGCCTCAGTCTGCGCATGTAAAATGGGAACAACAATAATAATACCTGCCTTGCTAGGTGTTGTAAGTTTGAAATGAAATAATGTGTATAAAGAAGTTAGCATGGTGCCTCGTACATAATAGGCAGCAAGAAACGTTAGTTAATAGGATTGATTCTCCGGCATGGAGAGAGACCAATAAAAAGTCACATCAAGACTTTGTTAAACACATCTCCAACAGAAGCGTGTCATCCATCTCCAGGACCTGGGAGATACTTCATTACAAGGGACACACACACACACACACACACACACCCCTCCCCAGAGCATTTCTTCCCGTTTTCCAGAGGAGAATGTCCTGACCCATTTTCCCTACCAGGAAGCTGAGTGGAGAAGGCAAGGGGAGACCTGTGGTCATTGGCCCAACAATGCAGAAGATCCAATTCACTCTTTCCAGGGAATCACTCCGGATTTATTCACCACAAAGTGACAGATGAGAACAATTTAGTAATTTGAAAGCCTGGGGAAAGAATATATATTCCAAGATGTTCTCAGCACTGGTTTGGAATTACTGAGCATTGTTCATTTCAGCTTCCAGCGATCACACTGCCCTGAGCTGGGGCTGGAGGTTCTAGGGAAGTCTTGAGATTAACCCAGAGTCTGAGACTTAGCTCCAGGGACTTACACCCCAGTTGAGGGCTTAGCCAGGGTTCAGACCACGCTTTTATCTTTTCAGCTTTTCTAACATCTATATAACCCATCCCTACTTCATTTATTGTCTTCAATTCTTAGCATAGTTTCTGTCTCAAGATACAACCACAGGATGGAATAAATGCCAGAAGAGAGCTGTGCACCAAGTACACGAAACATTGCAAGGGGCACAATCTATTTGCCCAGGTGCTGATACATGAGAGAGCTAAAGAGAAAAGAAGTGGCATGTGAATAGGGTGGAGAGGGCCTTGGAGGATAAGAATGGGTAGGGAGTTCAAGGAAGAGAAGCAAGGAAGGGCAATGTGAACACAGGAACAATATGAACATTCGTATGGAGACAAGGTGTGTCTGGCAAATAGACTGGTGTGCACACCTGGGTCATGTCTGAGAACAGGGTTGGAGAAAGTAGTTGCCCCAATTTGCTCTCTCTTATAAATTAGATTAGTATCTTTCTCAGTCATAGACTGTGGCATGCAGGTTCTGAGATGACCCTCAATAATTCCTTCCTCCTGAATTTCTTATCTTTGAGTGGTTCCCTGCCCCACTGAATAGGGTTGACCAATAGAATATTGTCAAAATTAAGGTGGCCCTTCCACGACTAGGCCATAAAACATGGTTTCTACTTTGCTGTCTCTTGGCTCACTAGCTGTGGGGAAAGCCAAGTGCCATACCACGAGGACACTCAAACAGCCCTATGGAGAGGCCCATGTGGTGAAGGAGTGAGACTTCCTGCCAATAACTAGCCCTAACTCGCCAGGCAGGTAAATGAGATACATTGGAAGTGGATTTTCTGGCCTAATCGAGTCTTCGGATGAAGGTAGACCTGGCCAATAGCCAATTTGCCACTTCAGGACTACCCAGCTAAGCTGCTCCTGGATTCCAGAATCACAGAAACTATATAAGATAATAAATGCTTATTGTTTGAAAATGCTATGTTTGGGGATAATTTGTTATGCAGCATAGGTAGCTAATACACAGACCACCAAAGTTATCTCTACTTTGAACTCTAAATCAGAATAGTCCTATGCTATGTTTTTTGGTTGGCGCTTCCACACAAAGGGAATCTTCATCATGGACAGCATTGCTGCAATATCTAGAAGACCTCCCAAGTGGCATAGCAAAGGAAATGTGTCATCAGACAACCTGACATTAGATGTTTGTCAAGATGGCTCCATATCTTTGCTTTTCCCTGTGCATAGACCACGTTCTCTTCTGTGCAGCCCACTTCCTTTGTAAGGCTGTAAGTTTCCACTTCCCTGTAACTTTGGTTGGTGTCTGATTTGTCATGGCAACACTGGTGCCAGGCTTCTATGACCTTATTGATGTAGAGTCAATCCCAATCTTACAGACCAGTTTGTGAGGCTTAGTTCCTATTCTCAAGAGTGAAGCTGATTGGTTCCACTGGAGCCAGACACCTGCTCATGAGCTTTTCAGGTAGGACCAAGAGGCAGGGTCACCCAGCGCAAACATGGCTGCCCCTGCCCACTCCATTAGGATGAACTGGGAGAAGTATTTCCAAATGAGGGGGTATGGAGCTGGCAGGCACTTCAAGGGGGTCTAGTACATTTAGCCCCAACCAAAAGCTTCCCAGAAAGCCTGCCCACAAGGTCAAGATCACACATCCTCTCCATTTATATCAACTCACTGGGGTGTGAAACGTTCTCTTCTGAATGAGAAGAGACGTGAAAAATCCCCCTTGGCGTGACAAAGGCCCGTTGGCAGCAAGGCATTAGGATTCATGACTCAAGCCCCATATTTCTACAAAAGCAATTCCAAACTCTCCAAAGCAATTATACATCATATTATATCATCAGAATAAAATAAATATAAATCCTGGGATTAATATGAAGGCATAAACAATGGCTGACAGCCTATAAATTGTATTAGGAATACTTTGATAAACTCCCAGTTTTCCATACTTCCCTCAGCCTCGTGACAATAGCTGTTGATAGTCAGCATACATCAAGGGCATATATGGTAAGCATCTTGGTGGCAGCAAGGAATAAGGAGGATTGGAAATAAAGAAAAAGAAAAATAGGAAAAGCAGGGGAAATAGGTGGATGAATAATAACTTTAAGGAGAGAAAAGCCAGAAGAAGTGATCTGGGAGCCCAATGAACACCCTTTCTCCCTTATGACCTTCCTGTAAAAGGTGGTGTCTTTATGACTTTGTTCTTCATGCTTCCTCTGCAGCCCTCAGCAAAAAGGAGGCAATTCTGAATGGGTTATTATTTATTCAAGAAAAATGCACTGAGCATCCATGGGCTGAAGGGAATAGATGAGGTCCCGATCTTGTGCAACTTACAGACCACCTCCAGGAGAGAGCTGAGCAAACAACTGTGGTGCAATGAGCTCATTGCTATATTAAAGGCATTGAAAAAATTGTGAGCCCAGGGAGGTGGGGGGAGCTCTCAGCTCTGTTGTGTTGACTCAAGGAATGGGCATTGTTAAGGGCGTTAATTCATTCATCCCAAAATTCACACGTTGAAGTCCTAACCCTCAGTACCTGAGTATGTGACCTATTTGGAAATGGGGTCATTTCAGGTATAATTAGTTAATATGAGGTCTTTAGGGTAGACCCTAACCTAATGTGACTGATGTCCTTATATTAAGCAGAAATTTGGAAATAGACATGCACAGGGGAGAATGCCATGCGAAGCTGAAGGCAGAGATTGGGATGATGCTTCTAGAAGCCAAGGGACACCAAAGATTGCCAACCAACCACCAGAAGCTAGGGCAGAGACGTGGATCAGATGCTTCCTTGACCTTCAGGAGGAAACAACCCTGCTGACAGACACCTTGATTTCGGACTTCTAGCCTCCAGAACGGTGAGAGAATAAATTTCTGTTGTTTAAACCACCCAATTTGTGGTATTTTGTTATGGCAGCCCTAGCAAACTAATGTAAGCATTTCATGGGTTTTAAAGATTAAAAGAGGGAAGGTCCTCCAGGCTGAGGGGATAGAATAGGGACTCAGTTGCTTGAAAATGAACTTTCAGGAACATGGCAAGATGCCTCACATTTCTGGAACACATGCTGCAGAGTTTAGAAGTGTGGCTAGAGAGAATGACCAAGGGCGTTGTAAAGAGATGCTTTCTGAGGTTGCAACATTTTATTATAAAAGCTGGCGAAAAGCAAGAGATCAAGGCATTGGAATAGCACGAGCGCTGCCCTGTGAAGTGCCCACAGTGTGCCTGGTATTAACAGACATTCAAAAGTTATTCGTTGAATGGATAGACAAGAACAGGCTACTTCAGTGCAGATAAGCAAGACTTGAGACCTCTGGTACAGCCAGCATCAGTCCCCACCTGGTAGCCTCCTGCATGAATGTGCCAGTGCCCTCCTAATCCCCAAATGAAGGAAGAGCCCTAAAGGCAGGATGCAATAATTATTCCTGCAAAGAAAAGGCCAGTCCTGGCAAAGGAGGGTGTCAGTCCCTTGTGCTTCTGTCTTCTCCAATGTCCTCTGCCTTTCAACCCAACCCTTTTATCATGTGTAGCTTGGAACGATGGGTTGCCAAAGTTCACCGGAAGCTCAGTTATATATTTCGGCATTTAGAGAAAAGGGTAGGATGTGTTGAGAAGCTAGTATTGGTAACCAGAAGGTAGAGAGACAGTGACCAGCAACTGGGACCCTGACTTTGACTTGCCTTACATCTGAGCTGCTCTTTCTTAAACATACTTGATTTCTCCATAAATCACATTGTGGTGGGAGCCAGAGGGGGGCAGCCTTGTAGCAAAATGCCCAGAGGTTGCATTAACTTCCTTGTCTGGCAACTTAGAAGGCAGCCAATTTACACGCTACCTCCTATTAGTTTGGGGGAAAAATATAGCTAACAATAAGGAAGAGAATGCCATCTATTTCTTCAGCTTAAACATGCCTGCTTCAGTGGGGAATGGTTGATCTCTAAGCTTGCTGTTTTCAGGCTATAAAAGCTGTTTATTTCACTCTATAAAAGAACATTTGAACTTATATAGCTATCTAAGTTTAAATGTTTGTGGGGAAAGAAAAACAACGGAAATTAGCAAAGTGAAGCTGAAACCTGATCTGTATGAGCTGTAGGGTTTGCGTAGAAACTTCCTTCATTGGGAATCCCTCCGCCCTGCCTCCAACATGCCCACAGCAGCCCCAGTGCACAGGAAATGTATCCAGCGCAGTACGATTCCAACATCAGCAGTCATTGGGGCAAAGCTCCCCGAGTCAATCATTTCTCATGCGCTGGCGTGATCTACATTCACTGGGGACCCTCGGCTCTTAAAAAAGCTGCAGCTGCCCAAAGGAGGTGACAGACGTTGACAAATCTGTGTTGTTTTTCTCCTAAAAACTGTGAGTCTGTGTGAGTGCTCTGGGTAGAAATGTGCTTCCCGTGCACACAGTGTGCTGCTGTTCTGCTGGCTCTGGGAATGAGAGGCCTGAGGTTCTCACGGATGAGTTCAAAACCTGTGTTGCCTTGCCCCAAGGAGCGCTCAAAGCCCACCCATCAGCCGCCAGAACTCTGGTCTGGATATGTCATTGGAATGGTCGAAGCTTCTCCAGGACAGGCTGACCACGCATCACGGTTTGCCCAGCATAGTTCCTGTTTACACCTGGCATCCTCTGGGTAGACTCTTAAAGGCGCCTCCTTCACTTTCCAGAATGTCCTGGTTTAGATCATATATCATATGATCAATCTATTCCTAGAAGTCTGTTTGTGCCTTTTTGGCCATATTTTGTGCCCAGCTGGGGGGATATGGGAATTTAGGGACATAGATAATTTCAAAAGAAGAGTTCTCATGGTTTAGGGTCCCATAAGAACAGACCTACTCAAGGAACTGGGTGCAAGTAGTTTATTTGGGAGGTACAGAAAACACCTGTAGGGGAATGGGGGAGTGAGAAAAAAGGAGAACGGCCAAAAAAGGTGTGCCAGCAAACCGCACTGTGGGCACCTGGAGCTTAATCCTACTGAGGAAACTGGCAGGCAGTGAACGTGCACAGTTCGTCCACGCATAGGGGAAGACCGCTCCCAGGGGTGTTGTTTCCAGCACTTCCTGTCTACCTGCAGGAGGGCACAGCAGCCCTCAGCTGCTTTGGAGAAGAGCTATAAGCAAAGATTTGTAGACACTGGTGCCTATTCTGAGCAAATTGAAGGGATGTGGCCCAAGAAATATGGGCAGGCACTGATATTGTCTGCTATGGGAGGGCGAAATGGAATAGTGGGAGAAAAACAAACGTTATGGAGTACTCATTTTCCTGATTCTTCTGTTTAGCTTAATTGACATACACTCCTTCAGTAGGTTCATCATCATAGTAGCAAAATTATTAGTACAATGTTTCATGTATGTTTCTCCTGCAAAGCTGTGATCTCCATGGGGCAGACTGCATTCATTCTCTTTAGCATGTTCTTTCAGCATAGTAAGATAATATTTTCTAAATGAGTCAATAAATGAATGAATTGTGCCAATTTCTTTCACTCTATGCTTTCCACTCTATTTATGAACTATATATTATTATCTCCAACTCACGGACAAGGAAATAAGAAGAAACCTTCCCCAATGTTGCATTGCAAAGAAATTCATCAAGGTCTGTCTAACTGCTAAGCTCACCTTCTTCCAGCATAATCTTCCCATAAGAGGGAAATATTGATATATAAAGATCTTTTGCATATATCTGTATATGATATCTACATAGGATTCAACAAGTTGTATAACTAAGCCCCAGATACTGCCCAGTCCTATTTCCCTTCGTCTCACCCTCCTTGGTCCCTCTCCAAGTTACCCTCCTCTTTCAGGGGAGTCAGACTCAAGCCTGTTCTAACTTCTTGAAATCTTACATAGAAAAGGGACGGTTTTTTGTTATTTAAGTCTTCAGTTAAGTGAAAAAAAGCCGAAGTTTCAGAAACAAGAGCCTGCCTTTATTTTGTATGATTCTGCTCATCGAAGAGGTGGCGGAATTTAAGACTGTGTGACAGAGCCAGCTCTGATGGTGTAGTGGTTAAAGTTCTGTGCTCTCTGCTTCAGCAGCTCGGGTTCACTTCCCGGTCGTGGAACCACACTGCCCGTCTGTCAGCTGCCATGCTGTGGAGGCAGCTCACATAGAAGAACTAGAAGGACTTACAGATAGGATATAGCACCATGCACAGGGGCTTGGGGGAGAAGAAAAAAAAAAAGAGTAAGATTGGCAACAGATATTAGCTCAGGGTGAATCCTTCCTTACAAAAAAGAAAAAAAGAATTTGTGATATCATTTTCTTTTTTCGTCTTCCTCGTTCAAAGTCTGGTCAAGATTCAGTGGGGAGGGGAGACTCTGGTGTTGTGCTGGTAGATGTCCAACAACCGGCTGTCTTGGCAAAAACAAACAAACCTGGATTTGTAGTATATGCAAATTCCTGCGGTGGAAATACTCCCATTATGGTCAATTTCCAACTATTGATGTGAAGTCACTGAATGTGGATGTTGGGAATAGACGGACAGTAGCACACCATTATATGGTACTTCCCCACATAAATGCAATAGACGTAACTAACCTCACAAACATAGATAAGAGTGAAATGTTGCAAATAATTAGAAAGCAATGAATTTTGACTATTTATTACTTTTGTTTTGAATGCAACTTGTTTAATTGTGAGTTTATTAATTTAATTTTTAATAATGGCACTGTCTAACAATGAGCACCAAAACTCCCTGAAAGTTTAACAATCAGCTCTCCTGAGCTGTTCCAAGCTGACTCCAGCACACCGTTTTAGAGACTGTCTCTTGAACAGGTCCTTCCTTTCGTAGACTCTACCCAGATCCTTGTTCCATGTCCAAAAAAGGAAGGTCTTCGGGTGAAATTGCTCAATGATATGTGGTTCAAGATTCTGGCTGGAGAGCTAGAGCATGAACCAACTACCTTCTTGATGTTATTAATGTCTGACCGCCTTTGAGTGTGAGTTATTCTCTTTGCCACTATCTTCATCCCTGATCATGTCTCTGCCCTTCACTATCCTGTGTGTCCAGAGGCTGACACCTGAGGACTGCATGATTCAGGACTTTGGATCTCTTGCCTTTGGTTTAGCTCAGCCAGAAGGAGGCACTGGTAAGAGATATGAAGCCAGAAGAAGAGAGAAAACGAAGAGTGTATGCACATCCTCTCTCTCCCTGCCTCACTGCAGTTCAGACAGTAGCCTCACATGACTCCTGCAGGTGGCCGTCTCCCATGGTTCTCACTGACCAATCCCAGCTCCCTCCTCCTGTCTTCCTCTGTAGCTGTTCTCTGCATGCTTCACCAACCCTCAGGCCACACCTCTGCAAATGGTTCCTTCACTAAGTTATTCCCATCTAACCCTTTTTGAATGTGCCTTGTATGTTACCAGCACCCTATATGATATACTAAGTGCATGTACCCAGTGATCTATCCAGTTGTATCAGTCCTTAGGAAACGCAGTAGCCTAATTCCGTGTATGGGAGAGCACACTGCTATGTGATATTTTCATTATGCTCACCCTGTCACATCCAGGAAGTCCTGAATGTCATGACCTCTGCCCAGTTACCAGCCATAAGTAGGAAAGAGGAGAGAGAGACAGCTATATTTCCCAATACAGGGTTTCCTTAACTTCCACACACAATGTCATCCACCCAGGTTGGGGTACCGTCTTGGCTGCTTGGCTGAACACGGCTTATGCTTTGCTCTGAGAACCAGGCCTTAGCTCCAATGTCATATACAGTCTGTCTTGTGGGACCTATAATGAAACTAGGTACCTGCTAAGGCTCTTTTCTAGTCCCCGTCCTGTTCGTCTGGTGCCACAATTCTCTCTGAAGCCTGGGTCCTTGTCTTGCTCTGATGCATACCTTTCTTTGGCCTGGCATCCTTCCTGGCCTGATACCACAGCCCCATGCATGAATTCAGTTGTCAGAACTTCCTAGAGTCAACAATAGATCATTAGACTAAGATGAGTTGAGTATGTTCCATGCACCAGGCACTGTGTTAACCAGTTCACACTTGTGATCTCTTCTACCATGGTAACAATCCAGTGAGACTGGCACCATCATTACCCAACCTCTCCAACCTGTCACCTACCATTTGTGCAGGTCATTCATCTGTTTGTACTCAGATACATTCCCTCCCCTTCTCTCCACCTGCTCTGTATCACAGGGAACTACATTGCCAGGCTGCTCCCTTGTCTGCTAGCTTCTGGCTAGGCACCACCAATGGAAGGACTTGGCAGGAGATAGAAGGACGAGAAGAAGCTGAGGTAATGTTCTCCCTCTCTTCATCTGAGGCAGCACCTCTGGTCTGGCAGCAATTGTGCTTCTGCTGTGGCCCCAGCTCTCACTGGACAGCCTGTCCCTCAGCTGTCCCAGCAGGCCCGTCACAGTTCCAGCTTCCACAGGGCACCTGGGCTCCTGTGGACTGTTTCCTTACCTTGTCCCTCCAGCCCTAGAGGAGGCAGTGGCTTGCCACAGTTGCCAATCTCTGCAGTTGCTTCATCTTGTCTTTGCTGTCTTAGCTCTTCCTATATCCAGTTGAAGCTAATTCCCTACATTAAATTCTCTCCATTGAAATACCTGGCATGGGATTTGCTTTCCTGGCTGTACCTTGACTGATATGCTTCTCTACCTTTTGTCCTCTACACTTGCACCTCTATGACCGTGTGTGTGTGTGTGTTTAATTTATTGAAAACATCTGCCGCTGTAACTATGTGTTTCCTTTATAGCATTAACTAGCAATTACAATAACTAGTTATAGTAATAACTGTTTGTTCCCTTTTCCCTATTTATTGTCTGCCTTTCTTGATAGCCTGTAAGTTACATCAAGACGGGCATCTTGCATATCTGTTTGATTGCTGTATTTCCAACACTCCAGTGGATGATTGGCTCATGGGCACTCATGTTCAATAAACAAATGAAAAAATTAATGAATCTTCATTTTGCATATAAAGACACTCAAGCTTACAGAGATGAATTGATTTTTCAGATCAGCTGATTTTGTGCTGCCAACCAGCCCAGGGCACTACCTCCTTCATGCCAAATGTTTTTTTCTGTGGAGTCTAAGAATTGTGACCCAGATTTCTCATGGAAGCAGCCACCTTATTCCATCTTTGACCTCCCACTCCCGTGATCCCTGTGTCCCCAGCGCTGTGTGTGCCTGCTTTCACCATAACCCGCTATATGTACTAGGCTTTAGGGTCTTCCTCCCACGGCATCCTGAGCCCTGTTTCCCAATATCACTCCCATTCCATGGGTGGCCAAATTTCATTCCCATCTTGATCCCTGTCTCCATGAAACAGAATTCCAAGATTCTCTAACAGTGTAGATTGTCTGGTAGAACTGAGGTATTCAGATGCAGGTCTCCAATAGGTAGTCTCCCCAAATGGTAATTATCAAAATCTACCAAAGCCGTTTCAAAGAACAGACTCCCAGGTCCAATCGCAGACCTACTTTTTAGGCGAGACCTGGGGAACCTGTATTTTTAAAAGTGTCCCTCGTATTCTGTGAGTCAGCCAGGCTTCAGAACAACTCTAACTGTTGCCACAATAGAAGCAAGGAGAGGAGAATCGCTGGCTGCAGGTGGAACTGAAAACAAATCAAAACAAAAAAACAAGAGTTTTAAGTGCATGCCAGGAATGGGGCTGTCTGATTCTCAAATATTGTCATTCTCTGGAGCAGAAGGGAGGGACTGTCTGTGCCCAGAATTGTTGACTGAGCGTGTCCTGGGATTGCTTCCTGTTTCTGCTCTCCATCCTTGCCTCCTCAGCACTCTGTGTGGCAGAGTCCCTGACAGTAACCAGGCAACTCTAGAGTCTGGCCTGAGCGCCCTGCTAGGGTGGCCAGATAAAGCATAGAATATCCAGTTAAATTTGAATTTCAGATGAAGAATGAACAACAAATAATTTTTTAGTGTATATATATATATATATTCTGAAATTAAAATTTAATGGACAACTGACTTTGATTGCTACTCCTGGAACCATAAACCCTCCAGTTGTCTCACACCAGCAGATTGAAGCACTAACCAAGATCACACTCCTTTCTAAGAGGACACTTGAACTTCAGTTTCTGTGAGTCACTCATGGAGCCGTGGATGATGAGGAGGTCCATCATTAATAAACATGGCCTTCTGCAAGGTGTAGCATTCATAGACTCCATTTTGTCCACATTTATTTAGTACCTATGGCTGGCTGCTCTCTGGGCGCCAAGTCCACCCCAGAGACCACAGTGGCAAGTGCTCAGCGCTCTGGGATGACTTGGGGGAGAAGCTCCATCTATTTCAGAAGAGCAGCATCAATTCCGCTAAATCAGCTCAATTGCTTTAGTGTCCAATTTGTCTTCTCCATTTTCGGTTATTGGAAAGATGTTTCACACATTTGTCAAAGGGCATATCTCATCTTACATTGCGTTTCTCACAAATATGTGTTAAAACATGTAGGCTTTTCATAAGTGATGGGATTATTTTCTATTCTGGGGAAAGCCTCTGGTTTGTTATTTATTTATTCATTCAACAAATCTTTTTTTGAGAATGTATTATGTGCCACATGCTATTCTAGGTGTCAGAAAGGTTGAAGTGAAAAGAAAAAAACACACAGCTTTAAGGAATTTGTACTAGAGAGAAAATAAGGAAAGAAGGGGGATAGAGCGTGCCTCTGGGGAAGAAATGGGGTTGAAATTTTAAAATATTGATTCATTGAGGAAGACCTCACTGAAAAGGTGACATTTAGGCAACAATTTAAAGGAGAGCTTTAAGAACTCTTTAGTGAATTTGTCTAATCATCATTCGTCTTAAAATGTGTACATTTACCTAAAAGAGAGTACTTCATACAAAGTCTATCATTTATCAAGACATCAAATTTGTAAAATGATATTGGAATATGATGCATTTAATATCAATATCCACTTTTCGGTCTCAAATGGTCCCACTCAGGCACCCACAGTGCATTACAGTTGTTTCTAATTAATGTTTGGCCAGGCAGTGTAATGCTCAACGTGCAGGCTCCAGAATGTGACTGCCTGGTTTCAAATCCTGTCCCCATCGCTTAATAATGATATTATGTGTGGCAAGTTGCTTTAATTTTCTGTGCCTCAGTTTCCTCATGTTAAATCGGAATAATGTTACTCACTTCAGTGTTGTGAAGATTAAATACACCAACGTACAATCCCTGCTATATAGAAAGTTCTTAATGGTGTGCTGATAAACTGACTCTCCAGACAAAAAAGAAAAAAAAAAAAAGCCCTGACATGTAGCATTCACCAATTTCCATGGTGTAAATATCCTCACCTTGGCAGATTTCAAGCTACCAACGTTTTCACTGAATGAGGAGTTGGGAAGAGATGCACACAGGAAGCTCCAAAGAGCAGGTACAAGCTGGCTATGACACACCACATCAATGACTCATGCGCCATATTATCAAGGGTAAGTATTTATTTCTAGAAATGTAATAGTCTGAAGGAAGTATTATATACATTTATTTATGGCTTTAGAGCGGTTTTGCAGCCTTGGCACTGTTGACATTTTGGGCTGGATAGTTCTGTTATTGTGGAGGGCTGTCTTATACATTATGGAATATTTAATAGGGTCCCTGACTGCCACCTACTAGACATTGAAAACTACCTTCCTACCCCAGTTGTGAGAACCAAAAGTGTCTCCAGACATTGTCAAATGTTCCCTTGGGGACAAAATATGCCTGATTGAGTACCAGTGCCTTAGAGAAATACAAACACAAGCTAGAAGAATATATTTCTAGAGGAAGTATTTTTAAAAGAAGGTAAAATTAATAAGATGCTCGTGTGGCTGCAAATACACGGAAACGGGTATTGGTTTTTAGGTAACTGATCATAAGACAAATTGAGCGTTGGGTTAACATTAGGTGAAAAGGTAGGCTCAAATGTCACAGGAGGGAAGCAGCATGATAGACAGGCTAGAGCGGACTGCTTGGGGTGGGCGGTTGTGTGATGCCCACACTGCAAGAGTCTGTTGGTATCAGATAGGCCTCAGCTCCTGCGTAGACTCTGTACCCTGTTAGCTGTGTGATTCTAGGTAAGTCACTTAACTGCTCTGAACCTCAGAGTCCTCATTAATGAAAAAATGACGAAGACTGACTTAAATAGGTTGTGAAAATCATAGTCAGATCTTATAAATATTTATTTAAGAGGAAAGAAAAGGGTCCTTGTTCGGTCTGAGTTTTCGGGGATAGGTAGGCCTTGGGCAGGGACTGATGGAGAGCGGCAGGTAAGTGGCAGGGGCTGGGCAGAGGAAAGCAGGTCGATAAAGCGCGTGCCCTGTCACACAGGCTACAGGTCACTGCTTGGAAATGTGAGAACAAAATGGGACCCCAAGTTAATGACGTTCAGGTGTGCTGGCCCGGCTGCCTGGCCCTCAGAGAATCGTGCCGAGGCCAAGGCTACGGCTCCAGGGCTGCCAAGGCAAACATCCAGGCCCAGGGTAGACCCACCCACGCCTGGGGCCTCCCACCACACTGCACAGCACCCTGTGCCTGCTGGTGCCTGCACCTGCCCCCTGCAGACACAACAGGCACTGCCCAACTGTCCCTGCTCCCAGAAGTCCCCGTTACCCTGTCACCTGCCCAGTCCAGCCCAGGAGTGGCGCCATTGTTCCCTCTTTCTCAGTGCCAACCTGGGCCCCAGCGAAAGCCCTGTGGCTGGAGTTAGGCATGTAGACAGAGAATCTCTCCATCCTCCCTCCCCTCCACCCTTTGTCTTGCTCTGCTCTCTGCACCCTGTACCCTGCTCACCAGTATCCCCTGGCGTTGCCTCTTTCCTTCCATCACTCAGCCTTGGAGATGGACCCAACACAAGTTGCTTTCTACCCAAGCTCTGCTCTGCTTACACAACACTCTCATGGGCTGCTGAGCAAACCGAACATCACAGATGCAGCATTCATTCCTCCCAGGACACAATGGAGGGTAGCCAGAAGTGTAGGCATGCAGGTGGGCAGAGTCAGCTCCGTTCAGGGACGCCTGTCGATACCACGCAAATTCCACCCTGCAGGCCCTTGCCTCTGGGCTTATAGCAGGGTCTTCTCTGACTCCACAAGTAAGACTGTTGTGAAAGTATTTTTGCTTTGGGCCTTCCAGACATGGGTCAGCATCTAGACCCACGCTTAGTTATTGGCTGTGCAAACATGAGCATTACTTTATCTCTCTGTGTCTGTTTCTCCATCTATCAAGCTGTAATGGTATAGTCTTTCATATGATTGTTAGGAAGATTAATGAGATTACTTATTGTTTCTTTCAACAAGTATTTATTAAGCATCAACTATATTCCAAGAGCAGTGCTAGGCCCTGGGGATACAGCTATGAATGAATTATATCCTTGATATCCAGGGCCCCACATTCTAGGGGAAAGACAAATGAGAAATTATAGTAACAAGGTGATACAGCATACACACACACACACACACACACACACACACATACATATATATGATAGAAATAAGAGATGAGTGGAGTATACCATTCATGAGATCCTGCTTCAGGGCCTTTGCACTTGCTGTTCCCTCTACCCTTAAACTCTTCCCACCAATATCTGCAAAGCTCATTCCCTAATAGTCTTCAGGTCTTTGCTCAAAATGTCACCTTGTCATAGACATCTCCCATAATATATAATATATATATAACACCTATGCTCTCGTTCTCTATTCTCCTTATCCTTCATTTTCTTCCTAGTCTGAAATATCATACTTTTTTTTCTTTTCTTTCTCTAGAATGTAATCTTTATGAGGGCAGAGATGTTATTTTCTTCACTGCTGTAACTCCAGCACCTAGAACCATGTCTGCAATGCAATTAAACACTTTAATAAATATTTGTTGAGTGAACGAATGAGTCAATAAATGAATGAATGAATATTGGAGTGAGCAGAGAGTGAAAGACATAATTCCTCCTGGAGGGTCACAGAGAAGAAAACACTTGAGACAGATCTGAAGGAATGGTAAGACTTATTTAAATGACACAGGGAATGGCTGAGGGAAGAGCATCTGCAAAGGACAGCTGAAAAGTCTTGGTTTGTCCCAAAAATTGCTGGTATTTTTGAGTAACGAGGGAGCTGCGGATAGAATCAGAGGCACTGGTAGGAAAGGCCTGTGGAGAGTAGGCTGGAAACAAATCTTATTCAATCCCTCTTAGGAAGATTAGACTTGACAAGGAACCTAGAACCTACTTTTATTTTTGAAAAGGAGCACAATGCCAGGCACACAGAAGATGCTCAGTGTTTTCCCAGCATCTTCTCTCTCCTACATCAGCCTATGAGGGATACATAGAAACCCCCAAGGGAATAGACTATGCTACCAACCCCAGCTGGATCACTCTGCAGGCCATGTAATTCAGAATCCGTGTACAACTCAAGAAAATATTTGCCCCTTCTCAGAATTCAGACAAGGCCAGTCTGCCCTAGTCTAGCCATCCACCCCGTTTTGAAACTTTCCATGCCAAATGTGCTGTTCCCCAAAGTGTTGATGAATTAGAGCTTAATTATCCAAGCTCCAGTTCCAGTCTTTTCTGGTTACAGTGAACAAATCAGAGCCTGTTTAAATGGATTTTTACTACAGGGTGAGCTCTTGCACAGACTTTTTACTGAAATAGTATCACTTCTTTGAAGATGGCCTAAGTTTCATGGAAGAGGCTCATGGCAACTTCTCCCTGCTCTGCAGATGTACTTGGAGAAAAGAGGAAACGGAACGCTCACACTGGACTAAAGTGAGGGAGGCTGAAAAACTCTGTGGAGTCAGCAGTATTGATTCGTTCTCCAGTTCCTCATGCACATCAAGGGTTTGGAAGAGATTACATTCTAAGAGAAATTGAAGAGTCATGGTGACTTTTATTGTTTTTGAAATGCATTTTTAAAACAATATTTCAGAAGTGAATGAGCACAGTCACTGTAGTGTGGAGGTATGGTGTGAGGTAGGGATGTGTGTGTGTGTGTGTGTGTGTGTGTGCATGTGTGTGTCTGTGTGTGTGTGCAGTAAATGGAGTGATTATAAACTTTGGGGAATGGTCTCTTAGATCATCTCACTTGTGAATGGCATTACAATTTACTCATGATTTTAGGGCCTCATCATCTCTTACCTAGAGCTACTGTTCCTTAATTAATTCCTGTGCCTCAAAGCTTACCCATGTCCAATCTAGCTCAAAATTTCACCAGCAAAATCTTTCTAATATGCAAATTATATAATACACAGTCTTGCTCAAAACCCCTTCAATATAAGCCAATATCCTACAGAATAATGTGCAAACTCCTTAACCTGGTGTTTATAAGTTCCTCCCAAACAGCTTCTGTTGACCTCACCTCCTGCAGCCTCAGTATCCTATGGTTCAGCTGGAGGGAATCACCAGGACCTACTGTAACATTTATCTTCACTGTCCAACATGTCTATCTGCCAAAGACCTACTCATCCTGTTGAGAAGATGCCCAGTAAACATTTCTCTACTGAAAAAAATAAATGGACTAAGAAGGAGGTACACAAATACAAACATCCATTTATGTTCTCTCCTTTTTATCCTTTGCTTTCCCGTAGTTCCAACATATTTGAGAATATGTAACTTCTCTGTTGGGATCCATGAGTACATAAGTCAAGGTTAGAGTGAAGGCCATTGAATGAGTGGATAAGCCACGTTTACTTCCCTTTTCAGAGCCAAGCATTCTCAGAGACAATAGCCCATGCCTTGTAAAGAGAAGACTTTACCATCTTTGGGAAATTTTAATGGTTAGTCAAGAGACTCAGGCTGAAGGAGAGTGATGGAGACCTTGCCTGGCCCATCTGGGCAGAGAAGGAGCGTCGCTGGCACTCTCATACCCAAAGATCGGCTCCTGGAACCACAAGGACCCTGGTCACAGCCAGCCTCCCTGAACCTGCTCCTCCTTCAGAGAAAACCTTTGATGGCAGCCTACTCTTGACTGTGGCTGGTGAGCACTAGGCTTCTTTGAAGTCCAGTCAAAATCCAGCCCGAAGGACCAGCATCTCTGTACTGACTATAAAAGAAAGCACTGCCATTTCAGAGCATCAGGATGGCAGCAGGCTATAAATTGCTGATTTCAAAACTTTTTCTTCACCTATCTCTAGGAGATGAAATAAGCCTTTTACCTGAAGTGAGTCTTTTGGAAAGTATCTGGCCTATTTCAATTATCTTCAATCCTGGTAGCCTGAGATGCACTGAAGCCATTCGATACACTAAAGTGTTGATATAACTGAGACCTCTCAATGATCCTGAGGAGCCCCTAAAACAAGAGCTGCCTCCAAACATCAGCCCTACATGGCTGAGGGCTCTTCTCCTCTTGCTCCAACCTGAGGGTGGGACATATCTCAGAATCCAGCTGGACAAGTGAAGGTTAACTCCAGTGGGATGAACTCCCTGAAAGGAGACTAGAATTCTATCTCATCACTGGGCTGGGCCACTCACTTAGGAACCAGGAACAAGAAGATCCAGCTGTGGGCGTCTGGATAAAGTCAGGGTTTGAATTCAGGTCTTCTCAACTTCAAATGAGCCTGTACATATGCCACACCATTGTCTCCCTCTTAATTCCGCCACGCTGGTGTTCACCATGTGAGGCCACCCCAAAACGAATCCTTCATGCCCAGTCATGACTCTGGAGGCTGTATCTCTCTGCTTTTGGTTGATTTTAATATGACATGAGGACCAGGAAGTTCCTCCTATTCATTTTATTTATTTATTTTAATGGCCTAAATTCAACTCCACTAAGCAAATCAATTCAGTGCCAAGGCTGAAATTTACAATACACCCACCAATACTGTGGCTCAACAGGATGCATTAAGAGGCTAGTTAAACACCAAATGTAGTATAAATCTCAGCCTTATAGGGGTGCTGAAAACATAAATAGCTTCCAAAGAGCTTCGATCAATACCAAGATATATGTGCCCACTCAGAGTGTGCAAATAATTTAAATTTCAAATTAGCCCCTCCCCCCATTTCCTGGGCTCTGGAACTTCTATTAATGGCACCAAATTTCCATTATCTAAATACTGGTTTTTGAATTTCTATTACAATATCCAAATTGGGACTGAGGAAGCATCAGGGTCTGTGTGTTGTTGGAATCCAGAGATAGAATCGAGAAAGACTTGAAG
This sequence comes from Equus przewalskii, assembly GCF_037783145.1. NCBI lineage: Eukaryota > Metazoa > Chordata > Mammalia > Perissodactyla > Equidae > Equus > Equus przewalskii. The sequence continues at coordinate 29,727,074 of NC_091851.1, forward strand.
AAGCAGGGAGTGGGGAGTCACAGGGAATGAGATAAAGGATGGGACTCAGGATATCTTGGAAGATACAAATAGGTAGCCTAGAAAAAAGGGCAGGTAGCAAGTCGGTATTAAGAAATCTGGAAGCAGGTAGAAGGTGCCAGATCACACAAAAATGGTGTCTTGGCAATGCCTTCATTGGGCTGAACTGGGCTAGGCTTGTTCTGGAAAGCCATGGATTCTGAGCATAGACACAAAGTGAGGGTCTCACCATGGGAACATCAGACATATGATTTAAATGGCATCAAAACAATGCAGACCCAATGCCCACTACCAAGTCGTGAAGTAACTGCTCACTTTATGCCGCTGTTGGCTTTGAGGCTAAGGTGGCCTGAGCTCACAGGTGAGTCAGGGATGCAGGCCTGAGGTTATACGGGGGAGCTGCAATCTCTCTTCTCCAGGTAAAGTTTCTGCAGCCCCTCCCTTCCCTGGGTTATGGGGCAGCAGCATTTTCGTGATTTTATCCAAAGGGATTCCCTCTGTACACAGCCCAGAATGTGAATACCTGAGTATGGACCATTTTTGACCCGGGTCATTCAGGGGTAGGAGGTCTTCATCGATCTTCATTTTCTTCCAGGATTTTTGCATAGATCACTTCACCTAGTGCACCAGAGAGTTGAGCCACCTGGGTTGTAATCCCTGCTCTACAGCCCACTAGCAGTGCCACCCTGGGCAAGCTCTCCAACCTCTGGAAACTTCCATCTCCTCATTTGTAAAATAGGAGTAACAATGGAACCTACCTCATCCATTGATGGAAGGATTGAGTAGCTTAAAGGCATTTAGCCCACAATAATCTCTCCACTCACTCATATTCAGCAAGTATTTATCCTCCAGGAGCCACCTGCTTTTTTAGCCTCAGGAATACAGTGGAGAACAATGAGAACAACAAACTCTGGCTTCACGGAGCTTACATTCTAGGTGGGGAGGCAGCTAATCAACAATAGACAAAAGAACACGTGATACGTCAGGTGGTGAGTGTTATGGGAAAATATGAAATAGGCTAAGTAAATAGAGAGTAAGGGGGAGTGCTGTTTTAGCTAAAGCAGCCAGACAAAGCCTTTCTGAGGAAGAGAAGTTTGAGCGAAGATGTGAGTGAAGTGAGAGAGCAGGCTATGCAAAGTTGTGTTCTGCAGGAAAAAGGTTCCCAGCAAAGGAAACAGATGTGCAAAAGTCCTGAGGCTTTCAGCATAAGGAGTAGCAGGATGGCTAGAGGGACTGTGAGCAAGGAAGACGGGGCACAGGTGAATGAGAGCAGGTGGCCCTGGTAGCCATGGTAAGGACTTTGAAGGAGACATGAAGTCATCAGAGGATTCTGAAAAACGAAATTCCATGATGTGGTTTAAAGTCTGAGAGGGTAGCTGTGGCCAGTGTATGGAAGGTGAAAATGGGGACCTCTTCAGAGCTCCTTGCAGTTATCCAGGGGAAGATGATGAGGATGGCGACACCCCTTCCTCATACGGTTGTCACTGGCACATTGTCTGGTACAAGTTAAGACCACAGTGGATGTTATCTATCCCTATCTAATTCTTATTATCCCTCTCTGGTCTCTCTCTCTCTAATTTGCCCCTGTGGCATATGCATGACCCCTGCCCCAGTCTTCCCAGTCTTTATATCTGAGAGAACCCTGTTGCTCTTCCCCGTGGAGCGGGTGCCCCTGGACCACCAGAGAACCAGTCCAGCTTTAGGCAACATCTTTGGTCCCTGTGTGTTGGTGCTGATGACTGGAGACACATATTCCAAAGTGCAGCGTGTCCTAGCATGTTTGAGCCCAAATGCAAAGCCACCTTGTATCCTTATCTATGGAGCATCTTTCTGTTCATTCTCCTTGCTGCTCCCTTGACCCACTGGATGGCCAGACTGACCTGCAGGTGGCCCAGAGTTCCAAGGAGAGGTCATCAGTGAGAAGTCATTTCCTATGGACATGAGTTCCTATAATTGCTGGGTTCTGAGGCCTCACTACCCTCCCTCAAAGAAGATGTCATGGCCGAATTAACAACCAAAGGGAAACGGTGGGAATGGATGTATTTCAATCTAATGTTCTTTGGGAAGATGGTCTGGTTAGGCTGTGGACTGTTCCTTAGTCTGAGCTGCCAACCTCCTTGGAACTCCTAGTTCAGGCCAGAGGCAGAGGCTAGCCCCGTCTTCCAAGGCTTGCTGCCATGGGAAGGGCTCACCTCAGCTTCCTCAGCTCGTCCTGGGACTGACAACAGCAGACAGGGATATGAGCACGGGTCCATCCGGATGAGTTCCACTAGGTATTGCTGTTGCTCAGAGAAACCTCCATCACACAGACGTCTGCCATGCAACCAGTTTACGAAGTCTTTCCATAAAGCTTTCCAAATATTTCTCCAGTCTTTCTCCCTCTGCCCCCAACGCCCTGTGAAGACAAGTCCTTATTGTCTCTATAAAGGGTTAATGCCAGCCTCTCAAGTGTTCCACCTGCTACCATGCTTGCTCCCTTTCCAATGTGTACCTGGGCAAGTGCCCCACCCCCACCCCCTGCCTTTGATTCTCCAAGAGCCTCAGAAGAAAGTGCAACCAAGTCTGTGTGACTCATCTTGCACCTGCCACCACTCCACGCCTAGGTGTTCTACAGTCAGCCTGAATCTCAGCTCCCTGGGAGGATGCTGTCCCCTCGTACACTTCTGTGCCTTTACTGATACCTTCTCTCCCGTCATTTTCATGACCCAATATCCAGCTCAAAAGCCGCTTTTTTCCATGAAGCTTTCCATGACTAGGCCAGGAAATGAGATTGCTCCTTCCTCTGGGGACCCCAGACATTTTCCTACATTTATTTCAGATTTCCCAAATTCTTTTCCAATTATCTGTGCATGAGGCATTCTCCTGGCCCGGGGCATCAACTGTCTGAGGGCACTGGCTGTTTTATGTCATCATGCGCTGGGCATTCGGTATCATTGGTTGCAGAGTATCCTACTAAGCAGATTTAGGCAAATCGGATGAGCGGAGGGTGTGAGGACGCAACGAGCCACCACTGCAGCGGAGAAAATCCCAAAACATTCTAATAATATCAGCAAGTTTCTTCTCAATCATTGACGCATTTACTCTTCGCATAAATCCCATGGGGGAGGTATTTTTATCCCTATTTTGCAGATGCCAAACTGAGGCTTACTTAGAGAGGTTAATTGAATTGCCCAAGGTCTGACAAGGAGCTGGTGGTGTGGAAGTCAGAATTTAAAGCCCGCTCCCTCCCAGTTTAACACGTGGGCTCTTAGCCGCTGTAGAAATGCCCCTCCCGTCATGGGAGACGTTGATCTGCCGGTCTGTATTTGACTAGCTTGGAGGGTGGACTTGCAATGAATTGAAGGATTATGTAAGAGAGACGATTACAGCAGAGTCTGCGAAGTGTCTGCCTCCAACAGGGCGGACGGCTTTCTTCTCTGCCATGTTGACAGTTCAAAGCACTTAACAACTCAGAGGAGGACTTACCTGACCTCGCTGAGTACTTAGTTTAAAATTCCAAATCACACTTACCACCCTCATGATCAAGTCAAGTCCTTTCTTTCCCTGAATAGAATTTTCGGACACAAAAGGAATCTTAACTACTTGGCAATCCTGAATTTTGCCCTGGCCTTGATTTGGGGGCAATTATTCGTGGTTGAAAGCAGTGGGCGGGGACAAGAGAATGATGTCACCAAGGATCCCTGAGCAGTTCATGGACTGCTTTTCCTTGGCAGCTCTTTGAGTCAAAAGTCTACTCCATTGTCCACTTAGAGCCCCTTTGAACCTTCCTGTATTCATTCAACAAACACTCATTAACACCTAATATACCAGACCCTGTTTTGGGTGCTGGACAGACAAGGAGAAGGTTTTTAAACCATGAAGCTCATAGTATACAGGGAGAGACAAAAAAAATACTCAAGAAAATAATTATGAAAATAAAATAATTTTACACTGCAATAAGTAATAGCAGAGAACTTAATAGGAGGCTGGGAGATAAAATAATGGAGGTTGCATGACTTTAGATAGTGTGGTCAGGAGAGCCTTCCTGGAGAAGGTGTCAGTTAAGTAGAAGCAGGAAGAAAGAGAAGCCAGGCATTTGAGGGTGGTGGAAAGGAGGACTCCAGGCATGGGGAGCCAGAGGCCTGGCTTGGCAGCCACAGAGTCAAGGAGCCTGTGCATGTGTGAGGGCGCACGAGATGAGGCTGGCATCCATGTTGTCTCTGAAACTTAATTCTGGATACCATGGTGCCTACGCACTGAGTGAGCCGGGCAAATTGCTTCCTTTCTCTTCTTCTCAATTTCTAACTATACGAACTCCTATCACAGCATTCTATTTTATCCCTGGTGGCCACGGATGTTGAGAACACACCATTGGGAAAGCTCCTTGGCTCAAAGTTACCAGATTAACAAAGTGATACGGATACTAACTCTGAAGGCATCTACAGTCGCCAGGGCTTCTGATTCAGGCCTGCAATGAACAGGAGACCAGAGCAGCTTCCCCAGCGCCAGGGCCATCTCTTGTTAACACCTTAGTGAGAGAAGCAAGTTCTTCATAGGAAAGTGCTGATCCCTTCCCTTTGGACAGCGCTACATGGTTCAAAGGTAGTCATGGAAGTCTCTTGGAGGAGGTGACTTCAGGATGTACACAACATCCTCAAATGAAAAGGAGGAGGAAGCACATTCTGGGTAGAATAAATAGGCTTGCCAGTTGTGGAAGTGTGTATTGACTGGTTCACGCACACGTGGAGACCGGCCGGGCTGGAGCAGGTCTGTGCTGGAGAGAAGTCAGGTGTCAGGACGCGAACTTAGAGGGAGGGCAACAATAAGGGAGAGCATCCTTGGAATCCTGCCCTTCATTCTGTCCTCCCTCTACTTTCTTTGGTGTAAACAGGACTTTCCCATTCTCCCCATGGGAGATTTCACAGCTGTTATCTCAATCCTCTCGACCACCTTGGGAGGTATAATTATTCCCACTTACTGGATAAGCAGACCGACACTCAGGGGTTAACTGAGAGGTGGTAGAAGCAGAAGTTGCACTCATGTCCCGCATATGTCGTCAAAGTCACACCACAGCTCCCTCCTCTCCGACCCTGTGTCCTGCCTCATCCTACCGTACGCATGCATTTAGGTCACAGTCACTTTTGCGTCTCTGTCACCTTGAATCTCAGGTAGGTACCACGATTATCCCATTTTTACAAGTCAGCAAACTGAGGCTCAGACATATTAGACGACTCCTCCAATGTCACACTGCTAGGAAGTGGCAAATGCGTTACTCCTGCTCTTAACAACACACTGCATTGCTCCCAGGACCAAGTAGCTGTGACTGTTAGATAACTGTTGTTGTCTCTATTAAGGAAATCATTGCTCTGGGGCAACGTCGGAGGTGCAGCAGCCAGTAGGTGAGCAAGGAGCATGGGTCGCTCACCTGGCCATGTGTGCCTTCGAGCTGCTGTCAGCTTGTGCGCCAGGGTCCCTCTGAAGCCTCGAGTTGTCAGCACAGACTCCACCAGGGAGCGAGCAACACCCCTGCCTTCCCAGGTCTGTCTGAAATCCAGTCCAGCAGCAGGCACTGGGTGAACGCTCAGACCGCTCCCGGAGCCTCCACCTGGTCCTGGTGCCATTGCTTGTGGAGATGGAAACAGGGAGGCCCATCTGACTCAAAGACGCCTCATTGCTCCTGACACCTCGGACTTAAAACCCACTATCGATGTCACTCAGCATCTTCCCCGCAGGGCGTGATGTAGAGAGAGATGGGAGAGAAAAGGGAAGGGACTTGTGGAGCGAGGGCAAGACAGGAGGAGGGGGCTGGGGGAAAGGATTAAGGACCCACCTGTGGAAATCCTTTGGCGTGTTGGGCTAAAAGCCCAGCTGTGTGGGATCACAGGGCAGCCCCCAGCACAGCCCAGGGCCAGAGACCAGCACCTTGCAGGCCTTGTTAGGCCTTAATCTCCCTTCTCCTCAGCCTTTGAGGGCGAGCTACAGCCACTGCCTGGGGAAATGCTGTCTCGGGACCCGGTCTCCCACTCGGGCCTGTGCAACCTTCCCACGAGAAGCCCCCAAATGACACTGTCAGAAATCTGGATTGTTCTGCGACCTGTGAGGTAAAATCACATCAAGAAAAGACAGTCATTCCCTCTTTGATTCTCTCTCAGTCCCTCCGATTACGTCAAGGACATCGCCTCAGATTAATTCTAGAGTGTCTCTAACACCCGACCTTTTGCTGAGCTCCCTTTTAAGCAAAGAAAGAGCTGAATCTCTGGCAGGCGAGGGTGTTCAGGTAAAACATGGTACCATTGTCTAGCTTTCATTGGACTTTCACACTTAACTTCTGCTTAGAACCAGAAGTAGTCGTTGTCCCTTCCAAGTAAGGACAGAAAGTTTCTTGTTTACATCCTCGTACCTGAAGTTTTTAAAAGTGAAAGGAAATAACAGCTTGGCCCTTTGCAGATCTTCTAAATGCTTTGAGGAGATTCAGGGCCAACTGAAGGCTGGGAAACAGGGCCCCTGATGACAAGCCTCGGCGCCCGCCTCTGAGGGCTCTGGGAAGGTTCCAGAGACAGGATGGCCAGTCCAAGAGCTGCCTGGTGGAGACCCGGCTCCTGGCAGCCACGGGGGCCCCCTGAGCAGCAGCCTTTCTCCTGAACAAACATCCGTCTCTCTCCTCTTTGTCCTTAATGACCACAGCTGGCGGGGGGAGCGGCTTTAACTCCCAAGGAGGCTGTTTGTACCCAGCCTGCGAGGAGAGGCCTAAATTGGCATTCCACATCATAATAAAAAAATTCCCAGCAATTATTAAAAGATTCTTATCTCTTGCTCCCTATGTGGATAATGAGGTCCTTCTCTGCTGGACTGAGACAGGCTGTCTCTGCTCTCACTTAATGAAACAGGACCAAGTTTGCAAATGAGCCTGCCCCGGCTCTCCCCTTAACCTCTGCTTGTCGAGTTGTACATCAAACCTCCTGGCTTCTGTCTTTCCTTATTAACAGCCCGTAAGCTTAGCAGGGCCCTGGCTTCGGCACTTCCTCCTCGGGTGTACAGATCTGGTTTTCCCTGGACATAATGACTTGGGGTTTGCCTTTGTGTTTCCGTGACTGAAGTTTTAGGGGACCTGGGTGCTCCTGGCTTCATCCCCAAAGAAAGCTACAGAACCCTGAGAGAGAGAGAGAGAGAGGTTTAGCTGAAAAATCACTAGCACTTTTTTCCTGGGAGCCATTGGTGCTGGCGACTGGGTTCAGTAATGATTCTGATTGAAAACTTCTACCAGCAGCTGTGGGTTCCAGGGGTTCATTTCTTTCCCCAGACCCAGTCTCCTGAGTGGGGGATCAGGTCAGCTGAGTCATCATGACAGAAGTCACTGCATTATACTTTTCCAAGTCACCCCTCAGGGACTCGCAGGGACTTTCCTTTATTTTGACTCCATTTCAACAAAAACCTTTGAAACAGGGATAATTCTTTTAAGTGGAGTGTTTGACAGCTTTTCCTTAAAGGCTCATCTCCTGCAGGGAAAGAAGGAGATGGTGAGTATGTGTTGAAGGGGCAGCTTTATGATCCATTTGGTCTCTTGTGTGTATAGACGATCATTTTTATAGCATGGGTACTAATAGACTCTTTGCTCCCAGAAGGCGTTGACTCTGTCTGTCTGGTGAAGTGTGGCCAACACTATAGCTCTTGAGATAGATGTTACTTAGAATATTAACCACCCACCATTTCAGGAGGGCTTCACGCCAACTCTTTGAGATGCTGTTCCAGTTGTCTGCTGTTGTCTAACAAAGTATCCCAAATCTTAGTGGCCTTGAACAGAAACCATCTTACCCCTCATGATTTGGTGGGTCAGAAATTCAAGCCATTCCATTCTTTTCCTCCTCACGGCATTGGCTGGGATCTCTAGGTGGTCTTCAGCCAGTGGATGGCTTGGTCTGAAGACCCAAGATGGCGTCACTCATACGTCTGGAGGAGAACAGGTTCTCTTAGCAGACTGCTTGGGCTTTCCTGGGCTCCTCTCCCTTTCCTGTTTACTCAGAGACTCTCCAGAGGTCTCTCCAGCAGGGCATCGGACTTCTTAGGTGATTATTCAGGGATCCAAGAGCGAATCCAAGAGACAGGAAGTAGAAGCTTCTGGCTTCTTACAGCCTGGGCCTGGACCCTGGCTCTGCATCACTCTTGTTACATCTTGTTGGTCACAGCCACCATGAAGTCTGCCCAGATTCCAGGGGAAGAAACATACCTTAGCAGTAAGAGCTGGGCTCCCAGCCCAATTCCTACAGAAGAAGTTACTGGCAACACATGGAAAGGCCTGGAAGAGATGCTGGAGTTGGCCTCTTGATAGACAGGACTGAAGGAGTAGCTGGAATGGGGTTAGCCTGACACGTTTAGAAAGTGAGAATCACAGGATTATGATTTCCAATATCGATAGATGTTAAGGGAAACCAAAATCTCCAGGGAGATGGAGAGCCTGAGACCTGGGCTTCATCTTTGCTGCCCACCAAAGGAACTCAGGGCAAAGACCTTAAATGGATGCCAGTCTCTGTTGCCAGTTACCCCCAGAGATGGCCCCTTGTGGTTTGGGAAGCAGGGTATTCCAGAGTCAAGGATGGCACTCCCGCCCATCAGTCAACCCATGAACTGCTGCCTTCTTTTGCTGCACCGTGGGCGCCTAGCGAGTCACAGAAAGCTGCAGTTACCACTGCTGCAACCAAGTAGGATCCTTCCTCAGGAATCTGAGATGTGGCATTGCACCTCCATTAGGAATCTCCTCTGCACAAATACATTACTATGCTCTCAGGACTTACCACTGGGTCTTGGAGGAATCCAGAAACAGTATTCCTTCCTTCCTACCAAGGCAGGAAGATTACTCTCCTCATCATGCCTGTGCCCCTGCCCCTATTATTGTCATCTGTTCCACAAGTTACAAGCACCCCAGAGTGATAAACTTGAGATATGCTGTACACTAATACTCCTTCCATTTTTTCCCTGCTCAACACCTGAAGGCCCCTTCCACCTGATTATCCTTGGAGGCACATTAGAAGGGAGGCTGTTTTCACTGGTTCCCAAAGCTAGCTGTGCATAAAAATCACCTGGGAAACTTAAGGACAACATGCAGTTTCCTGGAATCCCCTGAAAGTCATCCTGATTCAAGAGGCAGGGGTTTGGATGCAGGAATCTATGTGCCACCAACTCCTCCCTGGAGATTCTGATGTGAGCCTGTGCCCTTCTAGATACATTTTATTAACTCCCAGCTATGCTGGGTCCTCATTTCAAAGGGACTGGCCAATTAGCCCTCTCAGTTGGTGAGACCAGCTTGGTTATTGAAGAGGCAAAGGCCCAGGGTGTGTTTTCTATAGCTAGAGCCTGACCCTTGACCTTTAGCCAGCTGCCTTGCAAATGCCATTGGTCACCAGGGCAACGCAGCTAGAGAGGGTTAATGGTTCAGAGCAAATGCATCTTCACTATTGGTGTGGGAGGGGAGGGAGAGAGAACTCTCTACTAAGAACAGTCCATCCTGAATCTATCATCTCTCAACAGCATTATCATCTTTTATTCTGAAAATATATGATGGAGCCAGATACCTCCTTGGCCCTTTGAATGGGGTTTAAGATTATCTGCCATCCCAACAAAGAGTCTCCCACCCCGACTCCTTTCCGCCAAGGGGATCTTTGCCGAAACCAAGATGAAAAAACCCATCCATGTAACATGTAAGATACAGACTCTGGATTTGAAGGCTTGGAAACGATTTTGGCTTGAGTGTTTGTGAGCAGTATATGGACAAGCAAATAAATGAACATCTGTGCCTTAGTTTCCTCATTCTGCAAAATTCTGGGAATACTAGTACTTACCGTGCTCTTAGAATAAATATGAGATAGTGCTTGTAAAGTACTAAATTCAGCACAGTGTGTGCTGCATAGTAAGCACTTAAGAAATATTCACGACTGTTATTGCTATTATTATTTCTATGAATGATAAATCCTTTTCTCATACATGGCTCTCCTTCTGGTCCCCAACTTCTGTGAAAGGCATCATCATATCCCAACTGGCCAAGCCATAATGTGGGCATCTTCTTCCTCTCCCTTCTCTCTCCCCTCCAACTTGCAGCTACCATCCCAGTGTCTCTCTGATCTAGCCCATTCATCTTATGATCCCTAAAATGACTTTCCAACTTTGCCTTCCTCACCTCTGCCTTCGTGACTGACATCACCCCCAGCATCTTCTCTTCCTGTGACCATTCCCCAAAGTGGTCCAGAGGGATCCTTCTAAGAGATGAGTCTTAATAACTCACTCTGCTTAAAGAAATTACTGGTTTCCACTTCTCGTAATACTAAGCTCGAATCCTTTGCTTGGTATACAAAGCCCTTCACACCTTGTCCCAAACCTCCCCTTCAGGCCACCCTTATTACTTTCCTCTGTATAATATGTACCAATCAGAATTCCATGACCATATAGGTACCTTTCTGTGGTTCTCTCGTAATATTTTTCCTCTGGCCAAGACTTTCATCACCTTCTTTTCTCCATGGTAAGCCTGAAGTCATACTTAGAGACCTAGTCTCAGTGTCAGAGGCCCCGCCTGGATGCCCTGAGGTAGAATCAATCTCCTCTGTGTTTCCATACCTTTCCTCTCCCACTCATTTCAAGGTAGGCACTTCCCTCAAAGGACTTATTTAAGAACTTATCTCCAAGCTATATTGTAAATACCTGAGGGCCAGGCTAACGTGATTAAGATCTCAGGCTCTGAGGCCTCACAGTCCTGGGTTTAACTCAAGTCCTAACCCAGTTGTGCCTCAATTTTCTCCTCTATAAAATAGAGAGAACGACAGTCCTCTTTCCAGAGTTATTGGAAGAATTAAATGAAATCGTGCAAGAAGAATATGTAGCATAGCTTACTAGTACTAAATAAGCACTAGCTATTTTTTGTTTGCTTTTTTTGTCTGTAGGTCAGTCTTCCATGTGAGTTTTGAGGGCAGAACGCTTGTCTTTTAGGATTCTGTATCATGAGCTCCAAGGCAAGGCCTAGACTTCACAGCTGCTCAATGAATATTGAAAACTGAGTGAATGCATGAATTCCAGTCCTGAGTTTACCATTAACATATCACCTGATTATTCTACTGTCTGAAGCATGGTAGGAATCCCAGCCAATATGAAGGCACTGCCTCCCTCCGGATTCCTTGCTCCCATTCTTTTTTGATTCCTTTGTTCCTCCCTCCATCTTTCCTTTCCTTCCTTTGTTTTTCTTCCTCTCTTCCATCTTCTAGTCCTTCCTTTTCTTCTTAGCTATTGGATTGATAATTTATTAATTTACAATAAAAAATAGACCTGTTGTATAACAAGAAACAAAGTTTTCTTAGTGATAAGGCATCATATTACCAATTTCAAGCTGTTTGGGAACCTGGATCTAAATTAAAAATTACTTGACTGACTTAGCAAGGAACTGACACTCCCTGTCAACAGCCACATACGTACACTTGGAAGTGAAAGATCCAGCCCCAGTTCAAAGCCAGAGAAGAGAGTAGTCCCAGCTGACAGCTTTACAGAGACTTTAGAGGAGCTGGACTCACCCGGTCGAACTGCTCCTGAACTCCTAAACCTCAGAAACTACGTGAGATAATTCTTTGTTGCTAAGTTTAAACAGCTAAGTTCAGAGTAATTTGTTACACAGCAATAGGTAACTAACACAGTCCATATCTACAATGTCTTCTCCACTTGCAGACAAGGAGAAAATACTTGGAATATGAGTCATTAAATAAATATGTAATTCACATAAAAGAGGAGATGATAATGAATCAAGTGACTGATGCATCATTTTTAAAAACAAAAAGTATTGTGAATATGGGTATAGTCATAAATATTAATAGTACAAATTAAAATAGTAAAAATATTATAAAGTAAAATTTAGACTTGCCTCCATTCCCCAATCCTATGCCCCCAAACCAGCAATATTATTTCCTCTCAGAGTATGTCCATTCATGGAGAAGTACGTGTACGACGGTATCCTAGGCTGCATCCATGGATCTCAAAGTGGGATCCCAGGACCAGCAGCAGCAACATCACCTGGGAACTTGTTAGAAATGCAAAATTTCAGGTTTTGCCCCAGATTTATTGAATCAGGAAATCCAAAGTGGGTCCAGCAATCTGTGTTTTAACACAACCTTCAGATGATTCTGATACGTAATAAAGTTTGACTCTACATACCCCTCTGCGGCCTGTTTCTATAGCTTAGTAGACCTCAGACAACTTCACATGTCATTAAATATCCATATCTGATGCATTCTTTAAACTGTCATCAAGACTTGGTCATACGTATATACCATACTTCATTAAAGAATTCCACATCAATGTCTGCTTCCAAGTTTCTTTAGTATAACAAGAAAAGTTAAAATGAAGACCTTGTGTTGTGTTTATGAGTTGTAGATAGACAGGCAGTAAACTTTATAAATGTTCTCTAGGAGAAATTCCTGGAAGTGGTATAGTTGGGTCAAAGAGTAAGTACATTTTGAATTTGGACAAATTTGATAAGTTCTTTTCCAAAATATTGCATCAATGTTTATTAGTGGTCTAATCCTTGAAATCTCTTCCATGTTGGGCCTTATTATTAATGTTTAACTGTCACTTGGATGGGTTAAAATCATTACTCTCTTTATACTGTATTTCTTTATTTATGAGTAATATTAGGCACTTTTCATAGTTTTATTGACTTTTTTGCTCCCTATGAACTGCCTTTTTCAGATAATTCCTTTCCAAAATGATTTCAGCAAAGAGCTTATTCTGACTGGTTTGGGGGTCATTACAAGGTTTGAAGGAAAACTGCATTTTTAGCATCCTGTCAATTGCCCTGAATTTTTATTATGATTTGTGAGGAGTGATTGATCATAATCAAAAAATTAATCACCAATCAACGCTAGTAATTAAGTCATAATCATATTTGCATATACACTATAATTTATGCAATCTTTCGAGAAGGAAATTGAGATGGAAGCTATTGATTGTGGAAGATGTGCCAAAGGTGTCAGTGACTGGGACAGCGATTTTTACTGTAATGCAACTGGATCTCTAATGGTTAGTTCACTGGACTGAAGCAGGCAGGCTGGGAAAGTGATGCCCATGGGCTGGTTGGCATTTTTCTACCCCCCTAGCTGCACCCTGGTACACCTTTTGACCAATGGGGTATTTTAATTTCAAGGACCATGATGATAAAAATATGGACGGTTCATAGAAAATCCAGCTCCACCGCTCCAATAGAGCTCACGCTGCACCCACGTAGAATGAGTCTGAAAGATAGAAATCATGAGCTGATCTAGGTCAGGTTGGGTAAATATTTTTGGTTAAAGGGCGTGATATTACAGGCATACCTTGGAGACACTGCAGATTTGGTTCTAGACCACCACAATAAAGCAAATATCATAAAAAAGTGAGTCACAAATTTTTTGGTTTCCCTTGTGCAGATAGAAGTTATATTTACGCTGCACTGTAGTTTATTAATTGTACAATAGTATTACATCTAAAAAAACAACGTACATACCTTAATTTAAAACAAGTTTATTGCCAAAAATTGTTAACTATCACCTGAGCCTTCAGTGAGTCGTAATCTTTTTGCTGGTGGAGGGTCTTGCCTCCATGTTGTTGGCTGTTGACTGATCAGGGTGGTGGCTGCTGGAGGTTGGGGTGGCTGTGGCAATTTCTTAAAATAAGACAACGATGAAGTTTGCCCCATCAACTGACTCTTTCACAGATGATTTCTCTGTAGCATGCAATGTGTTTTGATAGCATTTTACCCAGAGCAGAAACTCTTTCAAAATTGGAGTCAATCTTCTCAAACCCTGGCACTGCCTTATCAATTAAATTTGTGTAATATTCTAAATTCTTTGTTGTCATTCCAACAATCTTCACAGCATCTTCACCAGGAGTAGTTTCCATTTAAAGAAACCACTTTCTTTGCTTATCCGTAAGAAGCAACTCATCGTCTGTTAAAGTTTTATCATGAGATTGCAGCAATTCAGTCACATGTTCAGTCTCCACTTCTAATTCTAGCTCTCCTGCTATTGCTACAACATCTGGAGTTATTTCCTCCACTGAAGTCTTGAACCCCTCAACGTCATCCATGAGGGTTGGAAGCAACCTCTTCCAAAATTCTGTTAATGTTGATATTTTGACCTCTTCCCATGAATCATAAATGCTCTTAATGGAATCTGGAATGGTGAATTCTTTCCAGAAGGTTTTTAATTTACTTTGCCCAGATCCATCAGAGGAATCACTGTCTATGGCAGCTATACCCTTACGAATTGAATTTCTTAAATAGTAAGACTTGAAAGTTGAAATTACTCCTTGATCCATGGATGGCAGAGCGGGTGTTGTGTTAGCAGGCATAAAAACAACATTAATCTCGTTGCACATCTCAATCAGAGGTCTTGGGTGATGAGGTACATTGTCAATGACCAGCAATATTTTGAAAGGAATCTTTTTTTTCTGAGCAGTGAGTCTCAACAGTGGGTTCAGAATATTCAGTAACCCATGTTGTAAAGAGATCTGCTGTCACCCAGGCTTTGTTGTTCTGTTTATAGAACACAGGCAGAGTAGATTTAGCATAATTCTTAAGGGGTCTAGGATTTTTGGAATGGTAGCTGAGCACTGGCTACAACTTAAAGTCACCAGCTGTGTTAGCCCCTAACAAGAGAGACAACCTGTTCTTTGAAGCTTTGAAGCCAGGCATTGACTTCTCCTCTCTACCTATGAAAGTCCTAGATGGCATCTTCTTCCAATGTAAGGCTGTTTTGTCTACATTGGAAATCTGTTGTTTAGTGTAGCTGCATTTATTAACTATCTTAGTGAGATCTTCTGGTTAACTTGTTGCAGCTTCTACGTCAGCACTTGCTGCTTCACCTTGCACTTTCATGTTATGGAGCTGGCTTTTTTCCTTAAACCTCATGAACCAACCTCTGCCAGCTACAAACTTTTCTTCTGCAGCTTCCTCACCTCTCTCAGCCTTCATAGAATTGAAGAGAGTTAGAGCCTTGCTCTGGATTAGGCTTTGGCTTGAGGGAAGGCTGTGGCTGGCTTGATCTTCCATCCAAACCACTAAAACTTCCTCCATATCAGCAATAATGGTGCTTTGCTTTCTTGTCACTTGTGTGTTCACTGGCATAGCACATTCAATTTCCTTCAAGAACTTTCCCTTTGCAGTCACAACTTGGCTGACTGTTTGGTGCAAGAGGCCTAGCCTTCAGCCTATCTCAGCTTTTGACATGTCTTCCTCACTAAGCATGATCATGTCTAGCTTTTGATTTAAAGTGAAAGACATGCTACTCTTCCTTTCACTGGAACACTTAGAGGCCATTGTAGGGTTATTAACTGGCCTAATTTCAGCAGTGTTGTGTCTTACATAAAAGGGAGGCCTGAAGACGGGGAGAGAGATGGGGGAACAGCTGGTTGGCGAAGTCAGAACATGTGTAATATCCACTAAGTTCACTGTCTTACGTGGGTGTGGTTTGTGGTGCCCCAAAACAAGTACAATAGTAACATCAAAGATCACCGATCACAGATCACCATAACAAACATTATAAGAATGAAAATTTTGAAATATGGTGAGAATTACCAAAATGTGACAAAGAGACATGAAGTGAGCAAACATTCTTGGAAAAATGGCACCGATAGACTTGCTCAATACAGTGTTGGCACAAATCTTCAATTTGTAGAAAATGCAGTATCTGCACAACACAGTGTAGCAAAGTGCAATAAAATGAGGAATGCCTGTAAATATTTTTGGCTCTGTGGGCCGTATGATCTCTGTCATAACTACTCAACTCTGAGATCATATCTCAAAAGCAGCCATAGATAACATGTTAATGAAAGTGCATAGCAGTGTTCCAACAAAACTTTATTTACATAAACTGACAGAGGGCCAGATGTGAATCACAGGTCATAGTTTGCTGACCCCTGGTTAGACATTCTTAGTGGACTGAGTTTTGGGGTCATACCTGTGGCAAAAAATTGATTTTTCTTAGTTTTCCTCCTTTCCCCCTTTCTCTTTGTCCTTAGTCTCCTCTCCTTCTTTACCTTTTCTTTCTCCTCTTTCTTCCTTATTTTGATCGCTGAGTGATGTGAAGACAGTGTCCTAACATCTCTGTACTTCAGTTTCCAAATCTATAAAATGGTAATAATAACAGAACTATCTAAAGAAGGTTATTGTGAAGAGTAAATTAAGTAAAGCTTCTAGAAAATTATTTGAGAAATATGCCCACGTCTGTGTGTGTGTGTATGTGCAAAATCTCAAGATGGGGGAGAGTCAAAAGCAAGAAATAATTATAATTCTGAAGTGAAGTATTTAGGTTTTAGACTTTAGAGCATTCTTTAATGTTTTCGTGACCATTGTAAAATTGTGTCATTTTATGTATTGTGCCAACTGTGAGTAAGCAGTGCAATGAGCGCTTAGCCCTGCCTTGTGTTCTTGCTCTTCCTGTTGGATGAAGAGCTCTTCTGAGCTCCATTCTTTGCACTTGGAGCCAGAGCATCTTCTACTAACCCGTTGCTATTCACTAACTGGGGCTCATCTTTGTCTAATCCATTTATGTTGAACGGCAGAAATACCCACTAGACACAGTCTTTTTCCAGGCCCAGCTCATAAATTGGAATGCCTTGGCTAGCTAGAGCAATATGAATCAAACTTGATTTCGCAACATTATTTTGAGCACTGAGCGGCCTCTGCACTCAGCACAAGTTCTAGCTCTGTGTGGTGTCCTCTCATTCTGGCTCTTTCTCATCTTCACCCTCCCTTGCTCCTGAGGTCCCAACATGACAACATGGACCTTCCTGAAGTATGACCAGGCTGTTTGAAAGAAGTTGAATGTGATGCTTTTTCAAAAGATACATGGTTACGATTATGTAGGTCTGATATTATTTTAAGTGTAGTAAATATTATACTTGTTATGGGTTGAATTGTGTTCGCTCAAAATTTATATGTTGAAGTCCTAACCTCCAACACTTCAGAATGTGACTTTATTTAAAAATAAGGTCATTACAGATATAATTAGTTAGGTTAAGACGTCATACTGGAGTAGAATGGGCTCCTAAACCAATATGACTGATGCCCTTATAAAAAGGGGAAATGTGGAGACAGGTACACCCACAGGGAGAACGCCATGTGAAGATGAGAGCAGAGATCAGGGTGATGCTTCTGCAAGTCATGAAACACCAGAGATTGCCAGCAAACCACCAGAAGCTATGAGAGAAGCAGGAAACATTCTTCCTCACGGCCTTCAAAAGGAACCGAACCTGCTCACGCTTTGATTTCAGACTTCTAGCCTCCAGAACTTCTGTTGTTTCAGCAACCAAGCTGGTGGTACCTTGTTATGGCAGCAATAGCAGATTAATACACTTGTAATTATACTCTTCATAGTAATAGTAGAAAATAACAACAAAACTCTGTGTTGAAGAATAATTATGCACTAGCCATAAGCCGGCTCTTTTCGTGTACATTACTTCCTTTTGTCCCCCCCAAAACTCCAATGAGGTAGGGACAGTTATTGTCTCCATCCCATAGATAAGGAAACGAAGACCTAGAGCTTGGAAAGCTTAAGTATCATTTTCAAAGTTACACCAGTGGGAAGAGGGGCAGCAAGGATTTGAACCCAGCCATCCCGATGCCAAATCCTGTGGTCTGATTCACTTCCCAATCCTGGAGAAGCTTAGGGAGAGAAAGTCCAGCGGAGGCACCCCAAGGAGCATTCACTTCACCTCAGCCTGGGTAAATGAAAAGTAGTGAGATACGGAAAGTAGGATGTTGACAATGCTGCAGTTAAGTGGGAGAGAGAAGTCCAAATGGACAGGTGGTTATTTGTGGGTGTTGCTGATTCAGATCTCAGGCTTGCTGGTCTGAGTCATCTGTTTGTCCTCCAATGTTCTGTACTCGAAAGCAATTGAGGTGCTGGCCCTGTGTCAGCTTCCCTGAGTTTGAGCTCTTTCTCTGTACTCTCTGGCCTATTTTCCTGCACAACAGCCCCGGTTAGAATCCAATTGGTCCCTTCCCCATCAGAAACCTGTGGAAGCTTCTAGAAACACATCCCACACCAATTTTGGGCCTTGGTTCCATCTTGCTGTGAGTCAGTAGACCAGACCAGAACTAAGTTCGGAGGTTAATTGGAATCAGAAGTTTGGAACCTGTTAAAACGTTCACTTAATTATGTGCTATTCCTCCCTTATCCTCCCTTTAGTCGCCTTCACACCTGAGCAACGACCAGTGAGAAAAGGGCCCTTGCTGCACACAGATGTTCACCGTTAGCCTGAGAAGTGAGCAGTGCCTATCCATCATTGTGGTCACTTGAGAAAATATAAATACATGTTCTCAATGCTCCTAGAGATGGTGCTCCAGAGATGAGAGAGTTTCTGACATAACCTCAATTCCTCCCCTAATTGGAAGGATTTCAGACTGTGGCAGGAAGCAGGAGAAGGCGACCGAAGGCAGAAAATTGATGTTTTACTCCCAGCATGGCTACAAGCAAAGGCTTGAAAGGAGGGCCAACTTGGGTTTTCTTCTTGGCTCCACACTCATCAGCTGTGTGCCCTTGAGAAAGTTTCGTACCTTCTCTTGACCCACAAAATGGGAATGATACATAGACCTTATGGTTGTTGTGAAAAGCAAATGAAATTTGACATCTAAAGCACTTAGCACGGTGCTTGGAGACATAGCAATTATTGAATTAAGGCTGGCTCCTTGTGGATGCTTTGCTGTTGACAACTTAGGCCTTCTCTTCATTTCTTCTTGCTCTTCTCTGTTGTGACAAACTGGCAGACAGTGGCTCCAAGTCCTGACTGATCCCTTATGTTAATGGCCCTGACTCTAAGATAGCTTCCCAGATGCTGTCAGACCTCACCGTGAATTGTTGGCTTGGACTTCATCCTTTACAGAAAGATGGGTCCCATGTGAGACAGATTTCAGCTCCCAGAATTCACTGTGGGGCCTTTTCCTGCTCGTTTACTAGGTGGGCTCCCACTGGCCTGGGGGAGCTAACATGTTTCACCGAGTGTTTTGTAGATTGCGTCTGGCCAGATGTTCCTCTGTGTGGGTTCCCCAAGCAATGTGGGAGGGAAGGAACACCCTCGTGTACATGGAATTTCAGCCAAGAGGCCTGATGTTGCACCACCTTGCTCTGGACCAACCGCCTCCTTTGTTGCTCTCAGAGAGCAAGATTGCTTTCCAGACTGAAAGCTAAGAGGCAATTGTCCCAAGACAACTATTGATATTTTCCCCCTTCCATTAGGTACATGCCATTGACTGCTTCTCTCAATGACACAGGCTTCAGTTTCTGAGACATCTTTCAAGAAAAGAGACCAATTATAGATCTGTTACAAACACTGTAATAGGTATTCCCCAAGGTGACCCTGGAAAGGGTAATGTGTAATGGCCAGAGGGATCATATGTCCTTGTTTGTCAGAGACAGTCCCATCCAGCATTTCATCCAGTCCTGTCTAGTGTCCCATCCAGTATCGCTCCATTCTACCCAGTTTGAATCTGAAAGTGTATGAACATCCCAGTTATGGCTCAGAGTCAAGGCATCTTCCCTCCAGGGTACAGTGTAAACACATGGTCTTAATGGGGAGCCTGTGGGAGGCACCATCATCCCTGAATCAGAGGCTGAGGGACAGCTATAGAAAGCTATCACCAATATGTCAGCTACTTAACCAGACAGGGCCATGAGATACCCCGAAAACAGAGAGAGAAGGACTTGGCACAGGCTGAGGAAAGGAAATATTAAAGTGACTGTGCTCTCCCTTGACTGAAGAACTTGGATTCTAAAGTCCAGCTCACGTTGATGGGTGCTGACCATGTGCCGGGCATGGTGAGAGGGGATGGGGAGGTCACTCCCACCCACATGGCCTTGCCTTGCAGGGAATAGCGCTTCATCAAAGACAGGAGGTTTATGGTCTCCCAGCCATGCTAGACTTCAGGAGGTGACCTTACACTGTGGTTAGGAGTAAAGGGACAAGGGACAGCAGCATAGTAGTAATATGACGACAACAAAACCAGAAAGAATGGGGAAGATAAAATAGCTCCTTGAAAGGGGCATTTAGTACTTGCTAGCTGTGCTTAGTTCTTCACACGTATTGTTATATTTCATTGTCGCACAACCACCTGAACTAGGGCCTGTTATCGCAGAGGAGAAAATGGATCTTAGAGAAAGGAATGAGTTGCCCAAGTTCACACAGTCAGAGGTGGTGAAGCCAGTTCCAGAATCCAGCTGCATCAAAGCCTGAGCACTTAACCAACAAGTCACCCCATCTCTGTGGAATTATTACTGTCCCAACTTCCTCCCTTTCCAGGAAACTTCTTCCCCAAAGTCAAACAGGCTAAGTTTCTGCTCCAGGCTGCTGTTGCACCAGTTAAACTCTCCCCAGTTTTACTGTGGTTGTGCTTTTGCCTCGAAAGCTACCTCATTCCAGGCTGTGTGTTTGGCTGCCATTGTGCTCAAAAAGTATGAATCTTGGGAAAGACCCTCTCTGCAGAAAAGTTAAAATGATTTTATCACAACCTCAAATGAGCATCAATGTATTACTGATATTGTCGTGGTGCTAGTGGAAGTAATACTGGTGGTGTGGAAATGGTAATAACGAACAAATGAATGGCAGTCATAGTACTTACAATAAAACAACCATCCATAGTGTTTATTGAACACTCGCCGTTTACTAATTCCTCTTACAAGCTCTTTGTATGTAATAACTCCCTCAATCCCCACCACAGTTCTCAAGGCTGGACTAAGATGAGATGAAGGAGTCTCCTAGGGACAGAATGGAAGGACGTGCTGACTGTCAGCGTTGTGAAGAGGGAGCACCTTCTTATGTGGCACCCTAGTTGACCCACTTGCCTCACGCTTGTCCCTGTCCTGCCCAGTAAAGGTTGTGGGGTGGAATAGTCACAATCATATGAACCTTTTACAAAAAAATAAACTGGAACTTAAAGGGTATTGGTAAGTTTTTCGGGGGGATCGCACAGACAGCAAGTGACAGATTGGAATTCTAATCCAGTCCTGTCTCAGCCAAATCTTTTTACTAGATTATTTTACTGTTCTACTTTCCAACCACCCTTTTGCAACTCCTAAGAAACACTAAAAGAAAGAAGTAGAGGAGGAGAGAGGGAGAGAGGGAGAAAGAGAAAGAGAAGGGAAAAGTAAGAAAGGGAAGGAAGGAAGGAAAGAAGAGAGGAAGGAAGGAAGGTCAAGGCTTGTTCAGAAGCCAATGCGAGGAGCTACGTTGTCCCTGTCTGTCTATTAGACAGAATATTTTTTGTTGTTGTGCCTCACACTAGCCAAAAGGTGGAGTGTGTTTTTAAAATGCAGAATTGTAGCATGTAATAAAAGAATAATTAAAAATCAAACTACAGGGAAGGCACAGATATAGCTGGCTTCAAGAATAATGGAAAATAGGGAATTGAATTCTCTCTCTATCATCAGCAGCAGCAGCAGCAGTATCATCAGCACCATCTTTTCTACAAGGCTCCTGGGGTTTCTGCTCAAATAGAAGCTCAGCTGAGTTCTCACACTGGAATTCTCATGGTAGATGTGCAGATGGGGCCTCATTACCGGAGTAGCAACAATCACATTACCAGAAAGAATAAGATAAGGGCACACATTTTTGTGCTATAGTATTTCTAGGAATGGACAATTAATATCTGATGATAAATCAGAAAGAAACAACATCATAGAAAGTATGGCATGATAGGATGGGTGGGATTTTGGCAAGTGAAAGTGTAAAACCAGGACTCGCAGAGGGCGGGAATGGTAATGACAAATGACTGGAACAAGGAGATCTCAGAGCAAGAGAAGCCATTGTGTTGGGTTGGATTGTAGATTATAAATCACGATATCATGGGGAGTAGGCAGAAAAAGGAAATGAGAATGTTGGTGGAGAACTTTCAATATATGGATGAGGAATTGTACGTGTTTAATGTTATTCATTTGTTTATTCATTTATTCACTGATTTATTCATCAATAAATATGTATAGGATGCTTTTTGGGCACCTACTAAGTCTCTAGGTGCAAAGACAGTCATGAAACATGAAGAGTTTCCACTTTAGGAGCTGTGAGTAACAGGGTTCTCTTACTGTTCAGAGGGTATTAAAGAGCCCTTCTTATTTGGGAGCTTTATAGAATATTACCATGGAGACAAGGTGGAGGCCCTTAACTTTCCTCTAGCTTTTAATGAAAAGACTGTTATGTAAAGAAATAAAAGCAGCTCTGAAGCTTTTTGAACAGGGCAATAACAAGATCAGGGTGTCCCTTTACTAAATGGCACTGATGGCTGTAGCAAGGGGAGATTGGAATTGGGAGAATCTGGAACAGAAAGAACAGGGTGTGTGTGTATGTGTGTGTGTGTGTGTGTGTCTTGGAGGGGTTGTTACAAGAGTTTGGGCAAGAGGAAATAACAATTTGATAGTTATAAAGTGTAGATTTGGTAATAGAAGGGGGAAATGGAAGGATATTTTAGATGGTTTGACAGTCCCCTGGGTATGTCGGCCATTAAGGGATATTGAGGATTCTGGTGGCTGGGTGGATGGTGGTGGCACCGGACCAAAGAGAAAGATCAAAACTAGGAGCAAGTGTGAGCTAGGCAAGGGAGGGGAGAATTTAGGACAAGTGGAATCTATAGTACTGTATATTTACCAGGGGCAGCTGGAGATTGGCTCAACAGCACTGAGGTTCAGTAAGGTGGCTTAAGATGGAGATAGAAACTAGGGGTCTTCAGTCCAGAGCAGCCCTTCTCAACCAGAGTTCCAAAAGGATTAAACTCTAGTGTCCTAAGTCATCCATTGTATATATGAATTGACTTTCCTCCTGTGCATGGAGAATGGCGTTAGCTATGTACCATTCTTAAGAGAGTTGAGAAGAACCATCCAAATCATCAAATGATCTCATTTGAGAAAGGCTAGTTAACAGGTAATGGCTGCTAGAACTAGGGGTTAGTGAGGACATTAGGAAAAATAATATAACTCATGCAAAACGGAGCCCAAGTACCATGATTAGGTGGATCTAATATTTAGGAAGCAAGAAGGAGGATAAAGGAACCAGTACATCGGTAAGGAAAGGAGTGGCCAAAAAAGTAAGAGAAGAAACAGTCTCCATGCTGTTGTTCATGTTGTACCCACTGTCTGGAAAACCCTCTATCCATTTCCTTTCCTGTTGACTCCTATGCATGTTTCAAATGTCAGAGCAGGGACCATATGCCCCAGGAAACCTCACCTAACTGCTACACCTTTATCACCCAAGTATGTCAAGAAGACCCAAAGCACCCCCTACATATCTTATTGTCACATTTACTATATTATTTTGAAATGTACAGTTTATATAATCATGTCTCTTACCAGATCTTGAAGCAAAGACCATACTACATTTAGTCTTATAGTCCCATTTGGTGGACACAGAGCTGTACCACCCAGATTGTCTTTCACAGAAGGGCTTGTCCTAACTGTGAGCGCCTTTGGGTTTTGCCTCAGCTGCAGAGATCCATCTCACCCAAGAATATGCCTTTCCCATGGCATCCCATAGTCAACTGGGCTTGATTTATCAAGCTCAACATGGGACAACATACACACTCCAGAGCTTCCCATGTGGTTGCCCAAGTCTTTGTCAGGCCTCCACCACAAGTTGACTTCTCCATCTGCCTTATCTTATTTCTTGCCTCTCCCTTCCAAAAGTGTTCATCTCTAATAAAAACTGTATGTCAAACTGTGTCTCAGCATCTACTTGCGGAGGGCTTAGTCAATGACTCCCCAGTATGTAGACCAAAGTGTAACACATAAAATGAGATAATGCCTTTTTGTGCAGAGAAAGAAGCTGAAGATCACCAAAGTTACATATTTTATACATCCATTCAAGAAAATTTAAGCCTCTATCTACTGTGTGTCAGGCTCTGTTCCAGGCATTAGATTTTGACATAGATGGAGTTGGTCTTTGGTGTCTTTGAGAGCAGTGAATCAGGGCAGGGGGCATAGCACAAGATTGGGTGAAACATTAAGAAGAATTAGAGCTGAGGTGGGCCAATGCTATGTTCAGTGTAATACACTATACAGAGGTTAGTAACTTTTATTTTTATTCAAGAATGATAGAAGGGAAAAAAATAGAAAGAGATGAAGTGTTACTTGAAATGGCATGGCTGAGACTGATGGTACTCATAATTTTGGATTCTCCTCTACCCCTTGGCATTCTACTTGACTGCGTATCCCAAAATTCTTACATACAGAGACAATTATTTCTGGCCAATCTAATGCGAGCAGAAGTGATGTGCATCACTTATAATCCTGGGCCCTAAAACTGTCCGCTGAAGATCCTCTGCTTTATCTTTCCATGTACGACAGCAAAACAGAGAAAAACGCAAGGTCCGCAGAGCAGAGTGGAACCATGAGAGAGAAAGAGCCTGGATCCCTGAATGATGGTGTGGCACAGAGCCCCTCCACATTGACCTACACTGTACTCTGATGTAAGCAAGAAGTAAATCATTATTGTATAAAACTACTGAGCTTTTGGAGTTGTTTGGTAAAGCAGACTGCCAACTCTCACTAATATATATGGTGCAGAATTTAAGGGAAACTTTTCTTCTTAGAATGGGAAGGCCTTGACTATATTTAGAGGCTGAGGGGATGGTGCCATGGAAGACAAATGGAGAAAGCAAATGATAGAGCAGATAATCATTAAAGCAAGTTCCCTGTGGCATAGAAGGAAGTGACCCAGAACAGGACCCTCTGTTCTCCTGTGTTTTGTTGTCAAGAATGAGAAGAATATTGGTCATTTTTGTGCTAGTGGTTTTACTAGTAATTATTAACTGGAGAAAAATTATGAGAAAGGACCATTGATAACAAACATATGGAAGTAACAAAGGTTCAAGAATCTTTTCATGTTGTTATACGCGTAGTGTGTTACAGGAAAAAAAAATACTTAGTAAGGCAAACATGAGTTTAAATCTTGGTTTTGCCATGTCTTAGCTGTAAAATAGGAAAACAATTTGTTCTGAATTGTTCATTCAGTTCAGTGGCAACACAGGTAAATTGGGGAATACCTCACATGAATTAATTTTTGTGTGTGAAGACATAATGAAATGTCATGTAAATCGCACAGGAAAATGTTTGGAATATTTTGAAAATCATAACAGTAGCTAATCTTTATTGAACACTTATTCTGTGTCAGGCATTATTCTAAGCAAAATATAGGCGTTAAATCATTTATTTCTCACAGCAACTCAATGAAGTATCTTCTTTTATCATCCCCAATTTTATAGATAAGGAAATCCACTTAAAAAGCATGAGCTGCCAGTACTTGTCTTCAGGTAGAGAGATTATGGGTATGGACTTCTTGATATTTTCATATTTTATAAGATGTGTGTATTTTACTTTTATAATTAAAAAATAAAATGAATGCTATTTTTAAAACAATGAAAATATTAGGTTTTATTTCTTTCAAGAAAACCAGAAGTATGATTCTTGAATGTGACATTTACCCAATCCTAACCCTACTAAGCCTTCTGCAAAGGTCCTAAGGCTATTCTCCAAGATATCTTTATGGCACATAGACCTATATGGAGAATCAGAAAAGCTGGATCAATGGCTGCTCTTAGCTGTTTGCACCTCCAGTTTTGGTTGTACCCAGGTCAGTATGCCTCAAATGCTTCTGAGCTCCTTCCCATAGAATGTCTCAT
This sequence comes from Equus przewalskii, assembly GCF_037783145.1. Classification (NCBI taxonomy): domain Eukaryota; kingdom Metazoa; phylum Chordata; class Mammalia; order Perissodactyla; family Equidae; genus Equus; species Equus przewalskii. The sequence goes on from NC_091851.1 coordinate 29,752,731, forward strand.
GGGTGGCTTTTTCATTGGATAGCTGAGTATCCTTGGAACATCCCATTTAACCTCTCCCAGTGATCCCAGTGGGGACCCTCAGAGAAGCCCTATAGAGCACAGCTCAGAATTGTCCCGCTGAGGGGCAAGGATGTTGGGAGATTTATTCACCATTTGTAATGCTGATTGTTTGAGGGTTATTCTTGATGGTGTTTGTTGACACCTCGGCTTTTCTGGCTGTTCAGTGCAGTGGGACAAAGTTCTTCTGTGGCCAGAGGACACTTTGTGGCAGGGAGACACCGTTCCCTTTGGCATCAGTGGAGACTATAGGCTGGTGATCTCTGAGGTGTCGGGGCCAGGCACCAACGGAATCTGCTACAGTTATTAAAAAGATCAATGAAATGATCCATTTAAGGATTTAGCACACAGTAAATGCTAAACGCCATCATTGAAATGATAGCATTAGCATTATCACAACTAGTGCAGAACTCATAGTAAAATCCAAGCCTTGGGAACCTAAGTCTCAGAGTATTTTAATTAACAAGAGAATCTTCAGGCTTCTTTTGGGTTGTTCTCCTTCCAACTTCAACCCTTATGGCTGCTTGGGCTACTCCTTAATTTCTCATTCTCTGAGTGGGAATAATGAAATGTGAACCATTTTTATGGACTAAATTTTCCATCTCTGAAATTCTGCACTTTGCTTCAAGAAAACCTCCAAACTAACATTTGCCTCTGTTGTTGCTTTATTTCTTTAAGCTATGCCTCTTATGGCTCTGGGGTCAGGAGATAGACATCTTGTTTGTATGAAGTTTCCCAAGGGGTAACTATAGTCAAACCATGTTACCCTGGAAGGCTTTAAGCCATCTTAGCTGCTCAATAGAGAACACATCCCAGGATGCAGGCGGGTTTCCAAGACAACTGGGGTTTGATGGTTCATTGAAGGATGGCCAAAGCAGCTGCATATTGGTGCTTTGGAAGTCTCAAACTATTCTGCAAGAGTTTTTGGTTCAGGAAATCCAAAACATATTTGCTACAAACATTTTTCTCCTCAATTTTTAATCACATATATATTGCAAGAGAAATTTATCCCATCTGGGCTTTTCTACTCATTTATACTTATATCATCCAAATAAAATTTTGAAATTTATTTGATGTTCCGTATTTGAAAAAAATTACTATAATGGAAGAACATATTTGGTAAAAGGCCGTACTTCTCCTCCTCATGCTGCCAGTGACTGTGGGTCATTGACCTGGCCTCAAAGTCAACACGGTGAATTGGCCGCGTCCTGGATTCCTTTGAGCGATGGTTCCAGCTCTCTCGGTGGCAGACACAATGGGCAACAAAGGGCTCATCTAATTCTATTAATCACAGAAACTTGGCAAAGAGAAGAGCATGGTCAAAAGAGGTTAAAGGACCTCGGATATCAATGAGTCCAAACTCACTGTTATTTTACAGCTGAGGAAACTAAGCCCCAGAGGGAAGAAATTCTTTGCCTAATGACACATAGTTAATTAAAGACAGATCTGGGGTCAGAAACTCAGGTCTCCTGAGCCTAGGAGCAGGGTAGCAGTGTTCTTTCCACTCTCTCTGTTGTAAAGCATCAAAGCACAAATGCAAAATCAGGCTGCAAAACCTAAGTCATAAGTGTGTTCAAGAGTCACAGAGCATTATGGATTTTGCGGGGAGAGCGATCACAGAGATTTTAAAAAGAAGTTCCGCCCCTCAAGGAGCCCAGGCTCTGAGCTTAGAGAGGCTGGTTTCATGTTGCAGTTTAACTACTTCCTTAATGACAATGACCTTGGGAATGTTACTTAACAGCTCCGAGCTACTTCCTAATCTGCAAAATGGGTTAAAATTAGCACCCAGGCATTGAATTTTTGTAAAAAAAAATTAAATAAAAGCTTAGATGTAAAACCACCTAGTACATTGGCTACCACAGAGCAAATGCACAGAGAACAATGGTTTTTCTTAGTATTACTATTCTCATTCTTCCTCAATCGTCTTACTTGCTAGGACAGTGTTTCCTAAACTACGTTTTGTGGAACACTATTTCCAGGAGATGTGAACTGATCTTATGAAAAGTAAATAAATGTGTGGAAAATATCCCATATTTTCATATGTTTTGAAAATATTATACACTCTACCATTTTCTCAGAGATTCTTCATGCATAAAATGAAATTGGAAAAGTCTTCCAGAAGGCATGCAGGAGAGAAAATTGTCAAATTTTGTTGAAGGCAAACATTACCAAAGGTTGCTGAATTTTCTCCTAAGAACACACATTAATTAGCACTCTGTGGAAGAGCTCTCTGTTGCACATCAGGTTGGCGAATGACAGTACGGGAGAGAGAACCGTTAGCTGCAAAGCTCTAACGCGCAGCAGATCACGATCCATTGCAAAAAGATGTGCGAGGGTGAGTGCTAGGAGCATTGGTCTTCCAAAGGGACAGGCACGGTTGGCTTCATGGAGGAAGGAATATTAAAGCCGGAGAGGGTTGGTAGATTAGAGTGAGGAAGTTCCTGAACACAGCGTCAAAGAAAGTGCTGAGGAAGTTCCGGAGGACAGCAAAATCCAACTTTACGCCTGCAGCACCGGGCATGAATGGGCAGAAGTGCTGGCTGGAGATTTGAGGACCAGCTTATCTTCCTTTTTTTCCCCAAGGGCAGGAAACATCCTAGGTTCATTTTTACATTTACAACACCTAGCACGGGGCCTGGGACTAAGTAGGACTCAATAAATGTGCACTGAGTTGAGACCAGATCTAAGTGGATGTGAAAAGCCATGATAAGGATTCTGAACGCTATTTGGCAGACAATGGGGAGCCGTCGAAGTTTGTTGCTCAGGGGAGTGACATGTTCAGAAGTGCACTTTAGAGAGATTGGTTTGGCAGCATGTGGGGGATGGAGCCAAGGAGAGAGAAACTGGAGGCAAGAATCAACCAGGATCCCAGGCACTGTTTCAAACAAGAAGCAACTGAACCCCGGGATGGGGAGTAGGAACGGCGACGGTGATGAAAAAGCAGCTGCAGGGGTAGAAAATTAATGAAACTTCTTACAACCATCATTCATTTTTTAAATCCTAGAAAAGAAAATTAGCAAAGATTCATAAGTGATTTCACGTTGTGTAAAGGGAAAGAGAGAGATCTGGAGGCTCTGAGGCTTGGACCTCCGGAAACAGAGAGAATGATAGTGTTATGACAGATGGAAGGAAGTGGAGAAGGTAGACCAGATAAAGCTGGGGAGAAAGATCGCTCCATTTGGGCCTTGAGTTAAGCTTGAGCTGCTGGCAGGGCATCCGAGGGCTCACACCAGGAAGTGTTTGGGAATGTGCCACAGAAACCCGGAAGATTAGTTAGGAGTGGAGACATAGACCTGGGATCCACTTGCATGGAGCTGAGATCTGAAGCTCTGTGGGTGCGTAACAGTGTGGATTTAGAGGCTAGAGAGAAAGGAAAGAGAAGATCTAAGACGTGCACCATGAGCACCACTGTCTGTCATTGTCACAGCTGCAGCCTGACACAGCTTGTTCCCTGCCACTCACAAAGGAAGATGCTAACCGCAGCCACACCTCTGTCCAGTCCATGAGTCAGCCCTGTAGGACTGATTTAACTCCTTCATGGATGGAGTCTGGACACGATCTCTCTCTTTTGCAAGGGAGGAGCCCGAGACACCCGGCTGTCCACTCACTTGAATGTTTTCCCTGCCTCAGTAGTTATCTTAGGAATGCAGCCTCTGCAATCAGACTGCTTGAATTTTAATCTCAGCAGTAAGAGAGTGAAAGAGTTTTTTTAACCTCTGTCTTCTTTTCCACTTTTCTGCCAATTTGGAATAAAAATCGTGTCCATGTGATAGTGTTTGGTTACGAAGGATCAATGCAAAGCATTTAGAAAGTTCTTGACATGTAGTAGGAGCTCAATATGTTTGGGCAATTATTATAACTTCTTTTATCATACCAGTTGTTTGTAACCAGTACTGATGACAGGGCTTGTGCCTCAGTTTCCCTGCAATGATCAGAAACCTGCCTAGAAGCCCTGTTCCCCTTGCAGAATCTAAAGTACTCAATTTACCTTGTGCTGGGCATCTCCTGAGTCTGACTGCCGCCCGCTGTCTTTCTCCTCTCCAGGCAGCACTACTCACGTCATCACCATATGGGGACATTGGCTGCTACAGCTCTCCCATCACTCACTCATTCATTCATATATTGAATCATTCATTCAACCAATACTTATTGAGCATCCACTTTCTTCTAGGAACTCTCTCCACAGCCACCAGATAACACAGCCTGGAAACTGAAGGATCCACATCTTTGTCTTTCTGGATACTGTGACACTGTGACATCCTACTGCAGCCACCGAGATGGCAGGAAAGATTGGAACTCTGCCTTCACGTGAATTTCTAGCATGATTTGAGACTGAGCCGTCAAACTCCTCCAGCAAAGTCACCGTGCACTCTTGTGTCTCCCGAGACTCACGAACAAATGGTGGGCACAGGGGAAAACCCCAGTAAGTTCATGTTGATGACTTGGGAAGATACACAAAGAGGTCAGCATTGCTTTTACCCATGATGACTCAGGCTAGACATCCTTTCTCCCATATCTATTCACATCTCCCCCGATACCTCATAAAACCTTCCCCCAGACAGTCATTAACGAGGTGGCAACATGGATATCAGGGGCCCAGGGGGAGACGTTCCGTTTGATGTTCTGCATGAAGGAAACACAGAATTACTCTGTGTGAAAGCAAGGAGCTCACTCTGAACCCCTGCCTGACAGTCCCTCCCTGTGAGTTCAGACATGAAGTCAGGGGAATACGATTGTCTGGGTGAAACAGAGCAGTGGGGGCGGGGGGTGGATTTGGGGGCTCAAGGGCAGGAGTGGAAGAATAAAAATAGACATGAGAGCTCTGTGTGTGGCTAACATGAATTGGTTAATCAGATCCACATCAGTAGATCGTTCTCCACTCTGTGCTTGTGGTATGATTGTGTGTGTGTGCATCCCAGGTTCTGTGTATACATCCAAACTTCTGATCGACGGCGAGGGATAGGGCGAGGCTGAGCGCTCTCCCTGCAGTAAACTTACATCCATGGGTGATCGTCTTTTTTCCACTCTGTTCTTGTGCAGCACTTAGTACCATGCCTGGTGGGCAGTGAATGCTGAGAAAATTTGTTGAATGAATGAATGATCAAAGAATGGGGCCATTTATCAGGGAGAAGGGACCCACCAACTTTCATTTTCTCTTTTCTTTCCATGACATCAGATTGAGGCAAAAGATAGGGAAGAGGCACCGGGAAGTTCTAATCTGGGATGACCTCGTAGACTCCTGGTTGTTGATGGGGCTGACTTCTGCCAGTTCTGAAAAGGAGACCTTCTGCCACCAAAGATGAGATCAGCCCCCAGGGCAAGGTGGTATGAAGAAGCCAGGCCTCACTCCTCAGCCCTGGTGTAGCAAGTCCTTCTCTGACGCCTTCCCCCTTACACACACACACTCAGCGGAGGGAAGTAGACCCTGCTTTGGAATGCGGAAGGCCACTTCATCTCACCCAGGGGGACCCCCTAAATCAGATCACCCACAGCCCGGCTGGGACATCCACAGAGGGTTCTCCTGTACTTCTCTACTCTCTAGAAACCAAGCGCAGGTTAGGGGAAAGCTCACTGATACTGTCACATCAATAGCAAATAGCTTTTGGGCACTTATTTGAATGGGGTGCTTTTCAAAATCTTCTACCTTCATTATCTCACTTAGTCATCACAACAATCTAAGAGGCAGAGACTATGATCTTTCTTATTTAACCCATAAAAGGGCAATAAGGCCCACAGAGGTAAATTAACTTGCTTGAGGCTCCAAGCAAGTCAGTGGCAGAGCTGGGACTGCGTCCAGGCAGGCAGCCTCCTGAACAACATCTGTGAGCCTGCACTAGATAATTAGACCTGTATTTACCTCTAACTTCAGCACTACTGACTGTGGCTTAGGTCTATTACACGCACTTGCCTCCAGTTTTCTCATCTACAAAATGAAAAAACATCCTTGTGCCCCACAATTGTTAAGGACGAGGTGTGCTGAGCACCTAGCTAGCACGATGTCTGGCATCTAGGAGGTTCCTTTTCTCCCCATCATCTTGGTCATTAAGACAAATTCATGAGTAGTGATTCTGTCACAAGTTCTGTCTAGTCTACCTCTCCCAGGATCTGCGATTCCTCTCCCCTGGCAAAGGAAGGGCTGTTGGGAAGCTGTTGCCTCTGAGGATAAAGAAGAAGCATCCTCAAGGTGTGCCCAGGGCCAGCTCACTCATAAAGCAAACGTTGATAGAGCTGCAGCAAGAGGCCGGGCAGCAGAGCAAGCACAGAGTCAGGGACTCCGCAGTTGATTCATTAGAAGCTGAAGCCCCCGTGGAGGCTGGCAGGGAGTAGGGCTGGAGGGGGAGAGCAGTGCAAAGGCCAGCTGGCTCTCCGGCAACAAAGTCAACATCGCCCCAGATGTCTGCCCCGAGGTTGAGGCCATTAGCTCCAGTTTACCTGCTCACTTCATTTTTCAAAATTAGCCACAAAAGCCTCCCATGGAAACACAATGGGCAGCATTTCTCAGTAGGGATAAAAAGAAAACAAAGTACATATCTTTTCCATGCACTTGCTTGGAGTTTCTGAATGTCCCCTAGAGCCCTGGAGCCTTGGCAGGCCTGGGCCTGATTGCTCCCACATGCATGTCTGCGCGAGCCCCACTTTACTTTATGCTCCCAGATGTGCCTCAGCTCGGGCCAGGCTGCCGTCCCTTCCTGTTGCCTTGCCTGGCACCCCAACACTGAGCCCAGCAAGGCACTGACTTTCTCATTTTCTTGCTCCCTTTCCTGGGGATAATATTACAGTTGAAATTCCTGGGTTCGCTCTGAGGGTTGCTTAGAGACGGTATTAGTTTTCAACCACCTGATTTAATCTCTTCTCTCACTCCCACCTTCCCCCAGGGCTGCTCAGACGAGGCAGAGGGCAAAGGGGAGAGGGGAGGAGGTGAAACGCTTGTCTGCAGTGCCATCATTTCATCAGGTGGTGCTGGGAGCAGGGCCAGACAGGACTGGCTGGGGTGTCGGTGGGGCTGTGATAGGTTGCCTGTCTGTCTCTTGGCTGCCTGTACAGCCCAGTGTGAGCTTAAAGGGGAGAAGTGCGGGGTGGGGGAGGGCAGAGGGAATGTACTGATGAAAGGAAAGATGAACAAAAATATAAACACTAAAATACAAGGCTTTGCAGTTGGAGCTTCCGGAGCAAAGTATATTTTTGCCCTAGGAAAGTGAGTCCAACCTATACATCAATAAGAAACTATGAAACAACCCACTATGTGCTGAAAAACTACCCAAAATTAAAAGGAATTGAAATACTTGTCAGAGAAGAGCCAAATGCCACCCAGGGAATGAGAAAACTCCCAGCAATGATTTCTTGGTTACTACTGTTAATCTTTGGGGAGTCAAGGAAATAGGAGAGATGCTGGAAGGTTAGAACCTGGGCCCGTGGAATGTTCTGTTTATTTCCACATAATTTAGTTATTAATGAAGTGCGTTGTTAACTGCCTACCCCAGCTGGAATGTAAGCAGCACAGGACAGGACTTTTCCTTTCATGTTCTCCATCGATGTACCCCAGCACACAGAACGAGGTCTGGGTCACAGTAGGTTCTGAATAATATTTGTTGACTGAGCAATAAAAGGAGAAACAGAGATGAGCCCGCAGCTGCTCCCATGACGGTGCTCTTCAGGGCTGCAATTTGTAGACTGGGTAATTGTGAGGGTCCCTATGTGGCTCAAGCCTCCCCTCAGAGTTTCTGAACCTCTCTCCTCACTATGTGTGCATATTTGTGCGTGTGTAAAATATATTTTCTTACCCTCACTAAAGAAGTTAAGGAAAGGACCCCCCAACTCACCATTTTCTCAATTTCAGGAGCTCTTTCCTCTTACATAGTCTTTGGATCTGGAGCATACCAGCTCCCCAAGATATCAGATCCTACTTCCTGCAATCTGTAAATGTTACCTTATAAGGAAGAAGGGTCTTTGCATTTGTGATTAAGTTAAAGATCTTGACTTGGGGGGAATCCTATATTAGCCAGGTGGGCCCTAAACCTAATCTCAAGTGTCTTTATACAAGAGAGGCAGAGGAGGTTGGATAAACACAGAGAAGAAAGCAATGGATGATGGAGGCAAAGATTTGGGTGATGCAGCCGTAGTCAAGGAAGGCTAGAAGCCACCTGAAGCTGGAAGAGGCAAGGAATAGATTCTTCCCTAGAGCCTCGAGAGGGCGCATGGCCTTGTTAACACCTTGATTTCCGCCCAGTAAAACTGATGTTGAACGTCTGGCCCCCAGACCTCTGAGGGAACACATTGCTGTGGTTTTAAGCCACTCGGTGGTAATTTGTTACAGCAATCCTAGGAAATGAATACAGGGAGCAATGCTAACATGTGCTTATTCCTGGAGCAGAGTTTGGGGCTTGGTCAGGGGTAAGGCTGGTCAGACCAGGAGAAAGGCTAGGACAGGGGACATGGTGCAGTAAAGTCAGCTGTTATAAAAGATGAAATCTTAAAGCTGCAACGCAACAGACGTTTATTTCTTGCTCTTATAAAATTCTGTTGGCAGCAATGGTGAGGGTGGGTTTTCTGTTCCATGAGAAGGATGCAACTGATGGAAGTCCAGCCATCTTTAATGCATAATTTCTGAGGTTGCCTTGGGCATCTACATCTAGGTGTCAGATGGAGACAGGGGAAAATTGCAAAGGGGGGACAGTTATAAGTCAAGGTTGTAAATGGTGTATATCACTTCTCCCCATATCCCATTGGGTATAACTTAGTCATATTACCCAAAGGAGGCCAGGAAATCCAGCTCCTGACTGAGTGGCCAAATTCCAACAGCAGCACCCTTGTGGTGAGGGAGCATGGATTCTTAGTGGACAACAAGTCAAGGCCTCAGTCAAAAGGGGAACAATCCCTACAAAGGCAAAGGGATTAAAATTAAAACTTGGTAATTTAACTCAAAAGGTGAAACCATCTCATTCTCATTTTACAACTGACACAAAATATTATGAATTAGTTAAAATGCAAAATTCATGTGAATTTTAAAGACAGAATAAAGGCAAACTTGCCTTTGTTATGCATTTCTGGGAAGTCCTCTGATCCAGTAGGCTTGTATGTCCACTTCCCTCTGACCTGCACTGCTGGGAAAACAAACACAGACTTGGGAATCGGAAAAAACGGGGTTCAGATTCTAGCTCCTCTACTTAATTGTGTGATAGTGAAAAATTATTTCACTGTTCTGAGCCTTAGTTTCCTTATATTTGGAAACAGAGGAGTTACTGTAGCTTGCCCAATCTTCAAGCTACAAAGACAAAACAAAGAGAAGAAAACTGCCTAACGTATTTATTCCCATACCTGCAAGAGTGGGATGAACCAAGATCACACTTGAAGTGTGACTAAATGAAGCAGAGTGGCCAACAGAATCTTCCATGCACATGCCTCACTTCCTGGTGAATAGACGGCCCTTCTCATGGGAATAGTGATAGGAAGAGGCACTTGTGGACTGGTGAGCACCACTTGGGGGATGTACTGGGAAGAGTCTGTGGTGGAGACAAGAGGATGAGATCATATTTGTCTTCATAATCATTAACTTGAGGTTATACACTCGAAAGAGCTTCTAGGTACTGTCTATTTGTCATTTTTCCTCCTATTTCAAGAGGATGTAAACAATTAATCCTTAAGTTGCACATCCACACTCTATCCCCTGTTCAACTCCTCCATGTGATTGATCAGAAAAAAATGTGGTGTAATAAAATGAAAAAAATCCCTATTCTCTGTGGGAAAGTTAGCCTGGAACTGGAAGTAGTAAGGCAGGCTTCTGCCCATACATAGATTGTCTTCCATCTCCTAATTACCACCCAGAAGGGGTGTGTTCCTCCTATGGGGCTGCCCAGAGGGGAGCAGAACCAGGAGTCAGCCTAAATATTCATAAGGAAGTGTCAATGAGTCAACACACACACACACACATATGCAGGCACAATCACACAGACACATAAGTCTAAGAATTGAAGATAATATGACAATCTAAAAATCGTCTATACAATAATATTTTATGAATGTGATTAAAGATTAAACAACATAATAGAAAACATGATGAAAATGAGATATAAAAATAGACGTAATTGTAAAAGGATGAAATAATACTTCTAGAAAAGAATAGAGAAAAAAAGGCTTCATGAACGAATGAAATAACAGAATAGACACAGCTAAAGAGAAAATATATGAACTGGAAAATAGAACTGAAGGCAGCACTGAAAGATCAAAGGTGATTGGTGCCTATAGTCAAGGCTAAACTTCAGAAGACGACCAACACCAGTGAAAAAGCCAAGAAGCTGGCAAGTGGCAATGAGTAAAATGTGAGATGTGGTTTGGGGCAAGACATTCAGAACTAGGACTGGGAATGTCAGTGAGAACTCGAGATTCGTTTATATGTTGTTGCACAGTGATGGCATTCCCTAATACCAATTTTCTGTAACAATGATCTTTTTTCTGTACTATGTTGTCTGTCACAGAATTACTTTGACTGGTGTTGTTATTGAGAGAGACTGAAATTGGAATTGTTGATTCACTTAATTTTTCTTTAAACATAGATGTGTAAGTGGTTTTAAAAATTGTACGTGCTTTCCTAAAGGTGTTTAGTAATGTCACGCTTAGGATGAAAGATTTAAAATTGAGCAGCAACCTAGTGAAAACCATACTACAATTATGGCTATAATTACCATGGAAAATTCATAAATCTCTCCCTCTCACTCCTACACCTGGCAAGGCCTCTCAGGGGGCTCCAGGTGGGTGGGGCAAGGGGAACCAAACAAGTTTACCTCCAGGAGCAGTTCCCAGAAGAGAAAGCAAGATATAGGTCTACTTACCTCCTGGTGGGCATCTCCTTGCAAATAGAAAGGCTGTGGTATATGAAGGCTATATATAGGAAAGTACTTGGTTACCAGGACTTCAAATACATACTTCCTGCTGAAAAGTCTCAGAATCCCCTCACTCCCACCTCACGCTCTCATGGCTGCTATCTGCAGCCCTCATGGCTCCTCTATTTGCCTTCATGCTTCAGAAAGCAGAGAAATCATAGTCAAAGCTGAGGCTGACAAATGGTAATAAAACTGAAGAACTCCCAGGCAGGATCTTGAGCCTGACCTCAGAGCTGTTGGTCAAACTGGAGATATATTTTTAATGTAAATATTCCTGGTAACATGAGCTTGGGACTCATGCCAGCAAAGCTTCTGAGGGGCCTTTTCTCACTCTGTGTTCTGTGCATAAGTTTCTCCTTCTTGGAGCCCTGTCCTCTGTTTAGGAGCAAACTTTGTTTTACGATCCCTAAAGCATTTAGCGACCTGATGACTTTTCCAAAGCCAAAGCTGAAAGACTGTAAAACAGGTTTCAGAGATTGAATTGAGGCCCTAGGAAACAACTTCTGGTCTAGGTTTGACAAATGTTTGTGAAAATTTGGTTCTAGACTGTTGTTAAGCGTCAGAAAATGCCCATTTGCTTATGCACAATGTTTTCTAAAATGGACTTGAGGTGGCTAAAACATATGGCATATAAGAAAGAACATTGGAAATATATTCACAAGGATTCAGAGTCTTTGGAGAATTAAGTAAATATGCTGAACTTGAGAGTGATATAGTCGCTATGCTTAAGTAATACATTTGAGCTTCCTGGTGGTCAGGGTAAAAAGAAAAGCCTATCAAAAGGAGGAAATAAATTGGTTCCTAGGGAGAAATAATAGGTTCCATTTTGTTCTATGTATTTTGCTACATTTTAAAAGAAATATGTTACATGAAAACTTGCAATTGGGACATGAATAGGTACAATGGAAAGTTCCCTTATAGTAACATTAAAACTAAGACAAAAGTGGTTTTTAAATAGGTATTTGATAAAACAGCTCTGATAAATATCAAGGGTAAAAATCTCCAAGCAAGGTTTCGGTGAAGGATGTCTTTTAAGGGACTGTGCTCACAAGGACTAAGTATACGATCTCCCAGTGACAGCATCTTATAAAATAAAGAGCAGAGTTTAGATTATTCAGCGTGATGGATGAATTGGCTTTCTATTGATTTATATTTCTCAATATTTTTTTTTTCTCTTAGATACACTTTCAAAAGAAATACTGAGCAGACAATATGAACCCAAACTCTTGACTTACAAAAGATCTGATTTTCCTTCTTTCTCCTCTTCCTTCACCTTTTTTCTTCATCCTACCTAAGATTTATTGATTTCTTGCATACATCAGTCACTATGTTTTGTGCTTTTCATGTATTATCTTGCTCACTCTCCTCAACAATCTTGTGAAATAAACAATGCTATGTCCCACTTATTGGCTGCAAAAACTGAGGCAGGAAGAGATTCAGTAACTCGTCAAAGGTCACAGAGCTAATAAATGTCAGTGCCGTGATTTTCCAATTGATTATCTATCACCTCCATAATATTCTGCAAAAAGACATCCCCAAACTCAGTGGCTCAAAGCAACCACCATTTATTGTTAAGGAGTTTCAGGGTAAGCGGCGATCCTCTTCTGGTCTTGCCTGGCTCACTCATGTCTCTGCAGTCTACTGTGAGCTAGACAAATGGTTCTGCTAATCGTGGCTGGTATCACTCACATTTTGGGGGCATAAGCTAGCTGTCGAGTGGTCTAGTATGACCTTGACTTTTCTCCATGTATCTCTTGCATCCTTCTAGGAGGTTATAATAGCACATTCTCATGGCAAGGAAGAAGCACGAGAAAGAACAAGCCCATTTAGGCAAGAGCGCAAGGAGAAACATGTGTGTGCTTTCCAAGACACTGTTTTCATCGTGTTTGCAAACAACTCAGTGGCCAAAGAAGTCACATGGTCTAACTCAGAGTTGGCACAGGAAGGGGCTGCGAAGTAAAGGACGAAGAATGTGGATACAGTTTGGCCGTAATGTGATCAATCCACTTCAGCAGAACCCCAAAGTCCCAGTTTTTAACAACTTTGCCTATTGCCCATCACAATTAACAATTCTCTGAATCCTGAGATTGTCACAAGGACCGTGGTCCAGTGGCCTTCCAAAGGAGCTATTTCAGCCTTTCTATATCCAGGTAGGGATATGGGAAGTTCAAATTTTTTTTCTACCTGAATAGGAAGAGAAATGGTTTGGGGATGAGGACATATAGTGCGTGGTATTTCTTAATTTGTTGTTTGAGGTGTTAGAGTGAGTAATAACAGCTGTGATACAAACAACCCCTACATCTCAGAGGCTTCATCTAATGGAGTTCACTTCTTGCTCACCCAAAAGTCAAGTGGGTATTTGGGAAGTAGTCTTCCATCCAGTTCTCGGGCCTCAGAGTTCTCGACTGGATACTCTGCGTCATACCAGAAGACACGAGAAGAGGGAATAAGCTTGGAGGATTGCATGGACCAGACCTAAACCCCCTACATTTCACTGGTGAGAACTCATTCATAGGGCTATATGTCTTGGAAGAAGAAGAAATGGGGGATGATAAACACGTAGTGGTCTCCACTGGTTTATTTTGGTTTTTCCACTTTGGATTCATCCACCTTCTTCTGGAAGTGGCCAACTGATCCTTCTTTGGATGTAACTCACCTCCCCTTTTATTTTTAGTGAAGCAAATTTTATCCCTGGCTCTAGGGGCAGAGGAGCTGTCTAGAGAGAAGATGTTTAAGCCAAGACCTTAAGAGTTATCCAGGTAAAAATCTTGGATAAGAGAATCCTGACAAGTGAAAAGATCACATAGCACAATCCTGGTGGAGTGAGTGCTGTCTTTGGGAGGAAATGAGAAAAAGCCTTTTGGTTCACAGACTGGGAGATGGAAATGAGAATGAGGATGGAAGCAAGGGCTAGATCCTGTAGCACATGGGTTTGTTGCTAAAACTACTGCATTTAATATAAGCTTTAGATTCTAAGAACAATGGAAAGCTGCTGAAGGGTCCTGAGATGTGGGCAGCACTAACGATTTGTGTTTATGAAAATTCATAGTGGCTATGCTGTGAAGAATGCATTTGGCTGACAGAGTGTGGAGGGGACAGTTGGGAGCTTCCCTGGGACTGGAAAGACCAGGTGGACAGATACTACAACAATCCAGGAAGAAAGGAGGGAATTCTGGAATATGGCATAAAGACTAGGCATGGAATCAGTAGAAACTTAGGCACTGACTAGATCTCAGAAGAGAGGCCAGTTTTGGATGGAGAAGGATCCAATTTTTATGGGGTCTGAAGGTTATGCAATTTGGGGGACCCTCTATGAGAAAAAATAATCAGAATCACAGGCACAAACTTAGGTATAAAAGGTAATATTTATGTAGAGTTGAAAAGAACCCACAACAAAATACTGGAATCTTGAAGATTCGGTTTCTTTCCTTCTAGAATTTTTTAGGCAACTTACCTAGGATACTTCCATCAAAATGTTCCCTGTTTGTAACAAGTATTTCCCTCCACACCTGGAACATTCCACTATTCCTAGAAACTCCTGACACTCACAGAGGCCCATGAAAGAGGCATGTGGTGTAATTATAACAAGCGCTCTTAGCTTTACAATAAGCTTATCTCTGGTTTTTGATTCATCAGTTTTAGCATCTTCGGGATCTGGTGGTGGCTGAAACAACAGAAAATAATAATAACAATGTCACCTAGGAATAAAATAGAATACACACAAATGAGGGCTGAAGAAATAAGGAAAAATAATACAAAGAGAAGTAAATTAAAGCAGAATCCTGAGGGAATCCAGTATTGAGCAACCAATAAAAATGGAAAAAAGTGGGTGAGTTCTACTCAACTCTGCTTTGAGATGCCACGGGAGCAACTGCAAGGAGAAACACCTAACAGTTGTCTCCCCACCCTCCTTCCAATGGGACCATTTTCCATTACCCCCTAATAGTCAGATGATTTATAATGACTATATTTTACTCTTTGAGTGAAAATAAATCATCATATTTCTGGAAAAATAGCTTCAAAATGATATGTTCCTTTTTGGGCTTGAGTTGTATTCTCAGTTGTTCGCTGAGGGCTGCTGACCTCAGAGAGTCCTTGAGGATAGCGTTGATTTTCTGCTCAAAGATGGTGGCGCTCTGAATGTCCAGCAGGACAATCCAAATACCATTTCTTTTATGTTGTGGGACATAAGTTTGAGGAAAATTACAATATGGGAAAAGCATGACTGAGTACAAGGAAGAAAGGTTTTATACTATCTCCAGGAGTGAAACACAGCAACGAGCTCAATTGCTGGAGATTTCTCACTTCATGATAAAATTGGCTGCCATCATCACTTGCACTGATCCCAAACAGTTTTTTTAGGAGATTCACATTATTTCACAACAAAAACACACTCAACAACGGATAAAATTGAATTTTACTTAAATCCAAAATGGGTCCTTAAAAGTTTACTTGTCTGTGCACACCCATACACACACACACACACACACAGAGTCACAATTTGTTAAGCTTCAACGAGTTCTAGTCTTACTGAAATAATAAGAAACAAGGCTTTAAGAGTGATTTATGCTTTCGGTACTGATCCATATGTTCTGTTCCATGTAAACTACACAAACTTTCCCAGTTTCAAATCTCAAACTCTTCTGGGCAATGGGAGAAGTGAAATTCTTCCATGTTTATGTTCAATGTCTCTGCAAAAGCAGAACTTTCTCGAAGGAATCCTTTTGTATAAACGTTTTTCTTTCCTTAGCTGCTGGGATAAGTCTGTCTCTGCTGCATAGCAAGGTTTAGCAGTGTCAGTCCGCTACTGCTCAGAACAATTCCCAGCCGGGTAAACGGAGGAAGCTGCTTGCAGTAAATAAGAATCTTGGCTTATCTTACAAAAGGAGAGCAGTGTTGGGCTCCCCTTTCCTCCTACGTGTCAGAGCCCCTGAAATTGAAGGCTGATGGAGTGTGTTGCCTAGTTACTGCGTGGTGAAGCTCTTCTTATTTAACCTACCTGCCGTTGAGCAACCTAAAACCACGTATCAGAAGAAAAAAAGTTGTCCTGGTTGAAAAAGTTAAGAAAGTAGGCTAGAGAGAAACTTGTGCTCAGGTGTGCTATTGCCCTTGTACATGTGAATACAAGGGGGATGTGGTTTGCAGACGAGTGGCAGTAATTAGAAAATGGCAGAGATTCCTATATCATGGCTTCTCCTCCTTCAGTTTGCTGTGGGAGACATGCAAATCCATGAACCTGTCTTACCAGAATACAACTCCTTGGAATGTTTTCTAATACCATTGCTTTCTAAGAGCCTGGCACTTAGTAGGTGCTCAGCAGGGGGCAGTGTGACACAGTGGTTCAGAGCTTGGACAATATGCTCTCTGGGCCTCCTCTTCCTTATCTGTAACATGGGGATGATCTGTCTTTTCAGAGAGTCCTACGGATTAAATTAAATAATAGATGGTTAGCCTTGGCACAGAATAAATATTCAATAAACGGTAACATTTGTTATTTCTGTTTTTTAAATTATTATGATAAAATATTCCCCTCTAGCCTAGAACTCTCTTCCAAACTCCAGACCTGCCTATCTTTGGGAGGGCAGGGAAAGCTTTCAACTTAAAATGCCCAAAAGGTAACTCATGAGCACCCCAACCTCCCAACCTGGTATTTGCCCAGCCCTCCCTGCTTCAGTGGAAAGAGCAGTGTCCAGGAAGTTTGGCAAACTGTCATCCTTAACGCCTCCCTCTGCCCTGCTCCTACCGGCAAGCTAATCTGAGTCCTTTCGATTTTATCACTTGTCTCTTGGAACATCCCACTTCTCCTCATGGCCCCCAGCAGCTTCACAGGCCAAGCACCATGCTCCCTACCTTGGACTGCAATGCAATCTTAACTGGTCTGCTTCTGACCTCCTCTCTTGCCCGCCTCCAATCTGTGCTCCATTTGGCAGAAAGACCACTCTTTTAGAAACACAAATATGGCCCTATTGCTCCCTGCTTGAAACCCTTCCTTGCAACTTAATGATCTTGGAATGAAGACCAAAACACTGCCACCATCACTCCAGCCTCGGCTTGTCAGCCCTCCCCCCTCCTCCTCCCTTCTCTGGCCTCCACTGGCTCCAGCTTGTTTCACTTCCTCAAAGGGCATCGATTCCCCTGATCACAAGACTTTAGCAGCAGCTGGGCCACCCCTCCCTGTCACCCCCGCCCTGGCCTGGTTAACCCTACCTACCCCTTAGGATTGTTGCTTCTTCCGAGAAAGCTTCCTGAATAGATCCACCTCCTTTTTCATGTTCTCATAGCACTTGCACCTCTCTTTTGTGAGTGTTTATCTCTGTTATGATACAACATATTTTTGTGGTTATTTGATTCATATCTGTTTCCCTTCAAGGTGTAAGCTCCACAAGGGCCAAGGATGAAGACTTGATTTTGTTCACCTTTGGATCCATATTGTCCAGCATGGTGATAGATGCTTAATACACATATGTGTGTGTGCGTGTGTGTTTGTGTTTGCATGTGTGCACACGTAAGTATAACAGCTGCCTCTTGCACCTCAGGACTCACTCCAGGTTTTTCTTCACTAACCTTCTTCCATCTCTTCTCAAGCTATTTGAAACCTAGTAAAATCAAGGATGTCACCGTATATTTCATTTGGCTTTTCAATGTACAGCCAAACGATAATTGGGGCAAACTATTCTCTGACTTTGCTTTGCAGATTTTTGTTCTGTGAAAGCTTTAGCACATATTACCCAGGGCCAGACTTCTCTTTGTTTCTATTTAAATTCAGGCTCTAACACTCACTAACTTCCTAATGATGACAGCCTTCTGGGGTGGAAAATCAGAAGGAGGGAATATCAACCAGTAATGAAAGTGGATTAGTCAACAGCATCCCCTCTTTCTGTGACTGGAGTAGTGAATTCGTCTCGGGAGTCCTGTTAGGCCCCATATAAGGTGCTACAAGGGTCAAGAAGCAGGTAGAAGCTCCAACCTAGAAAATGACTCAAGGCATTTATATAAATGCTAAACCAGTGGGGCGGGATGATGGAGAGAAGATGCTAATTTAGGGGGCTTTGATTCAAGGGGATGTTTAACAGCCTTATCCCAGCATCAACTCAGCTGGGTGGACGGCAGGCTGAATGCTGTCTCTGGAAAATTTCACAAAGCTTGGATATGAATTCCTCTTAATATTGATGAAAAACAATGCTTCCCAAACTTAACGTGCACGCAGATCACCTGGGGATTTTTTTACTCTTCACTTTCTGATTCAGTGGGTCTGAGGAAGGACTAGTGATTTTGTGGTTCTCACAAGTTCCTAGGTAATGACAATGCTGCCGGTCTGAGGAGCAAGTCCGAGCAGCAAGGATGTAGAGCACTTCTACTATTCTTGAAGCAGATCTTTATGTGACTGATACAGGCCAGATGATTCCAATGCTGATATAAGCCATAGCCCAGGATGATAAATTTGCCATCATCTTGCCTGATTGCTCTGCCACTGGGGACCCACGTCTGCTCTCATACTTTGTAAATGCAAGTCATTTTTAATTATTGAAAAAGCAAACTGGGCCACCAGCAGCCTGAAATGAACACAGGTTAGGAAAGTGTTTTTGGATAGACCCTAGTGTCTAGGATTTTGCACCATATGTAGAGCCAAGACAGTGCTCAGACTCCTTGAAACCTGCTGACAGGTGGAGTCAAAGGTGATAGATGGAGATGGGGTAAGAATGGAAGATACTTATCAAAGGGAGACATCTAGAGCAAATACCTAATGAGTACTCTGCTCTCTCCGTGTGTGCTGTTTCATTTAAATGTCATTGCAGCTTTATGAGGAAGGAACTTCTACTTTTATTTCCATTTTACGGATGTGGAAACTGAGGCCTGAAGAGATTGAGAAACTTGCCCAAAGTTGTGCAACTGGTCACTGAGGGAGCCCGGATTCTGACCCATGATGACCCACTTTAACTCTATTGTTCTTAACCTGACTGCACATTAAAATTTCCTGAGGAGCTTTCAGAAAATATCTATTTCTTAACCCTCAGTATTTCTTATTTCATTGCTATTAAACAAGAAAAACCTGTCCAATCAGTTGAATGTGTATCCAGTGTTGAGTATGATTTCCTAGGCCCTGACCCTTAATTACTAGGATTTATTCCCTCTACAAAGCGATTCTGCATTCAACCCAAAGAACTAGGAATGTTCGATGGGGTGTTTTGGGGAGGCTGCATTTGGGCTCACACAGTGCCCAGTGCTAACTCCTGGCCCCCTAAGTATTGATCTTAAAACTGCAGGATGATCTCCAGACTCGATTTGCTAAGAGTCCCTGTGCTCACAGCTATGTAGTGTTTACTAGGTGTCAGGAGACACTATTCCAAGCACCTTACATACACCGCCTGCCATAATCTTTCAAGAATGCCCCACTGTGGATATTCAGTAACATTCCCCTTTGTACAGATGGGCAGACTCCAGTTCTGAGATTTAAATGCCTTGCCTTGTTACAGGTGGAACAGGATTCAAACTCAAGGACTTTGGCCGTAGTCCATGGGAGAAACCACTTTGCAGTCCTATCTGTTGCTTCATGGGCTGTGCTTGTTTCTCACCAGTCAGATGATGCAGGTCTTCACTACCTTGCATGAGGTGAGAGCAGAAAGGGGCTAAAGATCTTAATTTTGTCAGGGAATGGAGCCCATATTAGAGAATAGGGCTTGATACCCAGAAGTTTGGGGAACATTTTCCTGCTTAAAACCAGGAACCAGTTTTTATCTGGCAAAGCCATCCAGCAAAGGAAAGGGGTGCTTTGGGCAGGAATGAGTTTCTCCATCACAGGTACATCAAGTACTTCCTGGGTACCTCCATGGCAGTAATGTGGTGACGGGGCTCAGGGATCGAACACAGAGCAGGGATGGATGCGGTCTGAGGTTTCCTTCAGGCATGAATCTCTGTGATCCTGTGATCTGACTTAAGTCCTCCAACACTCAATCAGCAAGCGAGGGCTTAATCATTTACAGTCACACAGTGAGATGTTTCCAGGAATGATTTCCCTGTAGCATTTTAATAAGTACTCTATAAATAATAATTTATCGAAGTTGCCTACCATGTTAGAAAAAGAATATATTAAAGAAGCCCAGCTAATTGAAGCTGGCAGTTAAGTTCCCTGAATCGAAACCAATCGGTTTATCTACGTGACTCTAAAGATTTGGGATGAAAACTGCTCATTATGTTCCAGCATCCTTATACTCAGAGATCCAGATGTTTCACAATATATTGACATGGCCTTCCAGGAAACCCATGTGCAACACTGAGTTGAAAATGTTCTGATAGAATTAAAAATAAATTGGATCAGAAAGAGCCTGTTCTCTTCTTTGGCTGAGAGCTGAAGGAATTTGAAAAATGCTGAAAGCTGTGTGACTCAGATCAGCAAGATTCGGGTTCTAAGTTGGATGACCACACAGCTTGAGTTGACGGTGACTGTCCGATTTATATCTTTGGTCCCAGTGTAGTGTTTAAAAGAGCTTTCTCTCCCCAAAATGTACTGGTGTGGACAATAAATTACGTAGTCACGTGTAATTTACACACCTAGTTACACCACAATGAGAGAAACTGGATGGGACACAATCTAGTGGGGGCAAAACAGGCAGTGAGGAAGACCCAGGTTCGGATGGTGACAGGGGATGCAGACCAGAAGATAGAATGGGGACTCAAGGTGGAACATTGCCTCATCATTCCTCAAGCGTTCTTACCCTTGCGTGACAGTAATTTCACTCAGCTTGTTCCTTCAGCTCAACTTTTGCCTGTGTGTATGTGCATGTGAGGAATCGAAAACCTATGGTCTCTGTATCTCTGAGCCTGTTTTTTTTTTTTCTTAATATATTCCACATATAAGTGAGATCATCAAAAGCTACGAACTTCCAGTTATAAAATCGATAAGTCATGAGGATGTAATGTCCAGCCAGGTGACCATAATTAATAATATTGTATTACGTACTTGAAAGTTGCTAACTTAAAATTTCTCATCACAAGAAGAAAATCTTTTAACTAGAGTGAAAGATATTAACTAGTCTTATTGTGGTGATCGTTCCCCAATATATACAAACATTGAACCACCACGTTGTGCCCCTGAAGCTAATATAATGGTACATGTCAATTATATCTCAATAAAAAAATTTTAAACTAGGGTCATTGTTTTTTCTTTAATTTTTAACCGAAGTTGCATTGTGGTAGGGTGGTTAAGGATAAAGAAATTAGAGTGAGACATAAAATATACAAAATCCTGAAGATTTTACCTTAGCTGGTAAAAAATGCACGTGAATCAGGCTTGATAACTCACTCTCTCTAATCTTTCCTCAGGATTTTATAACAACTGACATTTCTAAGCATTTGGTTGATTGCAAGCATTATTTTTAACACTCTTTTTTTAAATTAAAAGTATTTTAATACTTTTAATTAATTATTTTTAATAATTTAATAAAATATTTTAATACATTATTTTTAATACTTAATACTTTAATATTTTTAATGCAATTCTTAGAGGATAGGGATTACCTCTATCTCCATTTTACAATCAAAGAAAATGACCCTGGAAGACGTGAAGCAACTTGCCCGAGATTTCACATTGAGTGGGTGACAGCGTCCAGATTCTCACCCAGGAAGTCTGACCCATGCTTCTCCTGATTAACACTCTGTTTTGAGCAGGATGTAGTGCGCATTTCATCGATAAATATTTACTGAATTGAGTGGGGCAGGAAAAACGTAGGAGACAGCCCCTGCCATCAGGAAGCTCACTGTGCCGGGGAGTGGAACGTCACAAGTCCAACCAGCACAGATAGGAGGCAGAATGTGGAAGCGGTCTGAGAGGTACAAACACTTGTGGAGGGACGTGTGCCCACTCAAGGAAATCATCAAAGGCTTCTGGAGAAGGGAGCACTAGGGGTTGGTTCTGAGGGGTGAAAAAATGTTAAACAGAGAGAAATTAGAAGAGGACTCTGGCAGAGGGAACAGCCTGACAAACGGCTGTGGCCTAAGGAATAAATGGTAAGACTGGGTTCTCAGGTAATTTATTTGGGCTGGACTGTTGTAAAGTTCAAATGCCTTAATATGACTTATATGGACTCCCCACCATGGCCTCCACTCCCTACTTCCCATCACACAATTTTCTCTGTGTTCTACTGTCCAGACACAAGTTTTTTATGGTATCTTTATCTGCCATGCTGTTTCCATGCAACACGATTCATGATTTTCTTTCATACTGGAGTACCCTTTTCTTGGGTGCTTTCTTCATCTGGTTCACTGCTGTTTGCCTCAAACATTGCTTCTTCAGGGCAGCCTTCACTGATATCCTAAGCCTCGAAATTTCTCCTTACCATGCAGTTCAGTAGCTTCCTTATATGTATACACTACGATGCACGGTGCTTGGTACAGAGCAAGAGCTCAAATCAACAAAATAAGCTAACTCAAATCAGCTGGAAAGAGATGCATAGACTGGAGACATTCAGCTTTGAGGGAGGTGTCAAGTTTAAAGAACATTTCCACAGCGATCCTTGTAAGAACTAGTGCAACGTCTGTGAGGACAGAGTGGGGAGGTGTGAGGAAGAAGGGCATGTAGACAGGAATCTCCTTCCAGACAATTTAAAGGAGGACTTAGAATTTCACACGCCAAAAGTTGGGAGAGTGTTGGAGTCCATTTAATCTAAGAAATCTCCTCCCTGCACTTCTTGAACTTTCCTTGCAAGTATTCAGCCATTTCTTCTTAAGGGGGTTTCTCGTGTCATTGGAAAAATCCATGCCAGGAAATGCACTCAGTCAGTCAATCAGCCATTCATCCATCAAATGAACACATGCAATGCACTGTGTACACTTGATAGCATAGCACCAGGATCGAGGGATGAACAAGGCTCCTTTCTATTACAGAAAAGATGAGAGGCTAGTAGGGGAGACAGACTATTGAAACAGAGGATAAAACCTAATTAAGTACTGAGTCTCCTCTTCCCATTAGGCCCCTTTTAGCCTCTGACAGGACAGAGTTGACCGGTCAACCTCCTTTTATGTGAAACCATAAGATCATGTCTGTCGAAAGATTTGCCTACACATTCTTCTGATATGATGCAATTATTTCATATTTTCTGCATTAGCTGTGGCCACTGATAATCTCAGGAAGATCTACAAAATGTCAACTTGTTCTTTCCCAATGCACTTAACTAGTAAATTCGTGTGTTGAGGTGGTGGTTATGGAAGGGAATGTGTGATAAACAGATGCAATGGAAAATTCAGTAAGAACAGACAGAACGGTTCATGTTTCTCAATTATAGGTTAAAAGCCAGAGTCTAGGGAACTGGATTTTCTTAACTTTGGGAAAATTGTGATGTAATAATTCTTCATTCCTTGCTTCTTGAGAAATGAAGAGAAATGAGTGGTTTGTTCAGTTCTTGATATAAAAACGTCAACTGTAAAGCAATATTTTATTAAAACCATAAGTTTTGTTTGAGAAATTTTAAAACCCAGAGTTTATTTTCCTTTGGTGTTGCTGCAGAGAGTCAACAGAAATTGAGATAATTTTTTTCTTGTATCTGTGCCCACTTATTGAACACACATGTGAGCGAGATTCCTTGTGTAGGTGCAAAGGGGATTAGAAGGTGGGGAAAAAGGTGCAATTTGGACCACTGACCTGTTCCCTGCCCTCAGGACTCTTTCAAACAGCTGTGAGAAAAAGGAGGAGGAGGAAGGAGGTAATTTAGCAGTTCATATCCAGATGTTCATTTCAAACACACCCTGAGCAGCTTTTGCATGGTTTATTTCATTTTCTGAAACCATTTTTCACAAGCCTGTTTTCTCAGCTGGGAAACTTCTGGTGTAGTCTTTTCAAACAAATATTGCGTTTGGCATTACAAGAAAAAAAAAAAAAAGAGCTTTGAGACATTCAAGGGACAATCTGTTTGCCTTGGTCTGCAGAAGCAGGACTACAGGAACGTAGGCATTCTGTACCACCCAAAGTATAGGTAAAGGAAAGTTCCACTCTTACGTTCCGTCTACAGGGAAACTTGAGAGCTCCTTTCGCTTGATAATTGCAATGCTCTGCCATTTTCTAGGTTGGTCTGAAGTGTCAGAGACAAGAAACTTGTTGGAGGCAAAAAAGGCCAGAGGAAGAATCCACCAGGATTAACACTAAACCAGAAACTTCCACACAGCACTTCAAACACAGTAGTCCATTTTCGCAACTCTGTACTATTCTGGTTCCAACAACCATCTTAAGGAGAATGGGAAGAACTAAAAGAAAATGGTTCTGAATGCCAATGAATCTCTTGGGCAGAATCCCATGGGATACTGTCCATATGGCTGGTCCCATTCACCTCAAGGTCTAGTCCTGGCAACAGGTTGTTCCACTAGAGTTATTAGGGTCTAGGACAGCCCTTACCCCCGCCACAAAGTGGAGCTGGTCTCCCACCAACTGTTGCAGATGAAACTATTCTTTCTTCACAGTTTCTTTGGGTTGAACCAAACCTGGAAATTGCCTCATGAAGGAATGGACAACCCAAAAGCATGAGTCCAAATGAGAAGACTAAGATCTGTCTCTTTAAACAAGGAAATCACGCCATGAAGATAAAGGGACTCAGAAGAAACAATAGAGCAAATTTCTGATGTGGGTGAACAAAAAATTCAAGGGTTTAAAATCTACAAAGGAGTCTTGGGCAAGTTTCTTAAACCTTCCTGAGACTTAATTTTCCTGCTTTTAGAATTGGGCACCCAGGCCCTTAGACCAGAGTGTCCAAGTGAGGATTGGGTATGAAAACGCCTCATGCAGTGCCAGGCATGGAATAGGTCCTCGTTATTGGTTAGCTCTCCACACCACGTTCCCTCGACTTAAAGAGAATAGTAAAATAATGTTAGAGTCTATTTCTATAATTGTGTCCATTGAAGATCTGTGGGTGTCTCTGAGATATTAAAGAAGATGTCCAGGAGAGGTGGTCCAAGATGATGATGTAGGAAGATGGTGAACTCACCGCCTCTCAGGGTCACACCAAATCTACAGCTACATATGGAACAATTTCCTCTGAAAGAGACCTGAAACTAGCTGAACAGTTCCTTTACATCAGGCAAACGTGAAAAGGGCCACGTTGAAGCAAGTAGGAGAGGCTGAGATGCTGTATGACCATAAACTCCGCTCCCAGAGCAGCAACCCACAATTGGGAGGGAACTCACAAACCTGGAGCTTCTTCCTGTGGAATGAAGGGTTGCACCATACATCAAGCACCCCAACTTCCAAGACTTGCACCAGAGAAATGAGGCCCCAAAATATCTGGCTTTGAAAACCAATGGGTCTCACTTGCACGAGACTCAAAGGGCTGTGGCGAACTAAGAAATGCCCCTTAAAGGGCTTGCATGGACTCACTCACCCCAGGACCCAGGGCAGAAACAGCCATTTGAAAAGGGTCAAGACTTTTTGTGAAAGTGATCCTAATCTTAAAGTGCAGTAGGGGCAGGGGCCTGTTGGGGTAATCTCCAGATAGAGGAGCTGGCAGACACCCTTTTCGCACTCTGTCTTTACCTTGCTAAAGCCGGCGCGTACCTTTTTTCCCTTTTTTTAATCTCCCTTTTTCCTTCTCTTTTTTTTTCTCTACGTGTGTCATGTTTACCCTCCAACTAGCAGGTACCATCTTTGCACTCTACCTCGCTACAGCTCACTGGTTTCTCCCAGAAGGAAGCTTTAACACTCATCTGGAGCTCTGATTTTTGTGATTGTCACCCAGGGCACACCTCCAGATCCCCAGGTCTCACGGCCGGCAGGGCTTAGACTTGCTGTCCCACAGGACTGTGTATATCGGCATACTGTAAAAGCTGCTGCCTGAGGGTCTGGCTTCCAATCTGCCTGAATCTAGGAGCTGTCTGAGATCCCCCTTTGGGACACTGACAGGTCTTGGCACACCCTCAAACTCTGGGAGCCATTAGAAATAAAATAGACTGCTTGGACAATCACAGAGTTTCAAGAGTCAACCATCAGCTAAGGCAAAGCCGAACGATAAAGTTCATCTCCTACAGGAAGCCACTCCTTCAAGACTGGGAGAAGATATCCAGCGAGCAGTTGGCTATACAAACCTCAAAGTCAGGAGAGAATTCTGCTCTGAGGATAGAGATTTAATAGTTATAAGCAGAGTTGACAATCAGACGCCCAGGAGTGTATGAGAGCACCCAAGAGACTATAGATATTGAGAGAGAAAAAAGCCATAGAACCAAGACCTGGGGACAACAGCAGCTGAAGATCTTCCAAGTAAGAAAACCCCACAAGGACAATGGAAATGAAAATAGAACAGGAAAAAATAAAGTGAAAATTAATGAAAACAAGGCCAAGAATGTTTCAGAAAGAAATGAGGAGAGTTTTCTAAATTTTAAAATAAATTAACTCTAAATATAAAATATCTTAGAAACAATAACAGTTGTCTAAAACTACAGATTACACTACGAAATACCAGGAAGGAGAAGGAATGACAAAATAAAATGTGCTCAATTTCTCGACTGCAACAGGATAGAGTCAAAAGCTATTGTTTCTTCTTGACCTTGATAATTAGAGGAGTGTCAGATCAAGCATGGTACCTTGCAAAATTTAGTAGAAACAAAAACAGGATGATTCCTCCCAAATTACTAGAGGAGATTAAAGAAATCAAAGCAGAGTTCAACTAGCAAAAGACAGGAAACAGGGGAAATGGTAGGAAAGCATGAAATACAGAAAACATAAAATAAGATCACAGAAGGAAGTACAGATTTATCTCTTATGACAATAAATATAAATGATTGTAATAGCACAATATTTAGAAGCCATCAGCTCAGGTGAGAAACAAAAATACACTTCTTGGAAGATACAATTTTTAAAATGTGTTTCACAAAGTTTAGACATAAAATCTTTGGAAAATGTGTATCAGAAAAATGCAAATAAGTACAACATAGATGTGTCGGTATTAATATCAGATAGAGTAGAATCCTGGGTTGAAAAAAATGTGCCAACAGGACAAGAGTTAATTTACTTGGAGTTATATTCTGTTATGAATAAATAACTGTAATATATTTTACTATTCTCAATAACGGAGTATTAAATAAATATGTAAATTAATCTTTTAGAAATTCGAAGGAATATTTTTGTTTGGAATATATATATTCAACTAGACACATCATACAGACAAAATAAATAAGGATAGATAAGGTCTTATGAATATAAGAATATACCAAACTTGTACACTACACCTAGAGAATGAAGACTCTTCCGGCCAGCAATGTTTCAGATTTTTTTTCTCTGAATTTCAGTGAACGCTTCCTAGGACCAACTTCATTTGCCTTTAGGATGTGGTTTCCATAAGAATATAAAACTATTTCTCCATTTTGTCCTACTATATGGTCACACTTCTCTAGTGACATTCTGGACTCAGCACTATAGATGTGATCCCACACATGCAAGTATCCAGCTCTTTCTAGAAAGATCTTAAGCTCCTTCTCTGGGAATAACGACAAGCTCTTGACTCTCTAGTTCCCATTTTACAAGTAAACTCTTGGGAATATTAGTTTAATCTACCTTCACAGAAAGCTCTAGAAAAACTGCCTTTTAATTTCTTTTTCTATGGAACATCTTTCCAAGACTTAAACTCCAGTGCAGAATTTTAGAGGAACTCATTCACGTCACATCACGTTAGAAGAAGCATGTGATGGTGCATCTCTTACACCAGTGTCCTGTCAGTGTCTTTGCATTGTTCATAAAAGATAAATTGGCTCTATCATCAGGGGTAGTAATTGGCTGAAGGTCCAGATGGGCTCTTGCTAAATACATCTGGTTAAGACCTCAAACTTGTAATCCTTATTTTCGCTCCTGACCACAATAGTCTTAAAACACCTTTGGATTATAAGAATGCTTGTAAAACAGCCCTTCTCTGGCTCATTACCCACATGTCAGAATTGGGATAACACCACTCAAGACTTTCCTACCCTGATCAGAACGCAGTATTTCCAATAAGCTTTACACCATGATCCCCTCTTCCTGTCATTTTTGTCATCATCCTCACCGTCATCCTCCACCTCCTCATTATATTTACTATAAATTATCACACATCGGAATTATCAACCATGCAGAACACTTTGTATATATTATATAGTTTAATCTTACAGTAATGCTCAAGGTGTATAGCATTAAAATTTCCACTTTAGGGGCCGGCCCGGTGGCACAGCGGTTAAGTTTGCATGTTTCACTTCGGCAGCCCAGGGTTCACCGGGTTCAGATCCTGGGTGTGGACCTATGCTCTGCTTGTCTGCCATGCTGTGGCAGACGTCCCACATATAAAGTACAGGAAGATGGGCACAGATGTTAGCTCAGGGCCAGTCTTCCTCAGCAAAAAGAGGAGGATTGGTGGCAGATGTTAGCTCAGGGCTAATCTTCCTCAAAAAAAAAAAAAAAATTCCACTTTATTGACGAATAAATGGAGTCTTATACCCTAGGCCACAGAGCAAGGACACAGCAGAGCTGGTCCTTTTCATCACACGAAACATCTCCTTCCTTCTCCAGTGACCCTTTGTGTGAATTCTTATTCTATCTCTAGTTACATGGGATTCTCAGGTCATTTCAGGGATGACTGCCTCTTTGACAGCTTCCAGAATATGTTTTTAGCTTCTCCTTATTTCTGTTCTTCAGTGTCGTCAAGTGGTCAAACCACTAAGGAGAGAAATCACCCCAAGCCCTCTCATTACATGCTATTGGGAAATAGACAATGCAAGGATGTTCAGTGTTGTCCTCGACTGCAGAGATTTGTGGGAATTTTTTTCACTTGGAATTGCTTTCTTAAAGAATGTTGTCACTAGTTGTTAGGGGCAGGAGTAGCCAACATGCCATTTGAGTAACTCACTCTGCTGTGTATTATTTAAAATGGCCTCTCCTTTATAAAGAAAGCCATTTTGCTTAGGTCAAACTTGTGAGCCTTTAGCTCTTTGTCATTCATTCATTCATTCATTCATCCACTCATTTATTCCATGCGTATTTATTGTGTGTATTCTATGGGTCAGGCCCTTTGTTGGGTACTGGATGAGTACTAATAAAATAGGCATCCTTGCAGATCTCAGTGAATTTAGTATTTAGGGAAGAGCCAACAGGAAAGGTAAGACCTGAAACGAAATAGTACAGTTGCTCTGAGAGGGCTACAGGGCAGAGAGAGGAGAGACTCACAGTTTGCAATCTCAACCATGACGTTCCTTGGCTAATATCCTGCTTGCCTGGCTAACCCTCTAGGCATTCCTGGCCGTGTCTGAATAGTCAGGATGTACACACTGTAGGCTCCCACTCCAGGACCTGCTAGACTGGGAACATTACCAGGGTCCTCTTGGTTGGTACTGTGGTCTGAAAGAGGGTGGAAAAAGAGAAAGTTCTACATGTAGCAGAACAGAGACTTCATCCCCATCCTCTTTCCCCGTACTGGGACAGAGCGCTTACCTGTCTACCCCTTGCCTTTTGGGGCTGAGGTCCGTGCTAAGCCAGAATTAGAGAAGAGTGTTATGGAAACAAGATAGAACAAAAGGGAGGCAGTGACCCTGTTAGGATAAAAATCCAGGGGAATTATGGTCTAATCCCCTGTGTTAGCCCTTCAGTAAATGTTAGCAGGTAAAGGATTTGCTAGCCTTGTAAGATATGTCTGTGTGAGATTGGTAAGGAAACTTGATTTCCTTCCAGAGGACTTGAACCTTGAACCTTCTGAGTGCCTTACCTGCTGCCTACTCCTCCCAGTGTGCTATGGTCCCTGGAGTGGAAAATAGTGAGAACCAGGGGTAATTTTTTTGTTTGATACTTGATTGAGCACCTATGTTCCAGACCATACTAAGCATTTTACCTGCATTATTTCATTGCATCCTAAAAATAACACAGTGGGGAAGGTGCAATTAGCATGCCTGTTACATAAGGCAAAGGAGACACAGAAAAAAAGACAACTTGCCCAAGGGCCCACAGTGAGTAAGAGGTGAAAGGAGAAATTGGAATCCAGAGCTCCACATTCTTATATACTGCTTTCTGCTGAATGAACAGCATTCTGTAATATTGACTATCTATTTCATTTTTAAATTTTTAGTAATGGACTATACTCTTTCTTTGTGTACCATTCTAGAGTACCACTCTAGAATACCATTCTAAGGTATTAAATTAAATGTCAAATAGAAACAAGCTGTCAAGATTGAGGCCTTCCAACAAGAGACTTATTATTGAAGGTGCATCTTCAAAAGGTTTTGCTACAGAGGAAACTTTAATGATTATAGTATACGATGCATAACTTAAATCACAAAAAGGTGGGGATATATCGGTGTAGAGGTTTATTTCCTCCATGTGGAATGGAGCTTCAACCCAGTGAAAGAACTTATGCCTTGGGGACATTGGCCATTCCACAAATCTAAATAAAGGCCCACACTGTGCCTTGCGCTATGGCAGGTGGGAGGCAGCAGAAAGTAGTGGTTAAGAGCGTAGAATCTGGAGCTGAACCGGCTGGATGTGAATCCTGGAATTACCACTGAGTAACTCTGAAATTGGGAAAATCACTTAACTGTTCCGCACCGTCAGATGGAAGTAATGACAGTAGTTGCAGGGTTGTGATGAAGGAAAATTAAGAACAAGAATGTTTCCCACAATTATTAGGCATATTTTAATTATCAGGACATAGTGGCTGCTGTTAGACAGGGCATGAATGTGAACAGGTGGATACCCAGCTACAAGTGGAAGAACAAAGTAGGGCTTTGACACAGCCTTTGGAAAGGTTTAAAGAAAGGTCTCAGAGGGAAAGGAGTGTGGAATTGAATCCTCAAAGATGCACAAGTGTGTGCCTGATAGGCAAGGTGGAGAAGGGCATCGTCAGCAAAGGAAACTGCCGTGAAAACGATGAGAGCACAGCCAAGAACGGCGGTCTTAGCTGCAAAAGCTGTCTGGATTTAGAATCCTATTGGTGGGTATTTTTGGAAGGTGAGCCTGGAGAAAAAGAAGATATTGTGGAGGAGGGCCCTTGGGCCACACAAAGAGTCCAGCCTTCATTCTGTGGGCAAGAGGGATCCATGAAAAGATTTCAAGCACAATAAATCATATTATTGTTTGTTTCTGCTTTTTGTTCATTTAATTTTTTTACTTTTTTTTTAACTAAAAAGGCTTTTAAAAATGTCCTTCCACTGAGTGAAACATTGTATAATCATTGAAAACATATTAATCTATAGAAAAATTATAAATAATATTTTAAAGTTACCTAAAATCCCATAACCTTGAAGAAATAGCCACTCACATTTTGCTGAACATCTCTCTCAGAGTGCACACATACAATTCAATGAACTGACTAATAATATTTTATAAATTTCTTAATCAATAATGTGTTATGTCAACCTTTCCATATCAATGAGTAAAGGCATACGTTAGCATTTTAATGACAGCAGAGTTCTCTATTTTGTGGAGGTAATGTAGTTTATATACCAGTCTATACTGATAAAAAACGTCTTCTAGTTTCTGAACAATATAGACAGTGCTTCAATAGTCAGCTCAGAACACAATGCAACAAAACCATAAAGCAATGGGTAGAGTAGAAAACAAATAGATTCTTGAGAATTAAAACAAACAATTACTCCTTTAACCAGCTGTAGAATGAGAAGAGAAGGGAAGGTCATGTCCAATACCTTGGCTGGAAGTTTGTTTATTCAATAATTCCATTCTTCATCTTTTATTTATTGTTCATCAAAAATGTGTCTAGTCCTGTTCTAATAATGAGATACAATGGTAAATAAGTCAAAGAATGTCACTTTTAGTATGGCTTACATTGCAGCAGGGGAGACAGATGATAAACTGCTAAATAAACAAGAGCATGTTAAATACCAGGAGCACCGCACAAAGAATTCACGTAGGGTGGGACGAGGCAGTAGGGAACTACCTTAGTTGGATCATCTAGGAAAGCATCTCTAAGGAGAAGTCATTAAGGCCGAGAAATGAATGATCAAAGGATGAAGGCAGGTGAAGATCAGGAAAGGGGAATTCAGGAAAGAAGCAACTAATGCAATGGCCCAAAGTGGGAGATGAGCTTAAGGGGTTCAAGGAAGAGAGAGCTCAAAAGGCCAATGTAGCTTGGTGATATTCAACAAGAAGGAAGGTGAAATGAAGTGAGAAGCACAGACCAGGTCAGGGAGCACCTTGTAGGCCTTGGAGGAGTTCAGACGTTACTCTTACTAACAACGGGAGGCCATTGGAGAGTTTCAACCAGAGGAGAAACTTGATCTAAGACTTTAAAAGACCACTTCAGCTTTCCTAAACAGTAAGCATTTTAAGGGTAAGTTGTTGTCTTGTTCGGCTCTACATTCACAAGACCTAGAAAATGCCTGACACATAATAGGTGTTACGTCAACATTCTGAAGAATCCACAAATGTTATGCACAGAATCCAATGCAGGGAAAGCAAGAGTGGAAGAAGGGACTCATTGATTGATCTAACAATATTTATTATGTATGTAAAAGTACTGTACTAGGTACTGTACTGGAAATTTATCTTTATTGGAAGAAGGGACATGTCTTTTCTTGATGCTCCAGTCTGTGATCTATTTATTTTTAGGTTGAACGCAGGTCACAGCTGGTAGCCTCTGTTTTCCTTTTCAAGGAGAAAGCCAGGTCTTCTACTCGATCAGAAAGTCTAGGAAGAAAGGGAGATTTAAGGGAAAAGATAATCAATCTATATTGGGATATATTGGCTTCTGGTGCCTTTGGCCCTATGGGTACAGATGAGCAGTGGGAGTTGGAACTGATAATGTGGAGCTCAGGCAAGAGAGTTGGAGGTGGGGCCATGGCTATGTGGAGACAAATAATAAATAGAGGAAAATATGATGTGTGAAATAATTGTCATAATTTTTCCTCTTTGTCCCAGCGAGATTTATTGCTCCTTCACCGTATCCTCCAGAGAACTATAACGGCATTAAAGAGCATGCACTCTGGAATTAGCCTGGTTGAGCACCAGAGCAAATTATACAACCTCTTAGAGCTCCAGTTTCCTCATCAGTGAAATGTAGATAATAATAGAACCTATTTCATACAGTTGATTAAATTCTTTAATACGTTTGTAGCCCCTGAGTCATATTAAGGGCTTAATAGATATTATCTAATATCTTTATTATATTCAAATGAAAATATTTGTTTATGACAAGGCTGTAACTCCTTCTAGACCATCATTCATTGTGACCTTCTGTATATTACCAATGGCAACTATAGTATTTTGTAAAAAGTGTACTTGGTAAAATATTTTTTTTAATCAATCTTGCTAGAATCCCTGCTTCTTTAAAGTCCAGGAGAGGACATTATGTAGGAAAAGGGCACAGAGGTGTGGATGGCATGCTCTTCTGTCTTATTTCATATCATTGGTAATATTGGGATGCAATATATTCTTTCAACAGGAGGGTTCAAGTTGAGGTCTAGAGGCTTTGGCTGAATCAGGGGTTATCTGTGGATTCAGTGCTCGATGGAATTCAGTGCAAAGTGTTTCAAAGCTGGGCCCATGCACCGTCTGCATCGCAGTCCTGTGGGTCAGATGCTTATGGGAACTGAGACTCTCAGACTCAACCCTTACTGATTCACGACTTATTGGTGAGGGGTGAGGGAGAGAACAGATGGCCTGGAACTACCTCAAGAGTGCCTCCTTGTATGTGCCATAAAATTCTAAAAACAGAGGAAATCAAGGAGAAAAAAAAAGCATATTTATATTTTTGCTGATGGAAATTATTTCTAGAGGTCACGACATGGGCTGGGTCTGTGAGATCCTGGAATCAATGTTTGTCTTCGGGTAGCAGAGTTTCTTCTTTTGAGAGAACATGGGAAGTAGGAAGCAGACAATGCCTCTTGGTGGCAGTCCGAGTTGGCGGGGAGCCCCTTCTTCTGGGCAAAACTTCTTTGGGGCCTACAGAGCCCTCTCTTAGCCTTGACCATGACCCATGAGATGGGTCCTGTCTCCCGCTATCCCTGGAGAGAGGGCCTGTGATGGTTCTGACCCTTGGTCTCTGCCAGTTACAGGGGCCATCATTTAGTTGGATTCAAAAAGGAGAATTTCTTTCTTCTTTTGTATTTTTTTTTTCTCTTCCTCTCATTTCCTAACTGAGTTACTGCCAAGGCAAACTGGTACAAACTGACGCCATCAGCAAAACTCGAGATGGAGCCCAGATCTCTTGAACACTTCATACTCAAGTGTATTCTTGCTCTCAATCTGTATCCAACACTTAGTCAAGCATGGATTCCTGTAAAAGCCTTGTAAAAAGGAAACATGGATCAAAGACACCTTCACTGTGTTGTCATGTTGCATTGAAAAATCTCTGCGCAAGAAGCCAGTCACAACCACCACCTCGCGGTCAGAACTTCCCCGAGACTCGTCATGCAAGGCCTTCCCTAGGGTCCTTCCTCCAAGACACATCCTTTGAGAGCCTTTGCCACCTCCTCAGCCTTGTGTTCTCCCGTGAGAAAGGGCAAGAGCAGCTCCACTAGAGGCCCCTTTCCTTGGCAGCACTCTGCGTGAGCAAAGCATCTCCAGCAAGCATTTCCGTGGGAAGGTCTTCCATCTGGAGCTTGGCAGAGAGGGGAAATTTCCTTTGAGGTTCTGCCACCCTTTTCCTTCAGCTCTCACTAAAGGTGCAGCTTAAAGAGGCCTGTGTGAGTTTGGGGATGGCGCTGGGGTGTTTCATGTTGTCAGAACTGCTCTTCCGATCTTCCTCAGCAAGGCTGAAAGGCGCTGAGAGAAAGAATGTTGTTTGTTCTGCCACCACCTCCCATCTTGGTGTGCAACAGGTCACAAGATGTGACAAGTTCATGCACTAATTCCTTCCTTTTCAGTTAATAGAATAACACAGATGGGAACACTTAGCCCAGGATTGGACATAAATTGGACCGGCCGTAGAAGGAAGACAGAGGCAGCCTGGCCCATTCTCAGCACTTCACTAAACAGAAATTATTTCCAACAGCATCATTACCCTCAGCTGGGTAACCCTGAGAAGCTACTCTCTGACAGGAAGGCGTAGGCCTCTGGCACGGACCCTAGTCTCAATCCACTCACCCTGCAAAATGCTCACAGCATGTTAAAGAAATAATAACATCAGACAGCAAATTCGTTGCTTCCCAGGAGTCTTTGCGTGGCAAAGTTCTGGCAGCAGTTCTAAAACTACCCCATAGCTTGCCCGTGAGATGATAAGTGGAGCACTAAGGAAAGAGGGATGTTGAGACAGAAATAGTAGAGCCCTGAACACCACCACAGGGACTCCCGTTGCTCATCGTGGCTACTGTGCCAAGTACAAAACCAGTTTCAAATGTTTTATCTCTTAGCAGATTAGGACCTAAATTTTGGTTCAAAAGTGACAGAGAACCTTTGGTGACCAAGTGGTTAGGGCTTTGAAGTCTAAGAGATATCTTCAAATCCTAGGCTACCACGGACAAGCCATGAGTGTTGCAGCAAATTATCCAGCTCTTCCTAAGTCTCTATTTTCTCACCTGTGAAAGAAATGGGGACAATACTTTCCCCTTTACTCAATTGTTGAGGATCAAATAAAATGTCTGGAGCTGTGACTGGGACCTACCAATAGGAGCTACAAGTTATTGATATATTTCATATGTCAAGCATGGTGCCCAACACTTTATGGGTATATTTCTAATTAAACTTCATGAAAGTGCTCTGAGGCAAATGCTATCATCACCACCCCCCCCCACCACCACCATATTACAAATGTGGAAACTGAAGTTCAGTGACAAGATCCCATACTTGTGAGTTTTGGTTTGAAACCAACTTTATCTCTCTATGACTTCAGAATCCAGATTCATAACCATGTCCCAGGTGCTGGGTAAAAAGTATCTGATCATTTTCATCACTGTCGTCACTACCACTAACCAAACCGTGAGGGTCCTTGCTAGATGGTTTGCACATCAATATTTTAGCATCAGTTATAAGAAGATGATATTAAAATAGATTTATGGGGAACAATTCCAAACTTGAAAGGAAACTAAAAATTCTGGAAATCAAGGAAGAAGAGAAGGACACATGCTTCTGTGAATTTAAGTGAGGTTGGGTCTAAAACGTATCTTTGTATATGTCATATACATGCATATGTCAATTACTCTCTGCTTTGAAGCCTTCCTTCCCTTTCTGTGGTGATAGTCTACTCTCTCTCATGAGAAATAACCCGTCTCCTATTTCATATGGCTCTGATGAGGATGACAAGTCACACTTCCGCACTGCGCTAGACCACAAGACTAGGCAGCCAATCATGGGCCTTGCCCATAGAGACCAATATATAGGGCAAGACTATGACCCAAAAGGGTTAATCAACATCACTCCAGAAGATTTCATGTATTGATACTAGAAGAATGAAAGTGTCTCTGTTCTCTGCCATTGCAAGGCTAGGATGATAAGTCTGGAGAATTCTATAGCCATTTCTGTTTCTCTTTTGTCCAAATAAATGCAGGAAGTTAGCAGTAGGAGGGAATGCAACCAATGCAAGGAGAAACAAAGGATGCAGAGAGAAGAAGGAGTAATAGGAGGAAAAGAGAGAGAAAGAAAAGGAGGGGATCTGGAGGAGGTGGACGAGAAGGAGGGTAATGAGGATGCGGAAGAAAAAGAAGGGAAAAAAGAAAGAAGGAGAAGGAAAATAGGGAGGACAAAGAGACAATTATTTTCATTTCAGAATCCACTTGGGTCTAAGATAAGTTCCACTCTTAGGTTTCCACGTTGAATGTCCATCATTTTACATGGAAGAATACTGCTTTCCACATTATACATCAGCCATGCCAAGAGTGAAGTCATGATGAGTTTGATAAGAGTAGTTGTGATAGTCTAGGAGTGATCAACATTTTAGGGCCTCTCCGAATTTCGAAGTCCCTGTCTCCAGAACATTTGTCTTGATCTCTACTTGGACATGTAGAAGCACATCCCAATTAAGTTACAATCAATTCTTTATTTCAGTAGCATGATGTGATGGAAAGAGAATGACCTTTGGAAGCAGTAGACCTAATTTCAAATATCAGGTTTGCCAGAACATAACTCTTTGATCTTGGACAAATTATTTCAGTTCTAAGCCTCTGTTTTCTCATTTCTAAATTGGATGTGGGTCTTTAGGTATGAGAATAGGGTTCCTGGGCAAATCAAATGATTTAGGGTAAAAAAACAAACAAACATCCCCAGCATAGTGCCTGGTCCAGAAATGCACTCTGAAAATGATTGCTGTACTCCGTGTAGCTCAAATAGCTCAAATCCACTCTTCCCCTGTGAAGAAATTGCATGGTAATTAAGGATAGGTACCAGAAGTCTTTCTGAGAACCCAAGGACCTTCTGTCATTCAGAATAATGTTTCTCTGTATGATGGAAGTATATGATCGTGGTATGTAAAATGTCAACAAAACCTCTCAGTCTCACCGTTCAGAACAAGTTGCAAAAATTAACAAAATATGTGGTGTCTAATGTTGGTTTCTAATTTAAGGGGACAATGACACTTCACATATTGTTATCACTTCTCCCTACTGCTTTCTGCCTTGTAGTAACAGGCTCACATCTCTCACTGCCCCTGTTCCTGGGATAGAGAAGGTGAGGAAGATCTGGTGGGCCTTCCTTGACTGCAGGATATATCCAGTGACAAGGAGAGCGGGGCAGGTGCCATGACTTTCCCAGTGACGGTCTCCTTTTAGATGATTTGCTTAAAGAAGGGAAGCAGCACATTGCTGGAGGTTTAGGGAATTTTAGAGTTGAAGTTGTTTTTGTGCCCTTCCTACTTTCATATCCTCTATAGCAGCATGCTCTGTAGCGCTTCTCTCTGTCTCTCTTTCCCTCCCTCCCTCTATCTCCGCCTCCTCTTCCCCCTCCTCCCTCTTCTGCTCTCCCTCCTCCTCCTTCTCCTCTTCATCCTCCTGCTTCTCTCCTTCCTCCTCCCCCTCCCTCTCCTTCTCCCACTCTTCTTTCCCCTTCCCCTCCTCCTCCTCCTCTTACTTCTCCCCTCCTCCTCCTTCTCCCCCTCTTCTTCCTTCTCCCCGTCCTCTTCTTCTCCTCCCCCTCCTCCCTCCTTCTCCTCTTCCTCTCTCTCTCCCTCCTCCTTTCTCTCTCTCCCTCCTCCTTTCTCTCTCTCCCTCCTCCTTTCTCTCTCTCTCTCTCTCTCTGCCTGTCTCTCTCTCGTCTTTGTTGCCCTAGCTCTAGGCCAGGGGGACAAGAGCAATGAATATGACCAAATAAGATACAACCTTCTGCCTCACAGAGCACACAGTCCCTTTGAGGACACAGACTGAGGGCAGTTTATAATCACTATTTCTTTAGCTTGCAGCGAAGGAGGTGGAGTTGAGATCCGTGCCAGAGTGTGGCGCTGGCTTCTCAGCCTGGGAGAGGTGACATTAAAGGGTATCTATGCTTCACATGGTGCCCAGATGTCTCCCTTTGTACCCTGTGAGACAGTCAAGAAGGAACTGTCTTCCTGTAAAAGCAAAGAGCCTTAATGCCTGGCAGACCCTGGATGTAAATTTCAAATGAGGTGATTTAAATAAAATTTATTTAAAGTGAAAATTGTGGTCACACTGAAGATGCAACCCGTCGCTGTTTTTTGCCTTAGAAAAGTTTATATGGAATGCTTTTCTTCCCCATTCTTGATGCCCACTGGGAATAAGTATCCTTTTGGCTCCCCCAGAACATTCATGGAGAAAATCAGAGCCAGTACCTCATCTCTTCTCCTGAAACCAGTTTCTCTTTTTCAAATAAACCTGCTGGTAAAATGTTTACAAGTGTGATATTTCACATGTCGAGGAAAGGATATTATTAGCTGCAAGAAATGGGGGATCTGCCACCTCATTCAAGCAACATCCCTCTTGCTTCCGGGATCAGGAGCATGAAATCTGTGGGTCCAGAAAAGGGACTGAGTACAATGCAGGATTCTAAGAAAAATTAGAGCAAGGAAGAGCTTGGATCAACACTCCATCTGAGTCTCGATCTTTTGGAGAAGACATTTACCCATAAACTGCCAATTTGAATCCAAAGGTACTTTTCCCCTCCCAACCATCTAGGGAAAATAAATTAATATTCACTGAGCATCCACTGTATTTTGCAGCAAAGAAAGAGAGAGAGAATATTCATTATTTACAGTACCCACTGTGAGACTCCACAGTTCAAATTCCCTTGGCAAATTCGTTGTTGAGGTCTCATCTCTAGGAAGAGATTTTCCTTACTAAGCATTTCCCAGGTCTTTTTCAGTCTCTGTTTTCTAAATTTCCTAATTTTACAAATTGTCCACAAGGGACCAGGACTGTGAGGACAAAACCAATAGAGTGAGGCTGTGTGGGATCTGGATGCCAAGACTCAAGAGGGTCTTGCTTTTACTGGAGCCTCAAGTTCAACAACAGTCTTAGTAACAAAACACAAACAGTTCCCTTGACACTCATTGGAAGGGGAGGGTGGGGTGCAGGAGCAAATGGCTCGTCTTCTAATAGGACTGAAAGCAAAATTCAAGTGAAGTCAATTAAATCCACGAGTAAAGTAATTTTCACAGGACTTATCCAGCAGAGAGGAGCAGTCATATTGAAGACCCTGCAGGGGAAACCGGAGGCATTTCCAACTGGACTCATCAGGCCTCACAAGGGCATTTTGAGATCCTAGGACTGCAGAGGATAGTAAAGATCTATTAAACATAAATGTCCTGTTCTAGTGAGTCTGGGGGCTATGGAAACGCCTGTCCCTATTCCTTGATGAACTGGCCCAGAAGGCCAAGATAGGTAGTGCGGCCAAAGCTGCACAACATAATGGGAGAGAAATGGAGACGGACTCTCAGAAGTGTACAGCAAAAGTGGTCTCTTTTGTAGCCTCTGTGGTAGGGGGAGACAATAAAATATTTGATTTATCAGAGGTGTGATGGAGCTTGTCTAATCCTGGCCAGTAACCAAGAGCCAGGATGAGCTGGGAAGAGGGAACTTCAATTTGGGTCGAATAGGCTGGGCCTCTGACTTTGGGGGTACAGAGGGAAGACAATAGGAGCCCCAGCTGCTACTGCATCAGTCAGAGCATACCATCTGAACTGAGGCAGCGAGAACAGGAACCAGGCCAGCAGAGGTTTCCAAAGGGAGGAAGTTGATTCTGCTGCTGTGTTTTGCTATGGTGTAGAGAACACTTTAGATGATTTGTGAGCATTTACTGATGAGCATTAACATGAACACTTACTGATTGCATAGTGCCAGACACTGTGCCAGGAATACAGTGCGATAAGACAATCAAAAGGGGGAGAGAGACAAGCTAAGCAACAGTTCCAAAATAACGTAATGAGTAACATGCAAGAGAAGTGTAGGGAATGCCAAGTGCATGTCTAGAGAGGCTGTACTAGTGAGGAAGGCCTCTTTCTTACCCCATTGACAGCACTCTAGTTTAGGCCACCATCATTTCTTACCTGGGCACTGCAACCGTTCTGCACTGGTCTCTTCACATGCACTCATTCACCTTTCCAATACACCAGATCATATTACATGTCTACCTAAAACCCTTTAATAACATCCCACTACAACATAGTTACAATCAACAATCTTTGATGTGACCAGCATGGCTCTGCCATATCTGACTTGTCTCTCCAAGTTCATCCCCTTAACTCTGTCCTGCCATCTGAAATGAGAGCACACTGAAGTCAAGATGCCTGTCAGACATCTAGGCAAGACTGTGCACAAAAACACTACCTATATCCAAGAGAAAACTGGAGGTGAGGGAGGGAAAGAAGTTACATGTTCTCTCTGAAATGCATGTTCTTGACAATTCTGAGGAAGCATGGTAGGCAGAATTCTATGATGGCCTCCCAAGATGTCTGGCCTCTGGTCTACACATACCTTCTCCAAGTTATTAAATCAAACACTAATTTAGGTCCTGCTGTGAAGGGACTTTTGCACATGTAACCAAGATCCCAAATCAATTGATCGGGAAATTATCTGGTGAGCCTGACTCAGTCACATGAGCCCTTTGAAAGCAAAATGTTTCCTCTAGCATCACAGAAGAGGAAATCAGAGATTCAAAGCACAAGGATTCCATGCATGATTGCTGTCATAGAGATGGAGGAAGCCATGCAACAAGGAACGTGGGCCACCTCTAGGAGCTGACAGTGGCCCCTGGCTGGCAGCCAGCAAGGAAACAGGGATTTTAGTCCAACCACAAGGAAATGAATTTTATCAACAACAAGTGAGCTTAGAAGAGGACCCCGAGCATCAAATGAGAACAGCAGCGCTGCTGACATCTTGATTTCAGCTTGGTGAGACCCTGAGCAGAGACTCCAGTCCTGCTATAGCCACACTTCTGTCCTATACAAACTATGAGATCATAAATTTGGGCCATTTCAAGCTGCTACACAGGAAGAGAAAACTAATACTTGAAGCAAAAAGAAAATTCAGCTTTCAAAAGGTCTGGATATGTAGAACTTAAGTGAGCACCTTCTCCATCAGTTAACTATGCCCCACTGGGAAATTTTTAATCCAGACTACTGCCTAGAATGCTGAGGGATGCATGTCAGCCATGCCCTTAGAAATAGGGCAGGGATTATTTCTACCCTCAATGGCAACTTGCAGTTGAAATTCTGATTTCTTGAAATATCGAGCCCTAGGTTTTTCTTGACTCTGCAATAGGAATTGAGGGAATGGCAGACGTTTAGATTATCTTTCTGAACAGCCAGGATTGAGTAAAAGATGAGAATGGTCTGAAAGCTGGTGTTAGAGGCATGGGTACTCATTACCTATAGGATAAGTAAGTGATTAACTTAATAAGTAAATAAATGCCTTCTCAGGTCACTTCCAGATCACAAATCCGACAAGTCTGTGAATTGCATTGAAAATACTGGCATACTGTAGAGCTTGGAGTGCTTGTAGAGAATGGAGTGAGAGCCAGAGGGTATCCATGGCTATCTCTTGGCAGATAACACACAGGGGAGGCCTACATTCTCCATTAGAAGGGAACTGGCTAATGTTGCCATTTGACCTGTGGCATTGTTCTCCAAATATACACAGCCTGAGTCAAGAACACTGCTTGCCAAATGAGAATTACTGGCCTCTTGCCCAATCACCAGGCCCTGCTTGTTTTAGGGAAATTTATTACCATAAAAAAGAGACAAATTGTAAAACTCAGACTTCAGTGTTGAAAAATTAATTAGGCCTTTGGCCCTCTCTTCTCAGCATTCGTAAAGAATTTCCTTGTATACTTAGCTGGTTCGGAGACGGGGGTTAAACATGTGTACCCTGGAGATTAATACTCTTGTTGGAGCTTTTTCAAGAGGGAAACTGTTAGGATCAGGAACCCATTGAGTACTTCCAAAGAACATATCAGAAGGCCACTAAATCAGCTTGGTGGTCAAGAAAGGCTTTCCATTGGAGGCCACATGGGAGCTGGAGGAAGAGTGGTTCGTATGCCAGCCTGGGAGAGATAGGACAATCTAGTCAGAGGTGGCAGAAGGTATGAAGATGACAGCATGACTGAGCATAGTGCACTCAAGAAACTGAAAGCCGGATTCAGCATGCTGGAGTCAAACATCTAGCCAATGGCAGGAAGAAAGGATAAGAGTGTGGAGTTGAAAATGGAAAAGTAGGTCTGAATCAGAGTGGTAGAAGCCTTGATGCCTTCCTAAGGGTCTTGGCTTTACCCTATAAGAACTGAAGAGGGTTTCTTTTGTTTTGTTTTCTTTGGAGGAAGATTAGCCCTGAGCTAACTTCTGCCAATCCTCCTCTTTTTCTGAGGAAGACTGGCCCTGAGCTAACATCCTTGCCCATCTCCCTCTACTTTATACGTGGGATGCCTACCACAGCATGGCTTTTGCCAAGCGGTGCCGTGTCTGCACCCGGGATCCGAACCGGCGAACCCCAGGCCGTCGATAAGTGGAAAGTGCGAACTTAACCACTGCGCCACCGGGCCAGCCCCAGAACTGAAGAGTTTTTACCAAGGACATTGCATGATCCTTCTCATTTTAGGTGGTATCTCAGAGAGTGGCTGTGTAGAGAATAAATCAGAAAATCTAGGATGATACCCTATTTTCTGGCTTTGCCATTGTCATGAGCTAAAGAAGG
This sequence comes from Equus przewalskii, assembly GCF_037783145.1. Lineage (NCBI taxonomy): Eukaryota > Metazoa > Chordata > Mammalia > Perissodactyla > Equidae > Equus > Equus przewalskii. Next base: position 29,795,669 of record NC_091851.1, read on the forward strand.
AATGGGGATGGGGGGATAAGTTTAGTTAGCTTTTGGACATATTGAGTTGTATTTACCTGCATTATGCATGTAGATACATCCTGTTTCTGTTACTGAGCACCTGGACTGCAATTAGAGATTCAGACTGGAGAGTTGTCACACTCAGCAATGTGGAATCATGAACTTGCCCAGGAAGCGGGGAGCAGGCTTGTTTATTACCTTTAGTTCGTGTTGCATTGACCAATCACTCTTGAATCTTTGTTAATAAAGTCATTCACTCATTCATCCATCAATCATCAAAAATTGATTGACATCCTACTGTGATGGGCACTGTTCCAGGAATCAAGGGTACTGTAGAAGACAAGATGGACAAAGTCCCCAGCCTCATAAAGGTTCAATCTCTAAAAATGAAGACAATTAACAAATCATTGAAAAAAAAATGTCAGAAAGTATAAGTGAAAAATAAAACAGGTTAAGGCGACGAAACATTGTCAAGGTGATGGCGGTTCTATTTTAGATACATTGGCCAGGGAAACTTCCCATGAGGAGCTGACATTTGGACAAAGACCTCCATAGTCAAGGAGTGAGCCAAGTCAAGGTCTGAAGGAAGAGGAAGCAAGATCTGAAGGGTCTGAGCCAGGAATGAGGCGCTCAGGGATAAGAGAGATTAAGTGCAACCAGAGCCAAGTGAATGAGAGGCAGAGGAGTAGGATATGATGGTTAGGCAGGCAAGTGATCAGAAAAGGCCTTGGGGCCAGGGCTAGTGAGTTTGGACAAGATGGGAAACCATCGGAGGGTTCCAAACAAGTCAGTGATGCATCTAATGTGTATTTGAAAAAAATTTTATTGGTATCCATAGCGACTGGAAGTGTGTTGAATGGTTAAAGTTTTATTATTATTGTTGTTATTATTATTCACTTATTCAATCACTTACTCATATATTCTGGAAACAAGTTCTGAATGCTTTCTCTATGCCAAGCATTGCAATAAATATTGAGGGCACAGAAATGAGTAAGATATGATTCCTTCCTTCGGTAGCTTGTAGTGTTACAACAATATGCACATATATTATACTTAGCACTGAAGTTTCTTCAATGTACTTCCCACCCCACCCCTTATACCTCAGGTACAGGAGGTAGAATTGTTTAAATATCATGGATCTTGGCATGTTTTTATCATCTATGCAAGACCTCTTATTTGATTTACTTATTTTATTGTTTGGCTTTTTTCCCATTCCTCACTCTCATTCTCCTCCCACTAATGTCCTTCATGTGTATATTTTTGTTTTTTATAAATTCTTTCAAAATGTGTGTTTTGGTTTTGCGGCAACTTTTGTTTTTTTCTTCCAAAGTACACATGCCAGGTCAGCAGTAGGGAGTATAATGCATTAGATTTTGTGTGGAGGCCAACAATCTGTATTTTAGGGAAAAGAAATATCCCCTGGTATTGCTGAGACCTATCCCCATTTAGAACTTTACGAAATGGGAGTTGCTTAACTCCAGTGGTATGCTGATAAACCGACTCTCCTGCGGGGGTGGGAGGAAGGCCCTGAGATGTAGTATTTGCTGATTTTCACGGTGTAAATATTTTCGCCATGACCAATTTCAAGCTAAGGTTCAACAATTAGGTTGCAAAAGTCCTAAATCTTTAACAATGGGCTGGAGCCATTTCCAGCATATTATTATTTAGTTCCTCAATTCCACCCGAAGAGGGGCATGATGAGCACATTGCTCTGCTAGTGTAAACGGGCCATGCCAGTTCAATGTGATCTTCTTCCCATCAAACACGGACTTTCAGTGTCCTTATAGACAGCAAGTTAGATAGGTGTTCTAGAAACCCTGATAAGCTCATCTGGAGGTGAGTGACATGACTGCTTTTTCTTTCCAAGGATAGGCTAAGCAAGTTTGTGATTGGGTCAGCTGGGAACACCATAGTTGGGGTCTCTGGTGTGCACATGGCATAAACCAACTATTTAATCCTGACACTGGGAACAATTCTTAGTCAAATTAGAGGGATGGCTTATGGCCATTCTAAATATGGCCTCAGAAATGTTTACAATCCTTGGGTTGCAGTGTTTCCTGGAGCCAATATCTGCTATTGGTGACTGAAGAGTGTGGTTGGGCAGACAACAGATATTGACAATGTAGAGGATCTTTGGATTTAGAGAGTCCATAACGAGAGAAGCTGAGTCATTTCTAGAAGATTCAAAGGTAGCTTATTGTGAGTTATGCAATTTTAATATGGGTTCCAACATTTTGAAAAAGTGGGTATTCTTCCTCCTTTAAGGATACAAATGATGAGGGGCTGGCCCGGTGGCGCAGCGGTTAAGTTCGCAAGTTGGGCATCTCAGTGGCCTGGGGTTCACTGGTTTGGATCCCGGGTGTGGACATGCCACCCCTTGGCACGCCATGCTGTGGTAGGTGTCCCATATAGAAAGTAGAGGAAGATGGGCACGGATGTTAGCTCAGGGCCAGGCTTCCTCAGCAAAAAGAGGAGGACTGGCAGTAGTTAGCTCAGGGCTAATCTTCCTCAAAAAAAAAAAAAAAAAAAGGATACAAATGATGAAATGTAGTTGCTGGAAAGCGGAAATAGCAATAATAATAATGTTATGGGCTGAATTGCGTCTCCCCAAAATTATCTTCTGAAGTCCTAACCCTCAATATGATGGGATTTGGAGATGGGGCCTTTGGGAGGTAAGAAGGGTAAGAAGAGGTCGTGAGGGTGGAGCCCTGATCCAATGGGATTAATGCCCCTATAAGAAGAGACACCAGAGATCTAGCTTACTCTCCTTCCACCATGCGAGGACACAGCAGAAGGTAGGAAGAAAACTCTCACCAGAAACCTTAACCCTGCTGGACTCCGATCTTGGTTTCCAGGCGCCAGAACTGGCAGAAAATAATTTTCTGTTGTTTAAGCCACCTAGTCTATGGCATTTTGTTGTGGCACCTGAGCAGACTAACGCAAATCATTGTCATCATAGTCATCATCGTCATCTAAGCATTTTATGTATATACTCTCCTATTACCCTCACAAAAATCTGATAAATTGATTTTAGTATTTTCCTCTTCTCATAAATGAGGAAATAAGACTCAGAGAAGTTAAGGAAGACATGCAAGGCCATACGAGATGGCAAATGGCAGGTGGGGTCTGAACCCAGACTATCTGTCCCCAAACCTCCCATTCTTCACTGCTATGTCATACTGCTTCTCGGTGGCCACCAATGTGCCTGGCATAGAACGGGTGCCCAAAATACATAAGTGGATGGTTGAAAATGAATGAATAATGGTTAGACTACCAAGATAAGAAATTGAGTTTGGAAGCATATAGATTTTTGGAGCTTTTAATATAGAAAGGCCATGCATATGAAGTCACAGGGAAATATTCTGCTGTGAACCTTAAAAATTTAGTCCTTGGGCCTGGCCCCAAAGCATAGTAGTTAAGTTCAGTGCACTCCACTTCGGTGCCCTGGATTCATGGGTTCGGATCCCAGGCGTGGACCTACACCACTCGTCAGCAGTGCTATAGCAGCAACCCACATGTAAAATAGAGGAAGATTGGCACAGATTTTGGCTCAGGGCTAATCTTCCTCAGGCAAAAAAGGAAGATTGGCAACAGGTGTTAGCTTAGGGCTAATCTTCCTCAGAAAAAACAAACACAAAATTTAGTTCTTTCTTGGAAGTCTGAAAAAAAAGGAAGGCTAAGCCTAGGGTAATCGTCCTTTTATACTGTTACACTTGTCATGGTGGCAGGATCCACATATTTCCCCTAGGGATGAAATTAAAATGCCAAACATTCATGATTATGAGACGATTACAAAACAAGTGCTAAGGGAAGAATCATAAAGCAGAAAGAAGTCTGTGTGTCTTCCTAACTGATTAAAGGCAGGCGTGAAGCTTTCTACTATGTGCAAGGGACTTACTACATATGGGTTTTCTTCACAGCCCTACTGTATGGACTATTTATTTCCTGATTATCATACAGCCTCTGATTGGTTGTGACAGGTGTCTTTAGGAAGAAACACTTGTAAATGCATTAGCACCATTCAACAGTCAATTTATCCCAACCACCAACAATTCCTGCAAAGTTTCACACTGAAGATCAGTTAACTTTGGTACAATACGTAAGTGTTTTGGATAAAAACACATGTTTTCCCACTACCAAGAACTCTTCTCAATGATTAGAAAGAGTTCTGCACAAGAGAACTCTGGAAAGAGTGTGAAAAATGAGGCTTACATTATATATGCAAACACAATTCTCATATGGAGTTTAACTGTCCAACTTCTTTGCTCATGACATTTAAAAGAGAAAGCAATAATGGGGGAGAAAAATTAGATTTTGATGGCATCAGTTTAATCCAGAGAGCTTATTTTTGATTAAAAACAAGAAAGCTACAGAAAGAGAATCGCAGGCATGGAGTCCACCCCTTGCTCTTTCATTTCCCATTCCAGTGGGACGCAGCCAGATCTGTGAGGAGTGTTGCAAAAAGCCAGCACGAGATCCAGAGCTCACTCCTGGGGTTGAATTGAGTTGGCCCTTGCTGACCAGAAGGGGTAGACGGAAAGGATGAGTGTGTTCTGATGGACTTCTTCGTTCCTCCCTAGTTCGCCCTCTGGGGCTCGTGGGAGGGGACACATCCATTTGTCCTCTTTTACAAGCGCAATGCCTTTCCCTCTTAAAAGGAAGAGCTTGCCACATGCCATCCACCCTACCATTAGTCAAGCAGTGGAAAGAACTCAATACGGGCTAAGAAGTACAATGCCCAAAGGGACAACATCAATCCCTTATTACTGCAACTTCCTCATCCTTGAGTTGTTTATATTGATTTATCTTTTGCTCAGGTAGAGTGACAGAGTAATATTCTCAGCAAGAGAACACGGATTGCCTCTGTTCTGAGCCCACGCCTGTCTGAGAATGTTCTTCATCTGCCTTCACACAGTAATTGGGTATGGGGTATTGATTAAGGCCATCATCTTTTCCCCTCAAAACTCTGTAGTTTTTGTTTATTCAAACACTTGTATGGCAGATATAAAAATATGAAGTTCCATGATGTAGGGTCCATTTAAATTAACCCATCTTTTATTCATACTTCCATTTATGATGTATGCTTTATATTTGAATTGCCAGCATATTACCTGGGTAAATCTTGGGTTTTATTCTGTTATCAATTTTGCCCAGGATTGATAAATTATTTTGGTCAACAGATTAAGTTCTTTTAGTCAGGAATATTTTCTTCTATTATTCCTTAATTTTATTACTTCTGTTGTGTCTTTTTCTACCTTTCTTTGAAACATGTCTCTTATATATATGAATATATATAAAGTATGTATATCACACACATATTTTCTTATGTATATACACCCTATATTTCTCTAAGCTTCTTATTGTTTGCTTCTAAGTTTCAAAGTTCTTTTTCCCTTTATCTCTTGTGATAAACATTATTTTTAGCATAAAATCTATTATTTACCACTTTTACCAGAGGTCCTTAGTGCAAAAGTAAAAAAAAAAATGCATCTTTTAATTTTCTTCCTTATCTATCTTTCCTGTCTTATGATCCTTTCACTTAATGTGTGCTTACTTTGATTTCATAAATGTCATGAGTCTGATGGAACATTAACCAGAAATGTTCTAAAATTTTTATTTTGGAGAGTTATTCTCTAATTCCAGGGGACCTGTAAAATGTAGAGGTTTGTTCTTGAGCCATCTGGAGAGCCTTTCTTCCAGGCACACATTTGCTTTCACGAGAGACTGGAAGAGAAAGTTTACCCCTTTCCTGCGTCCTTATCTCTGGTATATTTTCCCCTGGGCTCTTTCTTAATACTTGTACAATTCCTGGGTTTTTATATAACCAATAAAATGTTGTTAGCATAGAGAAGGCAAAGAACCAAATCATTCCTCTGAGAGTTTTGGGTTTTTTTTCTTTTTTGGTTTATTCTCTAGTTGGAAGTATAATCCTGGACTCACTTCAAAGAAATTGACTAACTAGAAGAAGCTCTGTGTTCCAGGGTGTAAACCTTAGAAACAACCTTCCAGAGAAGAGGAATTTGCTATAATAAAATGCTAAATAGCCAGGCATTCAAGGTGCTGCGTGTGTCCACCTGTCACTATGGGCATCAACTCTGCCTCATTTAAAAATAAAGTCCTCTTCTCCTGAGACATACCCCTTAGTCTATTCCTCTGTAGCTGTTGGTGTAGAATGCAAGAATGAGATTATTAAGCATTCATTGATGTGTCTCAGTCTTGTTCGATATTGATCCACATACCGTATAAATGTATGTGTACTAAGTAGAAATCGTAAGTTAGAATGTAGTTTTAATAACCGTATGACTTATAGTGATATTTTCCTTTTGATTTTTATGTAGGTAATGGCTCCAAGATTCTCTTTTCCTTTTGGTTGACTGGTTGGAAATTTATTCCCACTATCCTTCACCTCTAAGTTTGATCATCTACCTGTGTAATGCCTCTTGTCATGCTCCACCCAATATATTATGAACATTAATCTCACAATATAATTTTTAAAGACTCAGCTGCAAAGAGAACATATGAGTATCTACCTAGCTCTGGGGAGCTTGGTGTCCTAGAGAAAATTCTGCTTTATCTCTCTTGCTGCAATCCAAGGCTGGATACATTGATGGCCAGAGGGGATCTGGCTGCAGTCCAAACTCACTCCTCTGACTTCGAAAGCAGAGGGGACACAACTTCCAATGGTCCATCCAAAAATGATGAGACCATGGCTGACGGGAATTATCACAAATGTGTCGGGAATGAACACACACGCTTGCTAATGGCCTATTTCCTTCCCCTACATGCATCCCCGCAGAGGAAGGAGGCAAGAGAGAGCAAGACCCTTGGCTCAGCTTATGCCTTTTCTCCTCTTTCCTTTCCCAAACACCCTCTCCTCTCACTCCAGGTTCATTCTTGATTCTTGAATTCCCATCAGGTTTCAGGGGAAGGGGAAATACTATTTCTTGTACTTTTTGTTGGCGAAGAAATTGATGCTATCTGTCTCCCATTGTTCTACCCACCATCCTGTTTGGACCTGACTGAGGGCAGGCATGAAGGTGTGCATCCAGTTGTGTCCCATGTCCTTTGAACAACTCAGTCTTTGCACAGAGATACCATTTCAGAGACTGCTTCCATTTACTGGAAATATTGGTAGCAACCTCAGTGCATTACCCAAATCACAGTCACTGAGTGTGTTCAAAGAGCTTCCAAAAAGAAAATCTCAGGAAAAAACAACAAAATCCTCAATATCTTGATTAAACTTCCAGATGGCTATAGACATGGAGGATAGGAAATCAGCAGAAAGAGAAACAGGCTCTAGGGAACTGTTCCCCACTAGTTTTGTGACAATGGTTTTGCCACATCATATATGTATGTAATATCTATACACCATCATTGAACCATCATACCATTGGCACATAGTAGGTGCTCAACAAATGCTTGTGAGTGTCAACACCATATTTCTGGTGTACCTGCCTTTCCAGGTAACTGGATCTAAAGGAGAAGTAATTAAAGTGCATCTCACCTAGAGCTGAGGAGAGGTAAACTGCAGTCTTTAGATTATGAGAGGATTTTCTTTTTTAGTAAACTTTTTATTTTGAAATTATTTAAGATTTTCAAAAAAATTAGCAAAGACAGTTCCCATATACCTCTCACTCAGTTTCGGTTTCCCCTAAAGTTATGATCATGTACCACCATGGTATATTTGCCAAAACTAAGAAACCAACATCGGCACTTTACTGTAACTCTAGACTTTATGTATTTGAATTTTACTAGTTTTTATATTGATATTCTTTTTTGTTGTTGTTGTGTTGGGATCAAACCCAGCATACATTTCATTTCATCACATGTCTCCTTACTCTACTCCAGGCTATTAGAGTTTCTCGGTCTTGTTTTTCATGATCTTGAGGAGTGCTGGTAAAGTATTTTGTAGAACGTCCCTCAGATTTGAATTTGTGTGACTTTCCTCAGGATTATAGATTTTTGGAAAATCTAAAATCACAAGGGATCCACATGACATTACTGATGATGTTAACTTTCAATCACTTGGTTAAGGTAAACTTTATCAATTGGTTAACCTTCATCATTTGGTTAAGGTAATCATCACTTGGTTAAGATAGTGTTAGTTTCCTCCACTATAAAGTTACTATTTTTCCCTTTTATGGGAGGATATTTAGTTGAGATTTATTATAATTTCATTTTGCAAAACTGTGTATATAAGGCAGGGAATTGTTCTTTATTGTAAAGTGAAGGCAAAGTGGTTCAGTCACTAACGGAAATACCTTGCTAGCATCCTAGAGAAAGTTTAATCAGTAGTGGACTTGTAACAAAATAATCCAACCCTTGTAGAGCTCGAAGGGAATTAGAATTGGACTGTGAGTCTGACCCTCTCAAGTGAACTCTTTTCATGGGCACAGGGTCTGAGCCCTGCCTCCTGCGTGGACTGCAGTCGACAGAGAAGTCTGCCTTCAGTTGGACCCCTTCCATCTTGTTCTCATCTTCCTTCCCAAAAGACCGCTTTTTAAGGTTCCCGCTCTCTCCTCCTATGCACAGGGTCCCACCTCATTGTGTTCTGGCCTCTGGCGTGTGTTATCAGTTACTAATATGTTTAGTTCTAAGGCTTAATAAAGGACAGAAGTGGGGAGGGGGGTATCAGATGCTGAGATTGTGGAAGGGAGAGGAAAGTAGTCCTCTTTTGGGTCTGGTCTCTGGGTGAGGCATCCACGACTCAATTAGATCTTTTACAGCATGGAAGTTGAAACTTCTGCTAGCAGATCACCTAAGTTCCATGATGCTCCAAGAGCATCTGCCTCCTTACCTATCTTGAACTATTACGAAATGTTTATTTCTATCACTGCAGTGATGTTAAAACCACTTTCCAGGAGTTGGATACAGAGATTGTAGGACTTAAATCATTCTATCTATTTTAAATAATAATATAGTATTCATTTTATCTTTAAGAAAAATCTAGGAATAGCAGGGATCGAGGTTTCTGCTTAAACTTTGTTGGCTTCTGTGGTTTACATACTTCTGGCTCTAACTGTGGGAGTGACTCCATCCCATACAAGGCTCTCCTTGTATGAAGGGTCAGTTTCTATCCTAGATTTGGGGAAGAGTGAACTCACTCTAGGGAAGCACTTTCAAGGGGATAAAATTAGAAGAAAAATAATTTCAGCAGCTAATGATTTTGCAGTTTCAAAAATCAATACGTAAAAGAGTATAACCTTGCCAACATTTGAATTGATGACTTAAAAGATGAAGTTGATGAAAGGTGTCATAAAATAAAGCAGAAATACGTAGCCATAGATTCAAGAGAAAAAAATAAGAGTTTTGAGGACAGGGCAAGAAAATATAATTAGAATCATTGGATTAATGGTGGGGGGGGGGGCGTGGGAAGGAAAGATAGAGGGAAAGTAATAATTTTAAGAGAAACATAAGGCAATTTCTTCACTCTAAAGGAAGATAATTTGCAGTTTTAAGGTTCTCACTTGGTCTTAAGAAAAATTACTGGAAAAAAAATCTAAACCGTTGAAATTCCTAAACTCTAAGTCACATACAAATCCTTAAAGTTTCAAGTTATAAATAGCTAATTGTACATACAAAGTAAACCTGTCTCAATCAGATTTCTCTTCAACATGGAAAGTATTTTGTGACACCCATAGATTCTCAAGCCGAGAAGGCAGCAATGTTAATGTCCTACACAAATATTATACATCTATTGACAGGAAAAAAAATCAGTAAAGATCTCAGAGAGTACAATCCATGTGCATTTTCTGAGGAAATATCTGTGCACTCTAAATTTCAACATAATAAGACCAGAGACGTCAACATATTGGAAGATATAAAAGGGACACAAACAGTGATGGGCAATGACTAAATATATGGCAGGTAGAGATAGATGGACACTATATATATGTTTATATAAACATATGTCATATATATAGTGACATGTAACTGAATGAGGATAATGCTACTGTGAATTTGTAGCCTAGGTACTAAGGAAGTATTCTTGGCAATGAAGACGTGTAACAAGGGAAGATCTTTCAATAGACTGCCCAAAAATAAAAATTGAAAAAAAAAAATCTGGCTTTTTCAGCAAAACCCAGTAGCAGGGTGGAGGGGGTAAGGAGAGAGTAGCAAAGAGCAGAAAATTAAAATTCCACCATGATGGGCTATGTGGGGTCCAAATAATTCAACTGTTGTAAAATGCAGGCCCATGGTATGATTAATTTAATAAAACACATAATACAGCATTATTTGTGGATCTGTCTTGTCAAAAATCACAAACAGATAGCGAAAAGTACGCTACATCCAACTGAAAGTTGCTTGTATTGAGGATGCCCCAAATGGTCACAAGGTCGCTACATTCTAACCACAACCCACACTTACAAAGCATAAGAACTTTGACCCCCACCCCCACCACTGCTAGAGAAGCGGAGCTGGGCAGAGGTCAGGAGCCACTCACTGACTGCCTTATCTCCAGATTCATCTTTGGCAAGGTTTTCTGCAATTCCAAAGGTTTCACACTGAAGCAAAAAATGACACAGTTCTAAAGCATTCATCTCAGTGGGAGTGGGGGAGTAGATATGGGAAGTGTCAGTGGGAGAAATACAGGTTTCATTGTGACAATCAGAAGTGGGAATCAGTATCAGGCTTAAAAATACAATAGAGCCTCTAAATTACCAGGAGAAAAGAGAATGAAGAAAAACTGCATTATTGTGTGCTATGAGACAAATACAAATAGAATGAAGTGCTAGAGAAAATACTGAAATCAGGACAAAGAAAAATCAAGGACATATGCAGTAAACAAGATAAAGAAGGATGCTATATAATAATAAAATGTAACAGTCCATAAAAGTGACTTATAAAACGTGTACATCCTTATAGAGCATATGACATTACAGCAAAACGTAAACGTTGGGTTAGAACTCCTGAAACATGTTATGTAATTTGCTAAAATAAATGTATTAGGAAAATTTCAGTGTAACTATTTTAGAATATAAAAATCGACATGGGTAAAAATAGAATATTTGAAGAATATAATCAATAAGCACAATTTAGTAGATTTATAGAGAGTGTTACCTTAACAAAATATAAATGTATGTCCTTTTTGTGTCCTCGGAACACTGCAAGAAAAATAACTAATATACTTAGCCACAAAAAACCTTAATAAATTTCTAAAGGAGAGACCTTATACACCTTATTTTCTGATCATATCCTCTTCTTCCCCTAAAATGGAAATCAATAACAAATGATGTCTGCCCCTGAAAGACATAACTAGCTCGTTTTTATTTAAAAACATTTTTCAAATAGCACCTGATTAAACAGCAGGAAATGTAAATCATAACTTTTATTTATTTATTTATTTATTTATTATTATTATTTTTTTTTTGGTGAGGAATATTGTCCCTGAGCTAACATCTGTGCCAATCTTCCTCTATTTTTGTGTTTGGGGCGCCACCACAGCATGGCTTGATGAGCAGTGTGTAGGTCTGTGCCTGGGATCTGAACTGCGAACCCTGGGCCGTCAAAGTGGAGCACACGACCTTAACCACTGCACCACTGGGCCCGCCCCACACAAATTATTTTTAAAAGAATGAATGGGAAAAAAAACTCATAATAAAACCTGTGGGTCCAAGCTGAAGCTATAGTTTTTTCAGAGAAAAACGTATAGCCTGAATTGCATTTTAAAAATTATTATTCAAAGAGGAAGGCTGAAAATAAACAAACTTTAGTTTCGGCTTATAACATATAAAAACAATGAGTAGTTTGCAATAAATGTTACACAAGGTCAATGTAAAGGATTAGGGAGTGATCGCGATCGGCAAGATGGATAAGGTGGTCAGGAAAGCCCTCTGTGAAGAGCTGGCATTGAGCAGAAAATTAAAGTAGAAAGTAAGTCACGTGAAGATCTGAGGCCAACGACATGGACTTCTCTCCCGGGTACCTGCAGTTCCTTATTTTTGGTTCATATTGAGGTGGCCAAGAAGGCTTGTGTAGACAACTGGAAGAAACAAAACTTTTATTTTCCAACAGTGAAACTAGATTCACGATTTCTTGTGATTATGTGGTTAATATATTTTTATTGTAAAAATAAAGATGAAATATAAAAAATAAATTTTATGGTCTCTTGAAATCCTGCTGTACCAAGATAACCCAAATTAACATGTTTTATCGATCATCTTTTCACCCGCCTCTTTGTATGCGTGCACATACATGTATACAAATAGTAAGTTGTTTCCTATTTTAGAAATTTGAATCATCTTTCTTGTTTTTCAATTTTTGATGTGTGCCTCCTGTTTTCCCTTTCCCCCATCCTGCCCCAGATAACTAATATCAGCCACTAATAACTGATAACTAATATTGCCGTCTCTCCGTAGCCTACTCAGCGCTCACAAGATCCTGTACCTATAGCTGTAGCTTTAACTATTGATACAGATTTAGGTATTAACATGGATATGGACAGCAAAGGTTTTGCCATTATTTTATTTTTTAAAATGAGTACAGTACATAACGCTTCTCTACATTTTGATTTTCTCCCTTCACCACAGATTATGGTAATCCTTTCAAGTCATTTCTGAATATATCTTCTTTTAGTGATAAAATAATATTCCTATCATAGATATACCACAATCTACTCAATCTGTATACTTCTGAATAGTATTCACTCCCTCTCCCCAGTTTTTATTACTGTTAAAAATCTAGCAATAAATATTTATTTCCCTGTATGCAGCCTTACATATTAGTATTTTTATTTCTATAAATTGGGTTCTCAGGAGTGGGATTAATGGATCAATGAATACGTATTTTTTTAATTTTTAAAAATCCTTCAAAATGGCTGTCCCCAAGTCTGTACTGCTGGCTCACGTTGACAACAATGTTTGAGCTCCATATTGTCTTCGTCCTATTAGCAACAAACAACATTGTTTATCTGTTGGGCATAGAGGACTACCTTGTTGTTAATTTTATTTGTGTTTTCCCAACTAATGAAGAAACTGAGTACCCATTCTTTTGTTTTCCTTGGCCATTTATGTTTGCAATTGTCTGCTCATATATTTTGTCCATTTTTTCTGCTGGTTTGTATATATTTTTGTTGTCAGCTTGTTATCAACTTATTTTTAATATATCCTAACCTTTAATCTAGCCCATTTGTAGAATTTCTTTGCTTTGCTTTAGTGTAGATTTCAACAAGTATTTAAACAAAGAGATTTAATTTTTATGCGGTCAAATATCAAGCTTTTCTTTAATGCTTTGGGGTTTATTGTTTTAGTTACAAAAGTTCCCCAAACCCTAAGGTTTTAACGTATTGTCCTCTAATTTTTCATTTACGACTTTAAAAAACATTTATGTTTTCATCCCAAATAGAATTTTTTTTAATATGACAGAAAGTAGATGTCTAACTCTTTTTATTTTTCTTTTTGATGGAAAACCAGTTGTGCTGGCCTCATTTATTAAATTTCCACTGAATTGAAATACCACTTCTTTCATTTATTAAGTGGTCATATATACTGGAATCTGTGTCTGGGCACTCGATTCTGTTTCTCTGATCCCTTTGACATGTTTTCGTGCCAATCAAACTGTTTTTATTATAGTGGCATCATAGTATATTTCAGTATCTGGCAAGGCATGTCCTTCTTCTCTGTTCTTCTGAACCTGAAGCTGAAAGTTAGTGGTCCCCTCCATCTGGTTTTACATTCTTCAGCTTTTCCAGTGGTTTTTCAAGACATCCAATCCCTTCTATAAAATCATTTTTGCTTGAAAACCTGGAGTGGTTTAGTCATTCCTGGCTGAACCCAATGGATGCAATAAGAGTGTAGAAAGATAGCTGAATATTCAGTTAATATATGAAAAAGCTGGCATCCATATAACTGACAAGAGATAGCTACAATAATTAATTTTCAAGGGAATTATTTTCAATGGCAGTAAGGAATTTAAGGTGTCTAAGAATATGTCTAAAAAACTATGACAGACATTTATGGTAGATTTTCTTAAATATCCATAATGAAAAACATTTGATATATTAAAATATATTGAAATGGAAGTGAACTGTGCAGAATGCAAAGCATGGAAATCAAGAAATGGACAAGCCACAGACTGGACAATGACGTTGGCCAGTCAGAGAACCTACCAAGTTTTAGTATGTAGTTTACCAATTTGTTATAAAGCATATTACGAAGAATAGAGAGGAATAGTCAGATGAAAAGGGACATAGGGTGAGGTCCAGAGGGGTCCTGAGCTCAGGACTTCTGTCCCTGTGGAGCTGAGTTGTGTCACTCTCCTAGCACCTGGATGTGTTGACCAACCCAGAAGTTCTCTAAACTCCCTACTTTAGGGATTTTAATGGAGGCTTCATCACATCGGCATGATGGCTTATTAACTCACTCTCCGGCGTCTCCTTACTCTCCTGGAGGATGGAGGGTGGAGCTGAAAGTTCCACACTTCTAACCATGCCTGGTCTTTCTGGTGAGAAGCCCTCTTCCAGGAGCCCACCAAGAGTCACCTCATTAAAGCAAAGGACACTCTTATCATCCAGGAAATTCCAAGGAATTTAGGAGCTCTGTCAGGAACTGTGGTCAACAACCAAATATTAGAATAGAAGATGCTCCTAACACCCCATCACTCTGGAAATTACAAGGGTTTTAAGAGCTCTGTGTCAAGAGCCAGGGGCAGAAACATATATCTTATTAGGTCAGTTAGCCAGGGCGTAATGAAAGTAGCAAGTATTACTCAAAAATTCTCGGGGCCGGCCCCATGGCTGAGTGGTTAAGTTCACGCCCTCCGCTTCAGCGGCCCAGGGTTTCGCCAGTTCAAAGCCTGAGCGCTGACATGGCACCGCTCATGAGGCCATGCTGAGGCGGCATCCCACATGCCACAGCTAGAAGGACCCACAGCTAAAAATATACAACTATGTACAGGGGGGCTTTGGGGAGAAAAAGGAAAAATAAAATCTTAAAAAAAAAAAAAAATTCTCAAGCCCAACATGATGGGCCACTTAATTTTGAAATTTCACTGTAATCGCATTTTAAATGAGCAAGTCCGTACAGTTCCTTAGAGGTGACAATTCTCCTACATCAGAAAGAAGGGCAGGAAAGCATTTTCTTTAATCAGATCTTCTGGATTTACATCCCAATTTTGTCACTTGCTAGCAATGATCATGAACAAGTTATTTGACATCTTTAAAGATCAGTTTTCACATCTTTAAAATGGAGAAATAAATCTTAGCCATACCGCTTTTGTGAAGGTCAGATGAAATAGTTAATGAAAACGAAACTCTTAACGGACTGCCTGACACATAAGGACAAAATAAATATGGGCTAGTGGTATTAGTACATCTTCCATGGTGTTGATACACAAGAAAATACAAAAGCTTCACATTTCTGAACTGCCTACAAAACCAAATCACACCTTTTTGATGAGGCTGCAAGTTACTGTCTTGCTTCCCATTGCTGTCACGCACGGAGCCTGGTTCCTGGAAACAACTGGGAGGTGTCTGCAACGAGTTGGGGCAGAGTTGTGGTTATGTTGACACAGCCAAACCCACAGCTCAAGCCTCCTTTGGCTGCAGCATTCATGCCTCACCTTTCTGTGAGTCTCCTTCCTGAGGGAAAGACGTTTTTCTATTGCAGGCATCAGGCCACCACTGCCTGGACTTTGTCCCACTGCATCATCCTTTTATCTTTGCAAAATGGCAACTGAGATTCTGGGAACTACAGGGCCACTTAGAAACAATTGACTGCACTGTGGGTCAGGTTCTGAGCAGGTTCCCACCCTGACCCTGATATAATGGTGATTGCTCCAGTGGAGAAGGTGTTGGGAGGTGCCTCATTAATTTTCCATGTTGAGGGGAGACTCTGAGCTGGCAGCCAGTGGAAGACAAATATGGTGGTATCTGTGGGGCGTGGGAGGAGAACGCAGATTGTCCAATTGGCTGCCACCCAGACTGAAGGCTGGGGGCAGAGGAGGAAGGAAGGATCTTAGCTGTGGGTGAAACTTCCATCCCTCCCATGAGGGGTGTGGCCCATCAGGATGTCCTGGGCTGTGAAGTCAGGGAGAGAGAACTAGACTGAGGAGGGAAATGCAGCCAGAATAGGCTCTCCAGCCTCCGCGTACTTCTCTTTTCCTTCTTTCAAGCCCGAATCCCGCCTCATCCCTCCTCACACTCAGCAGATAATGTTGGGTCAGTTGTTCAGTCGAGTCCTCTCGCTGCTCTTCCTTTTGAGCTCTGGAAGCTCTCTACTTTCACCTCTCACCTGTGAGGCAGTCTCCCTGACTAACTCAGACCTCTGTGCTCACATGCTGCACAATTGTCTTTTCTCCATCTTTGTCCTTTTCTTCCAGATTGTCAGTTTCTTCACTGTCTCCATCATTTAAGTCCCATTCCTACCTTTCCTGAGGAATACACCCTGACTACTATGGCCCCTGTCCCAGTCTACCTTTCAAAATTAAATGCTGAAGCCCTCTCAAAGCCTTTTGCTTCCTGTGGATTTTCCCAATTGTCCCAAAAGGTTATAATCTTACTCTACTCGGAACTCTCATAGAGCCACTCACATTGAATTTGCAAGTGTGATATATTTATCTGCACTTCATGGCAGGAAGTTTCTGAGGGCAGACACTCAGACTTAATTATTTTTGCATATCTAGCACTGCAAAGAGAAGATCAAACACATAGTGGTTTATCCGAATAACAAGACGTACATTTATATAATGCATCACATAAAGGAGGAGTGCATGAAAAGATGCTCAACATTATTAGTTTATTAGGAAAATGCAAATTAAAACCACAACAAGCTACCCACTAGAATAGCTAAAATGAAAAATGACTGACATTCCCTAGTGCTAGCAATTTTACAGAGCAACTGGAACTCTTGTGAATTGCTAATGAAAATGCAAAATAATAAAACAGTTTTGGAAAACAGTTTGACAGTTTCTTATGAAGTTAAACATATACTTATTATATGATCCAGTAATTTCTCCCCTAGGTATTTACCCAAGAGAAATAAAAATTTATGCTTATTTATATAACAAAAGATGTGTGAACATTACAGTAGTTTCATTCAGAATCATCGAAAACTGAAAACAATCCAAATCTCTTTCAACTGCAGAATTGGTGAATAAATTGTGGTACGTCATAGAATGACATAGTACACTATTCAGTAGTAAAAAAAGAATTTAACTGCTAACACGTGCAACAACTGATGAGACTCAATGCATGCTGCTGTGTGAAAAGAGTCACATTCAAACAGATTCACACTACATGACTTTGTTCGTGTGTCACCACAAATTCATACTGAAGCTTAATCCCCACTGTGATGCTGTTTGGAGGTGGGGCCTTTGCGAAGAGATTAGGTTGTGAAGATGGAATCCTCATTGATGGGCTTAGTGCCCTTATAAGGGATCCAGAGGGTTCTCACTCCTTCTGTCATGTGAGGACACAGCAAGAAGACGTCTGTCTACGAACAAGGAAGAGGGTTATCACCAACACTGAATCTGCCAACGTCTTTATCTTGGATTCCCCAGCTATCAGAACTATGAGAAATAAATTTGCTTTTTATATGCCACCCAGTCTGTGATATTTTGTTATTTTGTTTTAATAGCCTGAACAAACTAAGGCAGATGATATTCTGGAAAAGGCAGAAACTATAGGAACAGAAAACAGATCACAGACTATGGAGCTGGAGGTGAGTGGAGGATTCTGGAGGGTTGTTGTTAATGTTCTATACCTTGATTTTGGTGGTGGCTATAGGTTACTTATTTTCCAAAATTTTTTAGAACTGTATAACCAAAAAAAAAAGATTTTTATTGTATGTAACATTATACTTTAATAAAAAAAAAATACTGTGAAGAAACAGAACATTTTGGAAACAGTGCAAACTCTCTCTCATGACCCGTGGTCCACAGAGGGAGTGAGCACCCCCTGCACCCAGCCGATGTCCACAGCTCCCAGCTTTAACCCAGAGGTCAGGGAGCTGGTAAAGCCAGGTTGTGACTACCCCTAGGTTCAAAGTTGGAGGTGGTGACGACAAACTGCGTTATAGATGTGGAGGAAGTGGAAGTGAGTTTTCCCGAGTTATCAAACAATTTATGTCCAGAACACAAACCCCAACATTTGACTGACAAATGATATTGAGCTCTTTTATGTTACCCCACCCCAACAGATCAAGGGATAGAATTCAATAAAATAATGTCTATCAGAAGACTGACATCTTTAATTTTAAAACAGTTAATCAGTCTTTCCTTTGGACTCTCAGAGCCCCCATGTACACCCCTTGGTTGCGGTATTTATCAAAACGTATTTTAATTATTTGTTTGCATCTCAGTCTTTCCCAGCAGGATTCTGGGTTCCTTGGGGTCAGGGATTCTAACTTACTGATTTCTGCCTGCCAGGTACATAGTAAAGTGAGTGCTTAATACATTTCTGTCGAGAGAATGAAAGGATGAAAGAGAACTTCTGATTTCTACCACAATCTTCCATCTTCTGTCTTCTACCTCTCCGTAATTCTTCCTCAGCACATCTCTAAATTATACAGACCTATCCCAAGCCATCTTGGCTCTCTCATGACTGCGCAATAGCTCTCCTGCTGCCCACCTGGACTGCTGCTCTTCTTACAACCCTACGTCCATATACCAGAGTGATCTTTCTGGAACATTCATCAGAATCTGCTGTTCCCAGACTTATATCCACCAATGGTTTCCAATCAGGCTTAGAATGAAAGCCAGATTCCATAGTCAGGTTTTTAACACCCAACAATTTCTGGTCCTTTCTATCTCTTTCTCTCCTCACGTTTAACCACTCGGTCTTTGCCGAGTACGCTGAAGACAACTGGTTTCCTTCTGACACCTCAAACATGGTTAGTAGGGTCTGCCTCAGAGCCTTTGGGCAAACATCTCTCTGGCCTAGAATGTTTTCCCTGCTCTTCACATTACTGGTTCCTTCTCATCCAGCAGGTCTCTGCTTCAATATCTCCTCCTCTGAGAGGCCTTTCCTGACCACACGGCCCAACTCACTGTCTATCATACCGCCCGGTTTAACTTCTCTGTATAGCACCCACCCCAATGGGACATTCATATTCATTACGTACTTGATGATAATTCTGCCTCCACCCCTGGAATGTATGTTGTGAGAGAGCAAAGATTCTCCATTAACCCTGGTCTCCCCCCATCCCCCATACACAGTAAATGTTTCACAAATATTTGTTGGGGGATGGACAAATGGATGGACAGATGGATTCATGAGTGAATGGTGTCTTTCACTGATGTACGGTAGCCTCCATTATTTTCTGACAGAGGGAAAATCCAATCCACTTTATCCATAGACATTTCCCTACCCTGCATTACACTGAAATGTATGCCAGACACCCCGATGCCTGTCTGTATCTGATGTGTGTTATTTGACTAAGGTAACAGAGGGGAGAAACAGGGACTCAGACATAGCCTTCAGCCGGACTGGGAGGGAAACTTTTTAAAGACATGGTAGGAACAAATACAGGATGTTACATACTTTGGAATTCTTACAGCTGTCCCTGAGCTACACAGCTCCTTGTTCCCTCTTACATGGTAATCAGAGGTATCTCTTGTTGGTTTTTTTTTTTTTTTTTTTTGAGGAAGATTAGCCCTGAGCTAATATCTGCTGCCAATCCTCCTCTTTTTTTTTGCTGAGGAAGACTGGCCCTGAGCTCACATCCGTGCTCATCTTCTTCTACTTTATACGTGGGACACCCAGAGCAGTATGGCTTGCCAAACAGTGCCATGTCTGCACCCAGGGCTCTGAACCAGCAAACCCCATGCCGCCGAAGCTGTGCGCACTTAACCGCTGTGCCACTGGGCCAGCCCCTGTTGTTGTTTTTTTTTGCTCACAAGACTGATGCTCACCCTTTTTCCCCAGCTGTCCAGGCCGCAGCATCTTTGTCACCTTAGAGAAGGCCATATAGACTCTTGCTTCATTACCCCACCCGACCTGCCCCAAGTTGTGGTTAGGTTTGGTCCGAACCAACCACAAACAAATCAGCGCCATCTTGTTCCCAACCTATGACTTGCCTTTCTGAGGCCTCCAGAACTTAATGTGGTCTCTTTGTCTCTGCCCTGTCCAGAGATAATCATTTCTGGATGTTTTGTTGTAACTTAAAAATCAAAGCAGACCTATTTTTATTCTGTACAATTCTGCTTTTTCAACAACTCAGATGAAAAACAAAAATAACTCTACACCTAACATGAACTATAAGCGTGCCTTACAACTTTAAAATTAGAATTTCCCCAAAGCCGTCAGACTGAGCAGGTGACCAGATGTCAGAGGTTTTTCAGAGTTCAGTTTCTGGAGTCAGAGAGCCTGAGTTCAAAGCTTACCAGCTAGAATTGGGTGAGCCACTTGATTTCTCTGTTCTCAGCTTCCTTATCTGACAGAGTGTCACAGTCCCTCTTTCAAGCTGGCGTGGTGAGGACTTTGTGAACAAATGCACACAAAGTACCCTGCCCAGTGGCCGGCACATATATGTGCTTACTACCTGGTATGTCTACTAAGAGTAGTTGTCAGGAAGTGAGCGAATTAGTTCAGATTTTCTTCCCTGAAATAACACCAACCAAGCATCCATTACTGAATAATGCAATTTCCTTCATTCATGGCTCCGCATTCTTGCTGTCCTGTTTGTTGTTGTCGTTTCCTTGTTTATTTGTTTTCTAGAGCCTGGAGATGGCAGGGTGGAGGCAGGATGGGAACACTCTTCGCTTCATCCCCTGGCAGCTGGAGTGAAATTCTAGCAGTCACTCCAAAGCCATAGCTGGGAGGCATCCAGCAGCAGAGCCCTGCAGGAAGTAAACAAGTTCCACCCACTCCTACTTCCCTCTGTTCTACATCTGGGGACTCACATCCACCCCCAGACTCCAGAACACCCTCATCCTACACAACAGGTCAACCGACAGAGAAAACCGCTGCTACAAAGAATGATGTATTTGCTGCAGACAGAAAACGATTGAAGCCAAGGCAGCAACATTGCATGGTGGTTCAAAATCGAATTGTAGAGAGCCCTTGAGAGAAGACAGTGTCTTCCCCAAGGGAAAAAATGGCAAATTGTATCCTTTCAATTCACACCCATGAATGATGCCTCTGCAGCTGTTTGAATTAATTCTGAAATCCAAGCAATCTCAGTAGGAGTCTGTATTTTCACAAAACAATGCCCTGCTGAGCTGGTTCAGCTCGCTCCATCCGAGCCCGTCCACACACCTCGGCGATGAGGACATTTACAGTAGAGAGTCAGTTCTGCTTATGAAAGCACTTACAGAGTCTTGGAATATCCAACTCTCCTCAAGGCTAATGCGTCTCTGGATTCCTGCCCCCCCCCAAGGCTGAAACAAAACAGAGCTCCATGACAGCACTGGAAAACCCAGGAAGGCTCTGCACATTGAGTGTCACAGCCCTGGCCCCAACTGGAGGTGGTTTCTGTTAACTTCAGCTTCCCAAACCTCTTTAACGGAAGCTCCTCAGCTCAAAGTCTGGTTGCCCCTGACTCCTGAGTGAGCCCAAGGTGAATCCTGGGTCCATGTATACCCACTGAACTGTCATCTTCCCCAATGTTCCCAGTGGGAGCACAGCAAATGCATCAGGCTTTCCTCTAGGGCAATTGCTATGCACTCAGGAGTCCTCAACTACAGAGCCCTTAGCTTGGTCCCTGACTCCTTCACACATTCTTATGATCTCTTCCCCAGGACCAGGATGCTGTGACTTGGCTTTCCTTCATTTTTTTTAAATTATAGTAAAATACACATAACATAATATTTACCATCTTATCCATGCTGAAGTGTACCAGTGGTATTAAGTACATTCATATTCTGCAGCTATCACCATTATCCATCTCTAGAACTCTTCTCATCTTGCAAAATGGAAACCCTATACCCATTAAACAATAACTTCCCATTCTTCCCTCCACCCAGCTTCTGGCAATTACCATTCAACTTTCTGTATCTATAAATTTGACTGCTCTAGGTATCTCATATAAGTGGAATAATGCAGTATTTGTCTTTTTTGTGACTGGCTTATTTTACTTAGCATAATGTACTCAAGATTCATCTGTGTTGCCTTGAATGTCAAAATTTCCCTCCTTTTTGGAAGGGCAAAAGGGGTGATTAGGCTCACATGTGAGGTGATGGATTATAATTAGTTTTTGGGTGGTGAACATGATGTAATCTACACAGAATTTGAAATATAATACGATGTACATCTGAAAGCTATATAATGTTATAATCCAATGTTACTGCAATAAAATTTTTAAAAATTGGAAAAAAATTTCCCTCTTTTTTAAGGCTGACTAATTTTCCATTTTTTGTATATACCACATTCTGTTTATCCATTCATCTATCAATGGACACTTGGATTGCTTCCCTGTTTCAGTTATTGTGAATAATGTTGCTATGAACATGGGTGTACAAATATCTCTTTGAGACCCTGCTTTCAATTTTGGGGGAGTATATGCCCAGAAGTGGAATTGCTGAATCATATGACAATTCTATATTTAATTTTTTGAGGAAACACCATGCTGTTTTCCACAGTGGTTGTACCATTTTGCATTTCCACCAAATGTGCACAAGGATTCCAATTTCTCTACATCCTCACTAATACTTGTTATTTCCTGTTTTGTTTTGATAGCAGCTATTCTAATGAGTCTAAGATGGTATCTCATTGTGGTTCTGATTTACATTTCTCTAATTATTAGTGATATTAAGTATCTTTTTATGTGCTTATTGAACATTTGTGTATCTTCTTTGGGAGAAACATGCATTCAAATTCTTCGATCATGTTTTAATTGAGTTGTTTGTATCTTTATTGTTGAATTTTAGGAGTTCTCTATATATTCTGGATATTAATCCCTTATCAGATTTAAGATTTACAAAGAATTTCTCCCATTCTTTAGGCTGCCTTTCACTCTGTTGATAGTGTTCTTTGATGTACAAAAGTTTCTTTCTTTTGTTGGCCATGCTTTGGTGTCATATCCAGGAATTGCCAATTTCAGTGTCATGAAGATTTTGCCTCCTGTTTTCTTCTCAGAGTTTTAAAGTTTTACATCTTTTGTTTAGGTCTGTGAACCATTCTCAGTTAATTTCTGTGTGTGGTGTAAGATAAGGATCTCAGAAGTTTTGGTATGTTTGCTTTAGTTTTTGTTCATCTTGCAGTATTTTCTAATTTCCCTTGTGATTTCTTCCTGATCCATCACCCTTTTAAGAATGCATTGTGTAAATTCCACAAATTTGTGAATTTTCCAGTTTTCCTTCTTTTATTGATTTCTAAATTCCATCTTGTTTTGGTAAGAAAAAATACTTTGCATGATTCCTGTCTTTTTAAATCTACTAAAATTTAACTTGTGACCTAACATTTGGTTTATCCTGGATAATGTCCCAAGTACAATTGAGAAAAATGTGCATTCTGTTGCTGTTGGGTATGTAGTTGGTATATCGTGTTGTTTAGTTCCTCTCTTTCCTTACTGTTCTTCTGTCTGGTTCTTCTATCCATTATTGAGAGTAGGATGTTGAACTCTCCAACTACCATTGTAGAACTCTCTATTTCTCCCTTTAATTCTTTCCATTTTTGCCTCATATATTTTGATGGTCTGTTATTAGGTGTGCGACTGTTTATAATTATTATATCTTCTAGATGTATTGAAACTTTTATTAATATAATGTCCTTCTTTGTCTCCTTAACCTTTTCTTTTTCGCTGAGGAAGATTTGTCCTGAGCTAACATCTGTTGCTGATTTTCCTCTATTTTGTATGTGAGCCACCATCACAGCATGGCCACTGACAGACAAGTGTGTAAGTCCACACTCAGGATCTGAACGTGGGCTGCCAAAGTAGAGTAGCTGAACTTAACCACTAGGCCACTGGGGCTGACCCCCCTTAGCCTTTTTTGATTTAAGCTCTTTTTTGTCTGATATTAGTACAGCCACCTCTGCTCTATTTTGGTTGCTATTTTCATGGAATATCTTTTTCCCTCCTTTCACTTTCAACCTGTTTGTGTCTTTATATCTAAAGTGAATATTATGTAGACAGCATAGAGTTGGATCGCATTGGCTTGTTTGTTTTCATTCTGTCAATCTTTGTCTTTTGATTGGAGAGTTTAATAGATCTACATTTAAATTATTTATTTATAAGGAGGGACTTACTTCTGTAATTTGCTATTTGTTTTGGATATGCTCTACAACAGTCAGGCCTTCATTTTCTGTATTACTGTCTTCTTTTGTGTTTAGTTGATTTTTTATACGAAAATGTTTGAATTCCATTCTCATTGCCTTTTGTGTATTCTATAACTATTTTCTTTACGGTGACCATGGGGATTACATTTAACATCCTAAAGTTTTCATACTCTAATTTGAATTTATGCCAACTTACCTTCAATAACATACAAACTCTGTTCCTTTGCAGCTCTGTCCTCACCCATTTCAGTTACTTATATCACAAAATTACATCTAAAGCAAAAAGTAAAGAGAGGAAAATGCTAAGAGTTACCTCCATAAGAGACAGAGAACCTTTGAGTCTCAGCCTTGACCTGAATGGCTTTGTCACCTAAATTTGCCCTCATTTCAGTGCTCAAGCTATGATGTGCCTTTGAGAAATGATCTAATAAAAGAATTAAGAGAACTGTGGCAAAGTGAGCCCTCCCAAATTGGTCATATAGAAGCTACTGTCTGGGGTCAAATACCAAATGCTGTTTCTTCAGGCATCTCAAAATACCAGTGGTATGGACAACCAACAAAGTGATGTCATGCCCGTAACAAAACTGGAATTCTTGGGATGCATACCTGGGGTTTTCTCTTTCCATCATAGAAATGGAGACTGGAGATCTTAGCTGCCTCCAGAATACCATTACTTTTCCTCTCCATTAGACTAATAAGAAGGTATCATTCATTCTATTATAATTCTTGTGTCCTTCCCATGTTGTTCCTGGCACACTCTGTGCTTTACAACAAGAACACGAAACATCCCCTGAGAAACCCAAGGTTAAGTTTATTTGACTTTCCTTTTAAAAAAATGAATAAAGCCAGAAATGAAGTGAGGTTGTGAGCAGGCGTGTTTTCCTGGCTGAGTTCAAGGAGGCAGTCTGTGGTGAGGCCAGAGATGGGCAGGGCTGGCTGCCTGTGGGAAAACACAGTGACGGCTTCTCTCCCAGTACCTACACGAAAATGGGCTGAGTAGGAAAATGGGCTCATCTGGTCTGGCATTGGATCTTGGAGCCTTTCCTCCTCATTTCGCAGAAAATGCAGGTTTCTGGTACATAGCAAACTCTTGAAGCTGTGTGGGTTTGGTGATTTTCCTAATCTGCTTGAGTTGACAATCTTTGAGAGTTTTCCAGAGCCTTTGAATGACTCTGAAATGAAAGTTAGGTTAATCTTAAGAGAACACATTTGACGATGATGACTGCTAGGCCTCATGAAATGAAGGCAGTATGGGGAGATACCCCAGGTTTGATTGGTTATTAATGTCAGTTTGTACCAGGAAAACTCAGCTTGTCAAAGCAAGCCAAACTCAGATTCCCCAGGGAACCAGAGGAGGACTACTATTTCAAGGAAGCATGTCTAAATTACTCATAGAAGAGAAGGTCAAAGAGTTTGGGAGTCTACCAGAGTGTGACTCTTCACCCCCTTCAACACAGTTCAATATAACGTAAGGGAGTCTGTCCCAGGGGTGAGGAAAAGAAAAGTATTGGAGACAGGGTGAGGAAGACAATGATTATGAGAAAACTCAAGACAGAGACAAGTTGTGTATCCTGATGTATCATTGTCTATGCCATGTAGCAGAGAGAATCTCTTATACCTGCGGCAGCATCAAGACTGAAAATGGAATACTGGATGGGTTAAAGTGAAATGATAACACAGAATAAAAATGAACCAGTTCTGAAAGGGGAAGACTTCAATAGCTAATGAAGAAGAATTTAAATCTTAGGTCAAAGCCACTTGTGGGTTGCAGGAAGACAAAACATGTAAACAAGGGGAGCAACTTTTTGAATTTGCTAAATACAGGTTCTATGCCTGAAAGCCTCTGATGGTAGATCTCAAAAACAGGGCATTCTGAATCATAATTAGAACTTTACCCTGTCATAATCAACAGAATGAGACTGGAATCTGGAGAGGAAAGAGAAGATCATTGGATTGCTTAGCTTTTGCTACATAACAGACCACCCCCAAACCTCTTTAATGATAAACACTTATTATTTCTCATGATTTGCTGAGCTTCATGAGATTCATGACTCTCTGACTGAGGGATTCTTCTGGTCGGGATTGACTTGGCAGAGGCTAGGTGCTCTAAGATGGCCTCACTCACACATCTAGTGGTTGGCATAAAGTCAGCTGGGGCTGCGGGGATGACTTGACCACATGTCTCTCATAACCCAATAGGCTGGCTCAGGCTCATGTACATGGCCTTGGTCATAAAATTCTCCAGTGTGGCCAGAGAGAGCCCAATTTGCATTCATTTTCCAAGCATCAGCTTGGGTCACATTGGTCAAAGCAAGCCATGAAGGCAGTCCAGAGACAGTGTGGGAAGGCACTACCAAAGCCCACGGATAGCCATTTTTATGATCAACCACAAATATTTTCTCCCTTCAACCCATCCTGTTGCTCCTGGCAGAATCACCTCCTCCTTTCATTTACAATGACTGACCTGAAATACATTCACTAAAAAGGAATCTCCCCAACATGCATAGGGAATACCCAGAGATTTGGGTTCAATAGTTAATGAGCTTCTCTCGGCTGTCCAAGGTTGGATTACTCGGGGTTGGTCAGCACGTTCCTAACACTCACAGTTTAAACAGAAAGAGTTCCCCAGCTTTAGAGTGAAGTCACAGGCTCCACACTACATTTATATTCTCTGGGGTAATTGCAGAAGCCACTGCTTTTCCAAGAAGAATCTTTCTGGGGCCTTTGTTCTTTTGATTGAAACTTAATCAGCTTCTTGTTTGACGAAAATGACAAGCTGCATGAAAGGGGAAACAGAGTTTGGGTTTTACCAATCTTAATTCCTATCAAACATCAGAAGAAAATAAGCACTTTCGGCATAATGTGTTCCACTTCGTGTTTTAAACTCAAATTTATCACTTAAAGAGAGAAAAAAAAAAAAACCCTAAGTGTTTACACTTTGAGGGAAAAAGGACAGTTAACTCCTTCTCTCGGGGGTTTTTCACATCAAGTACTTTTTAAAGAGCAAGACTCTCTTGACTTTGCCATTCAGTTTGGTGAGACAGAGATATGGGAAATAAAAGTTTAACAGATTACTTCCAGATGATGTGTCCCGAAGTTGGTTTGCCTCCCGACACAGAGGGTCTACTCTGGAGTCAAAGTTTAGTGTCTCCAAGTCTCACCCTTGAATTCTGACCCTAAGACATAGGGGGCAAGAATTTGATTAAGAGGGCAAGAATTTCTAATTCTATTACTAGGAAAGCACTGGATTTGGAATTCAAAGACGTATTCCTCTTGGCCAGATACTCAATAGCTGTGTGATCTTGGATGGATTAAGTATATTCTCTGTGATTCTGTTTCCTCCATCTACATCACTTCTCCACTTGAAAGGTGGTTGGGAGGTTTCAATTAGAGATTGGGCATCAACGTGCAAACCTGGGGCCCCAAACTCAGTAAGTGCTTAGCAAATGTTAATTTTACACCATCTGCTTTCCTTCTTTCCTCCCCTTCACCTTGTTCCTATTTTCCCATTCTGGAAAAAAAAAAAACAGTCTAGTATATTTCCTTTGAATGAAAAAAAAATTCATACTGTGTGTCTCTGAGAGAGAAAATATGGCAGATATTCAAAGCAGAGGGGCAATTTGGACGTTTCATAAATTTGCTAGTGATCGATCATAGGTAGGCATGTCGCTTTGCCCCAGCCAGCGAGACAGAAGAGGAAGCCCACCTGTCCATGAGCCCAGGACTAGTAAGTGGCAGAGCCTGTGTGTGAGCCCTAGCAGTCTGACTTCAGAATCCATGTACTTTTCTACTAAGCCATAACTCCTCCCCAATATAAGGTAATCTACTCAATTATTCACTCACTGCTCAAAAATATGTATTGATGGTCTATGAATGCCACACACCGTGGTGATCATTGAAATAAAGCAAAGCTGCTGGAGGATCACGGAGGAGGCAGCAGTGTCTGCGAGAGTGAGGCAGGAATAGACTCAAGTCTTGGTCTCATTATTTACACGGATGTAATCATGTGCATGTTAGTTGAACTCTATGAATTGCAGTCTCCATTTTCGTTTAAAGGATGGTGGGGGCCTGCCTTCTGATCTCCCTCTCAACTTCAGCATGAGGACTAAAGCCAAGCCACACGTGAAAACAAACACAGAGCCTAGCCTGTGGTGGTTACTCAATAAATGTTCGCAAAGGGACTTCACATAAAGGGAAGGTTGCTGTGCACAGGGGCCTCTTTGGAGGACCCAGGAGGAAAGAGAACTAAGGCTGAGGACGGGAGGCAGGGAGAGAACATGGATAATCAAAGGATGGCACCAGAAGTAAACAGCTTGGTTGCAGGAGACAGTAGCAAGCAGCCTTGAGAAGTACTGGCTGCCTTTTAGAGCCCTGGAGATGAATTCTCAACCTGACATTTATGACTATGGGACCATGGCCAAGTTCTTGAATATCTGTGAACCTCAGTTTCTTCATCAGCATCATAGATGTGAGAATGACCCCTTCCAAGGAAGTGTAGAGGTTAAATGAGGCCATGCATGCGTGTACCATCTCGATGATACTGCACACGTGACATATGCTCAATAATGTATGGCCAACATGTTTATTGACAGCAGGAACATGAGGAATTCTTGGGCAAGAGACAGACCATACTTTTTAGGGCTTTAGAGTCTCTATCAGAGGCCCGAGCTAACATCCATTATGCAGGTCACCACGGTAATTCTGATTTTTCTAATGGCTTCAACCAAGTCTTTTGGACACCAAGTCAAGGATCAAACCAGCAGGGTGTGTGCCTCAGTATCTCTGTCCCTGATTTGACTGGATCTGCTTGATGCCTGGGGTGTCCTTAAGATGGCTCTTTCTTCCCCTACACACAGGTAATCATGCTTTGCCAGCTTGAAATAGAATCCCATGTCACAGAAGTCCAGCTCATGTTTAGAACTTAAAGCCATAAGTGCTAACGAGGTACGATGCTCAGGAAACTTCCATTAGCACTTCTTTCTTCACTGTTCCACAGAAAGTCTTATACCTGGGTTTGACTTCAAGGCTGGCCTGACACACCCAAGCACAGCCAGTCACACCTGCCTCTACAGCCCACCTTCCATTCTGACACTCTCATGATGGAAATGACTTAATTGTTTATGGGTATGTGTCCCCAGCCAGATGTGAGTTCTTCAAGGACAGCTGCACTATTTAATTCACCTGTGAAGTCCAAGCCTGGACAGAGTCAACTATAGATAATGCCTGAACACAGAAATTAATATAAACCAGCAGCCCCAGAGCCCTGCTACTAGGAGATGCTCCCAGAGGCACCTGTGTCCCAGGATACA
This sequence comes from Equus przewalskii, assembly GCF_037783145.1. Taxonomy (NCBI): domain Eukaryota; kingdom Metazoa; phylum Chordata; class Mammalia; order Perissodactyla; family Equidae; genus Equus; species Equus przewalskii. The sequence continues at coordinate 29,825,129 of NC_091851.1, forward strand.
CAGGAGATGAGTTCTCAGGTAGAAGGGAGAGATATACATGTACAAGGAGATGACAGCCCAGGAGCTGGATGTTTCCACCAAATAAAAAGTGGACGAAATCATAAAGCTACAGGCCAACACCATGGGAAGTAATGCTGGGTCTTTCTAAAGAGCTGGGCCCTACTCAGTTACCACCTCCTATTTTCTCCTGCTCTGCTGGCTGACCCACAAAGCAAGAGGAGGCCGGGCCAGCGGTCCTGGGCCCAGCTTGAGCAGAGCAGGTAACATGGGGGTATGTGACAGGAGGAAGCCCAAGGGTGTGTCTCTGTCTGAGATCCTGTTGCAAGACACGAGGGTGGGAGAGAGGAGGAAACAGAGACAGGAGAGTTTGGCGATAGGATGTAAATTAACACCAGACTCTTGGGCAAATGACACTGAATTCTAAGTGGGAATTTTCATCATGTGCCAAAGAGTCAGAGTCATTTTTGCTTCTAACAGAGATCTTGTTCCCTTAGGTGAAATGTTAGATCCTAACATTCTACTTCTCTTTGGAGGAGGGGATACACAAGGAAAAAAAGGAAGGAAAGAAGGAGAAGAGGAAAGAAAGCAAAGGAGAGGAGAGAAAGAAGGAAGAAAAGAAGAGTAAATTTTCATAAAGTAGGACCAGGAGAAAAGAAAGAAATCACAGCAGCTGAACCACTTTCTTCTTTCCTTTTTAATCTTAGTTTAGATGTTCTCCTGGTAAAATCATTACAAAGCCCGTTTATTTTTAAAATTGAAAGATTGGGAAGAGTCATAATGAGATATTATGTGTAAAAGTTGCACATAAATTTCCCCTTGTCATATTTTGGGCCTCGCTAACGCATCCCCTTGGCAGGACGGAGGGAAGCTGATCACTTTAGTATAGATTGTGTGAGCCTCAGAAATATTGCCCTAGGAGAGAGCTCCTGGGTGGCTGACTTGGCTCCATGCTGATTTAGAAATTAGCTGGGCTTTTATTGGTCACACTAAATTGTTCTCAGGAAAAAAAAATACATTTTTATTACAGAACAAGGGGCAGATGATTGAAACAAGCCTGCCTTCTCCTCCGTTTTGAGCTGTGTTTTAGACTGCTAAGTATGCTTTCTTCTCTGGGGTTCTTGCTGCTGTTTAATGGGGGCATGCAATATCCACCAGTAAAGAAATTACCTCGTTTCCCTCAGTGTCCCCAGGGAATTTCTTATCCCTTAATAATGCTCTGTTTGAGTTCTCCAGAGTGCATGAGTGGGCCAGTTGAGGAAAGTGGAGGCTCTGTACAATATTCTTATTGCAAGCTTCCCTAATAAGAGAGAACTAGGAGTTGTCCTGACAGAAGGGGTTAGGGAGGCTGTGAGTCTGGCCACTGGCCTTTGACTCCAGATCTAGAGTCCCGATAACATGACAAAGACTTGCAGCCATGAACGTAGTTCAATCTTCTACCAAATGAAACTTGTGGTGGGGGCTGTGCAATGGACTTACATGTGAAGCTGAGCCAATCAGAAATGACTCTGGGAGCAAAGGAGTCAATCATCTATAGACAACACCCAAGCCAACCCTTGTGCGATTCCCTTCTCTGGATGACCAGCCTGACTCCTCTCTCTGACCTCTACCTCCAACTTGCTATGGGACATCAGGTTCTTCCTCAATTCTAGAAAAGCCCTCAAAGCATTGTTGTGTTCACTACTGCCTTCCCACACTGCCTTCCTGATTTCAGACCGAGCATCTTGCTCAGTTATCTGTTCCAGCTCGAGGTCCCGTATCCTTCCAGGAGAAATACTGCATCCATGTGGATGGGAGCAGCTAGCTGATTTCTGGAAAATTTCTGAAGAATACTTTCATTTGTTAAAAGCTCAAAGGCAAAAGTACAATCTTATCCGAAGTCAATTAGTAGGGCAACACAGAGTCATCAGGGGGTTTGAGGAATGGATTGCTCAGCCAACTGAACCATCTTAAGAATGATTTTATTTATTTAAATAATTCTAAAATGTATAATTGTACCTCTATGCCTTAATACACAATACGATGGAGCAGTTAAGACCTTGGACTCGAGGTTAAGTTAGAACTGAGTATGATATGTGTGCTATCACATTCCAGATTTGGCTCCTTGGGAAAACCGCATACATCTTTTACTGATCCTGTTTCCTCGTCTATACAATGGGGATAATCACAGCCCTACAAGTGAGGATTAAATATATATGTGTGTATATAGAGAGAAAATATATAAATATAAATATATAAAACAGTAAGTAGCATGCTTGGTACTTACCAGTAAGAACACATTCAACGCTAGCTGTTGTCCTTGCCCACCGTCAGCACTCCTTTGCTAAAAGGTGGATTTATTTCCCCCACAAGCTAAATTCAACAGAGCCAAGTCTCACAAGAAGTTAGTGGTTGAGCTAAGACAGAAAACATAACTTTGATTACTTATCCTCCTCCACTAAACTTCAGACCACACTGCCTCCTATTAAAATTAATTTCTGTTCCCTTCGGGTAGAGATTTAAATTTGTCATGCTTCCCTAAGCCACTGGACCCCAAGCCCCATCACTGATTGTTCCTTAGGGAAGCCAGAACTGCTTGAGGCAATTAATCCACTACAGGCTCCCCTACCAAGACTGGGAAGGAAACACCAAATTCTACTTGGTTTCTTTCTAATTAGTAACAGAGAGCAGGAGAGAGGGACAGACTAAGGACGGAAAGGGGCTGAGTTAAGTGGGGTGTGGTTCACATGTGTTCCCAATCATGACCACACAATGAAAATGTTTTCTTTCTGGGGCAATCAGGCAAAATCTTGGAAAAATGAACTTTTTTCTCCCCTGTATGTACATACAATAATAATAATATCTCAAATTTGAAACTTTTTTTTCCCAGTCTTGGCACAGTTTGGCTTCCAAGAGACTTGGAAAACTTCCAAGCTCTGATGGCCTGTGCATGACCCTTTTCTCCAAGGACCTAGGCATTCATTTTATAATAATAATAAGCAAACATGTATATGATGCATATTATGTGCCAGGCTCTGTTCTAAGTGCTTGACTAAAATTGTCTAAATTTTATCTATTGAATAAAACTCAATCTCTTTAACAGCCCTACAGTTTGGCAGCATTATTACCTCCATTGAACAGATGAGGAAAGTGATGCACAAAGAGGTTTAGCAACTTGTCCTCCAAAGTTAATCAGGGAGTACAGGGCAGAGGCAGGAGTCACACTCAGGCTGTCTGGATTCCAAGTCTCTGCTCATCACCATTGCCCATCCTTCTGCCATGCAGCCTCCACGGGAGAGGGGTTAAGATAGAGCCAGAGAGGCAGGACCTGATGGAAGACTCAGAGAAGAGACACACAAACAAAGATGAGAACTCTCAGGAAAGGAGGCCACACCACCAGGTAACTGGGGATCACTCCTTATTTTGCACTGAGGCTCTGCCTTTCCAGTTCTGCTCTTTTCCAGCTCATGAACAAGACAACTGTCACTGTTGCCCTTGTTCGTTCTGCTTCCCTATGCTCTTCACTTTGATTGACATCCAGACTCCATTCTCTTACACTCTTGACCTTGCATTCCATTTCTAGCCTGTGCTTCCCCCACGTCCTGACCTCCATATCTCCAGCCCTGGTCGAGTACCCTCATCCTGGCTGGTAATTGCTCCCTTTGCTTAACTGCCTAGTTTAACGTTCAAACCCTGAATTGGCCCTTGGCTTTGGTTAATTGCAGCCTGGGGCTCAGTAGTCCTTCCCAGCCACTAGAGTAGCCACACTTGACCTCCGTTGGATAAGCAATGGAGGACACCACACCCACTTGTTGAATATGGAGGCTACTATCAAACATACTTCATGAGTTGGTGCATATGTCACAGACACGACTCTGCCAGTAGGAAGACCCTCAGGGGCTGGCTGCCATCTGCTAAAAGGCAAGCATGGATGGATGGATAGATGGATGCACGGTCTCTGACCTCCCTTGATTTCTTCCAGGGTTCGAATTCTTGGATAGTGGTATTCAGGGGCCTGGGGATACCACCATTCCAGGAACAGCTGGCAGAGCTGGCATCATCGGAGCAATTGATGGCTTCTGGGGGCAGAGATTAAGTTTAGGCCAGAAAGAAAGGCACAGGTCTAGGATACAAAGCAGTGATTCAAAGATAATGGGTCTGAGCTTACTGAGGAGAAGGAAAAGAAATATTTAACCTGTGAGGGATATTCATGGTGGAGCTCTTCCAGCAGGCAGTTCCCAATAAATGCACACAGTTCAACTCAGAGGCCTGATGTTTCCCGTAAGAGAGGAGAGTATTGGGAGACATATCAATCTCTCAGAGCACCAAGAAGCAGGGGCCTCGCTCTCTAGATTATCCAGGCACATATTCGGGTGTAAACTCATTAGAAGCAACATGAAGAGAGCACAGAGAGAGAGAAGGTGTACATCTTATATATTCTTATATGTGCTGACTGCCTACTATATGTGTTCAGCTGCTTTGGATATATTCATTGGCTTCCTAGATGGGGTTTCTAGAAATCACATACATATACACATCTGTCTATATTCTAAGTCACTCAATAAAACATCAGCTCATTTTAATTTTACAATTACTTTATGAGATTATGGCTATTATGATTATCATTATCCAGTTTTACAAATGAGAGAATTGAAGTACAAATGGTTAAGTGACTGGCAAAGCCAATATGTAAACCTAGTCTAAGTTCGAGCACCATGCTATACTGCCATCATGATAACCAGGACAGTCATTGCCTTCCGTACTTCCGAATCCTGTCGCCTATCCCCCAACAGCCTAGTGGAAGGAGAAACCTATATTTGAGCAGCCTTGCCCAAATGAGATGGTGATGGACAACTGGCCCACCAAATTTCAACCATGTGCTCTCTCCTGGAATTCAGATTTGATTCCTGGAGTGAGCAAATAATGGGGGATATGATGTAGAGCTAGGGTAAGAGTTGACAACCAGGTCATATGCAGACTTGTGTACCCCAAATTCCTGGAGAAGAGGAAGCTATGAGCTTGCCACAAAGAGCAAAAGGATGAATCCCTGCCTAGGGCAGAACAGAGGGCAAAGGCATCTTGTGGCACCCAGTGGGTAGAGGCAGTGGCTTCATCACCTGATTCTCAATCTGAGAGCTCCATGGCCTGGTTGAAATTTGCTTCCTGTTCTTGGATGGTCACGTACTTGATCACGTAGACAATAAATGTGACTAATTAGAACAAGCCTTGACTAATAGATGGGCTACTTTACAAATGGAGATTATACCAGAACTAGTGCAATGGTCTGAGATTAAAAATATTAACAAATAATAATGATAATAGTTTCTTGAATGTTCACCAGGTAACAAGCACTGTGCTAACATCTTAATTGTATCATCTCAGTTAATTCTCAAGATCATCTTATAATTACTATTAGTACTCCTATTTTAAAGAAGAGGACATTGGCATTTGCAAAGGTTAAGGAATTGATTTGTTCATCCCACAAATATTTACTGAGTTTCTGCTATGTGCCTGTCACTTTTCTAGGACTTGGAATATATCAACAAACAGATAAAGATCCCTTTGTCCTCATGGAGATTATGTTCTAGAGGGGAAATCAGAAAACAAACAATAACCAATAAAAATAGCAATTTACGTAAGATGTAAGATAGTGAGAAATGCTATGGAAATGGATTAATGGAGATCTGGATGACGGCTACCTGCAGCGTCAGGGTGGATGTGCATAGGGAGTTGCAATTTTAAGTAGAGAGATCAGGGTGCACTTCACTGAGATGGTGATATTTGACCAGAAGCTTAAAGGAGGTGAAGGAAAGAACCACAAGGTTATCTTGGAAAAGAGCATTCCAGGCAGAGGAATAGTGTATGCAAATGCTCTGAGGCAGCATCAACAGCAGAGGCCACTGTGGATGGAAGAGAAGGACTGATGGAAAGAGTGATAGGGAAGGAGGCCAGAGAATTAATGGAACCATCACAGGACCTTGAAGGCTGTCACAGGACTTTTTATTCTGAGCAAAATGGTGACCAATCAGAGAGTTTTGATCACATGAGTAACTTCATCTGACTTACCTCTTAAAATGGCTGCTCTGACTGCTGTTATAAGAAGAGTTAAGACCCTAATCTGTAAGGTCATAAAAGTAAGTGGCAGAGCCAGAACTCAAGCCTATTTTACTCCTAAGCATTACACTCTATTTCCTCTTTAGTTACAAAAGTTCTAAAGCGATCAAGAGCAGTTTCAAATTATTTTTCCCTCACTGTGGTCTAGTATCTTTGCTCTAACATGAGAGGCCTCTGCAGACCTCTTACTCTATGAAATGTCATCAGAGTATCAGTTAATACTGATAGTGTGTAAGGTTCTTACTATTGGCCTGGCACTGAACTAATTTTATAAACGTACTGTCTCATTTCGCCCCCACAACAGAGCTATGAGACAGTGCCACAATTGTGGTCCTGCTGTACAGATGAGGATGTGTGTCTTGGAGAGTTTCTTTACTCACCCTGGCTCCCAGGGAACTCGCCTACCTAAAGATTTCCCAGAAGACCTGTCTTGGGACAGGAATGGCATTTCAAGCAACCTCTTGCTAAGAAATCTGCCAACTCTTTAAGGCCAGGGACCAAGTTATATGCTTCTGTTTATTGGTCTCTGTTCCCAGAACAGTATCCTGCGCATGGAAAAAGTCTAATAGATTTATTTTGGATAATTGACTTGGGTTAACAACAACTTTTAGCCTGGTTAAAACAGATCTTAGAAACACCAAGTATTTCCTTAAAAGGTAATTCTAATTCTAAGTCACAAAAGAGTGTGTTCAATGCGTATTCCTTGGTTGCCATGGAGTAATGAAATTTCGAGTGGGTAATAAATTTACATTTGCTGATCCATTGGTAGGCACTAGGGGCCCACTCCCTTCAGTAAGTTATTTACCCAATTTGGGTCTCATTTTCCTCACTTGTAAAATGGAACTGTTGCTAAAGTTGCTGTAATTAAATGATCTAATGCATACAAAGCATTGACATACTGCCTGGTCTACAATGGGCGCCCAAGAAATGTTACTTTTTCTTCTAATATAAGCTTAGAATTCCTTTTCTTATCCTAGGCATACTCGGGTAGATCTGAGCCAGACAGAACTAAAGTCTACTGGGAGACAGGTAATCAACTACTGCCTAGGCCTTTACAAATACATGCAATAAGGACAGTAGTATATTGGTAAATGTTTAACTACTGGCTCTTGAAAACAAAACAAAACAAAACAAAACCAAAAACATGATCGCAGCATTTGCCAATTTCTGTGGTGTAAATTCTCCCACCATGGCTGATTTTCAGTCACTGAGATGATGTCACTGAATGTGGAATTGGGAAGGTACTGTGCATGACTGGCTGTTTCCAATCCGGACCCAGCTGTGCACCACTGTGGCCGTTTTCCCACCATGCTAAGCCCTCCTCTTGCCAGTTCAGAATGTGCATCGGCCCAAGGTGCAGGCTCAGCCTCTTCCTTGCTCCACAGGGGGACTTATCTTTACTGCCTGTGTAAACAAGGTGATTTTTACTTATTTTAATAGGCACTTATAGAGTATTCCAGTCTAAGCACATCACACATCCTAACTCATCTAATCAATAAACATCGTTTGAGATAGATGTGACTTTTACCCCCATTTTGTGGATGAAGAAACTGAGAACCAGAGAGATTAAATAACTTTCCTGGGGTCACACAGCCAGTAAATGGCAGAGCCAGAAGTCAAATTAAGTGGCCTGCCTCTGAGTCCATTCTCATATCTGCTCTGCTGGCCCAGGCACGGGACTGTGGTGGATCTGATCCAGATCACTGCCCAGAAAGGGCAGAAATCCTCTTGGTCACTCTTAAACCTCTCTGCTGAGTTAGGACCAGCCTAGGAGCTTTCTTGCTAAATGTTTCCTGCTTCTGTAAACCCATTCAATTCCGAGTTGATTGCATGCCAACCAGCATTAACAGGAGCCTAGAAAGTGCCTCACTCACTTCTTTCCGTGCCAGCAGCCCAAGTGCTGCACTGTGACAAGGGGACCAGGGACCTGGGACTGGGGCTCTTTGATAAATATTGCTTTTGCATCTCCCATGGAAGGTGCCATTCCAAAGTCTTCCTTAACTCGCTTTTCATAGGCCTGAACAGAAACCCCTGCTACTTCTGGGACTAGGTTTCCAAAGGTTGTTCTGGCAGCCAGCACACAACAGCTGCTCAGCAATGCGATGATCCAGCAGCCCCAGAGGAGGAGGGGCGCAGGGAGGTCTGATGCCCTGTGCCAAGCCCAGCACCCACCAGCTGCCTTTCTCCCTCTTCCATCAGAGCAGGAACAGCATTAACCCCTTCAGCACCCATGGGCCTGGGCTCAGAAGGAGCTGGGTTTCCCAGAGGCTACGTTGCCCATAAACACATAGCTGGTGACTTCAACTCAGCCACATCCTTTTCACTCCATGCTATTTTTCTATTGTTCTGTCTTCCCTGCTGAGCACTCTTTCCTCATCTTGTTTCTGTACGAGTCCCGCTTCCCTTTCAGCCTGCAAACCATAGCCATTTACATGACAGTGTAACCAGTTAAGTTATAATAGGGAGAAAACATACATTATCCAAGTTGAGTGGATGCTAACGTTTAGAGGAATCTGTAATGATTAGAAAGCCCCTTATTATGTCGTTTCTCTATCTTTGCACAGAGTCATTAGCATTCTTGGATATGAGAAAGTATGAGCAAAAACCCAGCAAGATTCTCATTTCTCAGTAGGCAGAGAAGGGAAGGCCAGATATTGGTCCCATTCCAAAAAGATGGAATAGGAACTTCTAGATTCCTACCCCTTAGGACCCAACCCAGTGTAAGCTACTTGGGGTGGGGCCTGGATCCCCAAAGACAAGAAGCTCTTAAACCAAGTAGAAAACAAACAAAACAAAACAACACAGACACAGACACAGACATGAATACATAAAGCAGACAAATCCACATATGGGAAGGCTCCCCTCCTGTTCCCAGGAGGCAGGCTCCCTGAGGCCTTACAGATGTCAGAGCAGAATCCACTGGCACATTGCAAGTTGTGCAGACCTACAGCCCAATGTTACTCCAGGAAAAATGGAATGGAGACAGGAACGTTTTTGATTTGAAAGAGAGAAGACCCCCTCCTGGCCTCCCCCCCCCCCCCACACACACACCATCCCATTGTGTTTCCCCCATCGTTTCACTGAGATTTGCCCCTAGAGGGGCTTTTTTTATTACTCATCCAGCTGTTGGCTGAGTCAGCAATTTGCACAGCCTCAATGGAGATGGCAGAGGGCTGGCCTGGGACCTGGCCCATAAAGAGAAGGGGTGTGGGACTAAATTACCTGGTGGGGAGGGGAGGAGAGACAGAAACAGAAAATCAGGAACAGACAGAGATATCGTCACAGAATTGTGTTTCTGCTTTTTTGAAGGCCTTGTTAACATCATCCTGGAGAATATATATTCATGAACACAAGTAATGGTGAACTCAAACAATTGTCAGCTCTTAGTTTTCTAAAACTACCATTTTTAATATCAAAATTAAGGTTTATTCAATATTAAAGGAGAATTTTAAAAAGAGAAAAATATATAAATCACATTGTTCTCATACAATAATGATTTAATATCTGTGTTTTCCATTCAGTTCATATATATGTGAACATATATTTTAAATCATAAATAAAATTTATCTTCTATTTTATCGCCTTTTTCTTTCATTTAACTTCAGATTTTACATAGTTTTTGTGCTTACAAGAGACTTCTCAGTGACCAGTTTTTAATTGATACATACTTTTCCAATGAGTAAAAATTCTGCTATTGACTAAACTATTCTCTTATTATCAAATTTTTAGGCTGTTCTCTGTGAACGCATATGTTCCTTGTGAAGCCAAATTTTGGTTCTGGTGAATTATTTCCTTAAGATAAATTCTATGAGAAGAAGAACTGAATAAAGGAAAACTAATATTTTGTGGCTTCTGTTACATATTGTCATGTTCTCCAGAAAATTTTGCATCAATTTTCAAAACAACTTAGCCATAAGAATGGATGAACCTCATAAAAAAGTTGCCAGCTCTGGGAATTACTGATTTTTTTTTTAATTTAGGCACATTTAAAATCTTCTCCAGTCCTTGTCTTTTATGATATCCAACATAATCATCATAAAAACATTTTTTAAAAAAAAACAGCATTCATTATATCAACTCTGGGAAAACAACTCCCCTTTATTCTACAAATTCCGAAGAATGCCATCCAGACACAATGCAGTTTGGACCAACCCAGAAGAGGATGCTTGGAGCTGATAAGTTTCTTTCCTGCTAGAGTGGGTTGTGACACTGCTGGTTAAAAGACAGTGACAGTATTTTGAATGTGAGGCAGGCAGTTCTGAAGAACTCCACTAAAACCCTTTAGTCTGAAGAATCAATGTTTGGTGCTATAAATGTGGAAACCCTTCCAAAAAATCAACAGAGAAGCATCCCGCTAGCTGCTTGGCGCTGCTTCCTCGAAGGTAGACTGTGAGTCTGGCGAGATAGTGACGCTTAGAGTCCTCTCTATGCAAGGAGTCCTCTCCAGTAAACCGTATATACCTACCACCACTAATGTCATTACTACTGCTGCTGTTAATAATAAGAATAGCTAATATTCATTGAGTGTTTATTATATGCTGAGCATTCTAGTGTAGATGATCTCATTTAGTCTTCACAAGGCTGTTACCCTCATTTAAGGAGTGATGAAACAAAAGCATATCAGGCTTAAAAACTTTCATAGAGCTGCACAGCTCATTTGGGGATACAAACCCAGGTCATGTGAATTTGGAGCCTTTGCTCTCCTCAACCTGAATGTAGATTACCTCTTTCAGTAGACTGTCACTTCACATCTCTTCCATTTTTACCTCCCTACCCCAGAAACTTCTACAAATCTTTCTTGATCAACGTACATATTGGGAGTAAGGTTGGGGTTCCATGGTATCTTATACGGGTCCTCCGCCTTTATCAGCCAACCACGAATTTAGCACTGACCTTGGCCTCTCAGATCTGTCCTCTGTCCATTCACCTGGATGTTCTTTCACTCTCTGGAGGAAGTTTTGCCTCCTTTTCTATTTGAAGTTATTTGACTTGGGAGCCAAATTGTAAGTTTAGAGCTGTCATTATCTTTTCCAGAAAAATCATCAGATCCTTTTGCAAAAGAAATGTTCCTAGTGGCCCACTCTGCCATACCTGGTTTCTTCTCAATGACATACAAATCTCCCAAGATGCTCACAACAGATACCGTCACTGACTGGCAGCCAAGGCCAGAGGTCCAGCTCAAACTCCGCACTTTCACCATTGAGGCCCACATGAGCATATGTTCCTGTTACAGCACTAGCATTAGAGCAAACTTTTATCCAACTCTCCTTCAATTCCCTGGCTGTAAGAGTATGGAAAACTATGCTACATTTTCCGGAAATGTTAAAAACATTTATCAGACTTAGAAAGGTCTTAAATAATGCCATCACAACTTATTTGAAATAAAAAGATAAGGAAAACATATCAAATATGTCAAATGTGCCATATTTTTAGTTTGTTCATTTTCCAAATGAATGAAAACTTAGAAATTTATAACACTGGGTCTACAATTCAAAAGCCTGTGGAAGACACTAACTTTTTCCCTTGATTGCTTGTTTCAATCAAACTTACATGGAAACAACAGTATACTTTAAAAGACTAAAAAAACCTGACTAGGGAATACTCTGGTTGATTTCCCTTTACAAGTATTTTTTAACGTAGGATCAGAGGATCAGAAATACCTGGGTAGCTGATTAAATGCCAATTACTGGCCTTATTCCAGGCCTACTAAAACAGAATTTCTAGAATCAGGTCTTGGTAATTGCAGATTTTAAATTTCCCTTAGTTATTCCTCTTCACTCTAAAGTTTGAGGACCAGTCCCCTAGCATATCTCCCTAACAGTGCTGGGCTCAGAGGAACTGGATGCAGATGGAAGTGCCAGAAACAATGTAAGTTGACTTTGCGTAGATGCCTGTCCTAAACTCTGGACAGCTTTCTGCCCCACTCTGGATCTTCTTATCTTCCACATTTTCCATTCAATCCACTTAAGTCAGGAGAGGATGGGTAGATTAACTATGACACAAAAGACTTTTAAGTATCTGAACCTATCATTGAATAAAGATTTTTATGAATGATCTAGAAACATCTACAATGGTCTTCTTTCAGGATGAAAGTGAAGAGATGATGAGAATTTGGCCACTGAGGTCCTTGGAGACCCCTGGTGGGCAAGGGACACAGAAGGGCAGAGGAGAGGTTAGGTAGAATGAAAAAAGCCTGGCTGACTCTCTGGTAGGAGCAGCAAGCCACTTCTAATCTCTGGAGCTATGTTTCCACATAGGGAGGTAGAGTTAGACTTTAAATGAAGCCTTTATGGGTCATCCTTGATCTCAAATATTCTATGATACGACCCCCTCACTGCAGTCAGGCCTAACAGCCATGGGCACCAATTGTTCATTTAGGAAATATCACCACAGTACCTATAAGGGATCTCTGTGCTCCTTGATTTCTTTGCCATTGTTTTAGAGGCACACAAGAGAGGATGATTATTGTAATTTTGATTCCTTAGCCTGGGGAACCCTGCCTATCTTGCGTGCATCTAGTTTCCAATCCTATTGGAAGGATGTTGGATGACCATACTCAACAGCACCTGTAATTAATTACTCATCCATCCTTGTATTTATTCATTTGCGATTTGCCAAAATTTTTTGGAGTCCTTATTACATGCAGCATAGATATTCTCCTAGTTACAGAGGAAAAGAATGACGAACCAGGAAATACAGTCCTTGCTTACGCAGAACTTGTGGTCTGTCGGGGGAATTTATAAACAAACAGGCAATTTCAATATGGAATGAGGGCTATGATAGGATAATACAGTCTCAATGGGAGGGAGCCAACAACGAGAACAAAGATGCCAAGAACTGGAGGCAGGGGACTTGTCAGGGGTCTTTGGCAACCATCCAGGTGAAAGAGGGGCACCAGTGAGTGTGGAGAACCATTGATCTCCTTCGAGGCTTTTTGCTCATTTTTCTTTCTAAGTATTGGAGGTTAGGGAGAACCCGATCATTCACTTCTGTTAATGGATTCTAACCAATCAATCAATGAACATAAGGCCAAATGTGAACCAAAATATATTGTGAGCTGGGAAAGCTGGGCCTCCTCTCTCTCACTCCAGTTTGAACTTACCCAGTCAGTGCTAGACGATGCCTTAGTCTATTCAGGCTGCTGTAACAAAGTACCGTAGAATGGGGTGGCTCATAAACAAGAGAAATTTACTTCTCACAGTTCTGGAGGCTGGAAATCCAAGATCAGGGTGCCACCATGGTCGAGTTCTGGTGAGAACTCTCTTCTAGGTTGCAGACTGCTTAATTCTTGTTGTATCTTCATACAGTGGAGAGCAGAGAAGGGAAGCAAGCTCTCTTGTGACTCTCATAAGGGCATTAATCCCATTCGTGAGGGCTCCACCTTCATAAACTCATCTAACCCTAATTACCTTCCAAAGACCCCACCTCCTGATACATCACATGGTGGATGGTAGGGGGTCTATATATGAATTCTGGTAGGACACAGACATTCAGCCTATGACAGGCCAGAATAAAAAATAGAAGGAGCCTCCACCATGAGAAGCCTTACTCTTCTTCCATACTTTCTCAAAGCTGCTGCTACGTTGTAAAGAAGCCTGGGCTACACTGCTGGAAGATGAAAAACCATGAGGGGAAAATTCCAGTTATCCCATCCCAAGTCATCCTTGATCAACCTCAGCCAGCTGAACTCTCAAGTTGAGCAGACTTGCCTACCTGACCAACAATTGACCACTGAGGTGTCAGTGAGCAGAGATGAAATCAAAGGAACCATGTGGTTGACCCATAAACTGGTGAATGATAACAAATGCTATTGTTTGAAGCCATTGAATTTCTATGTGGTTTGCTACATAGCAATATCTAATTGGTACACTCTCTGAGGTCTAAGAGATTCAAGAAACAGAGACCAGACAGAGAAGAACAGATGTTGCCACTTTTATTGCCATGACTTTGTGGCTTATTACTATGGCCCAGTTCACATTCAATTCCCTCTGGTTTAATCAACCATCAAAAGGAAGTGGAGACTTTGGAGATAGGGGTAGATACTCCTTCTGACACTTCTTAAGCCAGGGTATGTGGTAAAGCCTTATTTATAAGAAGTTCTTTTTGGGGGGGTACCAAAGTCACTTGCCACACTTGCATTCTAACCCTCTCTATGGACTACTGCTCAGATAAGCCACTTTTTGGAGAATTTATGGACTACTCTTCAGAAAAGCCACCTTTGGATTACCTGAGGGCTGTGTGTTGGCTAAGACTAAAAAAAAATACGAAAAGAATCACAAAGCAAAGCCAACTAACTGACTTTTCATCTTATTTCTTTATTTCTCCCCTCAAACAATACCCAGGCTTAAGTGTAACAAAATATATATAATAACAAGCTCTCAGGCTTCTGACACAGTCAATGCCTGGAGGCAAATGTTTCTACTAAACTTTTGATGGAGCCCTGGGGAGAGTAGGAAAAGGTCCCAAAATGAGAAGGATTGGCAGCTGGGCTTGGAAGGCAACCTGACTCTCTCTTCCCATTTCACAAAGAAGGTTTTGTTTGGATTGTGGGGCATGGTGAGTGACTCCTGTAGAGTCATGGGGATACGCCGTGGTCTGGGGGAACATCTGGGCTGCCAGTTCAAGCCAAGCTGAAACTCTATCCTAGCCAAGGCTGCTCCAAGGAATCAGGTGTAGGTGTATTTTTCCAGGATGTTCAAAACCACATCTTACCCTGAGAAACAGGGTTTTGTCCATAGAAGCTTCATTCCAAATGGCAAATGATCCTCCTAGGTTCCCATGAAGGGTTTATTTACTGAGGCTTCATGCCCAAAGAATCAAATCCAAAGACTGAGAGCATGGCCTCCACACATCCTTCTTCAAAGTGTGTTAAGGATCCTCACCAATAAATCTCTGTTCTCATCAGCAGTCTCGCCACACACCATCCCCATCTTGTGTTTACTATATACAGTCTCAAAAAATTGATCCGTCACTTTGACGTGAAGGATTGCATTTTTAAATCTCCCCCTTTTTTCTTCTTCCAAGGAAATTTCCCATAACATTGTCAGGTTCTTCACTTCTTATCCCACCTTGATATTGTGCTATTGCTAATAGTAACACTTCTATTTTCAAACCTCTTTTATTTTAATATCAATCATAGACTCTAGAGATATAGCATGTTACTGTATTACAAAGATCAATATTTGCATTTAAAGAGTCTTTAATATTTAAAGTAATCTCACATGGACCAGCTTAATTTGATACTACTGATGAATTAAAAAGAGTCTGAGATATCATTTCTGTATCTTGTGGCATCCTAATGAGGTTGGTAGAGAAAGTGTTATTATTTCCCTTTGTAAATGAGGTAACTAAGTCCTGGATAATTAGAGGTGGATATGGGACTACATTCCAGGGACTTCGTGTGAATCCTTAACAGTGACTCATGGTGGTTGGAGAATGGTCAGGCAAGGTGGAAAAGGCCAGGAGAGGTTCAGAGGAGCAGAGCAACAGACTGGCTGAGGGGGAGAATATCATGCAGAACAAGGACCCACATTCTTCAGCAAAAAGCTGCAGCCAGATCTTGGAGTACCAGGCTAAATGCAGACCAGAGACAAGGTAAGTCATCTTGGCCCTCCTTCTTGAAAATTATAATAACTGATGTAAAAATCGTTTAGGAACTGTGATTTGTGGGCGCTACTTACCTACGTAAAACTAAGTTTTACAAAACATGAGAATATAGATGTCAGATGGTAGCAGTTTGGGGCATGCTGATTTCAATTGGCAACAAAATCAGATGCTCTTGGGTCTATGCATATCTGAGTAGGTCTATTAGCATCATACTTCTCGGGTAACCTCCTGTGTTAGATATCTGCTATTCGCCATCACAGCATTTAGTTCTCTTCAATCACCCAGCGTCTTAATTCTACTATGGAGAGTTAACCTCTTTTCCATTCTCACCTTTGTAATTAGATAGGGATGGACCCCATCCTCAATGGGAGATATGGGTACAGACTGGCTTAAATCATTCATATTAAAATTTTTTTCTTTATCACTGTGATTGGTTCAGAGGTGGGCGTATAACCAAGTCATGGCCAATGAAATTCAACAGGATATTCCGTATGACTTCTGGCATGAGAAGACCTTTCATGAAGCCTTCCAACAAACTTTTTATTAAGATTATGATAGTTTACAACCTTGTGAAATTTCAGTTGTACCCAACAAACATTTTCTGAACAAACTGGGTGTCTGGTCATGTGCTAGGATTAAGAGATACTGATGTAGAGAAAATATGTTCTCTACCCTCACCATGCTCACAATGAAGGAGACAGCACTATGCATAAGTAATTTGAATAACTAGCACAACACCAGAGGTATTGATGAATAGTGATGAAAGCAGAGAGGAGAGAACTATCCTTAGTGTCTACGTTTGAAGCAAAGACAAGAGAAGATAAATGGGGAGTCACTTCAGTTATGGACATCAGAATCATCTCCAAAAGGATGGTATGAGCCTCAGGGTTTTCTGGCTTCCCATTGGCTCCAGACACTTCTTTTCTGGATCTTCTGATATATCTGGGAGTTTGGGTCTCTCTTTGAGAAATATCTATACCTGATTAAGCCAAATAATTTATTTCCCGGATCTGAATTCACTTATATGCGGATGTTTGGAGGCCTAAATGAGAAATCTTCTCATTATCTAACCAAACATATCTGTTCAAGGGATGAATGCCAGGGAGGATATTTTAATATCAAGTGCAGGATTACAAAACAAAACTAGAAGGAATAAAAATGAAAATTGCGGGGCCAGCCCGGTGGCACAATGGTTAGGTTCGCACATTCCACTTCAGTGGCCCGGGGTTCGTGGGTTCGGATCCCGGGTGCGTACATGGCACTGCTTGTCAAGCCATGCTGTGGTAGGTGTCCCACATATAAAGCAGAGGAAGATGGGCATGGATGTTAGCTCAAGGCCAGTCTTCCTCAGCAAAAAGAGGAGGATTGGTGGCAGATGTTAACTTAGGGCTAATCTTCCTAAAAAAAAAGAAAAGAAAATTGAATTAATAATCAAATAATAAATTAATATAGAAATATCTGAAACCTTCTGGCAAGTCAACTAAACTGACTTTGAACTTCAAGGAATATTACTACAATAGCGATAAAATATGTCAGAAGTGAGAACATTAATGGTTTTGAATGGACAGATATCGGAAACTGAAAAAATAGGTGGATATTGGAACCTAATAAAACATAAGTTAATCAAAACTTTCATTGATTTTCTTGTATTCAGCAAATATTTATTAAATGCCTACTAAGTGCAGTGAATTGGTAACTGATTTTTGAACTAACAAGCATAAACTTAGCTGGAAAGTAGACCACTGACGGTTATTTTTTAATAGAAAACTAAAACTGAGGCCAAGATATTTACACTCTCCCTCTCTCTCTTTATATATCTTTACAAAGAACCTTTGCTATATGTTTGACTCAGGCACCAATTTTGCATTTTCGGTAATTTTCTGTTATTACTCATCAGTAACAAACTATGTCTTACACTATACGATTACGTCTGAGTACCGGAAAAAGTTCATGGCTGTAGAGGTGCCTGGGCGTTCTCTCCATTTTACATATAAGGCATTTGATGTGACATAGTACATATGTATGTAATGCAACCTTGAGCTTGTTTTCCATAAGTTTATAATTAAATAATTAAAACTCAGGCTGTGAAGTGAGCAATATCTAAACTGGCATGCTGGCTAGGTTAGTTACTAGGTAAGGAAAATTATTTGAACTTTCTTAGCCTTTATTTCTTTATCTCTAAAATGGAGAAATAATACCTAAATTTCCATTATTACAAAGATTATGTCAGGCACTTTCTTAATATATATATATAGTACAGTGCTTGGTGCATAGTAGGTCCTTAATGATAATTGAATGAGTAAGTGAACAGATGAATAGATGAATCATAGAAAGAAACAAGACAGAGAAATGATGTATGACTGGATTTATTTCTTTATTTATTTCGGGAACCGTTTTTCACAGCAGAAGAAATGTTAGGTACGTTACGGACATGAATAGATGACTCAAAATTCATGGTATATCCTTAATTCTGGCTAATTTATCCTGTCTAATAAAAGTTATACATGAAAATTATCACAAAATGTGATTTAAATTGTGTGTCATGGTATAGTTTTTCATACTAATGAATTTATGTTTCAGGCTATAGTACCTGTGTGTATATAGCTTATTTACATATTTAGATGTATTTCCTATATATAATCAGAATTTGAATTACTGTGCCAGTTTTTAGCTGAATAGTTTACAGCCAAATTGTTTCTCTATAAGTTTACCATTTTTTTATCTATGAGAGAGCCAATTTGCTTACATCCACTTTAAATTATTTCTTAGGCTAAAGGGTATATCTTTGTCTTAACTAAAGTTTTTTAATAGTTTACATAAAATGCACTAAGACTATTTATTATGGCTTATGAAACCGGTTTTACTAATTTATAACCATATTTCAAATATCTTTCTTTTATAAATTACTTGAATTCAATTATTAAACAGGAAATATGTAATACTAGTAGCAAAATTTTGAAGTAATAGACCCTGATGTTCCAATGGGCACCTTATTGGATATGAGTCCTTAATACCTACTTTTATTTAAGCTTTAAGCGAGGAGGCGAAGAAGAGGAGGACGATGACAGAATATTTCAGTGGTTCTTTACAATTTTACCAAGTTCTGTTATGTCATCCTTCAAATCCATAAACCATTGTTTTGTGCCTGATGGATCATTCTTAGTGGCTACACATAGTGTCCCCAGTTCCACAGAATCACTTATTCTTAAAGTCTTGATTTACTTTTCTCATTTCATCTCTACCTCAAGGGAAGACAAACTTCTCAAGGTTCGGAAAGCAGTAGGTCTGACTACTGTCAGCTTTCTCTTGTCTGGAAACAATACCCAAGATAACAAGCAAAGTGACCTGTGCAATTGTCTTTCTCAAAGGACGTTGAGTCACTTGAACGTGGTGAAAAAAGATGTTTTTATTATATGAAGAGTTAGCGCTGTAACTTCTCTCATGGAGGAAATTGTCCTTGTGAAAATATCTTCAAGAGTCAGCTTGGTGTGGATGAGACGGTGTGGTAGATAGGTTGCACAAAAGTGTCCCCTCCCTGTTTCCACTCCTCTTGCTACATGACTTCGCAGCTCCTCCCATTAAGAGGTGGACTCTATTTGTCCACCATTAAATCCAAACTCGTCTGGTGGTTTGCTTTGGCCAATAGGATATGGTGGAAGTGACACTCTACCAGGCTTGAGGCCAGGCCTCAAGAGACTTTGCACATTTGTTCTCACTCTCTTAGAATCCTTCTGTGCTATGTGAATCAGCCCAGGCTAGCACAGACTTGTGGTCAAGCACCTTCATTTCCATAGCCATCCTTCAGTCAGCCATGCAACTGAGGCCATTCTAGATCAAGCAACCCCTAGTTGACCGTCTAGCTGATAAATAGACTAGCAAGTAAAAGTGTTTAATGTTACTGAATTTTGCTGTGGTTTGTTACTCAGCAATACCTAATGGATCTACCCAGAGTCAGGAATATCGGCAAGTATCAAAGGCTGTGGGGAGCTGCCCCACAGAAGCCAGAGGGAAAGAATGTTATTTCTACCGCTGAGAGTGAGCTCCAAGGACAAGTGGTGTGAAGGAGAGAGGAGGGATGAGAAGGGGAGGAGGTTCAGCAAGATGAAGAGCATATGTGACTGTATGTGGGATGGCCAGGGCCACTCCATGGTGACAGTGTGGTGAAAGGATATTTAAGAATGGTGAGTTAGTGTGCTGCCAGGAAGTGAGCTTCCAATCCATCTTGACTCCTACATTTTCAAAGCAATCTGCTTAACTCATTATGCAGTGCGTGAGTAGATAGAGGTCCTGTTTTGGTTGTTTGTGAAAACTAGTGAGGGGGGTTGAGCATTTCTACTCCGTAAAGTGCTGTGATATAAAGATAGCATGCCTGGAAGTCAGAGCCCAGGATGCTGAGCCAGCCATAGAAATGCAAGTCTCCATTCCTACCCGCTCATTGGAGTTCACAAAAAATCCTGAGGTGTGTTTGGACTTCCAGGGACTATGAAACATGTAAGGTTGGAAGGAAGAAGGTTGAGGTACGTTTAGGTTCATCTCTAGTGCAATGGAGACCAGCAGCTGACATCTGAATAATAGCGTTCCTCTCGTGTAAAGGGAATGGATCACACGAATTGCACACCTAAGCCTCGTCTCCTAAAATTCCACAATGACTATCCCAAGACCTTATCGGTGATCTGTGTTATATTTGAAAGGAAACTGACTTTCAGAGACGTTAAGAAACAGACTGAATTTCACACAGCTGGTGAGTGAAAAGTGGTATTTTAAGTCCAGGATTGCTTGACTCCAGTCCAATAATCTTTCAGTTCCACCACAACTGCCAGAAACATTTACACACATCAGGTGTGGTATATCCACCAGCTGTTTTGTTTGTTGTTGCTGAAATTGAAGTAGAACACCTCCCTTAGCAACTGAAAAGGCCCTTAGCTACCTGTGATGTTTAACAACTGCTTTCCACATAAACAGCTTCTGAAGGTTTCATCTTACACCATAGAGGTCCCTGAAAGCTTTTATCTGAGATGACGCAACAGAAGGAATGCCCAGGCTGTGACCTGGGAGGGGCTGGTCAGGTGCTGACTAGACGCTAATTACCCAGAAGGTTGAGACATTTCTGTCACTGGAACATGAAGTGTAGAATTAGCCCAAATCCCCAACCTCTAGGAGGCAGATACAGATATTCTGAAGCCACTGATTCCAGCTCTTACGTTTTGGATGTCTAGGGTTTGATGGAAGTTCCTTAAGGCAGCTGAGCGTGGCAAGGGGATGAGAAAGCAACTTAACCAACAACAACATCTAATATTTGTGCACCACCAGGCACTATTCTAAGCTTTTTGTCTATATTAACGCATTTCATCCTTATGTGCCTCCTATGCTGTACACATATAACACTAGGCCCATTTTACAGATGAGGAAACCGGGCATAGATTGGTTAAGGAACTTAGGTTATAAAATAGGGGGCCTGCCAGAATTTTTACACAGGCAGTTGAGTTCCATAGACTATGGCATTTTATTTTTCAGGCAGAGAAACTTTTTTTTAATTGTATACACAGACACGTACACATACACACCCGCCTTACGTCATGAAAACGTAATCTCTAGCGTAAGTTTGAACTAGCGTAATCACAAAGCAACTTCATTTTCATTTTCAGTTTTGGAAATCCACTGCAGGGGAAGAGGGACTTATTTCTTTACTCTGCCAGCCCTCCATCCACTACCACTCTCTGGGATTGACTTCTGAACCTCCTGATGGGGACAAAGGAGAGAAGAGAGGTAAGAGTGTTGAAAATATCGTAGTTGAAGAGCACTCATATATACTTGGTTTCCTCTGGCCATGACAGATGTTTAAAATGAACTCTGTCTCTTGGGACGTGTTTTTGTGGGGTTCTCACCGCAGGTCCTAGATACCAGAAATATATTCTCCAGCTAGTCCTGGAAGGGAGCCTGTTAGCCTGGGGTTACTTATCTGGGGGTCCTTTGACTTGGATGAAATAAAAGAGATTTATGTATTTATTTATTTTCACTAATCTGTAACTGAAATCTGCCATGTCCATCAATTATAAATGTGCAAATTCTAATGGAAATTTAGCATTTCCTTTGATTTCAAATGTGGTTCACTAGCGGTAGTAATGACTTTGTCACCAACAAAACCACACATAGCTTCATAATCCCTGTGATTGTGAAATGTTGTTTACACTTACCAGTGTTTCAAAATTTGAAAATCATGGTAGTTGTTAGAACTGACACTAGATCTGGTTGTTTAATGTGATAATAATCTTTAAATATTTTGATAACTCTACTTAGACATAATTGGTTTCCTTTGCAATTCTATGAATTTAATTTATGCCCTTGAACATAGTAATCTCAGAAGGGGTCATCCATAGACACAGATTGCCAAAAGGGTCTGTAGCACAAAAGCACGATTGTTTTTTTGCGTTCCCCTCCACCATATACTCTCTCTGCTGTTGTCCTATCTCCCTTTCAAGCAGCCTTCTTGAGCAAAGTCCCTTTAAGGTGATAAAGGCCAGTTCTCTTTCTCCCATATATGTGGCTGACATTTCCTACGTGGGACACAGCATTCCGAAACAGTGCAGCTGCTCCCTAACCATGGCCCCAACTCTGTCTGTCCTTCAGGTCTGCAAGTCAGCAGGTATGTTCTCACAGGGCACCCTGGCTGGGCATGTGGAGAAGTGCTCCTGTAACAATTGGTAAATAGCTTCTGCTCTGAGCATCCTCAAAACCCTCTGCCAATGCCCTCTCTTTCCCAGCCCCTTCACAGGACCCCCAGACCTCCCACTATTCAGGAACCTAAGAGTCAATACTTGGCAAAGGAGGATCCCGCAGGAGCCCACTCAAGTTACACGGCTGATATGGGTTCTCATTTGTCAGTGCACATGCTTCGCTGGCTGTTGGAACCCTATGGAATATCAACCCTGTTCACTGTCTCCACGGGAAACAATCCAGTTCCCTAACTGGACCTTTCCAGACTCTCTCACTAGACTTGAGGCAAGGGGGCCACATCCCCTCCCCTCTCTTGGAATGGCAGGAGGGAAAATATGCCCATACATTTTCCCAAAGAAATTCTCTCTTTAATCTACCACTTCAATCTTTTTAGACCTTTCAAGTGGCTTTTGAACCGTATATATTGAGGGTCCATATTAAATTTTCATTCATCGAAATTACTGCTGACAGCCAATCCCCTCCACCACCCCTCCACACGTACACGCACATAACCCTACCTCTGCTTGCTTAGGACTTTCCATAGGATTAAACTATTAAGCTTCAGATTTTTCAGCATTGGCATTTGGAAAAGCCTCAAACTTGAACGCAGAGAAAACTCGTCACCCAAGGCCTCCAGTCTAAAGATAGAGTCTGCTAATCCTGGACCTACCAGCTCGGGTAGCATCGCTGTCTCTCCTCCACATATGAGGCTACCTTCATGCCTCTCCTGTTTCCACTTTCCCAGCCACCTGGCTGGCTCCCCACTAACATCATTCTCAGTCCCTGCCTGATCCCTCTTACAAATTAGACACGAATAACCGGCAGGAGCGCCGTGTGCTAAT
This sequence comes from Equus przewalskii, assembly GCF_037783145.1. Taxonomy (NCBI): domain Eukaryota; kingdom Metazoa; phylum Chordata; class Mammalia; order Perissodactyla; family Equidae; genus Equus; species Equus przewalskii. The sequence continues at coordinate 29,848,381 of NC_091851.1, forward strand.
TTCCTGGGTGACCAGTCTATCTCTCTCATGTCGGAGTGCCATTTTAAGGAAAAGAAGTCTACAGCAGAGGACAAACGCAGGGAAGCCGTCTGCTTTATTTGTTGTTAATGTGCCCGTGTTGTGTTTTGTGGGTTTGACTCTTAGTGTGCGGGCCGTTGTCTTGTAGCCATAATCCTCGTTCCTCCATGGCATTTAACAGGATCTGCTTTCAATGACTCAACTAGGGTTTCCTTAGACAGTAAACAGCCACTTACGGCCTTTTACACCACCAAGAAAATGAGATTACTCCTTGAGGAGATCAGCAGCTCTTGGCTGCTGTCGAAAGGGCGCTTTGCCTGTTGCTTTGGCTGCAAGGCACCACACTGCCCGAGCCTGTGCAAAATTAGCTTCCCCCATAAATCACTTGCACAATGAAGTGCCTGCCTCTGCCCTCTGACATATTTGTGTCTCTGTTTATTTTTAATGATGACATGGCTTTTTCTGTCTCCATTTGGCTCTTTATCCTCCACGCTCCCAAACATTAAATCCTATGCCAAAACCACAAAATCTAAGAAACTTTAGGGAAGAAAGATTTCCCCTTCTCCCAGCACACAAAGGTAGTGGGGAAACTGAGTTAGCCCCGGGGACTTTTTGATGGAGCTTGCCCCAGTTGTACTTTGATCTGATTATTATATCCTAAAAATGTTCCCTTATAAAGGGCCAAGAAGGGACTTTTTTACATGCATTTGCAAAACTCTGTGAATGTACACCAGGTTCCATGACATGTAAATTTTACATAAAAAAGAAAAAGAATTGTAAAGAAGCAAAGAACTCTTCCTAGTAACATGCACACAGAAGTATTTAGGAGGAAGTATACTAATGTCCACAGTTTACTTGGAAAGGCATCCAAAACTGTGATGAATTAATTGATGGATAGAGGGATAGATATGTGATAAAGGAAGTAGAGTGAAATATTAATGGCAAAATATGGGTGGTAGGTGTAAGGCTGTTCACCGTGGAATTCTTTCAACTTTGCTGCATGTTTGAAGTTTTTCATAATAAAATGTTGGAAAAAATGTTCCCTTGGGAACCTGGGCTGAATCCTTGGAGGTACAAGAAGGCTGCAGCTTACAAAATCCCATCTTTAATCCAAATTTCATTTTTTAAAAAATCCGTATTTTTATAAATAGAGTTAGACTTCAATCGTTTACAATAACCAGGAAAAAAGGATCATCGACCTGGTGAAAAGTCTACAATACAGAATATTCTAAGAGGTATATTTACCAGTTAATATGTAGGCACCACCTTCAATTTAAAATGGCATCTGACTACACGTTCTTGACTCAGCTCTCCAATCCGTCGCATCTAACACAAATGAAGAACAGCAATAATCACACAAACCGTGACCAAAATTCATAGAAGAGAAATTCCAAGACCTGTAATTCGAACAGGCCTAGGTTGCAAAACTGTCAAAGTGGTGGACCCTTAATTTCCTAATGGAAACAGAACATCTACTCAGAAAAATCTGAATCAAAGAGAAAAGTGGGGAATTTCTCTCTACTTTATGAATGCTACCTTTTTGAGGCAGAGTATTTTCATTTCCTTATCACAACTTTTAGAGACTTCAACTTCCAGAAAACAACAGGAGAATTAGGAAAGGAGAGCTTTTAGCACGTATTGCTATGGTACACCGCAAAAATACACTGGTGTGGCGGGAATGCAGACAGGCAAGCTCATGGTCACAGTACATGTCAGGAATAGTAGTGTGCCATGTATTTATCTCTTGAGAGTGTCAGTCAAAGGTCAAGAAGCCAGCTCCGTGCCGCAGTGCTCAGTTATATAAATGCTGACTGGATATGGGGAATTGGTCTAGATGTTGTGTGATTAACTTGCCCTCTGAGGCACAGAAGTAAATTCCTCCCATGGAAGAAGGTGGGGGACTGCACAACAAGCTAGGCTACCACAATAGCCAAAAGAGTTTTCCTACAAATGGAGCATTATGCACCTTATTTGTTGACAATCACCAGATCTTGATAAATGTCCTCTCATTCAGGGATGAGTAAACTGAAAAACATTTTTAAAGTTAATTGGCCAGAAGAATATGTCCACAAAATAATCTGTAAGGAAAAGTATAACGAAATGAGATGGGGAAAAACAGAAGGATGAGAGAAGGAAAGATTTCAAAGAATATGACTACGAAGTCTGCATTTGAGGCAGTGAAGAGCAGAATCCACACAGTGCAAACTTAAGTTGTGGACACGACGTACCATTTGAGAAGTTCTCTAAGGATGCAGGTGGAAAGGACAAAGGGAGAGAGGGAAAAACAGGATACAAACTGTAGATTTCAGTGTATTCCTGAGGAAGTCCTCAAACAGCTGGAAAGGAAACAACAATAAAAATAAATAAAGTCAGAGAAAATATCTTAAGTTCATAACATTTCAGGGAAGTTAATGAAAAGGATCCAAATGTGGTTTTATGCACACTAACCATGATGCAAAATAGGTCAAAGATAAAGAAAATGAAGATTAGGGAGTTTAGGTAGCTTGATCAAAGCCAAAATCTAGAACGGGCTCTCAGAAACTTACTCTAGAAAACTTTATTGTAAGAATCATAAATCAGAAACATGAAGTCTATGTTATTCTTTGGAAAGGCTAAAGTGCCATAAGTGACGATTTTGAAACTCAATTCTCAAAGCTGTCACCTCTCTCTGAAGCTCACTGCTTTTTAATGCTCTTGTCCCCTTACCAGGGAACAATGAAATAACTTCCTTTACTCCATCCATCCATTTATCTTTACAACAAAATTAATGCTGTGCAGCCTTATTGGACACTTTAATGAAGGTCTCTGATCAGAAACGTACAAAGTTCAGTGGCACTGGTAAACAGGTTCACCATAACATGTGACGTGCCACAATAAATGGTTGAGAGAAACAGAAAGAAAGAGATAGAAAGGTGGTGAGGGAGAGTCCACAATAAAGTATTGTTGTATTTTATATAGCATTTTCCTTATAATTCACACACATACTATTTGCTTTGCTCTTGTTTCTTCTTGCATCTGTCAGCTTCTATCTAGGATCATTTTAATAATTTCCATTGGCAGCATCTGCTAGTGCTAAAGTGTCTGTTTTTCCAGGTCTTAAAAAGCCTCCATTCTTGAAGTATATTTTCTCTGGGTGTGGAGTTGTAGAATGGGAGGTATTTTCTTTCAGCACATTGAATGTATCATTTCACTTTTTTCTGGCTTCCATTGTAGCTGTTGAGAAGTCAACTCAGTCTAAACGCTTTTCATTTGAAGGTAATCTCTCTTTTTGTCTCTGCTTCCTCTTAAACATTTTTCTCTTTGTATTTGGTTTTCTTCAGAATCACTATGGCATGTCTAGAAGATTTTCTTATTCCTTTTTGAGATTTTATGGGTTTCTAGAATTTTTGGATTAGTGTCTTTCATCAGTTCTGAAACTTTTGAACCATTATCTCTTCAAACATTATCTCAGCTTCAGTTTTTCTCTCTTGTGTTTCTGGCACTCCTATTACATATATATATATATTAGACTTTCTGTGTGTATCCTCTAAATCAAAGCTGTTCAATACATTTGCCTCTAGCACGGGTAGCTATATACATTTAAATTTAACTGAAATTAATGTCAGTTCTTCAATCTCGATAGTCACATTTAAAATATTCAAGATCCATATGTGTCTAGTTGTTACTGTATTGGACAGCACATATGTAGAACAATTTATTATTCCAGAAATTTCTAGTGAACATCACTCCTCTATAGCTATTATTTGTTCTTCTATAATTTATACCTTTGTTTCCCCTAGATGCCTCATTTTGTAAAGACTTCTGACCTATCTTCTTGCTTAATGATTCTCTATTCATCTCTGCCTAACCTATTGTTAAACTTATTCATTCAGTTATTTTCATCTTTAGTTCTAGAATGCACACTAGTTTTTTTTTTTTTTTTTCATCTCTGGTGTCACTGTTTATAGTTTCTAGTTCTCTGCTAACATTCTAAAGCATGGCTTTGATCTCAGTGAAGATAATGAGCAGAGTTGTTGCATAGGCTTTCTGGTAATTCTATTATTTGGACTCCGCTGAGTCTGTTCTTATACTGCATTATTTGTGCTATTTTTTTTCTCTTACGGTATTTTATCTCTTCATGTGTTTGATTATCTCTGATTGCATGCTGGGCATTGTTTTTGAAAACTGACTTTTAGTAATAATTCGAGACTTGATTCAAGTTGTCCTCCTGAAGTGAAGATTTTCTTTTTGCCAGAATCCTGAGCATACTCTTTTTGGCCAATTTTAATCCAGTTTAATGCTTGAGGTTTTCTGGAGAGTAAAATGATGCAAAGCTGTCCCCCTTACCACCAGGATACAACCCTTAGAGTTTCAACCCAAAGTGGGAGAGGCTTACCAAATCTGGACTCTTGATTGAATTGGAGTTCATATTGGCTAGCCTATTTTGGTAGAGTTTCTCTATTGTGTTGTAGTCTATTAAATGCCTAGAAAGGTTTTATAATTATGTATGGTGCCCTTCTTTATTGCAGGGCATTTGTTTCCCAAGGATTTTTATCTTATTCAGTAACTTATGAAATGCCCCCAAATTCCAAAAGTTATGTACCCAATATAATACTGGAAGTACTGTCACATGCCTATGAAATGAAAATGGGATAGACTTTATGAAAGGACTGTAATATATACCCAAGGAAAAGGTCTTGTCCAGTGTGGTTTGAGAGTTTTCCTCTTAAAAAGCACTAATATAATAACAAAAATATAGGAGATCAAAGTTTGTGGGATGAAGATAAATTGGCACTCAGAGGGAAATTCATAACCTCAATGCATATTTTTGAATATAAGAAAAATGACAAGTTAATGATCTTAGTATTGAACTCAAGGAGTTGAAAAGAAAATCAGACTAAATTCTCCCCCAAAATGTACAGGAGCTACCAACAACAGAAGATCAGAAAATAAGGAAAAGGGAAATACACAATGGAGAAAAGTATTAAAAACAAAAGCTCATTTTTTGGAATTACTAATAAAACAGGCAACTCCCTAGAAGACCGCCCAAGTAACAAGAGAGAAGGCACAAAAAAGGAACATAAGGAATTTGTGCAAATAAAAAATACTAAAGGGGTGGGCCCGGTGGTATAGTGGTTAAGTTTGCATGCTCCACTTCAGTGGCCTGGGGTTCACAGGTTGGGATCCTGGGTGCTGACCTAGCACCATTCATCAAGCCACGCTGCAGTGGCATCCCACATAACATAGAGAAAGACTGGCACAGATGTTAGCTCAGTGACAATCGTCCTCACACACACACACAAATACTAGAAATATGTTTGAAACGTGACATAACCACAGACATATAATAAATTGACAGTATGCAAGGAAACATCATAATACTTAAACACTAGCATTGACTTAAGAAAAAATTTGAAGAGCCAATAATTAATAAATCTGTACATTTTCATCCTACCAATCATTTTATGAGTGGCTAACTAAACTTTAAAAGGAACAAAAATCATTATTTTCTAAAACTATTCTGGGGAATAAAAAGTGAGGAAATGTTCTCTAACAAATAATATAACATTTTTATGAAAAAACAGAAAAATGATAGCATGAGAAAGAATACATATACATATATATGTATATACATCAGTTGATATCTTGTAGAAACATAATTGCAAATATTCTAAATCAATGATATTTTTCATATCCACCAAAATCACAGAAATTTAAATTTTAATGCCACCAATTACCACTGAATTTATAGGGGACCTGGAACATTCATATATTGGCAGTAGGAGTATAATTGGTATAACCGTTTTGGGGAGCTATTTGGCAATATCTAGTAAAGTTGAAGATACACCTATCCTATGAATCAGCAAATTTACTTTTAGGTATGTATTATAGAAAATCCACATAAAGATGTGTTCATTGAAACATGAATGCAATAGAGAATAATTGAAAGCAATATAAATGCCCAGTAATAGTGGAATGGATTGACAAATTGTGTGTACTAATAGAACAAAATACTATGTAAGGGCTATATTTAATGTGCTACTTCTGTATGACTCAAAATTCACATATTTCAAAAGTGCAATATCAAGTAAATAAACCAAGGTGCAAGAGAATTACACCATTTGCACAAAATTTTAAAACACACAAAACAATACAATATATACTGCATTTTGTATATACAATACATCTATACTGTTAATATAGATGTAGATATACATAGCATTTTTTTTAAACATAGATCAGAAAGATACACATCAACTGTAGAAGAGCAATTCCTTCTGGGAGGGAGAGTAGGAAACCAGATCAAGAAGGGGTACAATGGGGACCTGAAGTCTGTTGGGAAAAAATTAATATCTTTAAAAATTATCTGAAGCAACTAAGGCTCAATATAAGCATTTTAACATCTGGGTGGAAGGTTTCTATTAGATGTAATGTTAGACCCTATTTCATAGAGGAACTGTGAAGACTGAGTGCCTTAATGCATATCAAGGGCTTAGAGAACACAGTATGTTCTCTGTGTACTCACTGCTTGTTGTTATAATTGCTATTCACTAGAGACTGTGAATTTCTAGACAGCAAAGCTCACTTATTGTTTATCACTGTGTCCCTTATGCACACCACAGGATTAGCACAGAGGAGATGCTCAGTAATTTGGTTGACTGAATACACATCTTAGATTCCTCTCTTCATTCCCAACTCCCTAATGGTCCCCACCTACGTGCATGGGTGTAGGCAAATGGGAAGGGGTAGCGGATTAGTATAAACCACTGGTAGAAATTTTAAGTCTTAGTATTTGACTCTTATGGCCAGTTCCGTATGTGACCTGGTTAATGGTTCCAGGGCAAGTGATTACTTTTAAGTAAGCAACCAGCAGAGTTTATATAGGTTTTGAAATTCTTGGAAGAAGCTTGATTACATAAATGCCAACTACATTAGTATTGATTTTTCAAAGAATAGAAAAAAATATTCAGCGGAATTGACTATTATTCCTTCTTTTCTTTACCATTGCAAGAATTTTGCATGGATGGGGATTTCAAAACTATTTCAAAAATCATCATATAGAAAGCATTCCTTAGTATATGAGGCCTTAAGGGGGAGAAATGGGGCTTGGCTGACTTCACCCACATGCTGAACTCCATAAATATTATATAGTTAGCACACGATCCAGATACTTTGACTTTACAGAGTTCAGGAAAGAACAACTTTTGTTTATGGTGAGTTTTCTTATGCGTTGAGTAGAAAGCACCAATTATATCGTAATCAGAATAGCTGTTTGAGTTTTTGGCAGCATATCAGAAGGAGTTACGGAAAGCAAGGCCTTTTCAATGATAGCTGTGATTTTGCAGAGGTCATGCTATGGTCTGGACAGGGCATGCCTGGCACGATGTCAAACCATAAATGCACGCGAATCTAGGGAGATGAATCATATCCCAGGGCCCAGATCCTCATTGCCTTGGAACTGAGTTCCTCATCTTCAGAGCTTTTATCAATTTTTAAGGATGCATCAAGAGCATGCCTGAAAGTTTCAGAACTGGGAAGAGGGAGGAACTGAAGCTCCTTATACAATATAAAGACTAGAAATGATAAGTAGGTAGAAAAAGTAAAAGCAATGAGGCAAGCGAGCACTGGCGATGTAAACAAAGGGCCAGAAGTGGAGCAATAGGTTCTTGGATAGAGCAGCTGAATGGGACTAATAGTCACTTTAGAGTCTCAGCTAAAAATCTAAAGAGAGAAACCTGACCCAAGATAAAGGTATAGTCAGTGACTAGCTCAAGTTGTAACAGCTTCCGAAAACCAAAAACATGCAATTGACCTTGTAACTAGGATTGCATATGGCGCCCAGCCAAAACCCACCAGCCTCTCCAGGGCAAAGAGTGACAGCTTTGCTGCCCTGCAGCTGAAACAGGTTGGAGCCCATATTAAACTGTGCCAAGTAGGGTCTGCCACTAAGCTGAACACCTGTAATTCACCCATCTGTGTCCCTCAAGTCCTCACCCCAAAGTAAATTGATTCTGAGCTCTAACAGCTGTCTGGGGGACTCTGATGGGCTGTTCACAGCAGGAAAGGCTTTGGGAGATGACAAAAGCTGTGGGTTGTGTTTTCAAGGTCAGAACCCAAAGAGGGAAGTTCTTTTGATTCTTTCGTGTGTGGAGATGACAAAAGTGACACTGGGTGGGATCAATTATTTTCAGATCATTTGAGTAACTACTCGGCATTATTCATCCCATACTCTGATTTGAAAATAAACGTGGTTGATGAAAAAGGAGAAATTCTGGGCAATGATAGCCCCTTTCATTCAGGACTATAAAGGAAAAAGGAGAGAGAAGTGGAATACAAACTTGGAAAATGAAAGTCACATGCAGCGTCTCTGTGAAGGTAAAGGAATGTTAGGGATGTCGTAAATATATATTCACTAAATTCCCACCATGTTCATAGCAACAATAGAAAAATAGATATGTACATCCTGGCAGCAATAAATTCAAGATCATTTGGAAGAGAGCAAAAAAAACTACACATTCTTATCACCTGCTGTGGGTATGTATAGTCTTAGATGCAAAGTTCTTGTAACAGCAGACTCTTGCCAACATCAGCGGCCACTGATACTTTCACTTACAAATAAGTGAAACATTGTATTCTATATAGTTTATATTTAAACAGAATCTTAAAGGCTGAATAGCTGAGGCTCCCTTGTGACTTGAGCCATAATCACATCTTTTTTTTTTTTTTTGCAAGCTTATATACTTTTTCATTTCTTGATTTTTTAGGTACTTTGAGTACAGGTCCTTATTTATTGATTCTTATTTATTTTTCAGATGACGTTTTATCTGTTACTAAATAAGAAATCTTCATTCATTTATTCTTTCATTGACCAGTCATACATTTGCAAATTTAGTTAGCAAATGTTTATTGTCAAGTACTGACAACATAGCGACAAGTAAGACAGTCTCGGCTTGCAGGCTGGTACTCAAGTGAACGATTCTTAACATATTATTTATGTTTCGCGAATGCGAGAAACCAAAAGCAATAGACATGCCTTTTTAAATAAAAATGTACAAGTTTACTTTAATATTTACATGGAAATTCAAAGAATAGCTAAAGCAATTTCGTAACAAAAAGTTAGAGGACTACTTCATACACGACATCTTTTCAAAAAGTGCCATTAAAAGACAATGAAAAGGTAAAGCGACACTCTGATAGAAAATACCTGGGCTACATGTATTTAACAAAGGCAGAGTTAGGAGTGCAAGCGATTTCCACATTTCCATTTGAAGTCTAAAACGTGACTCTTAATAATGGGATTCCAGACTTGTCCTTCATACTTGCTACTCGAAGTGTGATCTGAGGACTAGGAGTGTAGGCAAGACCTGGTAGCTGTTAGAAAAGAAGACTCTCAGGATCCACTCTAGACATACAAATCAAAATCTTCTTTTTAACCAGGTCTCAGGTTATTTACTTGCATATTAAAATTTGGAACCCCTGCTGCTTTTGACCACACAAGAAACCAGTTTCCCCATTCTGGTACCTATGAAGATATGAAAGAGTATCCTGGGAATGTCTGGACCGTGCCAAGAAGCCAGGTGTGTCACCAAGAGAGTGCAGGATCCCACACTTGCTATATCTGGATTTGAATCCGGGCTGCACCACTTGCTAACCATGTGGAAAACTATAGGCTGGTCATTTAGCATCTCTTGGCCTCAGTTTCTATCCATAAACAGAGGATAACTAACTCGTCTTCATAGACTCGTTGTGAGGATTAAGTGAGATAACATTCATAAAACAGCCAGGACAACACCTGACATGGTGTAGCTTCTCAATATATGCAGTTCTTTCAAGTGGTCAGTAAAGAATGACTTTATTTTGCATGAAATAAATTACTCAAGTCAGTGCCTCAGAGCCAATTCAAACCTCTGACATTTCCCCACATCAAGGAGAAGGATCATTTGCATCTCTTTCTACAGGTGCTTTTTTCCTTGTCCCAGGGGTCTCAGTCTATGAGGGAGGGCAGGCAGTGTCAGGAAGAGCCTTTGCCTTTGGATCGTGGCCTCCCTCCCGTCTCCAACAGCCTACCTCATAACAAGAGCAATAACGGGGTTCATTATGCATGCAGCTCTGCAATCATTGCTGAGGAGAAAATTAGTTTGATGCCTTGAGCGACAGCTGAACTCTAGAAAGCGCCTAAATAAAATAAAAGACAAGGAAAATATATACATATACATACATATAATAGAGAGTGCAATGAGAAAAGTTATAAAAAGGCTGGTTACAAAACTTACTCTTTCTGGGTCCTTCTTGACTCTTCAGGAAGGATGTGTTGATTACTAAGAAGTCTGTTTATTTCACCAAGGGTTGCCTTCTCCCTGGCCTTGGCGGGATGGTGGGAGAAGGTCTGGCAGGCTCAAGCATGCATAGTTACACACACACATTTCAAACTTTTTTTTCTTTTGCCATAATTTTAGGTTTACAAAAAAGTTGCAAAGACAGTAGAGTGATCCCATATAACCTTCACGAGCTCACTCTAATATTAACATCTTAATTAACCATGGTACATTTATCAAAACTAAGGAACTGATATTCATATATACTATTAACTAATGTACAGGCTTTTTTTGGATTTTCCCCTCTTTTCCTTTTTTTGTTCCTGGATCCAATTGAAGACACCATATTGCATATAACCCTCATGTCTCTTTAGCCATCTCTAATCTATAAGAGTTTCTGTCTTTCCTGGTCTTTCATGACCTTGACATTTTAAAAGACTACTGTAGAATGTCCCCCAATTTGGGTTTGTGTGATGTTTTCTAATGAATAGTCTGAGGTTATTGATATTGGGGAAGAATATCACAGAGGTGACGTACTTTTCATCCCATCATATCAGGGGCATGTGATAACAACATGTCTTATTATTGGTGATGTTCACCTTAATTATTTGCTAATGTGATGTCTCCTGATTTCTCCAGTGAGAAGTTGTTATTTTTCCTTTCCTGTGCTCTATTCCTAAGAAGCAAGTCATCAAATCCAGCCGCACTTGAGGGCAGAGGAATTAGCTCCACTTCTTGGAAGGAAGGGTAGCAAAGAATTTGTGGTTACATGTTAAAACCACTAGCGTAATTAGCCAATTTGGGGGAAGATACTGTGAGGCGATGAAAACATCCTGTTCTTCCTTAAAGTTGGGCAGGCTGATTTTAGCATTTGTCAACAGATTGTGCCTGTAGCAATTATGACTGTGCTGCTCCAATGGTGATTTTTTCCTGCCTCATCCTTCTACAATTATTAAGTAGAATCCGTCTGTAAGGAAGATTTGTCCCTTCTCCTCCATTTTTATTATGTATTCAATCATTTATTTATATCACTACGAATTCATGGGTTTTTTACTTTACTTTTTTGGGTTATAATCCAATACTATCATTATTTATTGTGTCACACAAATTGTTCCAGCATTGACCATTAAGAGCCCTTTCAGGTCGGCCCCTGCGTTTCTTTGGTATGATCCTGTCCTTTTGTTCTTGGAGCATTTTCTTACTTTCTGGTATGGCAAGATGTTCCAGGCTTATCTTGTGTCTCATTTCCCTGTGCCTAGAATCAGCCGTTTCTCCAAGGAGCTCTTGTTTGGTTTGTTGAACGATTTTTAGAATCTAAGATTTGGGTGCCAGGTGAACATTTTTATTTGCACAGTCATTGTGTACACACTTAGGGTGTTTTTCTCCCTGTTTGCATACCCATGGCCTTGTTAAGTTCTCACCACAGTCCTCAGAGGGGGTGACTTGAGGGCACTCCTTTCTCTCCTGGTACCTAATGAGAAGGAATGAAGAAATAAAGGAGTGGAGGTGACAAACATCCAGTGTAGTGGGGCCTTCCATGTAGGCAATATTGTTGTTCTCAAATAATGACAATTTTTTTTCTCCTCCTTCCTAATGTTTTCTGGTTGTCATTGTTTTCATCTTTTGGTGAATTATTGTGGTGATAGCAATATATTTTGCCTGAGTTTTGCCTCGTTAAATGCTTTCCTTGTTATAACATACACATATACATACACTCACACACACTCATATATATGATCCCTCTTGCTTATTTTTTTCTATTTCTTTAAAAACCCTATTCTTTTCCAGCATACATCCTTCCCCTAATACTACTTAAAAAGTATCTTAGAGGCTGGCCCTGCAGTCTGGCGGTTAAATTTGGTGCACTCTGCTTCAGTGGCCTGGGTCCAGTTCCTGGGCATGGACCTATACAACTCATCAGAGGCCATGCTGTGGCAGTGACCCACATACAAAAGAGAGGAAGATTGGCACAGATGTTAGCTCAGGGTGAATCTTCCTCAGCTAAAAAAAGGAAAAAGCATCTTAGACATTTCAATATTATTTAACTCCCCTCACCTTCATTGTCATTTTAGAAGAAATAGTATCTATTGATGCTCTGCTGAGACAGGGTGCCTAGCTCACTTTTATTTTTCCTTCTACACGCACACACATACACACATACATATACACACACTTCCGGGTTTTGAAAATTAAAGGTTTAGAACCAGATTTGTGTTATTGCAATATCAATTTTACATTACGTATCTTCTTTCCAAAATGCTGAGATCTGTATTTATTATTTTAACCAGCCAGAAAACAAGTAGGTCTGAATATATACATGTATATATATTTATTTTTATTTTTTTAATATTTATTTTATATTTATTATATATATATTTTTTTCTTTGACTGTTTTTAGTGGTTTATTGGGATTTTTTTTTTCCATTCACTTTTATGTGATGTGAAATTTTGTCTCGTTTCAAACAACAGAATCACCTTTTCAAGATTTGTTTGTTTTCCCCTCCTCCCACACCTCTGCTCCCTGGCCATAAGTAACATAACTTTCTATATGTTTGTATTTTGCAAAAAGTACACTTTACCTTGAGTATGTGGCCAAGTAGAAAGAGAAAGGGACTTAGTTAAGTCACTTATAAAGAGTTATTGGACAGCTGTCACTTTTTTCTAAAATCTTGTGCTTTTATAGCTTTCAAAATATTATGAGTGAAAACTGATAATATGGTTTGAATATGAACTTATTGTAATCATTAGAGTTATTAAAGTTGTTTTACATTTATTCGTTATTGGAATTTATTCTTTAATCAACTGCCTGTTGGTGTATTTTCTTGTTTTTCTATTGGAATGTTCGTAATTTTATAGTTATTGGCAAACTCTTTGCTTATCAAGAATGATAACACTTTATCTGAAAAATATCTAGCACGTGTTCTTTCTCGTTTTAAATTTTTTTCCACTGCTTCTTGTTACTTATAATTTAATGACATTTTAGTGCTTTCGTATATTCAAATCCATTATTCTCTCCCTTTTTCCTTAGCAAATATTCCCATCCCCAAGACAAGTTAAGTATCCATTTGTGGGAAAATATTGATGGCCTGGACTAAGGCAGTAGCAACGAGGAAAGACCAAAGGCCGGCATGGGAGAGAATGTCATTAAGGGGGACAGATCAACAGCACGTGGTGCCTGATTGGAAATACGGAGGAAACCATGGTGAGAAGTGAACTAAGGTCCAAGTTTGCACCTTGAATACATAGATAAACGGCCCTATGGTACCATTCACCAAACAAGAAAAAAGGCAGAACCATTTTGGAAACTAAGAAAATGTATTTCCAATGGAAAATATTGAATGAGAGTTAGAAAGCAGCATTCTAAGACGTAGGAGGTATAGGCACATTTATAGGCAGAAGCGAAAAAAAATTATATATATATATATCTATATCTATATCAGAAGAGAGAGTAAGAAGAGCTTAAGCATAAGAATGTGCAAAGGTTAGCTCAGATTTGAGTGGGGAAAGATCACAATGAGATTCAGATCCTGGGGGACTCAGGACAACGAGGTGGTCCAGAGATCAACTGGAGGGAGAAGAAAATTAATGAACATTTCTTAAGAGCCAGGCTCTGTGTTGAGAAATGTCATGTTCATGCGAATCTTCGCAAAAAAAAAAAAAAAAGCTGTTATCATCCTCAGTTTTGCAACTTAAGTTCAGAGAGGCCAAATGAGCTACCTAGAGCCACACAGAGTGTGGTACAGCACGGATTTAAACTCAGATCTCTTTGTCTCCAGCACTATTGTTCCCATCATGATACTACCTCTCAGCAGGATTTCTGCTTCCTACAAGATCTGCCATTACACTCCAGGTAGATTTGAACGCCTCCTGCATCAATATCTGTCACCCATTCTCACTGCAGGAGAAGTTGGCATCAGAGCATTGACAAGAGGCCTGTTATCTTTAGGTTAAAGTGGATATGTTATCATTACCCTGGGCAGAGAAATCTGATCATTGTCCGGAACACAGTTTTGTTATCTCTCATTGCATATGTGGCCATTACCCCCAGGGCAGAGATGCAATCACTGCCCCATAGGAATACCTATCATTATGGCTTGGCAAGAGGAAAAGCGATAATTAACTTGCACAAATAGATGGGATCATTGCACTACAGATAGAACTGTTATTGCATTTGGAAATGCAATCTTTAGTGTGTAAAAGACAATGTGTTAATTACATTTATGGTAGAGATATGCTGGTTCTATTGCTCAGAATGATGATATCAATTGCATTTCAGGTGGAAGTTGGTATCTTTCATTGCTGACAAACCTGTTATAATTACATTGCAGGAAAAGATGCAATCATTTCCTCGCATATGGTACATATGGAGATGGAATCATTACAGGACAAGTGGAGATGCAATCATTATGCTCTATATAAACCCATTTTCATGGCATGACACAGCAGATGAAGATGGGACCCTTTCTTTGCTGGAAGACCTATTCCCAGTTAGGTTTCAAATGATATGCTTATTGCCCTAAACAAGAATCAGGTCCTACAGGTATTTTTTATGTTGCACATGAAAATGTGAACATTACCTTTGAGAATGTGGTAGAAGTGATGCAAGCAAGTTCCAGGCATATGTCTTAATCAATCTTACAGTTTCCACTGTATACCTTTTTTTCCCTGAAATGCCTCAAGAGGACACCTGGGATAGACTCCTTAAGCACATGAGGCCACGTGGGTAGAGAGACCCCGAAAAATGAAAGACCAAGAGAGAAGAAAGGAACCCAAGCAGGCCCCAGCCATTCTAGCCATTCCAGTTGAGGTGCTGGACCTGTGAGGGAGGCCACCTTAGATCATCCAGGTCGACTGGAGCTTCCAACTGACTTCAAACACGTGAGTGAGTCCAGCCAATGCCACATAGAGCAGAGACAAGCCACCCAGCTGAGCCCAATTCCAATTATAGAATCACAAGCAAATAATTTATTGTTGTTATTTTAAGCCACTAAGTTTTGGGGTGATTTGTTACATGGTAATAAATAAGTAAAATAACTGTGCACACTTTAATGATATATGAGCAATCCATAGTGTTATGATAGCCTTTTTAACAGAATTGAAGTGATAACTTATCCATTTACAATGCAAAGCAATTCAATAGTAATAGCTACCACTGCCTGAAATGATCTAAAGCCTTGAAGTTGATTTAACATACAGCTATCCGAGTGCCTGATCACATGTCCACTTGATTCGTAATGATTGCCTCTCTATGAGTGAACTAACAGGAAGGTTCTTTTTCTTTTACTCTTTCTGTTTTTTCTTTTCTCTTTTTCAGTTGAATGATCACATTTACACTGTGAAAAACTTGAGGTCACTTGTTCTGTACTTAGTCAAACCTAGGCTCAAATTTCAGTTCTATTTCACGGTACTCGAGTGACCGTTGGTAGGTTCCTTAAACTCTTCAGTGCTCCTGTGTAAATTGAGAAAATTATTCCAAACTCACAGTGTTTTTGAGAGAATTAAATATAGTAACTTATGCAAAGCATTTATCATAGTTGCTGGCACGTGTAGTAGCATTTAAACTGCAACTCTCACCCATGTTTCTGATGTAATGGACAATGCTCTCACTCCTCAAGGATGATCTGGTAGAATTTTTGTCAGACAAAAAGACTAGGACTTGCCCCAGGAGGATGTTCTGGTGATCCCGTGATATAACTCAATTGCATATTGACAGGCACTCTTTCGTTTTGTTTGTTTTGTTTTCTGTTAAGTCAAAGTCCATTCAATTAGTGATTCATTTCTTCATTTATCAAACATTGTATTAACAAAATAATACCTTTTCTATTTTATGTTACGTTGTGTTTACAAAGATGAATAAGTTATACTGGGGTGAAAATATTTCATTGCCACCCAGAAAGAAAAAGAAAACCACCCAAAAATAAAAGGTAGTTGTCAAGAAGGAAGGAAGAGGGCAATAGATTAGAATCTCTTCCAGCTTTGAAGAATGTGTTGTAGAATGGCTAAAATTTTAAAAAATAGTGCCAGGTGTTGGTGAAAATGTGAAGCAATTCTAACTCTCATACATCGCTAATGGAATTTTCATTGGTTTAACCACTTTGGAAAACTGTTCGACAATGTCTATTAAAGTTAAACCTACTCCTACCATATGCCCCAGAAATTCTGGATGTTAGTTATACCCAAGAATTGAGAGTGCATGTCCTCCAAAAGATGTGGACAAGAATGTTCATAGCAGCCATGGTCATAATAGCTAAAGACTGGAAATAACCCAGTGTTGACGTCGATCAACAGGAGAATGGGTAAATAAATTATGGTATGTCTATACAATGGACTGATATACAGCAGTAAGAATGAACAAACTGCTGATATGTGGACAACATGGAGGAGTCTCGGAGACATTATGCTGAGTGAAATAAGCCAAAAATTTTTAAAAATTCCATAGGAAGTTGTTTTACTTAAATAAACGTCAAGAACAAGTTATTTATGCTAATAGAAGTCAAAATAGCTAGGGGGAGTGTATAGGAAGGTACATGAGGAAACCTGGATGATGAGAACGTTCTATGTCGTGATCTGGGTTACTAGGTTACATGCATACATAAACATTCACCCATCCGTACACTTGAGATCTGTGCCCTTTACTATATGTGTGTTATGCAGCCATTAAAAATAAATTGGTAGATAAAATCTAATGTCTTTGGAGTTCAGTATGGGGAGAACTGATGAAGCCAGCATTAGGGGATGTGGGTGAACATGGTATCCACTGAGGCAGAGATGCCCCAGCACCAGAAGATGAGACATACTTCTATTTGGTCCTTCTATCAAGCTGAATGGATGGAGCTCTTCCTCTCCTTTCCTGCCACAGAATTGGCACCAGGCTGGGGAACACAATATCCTTCAAGTGAAAGCTGAATTCCCTAATGTTCTCACAGAGAGGCTGCCTCATGCTGACCTCCCAGTTCTGGCCTGTCTGCTTTCCTTCTTATTCGGACCTGGAGGGCTTTCAGGACGGAACATCCACTCAAGCCAAGTGACAAGAAGCATAAGCTGTTATTAGACTCTTGTCACTCACTGGGCAAGGGCTCTGCTGCTGCTCCTGTCTACCCCCACTTGGGTGCCCTGGCATTCCCTGGGGCCAGGCCAAGCCCTGGTGGTTAGCTCCTTCAGGCTGGCCTTAAAAAGAACTCACGGATGTCTGGACAGGCCCCTGGAGACAGTGTCCTGGGCCAGAGACTTCTGATCTCCAGGCCAGCAGAGTCACCATGCAGACAGATTTATGAGCCATAGGCAAGAGAACTGGCATTCTTGTGGCCATCTCTCTACCCCTTCCTTTCCACATGACCGTATCGTTGGCTAGATCTTCATGTCCTTAGATGGCTGTTGCCTTTTGGTAAATTGGCAGTTAAGAAAATAAGCGCATTTATCAGGGCTTGTGGTTGCCGGGCCTGAACCCCTCAGGGCAACAAGCTACCTGAACCCTCCTAGTCTGAATTTAGCAGCAGTGACACAGAGAGAGCACCCTCTCTTAACCAGCTGAAGTGTCCTCCCCAGGGGACCTATTTCTAGGATTAATATGCTGAGAAGCCTGCGATTCATCTCCAGTGAGGAAGGTGCATTTTCAAGGAGCAGTGTAGCTCCTTAAAGTCAGATTAGCCTGTTTTAAGTCTTGTATCTTCCATTTACCGCTTTTCGAAATTCAGGCAAGAAACTTGACCTCTCTGCGTCTCCTCATTTTTTTCATTAAGTGAGCCAATATATATAAAGTCCTCTTCAGGCAACTACAAAATTCCAGTAAATAGAAGAAATTGAAATTATTATTTATACCTGGAATGGGGCCATTTTTCTTGTTTGGAATTTTCACATATTTAAAATATGAGTCATTTATAATGCCCTTTATCCTCTAAATTGATCAATTCTCTACTTCCTCTACCTAATTACTAAATTACTAATTTAATTTCTAAATTCAAGTAACATCTCCCTCCGCATCACCCAGTTTGGATTCTCGCTCTTATTCACATCCTACATAGAGTCAGTCATCAAGGCCCGTTGGACGTCCGAGTCAGTTCTCTTTCTCTCTGTTCCCACTGTCATGAACCACACTCCTGCCCTTATCTTCCGACATGGGGATTATTATCCTCCATTTAGCACCTCATTCTCCTCTGTTGATATTATACATAACTTCTAGTCTCATATTCCGTAATCTGAATTTTCAGAATATCACCTTCTTGTTCTACAGATCTAATTTTCAGTGGATTTCTGCTGCTTTCCACAGCTACCTAACAACTCTGAGGACTGTTTCAGGCTTTCTTTTTGGAATGGCCTTTTATCCCTTCTCGCTTCTCTGCCCATTAGCAACCTTCCATTGACAAAATTACCATGAGCATTTTCTTACCAATATATGGCCACAGGTCATTGGTCCATGGATGGACACCTGACCCAAGATAAGTCTATTAGAACCTTTCCCAGAGAATCTGTAATCATCATTAAGGTATAGATCTGTCAAATACTGTGTTGAATTAAGAAAATTTAATGTCCTATGAGTAATAACCGTTTTTCTACCTTATGGATTTGGAGATACAGAAAATTGGTCTACAGTGTGATAGAAGAAGAATATCAAGATAAAAACTGAGAGAAAAAAAAGAGAGAGAGAGAGAGATAAAAAAGAACAGAGAGAGGTAACTCCCCATTCTGGTTCCTCCTGAGGCTCATGTTTGTAATTTGTCATTGGTTTGTTTATGACAAATTTCCCTTTTTGGTTTAACAATTCAGAGTCAGTTTTCAAGTTTGTGACCCAGAGAGTCCTATCTATTTTAAGATCCCCACTATCATTAATTGAAATGATATTTGACTACATATCTTTTTTCTGTATATAAAAATAAAAATTTAAGAGAAGTTTGCTCAAATATTTTAAAATGTTTGGAGCATATGGAAGGACATTATTGAAATTCTCTTCTCTTAGGATTTTTTTGACCTTGAACTCTCCAGCTTACCTCTTACTTCTCTGACCCCCAGCCCAGCACCATTCCTTTCATTTTCATTCATGGGCCTCCTGTCCCCAGCCACTTTCTAAGTATAAGTAATGTTCCAAAGAACTGACCTTGGCCTTATTCACTTCTCTACTTGTACATTCTCCCTTAGTGGTCTCATCATTTCCTAACTTCGACTATGATTTAAATGTGAATGTCTCCCCGTCTTTATATCCTAACTTCTGTTACTACTCCTTTCTCACACTGCTGACTCTACCAGAGTCCACCTGCCCCTCAATCTCAAAATGCCCTAAGCCAGTGGTTCTCAACTGGGGGTGATTTTGCTCCCCAGGGTAATTTGGCAATAGCTAGAGACTTTTTTGGAGTCACAACTGGGGCTGGGGGAATATTCTTGCCATCCAGTGAGCAGAGGCCAGGGATGCTGCTAAACATCCTATATGCGCAGAACAGCCCCTACAACAAAGAATGACCTGGCCAATAGTGCTGACGTTGAGAAACCCTATCCCAAAGCAATCTCACATGCCCTGCTTGTCCTTCCTAGCTGCCCTATATCTGATCCTTTCCTGTGCCCTCTTACCTGTCAGGAGCACCTTCAGCCTCTAAGACACCCAGGCCGTAAACGTCAGTAGATCTTGGTCAACTATTTGTCAAGGAAGATTTATTAACTATGCCTACAGTAGAAAAAAAATAAAAATATTACTTCAAAAATATTTCCCATTTTAAGAAACTTTGACAGTAATAATGGACACAAAGGAGGGTTTTTTGATGATGGAAAATGTCCTAAAAATTGGATTGGGTGATGGCTGTGCGACTGTATGAATTTATCAAAAATCATTTAACTATATACAGTTAAAATGAGTGATTTTTATAGTTTATAACTTATACCTCAATAAAGTTGTTGTTGTTGTTTTTAAAACAGTGACTAAAGGAGATACTCCAGTCAGGATGCAGTTAAAACAGGTAGAGATGGGGTAGTTTTCCTCAGAAACGATTCAGAAGAATGTTCATCCCCGTTAAGCGATACGTATTTGATTTCCATTCAACATGCGGTCAGCTGATGACCCTGTTATTCTCGTTCCTTCTGTGTATTCCAGTAGCACTTTTGACTTAATAGCTTCATTGTACCCTCTTAACTAGGTGTTCGCTGTTTTCTTGAGACCATGTCTTCAATTGTCCACGCTCAGTTTGAATCTTATTCTTAACCGTTAGAGTTTTTTAAGACCACTACATTTTAAATGTCTTAGAGT
Organism: Equus przewalskii; assembly: GCF_037783145.1. Lineage (NCBI taxonomy): Eukaryota > Metazoa > Chordata > Mammalia > Perissodactyla > Equidae > Equus > Equus przewalskii. Next base: position 29,868,922 of record NC_091851.1, read on the forward strand.
TTATGTCTATGAATATAAGAAGAACATTCTTGGCTGCCTTTTACAAATTCATGACTAAAGAGATAGACTGAGGAGGCCCGGGATTGATTCTAAGAGACACCAATTGCTCCATTCTCTACCTGTTAATGAGCCTCTACCCAGAGGGAATCAGCCAGTGTTAAATCTCGTAGTGACAAACAGAAATGTGCAGTATCGTTATCACTAAGCCAACACCATTAAAGGCCACTGTTTATTGACACTTCAGGTGACTGGATGATGTCTCTCCAGCCTGAGCTAATGAGGAGAACCTCTCCATTACCTCTTATCGAGATTTAGCAGGATCCACAGCTACCCAATGAAGGTGGAAATTACTGGGCAAGTGCTGACATTAGCCAGATGCTGGCCTTCAGTCATAATGCGTGCACTCACAAACATATTTGTAGACTCAGAAATCCAGCTGAGAGAGGTTTTTTGGTTTAGCCTGTTGTTTGCAAAAGCGTGTACCCTCAAACACTTTGCTTTTCTCCGTGGTCTAGTGCAAAAGTGGTTGTCTTCATGGATATCTCTCCTGCCACTTGTCTTAGGCACAAAAAAGACCAGAGTACATATTTGAAAGTCTCTTTGGTTCTTACATTTCTTAGAATCCCACAGCAGTTATTATTTACTGATAGGATCTGTCTGCTCAACTCCAATCATCCACAGACCATCTCCGTAAATTTGCCCTTTCTACATACTACCAGCACCATTATTACTTTTTTCCTTGAATTCAACTCGCATTTAAAATTTTGTATGTGTTTATGAAGGAAATGTAATCTTACTACAATTAAGGAAAGACAAAATTAAAAACACGTTAAAACAAACATATAATTACAAATTGCTCTTTGCCTAGTCTTAGGCTTTATAATCTTCTTCTACATTAACAGAAGCATGTCTTTTTTCAGAGTAGCAGTGTGCTAAGACAGAAAACTACATTTCCCAACCTCCTTTGCAGTTAGGTTGTCCTTGGATATTGTTCTGGCTAACAAGATTAAGGAGAAGTCACTCAAAGGGGATTCTGAGAGAACCCCTCAAAAGGGGGCAAGGCAGCTAGCATATGTCTTTGCCTGTCCTCTTTTTCCTGCCCTGAAAACGGACACAATGCCAGAGACGAAGTGACCATCTTGGGTCAATGAAGCACCAAGTACGAGGTTAACAGCTACACTGGGAGGCTGGCTAAGCAGAGATCTAGCCAGAGTGGGGTCTCTGGGTATTGTGCAAAAAATAACTCCCAACTTATTTAAGCAACTTTTAAATTAGGTTTGCTCCCACTAAAAGCCAATACAGTCCTAACTGAGATATTTATCCTTGTCCTACTTAAAATCATTTCTTGTGCTGCCGTTGGTATGGGCATCATACTTTGATAAATACTCTGCTAATTGAAAGCAGTGTGTGTAAATTGTCTTTCCTGAGGATAGAGTCTTTTTCATTCTTCACTAACTCCCATCAGCAAGAACTAAGTTTGGGAGGGCTCGAAGTAGCATCTTTTCCATCTAAATGGGTATTATGTGTGGGCAGCCTTTGCATTCTCTCTGTCATTGAAGAAGACTGGAACTGTTATGGGATGAATTCAAATCCGTTAAAACACAAATACTTAAAACATTAACCAGCCTTATATCATAAAACTGCTTCTCTGCAAGAGAATGCAGGCATTACAGGCGTCCTGGCTGGTTGTTCTAGGTTGTAATTGCAGCTACTGCTTCTCTCTGAGCTTCAGGAAGATGACGTCTTGCTCCCTTAACCCCTTGCTTACTTTTAGAATAAATAGCTCAGAATCAATAAGCCAAAAGAGCAGTAATTTACATAGTCTAAGGTTCTGAGCCTACTACTTTCATCTTATTTTATTATCCCAAGCAATGGCCATCACAGCATATAAAGATCTTGCTCAATGATAGGTAACAAAAATTCGTTGAAAGATACTATACACCTGTAATGATAACAGTAACAACAGCTATTTACTGAAATTGTTCTATAAACTAAGTGTATACTCATACTTAATCCTCAAGCAAACCATGACGTAGCTATTATTATTATTTGTTATTATTACCTCCATTTTACATTTGAGGAAATGAGTCTTAGAGAAATCAAATCCCTTGTCCAAGATCACTCAGTGCATAGCAGGAATGAGAAATAGATTTCTTCCCTGTGAGAACCTAAAGCCAGAGCTTTCAAATATTGCTATCTTTGATGCATCTGAGTGTAAAAATATCCTGACATCTTTGTATGTTGGCTAATTTCTATTAATTATTTATACCTAAATTGTTATAAAATATTGATGTATATTCATATTTTATACTAATTCAATAAAACCCTTAATAAACCCTTAATAACATGAACCAATTAACTTGCTGACCCTGGGCAAGTTATTTATTTGTATTTATTTATATTTAATTAACACATATGGCCTTAACTATGTGCTAGGCACTGCCCTGAGGACTTTACACGTATTACCCATTTAATTTAGATTTCGACTCAATAAACTAAGTATTCCATTTACACAAGAGGAAACTGAGGCGTAGATGGTTAAGTAACTTGCCAAAAGTCATAGAGCTAGGAAGAGACTCAATGCCAATGTCCTCATCTGCAAAATGAGAAGATTGCAGGGGATCATCTCCAAGCTTTTATCACTTCTGGCACTCTATGAACTGTGAATTTTGAATTTCTGCCTTTATTAATGATGATGGATTGATTGGTTGTTTGATCATAGGAATAATATGGCTACAGAGTGTAATTGATGGGCCTTTCTACCATGATTTTTTTTCCCAGTTCAGGAAAAGACAGCCCTTTCCCTCTACTTATTTCTAAAATTTCAGTTTATAATCCATGTGGGTATAGACAGTAAATAAGCTAAAAGAACCACTTCTCAAAGACACACCTGTGACAAAATGGCTCCTTCTCTGGCACTGGAAAATACCTTTCCTGATGAAGTTTGGGGGATCTTTGTGACAGGCTGGCAAACATCTCCAGGATCAGTCACGACTTTCAGCTCTCACAGGAAATAAGGCACAGCAACAGAAGTCAGATGGCCTGACATTGAGTTGACCATGACCTGGCCCCTGGTGAGCTTTGGCATTTCAAGTGTCAGGCATCCGGGCACATATCCTTGGGAAGACTGGCAGCTTCTGTGTCCTGTGAAGGTATCAATCATTGCTGGCTGTCAAGCGGTATGAATTACTTTCCTAGGATCCTCCCAATGTATGCAGAGATGTCCCCCATATGAACTCCCTGGATGGCAGGATGATGTCTTATGGGGCAAACAATTTCGTGAGTTATTATTGGTGTCTGCACAGATCCTTGTAGCTCTAACTACTGATGAGCTCCAGTAGCAGGCCCAGTATGTCCCATTGCACGAATTCACTCTGCCCAGGTGATTTCAGCAATATATTACTGTGGCCAAGATTGCTGCGTTGGTTCTCTACCTGGCTCTCCTTTACTGGACTGGTCCCCTTGTCTCTTATCTACCGGGGGTGTTGGCTGCTGATGACTCACACTTATATCCCCTTCTGGACATGGGGGCTGCCTTGTCCAGAGGCCTTGAGAGTTATCCTCCTTTCCCTGGAGGTGACCCATTGCCAGTAACTGATGCTGGTGTACCACAGTCTAACCTCCTTTGTCCAGGGATGGGGTGGGAATCGGGGAGGACCGGTGAATGCAATTCATGCTTTCATCCTCCAGAACACCCAGTAGGTCAGAATAAGGTGAGACTTCTCCTGGACCCTCTCTTGTCTATCCTGTTCCCTCACTGCCTTAGAGTTTTCTCTTGAAAGCAGTCCCTCAAAAATCATTTACACAACATTCCAAATCTATCAAGGCAAGAAGGATAAGCCAAAGTTCATGGGATTCTTGTCTTCAACTGCTGAGCCCCCCATCTTATTTTTGGCTTACATGTGCCCTTCTAAAATGGCAGAGCTCTTTGACTACCTCTTGACTGAACATCTTAATTGTTTTCTTTTCCCTCATGTCCCTTTCAAACTTTAGAAACTCCTTTCATTGAACATAACTAGCCAGCACTGTACTCCTGCAGGAGAAGGAAGGATGGAAGCACAATCCTAGAAGAGAAAATCTTCTGCATTTCCTGGAGAACCAGTGACCAATGGAAATGGCATTTCAGTTAACCAGGAGCATGCCTCAGAAATAATCCACAGTATTTCACGGCAAGGGTCGACGCCAGAACAAGGAAATTAAATAGGCTTTAATTGGAAGCTACTTGCTACCTTTGAGAAGAAAGGTCAGATTGAAAGAAAATTGATTTCTGTGACAGATAATACATTTTCTCAGATGTCCCTGAAGATGATACTCATAATTCTTAAAGGACCCATAGGGGCCAGCCCGGCGGCGCAGAGGTTAAGTGCGCGTGTTCCGATTCTGCGGCCCGGGGTTCGCCAGTTCGAATCCCGGATGCAGATATGGAACCGTTTGGCAAAAGTCATGCTGTGGTAGGTGTCCCACATATAAAATAGAGGAAGATGGGCATGGATGTTAGCTCAGGGCCAGTCTTCCTCAGCAAAAAGAGGAGGATTGGCAGATGTTAGCTCAGGACTAGTCTTCCTCAAAAAAAAATATAACCCAGAAATACATGGTACAAAGGGCAGTGAAATCAGCACACTGGTTTAAAAACTGACCAAGAGGCTTCCTGCCTCTAACCAGCCTGGATCTCTAAAGACTTGGAACATTTAACTAAACTTTTTTAACTCAAATGTTTTGCTACTGTTTGGACATGAAATTTGTTTCCTATCATCTGTCAGCTTCACTCTACATTTTATTTTATGAATGAGGCAGAGTGATCATTAGCAGTTATTCTGTTATAAGTGGAAACAGACGATGAAATAAAAAGAAGCTCATGGAAAATATTTGCCATGTATGTCTAAATGAAAGTAAGTTTCACCCTCAAAAAATCAGGGAAATGATTTAATGTGCTGATATTTCAAAACTACTTTTTAATATAACAAAATATGATTTGCCTATATGTGATTTTGAAATTCAGATTAAAAAAGTAAGGCAAGGCTATCCTTTCTGAAAATTGGCAAAATGAAAAGCAAATCATAGGGGCCGACCCTGTGGCCAAGTGGTTGAGTTTGCACACTCCACTTTAGCAGCCCAGGGTTTTGCCGGTTCGGATCCCAGGCACAGACCTACCACCACTCATCAAGCCACACTGAGGTGGCATCCCACATGCCACAACTAGAAGGACCCACAACTAAAATACACAACTATGTACTGGGGGGCTTTGGGGATAAGAAGGAAAAGAAAAAAGGAAATCATATTGCAAATAAATTTAATTCTCATCATTTTCAACAAATATTTACCAAGGGCTCATTTAGGGCCAAAAATATGTTAAAACACCAACATCATCAACAACAACAACAAAAATGGTAACAGATACAGAAAGAACAAGCATAATGCCAGGAGCATGTACCACCTTCTGTTGGAGAATATGAAGGTGTCATGGAGGAAGCAAGAGATGATGCAGGCCATTCAGAATAGGTAGGATTTAGATAGATAGAAATAGATGTTAAAAGGAAGATGTCAGTGACAAGAAATAGCAAGGCCATATGTTCAGAGGAAGGAAGGAGTAGGTAATATTCAAGGAACAGGAAAAAATTTTATCTGGCATTTAGGATACTTTAAAGGAGTGTGGAGAAATAGTCTTGAAAAGTATGTTGGAGCTACGGAAAGAGAAGTATGGGATTTAGTGGTTCCATGAATGTCAGAATTTGTAAGTTATGCATGCTGAATTAGAATGAAGAGACCTTCAAGGTGGAACACCAAACAGAGCGATATGCCAATGATCTAAAGTGAACAAAGGAGCCATTACCACACAGGAGATAGTTGAAGACAAGGGAACCAGAGTTTGAATAGAGAAGAAAATATCAACACCACCAAGTACAACAGAAAGAACGAGGAAGGTGAGAGTCTAAACGAAGTAATTGGATTTTGCAAATAGGAAGTCATCTGGTCAAGCAAAAGCCAGTACTTTACATGGTCATAGTTTGGGTTCCTCCAAAAGCCAGCCTCAACACCAGGGTGCAGAGTAGTGGAAGTTTGTTTGGGAGGTGATCTGAGGAAGTACAAGGGAGGGAATGGGGACAGTGAAGCAGGGATGGAAGGAGAGCCAATAAAAGGACATCAGTGAGCAAGTGATCCCTCTGGAGCAAACTCCTATGGCCTTTCTCAGGGAGAGAAGCAGAGAAATGCAAGCACTTGAATGATGCAGGAATCACCCACTGAGGCCTCAGACAAACAGAAGTAAGTGAAAGGATCTGGAGGAGGAATGTAAGTAGCAACTGCTCCAAGTACCTGCAAGTATAGGCTAGGTAAGTGTAAACGATTTCCATCTTCAAGGTCACCTCATGGTCTAAGGTGGCTGCTGGAATTCAGCTATCACATCTATTTTGTGGACAAAAAAGGCACAGAAAGGAGCGACTTTTAGAAGAGCCCACTTCATTGAACAAGCCTTCCTATAAACATCACACAACATCTCATTGGCCAGAATTTAGTCATATGACCAAATGTTGGTACAAGGGAAGCTGGGAAATGTAATATTTTAGCTGGGAACCTTACTGTCCTACATAAAAATATGATTTTGTTATTAAGGAAGGAAGAGTGGTAGATGTTGGGTGGCAGCCAGCAATCCCTACCATGCCATATAAAAGTATATTTAAGTCAGAGTTTTAATTTCCTTTTTATTTATCAGTCTTATGTCCCACCCAGTAGATTTCTAGTTCCTTGAAGATGGGAACTGGGTTAGGTTCACTGTGTTATTATTCGCTGTGACTCACACATTGAGGTTTATTTTTCCCCCAGCACAGTCTCGCCTTCTTTATCCCTTTTGGCTTTTCAAGTAAGGAAATCAGTATCATTACTCCAATTAAAGGGGAGAGTGAAGATGTCCAATAGCCAGTCATAATGAAAAGTCAAGAGTTCTCAAACTTCAATTTTGGGTTTCATCAAAGAAACAGGTGGTCCTAGAGATGGAAATTGTGGGTTATTTGACATATTTAATTCTCCAAAATAGACAAATGCACTGCACAGAACTCTTATTATAGAATTTCATCTTCATTTCCCACCATGCACTCCTCCACACACAAACGTGCACCACTGGCCTTAGTCAGGTTGGGAATATTTCATTTATTTATTTTTTAAAGGTAGGCTTTTTGGTGAGGGAGATTGGCCCTGAGCTAACATCTGCTGCCAGTCTTCTTTTTTCTTTTTTCTCCCCAAAGCCCCAGTAGATAGTTGCATATCCTAGTTGTGGGTCCTTCTAGTTCTCCTATGTGGGACGCCACCACAGCATGGCTGATGAGCAGTGTGTAGGTCCACACCCAGCATCTGAACCGGCAAACCCCCGGCCGCTGAAACAGAGCCATGAACTTAACCACTTGGCCAGGGCTGGCCCCAGGTCAGGTATATTTTAAAAAATACCTTCCATGATGCTGGAAATGTCCAGTAGCAATGGACTTGGACTCAGTAGACCAGGGTTGGAGACTCCATTTTCTTGATTACCAGCAAACAAGAATTGACAAGCCATTTACTATCCCCAAGCTTTAGTCCCCTCATTTAAAAAATAAGTGTAATCACCGTGCAGGGTTATCTGAAGGGAAGGAGTATTTGAAAAGCTCCCGCATAGCTCTTAGTGTAGCGGACGATCAGAATATGAACTTTAATCTGAATCTCTTCTCCTCTGTCCAAGACTGAAGGGGATTCTGACTTGATCTTTGGCTCTTTCGTCACTGGGGAAACACTGCTGCCACCCCTCATACCATGAGGAACCCCCCAAGGTCCCTGTGCCTCTGTTTCCCAGACTCTTGGGCATCTGGCCGTGATGTTCCTGAGAATGCAAAGGAGGCTTCTAAGTGACAGACCCCAGAGGGAGCATTTCTGAAGGGTTCTTCCAAGCACAGTGAATCAATTCCTTCTCTTTGCGTATTCTGAGAATTAGCAGAGAGCACATACATATTTCAGAGTTACTTCTTAATACAATTATAGTTCATTTAGCCAGCAATTACAGTAATAGGAAGACTGGCAGCCACTGCAAATCAGGTTTAAAGGAACTGATGGCCTGAAACGCTAAAAATTCATTTTGTCCAGCTCTAGAAGTAGACATGATGGGCTTACCCTATGTGGGGTGCGAGGGGGTTGGAGAGACTGGGCATCCCACTGGGGAGGTCGACTAACCGTGGTGGCCATTTTAGGCAGTGACACGTAAGTACTTCTGAAAGCCTTCACACCCTGTGACTATATCTGTACCAGCCAAGAGGTCTGGACACTTGGTTTCTAAGAAACTACTGTGAAAAACAAATGTGTAGGGGCCTGGTGGTGCAGCAGTAAAGTTCACATGTTCCACTTCAGTGGCCCGGAGTTCGCTGGTTCAGATCCCGGGTGCGGACATGGCACTGCTTGGCAAGCCATGCTGTGGCAGGAGTCCCACATATAAAGTAGAGGAAGATGGGCATGGATGTTAGCTCGGGGCCAATCTTCCTCAGCAAAAAGAGGAGGATTGGCAGCAGTTAGCTCAGGGCTAATCTTCCTCAAAACAAACAAACAACAACAAAACAAACAAAAAAACCTCCAAACGTGTACAGAGCACTTCAGTAAAAAGGTGTCTAGGTCAGCCCCGTACCGTTTTCGATCACTAAATGAAATTTTGCTAAACTTTATGTAAGCCTTTGAAGCCAATTACTTCCACTTATGTCTCATTCTCTTAAATTAAAATCCATGCCTAGTTTATCCTCTCTTGAATACTTAGGTCCAGGTATCTAAATTGAAATGGCATCTGGCCTACAGGTGAAAATAGAGTCATAACTGACAAATTGTTGAAATATAAGGAGAAGAAAGAATAATTTTTCCAGTCACTGAGGCAGAAAAATATATTCCTACTTCACTGAATACTTCACTGTTCATCATCCCTCACTGTTGCCACATTGGGCTTTTCGTCACGCCCTTAAACCGTTCTCCCACAATCTGATCAGAGAGCTTTCGACATGTGAGTTTGCCTATGCAGCTCCCTTGCTTAGAACTCCTCACTGCTTCTCCCTGCCCACCCAATGAATCCCTGATTCCTGAGCAAGATGTGGCCCATCCCCCTCTTTCATGAGCCTCCTAACCTCTCACTGTCTCAAGCCCCCTGCCAGGATTATGCTGTTCAGTCTATCACAGATGTCCATCCTTCCCCTCTCTCAGTCCTCATATCATCCACCAACATCATGTTCAAACAGTTGAATTGGAGCTCCCAGCCATCTTGGTCTCCCCTATCCCAAGGCAACGCAGCCCACCTCCTTCGCAATCCTCCTCCAGTCCCAGCCTGCAGCTTCAAGGCCACTGCATAGAGAGTTACTTGCTAGTTTCCTCTCCTTCAGATGCAAGCTCATTGAAAATCCAGAGAAGTAAATCCACTCTATATATCCCCGCCCATCTTTGACCCATGCACCTTATCGTCTCCAGTGGGAATCCCGTGCTCTTGTTCGTAGCGCTTTAGAACTTCATTCCCTGGAGAATCCTGGGCCAGCTCAAACACGAGGGAGGACTTTAGATTGGTATACACTTAGACATCATTTTTAGGGGTAAATTTAATATGTCCAGTTGTCTTATTTGGTGTAGTACAAACCTTATTACGACAAAGTGCCTTCAGGTCTCTTGGCCACGAAACTCGGAAAAAAATAATATATATATATATATTCACACACACATATATAACATATTATATATATACACACACATATACATTATATCTAACATAATGTATGTATATATGTATATATATAGTTTATCTAGTTATATGATTACTCGGTCATTAAACAAAATAACTTAATCATGTTTCAAATCATCAAACATGACATCATGTTCATTTTAGCATGATATTACCAAAAGACAGTGAGTTTCTAGATATTTTTATTGTTTTTCATAACAATCATATTCTGCTGCTGATATTTATTGACATTTACTTTATGGAAGCCCTGTACAGCTTTATCATCTCTAGAAATTTTTATTTTATTCTCACAACAGTCCCACGGGCTTGATGATAATTTGGTGTACATCTTACAGATGAGGATGCTGAAGATTGGTCAAAATTGTGAATGTTAGGGTTGGAATCAAACCTAGGTCTGTTTAAGGCCGAATCCTGAACTCTTAAAGAGCTCTCTATATATTATTATCTTACAGTAAGTATATTTAAAGCATTCTCTTGGGCCTGGGCATAAATACAGCCCAATTATGTTTATGTTTATGTTCAAACTGAATGCATTTCAATTCAAAACTCTTTATAAAGGAACAGTTCAGAGTTGCTCTAAATCTCTGATAAACTGTCTCTGAATGTGTTCCAAAAGACAAAGAATCTGAAAACTCCCTTCTTTCCAAAGACAGGAAGTGGTTCTAGTAGGTTCTTCTTTTACAGAAGTATTTGTCTCAGCAGCCAGAACTTTTTGATTGCAACACGCCATGGGCTGAATCCCACTGGTCTTTCTAAGAGAAGAAAATAAAGAATAGGCTATTCATTTTACTGAAGAAGAAAAATTTCCGAGTACTGTTGCCTCAGTAAGAAAGCTACTTTGACAACAAGATAAATGATATAATGAGGAGCCAGCTCTCTGCTGCAGAAGATTGACTTTGCATTGAAGAGCTGGTCCAGATAATTTTAGTAAACTTTCTTGTTGACCCTTTTCTCCAAATTTGTTGCCACAGGCTATTGTGTCCTGGTGGAGAGACTTGCCTTCAAGATCACGTGCTCAGAGGCTCTGTCCTCCCTCCTGCAAAGGCAGAGCAGCCACTGACATGCTTTAGCAGGATAAGGACTTCTCGAATCCTTCTGCTGAGACCCTGCTGAGTGAAATGTTTGTATTGAAATCCGTGGTCAGAGAACTCAATGGCCAAGCGCTAAACCACAGACGACCACACCGCGCTCTTTGAATGTGTTGAAAAGAGAATGCTCTTTGAAATATGAAAACTAATATTCGGCACCACTTTCATCACAGAACTTACCAGAAAGACATCTTAACTTAGACGTGGGAGCTATGCCAACACTCATTCACTCAGCAAACATTTTGAAGCCAGTTTTACCAACTGCTAATTCCTTGTACATCCTAAGTTTACTGAGGCTCTTTCTGGGCAAACTTCTTGACTAGTATATCTATAATCATTGTTCTATGACCTCTAATCCACTCCTAACCTGCACTGTTCTGACCTTTGTCATCACAATGAAAAATAAGCTTTGTGATTTGTAGTTTCTTACCCCAACGTCTCATTGATCTTTGATAAACAAAACCCTAATTTTGACTTGGGAAGATAAACACTTTGAATAAAAGGACTACATTTCTCATCGTTCATTGTAGTTAGGTATAACCGCGTGACTAATTTCTGGCCAATGAGAGATAAGCAGCAGTTTTTTTCTGGAATATCTGGGAAGACTGTGTAAAGTCAGCTGACACAACTAGGAGTGTTCCATTGCACTTTTCTATAGGTAGCCACCTTTTGGTCTTTAGCAAACACGATTGCTGAAGATGCAGCAACCATCTCGGACAACAGAGTAACAAGAACCTCTAGCTATGATAACAACATAGGAAGGTAGGATCCTGTGTCCTTATGCGTAAGTCCAGAAGAGGCATAACTATTTTAAAGTGGAAAAAACATTAGTTTTTACCTGGACCTGAGGTAGGGTAAGGAGTTTGAGTGAAAAAGTATATGAGGAAACTTCTGGGGATTGTAGAGAACATTCTGTATCTTAATTGTGGAGGTGGTTATTTGACATTTGACAGAACTCATTTATCTGTATACTTAAGATGCATTTTATGCCATGTAAATTATACCCAAATATAGCTTGATTTTGAGAAACCTCACAGGAAATATTGCACTTAACTATGCAATATTAGAAATTTTCTCTGTAATTTGAGGCAGAAGAATGGCCATCACCATCACTATTTACAGTAATACTGGAGATTCTTTCGGTGGTGGATAAGAAAAAGTAAATCAGATTTAGGGCTCTAAAGGAAGAAACAAAATAATATTATTCACAGACCTGATGATTTATTGTTAAATTCAAGCTGTAGTATTAGGTACATTGATGTTTGTTGTTTTCTGTAATTTCAATGTTTACAATACTAACTAAAACAAATAATGGTATACAAGATTGCAAGGATATTCAAATCAGGAAATAGACTGCCATTTAGTGCATTAACAGAAGAGAGTTAAGAAACCATACGGACATTTTGACGCCTGGCAAAAGAGTCACTTGATAAAATGCAACACCTACTTCTGGAAAACTAAAACAAAAGAAACAACCAAGCAAAACATATTTTAGTAAAATAGAAATATGTAAAAACCCTTAACTTGACCAAACACATCATCTGAAAGTCAATAGTACTCACCACATAATTTGAAATTTGACACCCCTTGCTATTAAAGTAAGTAAATTGTTATTCAACAGTTATTTTGAGGTAGAGAACAATGCAATGAAATATGAAAAATAATTTAAAATATAAATATTTGTAGTGAAGGCATGCTAATTCTTTAGGGAAACAAGTAAATTTTCTTAGACAAATCCAAGGAAATCAACCTCAGAGCTCTTAAAACTAAAAATTCCAGCAACTATTTGATATTCTATGATTACACAGATATCAATTGTTTTCTGATATCCAAGCATTAACCAATGAGAAATTTCAAATAGGAAAAAATAAAAATCCCATTTACAAGGAACCAACCCCACACAGGTGTGACATACAGAGAAAGCAATTAAGCTGAAAGTACCTGAAAATAATAGAAAGAATAAATGCTCAAGATTAAAGTATTTACTTTAATTGTTCATGATTGTATTTCCAATGTCTCTCATATATGAGATATTCAATGAATATCTGAAGAATGAATAAATGTAAAAAGAGCGCCTGAATATGTGTGGAGATGTATTTGGTCTTTCATTGGAAGACTCAATATTAAATGATGAATATTATCTTCAAAATTATGTATAAATTCAATGAACGAAATTCCATTTAAATCTGTGAGCCATGTATAATTTAATATATAGTAAAGGGATATTTAAAGTCTGTTGACAGTGTATTACGATCTTGGTTAAACTCTTGGAAAAAATGTCTTTATTTAGACATCATCAACTGGAAATAATGTTTTGGATCTCTATTTTTGATATTTGCAATATATTTATGATACCAATAATTTAATGATACTAATGAAAATATATATTTTTGTTAGCCATTTTTTTGGTTAATGAATTAGAGAGCATTCTGACATAAGGAAAAATCCTAAATGATAATTGAGATCCTTGATGTCATTTTCTTTTTCACTACTTTAACAGAAAAGCTTACAGCGCTTTAACTTTAACTATGATCCTGGCCATTGGCACAAGAAAAATCTTATTTTAGATTGTTAATTATCTTTTAATTTGAATTTTATTAGTAGTACTTTTTGTTATTGTTTGTTACAAAATAAAAGACTCTCTCTTTTCATCATGTGCCTTTTGACATCTCCTAATAGGGTCTTTTTTCTTCTATTTTCAGAAACCAAAGTGTCATTGTTTACTGTCAGTGGTTAAAGCAGAATTATGTCAGCTTCATTAAATTAACTGAAAAGCCCATCTTGCATGGTTGAAATAATTTATATAATTTAGAAATTACCTTTTCTTTTCAAGTTTAAAATTCTCTAAGAAAAAAAGCAGCAGTGATTATACCAAAAGCAGGTACAACTGAATTAAGGCAATAAAAACATTAAAGAGAGAAAATCTCTGTTTTATAAAAATGACAAATATAATTCACAACAATGATATGATAGTTATGAAATTTTATGTGCCAAATAATATAATATGAAACTATATAAAGCAAAACCTATAAGCAATAAAATGAAATGGTGGGAAATAAATTATACTAACAAACACAATATTCTGCATATAAGAAATATCAAGTAGATGAAAATAATTTCACATATAAGAATATTTCTAACATCACTATTTATGATACGGATACATTTAAAAGATACAATAGAAGACTTTTAAAATCATTATGATAAATCAATAATATAGACTACCATGCAATCTTTAAAAATCGTATTCTAAATAACATCTAGAGACATGAAGATATTATTGTAATATTGTCTTTAATTATAGTCTCTGAGAGATTTTAAAGCTACAGGAAACGATGAATGAAATGAACAGTATAACACCACCCAGAAATAATAAATATAATCGTTTCCCACACAGGTCTCATTTTTACATGAATGGAGTACCACATAAACATCACACACATACAGACACACTCCCTGTAACAGCTCCATTTTCTTCTTCCTCTCTATTCTCACAGGTAATCACTATTAAAAATTTAGTGTGTATCTTCTTAATCCATTTTATATATTCAAATACAAATGTAACTCTAATAATACATAATGTTTCTTTGTGGTTTTTATTCACATCAATGATAATATACTGTATTACAATATTATCTACTATTAATTTTGCAATTTTTTAAAATCACATTTCTGAGATCCAGTCAAGCTGGAATACAGCTCTAACTATAGCTATAGATTTAAATATGATGATACACTTTAAAATGTTTTGTCCTTTGGCCTTATGCCACACTAAAATTAAGCATTTTACTTTCATTCTCTTCTATTAAAAGTCATCCTTGCACATATCTGCTTATGCATGTGTTCCAGAATTTCCTAAGATATATACTTAGCAACAAAACTGCTAGGCTCTAAGAGGTATCTATTTTCAGTTTTCTACGTACTGCCAGACTGTTTTTCAAAATGGTTGTACCAACTCACACAGCAGAGTATTTCCTTACAGCCTGGTTAAGTCTCCATGTGTCACACTTTCTGAATTTTTATTTTCCATTCCGATGGGAGTAAAATGTACTTCAGTGTTGAATTAATTTTCATTTTACTCATTTCTAGTAAATTTGTACATTTTCTAACATATTTTTGGTTCAAAGTCTCCCTCAACACCCCAGCTGCTATGAATTGCAGTGACATCACCTCTTTCCATTTCCTTGTCAGCTTGAATCTGTTTTAGAAGTTCTTGGTGTAGCCTGGATAATAGTTGTTTTTCTTTTATGTCCTAGGCAAATATTTTCTCCCATAGAATGAGGTTTTTTTTCTTTACTTTGTTCATAAGTTTTTCATTTTTATATAGTGAAATGTCTCCATCTTTTCCTTTGTGGCGTATGCTTTCTCTTTCAGTTTAAGAGGTCTTCCCTTCCTGATGTCATAAAGGCCTTTCCATTGAATAGATTTAATTTTTTTTTGTTTTTCACATATAATTTTAATTGCTGTGAAATAATATATTTCTTATTAACTACATATGTTATTTTGTATATATGGAAACAATTAACACAATCTAATGTACTATTTCATTATTTTCCAAATTTTGTAATGCCCACCTTATTTATATGAAAAGTTGGATACGATCATTTTTATTTACTGTAATTTTATAATGTCTTGACAACTGATCAAGCTAGTTTTCCCTCCATTTTTTCTTCTTTTACTATTTTTTAAATTCAGAATTGTCTTGATTTTATAAATATTATTTTATATAAACTCTAGAATTGGTATATCATCTTTCATGAAGAAAAACCTTATTACAGTTTGGATTGGCATTGCACTGAATTCAGTAATAATTTAGGAGACAACTTACATTTGGTGTGATTCCTTTTCTAAATTATTACATCATGATCTTACAAAGATTGTTTTTAAAGCTGTATTTCTTTTTAATTAATTTATTGCGATTGAGAATGAGATTTTTAAAATTCATTTTGTTACTGGTTATGCGGATATGTAGGAATTCTATTGATTTTTGAAATACATATTTTATGTTCAGGTACCTTTCTGGACTACCTTAATAGTTTTGAGAAAATATACATACTTCTGGGTTTTCTATACAGACAATCATGTTCTGCAAATAATGACAATTTTTTGTTTTAAGTCTTTCTGTCTGATGCTCTTTCTTTTCGGTTGTCTTATTACATGGGCTAGGAATCACATAAACATGTTGAGTGGAACTGGTGATGTAGTTATTTATGTCTTTTTTCTGACAATGAAAATGCTCTAAATGTCTACTATTATGTGTGTTGAAATCTGAAGCTATTAGGTCAACATACTTTATCAAGTTAAGATAATTTCTTTCTATTTCTATTTTGTGAAACTACATGAAATCGTAAATGGAAGTAGACATTTTCCTTGCTTTATTACATCTATACAAGTAAACACATTTCTCTTTTCTCTTTTAACCCACAAAAAATATTGGGATATACTTTAATGTCGACCTATCATTACATATCCAAGATGTATGAGATCACCAATCTGAGATAAGTTCTGCTTCTTTATGATTTTCAGTAATATTTATAATTTTAAATGAAATTGTGCATTTTGACTGCAAACTCTGTTGGGAGTTTTGCGTGAATGCTCATGAGTCTGATTGACCTATGATTTTGCCTTCTTGAACTGCCTTTGCCTGAGTCTGGTTGAGGCTTTATGCTATTCTCTCAAAAAGAGTTGAGAAGGTTTTCTGAATTTTTTCCATTTTCTGAAACAGTTTGTAAAAGAGAGGCACTATATTTCCCTTCAATTGTAGAATATCCCTGGGTCTAGTAACTTTAAATTTTATTATTAATTTAATGCCTTTAATGTTAATCTTTCAATAATGATGTTTCTTTTTCTTCCCGATTCAATTTTAGAAATGTATTTTTCTGCATTTCCAATTGTATCTAAATTATCTTATTTATTGACATAAAGCTATTCTGTTATTCTTTTAATCTCTCTTAACCTATTGTTATTATTCCTCTCTATCCCTTTTAATAGTTAATTTATGATTTCCTCCTACTTTTTCTTGATCTGTGTTGTTTATTTTTCAGTTATCTTTTCCATGAGACTGTGGTTTTATTGATTGTGTCTAATAAATATACATATTTTAAAACTGTATTTATTTCTGCTTTTCTATTTGTTATTTCCTTCCTTCAGTTTTATTTTCTATTTACTTTTTAAAATCTTTTTTACCATTTTTTAGTTGAATGCTAAATTCATTAATTTTGAAAGTTTTTGTTTCAAAAACGAATTCTATTAAAGATCTATATTTCCCTTTAAATATCAGATTAGCTGCATCCCACAATTTTTGATATATAATTTCACTTTCCTTAATTCCTAAATATTTCTCTAACTATGGCATTTCCTTCCTTTTCCTTTTATTTGTGATGATTGCCAGGGCACTGCAAGGTTAATGATGTTTTAATCTTTGAATTCTTTCAAAGCTCTTCATCAATTGATTCACGTCTATTCACTCAGCCTATGAGTTCCCCAATGGCAGAGATTATTTTCTTCTAATCTCCTGCCTCAGGGCCTGGCATAGTCCTGGGCACACAGCACAGCAACAGATAAACTCGTGTCAATTCCTCAGACCCATTCATCCATTGAATCATTCATACATTTCCTCATCCATTTAATATATATTTCTTGAACTTCTGAAAAGAAGATAATGGGCAATGTTCTAGGCACTTAAGCTGGTTATGCTCTGAATATGTTGGCATTTAGCACTCTCGGACATGAGCTCATCTGTTTAATGGGGAAGTTCAGATATAGGCCACTACACAAATAACATTTTTTCTATAATTACTTTTCCTTAACCCTTCATTTTGTTATTTTGGCAGAATCAGAGTCCATACGATAAATTAAAGATGCAACACCGTGTTAGGGAGTTTAAAAGAAAGGGTCACGGGATCCTTTTAGCCTTTCCTTTCATTTGGATGTATGTATAAGGCTATTTGATTTCAATTGTGGTCTATTTTTTGCTCTGCCACCATTAGAATGATCTAGAATGCTTTTCAGAATCCTGTTATCTAGACAAAAAGCTAGATTGAAAGAGACAAAAATACAAGTCAGGGGTGGGCCTGGGCATCGGTATTTATAAAGATTCCCAAGTGATTCTACAGTGTACTCAAGGCTATAACAATTGGAACGTACTAGTTCCTCAAGCTATAGCTTAGTGCCTCTTTCTACTCCTATCGTCTGCTCTTATAAGTTAAGTAGTGTTTACCGTTTCTCATGTAGTTTCTGAGAAGTTCAAATGAGATGGAATTTGGAAGTTGGGTATGTGGAATATGCAGGCATTGGTAAAATGGTTTTCATTTTGCTTTAAAGTAAGCACCTTTGCTATAAAAACTGACTGTCTTTACACAAGCCTGAGATAAAGAGCTGGCCAACCTCAGGCTCCCCTCCATGCCTGAGAACAAAGAAGCAGTATTTTGGAACTTGAAAGCCTCCATAGAAGGTAGGCAGGTGAAATCATCATGGTGGATGTCACACGAAGGTTCCAGAGACAGCAGAAACCTAACCCAGCTCTTCCCTGCCTCCTTAACACCTGGAATCCTGTAACTGTGCTCAAGCAGTGAGGATCAATAGAAGAATCGTTTTTCATATTTCTGCTGTTTTCAGTACCGGAGAGAACATCAAACTTTAGAATCTTGAGTTCCCTAACATGGGGCCCAATGGTGAGGCAAGAGCAGGGCTATGCTGTCTTTGCTATTTGGCCAGCAGATCTTAATGAATGAGCCTCTAGGATACAGAAAATAAAATGCAATGGGCTAATAGCTTCTTGCCATACTAGTTTAGCTATAACTACTTTCATCAATTGAAGTATTCCAGTAGCAATAGGGTGCCAACTGTTCATATCCTACGAAAGTATCACTAACCAATGCAGAAGGAGCAGCTGGTGCAGTCTGCAAACCAGGGCCCCCTCATAAGTCATTGTGTGGTTAGGTTTCCTGCAGCAATCAGTAAGCCTGTGCTATGACGGGTCCTCTTTCATCAGTGAAGTCACTTTCTGCTGCATATCCTTCCCAATAAACTGTTATATCCTTGTGCAACCTTGGTTTCTCCTGAATATAGGCATTTCCATAACCCAAGCTAACTGTCACAGAGAGAGTACGCTTACTGAGAAAACTCATCATTTTGTGAAGAATCACATCAGTGTTCACAAAGGCAGAGCTTCATCTGGAAAGAATCTTCTGGAAGGTGTTTGATTTCTTCCGAACGATGAATCCTATCTCCTTTCTAAATCACTCCCTGGAAAAACGTATAACGATATCTTTTGAGGATCGAAAAAGATCAATTAGAAATGTTAGAATCAAAGCCGAATAATCTGTTCTAGTTGTGATGAAAACCCTCAGTTGAACATTCTGTACTTTTTCTAAAAGAAAAATAGCATTTTCCTATACAGATGCGGCAGTTTGAGGAAATTCTCCCATGTAGCTAATGTAAATACATTTTGTGTCATTGTTGAGTCTAGGAAACTGGGTTCCCCAAATTACCCCTCTTGTAGAAATTTATTTGTTAAGGAAACTATAGTCCACACCACTTCCTCAGCCTTGCCCAAAGAAACACATTGCCTGAGCAATCAGAGAATCACAAACTTGAAAGACAGGTTAAAGTTCATCTAATTGAACTACTGACAGAAGCCACTCCTTCTTCTAAAGAGCATGCTTATTTCCCAGGGACTGTTTTCCAAGTAGCATTATGTCTAAGCGGTTTGAAGCAATACATGAATTTGGTCTCATTTTCACTATGTTTGTTGGCACTATTTCTGCAGCCAGAGTTTTTATTTTCTTCTTTTTTTCCTCCAAATTGCAAGCAGGCTTTGCTCTTATATCAATGAATGTATTCCCAGGGGTCAGCAGGAAACATGGCAGAAAGCACAGAAAAATATTTACCAAAGATGCATATCCTTAGTGCACAAATGGATAATTTTCACATCGGTAACTATTATAATCCAGGGTTCTCAAACTTCGTAGATTGAAGAGTTTTAATTTCATCCATCATCAACTCAAAGGCCACGATAACATATCTATATGCCCAACAGAAGTTTGAAAACTCCTCTCCTGGTTTATTTTGAGGACTTATGTCTTAAACTTTGGATTTTAATAACAAGAGATAAACACGTCAAATCTGACAAAAATATTCATTCCCAGAAGAAACTGAAAAGATTTACGATCCTTACCTTCACTAGTTATTGAAATTCATATTTGTTTTGTCCTTTGGGTATAGAGTTATTTGAAATAAGAATAATTTATTAATTTAAAGGATGCCAATTATCAGTTTTTAGAACAGACTCACCCTATAATTTATTAACTTTGATGATTGATTTCTCTCTCCAAAACCTGCCTTAATAATGACAATTTAAACCAAAAGTCTGGCATTGTTAGAGGAAGGAGTAAAACATTCTTTTTTCAGCAATTATGATTTCTTTCCAAAAAAAAGATGCTTTTTCAAAAATATTTTTTAATGTAACACAGAAAAAAAGTATATACAAGATGTTCATCTCAATATTGTCAAAAGTGAGTGTGTATTTGTGTGTGTGTGCGTGTACACCCTCAGTAACTATGGAAACAAACAAAATAGGTCCTAAAATTGGGGAAATCTTTGTTTTCCCAGCGGGGAAAGGAGGAAGAACTCATCCTAAATAAGGAAGTCACAAACGAAACAGTAAAGAGGTTTTGAAGAAGACCAAAATTGAGCTAGAAAACTAAGTAACTTAAACATTATAAATCATATACAATGATAAATATGAATCACAAAATTATAAAAGGATATACAATAATGTCTTAATTTTCTAGCTTCTTAAGAAAACCTGCCTTCCTCTTCGTTTTGTCCTCTAGGAAGCTTAGAACCAAATTTACAGCCCACCCTTTGCGATTGCCGGTATTTTATGATCTACAGACCCCGAGTGTGATTTACATCCTAACCTTATAATTCCTAACCCGTAGCTTCTATTTGTCCCAACTCATTGAGTTAATTATTGTGTTTTATTGAATCCTTTTTAATAACTGACAGAAATTCATTAAGGAAAAATGAAGATTATAAGTAAACATATAATATGTCATGTGCCTTTATGTGCATCTAAGTATAATGGGTAGGACTTTCACTTACCAATAGATAAACGTACTTGCTTTCTCTGCACATACAATGTCTATGCTGATAATATTCCCTCACTGTTTCTTTCTAGTCTGAAGAAGGGCTACCTGATCCACCTACCACTTCTCAGGAAGGTATTTTATCTCCAAGGATATCAAAGCCTCTGGCTCCCCTTTGAGGCCTACAAAAAGCTGAGACAGGCAGAGCCTCAAGGTGGGTTCCCCAGAATAGACCCTGAGTGAAGGATGTGAATGTGAGTAGTTTATTTGGAAGATGATCCCAGGAAACCCAGTGAGGGAATGGGAAGGAAAGGGAGGAAGACAATGCAGGGTCACAGATGAGCTAGCTCCTACTTTGAGTAACTAGGGATCAACCTCATGGGGGATTTCTGGGTGATGGTTACAATACACCTGAGAGAGGTGCTGCCAGAATGCCAAGGCACTGGGCCACTTTCCCACCAACTCCCATCTTGCCTTGACTGAGGGCTCTTACAAGGGTTGCTGACCGCCCTCCCCAGCACTTGCAGCCTGTCCTGTGTGGGGGTTGAGCCCACTCGCAAGCTCTCTGTGGCCTTGCAGGCATTTGCAGGAGGAAGCCTTTGGCAGGAATAATGAGCGCCCAGGAGATATGGGGAGGCACCAACGATGACTGCTACAGAGAGCAAGAGAGAACCGGAGACAAGTGTGTCTTCAAGAGAGTCCTGGGGGCCAGCCCTGTGGCCAAGTGGTTAAGTTAGCCCGCTCTGCTCTGGTGGCACAGGGTTTCGCGGGTTCAGATCCTGGGCACAGACATGGCACAACTCATCAGGCCATGCTGAGGCAGCATCCCACATAGCACAACCAGAAGGGCCTACAACTAGAATGTACAGCTATGTACTGGGGGGCTTTGCAGAGAAGAAGAAGAAGGAAAAAAGAGCTCTTCTCATATTCATACTTTGCATAAAGTGGTAACTGATATTATTCAGTTTGCTTTGGAGAATGGGCAGGAGATGGACAGCGGTCCAAAGTTAGGATAATGAGATCCTGTTTCAGCTCTTTTGGACATCAGTGCAAGATTGTATTTCAAAATCAAATATAAACACATCTTAGGCCTGCCACAGAGGTATATTCCTGCTGCCTTTTGCCTTTTATCTTTTTCCTGAGGAAGATTCGCCCTGAGCTAACATTCATGTCAATCTTCCTATAGTTTTTAGTATATGGGCTGCCAGCATAGCATGGCTGCTAAGAGAGCAGTGTAGGTCCATGCCGGGAAGCTAACCTGGACCACCGAAACAGAGCACACCAAACTTAACCACTAGGCCTCCAGCTCTGGCCCTCTGCTTCCTTTTTTCAATAGTGTGACTTCTGGAGAACCAGCTACTATCAAGTCTTGCCAACTATGGGTTCAAAGGACAGCATCAAGAATGAGCCTTTTACTTACCCTTCCTGCAGTTACTTCTCTCAGGACCTGCTGCAGGACACTGTCAGTCAAATTCCTTCTGGTTCCCATGCATTGCACGCTTTCAATGTTTGCCCCAACCTTCTCCTGAGAGAAACTTATGGCTAACTTTTCTTAAGGCTTTCTATCCTGATCCTTTTATATTGCCAACATTCAGCTTCTGTCAAACTTGTGGGAAATAAAAGGACTTTATAGATGCTGAGAAAAGATCAGAGGCACAAACCTAGTTAAAAATTCCAAAATCGATATTTAAAAAAAGGAATGAAAACCCCCCAGGAAACCCCCAGGTTGTCTAAGAAGTGCTCAGTTCAAAGGTAGTAATTCAGGGATGAATCTGAGGATCTGAGTGTCAATAGGATCTCGGTTTGATCGGGAAAGAACGATCTTTTTCAGGGTGCTGGGGGACTATTTGACTTTGTGACCGTTGTACAAGGTGAAACTATAAACTAGAGCGTTGAGGCCAACGCAAGAGTGTGCAGAGGAAAAGCACGCGTCCTGCTTCCCTCCAATGCCCACTCCTAACTTTTCTGGGAGGATAAAAAGCAAACTAGGGAACAAAGATGCTAGCAGTTTATCCAAAGATTCCATTTTAATACATAACCTGATAGGAAGGGTCTGAAATGGCCAACTGAATAAGGTAATTTTATATCTGTATATCTTGACTATATATTTCGAGGATATTTGCATGTGGTCCTCAGGGTTCTGTGGAAAGAGTAAGGCTTGGGGTGCAATTTTAATGAAATCTTCTGGAGCCTGGATTGCAAGTCTTGTGCTTCTAAGCAAATGTACTAAATCTTCACTTGTAGAGTCTGCTTGACTTTGTCTTGGGCCAGATGAGGCAATCAGACTGTTGTAGGACACTCACGGTGGACATACCTCTTCCTCAAGTCTGAGATTGCTCTGAGTCCCAGGACCTTGTCTATCCACCGTGCTAGTCCAGCTTGTAGACTGGATCTCAGAGTCTGTTTTCCAGCCAAATTCTCCTGTTCTCCTATGGGTCTGAAACCCTGCTCTGAACATTAGCTCTTTCATCTTTGTCTTCCAGCTCTTTCTCCCCAAACTATAATCTAGATTCTCCCCAAACCCCCAATCTCTGCCTGGATAGGACACCTGCCCAGATATCAACATTAATATCTGGCTGACTTGGAGTTATTTTGGTATCAGGGCATTCCTGGAAAAACAATTCACAGCACACCAGAGTCCTTGCTCTCACCGTCTTCCCCAAATGTTGAAACCTGTACAAGCCAGACCCTCACTCTCTAATATGTCTGCATGAGACAGGCCAGCTGCCCATGTTGGAATGATCCCTGCCAGCCAGTAGCCCAGAATTCTTGACTGCCCATGTTGTTCAGGTTTCAGCATATCTGATGTGTCAGCCCAACTTGTTTATGCCAGAGCTTCCTATGATGGGGAGATGGAGTCATTTGAGGGGCCCAGGCTAAGGATGGCAAATACCTTGTGACACTACTCCTTGTTTCCAAGCAGGGCTCTAAGCAGACTTTTCTAATCAGTAAGTATACACTTGCACATCTAGGCCAGACGTAGCCACAGGGTTCTTACTTTATTATTTCATATGGCCAGTGCCAGTAGATCGCAGTTTAATGAAACCCACATTCTGTCACTGGTGAAAGGCTTGCTGCTCAGGCAAGCACTTAGAAGAGAAGGCACCATGAATTGACTCAGAATGAGTTTATGGGACAAAGTCCCCAGGGACATGAGAGAGAGGGAGAAAGTTAGCTGGACCACACTGAGGGCTCATTAGGAAGGGATCTTTATTGTGGTGATGGCCCAACGGCCCTCAGATTCTTGGTTTTGGCTACATTCAGTTCTTTAGCAATCCTGACTCAGCAGACCAAGGTCAGAGAAATCAGTTTGATGCATTGATCCAAATCTGGGGAGTTTCAGGAGAGCAATGTAAGGAGCCACAAGTGAACACGTGGGGAGGAATCTCATCCCTTCCTATTAGGTGAAGACCAGACTGGCAGCAGTGCCTTCCCCATACTCTTGGTCATGATGGAGAGCAGAGCTTCTTAAGACCTCTGATTCCTTAGAGAATTTATCAAGAATTTACCGAGCTCGGGAAGTGGCTCTCCTTCACTATGGAGAGGATAAATGTTCTGGTACATAACCAAAATTCAAACAAGATTGTTTTAATGCAACACTAACAAAGACCAGGTGGGCCTTCTTGTAATCTGCAAATTCACCACATCTGCAATGTTTTGTTCATAGAAAGTCTACCCAATTACCCCATGATTTTCTGTTCCTAACTCTCAGAGTTGGAGTCACTAACGCTCCAAGACCAGCAGACTGTGTTCTTCAGATCTTGAGCCGATACTGATCAGTCAAGGCATTCCGCAGCTATCACAGCCCCAGCATTTGCCTGGGCTTCAAATAAAGTCAATGTCCTTCCTGGAGAAGGAGACACTTATAGTCCTCTGCTCATATTCATAACTTTACCCTTGGGCTTGAGGAACACCCACCTTAATTCTGCCCCCTTCTCTGCCCTTTATTATCATTCCTCCACCCCAATAGGAAGAAAACCCCTTAACATGAAAGTTCAGAGCCCAGGATATTCTTTGGGCCATGTTTTTCAGTAGATGGTAATACAATGTTTTACAGATCCAAAGGCAGGGAGAATCTTCATCTGCGTGCCTTCTACATGCTGAACAGATCTGACAGGCCCTACCTCACCATGCCCAGCTCTCAGCTTTTCTGTGATTGGGTAAGATTGGCACTTATATGGCTGCTTGGGCATTTAGGATTTATCAGAGGGAGCAGGAGGCCCCATTTGTGCCTCCTAGCCCAAAGGAAGTTTGTAAATTCATCTTTTTACAGAGAAACTCTGAATTTTAAGAGAGAAGAAGTCTCAAGCATTTACTTAGCTTTAAATTAACTATAACTTAGTTCCTGTTTTGCTTTTTTGATCCTTGTCTTAGTATGGGCCCAACAGTTAGGCTCCTTGCTGTAACCCTCCTCACTGACCTATACGGCTGTTACCAGAAGGGCGAGTTGTGGCTGAGGTTATTGAACCACTTCAGATACTCTCTGGCTCACCCAGTTTGAATTACCAAAGAACGAGGCTCTAGCACCCTAACCTTTGGCAAAAGAAAAAAGCAGCCATCGTATGTCATAGCAAATTCATTTGAGCACAGAAGTAGCAAGTTCAGTGTTATGGGGTAAGCCTGGTAATAATTGTTGACTTATCTGGAGGGCTATGTTGAGGAGTCATCTGATACCATCCCAAAGATCAGTGTGAAAGGCTATGATTGATGAAAGACATATGCTATGAATACAGGAGAGAAAAGAGTTGTCATCACTGCCAAATATTTGTCGTTTCGTGCCTAGAACACAAGCTTCATGGATGCAGCAAAAATACAGCCAGCACCTAGAGATATCCAGAAAGAATATTTATTTCCCTATTACTCAGAATATTAGGTGATCATACTCCACTTTTTGCCTACAACAGATGGGTTTATACTGATAGTCCTAGGTGGTGGCATCTCTCAACAGTGTCCCAGTTTGGACAGCACATGACATGGTCACCCTGTGAGATTAGTTTCACTACATCATAAGTGTAAGTCCTAAGATGTTAGATGAGAAGGGAGAACTCTTCCTAAGCTAGACTAACCCTACTTATTCTCCCAGGTCTCAGACAAAGTAGCCTAACCTAGTCAAAAATTAACAAAAATTCAAATATACTGATGCTAAACTTGGCATATATACACACAGAATAAAGCTTTTAAATTTTTTCACAGTATAGTTCAATATCATATTGCATTGCAAGGTTCTAGAATGCCAGGTATTATGATTTTGGCACCTGATCTAGGATGAGTACACAAATAGCAGCTTCTACAGATGTGTAACTCAGGACATAACACCAAACTCACATATGGAAGTGCCAAAATATCTGCAGAAACTCGTGAAAACAACAATTCAGAGTGTGCACATGCACACACACAAACACACGCTCTTTTAGCTGAACTAGGACGTTTAACATTTATACCTGAAGCAGTAAAACCGATGCATACAGAATCTATTTCTGAAACAAGTTCAGCAATGTCTGCTCCAAACTCCATTTTCAGGTCTCGGAATAAATGCCCTTTCATGTTGCAGCTGAAGCCCAGCCAATTCTGCACACGGTCTTGGAAAATTGCCTTCAGAATCGACCCTTCCAAGGAGAGGTTTACTGAGGAAGCAGAGATACAGGAGCAGTTTTGGAGACCCAGAAAGAGGCAGAGGCAGAGGTGAAAGAGTAACTTGGAACAGGTGGCTTCAATTTCTCTTTGCCCGGTAGTCCTTTCATTATTAGCAGCAACACTTTCTACTTGCATGGAGAACAATTTTGTATTAACTCATTTTAACTTGCAAAACCCACCGAGTCCAGGGTCTATATCCCAGGCATTACACTATGGGGACGTTATTCCCACTTAGGAACAAAGATTTTTCTATTTTGGAATCTGAGCTCTATTGAATCTGACTCAACAAATATCTGAGCACCTATTATGTAACACCTCCCACTCTTTATATTTTATTATGCACTCAAGAAGATTAAAATTCACCAAGTCAACATATATAAAATAAGACAAGGTAGGTACCATGATCAGATTTAGTAACTGACAAATTGCTCAAATATGAGAAAGATCTTATTCAACTGATGTAATCAGAAAAGAATTGAAGAAAGAAACTCCATTTTACACTGACCTACCTAGATGGGTAGCTTTTAGTGGGATGGGAGAGAGACTGATTTCTTAGAGAAATTCACCCAGCATAAGTTAAGATGCAGAAGCAGAGACTTTAAGGGACTTGGACTGGGAGAACAAGATTCCTTCACCGAATTGAGAAGATGATGTGGGAATATACATAAAGCACCAGAAAATTATGACATGTTCAATAAATTTTAGTTCAATTTATTCTTCAAATAATTTGTCTAAAAGTTAAATAAGATACTTTCTGGTCACACTATAATATAAACAGACATTAATGAGAATTTAAACAAGTTGGCATTAAATACCCCAAATAACTCTTTGAAGAAAGAGAAGGCAAAAATTGGAAAATGATGAGAGTAAGCGTGCTACTAATTCATAGTCATGGCATATAGCCAAAGCTGCTCTATCAGGCAAAGTCACATCTATGTGTGGTTTTGTCGAACAGGAAAGAATGAAAAAAATATGACCTAAGCATTTAACTCCAGAACTTAGCATTGAAAAACAACAGCAAAGCAAACAAAGAAAATAAGAAGAAAAATATAAAAGTGGAGACTGATGAATTAAAATAAAACAAAGCAAACAAACAAACAAACAAAATATATATATCCCTATCTGAGAAAGAGAGGAAAAGAGAAGAAAACAGCACAAATATATAAAATAAAATAGACAAGCTGTGTAATATCAGATACACATTAGCTGAAATTATAAGAATATCATGCATTCCTAGATGCAAACAAATTTTAATGTCAAAGAAAAGAGCATTTTTCCTGAAAAATATAGATTAACAAAATAAGCTTAAGAAAATTTACAAAGCTTAAACAGACCAATATCCCTGGGAAAACAGTGGCAAGGGTTGGGATGAAGTGTGAGGGTTAAAACTTTACCAAGGATCATTGGGTTTCCCACTGAGTTATTGCAAATTTCAGGGAAATAAAATTCTCATGATCTAGAATGAGTTATATTCCATGAAATATGCAACAAATCCCAGTTAAATCTAATCCTTTGGAAGAAACCAACTAATGATAAAAGAAACAGAAGACCTAAAAGCATAATTAAAATTTTAATTAAATGGCATATAGAGAGCATTACACCTAATAGATCAATAATACAATTTCCCTTTACATACATTTAAACTATTTACAAAATTTGTGGGCTAGGTTATAGATGAAGCGTCGACAAACATTAATAGACTGGGATTATTGAAATTATGTTATCTGATCACTTTGAACCTATGTTAGAAATCCAAATATTATAAAATGATGATATGATTGGAAGTTAAAAACTATCTGTAAGTAACTTATGGGCCAGAGAAGAAATCATGATGTAGATCAGAAAATATTTGCACCAAAGAGTTAAAAAAAAATACTACATATCAAAACTAGTGGGAGGTAGTTAAAGTGACATTTATAGGAAGATTTTTAGCCTTAAATTCATACGTTAATTAAAACAATAATAAATGAGCCAGTATACAAATTAAGTATGTGTGCGCATGTGCATATGCATATGTGATCATGCTGCAGAAAATATGCTGTGGAAACTACATTGGGAAATAGACTAAAGAAAACTAAAGAAAGGAGGAGGAAGGAAGGAATGATAAAAGTGCAAAAATTAATGAATTGAAAAAAACATAAAAAAGAGAATCAAGAAAAGCAAAATTCAATTTCTTGAAAAGACAAAAATTAGACTAAGCTCTGGCAAGAACCACTGAGCAATGGGAGGGGAGGGAGGCAGGAGGTGGAGATAGAATAAATGAGGTGCTGGAAAAAGGGAACAACAGTTGGGGTTTCAGGGGAGAGTGAAGATGAAAAAATATTAGGAAAAACTTGAGGACTTTTAGAAATAATTTTGAAGATTTAAATCTGTTTTTAAAGTAACTTACCAATTTCAAGTTGCTAGAGCTAACTCAATAATGTTTCTAAAGCTTGAATAGCTCCATGACCATTAGAGAATAAAGAAATCAATTTTTTAACAAATTAATCAATTCTTTAACTAATTATAAGTACAAAGGACCAAAAACGATTGTAAGATGATACGACCACCCACACAGAAGACTCCTGTATCTGATCAGAAACAAATACATGTTGCATTGGGTTCTTATATACCATCCATAAAGAGGAAATATAATTTAAAAATCATAACACAACCGTAAACATAAGATGCCTAGAGAAAAAAAAAGATCTAATGAAAGATGTACAAGAACTTATAAAACTTCTTTTTAAAGACACTGAAGAAGAGAGATAAATGGAGAGAACATGTTGATAATTAAAAATGCTCAATAGTAGAAAGTATCACTTCTCCTAGTTGATCTATAGATTGAAAAAAGTCTTTTTACAAAGCAATTTGGCATTAAATATAAAGAAACAATAATCATAGCTTGGAAGTTATATTTCCATATCTATAAATTTAACCTAGAATAATCATAGATGAGCATAATGATACATGTACATGTAAGTCCATCACAACATTAATTATAAGCGTAAAAATTGGAAAACAGCTAAACTCTAAAAGTAAAGAAATGGATACATATGTTAAGACTTCACATGTCCATTATATCATGCTGTTGAAGAATATCTAATGACCTGGGAAATTCTCCTGATACAATTCAAATGGGCAAGCTAAATAAAAACTAAGTACACACAATTCCAATTATGTAAAAATCAAATCTACCTATATGCATGGAAAACATTTTAAGAAAATTAAAGCACGTTAATAATTTATCTCTAAAGATCAAAATTAGTGTAGAAGGAAAAGCTATATTTTCTAAATATGTTTATACTAATAATATTTATTTTTAGAAGATTCCTCACACACAAATAGATATTAGTTCTATACTTACTAATGTAAAAATAAGGTTCCTTTAGGTGGTCAACTTGCTTCAGTTTAGGTATGAATCAGAATTTGAACTCACATTCGTCTGAACACTTGACAGTATTTTTTCCACTATATACCAGTAATGTTTCCTCAACTCACGGTTGTTCTACGTGCTTCTTATCTTTGTCAGCTACTCTGCTAATATAAATCAAACCCAAGAACACTGTGCAGGATATAGTAACTGCACTGTTTATTAGGGACCTTCAGGGGAAAAGTCTCTTTCCTAGGCACCTAATGGAAAATAGGGAATTTCAGAATACAGGGTAGAAGGCAAGATTCTGTTCCACTTAAATGCTTTTCCAATCAGCCTGCCTAGGAGTCACATCCCCCCACCTTCGATTACCCATTAGTTTGGCCTGAAATATCTACCATCGAAGCTTTTGAAGAAGTTGGAAGAGTGGGAAGAGATTGGAAAGATTATTAATACCTTCCTTCCATCTAATTGAGGATTTCCTCTCGAACAAAACCCGTCATGAGGTATTCTCATACGTTATTGGACAGCTCCAGTTGTTAAATAATTTTAAAGCTGATTCAAAGTCTGTCTCCCCACATTTTCCCACTCTTAGCCTTAAATGTCCCGCTGAGAATAGCTAGGACATGGGTATCCCTCCTCCCATTTTCAGAACTTGAGAAATGTTCAGTCAATGCACAGAATTCCTGGGTTATCCCTCTTCCAAGTTAAGCAGATCGAATTCCTTTGAAAGATCCTTGTAGAATATAGTGAATGGCCTATATTATAATGGAGCAGAATACTCCAATTTGGATTTGGAAGACAATGAGTTATCCTTATTCTTTCCTTCAGCTTCTGGCATTCTGAGAAGAGTGTAAGAAGGAAAGGATCATTACCCTGGGGGAAGCACCTCTACCCAAACGGGCACTCTGATTTAGATATCAGTACAGGCAGTGAGGTTTGGGTAGGCTCCTGGCTGTCCATTTGTATATTCATTCCTGAGGATAGATAGAAGTACATAGGGAAAATAATTCTACTTGAGAAAAAAGCTCTAACGTACGGGGAATTTTATTTACTACATGACCGTGGGCAAATCACCATCTTTCTGTGTCAGCACATTTCCTTTGGTTATGTTAGAGAAAAGCCAACTCAAAATGGTTTAAACTGGAAGGAGAATGTGTTGGCTAATTAAACAAAATATTTTCAGATTAGTGAATCCTACATGGCTGTATGTATGAACTCAAAGAATATTGCTAGATTCCTCTCTCTCTCTTCCTTCTTTTGTCTCAACTTTCCTCTCCATTGGCCTCATATTGATAGTAAGATAGTTGCCATCATCTCCCCACTCTCATTTATTCTCTTCGCTACCCCAAGGAAAAAGATTTCTTTTACTATCAGTTCCATCAGAAGTTCCAGAAATTAGTCTCATTAATATTCAATAAAGAGATTTATGGCCATTCTAGAAAGGACACAAAGGAGCTAGATGGGACGGAGGGGTTGCTTTAAATATGTCATGGGAGAATGTCCCTAAGATCCAGAATACCTTGATATCTAGTACATTCTAATAGTGGACAGTAACAGGCTAGGGCTCCTGGACTGTCTACCCAGGGTCTCAGCTTTCTCATCGGTAAATTAAAGGGGTTAAATAGGTGGTATAGAAGCCCAGCCTCCATGAGTCTCTGATTGATTCTCTCAAAAGTCTTTGTTTCTGGGGGTTTTGTGTTTCTGGCTCATGCACGATCCCACAGCCAACACCCTAGAAGCTAAAGCCTAAAGGACGCAGCCTGTCCCTCATCACCTTGGAAGCGTGCGGGGAAATCCAAAACTTTATTTAACTTATTCATTTTATTTTCAGCTGGATAAACTCTTAATCTTTAGCAATAGGGTATTGATTTCCCTGGTCTGGCTGCTGAACTCTGGTAACACAAGACTTCTGGGCCCTGGGGAACAGCCATGCCTAAAATGTGGCTTGGAGCTGCAGAAACCCAAGTGGGTCTTCCGCTTTCAGCAAAGACTAGGAGATTTCTGATGGTCTCATACTTTATTCTCCTCAAAATCAACTCCCCTTCCCCACCGAAGACCATGCAAATGACACACTGTGAATTGCCTGGGTCTCATTGCCAACATTCCAAATGCTTCAGGGGAGATGTGACCACTCTGGGTGCCTAACTTTGCTTTGAAAGGTTATGGGCAAATGCGGGCTATAAACGTCCTGGCGTTAAAAGTGGTCTGCTACCCCTGCCCAGAATACCCGGTACTCAGACAGCTTGACTAAATCTGCATTGGTTTAGCTTTCCTGGATTTACAATTTAAGCCAGATGCTTGTGGTGTGAGAGGGTATGAGACGGGTGTGGGAGGTTATATGTAGGGTAAACATACGTACTAGATTGTCAAGGACAGTCATGGTTTTGTGCCCATTTTTCCTGGTGCAATTAATAAAATAAAACCACTTTTTATTTTCAGAAGTGCCCTGGGTTT
The DNA here is from genome assembly GCF_037783145.1 of Equus przewalskii. NCBI lineage: Eukaryota > Metazoa > Chordata > Mammalia > Perissodactyla > Equidae > Equus > Equus przewalskii. Next base: position 29,901,265 of record NC_091851.1, read on the forward strand.
GGAAGATAAATTATATGGTCACCCTAGATATAAAGGGCTCGCCCAATGTGGCACGGCTAATCAACTTCATATTGAAAATGCAGATCACCCAATTTCAGTACAGCGTTCTTTTTTCCTTGAGCCACAGACCCGTCTCATGAAAAGTACCAGTCTTTCCCTCAAACCACATGTTATAGGTTTGAAGGCCCAACTCTCTCTACAAATGCCTGGAACACAATCTCATGCCTTCCTGTCTCTAGCAAAGAAGGTGAAGGGCTTTCTCAAGGTAATTTCAGTTGCACCTAAGAACCATTAATTCTGCTGAAATGGAAACATCCAAATTTTGGCACATGCTAATGATTTCCCTACTGTAATTGAACCTGATTTTTATCTTTCACCAGGAAATGTGATTGCTGGTTGGCAAGGGAAGGTAACCTGATGCTTTTGTTGAGGGCAAGGGAAAAAACCAGATCTTGGTTCTAGGATATAACTTTGGCAAAATGTAATCAGAATCTTGCATGTATGTATCAATGAAAATAACCCACAACCAATCTATAAATGAAAATTTAGGTGAGTTTATTCTGAGCCAAAATGTGAGGACCATGGCCCGGGGCCTTCCTTCCCAAAGAAAAGAAGGGCACCAAAGAAGTGGGGTGTACAGTGTGGTTATACACCCTCAAAGAGGATGTTTCACATATGATTGAAATGTCCCTTTTGCAATAGTCACAAGACTGCTCTGTTGGCACAGGACTTGATGGACACAGGAGGTAGTATGTCTGCTGTCTCAGTGGACATGGCAGGGTAGCAGTTCTGTTGTCTCGAGCTGGGTGGTCACAGGTGAGCACAGCAGTCGGTTCCTAGCCTAAGGAAAGATGCTTATCCTTAAGGAAATGCCAATGTGGGGGAAGTTGCACCTTTATCTTAAGGGCGTTTGTTCTTGTCTTTGGGACATAGCAAATGCTTAAGCAGATATACAGTGCATGCTCAATGGCCATGTCAGGCCCTTTTGGAAAAACAAAGTCAGGCTGAATTAGGTTTACATTATAGAAGAAAAAAATGACTCGCGGCATGATTGATTAACGTATTTCAGGTGACGGAGTGTAAATTGCGCAGCTGGATTGTGAGTTTAAGTTAAACCCAATCCACGCTTCTTTCTTTAAATGAGGTATCTCCTTAAGTTAAGCACTGTCATTTCTATGCACTTTTATGTAAATGTGAATGTCTTTGTTATAAGACAAACCAGGGGTTATTAATTTATCACATTTTCATCCTCCATGATGTATTAGATTCAGAAGAACTTCAACATCGTAGGTTCTTGTTCTGAGGTCGGAAGGGAGATAGGAACGGGAAAAGTGGTAAAGAGCAGTAAAGAAACACAGAATCCTCACTGAATTTCTAATTTTGCCTGAGCTGGCCCTACCCTACTAAAGCCAGTACTCATTGTTAAGGAATCAGATGAAGAGTATGCAATCACTAAAATGAAAGGTGGGGATTCCAAGGGTTTAGGTCAGTGTTTCCTAGCTAAGGCAACCACTAGCCACATAGATTATGGTTTATTTTATTGTTGCTGTTGTGCTACCAATAAATGCAAAATACACATTTATTTGAAGTGCAAATGGAACATTTACCAAAATAGACCAGATGCTGTGCCATAAACTCTCAATGAATTTCAAAGTATTGAAGGCACATCAAGCATGTTTTCCAACTAGAGGAATTAAACTAGAAAGCAATTAAACAAAAAAGATAAATAAAAATCCCAAAATACATGGAAAGAGGCATTTATTCAAATTTAGGTATAATTTACACTCAATAAAATTAACCCTTTTTAGCGTACAGTTTGTGAGTTTGGACACATGCCTATGTACAAGTATGTAAAACCACCAGAATCAAGATGTGGAAGTTTCATCACTCCCAAAGTTTCCCCAGGTCTTTTTGAAGGCAACCTCTCCTCACACGAGCCCCTGGTAACCACTGACCTGATTTCTGTTCCTATAATTTTGCACTTTAAATCTGGTTCAAGTCTGGCATGACTCATTTGAGGGTCGTACGCATCATCGAGTGTATCAGCAGCATGTTCCTTTTTACTGCTGAATAGTATTCCATTGTATGGATGTGCCACAGTTGGTTTATCCGTTCACTAATTGAAGGACATTTCCAGTATCTGGTAATTATAAAAAAAAAGTTGATATAAACATTCACATACAGGCACATCTCAGAGATGTGGGTTCAGTTCCAGCTACCGCAATAAAGTAAATATAGCAATAAAGTGAGTCACACAAATTGTTTGGTTTTCCAGTGAATATAAACGTTATGTTTACACTACACTGTGGCCTATTAAGTGTACAATAGCATTATGTCTAAAAAACTATGTACATGCCTTAATTAGAAAATACTTTATTCCTAAAAGTTGCTAACCATCATCTGAGCCTTCAATGAGTCTCAATCATTTTGCTGGTGGAGGATCTTGCAAAAAAACTCAATATCTGTGAAGCACAATAAAGAGAAGTGCAATAAAATGAATTATGCCTGTATAGAATTACTGGGTCTTATGGTAGTGTATGTTTAACTTAATTTAAGAAGCTGCCAAATTTTCCAATGTTTCTGTGCTGTTTTGCATTCCCACAAGCAATGTATGAGAATTCCCTTTGCTCCACGTCACCTGGCACGTGCTATTATTAGTTTTGTTTTAAGCCTTTCTAATAAGTGTGTGGTTGTATCTGATTTCAGTTTAACTTGCATTTTGTTAATTATTAATAATATTTTCATGTCCTTTTGTTATCACTGTTATATCTTCTTTGAGGGAACATTTGTTAAAATATTTTGTCCAATATTATATTGGGTATTTTTTTAACTATAGAGCTTTGAGAGTCCTTTATATAGTATAGATATCCCTTATTAAATATATATTTTTCAATATTTCCTCTAGACTGTGGCTTATCTCATTTCATTAACCAAAATGAGCCAAAACTTTTAATTTTGATGAAGCCCACCTTATAAATTTTTTAAAAATTTCTTGTTTTGTGAGTTTTGTGTTCTATCTAAGAAATTATTGTTTACAACAAGGTTCCCAAGAATTTCTTCTAGTTGTCTTGGTGACCTTACAGAATTATACTTCAAATCTCTCCCTTCCATCCTTTACGCTATTATTATCAGACATTTCACTCTACAAACGGTCTGAAGACAATACGTTCTTACCCTTTTTTACTTTAGACAATCATCTTTTTTTGCGTAAATCCAAGTTTCTGATTAGTATAATATTTCTTCTCCTCAAAGAGTTTTTAGCATTTTTTTTAGTACAGTTTTGCTGATAATGGATTTTCTTGGTTTTTGTTTGTCTGCATAAGTCTTTATTTCTCCTTCGTCATTGAATTTTTTGGGGTGTGGGCTGGGTGTAGCAGTCTGGGTTGATGGTGTTTTTGTTTTCGTTTTGTTTTGTTTTTCCTTCAGCTCGTTAAGCCTATCCCTTGATTCTCCTTTTGCTTGTGTTGTTTCTGACTATAAGTTGTTTTTAATTCTTATATCTGTTCCTCTACACATAACAAATCCTTTTTTCTCGTGTCTTTCAAGACTTTCTCTTTAGCTTTGAATGTCAAAATTTAGCATATGATGGTCTGAGGCATCTGTGTGTTTGCGCACGACCAGCCGCACTGCATGTGTTTCCTTATCCATCTTTCTTGGTGTTCTCTGAGCATCTGGATTTCTGAATTGGTGTTTTCTTTTGTGGTTCCAATTACATTGATTATATATACTTTAGTAAGATACTGTCACACCCTTTTTGGAAAATCTATCTTATTTTCTTTTTGGTCTTCTTTCTCCTTGCATTTTCATTTGAATAATCTATTCAACAGCCATTTATTATGTCCATTTTTATTTATATCTAATTTCATTTTTGGAATTTCTACTAACCTATCTTCCAGTTCACTGAATCTTTCCTTGGCTGTGTCATGTGTGCTAACAAACTCATTAAAGACATTCTTCATCTCTGCACCCATGTTTTTGATTTTTACCATGAAAGTGTCTCCCTCTCTGCTAAAGTTCCTCGTCTGTTTATGTATGTTTTCACTTTTTGCAGTAGAGCCTTTGCTATATCAATAATGTTTATTTTACATTTTCAGTTGTTCCAACATCTGTGTTATATTTGAGTCTGATTCTCTTGACGATCAGTTCAATGAATACTATAGGTCAAGTATCATAAGAATTTCATAGATGCAGAAATTGGGGATAAAGGAGGCTAAATGAATAGTTCAAGATCACACAGCTAAGAACCGATGCAATGAAGTCAAGTGGATTTCAGATTCCTTCCTCTGTCCACAATACTGTGCTGCCCAATAAGAGGAACACAAAAAATGGCTGCCGAACTGATAACTGAACGACCTGGAATTTTTGAGCATGCGAAGTCTGTCCAAAGTCTTTCAATAGAGATATCTCAGGTGAAATTAATCTTGGGACACAGCTGAGGGGAGGCCATTAGGAAGTTATGCCTATGCTCTGATAGTGCTGAACTATTACCAACCAGGCAAGGCGTTTGACGTCGTGTAGACGAGAGTCACTGCGGCCAGTGTATGTTCCTGTCTTTACTCACATCCCAGGATTGCTCACCTGGAGCAATCAAAGAACAGAGCAGCATTTGACATAAGTCATGCAGACCCCTATCTCACCTTGACTCTTCACTGGCAAAATGCCTTTTGCTTTCTTTCTTTTTTTTTTTTTTTTTTGTGAGGAACAGTCACCCTGAGCTAACATCTGTTGCCAATCTTCCTCTTTTTTTGCTTGAGAAAGATTGACGAGATCTGTGCCAGTCCTCCTCCATATTCTATGTGGGATGCCACCATAGCATGGCTGAGGAGTGGAGTAGATCCATGCCCAGGATCCAAACCCATGATACTGGGCCCCCAAAGCAGAGCATGCAGAACTTTAACCACTTGGCCACTGGGCTGGCCCCTCCATTTGTTTTCTTTAATGAATAATTCCTTACAGCTTACAAAATAAGCCCTGTGATTTCTCTATTTGCTTATTAAACAAACAAAAATTGGAGTCCTGCTCTATCCCACAGCCAGGGATATGTTGGCTACAAGCCAACATTGTGGATCTCCAAGTCCAGGCAGTGGAATGAGCTGGGATGGCGCCGTGGTTTTTCCCAGCTCCAAATGCACAGCTGTCCACAGATTCCTCGTGGATCAAGGAATTTGGGGAGGGGCTGAGCACAACACAATAAAAAATTTTGCAAATGCATTCTTTCCATTGCAGCCGGTAGACAATGCAGCACATGGCAAAGTCTTTCACTAAGCTCCCCTGGGCCTGGTCATGCATTGAAGCAGACATATCACCTGCCACACAGGTAGAATAGAGCAGAGAAGAAGGGTTAGTGTCACAGGTGTCTGCAGTACACATGAACTGCCCCCACCAGAGCAAGTCTGCCTCTCCAGGGCAGCCTCTGGGGCTGTGTCTTTGTGGCTTGAATTCCAGCAACAAACAGTCACTGGCCCCAGACTTGATTTTTCCATTTAGAAGACACTCTTCAAAGGAGGCTTTTGATATCAGATGTCTCAAGCAAGGCTATTTAAAAGCTTCCCAGTCTTTGACCTAATCAATATTATCCCTGAAGAAATAATTCAAAAGAAAAATATACAAAGATGTTACTTATGTTAGCCTAAGTTTATAACAGTAGGGCCATGACATATCTATTTAATGGACTGTCATGCAGTTATTAATATAATTCTGCCCCATAGTAAAAGTTCCAGAAAAAAAGAAACTAGGAGTAAAATATCAAAGTCCTAATATATGAGAATTTCCCAGACAAATAAAGGTCACTAGCATACATACTGAAAGGATATATTGAGTCCAATGTAATAGGAAAGTAATTTCCAAACCTAGGTGCGTTACTGTAAAAATTCAAGCATTAAGAATAAAGAGGAGATCCAAGAACTTCTCAAGGTGTATAACCATTGCAAAAGCATAAGAATTAAACTGACTTCAATTTCTCATCAGCAATATTGGAAGATTAGTGCTATTTTATCCTTTAGACATTAAGATGTAGGGTCTAGGGCCTATGAGTTTTTTAAGTCCTATGAAAATGTATTCTAGAAGGGAAACTTTATTATAGAGATATACATTATATTTATATATATAATATATAAATAGATAAATGTAGTAGATATAACATATATAACACACAATGTGTATGATATAATATACAAAACTATTAGATCTATAGTATTGTGTATGTATAGAGAGACAGGCTCAAAAATAGAAAATCAAAAATAAGAGATTATTAAATAAACACATATAAAATATAATATTATATTACTATATGATAGTTCTTTGAATCGTGTTTCACATGATGAGAAGTGGGACTTCCAACACTGAGTACCTAGGATCTAGGAAAATTCTAAAAGTCTTGCAAATTCTCTAACTCAAAGTCTAATAACATAAGAATTATAAGGGAAATATCTCCCTCCCCTTGATTTGTATCTCCAGCCAAACAATCCGTCATGTGGAAGGATCTAATGAAGAGATTTTTAGATGTGACAAGACTCAAAAATTAAGTTAATTTTAACTTGCTACTGGGATTTGAGTGGTGAAAATTAATTACACCTTTCACCTCTCTCCAAGTTAGTAACCAATTAAGAAGTAGACACAAGAAATGGAATGATATGTTTTAAAATTATCTTTATTACTGATAATACTGAACTGGATCTATGGCCAACTGGGTCTTTTAATAAACTCTAGATGGATTCGAAATGTAGGGTTTAGGATCAATTACCTGAGGGGTTTGGAGAGCAGACAATCTTATTAGAATGGCAACTTTGTCTTCTTTGGGTATAGAAAGGGCCTCCACTTATACTTTCAAAGTTAGGCCTGGTCCCTGACCCAGGTGTCATTATGGGTCCAGAATGCCAACAGCCAGTGTGGGCCAACTTGAAAGAGAAATCCCACAAGGGGCCGAGACACAGGTATTGATGAGTTTCTTCTTTCTGCATGAGTGTGGATGACAGGGAGTGTGGTATAATCAGGGAGGAAAGAGTTAGGTATCACAGAAGATTTTCTGAGAAGGCTGAAACATTTGAATTGGTTTCATTTTATTTATCTGAAGGATAAATAGAAGTTGAATAGGCATGGGGAAAGAAAATCAGAAAGTTTTCCAAACAGTGACAACAGCTTGTGCAAAAGTCCTGTGGCAAAAAGGAACATCAAGGAACCAAAAAAGATCAGTGGGTACTGAGTTCAGAAAGCAGAGTGTAGCTCAAGATGAATTTGGAGAAGCATACCATCTAATCTACTAACAGCCTCTGGTCCTTCTATCTAATTATAGTAACAGTTGCCTCAGCACCCTACCTCACTATGGGCTGAGCTGACACAACGTCACAAGAGGTCAGGGAGACCTTCTTAACTCAAGGGAGGGGACAAGGAAACTAGCATTCACTGAGCACTTATTTCATGCCAGGTGCTGAGTGACCTTAAAACCTTTTTAGTGTTGGATGAGGAATAAATGTGAAAAGAAAAAAAAAGAGATTAAATTGGAGAGAAAGAGAATGGACAGAAATACAAAAGTGATGCTTTTCTCTGCTGTTGGTGATGGTGGTGGTGGCTGTGGGGGTGTGTGTGTGTGTATTTGCCAAATATATTCCACTCCAAATTTCTGTTCCTGCCTTGAGGAATTTTGTGAAGATTGGTGTCCAGCCATATTTACCATGAAGACACGCTGAGGTCCATGAGGCCACCCCAGTCATGCCCTGAGGTCATCCTGCGCATGGCATTGTGGGAAGCGCAGTCTATATGTAGAGCAAAGGAGTGGCCTCAGTGTGGTGGGGTCCAAGGCCATGAGGTCATATACCTTTCTCATTTGCTGCCTCTTGTGTATTTCAACAGAGAACTTGGAGGTTGAATTAACAAATCACTTTGCCAGCCATTCTCTAGTTCACGGCCATGTCTTATAAAACTCTGAGTCTGGAAGAAAGATGAGTTAAACCCTTATTGTTTTCCATACAAAGTTCTGAAGGTATTTACGTATTCGGCCCCTGGTCTTTCTGGCACCCACGGTCATTGGTACTGGCTGGCACGGTTTTTCCCTAGATTATTTTTATTGCCAGTGTCCAGCGTTGCTGGAAGACTTTCCAGGATCCTGCCTGCATATGGTTTTTGATGGAAAAATGTCTCCCTTGACATTTCCTCCAAGGAACCACATATATCAAAACCCAGCTCGCAGACCACCCTTCCAGCCAAACATTCATAAATGTCCAGGAGGAAAAGAAGTTATGCAGGAAGACTATATCTCTTAATAAAATCTTGAAAGAGTTTCCATTTCATTTCTCATAAATTCTCTGTAAGTGAGTGTCGTACAATACTTTCTTAAGAGGCAAAATTGCCTCCAAATCTTTTCCTGGATCAGGACTACAGAATCATTTGTACTCGTCCAACACGTCATCATCTATCTTTCGCTTGACAGGAGGAGACACAACTTTTTATTTCATTTATCATATTATTATTCAAGTTCATTTTTAATAAATAGGCTTTCACAGAAAACAGCTTCTCTTTAATATGAAAAAAGTCTAATGAAATTTAGAATAAATTTCACAACTTCTTTTAGCAGAACTCGTTTTAGGAGCCTCCTTTCTACATTTTTGCTCTCTAGAAAGAGGTAGAAATTTGGGAGAATTAGCATAGCGTTGTGGGTAAGCATGTAAATTCTGAAATTAAACAAACTCAGGTTCAGATCCAAACATCTCTATGTGACCTAGAGAGGGCAACTTTACCTCTCTAAGCACGCTTTTGTTTTCTCATCTATAGAATGGGGATAACAAGAGATCACAGTAAGAATTAAAAAGGATAATGATCTAAAAGCTTCATGCAGTGCCTAGCACATCACATACACTCATAAGTAGTATTTTATTATTTCCTCATACCATCTAATCTACTAACAGCCTCAGGTCCTTCTATCTAATTATAGTAACAGTTGCTATTTTTTGAGCACATACTATATGCTATAAACTGCCAAATACTTTACATAAATTAACTCATTAAATACTTTCAATAACTCTGGAAGACAGTTGTTATTGTCATTACCATTCCACAGATGAGGAAATTGAGAGGCAGGGATTTTAAGTCCTTTATGCAGGCCACACAGCTGGTGAGCAGTGGAATTGCAGCATCCTTTAGAAAGCCTGCTCTGTGCTAGGGGGAGCCAGGGCAGTGAGGCTGTCTGAAGCTCCTCTGCCGAGAATGGAGCTGGAAGGAGCTCGTCCTGATGCTCTGAGATCCTCTGCAAGGGCGTGCAGCACAGCTCACACGTGAGAGCTGGGGCTTGGCTGCCAGACCAAGGCTGTCCCTGGAGGGTCATTTCACCACCCAGTGAAACATTGGAAAGTGCCTGGAATTTCGACTCTGCCAAATCTGCACTCAGTTAGGCTGAAGGGGTACATGACCTTGTTGAATTGTTTTAAGTGTTCTGACCACCAGTTTCTTTATTTGTAAAATGGAGACAGGAATGCTCACTAGCTCTGGGGGACCTTCTGGGAGGCTAGATGTTGTTGCAGTTGAAGAACGCGGGTTCTGGAATCGGGCTGCCTGAGGCTCACTCAGGACCACACTTCACTAGCGATGTGACCTTGGGGAAGTTACCAGACCTCTCAGCCTCACTTACTTCAGCGGTTCTATTACTCTTACCAATACTAGAGAACCAATGGCATTGTTACAGTAACTTCAACAGAATAGATAGGACTGAAATGAGGGTCAAGAACATATGTTTGCCTCTTTTCCTTCTGTGAGGAATTCTCCCTGATGCATGCTACCATTTGCACGTTATTAGTTACAGGGAATTTAACATACATGGCCGAAGTACACTGTACATTGGCCAGGGGGTGGTGATGCAGAAGAACTGGCTTTTGGGTCCATGAGTTCCGGAACCGGCCCCCAAGCGAAGCAATTTAGGATTCAGCATGTGACGCTTCTCAGAGAAACAAAAGCCTTACGTTTATCGTCCACTCAACCAGGGGTCTGCAAACTTTTTCTCTAAAGGGCCAAATAGCACATATTTTAGACTTTGTGGACCAAGAGGCAACATCTTCAACTCTTCCAACAACTGTTCTCACCAAGGGCCACCACCCAGCCTAACAAAAACAGGCAGCAGGCTGGATTTGGTCTGCGGCTTTGGTTTGCCAAACCCTGTCTCAGAGAACAGTGGTTGAGAGCGTGGATTCTAGAGCCAAACAACCCAGGTTTATAGTCTACATTTGTCATTCTGTAGCCAGGTGACCTTGAGCACGTTCTTTTAACATTCTGTGCCTCAGTTTCCTCATCTATACATAAAGGGGGTAAAGATGTCATGTGGATGCTGGGGGTTAAGTGCGTAAATTTATGTCAAGCACGTAGAGCAGTGTGTTCCATGAAATAAGTACTAAGTGTTTGTCTTTGTTGTTACTATTATCCTCTGGTTTTTCCCATTTCTCCCAGTTTTGAAGACACATCTAGCCTCTGCCATTCCTCACTTTGTAGTGTTCTATTTCTCTATCGTCTTGTGACAGGGTTTGTCTATACGTACTTCCTTGATTCTCTTGATCCCAGATCACCTGGTAAGCTTGTTACAAATGCAGATTCCTAGGCCCTTCTCTAGACTTACTGAATCATGGTCTCTGGAGGTGGGTCCTGGGAAAGAGCATTTAATATACTTGGTCTGTGGTTGCTCTGCATGTGAAGTTTAGGGTCCACTGCCCTCAGAGTTCCCCATCTCCTCCTCTAACCAAGATTCCAGGCTGGAAAATGGATAGAAAAGAGAAACATGAACCACTGAATTAACCTTAATTCCAATCCATCAACAGCCCTGCTTGAAGCTCAAAACCCAGTGGTTGAATACATACTTCCCAATTTCCTCCAAGACCAAGAGGGAAAGACGTAACTGATGATTGGGAAAACCAAGCCCTGTTGCTGTCCAGACTTTGTGGTTGGAGCCAGAGGAGCTAATTCCATGAAGAAAATGAACTCAGTTGAACCTTGCGGACATGGAAATCAGCATGGGGAGGCTATCTTAGAGTGGCCCAGGCCTTCTTCCAGAACAGATCTGGGAGACACACAAGCACCCCTGGACTTCCTGAACCTCTACGATGGAAAGCAAGTATCCCATTTGCAGCTGCTCAGGGAAAATCTCTCAAGGTTTTACTTTTCCTAAGTGCAACAATTGTCATTTGTTTTTCAATTTATGCAATAAAAGTAAACACGTGGGGGTAGCTGACCAGGTTTTTTTCAGATAAAAACTTGAAAAAGTATCGGGGCTGGCCCCGTGGCCGAGTGGTTAAGTTCGCGTGCTCCGCTGCAGGCGGCCCAGTGTTTCGTTGGTTCGAATCCTGGCCGCAGACATGGCACTGCTCATCAAACCACGCTGAGGCAGCGTCCCACATGCCACAACTAGAAGAACCCACAACGAAGAATATACAACTATGCACTGGGGGGATTTGGGGAGAAAAAGGAAAAAATAAAATCTAAAAAAAAAAACAAAAAAACTTGAAAAAGTACCAATTGGTACAAGGTAAAATTTAAAAGCACTCTTCCACTCTAGGTCCCTCTCACCAAAGATAACCATCATTATTATTTTCTTCTGTGTCCTTCCAGAAACATCTTCAGTGCATGCATAGAAACTTGCTGGACATATTTACTAAAAAACCATTTTTTGCACTAATAGAATCATACAATATTTGCTGTAAGCAACTAGTGCTTTTGATTTAAATTACATCCTGGGCCAAATTCCCACTTTTAATTCCAAATATCCACTTTTATCACTTTTATCTTTTCCAATATACCCACTTCCTTCTTCCTTCCATTCTGCAATGAAATTCTTCATATTACTTAGAAGTTAGACTAATGGGTGTCTTGTCATCATCCAAAACAGGATGAATGCCAATAGGCAGAGATATCTTTCTTAAAATTCAACAAATCCATAGGCAAAGCTCCCCACCCACTCTAAATCAGTCTGATGTTTCCCTGGGCCTTGTCTGCAAACACCATATTGCTTGCCACCTTTGTGTACCCATTGCTCTAGGCAAAACTCCCGGAATAGGTGATGTGGCTACCAAACCAAGAGGAGATAATGTGCATCTTAAAGATATACCCAGACACCCTGTCACCTGGGGGTCTCCAAGTCACATTTGGCAATTCACAACGAGGCTTGAAAAGCTGCTAGGTAGGGGAGCAAAGCATTGATTTACTCACAAAATCTACTCCATCCTAAATGCCACTGTTCCTTTGGGAGTAAGTAAGGTAAACATCTCCAGTGGAGAATAGAAGCATTTCTAGAAGACCGACGACAACCAAGCAGTGTCTGTATTTATAAGAAAAAAGAAAATGCAGACTCCCCAACTACACATCAGAAGGCCTGCCATAGCTTAGCCGAAGAATTTGACAGCAGGCAAGTGAAATGAAGCTTTCTGAGCACTTAGTAAAAGGGGAACCAGCATGAGGTCACTGAGAGGATACCATCCTTCAACATCCAAAAAAACGGCATTTCCTTTTATGGTGAGGTTGCCAGACTGGCAGACCAGGAAAATGCCTAAGCATAGGGGATTAAGGTTTCAGCAAAGGGTTTTACAAAATGCTTTATGAATGTAGGATGGTATTTCATTTAGTTTAGCTCCTTCTCAGGGGGTGCCGACAAATGCGTGAACATGTGACTGGCCATAGGTCATTAGCGGTGCACCTTAAGATTTGCTGAGATTCTTATGGGGCCTCGTAGAGGACACACAGTCAGGGAGAGGATTACTGAGAATTCTCCTCCTGCAAGAATGTAAGGGTCCTAGGTAGGCTGAAACAATGGACTGCTTGTTACAAGACGTGCGTCGGAGCTGGTGTGGACAAGCAAAAAGAACCAAGGGCTGTTGTCAATGATGGAAAGACACAGAGGGTGGTGGAAGACCTAGGGATAAGGCCAGGAGAGGAGAGAGCCTTCTGTGCCAGGCAGGTGGTTTAGCAGAGACAATCTTCTTCAGCGTCTTTGATCTCCTACTGTCAATGGTTTGGGGTGATCTTCATAAAGAAGTAATGAAAACCTCCAGATACCATAGAAGTAATACCTCACATGCTCTTTAGGAGTAAAATCTACTCAACAGAAGGGAGCAAATAAAAGGATTTTCATGGATTTTCAGAACTCCTTCACAAAGAGTAGTCCAGACAACTGGACCTTAGCGGGCCCAGTGAGACTTCCGTATCTCCTGAAATTTAACCACTCGCTTTTCTTGAAATAGTGATGCCTGAGTGAATGAGAGAGTGAGGGACAGAGGCCTTCATTCAATCCACTCTGACCAAATACTCTCTGCCCTGGACCTAGCTTTGTGACTTGTGCTGGGCAGACAGAAATGTATGAGACACCTCTTGTCCTTAACGATCTCGCAGTCAAGACTGGTTCCCAAGGAATGGTGCACAGATTACCCACATCAGAATCATCTGAATGCCTGTGTTAAAAATGCAGATTTCTGGAACTCACCCTCAATTTGCTAAGTCTACATTTAACAAGTCCCTCAGTCATGGTTCTGGACAGAAAGTTTAACAACCACTGCTCTGACAGAGGACAGTAAGAACCTGGCTCTAAGTATGACAGTGAATGCATGTATGTGGCAGTGGGTGAAGGCATGTGTGTGCATACATTGTAAGGCCACGAGGACACGCTGTGAGAATACACGCAGGAGCATATGTGAATGCCTGTGGTAAGGGGTGGATACCTGGCAGTATACATTGCTTCAACCACAGTCACACAGTGTACCCAATTCATAAAAGAACAAAGGACCATACCCTGCATTTCCGAAACTGAAAATGGCTCACAATCCATCCAGAGCAGGCTTAAAAATCAGAAGTATGAAGAACCTATCTTTATAATTTAGTCTGTGATCCATGGGATAGAAAATAAGCAAACATTTTTGAGACTGTCAATGTGTTGGAACAATAGGCCTTTTCAGAGGCACACAGATTTGGACATGCATTTGGACTGTAACACTTACCACCTGTATGATCTTGCTCAACAAGCCTGCTCGGGGAGTCTTAATGACCCTGTTCAAAGGATAGGGGTAGCCCTGCCAATCCTTCAGGGATTGTAATGCTGACATCACAATGTGTGATGCAGCCCTGATGACCAGATGCATAAGATCAGGAGTGCCAAGTGGCATGGCTTGAGGAGTGAGATCCTGGAGGTGGGAGAATTGCCCTCTAATCAATACTGCTCTGGGGGTCTTGGGCACAAACTCATGAGTTCACAGTGAAGGCAGCTGCATCTTCCCTCCTTCCTCTGATGAAAGCCTGGCTTTTCCCCATCCCTTACAACAAGAGCGATCCATCAAGTCACGGACTTCTGTAAGGGATGCCACGCTTCCTGTTAGCAGAATGTTGGAGCAGAAACTGGACCATGGAGGTGTGTGCCCCATCCACCAGCAGGACTTTGGCTTTGGGCATCTGCCATCTCTCAGAACTAGGATCCCGTGATTCTAAGACTCCGAGTTTCTCTAGTCTCCTAGTGTCTTATTTATTGGCTGGATCACGAGGACATGCCCAGCTCCCATAGCGGAGTCTAGTTCTCGCCACTTGCACCACTAAGAATAGCTCTAAGGAGTCCATCAGAGGTTGCCAGGAGAAGGTCATACACACAAACATGGGTTTACATCCAGCTCCCCGCCCCAGTGAATGTGCAACACCAGGTTGGAAGAGATGTGGTCTTCACCACAGGACTTTCCAAAATGCACCCCGGAACAGGATGGGGGCAGTGCTCGGCTCAACGTACCATGTTCCAACAGCTTCTTACCTACCAGGCTGCCATATGTTCAGGATCGTTCTATTGCCAGATGTATGTCAAAGTTTTCCTTTTTAAAATGTAATTTTCCCCAGAATTTATTGGCATCCTACAATGCTGCTTCTTGGCTGCAGAAGCGGCTTTTCTGCCATTTGGGCCCAAAATAGAAACCCCACGCAAGCTTGACAGTAATCATGACCAAGGAGAGAGAACGTACATCTATTTATAAGGTGCCTGAAGGTGAATTCTTCTTTTGTGCTACTACTTTGAAGATAAGGTCAACAAAGCTTGGAATATCAGCTTTATTGACTGTAACTTTATTAAAAACTGATACAATCACAAATATGTAAGCACTAAAATATTAGATATTATGGACAAAGTTTATTACTTTGAGTTTTAGAGCATTCCAGATATTCATAAATTAGGGTTTTATTTAGAAGTCACATATTTTGTTCTTCATCTTCTCTTTATTTCTTGCTATTGATGTCACATGCAGTGAGACCTTAGCATCCCATGACCTGATGTGTGCTACAACATCCAGGCACGTGATCATACGCATGAATAGATGGTAGAACAACTTTCAAGAATTTTATTTAACAATAGCACTAACATATGTTTTCAGCATCCAGAAAGCACTTCTTGGAATGGAAATCACATTCACGTTTAAAAATTCTTACTCATGGGGCCTGCTCTGTGGCTGAGTCATTGAAGTTCCACATGCTCTGCTTCAGTGGCCCAGGTTCGCAGATTCGGATCCCGGGCGTGGACCTACTCCACTCTTCAGCCACCCTGTGGAGGCATCCCACATACAAAGTAGAGGAAGACTGGCATAAATGTTAGCTCACGGCAAATCTTCCTCAAGAAAAATAAAAAAAAGAGGAGGATTGGCAACAGATGCTAGCTCAGGGCGAATCTTCCTCACAAAAAAAAATAACGGAAAAAAATTCTTACTTATTTTCATTTGAAGAGTTTGGACAAATAATCATCAGTTTATTTTCTTTTTCAAATCCTAGAAGTTGGATGACAGCCTTAATGGACCCAATAGGTAACGGTCAACTCAGCTCGGAGAGCAAGAGTGTTCATATATCCCCAGATATATATCCCTAACATTCATCTTCACCTCACCAATTCTCAAATCTTGTCTCTTCTTTCCTTTCTGCTACCGGTCTAAGGATACTGCATTCCTGGGTTGCTTCTTTGTTATTTACCTTATTTGTATAAGTGGTGTTGGATGGAAAAATATGCTGCATTTTCAAATCTGCAAAAAGACCCAAAAAACAAAAAAACGTACTCCTGGAGCACCCTGGAGTAGCCACTGGAAAATTGACTACTCTGGAGATTTATTAACTCCAAACTCAAGGGCACTTAAGGAAGAACATGTACCTAGCCGAGGTTTTGGACCATAAGATAACGTCGGCCACCTTCACACTTCTGCTGTCTCCGCAGAGGATTTTGCTGGAGACTAATTCAGGGGCTGTAGGGCAGGGTCTGGCTGCCAGCTGGTGTTGAGATGGAGTTTTCCCTCCAGAGTAATCAATTATTGTTTCCCAAGATGAGCTCGTGGCATGCTGCCAGCACAGTGGGTTGAAGAATCTTGGAGCTGGAACTCTTTCCCAGATGTAGAGGTCATTCCATGGATGTGCAGTGATGATGAACTAGAGATGCAGGGAGAAGAAATAGTGACTACTGAAAGCAGGTCTTCTGTAAAGACAAGTTATAAAACAGGTAACAACGATATTGCACATAAGTTGTCAGCTGGGTGATGCTGAAGAAACCATAGACAGATTTCCAGGGACCAGTGGAAGAGTAGATCTTAGGTAAAATCCATTCCAATTCCCTAATTAATAGGCGACAGCTTTGATGGAGAAACTTTTACGCGCAAAACACTGCACCACTACAGAACAATACAAAGGTTAGAACCCAAACTCTCTCCTCGAGGAATTTACAGGACTCAGGTAACATTCTAAGGAACTGGAGCATATTAACAGATAATAAGAAAATGAGGTAACACGTGATCATGATAATCGCTTTTATCTTTTTTCTTTTCTGAGCACTTACTATGGGTCAAGTACTTTGCTAACACTTTACACACACAATTGCCGTTAACTACTTTTTTAAAAACTACAATTACTTCAAAAAATTATTTTAAAAAAATAGGTAGACATTATTAAGATCCCCACTTCATAGATGCAGAGCAGTGCTGGAACTGGGCGAAGAAAGTGAAGCCCTTGCTTTGGGTGTGAAATTAAAGGGGAAACCTCTCCCCCACGAAAATGTCAGTAATCAAGATTTTAAAAATTCTGAAGTAATGTAAAAAAATTCACAATGAACAAAACATCACAATTTTAAATAAAGACAGGATCGGTATTGCTGACCATTCGCTTAGCCTCACCTTCCAGTCTGGCGGCGGGGGCGGGGGAGGGGGGGGGCAGGGCTGGTGCAGAGCACTGGTGAAAAGACTTTCAAGAGCTCATAAAGCAGTAACTGGTGCATTCGGCCTAAGAGATTTGATTTTCCTGCTTGAACTTTCAACCACTGCTCTCCCAGAGGGAAGGTGAGGGGTCTAGCCTTGCCGATGAAGATCCTGGGCAGAAGCTGTCAGAAGAAGCCTCTCTTGCAAGCGGGTTAAGACAGAGCAGATGTGCAAAGTCAAGAGAAAAGTGGCAGCGGGCCAAGCCCCATCCGCTGGAGAAGAAAAGGCAGCTGGGCTTGGGGAGAGGGATTGTGCAATACTGAGATTGAAAGGCTACGGTGGAGAGCAGGAGAAGAGCCGCTGAGTATGCAAATGAGAGCCAGGACTGGATTCACCCTGAGTTAGGAAAGGGCTTTTATGAACTCCAAGAAAAATGATGTGCAGATGAGCAAGCAGCTCCATGAAAGGACCCAAGAATGGAGTAGATGGGCATCTTGGACCACAGGGCGTTGGCTCAAAATCACTCCAGATTGGCAATCTATAAAACCAGGACTTGTAATTTAACAACCACACCATGCTCTCCTGTCTCCAGAGAAAGGGTGGTTGATTTATTCACTTACATAATTCTGCCCACACCCTGCCCCCACAAATATTTGACCCCTGGAGTGGGACAGGGTGGACCCTGCCTTATAGACATAGAAAGATTCCTTTCTGATGAACCTCTGAAAGCTTGGGAAGAGTATTTCACTAATTGGGGCCCCTTACCTATGTTTCCTTTGGTTTGTAATAGCTGTAATCATTCATTGGTGTTCAACCAGTTGGGCTTGTCTTCAGAGGGGCAAATGCTATTGCTCAGAATCCAATGGCAGACCCAGCAAGGGGTTGCAGGTGGGGAGTGAAGGTAGGAGATGTATTTCCAACAGAGGAAATATGGAATTTCACTTTACAAACTAATGGAATGCAAAAGCTGTTGGAATTCCATACCAGAGAGTGCCCCAGGGGGCCCTTCCCAAGTGTCCTCACATTACTGCCTGTTGCGATAATATCCACATTAACGCAAGAGATGTCTCCCCAGATACCCAGGGAATCTAGAAAACAGTCGTTCTGATTTCAAGGGGGATTCGCCTAGTTGGCCTGAGGACATCAGGCTCTAATTTTCTGCTTTTTTCACTAGTCCATTGACCTTCACAAAATAAGGGACTTCAGTGAGGAAGTCCCCAGATTCCACAGCCCTCAATACTACATGAAGCACTGGGGCCTCTCTCCCTCTGGCTCCACCTCCCACAAGAAAAAGCTTAGGCACAGAGCCAGCTAACTTTCTCGGCTATTGGCACCTCGAAATGGAAGTAAATCCCTAATCTTCTGATTTATTATTTCCTGTTCTTCAAAGAGAGGGGAAGGCAGCAACGCTTGAAGTATTTAGGCAGTTAGTCACTGTACAAATCCATCTCTTGTCTCACCCCCAATTCAGGGGAATAATATTTTTTTTCCCTGAGTTACATAAAGCATGATAGAAAGCATTTCAGAGCCCTCTCTGCCTCAGGAACGATTTCTTGTGGTAAATCTCTAGAAAATCTTTCACCGTTTCTAAAATAAGTGCCCAGGCTTTGGAAATAGGTCTTCCGGTGTGAGCAAGCTCTAGTTCACTCATGTGTTAACCTTGCCATCTCTTCTTCTCTTTCCATCACCTCTCTGTCTTCAGTTCTAATGCAGTTCCATCCAAATCACAGGTGCAGCTGTATGTCTGTGTGGAAGCGGAGCTACAGTTAAGACCTGGGGACTTTTGATATTAAAGTTCAGTGTTACGTCAAAACTAAAAATATACCATGGGAGTGAGGTTAAACTTAACGTGAACTGGAGAATTTCACAATTAGCCAAAGGACAGGGATTATTACCAACTGGAATTTCCCAAACACGCATTGCCCTGGCCAAATAAGGCAGCTGGAAATGACATTAATCCCTTGGGGTTTTATCCATATCTGTGTTGGTGTATTAAGTATATGCTGTCACAAAATGACCAGGAGATGCATAGGAACCAAGACCACTTGGCACATCTATAACTTATACTTGATTATGGTTGTACAATGGAGGGTGACCATTTGATATAGCTGAAGTGGTCTTTGTTCTTGGGGTAGATGTCAGATAGCCCCTGGCTTCCATCAGATGTTCTGGGGTGGGAATCATGGTCTATCTGGCTGCAACAGTGAAGACAGCTGAAGCTGGGCCTGAGAATCCCCCTTTTTGCCCTTCTCCTGCTCTAATTTGGCCCTTAAAAAATTCTGTCCTCTTGCGTGGTTTTAAATTCATCTAGTTCCCATCAGCTCATCTCTTTACTTAACTTTGGTCCCTGGATGGCAGAATCCAAAGCCACAATTCCTGGCTGGTGCCTCACAGCTTAACTCATTTTCTACCCTCCATCTTTTAATATGACCAACTTTCAATTGCCATTTTGGCTGTCTGCTTCTGGCTTTTCTCACATCTGCTTCTTGCTTTTGGGAATGCCAATTCTTATCACTAAAGATCCAGTTGTCCCTAATCTTTGACTGTTCAACTTGTAAGTACCCACATGTATTAATAAACACAAGAAAGTTTCATAGACCCTACTATACACATGTGACTCTTAATCATAAGCAGAACATATGTAGACAGTGACTGACTGAGATATATCTGCCTTTGTAAATCCAGAGGTGCCGTCCCCACCTCTTGGTTTTCCCCACCATTGGTTTGTGAGTCAACAGCTCCTAATCCTGACCGTGAGGCATCCTAACACCCAATTCTAGGCATATGGTTCATTTTTGCCTCTAAGTCTGGGACCAAATTTCAAAGCTATTGAGACTCTGGGTTATCATTTGAACTTCATTCAAGTTCAAGTCCATCTTGAAACTCTCTCTCCTACTCTGGCCTTGAATCAGCCTCCTGAGAGTCAGTGACCACCTATCACCTGGCCTCTAACCCTAATGGACAGTTTGGGGTTCCAGGGACACTCTGCAGCCCTTCCTTCCTCCCTCCCTTCCTTCCTTTTATTCAATAAACATAGCACTTTAGCTACATACTTTACAGGAATTTGAAAATCTGATTGGGAAGAACTTCTCCTATTCCCAGCTTTTATTTCACACACACACACACACACACACAGAGAGTCATAAACATGGTTAAAGGAAACATAATATTAAACACACAAATGAATGATACAAACAGAAATAGTTCTAATAATTGAGAGAAATAAAAGTAAAATAGCATCTGAACAAATATTAGAATAAAAATTAACAATGTGAGTAATAATATTTATCAATTATTATGCATTTCTATACCTGTATAAGACAAGGTATTTCTCTATAACAGTCACTGCTCAGGTATCTTCAGTTCACTGAATGGCGGCTGTCTCTCTGATGTGCGTGTGTATTTGTGTGTATGAATGCCTAGTGGGGTTTGCTTTAAGACTTCTCTAAAACCCATATCTCTATGAAGTAAGAATCATCCTTAATTCACCAACAAGGAAACCAAGGCTTAGAGCGACTAAGTAACTTACATCACTAGTAAGTGGCAGGCCTGAGTTTATCTACTCCAAGACTGACATTCTTAAACAAAATTAAGATTTCCAAAAGGAAGTGGGGCTTAAGTATGGCCTAGAAGGATGTGTAGGAATTTAATAGCAGAAATTAGAAGGATAAAAGGAGGGAGAAAAGCCTTGGGTTGAAACTTGAAATTGAGACAAAGCATGGTGTATAGCAGGGTCAATAAAAACCAGAGGAGAAAGTAGTGGTAAGAAGCAACGGACACTGAAACGTCGAGGGTAAGCTGGGAGCCTTCTGTGGAAGCTGAATGCTGGAATGAAGACTCTGAGCTTGAGTCAAAGGCAATAGGAGCTCTAGAAAGCGTTCAGTGGAGAAGGAACCCAATGCCCTCAGTTTTTAAGAGGGTTAATTCAGCCAAAAGAGTTAGATGCATTGGGATAGAGGAAGCAAAAAAAATCTACAACTGACAAATGACATCCATTTTAATATGATCTTCTCCCTTCATCATTCCAATCACTTCAAAACAGAGCACGTGACCTCAATAACCTGTCATGGACAATTCTCCCCACATGCATTTCAGGGAAAACCTTTTTTTGTTGTTGTTTCTTTAATTGTCCTTAAATCAATGCTCGAAAGCAGTGGTTCTTTCCTTCCAATTCTAACTACTAACATATGTAATACTACCCCAAAATTTAAAAAAGAAAGAAAGAAAAAAGATTTATCAAAGCAAAATAGTGGTCCCCTCTGATCTCATATCATTTCTGAGGAATCCGTATGAAAAAAGGGACCCTGAACTAACAGTGAAACATGCTCAAAATTTCACCCACACAAGATGGAATTTTGCCAGGAGCTGCTAATGATGGAGACGGTTTAGCATTTGTTGTTTGATGGAGAAAGTTCCAGGGAGATTTCAACTAAGCTGCAGGAAATCTCCCTTCCTTCTCAGGCTACTTGCTAGGTCATAGAATGGGGTTTCAAAGGACACAGATTGAATGGCCTTGTCCCCATGGAGGCCAATGCCCTTCCCAGAAGTGTTAAGTCCAATGGTTTCTCCAGGAAAAGGGAACAGAGGAATCAAGAATGGATGGGTATGCTGACTAATCTATAAAACTAGTGCCCCAGGAGGGTCAGAAGTTGAAATCTTTTTTTTTTTTTTTTTTAATAATTAGAGTTGCAATGGTCTGTGTGACTTGAAATTTCAAACTTCAATGTTCTTGGCGAAAATGCTCAATAATAATTCAGAAAACAATCAAAAGCTGAAGCAAGAAATATTTAGATTTCCATCAGGTATCATCTTCTCAAGCAAAGTCAACACAGGTCTTCTGGTAAGTCACCACTTTGAAGACTAAAATTAAACGTAACTCTCAAATTCTCTCTTTAGGGCCCCCTCTGTCACTAGGCTTGGTACTATTTGTGGCAAGAGGCTCCCAAGTTAGGATGGGCCACAGGAAGGCAGGTCTGACTTTTCAGGACTTCCTGTTAGGACTGACTTTTGAAGAATGAGCTCCCTCTGGGACTCCAAATGTAACTGACACTATCTGCAACTCAATGTTTACCATTAGGAGGCATTTTTGAACTTTCAGTCTAAAATTTTCATTGAAAAGAAGAAACATGAAAGCGTGCTTACAATATGATATTAAGTGGGGGAAAAACTTCAGAATGTGAACCTTCAGATTTTAAATACAGATGCAGGTGGACAAGACTAGGATGGAATCTGCAAACATGAAAACAATTAATTTAGGTTTAAGACGTTTAAGACATTATGAGGATATGTTTTTTCCAGTGTCATTAAGTGTTGCTATTTTACTGATTTTAGATTTTTTTTAAGTGGATCGGAAACCCAACCATTGTATAAAATTGAGTTATTCTCAGTAGATTGGTTTTGAGAGAGCTGGGTAGGATCTTCAGCCATTTCTCATCCTCCAAAAATTTGTTATGAAGAATAAGTAAGTTAGCAATGTACAGTAATTAGCATCGTGCCTGGCACATAGTGGACCATTTTGTCATCTTCACCATCATTATTATTAGTACTGATCTCCAGTAGAGCCCAGGATGACCCCATCCTTTAAACTTCTCTACCTGATTTTGTTTCCCCACTAGCAGTCAGCTTAAATACTGGATTTTTCCTGCTTTCATTACTAAAATCCCACCTTGGTTTGCATAAGGCTACCTGAGTGAATGTTGACAAACCTGATCACTCCTGGTGTGGTATGTGTGGCAGGATGTAGTTAATATAAACTGAGTGTCTCATTCAATGACATTACAAATTTATTAGAAATAAGAGAAACATGCTGAGAGAACATGCATTTCATGAGACGGCCACCTTCGTCATGACTGCATATGCTACCAATATCTGGAGGAGTTTTCTGTATTTGCTGACATCTGTGATGTCTGCTATGCTGGAGAGGTCCACCAGAGTCTTCCAACCTCCAAAGCAAGGGAAGATTCGCAGCCCTTATTTGATGTCTCTTACAGGGGATTTTCCTGTGTTAGAAAGGTTCTCGGTGGAAGGTCCAAATGCATTGGTAAATATCTTCCAGGCACTCTGGGACCTTTCACTCTAAAGACCAGCTGTTAAACTAAATTAAATATTTTCTTCTCTCCTCCCCTCTCCAGGGGCCAAGCATTTCACTAAAGACTGCTGACAACCAGGAGTCAGAGCACACAGTCTGTTATTAGATAGAGTTCCCTCTTGCCGGGGACTGCCTCAGAAGAGGCTGGAGTCCATTCAAGATCTGCAAAGAAGCACAATTCCAGGGTATTCCCTAGCCTTCTCATCATTAAGGTACATGACACTTAGGATGTCATAAATGCATTCAGTCAGTGCCCTGATTCTGCTACCCTATGGAGGAATCTGCTGTGTGGGCTTCAAAATGGAAGCATCATCAATCTTTCATTAATCCAACACACCTTTATTAATCATTACTGGATTTTACTGACCTTAAGACCTTACTGAGCTTAATGTGTTTGTTTGTTTTACATTTAAACACCTCTGAATTCAGATGTGCAGGAAAGCCAGGCAGCCATTGGACATACTTAATACTGCCTGTGAATGACCATCAACGTTTTCATACTAAGTGTCAGTGGCTTGGAGGAAAATCCCGAGGACAGGAATTGAACCCTCTTTTAAGAAACGTTTCTTCACAATATTCTTGAAAGCCCAGAAGACAATGTTGTGTGAAAAAAACCCAGGCAACAGAGATTCTAAGTCAGAGAGTGATGCACAAGACTCGGACCCAGATGTAAAATGTTTTAAGAACACCTTAAACAATTAATTGTGTAATTATTTCCCTTTTTGTTTGTGCACAGGCATGATACATGGCAAAAATCTATATCTAAATAAGTCTAAAAGAGTATTTCCAATAAATAATAATTACTTTTCAAAAATAAGCGTAACAGTTTAAACAGAAGAAAATCAAAAAACTTTTCTTAGAATAAAGTCTGTTCTATTATTCACCTATGGAATATAGTCTGTTCTCAGGTTTAAGGGCTACACAAGTCAGTGGTATGAAAAAACAATGTGTGCATTACACTTGGTTAATTAGCCAGAAGACGTTGGATTAGCCAATATGGTGGTCTTCCTATAAACACCTCTACACCTAAGCAGGGCTGACTACAACTCCATGGACTGATGAGTCTTCCTGTTTTGAGAGCAGCAACCTCCTCCGAAATGAATTCTGGAGCAATACCATTTGCATGGGCCACTAGCAAAAATGCACTCAAAATGTACTGACCAAAACAACCAGGAAATAATAAAAATATCATGTTTATTGGACACATGCTAGACATTGTGCCAGGCATTTTGTATGCTTTAGTTCATTCAAACCTAACAAGAAATCTGTGTGGCAAATATCAATATCCATAAATTACGGATGAAAAAAATTGACCAGAAGAGTTCTACTTGCTCCAATTTACGCAACTGGTAAAGTACAAATATGGGGTTTGAGCTCTAAACACTACGTTCTTTTTTATATATTCTTAATACAAAGTATTGAATGATCCCTTAATCAATCTACGCCAAGAATCATCCCACACACAAACACACAAACTAAATTGCTAAACCCACAAACTAAGAGCAAGTAATGAAATGTTTATATAAGTCAAAAGAAATATTGAGCCAAGTAATCACTTATTTCATCAGAGAATGCATTAAAACATAAAATGATTGATGATGATGTAAAAGAAAGTGATCAGTGGACCTTGGGATCTTGACATTGTGTGATACATGAGCCAAACTTGTTATGGAAAGTCCTGAAATTGTTTAACCTGTGTGAGTGAGGGGCGGGAGGTCATGCTTTTCAGGTTAGTGACAAATTTTTCTATTTAAGAGAAAAAACACTTCCATATACGTTAGGACTCCCCTTCCTAACACAAGCTTGAGATTCATGGGGAGGGAAACACTTTCATAGTGTTCATTTAACCTCAATGAGAACGCATTCTGATTACAAGGTTTCAGAACGTGAAATCAGCTTTATACAGAATGGTTCACGTTTTAAACACCAGGTACAATTACTGCATCGTGAGAAGCCGATTTCAACCACAATTTTAGATCCAACAGGCAAGAGAAAAAGTTTGAACAGAGAAATCACTCAATAGGTGATACTATTTAAAAAGAAATATTAAAAATACTCAGCCATGATAGCCTTCAATGAGGAAACATTCAACTAGCAAAATTATTAATACATAGTGCAGATAAGCATAGGGTGGAGTGGAAATCAAATTCTTCAAAAATATTGATGTTAGGATTGAAACCTAGACTTCCTATTCTCATGCTGTCTCCATCACAACATCCTGCCTCTCTGCAGCATTGAAGAACCTTCTTTTGCAGATGGACGTAACCAATAGTTTACTAAGTATTAAGTAAAAAGAGTATAACAAACTCAGGCTTGGTTCAGACTGGTATGAACCAAGGGAGAAGGTCACATTTATGGAAGAGGAAAAGCAACAAGAGATGCTGGCTCAGTGAATCAAGGAGTCGAAAGAAATATTTCTTGGACTCTAAAGGTCTGGCAGTAGTGCTATTTTATTTAGAGAATAGCATGGGGACAGGACCCATGGGCAGTAAGAGCTGCAGACATGGGACAGGACCCATGGGCAGTAAGAGCTGCCATGTGTTGCGGGTTAGAGTTAAATTTGTAAGTCATAGGTATGTGAGTTATTTCTTTACAAGACAAAGGAAAGACCACGAAAAAAAATCATTAAAATGGTATCAGTGCAGGTGGGGTCTGGTTATTGGGTCGTCCTATGACTTTAGATAAGAATCAGATCAGATTAAGTCAGGATGTCCTGTGCTTCCCAGAGGATGATATAGATTAGCATGTAGGGCAGGACGCCTTGGGCTTCTCTCCCTGGGGCAGCCTTGATCCTCATCACAAGGATCTAGGTAGATTTACAAAATTGAACTTAGCTGGGAAACAGCTCAGTAGACCCAGAAACGGATCCATGACACGGATCTCACTCTATGGCTTCAGCTATAAACAAACTTGTGCAGATTCTCTAGGAAGGAGGTTGTAAATAACCAGGCAGAGGGTCAGGGGTTGATTAAGTGGGCCAGGACTGAAGAAACTCGGAAGGAAATGGAATGCTGACTGGGGAACATATTCGGGAGTCCAACTGCAGGGTTTGGCCCCTCCAAAAAATGGAAGATTGTAGGAAAATGGCTCAGATAAGGCCAATTACTGGCTTCCAGGCCAGCAGCAGAATGACTCACTCTGAATCTCTAGGTGTTCTTGCAAAGATAAGCACCCTGTTGATTTGAGGTTGTAGTGGGGGGCCTCAGTTGCTCCAAGTAAGAAACACTTTATTGGACTATTCTCAATTAAATTATCCCAGCCATGGTCCCTTTACTTCATGTACCTTCTGGAATTTCACCTCTCAGCTCTTTTGTCCTCTGCTGATCTCTGGTGTTTTGGTGGAAGATGACAAAATGCAAAAGCAGAATGGAGGATCGCCTATGCTGTGTGATTTGAAGGAGGAAAAGGACACTTTTTTTTTTTAAGATTTTATTTTTTCCTTTTTCTCCCCAAATCCCCCCAGTACATAGTTGTATATTCTTCGCTGTGGGTCCTTCTAGTTGTGGCATGTGGGACGCTGCCTCAGCGTGGTTTGATGAGCAGTGCCATGTCCGCGCCCAAGATTCGAACCAACGAAACACTGGGCCGCTTGCAGCGGAGCGCGGGAACTTAACCACTTGGCCACGGGGCCAAAAGGACACTTTTTTGCCTTCAGATTCCTACCATTGATGTGCTAGTGTCTGGAATTTCATTATCTCTTTGAGTTATTGTTAATTTCCAAAGATCATCTTATCTATCTTTATCTATTATTCCACCTATGTTTCTCCTATCAAATCTATCTAAACTTGCAATAATGTCTGAGAAGTCTGACCCTTTTAGCCAATAAATACAATTTTTAGCTTCCACAGAAATAATTTATCACATGAGAAGAAATGGGCAGCTAGGCTTTTAAAATAGAAGAGAAGAAAGTTTGAAAGTATGACAATTCAGAATGACAGAGGAGAGGGAGAGAGAGAGAAACTGCTCTGTTATGTGGGTTATATGGAGGAGTTGTAGGAATAGTGAAAAAATACTGAAGCCCGTGTCCATTCTGGCATGGCTGCTATTTGCGAGGCACCGTGCCAGCTGCTTTATATGCAGCATTTCATGGACAAGTCCCTCAAGTAGCTGTAATTTTCTCCATTTTAAAGATGAGGAATTGAGGATCTGAGAACCTAACACTAGTTACTCAGTGAGAAGCAGAGGTAAGTTTCTAACCAAGTTATTTTCTCTGCTTGTGTTATTGTGATTTATAATAAGAAATATATATTTGGCCTTCACCCCCTTTCCTGGCACAGGGCTCTTGAAACCTTTGGAATTTCCTAAGTGATGAGAGTCATAGAGGTGTTTTGTTATGTTAATGACATGGCTTTTGGGCATCACCTAAGGATGGAAGTTGGTTGCCAGGAGACCCAACCATGTGATTAGATGGTTGGAAATTTCAGTCCCACCCACCCCCACCTCTGAGGAGGGAAGAGAGGCTAGAGGTTGAATCAATCGCCAATGATTTAATCCGTCTATGTAATGAAGCCTCCATAAAAACCCAGAAGGAGAGAGTTTGGAGAGCTTCCAGGTTGGTGACCATGTGGAGATGCAGGGAGATTGGCCTACCTAGAGAGGGCGTGGAAGCTCCTACCCCTTTCCCCATACCTTGCCCTACACATCTCTTTCATCTGGCTGCTTCTGAGTTATATCCTTCTATAATAAACTGGTAATCTAGTAAGTAAACTGTCTCTGTGAGTTCTGTGAGCCCCTCTAGCAAATTAATCAAACTCAAGGAGGGAGTCATGGACATCTTTGATCTACAGCCAATTGGTCAGAAGTACAGCTAACAACCTGGATTGGTATCCTGAGTTGGAGGTCAGTCTGGGCTTGCAACAGGTGTCTGAAGTCTTGTGGGACTGAACCCTCAACCTGTGGAACCTTATGCTATCTCTGACAGAAGCATCGGAATTGAGTTGAATTGTAGGACACTCAGTTGGTGTCCCAAGAATTGCTTGTTGGTGAGGGGAACCCCCTCCACACATTGGAAATTGAGTCTCAGATCCTTTATACTGCTCCAAAATGCTTTCTCTTTCCTGTATGTTGCTCTCCCTCCAAAACATCCCCAAAGACTCACCCTACCTCATGGAATCACAAATGACAGCTCTGAAAGGAATTCATGATCCCCACAGCCCAATGGTCCCAGTTTACAGATGGGAGGCAAAGGCAGTAGTATGAGTTGCACACTGAGCAAGACCTTAACACTGGACAAGAAACCAAGTCTATTCTCTTCACTTCCCCTCAAGAATCTCTTATTGGGTCTCAAGGGAAGAGTCAAGACCATAACTGAGGGAGACTTGCAACCCCTATCGTGGTTTTTCACCTTATCACAGATTAGACCGTCAACTTTAAGAGCAGTGCACGCAAACATTTTCTAAGAAGTTATTTCTTTCTGCCATCTTCTTTAACCACACTGATCTGTAGAAAAATATCTTATTTTTCTCACTTTTTTATTTATAAAATGTTAGGTAAATATTGAATTTATACAAAACAAACACACAGTAACAACAACATCTAAAGAAACCATTTGACTCACTTCTGCTCCTGTTGTCTCCTTGTTTTGAAGTTTGCGTTCTCTCTAACCTGCCAATATTCTTAAACTAAAAAAAAAAAATAGTTTTTTTGCGCTTTAAAACTTTGCTCATAAGTGCTCTGAATATGTTTACTGGGAAAAAATTTAAATAGAAATCAATGTTCAGATGTCATTCATATCAATCATTTCTCTGCAACAGCAGTAGAATAGAAATAATTGCAATCGCGTGCCCTGTGCTTGAAGAATCTAAGGAGGAAAAAAAAAGAAACCTGTTATTTTAACAAGAGTCTTGAAGTGTCCGGCATTTCCAAAGATCATCTTCTGCCCCTCTCTTTCTCCAGAAGTCCCAACGACTAGTCCTCCAACAATGTTTCCAGTTACACACCACCCACATCCCTGGTAATCAACCCCTCCACCATCACCATAAGCATACCCACACCATCCCACTCATAGCTCATTTTACCAGCTCTATTCTCATGCCAGACACCCATCCTGGCAAAAGGATCAGGCTGAATCCACAGGGGTTGAAACAATAGCAAAGCCAATCCAGTGCCAGATCTGAACTGCATCGAGGCCAGTGGGTAATGTGGGGCTAACTCGCCACAAGCGGACGAAATTTTGAAAGTTTGTTCCTGGTAATGTCTCCCCAAGTAGACTTTGCTATAAGGTCCTCAAGAAGAAATTAGAGTAAAAATAATTAAGATTAAAAAGAAAATAGCTAAGGGCAGATGGTTTTAAGGAATTCCAATCATGAGTCTTTGCCCCAGGTTGAGAAAGCTGACTTCTAGCCATCTAGAAGAATAAGCTCAAAACTTTTGTTAGTTTTGGGACCCTGTCACCTACCATTGCACTCAGGGCTGCGAAAACTATCTTCTCTGACTACTAAGTCATTTCCTTGGTAAGCATTTTGCTCACCTACAAAAGAAAAGCTCACATCCTTCCTCTCTCTTCTCTGTCTCCTCCAAGTACCTGAGATCTCCAGGAGCACCAGGAAGCTCCAAATCCTTGTCCTTGTTTAGCCACACTCTTTCCCTACAAGCGGAGAAGTGCTTTGTGATATTTTAGGAGGATGTTGGGAGGATTCACATTACGCTTTGCGTCGTTACACTTTATGATACTAGCTGCAAGATTTCGATAATCTGAACCTATTATCTCTAACAGGACCATGTACCAGCCAGTGATTTTTTCACATACATTTATAAATACAATCTTCACAATACCCCATTTTATGAATTAAGAAATTGCTGCAGAGAGCTTACCAAGGTTTACATAGTCTTTAATCATCTACTTCTTTGATGTTTACTATAGACACGAAGATACTCCACCCAGATCCCTCTTCAAGGAAAGACTTGCTGTTCAGCTGTAGAGAAGGCAATCAGCAGAGAGCTTCCAGCTATCGGCTCCTTCAGGGTCTGCCTCTGCTTCAGTAAGCTGCCTTGCACAAGTTCCCCCACCTCTTCCCAAGGCAACCTACATCCAGCGGCTGGGCAAAGTTGGAGAATAAAGACTTGACGATTTACGTCCAAAGTGTTACACACTGATGGACAATACTCACTCCAGAGCTCTCTGTTAGGTTGGCCAAGGCTTTGGCAAGTTTGACTCCTCCCTCTGCCCAATAATGTTTTCCTTTTTTTTTCTTTCACAGGTGTTAGTCTCTAATAAACATCTTTCTTCCCAACCTCTATCTTGATGTCAGCTTCTGGATGACCCAATTGCCAACAGCTACACAGCCATTTAACTTCTGTTTATCCAGATCCAGCCTCAGTTCAACAACTCAGCTTGGCCTTGACAAGGAACACACAAACAGTACATGGGTGAATCATTATCACATCCAGCTGCAGCTGGTGCTACTCAAACTCCAGGGTCCCAGATCCCTGGGCACACGCTTCTATCCCAGAGAGTGAATGCCTGTTTTTCTCCCAGGTTTCCAATGACTGTGCCCTGCTGAATTCTCAGCTTCTAAACTAAAGTTTTCTCATAACTGGTTTCTCTATATACTCTAAGATGGTGTTTGTAACACTTACTATCTTTTACCAGAGGTCTTAAACTCAAATGCCTGTTGAGGATTTTCCAATAAAATTAGTAATTGAAGCTGGTTATGTACAAGGTAACAGACACTCAATTGCTTGTTTTGCAGTTAAGCATGACAACGTCCTGTGTTGATGCCTCACAAAACACTGTCTAGGTGAAACCAAACACATTCCATAGACAACCATTAGGTTACACCTTGCCTTGATGTTTGCCAAATGGCTACTAATAGAGAACCTGAGTTCTTAACTGAATGGACCTTTACGTCTTTCCTTTACCTTCTAGACGAATAGATGCATTTACATTCTAATGGCAGATGCTCTTTGAATATGCTCTAAGTGCCTACTCATGGAATAGCTAGCCTAGACTTGCTCCCCTGTCCTGTGACAGAAAGATACCAAATCTGTAAGGGAGAGTTCCCAGTAAACGGCTTGTGGTTGCCTAGTGATCAAGAAGGAACAGCCCAAGAGATGAAAATTGGTAAAAACTGGTTCAGACTATTACTCTGAATATAATATTCTTACCTGATGCATTTTTTATGATAACCAAAACTCAAGTCCCCTTTTACTTCTCAGCAGTATGGTAATCCTTCAGTAATAAACACACTGCACATTGAGCGCTGCCTTGCTCTCTTTAACTCACTCTTTCCTTCAAAGATAGAAAATAGCTGAAGGTTGCCAATTCCCTGAGAATCAGTCTCTGTTCTCAAGTCTTCCAACAAGTATCATGTGATGATTCATTGATTCATTCACTATTTCATTTATTTAACAAATATTAATTCATAACCAACTCATGTCCTCCAGTTAAGTTCTCTTAACTAAGCTGCCCACTGTATGATTCCCATGGCACCCTATCCCACGAAAATTCCGCATCAGACTAAATGGGTCTCTAACATTCAACAGCTCTTCCTCATGTCTTCTTCATTTCAGTAGAAGGATCACATTCACTTAGTCACTCAAGGCAAACGCTGGGTACTCATATTTGATTGCACCCTTCCCTTCATTATCCATCCATTGATCCACCCCCAGATCTTTCAATTATAACATTTAAATCTCTCTTATATCCATGTTCGTTTCTCTAGCTCTGATGTTACCCCCCAGGCCAAGCATAATATCTCACTACTGCAATAAAATCTATTCTGAAATCCTAGCCTGCTCTCTTGTCCTCCTCAAATCCATTCTCCACTGAGGAAGCAGAGTGATCAACTTAAAACCTAAATCAATTTATGTAACATTGCTGTTTAATCCAGTTTAAGTAGCACTTACAGCAAAATCCAAAATCTGTTCCATGATCTGCACTGTCTTGAGCGATCTAACCCCTGCCCACCTCTCTTGTCACTCCCACCCCCTTCA
Source organism: Equus przewalskii (assembly GCF_037783145.1). Lineage (NCBI taxonomy): Eukaryota > Metazoa > Chordata > Mammalia > Perissodactyla > Equidae > Equus > Equus przewalskii. The sequence goes on from NC_091851.1 coordinate 29,933,437, forward strand.
TTCAGTCCTCTGTAGTGACCTTGTTTCTCACACCAGCCAAAGCCTTTCCAGCTTCAGTGCCTTTGGCTGGCTGCTCTCTCTCTCTGGAATGTGCTTTCCCTGGCTATTTCTCATTCTTTAGATATTAACTTAACTGTCACCTCCTCAGAGAGCTTTCTCCAACCACCTTATCAAAAACAGGCCATTTACCTCCACACCATGTTATCTTTTATTACAGTAGCTGTTACCTTCTCTCCCAGAATTTCTTCCAATTCATGATTAATGAATTTACAATTGTTTGTGTATTCAATCTCTGTCTCCTCTTCTAGACTGGGAGTTCCAGAGGGTCAGCAGCATCTTTCTCATTCAATACACATTCCCAGGGCCCAGCAGTGTCTTGCCCATAAATTTTTGAATTAATGAAACTTCTTCCTCCTCAGCCCTCTTTCTCCAAGCTCCCCATTAAACTTCATGGTGTCACCACCATGTTCAATCCTTTCCCCAGTCACTGCAATTCCATTTTCTCACTACTGCTGCTATCAATCCCTTTTCTCCATCCCCTATGCTACTGACCTTAATTCAGACACTCGTCATTCCACACTTAGACAACCACAATATCCTCCTAGCAGGTCTCTCTGGCTCCACTTTTCTCCCTCTTTTTCCTCCATACCCCGTCAGAGTGACCTTTCCAATATGCAAATCACTCTCAGGCTTAAAACCTCTCAATGGCTCCCTGTTGCCTACAGGATAAAGTTCAAACTTCTTAGCATGACATGCAAGGTACTCTGCGATCTCACCCTGACTGCCCCTCTGGTTTCACCTCTCAGTCTTCTGTGAAAGCTCCCATCTCCACAGTCTTGGGACACTTGTTCCCTGCCTCCCACCATCCTGTCCGTTCTCCCTCCTAAATGCCTCCTCAGTTCATTCATTTCTCTGCATCTCCACAGTTACCAAGCTCATTTATTCCTGGTCTGGATGACCACATCCTTCTCTCTAATTGCACATTGCCTTGACCAATCCATTTTCTAAACAGCAGCAAATGAGCTTTTACACAGCCAATTTAATCATGGAAACATCTGCCTCCTCTTCTCCTTGCTTAAAATCCATCCATGCACAGAGGTTAACAGGTTCAGCGAGAGCTAGCCCCTGGGTCTTCCTCTAACCCCTTCCCACACTGCCCTTCCCTTCCTCTCTGTACTCAGACCACGGTCATGCCCCTTCCTTCCCCAGGGCCCTTGCTCCTCCTTTCCTCATCTGTCTAGAATTCTCAAGAATGCTTTCTCCATATGGCTTCCCACCCCTTTCATCTTAAAGCTCAATTGTCTTCCCTAGGCCAGGCCAAGAGTCCCTGAGTGTCCTCTCATAGATAACTGCATTTTTCTTCAAAGCTCTTATCCGCCCCTGGAGGTTTGGGATATGGGAGAAGAGCAAGTTCTTAGAAAGGATGCAATGAATTTCAGACCCTAAGTTTGGGGAGAGAGTAGGAGGACTTGGGTCCCTGCTGCAATGCTTCTGAGGCTGCTCTTTTGGCTGTGAATGCTCTCCATTCATTAGGAAGGGCCGCAGGGGCTTAAAACTAGTGTGATAGCTATTTTCCATAATTTCTAGAGGTTTGATATAGCAGAGGGAGCCTGCAGCATGTGCTCAACTCAATGTCTGGAAAGAGTTAAAATCATGGGATTTTGTCCATTTGTTTGGGTTTTGTTTTTGAAAGTTTTCAGGAAAACTCTCTTCGCCCTTTTTTTTTTCTTGGCCTGTTAACCAGTTGGATTTCCCATCAACTCCCCTAACCTATTCATCCAATATTCATTCACTCAGCAAACTCTCATTGGATGCCAATCCTTTCCTAATGGCAAGGAGGGAAGAATGGTCTTAGGACCCTTGACTGTGGAACATGGAGGAAAGAAAAACTACATCTGCATCCTAGGTTTCAGAGAGATCATAAAGCAAATGAGGGCCGAGTTTTTCAAGTCCAGAAGAATAAATAACAAATAAGAGTCATATCTGAAGGGGAGAGGGGTCAGGAACAGTCAAGGATCTTGGGGGAAAAGCCATCAGCTGGAGGGAGCCTCTAGCAGCTATTCCAACCAAGTCAATGGTTGGAAAAGCATCTCTTTGAGGGCTTGGCAGGTTCTTATAAGTAAATGCATGAGCTCAAGGCCCACTAGGCAGTGTCTTGATGAATATTGTGTTCCCAGCAGAATTAAAGTTGGTAGCCAAGAATATTGGGGACTGGGGCGATTGCTGAGGGAAAATGTGGGCAAGGGCTGATAAGGAGTTAGGATTCCTGCAAAATTCTAGCTAGGACAAAAGATTAGAGTATCAGACAAGGCCACTGGGCAGACTCCCAACCCCATGGACTTAACCAGCAGGACACTTGTGAATAATGCCTAAGACTCATCCCAAAACTGGATCAGTTATCATCTATCAATTCTAAGCACCAAATACAAGTGAGCCAAGACTGGATTAGCCACAGCTCTGACCAAATCTGGCTCCAGCAGAGTGAGGCTGCAGACAGAAGGGCAGGGGAAACAGAACTGACCCTAAGCACATCCCACGGCCCCCTGGCTCTCCTGTCTTCCTGCAGAACCCCCAGAGGGAAAAAGCATCTCTGTGAATCAGGGCCTACTGCCTCCATTTGTTAAGACTTTCCTTCTGTCCTTTTTAAATATCACTGCTAATACTCCCTTGTGGTACTGTCTTGGTCCTTTACCCTTTCATCTAGATATTATTAAAAACTAGTGTCAAAAAATGGAATTCTCCAAAGACCTTGTAAAAGTCAGCTGTGAGGCAGTGCTGGACAAAAGCACAGCCGGTTGCGGGGGTGAGCCACTTCCTGAACTGTGATTTCTGCATCTCATGCTTTCACTTCTCAACCCCGTGATGGAAAACCTAGAGTTAGCTGCCATCCCAGCCCCTCACACTGCATCCTTCTTGGGTTTGAAACCATTCTTAGAACTGCACTTTTTCCAACGTTTGATAAGCTTCAAACTTACTCCTCCCATCTTTTTATACATAATGTCCCCCCACTCTCGCTCCACCCCAAGCTCCCCTCCCACATACAATACTCTTTTTCTACAGACATTTTTGCAATATTGGCATGTCCTTTGCCCTGGGGCTCCAGTGAGTGGCCTCTTTAAGACTCGTGCAGACATTTTGATGCACAGCTCAGAGCATTTTGAAGGAACAGTTTTAATTCATTAGTTTTGAGTGGAAGCAAAATATATAAAATGGTGTTCTATTGCTAGGTGATATGTTGTAGTGCCGTGAATCTAATCCACGGAAGCCAGGCACGAAAAGGACTTATATTTTTTTCCAAATTAAATTAAACGTAGCTTCAATATCGTTAAAAGAAAAATCAATTTCTGTCATATTTAGTGACCCTACCAACTCTCCAAGGTCATAAAGTAATAATTATTATTATTGCTTCATTATAATTAATAACATATGGTAAACAGGTAGCACTTGCTAAGTTTCAGGTGCTATCCTAAGTGCTTCCTCTTTACAAATTCACTTATCATCGCAATGACCTTATGAGGTAAGTACCGTTTTTTTAATCCATTTTACAGATATTGAGGCACAAGAGATCTCCAGCCCAAGCCAGCAGAGTACTCAAGAGGAGCCAGCATTTGAATCAAGGAGGCTTATTCTAGACTCTGTGCTCTTAACAACCATGGGAATAGCAATTCTAGCACTCAGAAGTTATCCAGGAAAAGGGAGAAGGGCCTTATCCTTAATACCACATGCCTGCCATGGTTGGTCTTAGTCTCCTGCTCCATGGGGTGGCTACTGCACCTAAATTCTCTGCCATCTTTTGGACTCTAGCCCCTCCTGGGGTCCTTCCCTGACCACAGGTCCAGCCACGAGTCTCGGTTAAAGGCTCCAGGTCTTGGTGTCCATCTATCCCTGTATCCCATTGAGATCTCCAATCCAGGGCACTGTGTGCAATTAGGGCATGGGTCTCTGGCTCTCACGAAAATCCCCAGTTACCAACTTTTCCATAATTCATGTACCAACCTTTAAACTGAAGCCATGCCTCCCCCCAACCTCAACTTAAAGCCCCAGCTTTTAGCCTCTCACCCTCTGCAACAATCCAGAACAATCTCCCCAAGGAAACCTGAAATCCAAAGGTCATTTCCGTCCTCTCTGTTAGTGGTGGATTTGGGAGTGGAGTGTAATGAGATCCCTCCTTCCTGGAGTGGGATGGAGAAAATACCTGATTTACTCAACCACGGTGAATGTAGCACATTTCTTCCTCATCTTGAACACTGATACTTATGGAGTCGTCCTCTTGGAGCCATATCATACCTCTCATCCCATCAGTGAACTTCGCTCTCTCTCTCACCTCCATTCTACCCCATCCCATCAATACCGAGCCTCCTGTCCCCCTCCCTTCCACCTTATTTCTCATCCTCACCTCCACCCCAGCCCTCACATGCACCCCACAACTTAAGGAGAGTTGCAAAACTTGCATCTGCATTTTGAAAAATGGTAAGTAAAGGAAAAGGCTCAAGCATTCTTTATCCTGCTTTTTCTATGTGAACTCTTCCTTCAGGTAATGAAATCGTTGAGGATGGGAAGTTTCTCTTTAGAGAAGTATCACAGATAATAAATGAAGGTAGCACAATAACACATCACCATTTTGTAAGCCCTAATGAATTAACAGATCTAAACGATGATCATGAATGGCTGCCAACATCACCAAAAAGAGACAACCAGGCCTTCTCTATTTCCTGACAAAATAAAAACAATAAGCCTGAATCTAATCAAGTCTCTACATCTTTGCTGTTCAATACAGAAGTTGCCAGCCATGAGTGGCTATTGGGCACTTCAAATATGGCTAATCCTAACTGAGATATATTTTAAGTGGGAAATACACATCAGATCTCTGAGATTTAGTACAAAAAAGAATGTAAAATATCTCAATAATTATATCGATTACATATTGAAATGATAACATTTTGGATATATTGGGTTAAATAAATATATTATCAAAACAAGAAAAAACTGCATCTGTACAGCTCATCTCATGTCTTTCTTCTGTCCAAGCCTAGAGCCTAATTCTGCCTTTAGAAGCATGGGTAAGGCTCAACGTAAGATGTAAAAGTCAGAATTGCGGTAAAACTTGGCAACAAGGTGAAGTTCAACATTAGAGTCAGGTTTTATTTTTTAAAACTTTAATAATGTATCAGGTTCTATCAATATCCTCCTGCTTCAAAATGGAAATATACAAACACCATGTGCTCAGGGGCAGTGCAAGGAAGAGGAGGAGACAGAGACAAAAGGAGGAATCTTCAAGAAAGCCCCAAGGCAACAAGAAAAGGCCAATAGGAATGGTCTGGACTGTTCTAGTTGCACTGACATCCAGGCTTCCTGTTAGCTTCCACTGGCTTTGGCCTTGAATTCCTTGCTGGAGTTTCATCTTCCCACTTCCCAGCTGAGTTCCGGGCCTCTGCCTCATCCCCACCTCTGCAGTAGGGAATGCTGCTTGGGTATTTGTTCCAAGACAATTGCAAAATTCAGAAACGCCAAAGAAAATTATTCCTTGGTGGGAGCATCACATGAGCAGCTAACCTCAGGGCTGGGTTGCAGATCTCTGTTCCATTCTCAGCAAGGGTAGCATGGTGTGATGGGTGTGCTGCCAAATCACCCAGCCTGCCTCTGGATTCCTGCTCCATCACTTACCAGATTTCCAAAATCAAGCCTCAGCTTTCCACGACTTGTGCAGAGGATGACTTAAGATAATATCTACAGAGTGCCTTCCACAATCCCTAGCTTAGAGGTGGCTTAATGGTAATGCTCACGAAACTTAAGCTTCAGGGATTCTCATGTGCAGCAGCCCCCTCCAAGTCCCTGGGAAAGGCCTTAGTAAGTTTATTAATAATTTGGTATTGTCCTTCTTAGAGGGCCTCAAAAATTAGCTTAAGCTTGGGTCCCACGAAACGTGGGTCCACCCCTGCTTTGGCCCATTTTAGTTCTTAATAAATGTGTTCACTTATGCCATGCTCTCTCATGTCTCCCTCCATCATCCCCATTACTCTTCCTTGCGCTTCCACAGGGTCAAGGAGTACCTGCTCTTCCCATTTTCCATCTTCCCTAGGCCCTGCTAATGGATGTGGTAGACAGAATAATGACCTCTCAAAGATGCCCACAGCGTAATCCCTGACACCTGTGAATATGTGACCTTAAATGACAAAAGGGGATTTGCAGGTGTGGTTAAAGTTATGGACCTTAAAATAGAAGATTATGGATTATCCAAGAGGACCCAATCTAATGACATGAGTCCCTAAAAGCAGGAAAACTTTCCCGGGTGAGGTCAAAGAGAGATGCCCCATGGTTGGCTTTGAAGATGGAGGAAGTGGCCACAAGCCAAGAAATGCGGGCAAGCTTCTAGAAGCTGGAAAGGCAAAGAGATAGATTCCCTTCTGCCACCTCCAGAAGGAAGACGGCCCTGCCGACACCTCAGTACGAGACCTCTGACCCCCAGGGCTGTAAATTAATAAACTTATGTTTTTTAAAGTAGCCAAGGTTGTAGTAATCGGTTATGACAATGACAGAAAACAAATACAGTGCAAATACCTGTTTTTCTCTTTACCCCTTACATACCTCGTTCCTTGGTTATTAATTTGTGATGTCTCTTATTTTGCTCTCTTGCCCCCTAATAATTGTCTCTTTTCTCTTCGAGTCACTCGTGGTGGGAACAGGCCTTTCTCTCTTGCACCACCTCCTTCTTATGATTTGGGAGAGTCCTCCTCTGGGATGGATTTGATCAAATTCCAATTTAATGAAATTTAGCTTCCCGATATATTAAAAATCCATCACCAGGAGGCAGCTGTTGGTTAGGGACTACACCCTGAAGTCAAGGAGAAGCTCAAGGTTTCAATCTCAAATTTTCCCTTTTCTACCCACGTGACCTTTGGCGACTTCACCAACTTTTCTGAGCCATGTTTTCTCTCCCAGAGAGGGACACCCATGGGGCATTCCTTTCCATTCCCTGGATTGTGAGTTCTGTGAAGATAGCCATCCACCCAGAGAAAATGGACATTTTACAAGTCTCTGAATTTAAAATCTGTTTGATCTTATTTATATCTTGCTTTGTGACTCTATCTTACGCGTGCTTGGTAAGGTTTGTACAGAGGCTAATGGTGAGTGATGGGAGTCACTGCTTGTTCAGTAAAGTGTATTTTCCTAGAAGCTCTGGAAAGGATTAAATTAAAATTTGACACCTCACCATGGCAGTGACCCGAAGGTTAGATAACGACACCTGTGTCACCAAGTTGTTGCCAAGTGAAGTGGGATAATTCATGGAAATTATGGGGCCTGAACATAGGAGACTTCCGGTGATGGAATGCCAAGTCAATGAGTAAGCATGTCACTTTCTTTTGTCACAAACTTGCCTGTATTTGAATACTTACAAAGTCACCCCCTGGCCTTTGCATTCGCAACTCAATTATCTGAATCCTTTTAGTGGATCCCCTCAATGAGAGTCTGTATGCAAGAGCGCTTTGGGAAGGTAACAAACACTAGATGTTACTGTAAATCCTATTTTCTAATTATACATTCATCTTTGTAAATCTTCTATTCCCAGAATAGAAGCACCCTGTTAGTAGAGCATGGTATGAAATGATATAACCTGTTGGGAAGAACATCTAAGTTTTTGGTTTTTCTGGTCAGTCTCTTCCCCCAGGATATCTGACGTTCACTCCTGGGAGGCTGGGAAGCTTTAGGGCGGGGTTAAACTAAACTTCCTTGCATTTTGTCTTTCTAGACAAAATGGAGATAAACAGTAGTGAGTTTTGAACTTTTCTTTTCCTTTTTCTTTGAAGCATCAGTCACTGTTGAAGAGGTAAACCTGGGCCCCTGTGGATGTTGACATTGGGCAGACTTGAGACCAAACCACAGACCCATCTCTTGAAAGATAATGGGAACGTTGACTAACAACTTTAGAGCTAAACTTTTTTTAATATAAAAGGGGAATGATGATCTTAGACTTTCAAAGGATGTTGTGAGTGAAATGAAATAATTCCTGTAAAAAAGGATAGTGTGGTGCCTGCACAGGGCTGTTCCATAGATATTAGTTTCTTCCTTATCTGAACCTCTGCAGCCAAATTATTCAAACCAGCAAATTATTTGCTAAGCATTGTGGAGACAGGCGTGAAGAGAGCACAGTTGCCCCAACCAGCACCAGTAGCAAGCTCAAGTCTAGTCTAGGTGAGGAAAGCAACAATGATGATCTAGTTACATAAATGTTTGATCACTGTGATCAGGGAAACACTAAGCATCAAGAGAACAGGTAAGTAAGACATCTCGATCACATATGAGGGGTCAGAGAAGGATCTGTGGAGGAAATAACATCAGGAGACCTGAATGATGTGTCCAAATTACCCGGATAAGAGATGGAGGGTTTGGGGAGGTTTGGATCCCAGACAGAGGGATCATATGTGGATGTCAAGGGCCAGCATAAGAAGGCAAGGTGCTTTCAGAAAATCTGAGCTCTTTATTTAAGATGAGGGACAGAGGAAAAACACCAGGGTGTGGAGTGGATAGATGGATTGGGGAAGTTTCTTAAAAGTGAGGCTGCAGAGGTAGGGAGATCATGAATAACCTTGTAATTATAGTTAGATGTTTTTGACTTATGCTAATGGGGGCAGTGCACAACTGTATATATGAGATTGACATGATTAGATTTTCTCTTTAGAAGGTTGGCTACCCTGGAGGGTCAAGACTAGAGGCAGGGAGAGGCATTAGGAGGCCCTGGCACTAATCCAGGTGAGCAATGATGGTGGCTAGATTAAGATAATGATAATGGCATTGGTGAGAAGTGGGTAGATTTACGTGATATTGAAAGTGAATCAACAGGATTTGACGACTGGATGTTACCGATGTGGGGAAGAAGAAGTCGTCAGTGTGATGGTTGGGTTTCTCAATTGGAGAATTGGGTAAAAGGTGATTCCTTTTGCTGAGCTATTATGAGGACAACCAACAGAAAATGCCTAGTGTATGAGGTTGGACTCCAGGAGACAGAGCTGAACAGGAGATTAGGTTAGCCAGGGAGAATTATAAAGTGAGAATTGGCTATATGTCTCTGAAATATATCAACATTTAAGGTACTATATGATTAAGGGACCATTCAAATGAGGCTGGGGAATAATGGAATAAGAGTAGAACAAAAATCAGGAGTGTGGGGCTTGAAAGCTTTATCAGTCAAAGATTCTACTTGCAAGCAACAGAATCCAACCGTGGCCAATGTGAGAAGAAAACTAACTCATTGCAAACCATTGGCTAACTAGGGAATTACTGGGAAATCTCGAAATTAGACTTAGAAGCAGAGAATGGGGTTGAGATGTTGGGGAACCCCCAATACGTCAGTGTGTATCACAAAAGCCCAGAAATAAGATTGCTGCAAAGAGAGTCAACATGAACAAATATTTCTTGAAAGATCAAAACAAGAAGGATTTCCTTTAGAACAAGAATGTTGCTGGTGAACGTAGTGAAGGCTGATGCCAGATTTCCAATGGTTGGACTCCAGGGGTGCCATGCATAGACAACACAGGCAGTCCGCTTTACTTAGTCTTGGTGAAACCTCCAAGCCCTGCTCCCCTTTTATATTCCTTTCATGACTCAATTTGAGATTTCACTTGTTATATCCCCTAAGAGATGATTTCCTAGGGAGAAGGTCTGAGGGGATCAGCAAAGGAGATCAGGGAATCTGATTCCCCTACAACAAACTGTAGGGTCATCGAGGATACCATCTCTACACTGATTTTTTTATTTTAACATCGTGACTCTTCTAGAAAATTCAGAATCACTGGAAGAAAAGAAAGGAAGGTATTTTCTTCAAAAAGACACCAATGCCGGAATACTAGTTTCTCAAATGTTGTGCATTTGCTTCTCATCAGGAGTTGTATTACAAGTACACGTCTCTGGGCCCCCGTGCTACAGATCTGATTCAATGGTTCCGGGTGGTACCCTGATACCTGTATTTTTAACAGCCGTTCCAAGTGGTGCTGATGCATAAGAAAGTCTGAGAGTCTCTCCTTTGTATCACACAATGCAGATGCATTAAGTTTTTTCACAGTGTGTACCAGCAGTGACATAAACCGTTGGGGAAAGCATCCTTTCCCTTTGACAGCAGCACTGGGGTTACCTTTACTAAGCAGCCTTGTGTTCCGTGTTCTATTCTTGGCTATAAAGATTTTCCAGCTTTGTTCACAGTTCTCCAGATTTATAGATGTTTCCCCAATTTTGTTAAAGATTCTGTAGGTACCTGCAGAGTTACTCAGAGATGTTTCAATTTCCCTGGTTGTGTGCAAGTTCCTGCAGGCCTGCACAGCTTTCACCAGATGTGGGTAAGGTTCCCTGCCATCTGAACAGGTCCCCAGCAGGCCTAGCTCTTCCTCATGGGAAGTGGATTCAGGAACCTGTGTCAAGGTTCTCCTTTTATCCCTGCTCTGTTGCCTATACCTGCATTTCTCTGCCTGGTGCGTGTCCTCTCTTCCTGAAAACAGCAATAGTTCTCACTAATTTCCTCCAGAAAGGTAAAGGGAACCCACTGCCTTGCCCTGTCTCCATGGTAGACAAATTTACCGCTGAATTTCCCTCAGGATGCTGTTGTCAGATTGTGTGTGCAAAAACAGAAAGGGAAGCTCTGCAACTATTTGAGCTGGTCTCAACCTGCAGCACGTGGAAGATTGAAGTCCTGGCTGGGTCTGAGATACCTCTGTTTACTAGCTTGTAGAGAAAGTGGCACTACCCATCCTGCCGCTAAATTAGGGGGGATTAACCATTGATCAGGAAAAGCTTTCTGCAACAGGAGATCACAGGCCATTAATCTGACAGTAGATTGGCAGCGTTCTACCCACCCCCCACTGGCCCAGAGCGCCAGATCTTCGTTAAGACCCACGCTGCTTGTCAGTGTCTGAGACAGATGGTCTTCTAACTGGAACAGGGGAGAATCTAGGATTAGGGAAAAGTAACAACTAAAAGTCATAAGTAAAACCCAGAATAAAGGGACAAATCCTCAACAGATTGTGATCTGATGTTGGTGCATCAATTCCCCTGTCCTGCTGAGGACTCCTGGCTCCTTCAGCGAAATGCGCCGAGCTGAACCCTCTCCAGGGAGAACGAGATTGTAGAGACCTGAGAGCAGAAGAGGAAAGCAATTGCCACCCTGAGCAGTGAACCACGCATGGAGTCACAGGATGGGGACGAGCAGACTCTTCTCAGCATTGAGAATCCATAGGAACACTGAGGAGTTTAAATCATGGATGCCATTTGGTTTTGGTAGGCAAAGACTTTTGCTTTCATCCCAGGATTTCAAAGCATCTCACAGCCTTTAATTAGTTGTGAGCAATTCAACTGTCAACTTTTCACACCTAATCAAGTGCAGATATATGTCACCCCAAGGGATCTACTTAATAATTCCTCTGCACTCCCTCCCTCTCTCCATCCTTCTCCCAGGTCCGTTTTATTTCAAGCCCCCTCCTCCTTTTTCTTGCCTTTACAGTATCTGATTTCCTTGCTTTTTCTTCCTCTTTTTACTCTTCCTTTTCTCTTTCCTCATCCAAGGAGTCCTTTCCTTGCCATTTCCCTGGATGGAGTTAGGGGGGCATTTGCAAACAGAGGGATCTCAGGGCAGGATCCAGAAGTCCGTGAGTTCCAGGCTTTCACAGTGAGAAGCCCAAATGAAGATGAGTTCATGGTCATTAATTTCCACTTCTCAAGGGAGATGTCCTCTGAATCCTACTCACCGGATAAACCATGGCCAATGTGCATGCCTCCGTCAAGCTCCCTCCGACAGGTACCTGATCACAAAGGAAAGTAAAAACACAGCTCTGTGTCTTTAAATTGGCTCAAGCCCTTCTCATGCCTTCAGTAAAGGCAAAGCTCCATTCCATGGGAATAAATTACCTAGAACAGAAGTGATAAATCTACTCCACATGTTTTGTCACTCATCTCCACTCCTCTGCAGACATTACTAATCGAGCATGTACTTTCCCCCTGAAACCACCTCAGACCCAGAATTCCTCTCAAAAGAAACACGAACCCTCTTTGCCATCTTTGACCTGGATCCTCGTTCGTTGCTGGTCACCCTGCTCACAACCCACTCCCCTTCTTTATTTTGTTTTCAAGTTTAAACTTGATTATTTTTCATATCTTTTTACTATAATGTGATATCTTTTAACATAATGTTTAATACAAAATACTGACAGTTTTGTAGGTTATGAAGCATAATCATAAAATGAATACCCATTCACTCACTAACCTAAAACAAGAACTAGAATATTACCAATAATTTGCATCTATCAGAGGGTTTCTCCCCATCCCACACCACAGCATTCATCCATGAATTAAAGACTATTCTGAATTTTGTATTTATCATGCTCTTGCTGTTATATTTATATATCATATTTAGTATATGCACATATAATTTTGTCACTTAAGTATATATTCTTAATATATATTTTAGGGTTGCTTTGTTTCTGAACTTTCAGGAGTAATATACATGAGTTTGGATAAAGCAATGATTCAGATATTTTCACGGATATAAAGTATTTCATTAGGTAAATACAACTCAATTTTTTTCCCAGGTATTATTATCAGTATTAGGCTTTTCCAATCACACCTGGTGTGATATTGTCATCTATAACAAGGAATATATATTTGGTCTTTTTCCATGGTTCCTGGCTTACAGCTCTCAAAACTTTTGGAATTTCCTAAGTGATGAGAGTGATAAAGTTTCTTTTGTTATGTTAATGAGGTGACTTTTAGATCCCACCTAAGGATGGAGGCTGTTTGCCAGGAGATCTAACCATGGAGTTAGAGGGTTGAAACTTCGGAATTTTCAGTCCCCCCAACCCCCAACCTTCAGGGAGAGGAGAGGGGCTGGAGGCTGAAACAATTGCCAATGGCCAATGATTTAATCAATCTTGACTATGTAACGAAGCCTCCATAAAAGCCCAAAAGGACAGGGTCCAGAGAACTTCCGGGTTAGTGAACATACGGAAGTACAGGGAGAATGGTGAGCCTGGAGAGGGCATGGAGGCTCCACACCCCTTCCCTATACCTTGCCCTGTTCATATCTTCTGCCTGGCTGTTCCCGAGTTGTATTCTTTTCTAATAAACCAGTGATCTAGTAAGTAAAATGTTTCCCTGAGTTCCGTGAGCCACTCTAGCAAATTAATTGAACCCAAGGAGGGGGGCATGGGAACTTCTGATTTATAGCCAGTTGGTCAGAAGTACAGGTACCTGGGTTTGTGAATGCCATCTACAATCCAAGCAGTGGGTACGGGAATCCCTAATCTACAGCTGGTCCGTCAGAAGCAAAGGCGTCTGAAGTGGGGGGTGTGCAGGCTTGTAGGACTGAATCCTTAACCTGTGGAAGCTGATGGTATCCAGGTAGATAGTGTCAGAATTGAGCTGAACTCTAGGACACCCAGCTAGTGTCCCAAGAATTGCTTGGCGGCATGGGGGAAATTCATCCCCCCAACACACATTGGAATTGGGTCCAGGAACCCAAAAGACTTGCTATGAAATTCTCCAACATTTCTCATGTTTCAAACATACAAGGTTATTTTTAAGGTGCATACTTTAGAGTAGAATTGTTGCGTTCTAAAATTTGCGAATATTCAGATTTCCCAGAATTTTTGCTTCTTTTCATGTGTTTTTTCTTTGTTCGATGTTTTTCTCTACTGGTTTAGAAGTTATACACTTATTTCCACGGTTAATGGTTACCGTTGGAATTTTAGCATATATTTAACTATATAATTATTAAAGTTAACCAATATGCTAACTTTGTAAATAAATAATGAAAGGATCTTGGAACTATTATACCTCAGCCATCAATCTCAAGTCAAATACTGCTCTTGTCCACTATTTAAACCCTGCCTTTTTAAGCCCACAAATTAAACATTATTTTATTGTTATTGTATGAGGATAATCATTAGTTTATTTACAGGCATATTTATCATTTGATTTGTTCACTATTATATCTTACTTCAAAGACAGTCTTCAGTAAAATATTTTTTTCCTGAAGTGCATTCTTTATCAATCCCTTATTCATAGTCTGTCAATGACGAACTTCCTCAGTTGTGTGTGAATGTGTGTTCGTGTGTGTGTATGTGTGTGTATGTTCTTGAAAGTGCCTTTATTTCATATTCATCAGCAGGCTGAGGGAAATGCAAACACAAGATCAATTTCTAAAGGCAAAACTCAAGGCAGAGCTTACTATTTAAACAAAAGAATAAGGTACAATAAAAATAATGCAATTTGAAATAAGAAGACAGGGGTTAGATTTAAGTTCTTCTTTTGGCCTTGAATAAATTATTCAATAATATTCATTAATTTATGTGTTAAATAAACATACGGTGTATATCTGCTAATTGCTTGGCTCTGTCCTGGGTGTTCACAATTAAAAACAGAAAGCATGGTTTCTGGCTATAATGAGCTCAGTCTATAAGGAGATTCAATCACATTTATCAGATAGATAAAAGATTATTTTGTAGGTAAAGTAACAGGAATGTCTATTTATAGTGTCTTACAAAAATCTCCATGGGGACTTCTATCTGGGTTTGGGTTGTAGAGGGTTGGTGAGGGTTGGCTTCCTAGAAGCCTTGTGAACAGAGGTGGGAAAGGTATTCCTGGAAAAGGGAGAAAAGGGGAAACAGGATGAAAAAAGGAAGAGAGAAGAGGAACAGTCACAAAAATTAGAATGACATATATAGTTAATTAATAACATGGAAGTAGCGCTTAAGTTTGAGGAAGAAAGCTGTTTAGAGATGAGGTTAGAGGTTTAAGCATGGACCAGGTCAGAAAGGGTCATAGACGCTGTGCCAAAGTGTTTGGACTTTATCTCTTGGGTCATAAAGGCTCATTACAGAGGTGAAATGGTAATGACAAGGTCGTATTTGTGTTTCAGATGGTTGACTCCAACGAGTGTGGGGGTGGGGAGGCAAGACTGGTGTCCCATCTGGCTTTGAAACCATTTTATAGTTCAGGCAAGAGCTGATGAAGACTTCAAATGAATCAGTGATATTATTGATGGACAAGAAGAGAACAGATTTAAAAAATAATAACTAAGAAACAAACTCTGCAAACTTTACTAAAATCAGGAATGGCGAGCAAATGGGAGAAGAAGGAGTGCAGAATAACTCATTGATTTCTAGCTCTGGTATTGGGTAGATGGTGCAGCCAGTAACTCACCAACTAAAAGAATTTAGGAGGAAATGCAGCTTCAAAGCAAAGGTACAGATTTCAGTTTGGAACATCTTGGGTTTTGGATGCAAGTGGAGACTAACATTGAAATCCTTGAATCTGAAATTCTGCTCTCCAAGTCTTTAGTTTTCTGACACAGGGAACCACAACATTAGCCAACCCCAGGACACAGCAACAGCATATGATTGTAAGAGAATATTGGAGTTGTAAATTCTTGGCAGAATAGTCCCTATGACAAACTTTGGGGTGGAAAAGCCAAGGCTTAGGCTCTCTGAACTCTTAGCATCCAACAGGGCAAGGAGGGAGGTATTTTGCTGTCCAACACAGATGTAATATTTTTTCTCTCGTAGTCTCTTGTCTCTGAGAATGGAAGCTCATCTGGCTTAGATGGCCCAGTTTAAGGTCATTTCCATTGCATGCACTGGGGTCTAAAGTGGTGCATGCTTCATGAGGTGGTTGTATATAGCCAAGGACTTGACTTGCAACTGCTATAGTCAGGCTTCGTGATGCGTTTTTACCCAGCTGCTTGAAATTGTGTGTGGTCAATAAAACATGGACAAGGAACTGTTTAAGATGCTTCCTTTGACATTCTCTGCAGTGCCTATGGTCCCCTGTCACCAGAACAACTCAAGCCCTTCTCTCTGAGACATAGAATATATTCAACTAATCAATGAATACCCCCCTACTCATGCACACTTTGGGAGTTACCCAGAACCCCTTTGTGTTATGTTTTCTCTATGCTTATGAGACTTTATCTGAAATCTTCCCTCCATCCAGGATTTCTTCCCATTGAGTTATCCAAGACTTACAAAAAATGGGGCTCTCTCACTTCCCTCAGGGCCAGGAATCCAAGTGCATGGCCATTTGATCTTCTCTGTCATTGAAACGTTACCTCTGAGAAAATCTCTCTGTATCGAAGGTCACTCGTGGAAACCTTTTTCTGGCAGAACCAGAGATGGCTCTTTCATCCTTTACCTTTTGAAAACCAGAGCAATGCACTAGGAATGGGAATTCTGATGCCTCAACCAAATGCTTTATCAGATGAGCCTCCAAGCAAGGATTTATCCACTTAAATATGGTGCTTTGATAAAAGTTCTGCTGAGAATTTGTAATTATTGGAGTTTTTTACAGGGTACTCCATAAACCATTACATAAAACACTAATTATCCAATATTTCTACCAGCAGGGTCTCTTGTACTAATTAAATTAACACTGAAAACTGCTAACAAAATTGATTAAGAGTCCAAAGTGCTGTATATCAGTAACAATTAGGACAACTTCATTTGGGGGAAAAAGTAAACCCATCCTTCCCTTATCCCAGGAGACTAATTATCATCTTTTCCTAAAACCAAGGCTCTCACCTGGGAATAAAGGCTTTTGTGATTTGTCCCCATTTTGGCTCCCCTTGTGGAGCCTGGTCTGGGGATGGCAGTCTTCAATTTCAAATCTGGCTTCAGATTTGGTTGAACTTGCTCAACCCCAGCCCTGCCATTTAGTAGATATATAATCCTGAGCAAAGTATGACCTTCTGTTGGGCTCAGTTTCCTTTTCTATAGAATGTTGGTAAAAATAGTCCCCATCTTAAGGGCTGTGACAATCACTAAATGAGGAAAGACCTGTAAAAGAGTTAGTTCTGAGCCTGGCACATGAGAAGAGCTGAGTAAAGGGTGGTGATTATCACTATCAGCTGCGTTTCTCATTCCTTTGTGCTAGTGATCTAAGACGGTTCCCATACCTCCTCCTGAAACCTTGAAGTTAGAAGGGAAGATTCAGCTTAACTAATCTTTAGCTTTTACTGAAAAGCAAAAGTGCTGACATTAATATGATACAAGAGAGACTCCAGTGGTGGATCATTAAACCTGGTTATATCTCTTTCTCTAAAAACTTAACAGAACATTGAACAACAAATGAGTATGGAGCATCCAGGGTCAAAGATTCCCAGAGCTGCTGTCGAAAAGGCGAGAAAACATGGAGATCACTTCCGGCCCAGTCACTCTGGACAGTCCTCATGCTCCTTTAAGACTTTTGCTCACAGATATGCAGAGTCCTTGGAAGTGTTTTGGAGAAGTTGTTTTTGATAATGATCCTCAGAAAAACATCAATTAAACAAAGCTAAGTTTAATTGATCACCGCTTTGTGCCAGTCATCGTGCCAAGCATACCTGTGTCATCACATTTCCTCTCAACATGAAGAAAGTATTATAATGATCTCCGTAGAAGTAAAGTCATCCCCATCCTACAGATGAACAAATAGGCTCAAACAGGGTAGGCGACTCCTCCAAGGTGACCCAGCTAGCACATGGTCAAGGTGGGATCTAAACCCACGCCTTCTTGAGTCTACATCATCATGCCCTGAACCAGCATACACACCAGCTCCATGTGGGAAAGATCCTCCTCCTTCCTGTAGGCATCCCTGGAAAACAGTACATCTAGGGGCTCCTGACTACCAGTCTCCAGCCACTCTGATTCCCAGGGTCTTTGAGGAGATTCGGCCACCCCTGGGTTGGTTTAGTAATTTTCACAAAACCCCTGGCAGCCCTACTGCAAAACAATGAAAATGACACCATAAACCATCTTTCAAACTCCTCAACTCACCCTTGACCTTCACTCCTCTTGGAATTTGCTTATAAGAAGACAGTCACTATGTACCCAACAGGTCCCCTTCTGGCTCTCCTCTATACTTTCAGAGACCCTCCCTGTCTGTTCCCCATTGTCGAGCTTCATCTGAAGACTCCATTCGAATTCTCTTTTCACCAGAAGCTCCAAGAGTCTCCTTCTAATCTAGCCTTTTCTGCACTGACCTACCTCCCACAAGCCCCAAACCCTCCCCTCCCCTCCACTTCTGCCCCCAACTCCTTCCCAAGGCCCAGCTTCCTCGGATTCCCTGTCCCTAGCACCCGCATTCCGCGCTCCCACTCCAGCTCTGCCTCCCTTTCTAGGCTTCCCCGCACACCCCTCCCACATGCTCAGGCCCTACAACTTAAGCACTCCATCTAATGGACCTTCTCACTCAGCCTCAATATTTGCTTTCCGATACATTGGATTTATAGAGTGTTTGCCTGAATTAAAATGAGAAATTTTAGAGCAAACCGAGGCTTCTCAGCTGCTAAGCTCCATCATGTACTTTAAATAAAGAAAGGGGGGAGAGTGTGTGGAGGGGAACCTGATGCATCCACCTCCCCCCGAATTACCGTTTCATCCCAGGCTGCTCCCCTTTGAACCCAGCTGCTGACTACCTGGCCCCGCTCGCCTCCCCCACCTAAGTTAACAAAGCAGTTACTGCTCATCCGAAGAGCTCCCTCTAATCGACTCCCAGTGAAATAATATTTGCTTTCCATGCCTACTTTGAATCCCACTCACTTTGTTAAAAAGATTGCCTCTGGCTGTCTCTGCTGGCCTAATCTAATAGTTTCTAGTTTGTACAAGCAAAGTGTTTTCATCCACCTATATAAATAACTTAAGCAGGAGAGGACACTTGTGCAGCCCCAGCGCAGCGCTATAGGACATGACAGATCCCAAAATGACGCCTCAGTTGAGCTCCTGGGAGAGCCCCCGTAGCTGACTGGGAGCGATTACCATATTGTATCAGGCTGAAAGGACAGTCTGTCTTCCTACAGAAAAGCCTATGGGAAAAGACATTCCTGTCTGGTTTCTCCAATGCAGGAGACCATCCTAAGTGCCTCTTCTCCCTCTGTTCCCCTCCATGCTGCCTGTATCCACGTAGAAGAGGGAGCCAGAGCAAAGTAGGGGAGGTGAGAGGAGCTACATCAAGCTATTTTTCTTCCTGTAAAAGATTTAATGCAACCAACTCTACTTTTTTAAAAATTTGTGGTAAAATACACATAACAAAATTTACCATCTTAACCATTTTTAGGTGTACAGTTCAGTTGTGTTAAATATAATTCACATTGTTGTGCAGCCAATCTCCAGAACTTTTTCATCTTGCAAAACTGAAACTTCATACCCGGTAAACCACTCCCCATTCCCATCTCCCTGCAGCTTCTGGCAAGCACCACTTTAATTTCTGTTTCTGCGAATTTGAATACCCTAGGTTCCTCATATAAGTAGAATCAAACAATATTTATCTTTTTGTGACTGGCTAATTTTGCTTAGCGTAATGTCTCCAATGTCCATGCATGTTGCAGCATGCATCAGAATTTCCTTCCTTTATGGCTAAAAATATTCCATTCTGTGTACACACCATGTTTTGTTTATCCATTCGCCTGGCCAATACTTGTGCGGCTTCCATCTCTTAGCTATCGTGAATACTGTTGCTGTGAAGGTGGGCATACCATTATCTCTTCGAGATCCTGCTTTCAATTCTTTTAGATGTATGCTCAGAAGTGGAATTTCTGGATTACATGGTAGTTCTGTTTTTAATTTTTTGAGGAGCCACCATACTGTTTTCCATAGCAGCTGCACCATTTTCCAGTCCTATCAATACACAAAGGCTCCAATTTCTCTTTATCCTACCAAAACTTGCTATTTTCTGTTTGTTTCTTCATTTGCTTTGATAATAGCCATCCTGACAGGTGTGATCAAGCTAATTTTTTTAAGTCTATTTTCTTTTGGGCTGCAATAAGAGGATAGTGTTTCTGACAAAAGTGAAAGGACATCTCTCAGTTTGGATAGAGTCATTTTCTAAAATAGGGTTTGGCAAACTGCAGCCACACCAGCCTATTTGGTTAAGTAAGGTTTTATTGGATCACAAGCATGCTCATTTGTTTAGTTATTGTCTATGGTTACACTCAAACTACCAGGGCAGGGTGAAGAAGTTGCAACAGAGACTGCATGTGGCTCACAAAGCCTGAAATACTTAACATCTTGTCCTTTGCAGGAAATTTGCCAACCCCTGCTCTCAAACAGATAGAGTCACGTCCTGGACTCTTTATCAGAACTCCTATATTTTCCTCTTGCCAGAGAGTTAAGACTCAAGCACAACCTCGGCAAGATGGAGCCTTCAACATTTCTGTGTAGGTGTGCAAGGAGTCAGGGGTGGGGAGCATCACTGAGTCCAGCTGAGGATGAGGGAAGTAGAATCAGAGATCTTAGGAAATGCTATTAGGGGAAAATCAGTCTTGGATTGGAGGGCTAGCAGAGGCTTCTTGAGGAGCTGGAACAAGGGAGCTGGAGAATGGGCTGGGCTGGGCTGGGAAAAGTCTCATAATTGGATGGGCAGAGAGAAGCAGGGCAGCCTCCTCAGGGTCAGGGTCGGGGGTGATACCCTGGGTCACCATGGAGAGGCAGCAGCTCTCGGTACAGGACTGAAGAACTGTAGAGAGCTTAGAGAGGGTATGTCTAGGACCCAGTGGAGCCAGGTCATGGGGGCTCTGGCCCTGAGAGTTATAGGGTGTCCGGAAGCTTTCATGACCTATGAATTAGATGTCACCCCATTTTAGCTTTTGCCACCCTCCATCTTGAGAATCAAGAAAAAGTGGTTCAAACCTCCATCCAACATTTCTGGGAAGCTCAGTGTCCCTTCCTGTTCCTCAGACACCCTTGCGTTGGGGGTTGGGGGAGTCTTGACTCTTCAGAGCAGTTTGGAGCCTCAGTTCTTGCTTTCACTGAATTGGTCTAGTTTGCATACAATCTCACATCCCCTGTGTTTAGTCCACGTTTTCACACGGCGGTACTCCACTTGGGACATTGCCCCTCTCTCAGGTTTTTCACTCCCCGGAATTCCATGTGCCCGCTACAAGGCTGGATAATAATGACAATACAATAATCATATTAATGATAACAATAACAGTAATAGTATAGGCCAGGAGCCGTTTCAAGGATTTTATATATCAACTCACTTTCAACAAACTGGTCTTTGTTGTGTTTATCTAAATAGCATGCCGAAAATCACTTAACATTGAATATTAGACAATTTGGTTGCGTTTTTCAAGAGGAACTTAGCACACCACATCCTGGCATTTTTCCTAGACGTTTTCTCTCCTCTTACATTTGCCCCTCTCTTTTTCCCTGCCTCAGAGATTCCCCAAACCCTGTTCATTTCTCATGCAGAGAATCTTACCTCTTTTTGTACATCATAATCTCTTCTCAACATCTTGCCTGGGTCTTACTTCCCACTTCTAAACCAAGACCCGCCAATCTGTCCTTGATCCCCCAATACCCCTGAAAGGGAGACTCAGGGACCAGCTGGATGATGACAAATGTTTCACTCTCCTCCTTACACAATAGAAGCAAGTCTTTAGGAGGATACATTTTCTAGGGTATGTAACATGCATTAGAGACTACACTCAGGGACTCCGCAATATCTTTGCCATCCATGAGAAAGTGAGTACTTGGCTTCTGCCAAACAGAGGGGTCAGAAAGAACGAGAGGAATTCAACAGGTATTGACTACTCACCGTGTGTCCCAGGCACTGTGCTATGCTTTGTATGATCATTTCGTCTTCAAAAAAAATCCTACAAGGTCAATATTATTATCCAAATAGTATAGGTGAATAAACTGAGGGTCACAAGGGTTAAGCAACTTGCTCAAATTCACACATTAAGTTAGCAAAAGACTAGGGATTAAATCTTTGCTCTTTCTACGGTATCATGCCACTTCGGCTAGGTCCATAAGAAAGAAGAGGCAGTGCAAAGGTTTAAGAGCAGACCTTAATTTGCTGTGGCTGTCACTTTCACCCTTCAGTTGCAAACTCCAAGATCTCTTATTCTCTGTGTCTGGCTCATATTTCCACTCACTCTCAGCAACACAGGAGTGAATATATCAACCCTCCAAGGGACTTAACAGCAATAATTTGCAACATCTTTTTTCTAATTTCCCTTTGAAAAATCAATAAATGGTCAGTGATGCTGTTAATAGAGTGAAAGCAGATTTCTCCCTATTATGAGAATTGATATTTGTTGCATTTATCACACACACCAAAACAAAAAAAAAGAAACCACTGAGTTTGTGAAACCCTAAATGCTTGATCTTTAAGTGTCTGCAACCCAAAGAGAGGGTGATGCAGTCAAGAGTTTTACCACAAGGATCAGAAGATCCCAAGTTCAAGTTCCAGATGCACCTCTTCCCACTTCAAAGGATTGCTTTGAAGATTTGATGAATTAGGGAATTCAAAGCATAATGTCCACTCCTGGCAGGTAGGAGAGGCTGTAGTAGGGTTAGTCACAGATGCAGGTGAACTGATCCCCTTCTGTGACACTTCGCTCCTCCGGCACCAAGGATGTGTCTCCCCTTCCGTGCACTCCTGTCCACTCCTGCCCCACGTTACACCCCTCTGGCCAGCAGTCAGCCTCAAGCCCTGATCCTTTTTCCCCCAGTTTGCCTGCTTCCCCCTAATTCACTGAGTGACTTCAGGAAAATCAGTTCCCTCCTCTTTAGTTTAATATTTGTTATTTCATTGCCAGGTACAGCCCAGAAATGATTTCATAAATCCCCAAACGTAATTTCTGATCTTCCTGAAACATCTCCTGACTCACTATGAGGCTTCAATTCCGATCGTGAGCAAAGGCACATCTTTTGGGGGTGATTTTTGTAGCCTAGTCCTAGGGAAATGCATGGCTTCTAATAAGATTTCACAAACATTGAGCCCACTACCAATGCCAAATGATTTTGAAGGGCCAAGACCTCCCTGATTATGGAGAGCCCTCTCAGCCGTACCTGGAGAAGGCTGCGTGGATGTCAGAGGGGTGTCCACCAGCAGGATCATTCATGAATGATCAGACCTAGGGGGACACTGGGCAAGAAGAGCTAAGTGAGGTCAGAAGCCACAAACCTTGAGGAACATGCGCCGTGCTGGAGAAGAGAAGTAAACAAACACAACGCTGGCCCCAGAGGAGAAAGGGTTGGGGAGAGGTAAGACAGATTTTATATTTTCTTTCCCACTCCGATTTGACTGAAATGTGACACTCTTCCTCAGAAATTTCCCTCCTTGTACCCTGCAAATGAGGACAAAGAGCCCCAGGAAACCTTGACGCCCAAGGGAGGACCCAGCTGTTGCTCCAGACACGGGCAGACTGAATCTCCTTTCCTGGTCTGTTCCTCCGCAAGGAAGGCGCTAGCATCTAAGCTCCCAAGTGGAACAAAGTCGTGAGGCACCTGCCTTCTTCCTACTCAGAATCTACCGTTATATACGTGCAGGGGAGGAAAACATCACCATATTTGGGTGAATTCCCTGAGCTCCAGGGATATATCCATGTCTACGATATTGTAACATAATAAGAAATATATATTTGGCCTTCATCTCTGTTTCCTGGCACAGAGCTTCTAAAACTCTTGCAATTTCCTGAGTAATGGGGGTGAAAGTGTCATCTTCTGTTATAATATTTGGTTTTAGTCCCTGGTTCCTGACACAAGAACTTCTAAGACCCTCGGACCTCTGGAGTCATGAGGATCTTTCTTCTGCTAATGAGATGACTGGTGGCGGGGGACCCCTTGATAGCTTCAGGATGGGGACTGTCACCACAAAGATGAAGGCACGTTAGAGGGTTGGAAGATGCAGCCCCACCCCCTGACCTCTGGAGAGGAAAGAGGGGCTGAAGATTGAGTTCATCGCTAATGGCCAATGATTTATTCGACTATGTCTGTGTAATGGAACCTCCATAAGCACCCTAAACAAAGGTTTGGGAGAGCTTCCAGGTTGGTGAACACATGGAGGTGTTGGGAGGGTGGTGCTCCTGGAGAGGTGAGGGCGCCTCCATGCCCCTGCCTCAAATCCTCGCCTTGTGCATCTCTTCCATTTGACTCTTCCTGAGTCGTATCATTTATAAACTGGTAATAGTAAGTAAACTGTTTTTGGGAGTTTTGTGAGCCATTCCAATAAATTAGCGAACCTAAGGAGGGGGTAGTGGGGACCTTCTGAACTTTATAGATGGTTGATTGGAAACATAGGTAGCCAAGACTTGCGATTGGTGTCTGAAGTGGGGACAGTCTGTGGGACTGAGCCCTTACCCTGTGGCGTCTGTGCTAACTCTGGATAGTTAGTGTCAGCATCAAATTAAATTGTAGGACACCCAGTTAGTGTCTGGAACGTTGGAGAATTGGTTGATGTCGGGAAAACCCCCCACATATTTGGCGCCAGAAGTGGTGCTGTAAAAACAGATAGTAGTATTGGGGCTGGCCCTGTGGCCGAGTTGTTAAGTTCACGCACTCCGCTGCAGGTGGCCCAGTGTTTCGTTGGTTCGAATCCTGGCCGCGGACATGGCACTGCTCATCTAAACCATGCTGAGGCAGCGTCCCACATGCCACAACTAGAAGGACCCACAACGAAGAATATACAGCTATGTACCGGGGGGCTTTGGGGAGAAAAAGGAAAAAAACAAACAGATAATAGTATTAATACCAAAGAAAATAGATCCTAGAAAACTCCACACAGCATCAGCAAGCCCTTGTCCCCGCCAACAGCAACTGCCACAAATTTTTGACCTTTAAGAGGACCTCTTTCCCCTACATGTTGGTTCTCAGGATTTTTTGAAATGACAGTGCCAAATGGCTAGATGCCTTCAGCAAGGAAAAAAGGAGAAAAACATAGGCTGCTGGGGATGAGTAGAGGTAAGCTAGGCCTTGGGAGTGGGGAGGGGTTACATATAATGAAGATGACCCCTCCAAGGCACCATTAAAGACCTACTGTGCACTGGTTGGAGTGGGGCCCAAGCATCCATGCCTTCCTCCTCTTCTATACCTGAACGAGAAATCCCAAAAAGACTATATCCAGGGGTAACTGAGTCCTCCTGATTGCCCCTTGCCCAGAAGGCCACATGGGCAGAGTTCTACTATATGTGGACTAGGAGAAAGAGAGGGTTTCCTTTTCTCCGAAAAAGAAGATCTTGGTGGTTTTTCAAAGGATTGTTAAAAGACTTCTTTGCCCTGCTGCTGAGTGGGGTACACTAGGGAACGAAATACTTCCATGCCACGCATGAGCCTCCAGCTTAGTCCACTGCCCCAAGAATTGGGGTTTCATTGAAACCATTCAGTCTGCTGCATTCTGAGCCCCTCCTCTCACCCTCCGTGTCCTCTTTAAGAGAGTTAGCACTGCGGGAAAGAACGCATCCTCTACTCCACACTCCGAGTCAAGAATTGGCCAAGCTGAGATGAGACCAACAGAGTCAGTGCCACATAGTTCCATGAGGACTAAACTGGAGTTATGCAAAGCTGTGTAGGGTTAGAATGAGCTGAGGACATAAAGGAGTTACCATTTCAGGTATTGGGGGAGCAGACGTCTGGGTACTCCAATAGAAGAGGTGACCCATGATGCGGGTATTGAATGATGAGTAAGTGTTAGCCAAGCAGAAAGAGGGAATAAGTATTTCAGAGGGATCAGCGGCATCAAGAAATGACCAAATAGGCTGGGCACAGGATGGGCATCATGAGGAATTCAGTCTTACTGGAGACCAGTGGCCTGAGAGGCACCAGAGAGATGAGGTTAGAGAAGTCAGCGTGAGCCAGATCATGCAGGGCCTGTAATCCAAGGAAAGGGGTGTGGATGCCATTCTCAGGACAGTAAGGAGCCATTGACAGTTCTGGCAGAAGAACATGGTCAAGACACTCCATCTGTGACTGGAGGAGCACATGTCTGGAGGCCAGGAGAACATTCAGGAGAGTGTTCTAGGTTCCAGGTAGAAGGTGGTGTGGACCAGGGCCAAAGGGGTAGCTGTGAGGATGGAGATGAAGGTAGAGGCAAAAGAGACATGAGGAAGATAGAAAAGATGGGGAAAAGTGATTGCTTGGGTATGGAGCTGGACATTAGAGGGAGTTGATAGCGACTTCCAGATTTCTAACATGGGAGGCAAGAGGATGAGACGGGGAAGGACACAGGTGCCGGCAAGGAGGAAATCAAGAGACCACCATTCTAGTTTTCCTCCTCCTGTTCCCTCTCTTCCTCCACCTCTGCCTGCTTCCACACCATGATCCCTACAGGGCTGTAGCCTGTGTGAGGTGCTGTGAGCATCAGCGCTGGTACAACTAATGATGCTGAGTTAGAGGGAGCTGCCTGTACCAGCTGTGGCCGCAAAGAGTGACAGGATTGCCCAGAAGGGAGACGTTTCAGTGGAAGAAGGAAATTCTGCACGGGGTCTTGGGACTTTCAGAATTGTCTGGTCTAGAAGTCCCTCTGTCAGGCCTTGGCATGTGATCAGTCAACTGAAAGCACAGAGGTCCAAAGGCTTCCAGAAATCACAAGGAATGGCCAAGAAACAGCTCCAGAGAAGCCTTGTGAGTTGTTAGGGATTTCTTCCCTGGTAATGGGACATGGTTCATTCTAAGAGTCCGACCCAGAAATTGGCTATGGGAGACAAGAATGGAGAGAGGGGAAATTCCTCACCACCAGTCCACACCACAATGCTGAAGATGTGAGCACAGCAAGAGATGCCCCCTTCCTCTAGGTGCCCCTAAAGGCCCTCAGAGTCACTGTGCTGACTAGGTTCCTACTGCCTCCTTTGTCCCTAGAGTCCTTGAGTAGAAAGAAGGAAAGTTGTAAAGCACCTCAGAGTAAGCAGGATATATTTTTTGGCTGCATTTCAGGCTACCTCTTTGACCTTAAGCAATATTTCCACCCTCTGAACCTCAGTTGTTGTTTTTTTATATGCAAAATGGGTTGATGGTAGTGATCTTTATTTCACAGAGCAAAACATAGGTGAAGTGAAAATACAGTGCCTGGCAAAAATTAGGTGTTCAGTAATCATTCATTCAATCATTCATTTGATATGTACTTACTGAGTGCCTACTATGTGCTAAACTGTGCTTGGGAACAAAACAGAGAAAGATCCCCATCTGCGTGGAGATTATGGTCCAGTGAGTGTACGTGAGGGAAGAGGGAAGGCAGACAATACTCAATAAATAATAAGTAGATTATAGAGCTGGTCCAGTGGCGTAGCAGTCAAGTTCACACACTCCACTTCGGTGGCCTGAGGTTTGCCTGTTTGGATCCTGGGCACAGACCTATGCACCGCTCATCAAGCCATGCTGTGGCAAGCATCCCACATACAAAGTATATAAACAATTGGTGGCGGATGTTAGCTCAGGGCCAATCTTCTTCTTCAGAAAAAGATTATCTAGTTTGTTAGAAATTGCTAAGTGCTATGAAAAGAGGAGCAGGGTAAGGGAAGGGACAGCAGGAGTGACCTTGAACAAGTCATTTTATTTTTCTAAAGGTTTTGTTTCATCTGTAAATCAGATACAACAATATCTACCTCACAGGGCTATTGTGCTGAATAAATGAGTACAAATCACCTAGAATTGTACCTAGACCTTTATAGATGCTCGAGAGTAATATTTATCATCATCATCATCCTCATCATATTGCAGGATCAGTGGGTTAGGTCAGGCCTTATTTGAGCAAAGCTGGAGGGAGCTCAGTGATAAAGGGAGCCATGGGGTGTCTGGGAGGAGAGCATCCCAGGCCTGGGGACTATCCAATGTCAAGCCCTAAGACAGGAGCAGGTGTGTGCATGTTACTGATTTGGAGCAGGAAAATTCTCACTGGGGAGCTGTGCGTGCAATGGAGAAGGGAAAGACAGTCACCATGCTTTATTTCATATCCATATGTGACCTTCAACAATGAACTTATTCACCTCTGGGGGCCTCATCCTCTAGCCCACCATCCTCTCAGAGATGCAATACGTGTGAAATACCTAAATACACCCGAGCCTCAGACTTGCCAGAAATTTAAACAGTCCTATTATATGGCATTTATGGGACACTGAAGGTAATGAATTCACTCCTTCATCCATTCCTCATATCATTAAGTGTCTGTAGTGCTAGGTCCCATGTTCAGTGCTAGAATGCAAAGAAAAGGGGTCATTGAAAGTTATAGGTTTTGGTGGAAGGTTGGAGCCAGAGTCTCAGCTAATGCCCTTTATCAGCTGTTGACCTTGAGCAAGTCATTTTATTTTTCTAAGGATTTTGCTTCATATGCAAATCAGATACAACAATACCTACTTCACAGGGCTATTGTGAGAAATAATGAATGCAAACCTACAATGGGAGCTAGATCTCAATAGCTGCACAAGAGTAATGTCAATACCATCATCATCTCCATTGTTGCTGACTGTAGTTTTTTTAAATTATTTTATTGAGGTCACAGTGGCTTATAACACTGTGTAAATTTCAGGTGTACATTATTGTATTTCAGTTTCTGTATAGACTGCATCACGTTTACCACCAATAGCCTAGTTTTCATCTGTCACCATACATATGTGCCCTCTTATCCCTTTTGCCCTCCCCCGACCCCCTTCCCGTCTGGTAACCACCAATCTGTTCTCCTTATCTATGTGTTTGTTTATCTTCCAGATATAAGTGAAATCATGGTATTTGTCTTTCTCTATCTAACTTATTTTGCTTAACATAATACTCTCAAGGTCCATCCATGTTGTCGCAAATGGCACGATTTTTGTCTTTTTTATGGCTGAGTAGTATTCCTTTATATATATATACCACATCTTCTTTATCTATCCACCCATTAATGGGCACTTGGGTTATTTCAGTGTCTTGGCTATTGTGAATAATGCAACAATGAACATAGGGGTGCATAAATCTTTTTGAATTAGTGGTTTCATGCTTTTTGGATAAATACCCAGTAATGGAATAGTTGGATCATATGGTATTTCTATTTTTAATTTTTAGAGAACTTTCTATACTGTTTTCCATTGTGGCTGCACCAGTTTGCATTCCCACCAGCAATATCTGAGGGTTCCCTTTTCTCCACATCCTCTCCAACACTTGCTATTTCTTGTCTTGTTAATTATAGCCATTCTGATGGGTGCGAGGTCACATCTCATTGTAGTTTTGATTTGCGTTTCTCTAATAAGTAATGACATTGAACATCTTTTCATGTGCCTGTTGGCCATCCGTATATCTTCTTTGGAAAAATGTCTGTTCATATCCTCTGCCCATTTTTGGATCAAGTTATTCATCTTTTAGCTGTTGAGTTGTATGAGTTCTTTATATATTTTGGAAATTATCCCATAGTCAGATATATGATTTGCAAATATTTTCTCCCATTTGGTCGGCTGTCTTTTCATTTTGTTGATGGTTTCTTTTGCCAGGCAGAAGCGTTTTAGTCTCATGTACTCCTATTTGTTCATTTCTTCTCTTGTTTCCCTTGCCTGAGTAGACATGTAGTTTATTCCCTCACACAACACACATACTAAAAGAAGCTACTATTGAACTGCCAAAGTCTCTAATCTTAGATCTTTACATAACCTGTTTCCTAGCTTCATTCAGATCATTATTCATAAAGCCCTCCCCAGAATGGTTTCCCTGATCACCTGCCCACCTGTTTTATTTTCCTCCCTGCACAGATCATTACCTGAAATTATACCATATATATTTTTTGCTTATTTGTTTATTTTGCCATCTCCTCCAGTCACTGTAAGCTCCATGGGAGAATAGTGACCTTATTTCACTCGTTTGCTCTGGAATCAGGTGCAAACTTTATCTTCCGTGTGTAGGACAATGCCTGGCACCATGAAAGTACTCAGTGAGCATATGTTGAATGAATAAATGAATGAATTAATTAATTAACATGATCTATGCCTTTACAGAGATTAACTCTGTTGAAAGTAAACCATGAAGACTTCTCAGAGCAGACAGCATTTATCAGGGAGACTGACAGAGATTTCTAGCTAAAGAGCATGCCAGGTAGAGGAAAGAGCATGAGCCAAAGCAAGAAGTTGTGACTGTGTCACACGGAACAAACCAGAATGGCCAACCTTGCTCCTAATCCTCCTGGCAGAGGCTGCTGACACTCTACACTTGGCCTGGCAGTGCCTGGAAAAGAAGAAACACCCAAAATGTATGACTCTGTGTAATCCTCTTCAGTCTTCCAGAAGCAGAGGACCTGCCCTCATTTGCATATAAATGGTCATAATTTTTTAATCATAGATAAATGCTGTTCTGTTTGCTTGTCCTTGTGCCTCCCTTGATGGAGAAACAAGAGTGACTTATGATTCATGCGTAACAGCAATTAAAACACATATATGCACAACACTTCTTAGCTTCTTGTATCTCTCTTTCTTAAGTGCTCTCTCCATCTCTCCTTCTCCCACCCCAGTGGCAAGTGGCAGAGCGAATGTCATCTTGGTGAAGAGGTAGCGGTTACCAGGGCTCTGGATTCAAATGGTTTTCTTTTAAATACTAGGTTCTTCATTTTCTTTCTGTGCAATTTTGGACAAGTCACTTCACCTCTCTGTACCCCAGCTTGATCATTTATAAATGGCTAAAATATAAAACCACATGCATTTTTTGTAAGGATTAAAAGAAGTGATACACTTAAAGTACTGACATAAAGCAATGCCTCGAAATGGAAATCATTACTATCATTTCATTATTATTATTACCATATGGGATGGAAATATAAATATAGGTGACATTTCAGATCAGCAGAGAAATCAAAGGTCTTACTCTTATCAGAGAAGAAGAGAAAGAAATGAAGGCACCATTTTGGAATGTTGATATAGATTGGACTGCGATGATGCTAGTATTGAGAAAGTCCATATTTCACCCCTAGAGAAATCTTTATTTGGAAAACAGCCTGTCTACAATCCAAGAGAAGACCTGGTCCCTGAATCTTTCTAATACTTGACTCCAAGAACTGGACCAGCACTAGAGAAATCATCCATCAGTGAACAGAAATCTATTTGATCCTTATTTTAAAGACAACTGTGTTGGTTTCTGTTTCAGACCTTTACACTCGTTCTGAGATAATCCGTGGGTGGGGGTGGAATGGATACTCACTGGGTCCTTCCTGGAGATGTTTTTCTGGCTTTATCTCATCTCATTCTCATACAACCCTAGGTGGCAAGAGTTATTATCCTAATTCGCAGATGAGGAATTTGCGGCTTAACAAGGTTAAGTAATTTGCTCACAGCAGTTGAGGGAGAATCTAGATTTGAAGTCAGCCTGCAAAATACTGTCATTTTTAGCATGCTTCCTGTTTTGCTTGGAGATGGAAGGTGTGGGATTATTCGTCAGACTCAGTTTATGGACATCTTTTTGCCAGAAATTATCTCCTAAGAATCTAGAAGCCTTTGCTTGACTGCATAGCAGTCTTCCATGATGTGAGGCCCACTAGCACCAAGGACTCAGCATGTCCAGAACTAAGTCCAACGTCTCCCCACTCTCCCATTCCCACTTACCCTCCTACAACAGACTTGCTCCTTTAAGTTTTTTTACAAATTGTTTGTCACAAGTCACCCTAGACTCCCTTCACCTCCAACATTCCGTAAGTCAGTAAGTCTTGTGCACTCTCCCTTTGACATTGTCAACTTTGCCCAACTCCAGCTCCACCATCAAGCCTGCTAGCTCTCACCTGAAGCAGGGAGCTACAGCATCCTCCCTGGTGTACTTGCCCTGGGTACTTGCCCCTCTAGTCCGTCCTTTTTGTTCTGCCAGGGTTATTGTCATAAAAACAGGTGTAATCAAGTCACTCCCCTGCTCTAGAATCTTTGATGACTCTCCACCATCTGCGTGTTAAAGATCAAACACCTTAGCAAGACACCTACGACACAGCTCAACATTATACTCTCGTCTCGTCTCATCTCCCTCCCACCACAGAAATTTCTGATTTCTCTAAAATGTAATACATTTTCCCACTTAAGAAAATGCCTCCTCCATTAGCTTGTCTTTTGACTTCTAGTTAACCTCCAAGCCCACCTTAAATGTTATGTCTGTCTCACCCAACTTCCCCAGACAAATCCAGCCCTCTATTCAGCATTTCCCGTACCGCCATCATTGCCCTTACGCACACCTGCCTCCCTCAGTACAACGTGAGCCATGAGCTTCTTAGACATAAACATCTTTCCTTATTCTTCTTTGTCTCCTCAGCACCTAGTCTGAGAATTTTTAGACAGTGAGAATCATAATGCAGATATTACTTTGCATGTTCCCACTA
Source organism: Equus przewalskii (assembly GCF_037783145.1). Classification (NCBI taxonomy): domain Eukaryota; kingdom Metazoa; phylum Chordata; class Mammalia; order Perissodactyla; family Equidae; genus Equus; species Equus przewalskii. The sequence goes on from NC_091851.1 coordinate 29,965,468, forward strand.
AACCTATCATAAATGTATTTCCAACAAGCTATGCAGTATGCCTAATTATCTTTTTAATTGCTGCATAATATTTCCTCCTGTTGATGTGCCATAATTACTTAAACATCCGATTCAAGTTATTAAATTCCACAAACATTTGCCAAATACCTAACACGTGTCAGGGACTGTGCTCGATGCTGGAGACACTGAGAGGAGGCAGATATGACCTCTGCCCCCAAAGACTTCACATTCTCGTGTAAAGAACATCAGGTAAAGGGTGCTATAAGAGCTGTGTCACCAGTGGATTGGGAACACCAGGTAAAGGAGGACTTACGAGAGAGAAGGAAAGAAAAACAGATAAGTTATTTAAGTCCTCACAGCTTGTAAGGGGCAGAGCTAGGATTTCAGCACAAATGGTCTGATTCCAAGACCCCGCTGTTATCACTTCTCTGCTGGTGAACTCCTACTCATCCTACAATGCTCGGCTTTAGCCAGCTCTCCACTCCTTGTTAGTCTCTGTTCTCTTTTTATTCAGCACTTAGGCATTTCTTGGAGCTGGGATGTGCTAGCAGATTTTCTCCAACCTGCATTTTCCTTAAATTTGATAATTGGGGTTTTACAAAATCTTTCGTTACTTTACAAAATAAGTTAACTAACAGGATGCATTCACATCCTTTGTTCCTGTTTTCTATAAGAATGGCAACGTTGGGCTGGCCCAGTGGCATAGTGGTTAAGTTCGTGTGCTCCACTTAGGCAGCCTGGCGTTTGCGGGTTCAGATCCTGAGTGCAGACCTACATACTACTTGTCAAGCCATGCTGTGGCATTGTCCCACATACAAGATACAGGAAAACTGGCATAGATGTTAGCTCAGGGACAATCTTGTTCAAGCAAAATGAGGAAGACTGGCAACACATGTTAGCTCAGGGCTAATCTTCCTCACCAAAAAAAGAAGAAAAAATTGCAATGTTACCAAGAAAATAAGATTCTAGAGCAAATTCTTGGTAAATATTAGGTTCTCAAAAGATATTGAACGAATAAATGATTAACCAAAGGCTAAATGAATGAGTTGGCTTTGTGGAAAGTAGAGAAGAATTAGCAGAAAGTGAAAGGCAGAGGCATGTTACATGATTATAGTTGCAGAAGTTAAAAAAATGAAAAGCTACCCAAATTAGTGTCCTGATACCATGCCAGAGGCATTGCTGCTTGTGGAATCAGCAGAGCGGAGTTTCTCAAGAGCTATGAACTCAACCCCACTCTTTGACTCACTCTTTAATCCACAAAACTCATTCAAAAAGGGAAAAAAACTGATACCCTATGCACCATTTTCTATATTAGTAAAAGTCTGGAAATGATTTAAAATGTCCACCAATAGGGAGTGGTTAAATAAATTACAATATGTGAACTGGAAGGAGTATTATGAAGTCATTAAAATGGTAATTAGAATGATTATGTAGCCACACGGAAAAACGTTTACTATATTATATTAAGTGGGAAAAAAAGCAGAATACAAAATTGAATCTAGGCCATCACTGCAATTATGTAAAAATGTGTGCACATGAATCAAGACACCAGGGGAAGAGGCATGCATGTGACCAGCTGTTTTAACTGGTGTATTTTCTTTTTAAAAATGTCCTTTAATTCGGTATGTGTATTCTCTAGCCTAGCCTTTGCTCTCCAACCTGTAGAGGGAGCTCCAGTCTTCCCCTAGCTGAGCCGCCTCTATCCACCCTGGAAGATAGAGAAGGTCTCCACCCAGAGCCAGAGGCACAGTGAGGTGGGAAGGCTGGGCTTTTGGTGGATGAGTTAAAGGGGTTATGAATAGAAGTGAACAGGAGCAAATCCTCCCTGGGCGTTTTTTCTCTTGGTCTCTCTTTCAGAGTCATTTGCTCTCTTGGCTTTTTCCCCTTCTGAGCATGTAGATATTTCTCTTGCTCCTCTCCTTTGGCCACTGTATTAAGAGCGATCTCCAGTGTCTTTCATCTAGGAAGCAAATACCATCCACAGCCCCCTTAACAAAAAGCAGAAATTATCCTATGGACGTAATCACACAAGCAAGGGAGAAGCACATTTGTGGTTCCATAATTTTGAATTAAAAAAAGGGGGGGAGGGGGAAACGAAGTTTCCATCAAGTTAAATAATTTAGGGTACCTCTTTACAATTAAATACTAAGTTATTTAAAAAATAAAGCATGCCTGTGAGTTGATGAAGTTCTCCAAAATATAGTATTCAGTAGGAGGGAAAAGCAAGACACAGCATAATGTGCGTGTGTTTAAATTATCCATTTGATCATGACAACATTTGTCTGTATATGCTGGAGTGAATAAGCACTGAATATGCGAGAATATTTAAGAAATTGATAATAATAGTTACCTTGGGGAACAGAAAGTGGGAGAAGGACAGAAACTTTTACTTTTTACTCCGTATTCTTTTATACTATTTTTTATTTTCCATGTGTGCTCGTTAGTTTTTTACTTTAAAGTGGGATGAGGGTAGGACCTAAGGATGAGGAGGCTGGCATAGGTGGCGTAGAACCAGCAGATTCTGTATCTAAGCTTTGCGTCTACACTGAGGCGCTCTCACATCTTCCCAATCTATTCCAGCCAGCTCAGCCCTCGCAGGGATTTGGGTCCAAAGGTAGAACATACAAATCCACCACCAGCACACTACTATTACTAATATTGATAATAAATATAATAGCAATAAATAAATTGAAGACAGTAAGAACACTTAATGATAATTCAATAACAATAAATGGATGTAAATCAAAAGAACCAAAATAAAAGTAAATATTTACAGTTCTATACTTAAAGAAAGCTGTATAACATATTTTTAAAATGAGGACAGGAGAAATTTCACAAGCAATTCCATTTTAACCAAGTCGGATTTGATGAGGACAAAGGAAATGGAAAGTCCATTTAAAATAAGACAGGGCTAGTCCCTGCTTGTGGTTTCAAATTGGCCTCCTAATAAACTGTGACTAAATAGGCTTTAGCTGGCTTTGAGCTACAAAATTTGCTTTTCTCAAATGTTCCTTTCTCCTTAGCTTTTGAGCCCCTTTTTGCTTCTGCTCTCCGGGAAGTTTCAAAGTCCATCGCTTTTGCTATCTTAAATTTTTGCTTCTGGATGGGGACGATGGGGACTGGGACGGACAGTGGAAGGCAGAGGCAGAGCAACAAGTGCACACTCATTCGTGGTGGAGGCCAGAATCCTGACATGGCCTTGCCCTTAAGCGGTGCCTGGCCTGATCTGTTTTCCACGTGTAGTCTCGTTAAAGAACGGTGGCTTCTCAGACTTTCTGAGGGAGTAGGCCCTCCCTTGAGGATCCAAACCCTATTCCTCCAGCAGGAATCCTCTCCCAATAATTAGAAGAGAATGGAAATGTGAACAGCACCTAGTATACCAAGCTGGGATGCTTTGTGAAGCCAAAAGAAGTTCCATCTTCACATCGGTTCCCCTCCTGGCACACGAGGCCCAGCAGTTGCTCCTCAATGCCATCCCTGGGGAAGAAGTGACATGGAAGCAAAGCTAATTTAGGGCTTTCGTTCCTTTATTGCCCACAGATTCCTTTCCTACCCAAGCCTGGGACAGAGTCTGTAGAGACGGAACTCAGATGAGAGGGGGTAGCGCCTATGTCCTGGTGTGTAAATGCACACACCATCACTACTCGTGGGTTCCCCAGGCCCTCAACACAGATTTATTGACAAAGGGTTCAGCGTAGAGTGATTGATGCCTCATCTCTCTCACCATAGGGTTGGCATCTGGATCTAACTGGCCAAAAACTTAAATAAATAAAAAAGTTGGTTCCAGCCAGTATACAAGAAGTCTTCCTCTTTCAACATCTTGTTTGGAATTTAGAGCATCTCTCTCCATAAAAATGTTATGACCAAGGGGTACTTAGAACCACAGTATAACCCAGAAAAGCATTTTGAGTTACCATATTATATAAACACATAGCTATGTATAGACTGCAAGCCTGTGACCAAATAGTCAGCTTCAATGGTCTAATAATCAGTGTGATCTGGAATGAAATATTGAGTTTTGATGTTCTTTTCTGCAAAAATGGGATTACATTGACCCTCTGAAGCCACTGAGGAAATTAAATAAGCTGGTGTGCATGAAATAAGCTAATGTGCCTGAAAGTGCCTGAGCCGGTGCTAGGTGGAGGTACTCTGGGTTTGTTTTCCCCCATTGCCGCATCTTCTAAGAATTCCTAAGGTACTGGGTCATCAGAAATAATCCTGACTCTAGCTATGTGAGAACTCCTTCAATCATTGACAGAAAGTCAGCATTAAGAACCAGTTTTTTTGTGTTTGAACCAATCTGCCATAAGTAATGTTTTGCGAGCGCCCAGTGCCAACTGACTTGTCACCGAACTCACCCCAGAGGAGAGTTTGCAAGTCTCTATTCATAAAATGAATACCTTGCTGCTTAGTTATTTTGGAAAGGAACTTCATTTGCCTTCAAATAAATATATTGTAATTGCTATATTTCCATTTCTACCATTCTGCAATTCTACAGCCAAAAGACAACATGCTAACTTGTTATCTACCTAGTTTATATGTTGACAGAACTGGATAGAATACTTGCTTCAGGTGTCACTAGCTCTGTGATCTTGGAGAAGTTATACAGTATCTCTGAGCCTCAATTTCCATTATAGGGAACAAAAGTAATCATATTTTCTACAGAGTTTTGTTGAAAGCTTAAATTATATACTATATATCCATGCCTGGCCCACGTGGTAATTATTATTGTAGTTGTTGTTGTTAGTGGGTTTTTAAAAAATTATTGTTTTATGAGACTTTGCTTTGTATATTCTCATCATCTTGAAGGATGTGACCCTTACCTCTATTTGATCATTCTCCTCTGCCATGCATTCCAAAATTAATAGAATAAAATTATAAACATTTAAGGTAGATCTTTAAAACCAATGAAACATCCAGCAAAAAGCATCAAATGTAGTCTACTTAATGAACGTCTGCTGACAGATTGAATGAATGATTAAGTCCAATCACTCAATCAGTTTAAACGCTCTCTAGAACATCCTTGGCAAGTGGTCAACAGACTATGTTTGGACACCCCCAGTTTCAAAACTAGGTTTAGCAGATATGTGACTTGTGAAGCGACTTTCTAACCCTACACCCCTGGCAGGCTGCATGCATCCATCAGGACACTGAGATGGGCCCTGGAACCCTTAGTTCCAGCTCTGTTACCAAGAAGTCAGAGTCGTCTTCCAAACGCTGTACGTTACAGAAGTCTGCTTTACGCTCACCCATTGCCTCTCTCTCTTTCTATGTCTCTCCGCTTCTTTTTCATGGCCCTAAGAGCTGGACATAAAAATCTCATTTTTCTCCAACATGAGGTGGATTTGGAGACCTGCAGGCAGGCAGCCCTCTGTTTTTCAAATCCACCATCAGCAGAAAACACTCCTCTGCAACCACTACACACAGACAGCCTGCAGAGATGTAGGAAATAGGGGGTTCCTCATGGTTTGTTCATGAAGAGGGAAGAGGAGAAGCCTCTTGGTCTCTGAGCTGCTATGAAAATAAAAATGATTGGCTAAAAGTCCAGAAAAGTTTGGAGACCACCCAGGCAAATGACACTTTCCCAGCTCCACCATATCATCACTAATTGGGTATTCTGACACTTTCTGTAGCGCTTCATAAAAATGTTTCAAGACCAAGTGATAGAGTGTGCAAAGAAGCGTATCACAGACGTTCAGTCTGGCTGGTTCTGGGGAAACACCTCCAACAAAACAGCAAAGGATTTTTCTTTCATCCCGTCCTAGGTTGGCCATTCTCTCGCTCTCTCTGGGTGGGAACACAGGAAGGTTTTGCTGGACCTCAGAGTCATGAAACCACCACTTGAAATAGCCATGGTTCAGGGTTTAAGTGTCAAATCCAGAGGGTTTCACTTGAATTGGTTTTGGACTGAACGCCTCCCTGAGAGGGATAAACTTCCAGCGGTCATTTTTGGGCTTCGCTTCAGGTTCAGTCAGGATCTGTTGTAAAAGATGACACAGAATCGTGAGCTTGAACTTTTTCCGGAACCTGGGGCAGAAAGTGTCCCAGGACTCCTGACAGAGGGACACTATTGCTATCTTTAGGATCATATTCCCAGAAAGAAGTTAGAGTTACTTGATTCTGCTAAAACACAAAAGGCTTTGTTCTGAGATTGGTGAAGAAAAAAATAAAAGGTCCTTAAATGTTTGGTCTACACAGACCCGTTCATTCTGACCTGGAAGCCTCGGTCTTCTGGCCTATCGGAGGGAAATAATCCATTCCAGTCATCCTTCCATCAGCCTCTTCTGAGCTCTTTAAGGAGATAGATAGCCAGCGGTGAGGACCACTTTCCTCAGCTTCTCAAAGCACTTCTCGCCCAGCAGCTGACACACAGCTCTGCAAAGCTGCTATATTCATTTCTTACTTATGTTGTAACAAATTAGTGCAAACTCAGTGGCTTAAAGCAACACAATATATTCTCTTACACTTCTGGAGTACACAAGTCTGAAATGGGTCTCACAGGGCTAAAATTAAGGTGTTGGCAGAGCTGTGTTCCTTCCAGAGGCTCTAGGGGCAGTTCCACTTCCTTGCCTTTTCTGGTTCCCAGAGTCTGCCTGCACTCCTTGGCTTGTGGCCTCTTCCTTCACCTTCAAAGTCAACAGCATAGCATCTTTAAATCTCTCTGTATGATCTCCTTCTTCTGCTTATAAGGACCCTCACACAATTACATGGGGTCCACCACGATAATTCAGGGTAATCTTCCATCTAAAGATCCTTAACTTAATCACATTTGCGAAGTCTCTCTCGCCATGTCAGGTTATATATTCGTAGGTTTCAGAGATGAAGACATCTGGGGGGCCATTATTCTTTCTACCGCAGATACTAAGGCAAAATTATGAGCCGGCTCTAGATCTAGGAATTGAGGAGGGCAGCAAAGGAGAGGGCCCTCGCCATTGGCGAAGAGCTTGATTTTTGCCAGCCCCATTACTGTGTCATCATAGGATCCAAGGGAAGAGAGGGAGAGAAGTTCCATTTTCCAGATATGAAGACTGAGATTCAGAGTTTGCACGGTATTTCCAAGACATAGTTATTCAGAGGAGATCGAAATCCAAGCTCTTTCCACAACACCACACCACTGGGTTTACCACAAGTATCAGATGGCAGATGCGTTTAGCGAGGGTTTATGATTCAGAGTCGGGGCTGTGCACAAATATTAACTTACAGTCGGTGACTTCTCAAAGCTGAAAATTGACATTTTTGATGTTATTCCTCAAAGGTGAGACTTACTTCGTGAAATCGCTTTTCTCTTTAGTGGGAAGTAAGTGAAAACATTCCTGTATTTTTGACTGAGCCAAAAGAAATGCTGTTTTCAAAGAGTAAGTAGTTTTCACCTGTGAATACTATATTACATTTCAGTGCTTTAGAGGCGGTTTCAAGGAATATCCAAAAAAAAATCGAAAGGTAAAACATTTCTATATGGAAAATTATTTTTAAATCTTTTAAATAAAAGGTTAGTCGGGGGTGAGAGTAGCTGAGTATAATTAAATCAGCGATATCCTGTTCCCCCGGCCCTGTATTTCTGAGCCAAATTGTATTGAGATTTTGAAGAAAGAGACTTGGCATTTCCACAAATTTAGAAGAGAGGAAAAACATCTCATAGAAATGCTGCAAGGATAAATCATGCTTTGGGACTCCTGGCCAGAGAGAGCATCCCTCTCTATCCACCCCAAATTAGCCTAAGAGATTTTCTTTGAAATAAAATGGACCTTTGAAATTCTGAATTATTAGAGTAACTCAAATGACATATTTAAAATTCTGAGTAAGGCCAACAGTAGTCTCAGTCTTTTTTTTTTTTCAGTTTTCTATCATCCAATATGGTCTTCCCCATGATTCTGGGAAGAGGCACGACGGACAACATTTTATGAAGACTTATTTTGCTTTAAAAGCTTTGCATTTTGTTTCAATGCCAAATTTAGATTTGAGCACGTGAGAAAGGCATCTCATTTCTGAAAGTGATTGCTGATTTTACAAATAAGTCAATAATTTACTGATTTCAATAATAAGGCTGAAAGCTTAGTTACCACCTGGCCCATTTGCTATATTAACCAGAACCTTCAGCTTATCCAAGGGCCAAATACAGATCTCAGAAATAAAAGAGGATAAATTTTTCAGGTGAACTATTGTTGCTTAGCAGAAGCATAAGAAGGCCTTAGAAAGATTAAACCTGAGAGGATTATAATTTTAGCCTGTAATGGGATGAATGGGGGAGAAAATCATTTTTAAAGCATCTTCTAATTGTTCTTATCATTTCTGTGATTCTCACAATCATGGTTTGAGATAGGCATAATAGCCCTTTTAATAAATAAACTAAGGTTCAGGAAGCTTAAGTGACTTTTCCAAGGAAACCTTATTTGAAAATAATCAACAAGGTCTTTGAAATACAACATATATTTTCACTGCCTCCAGTATGAATATATTTACCCTATTCTAGTAAGAGAGATGTGAGGTTAGAATCCATGAAAGTATGTAGAGATTGTACCAAGCTTCTTTACTTGTTACATTGAAATATTCCGTTTGGATCAGAAGCATTTCCAGCCTGGGCATGAAGATAACGATCCTGCTATCTGATGAGGCACCGGTCACATTTACAACGACTCAGTGTTCAGCTGATAACTGAATGGTTCTAACTCTCAAATCTCTTGTGGCTTTTGCACACACGAATCATGACTCCTCCAGTACTCGCAGGTGCTCCATCTCCAGCATTTGAACTAATATGTTCAAATTGGTTGAACATCGCACGTGTTCAATTTAGTTGATGGTGAGAATATCAACTAAGAGATTATTTCAATCCAGAGCTGGGGTCCATCTTTGTGCATGCGGATAAAAACAGAGAAGGCCCGTTTGTAGAGGGAAATGGAGAGCCGAGAATCAGACACAGTGAGGATGCTGGCCTATGTATAGATAATGACTAATATATATGTAATAGTGTATATAGATTATTACTTAACTATATAAACCGGTTAGCCTATGTAAAGGTGAGTTTATTATACATATATGTAACACATATGACATATATTTTATATATTATAAAATAAAATAACTTTTATATAGGCTAGCTGGTGTGATGTTCTCCCACAACTTGCTCCATGACACTAACTCTGTCACCTGGTTGTTTTACCTAAAATGCTGTGTGAGATGTGACTAATAATACCTATTTCATAGAGTTGCTATGAAGATTAAATAAGACAATGTATTTCAATTAAGTTTTGCTTGCTCATTCCTACCATCCTTTAGGATTCAGGTCAAGTACTACCTCTTCCAGTATCTTCCTGTAGTTTCTGCCCACTCCCTGGCCCTGCCCAACTGGGCTAGGAGCCCATTGGGTGTGCTTCCCTCCTCATTGCACATGCTACATCAAGCTTTAATTATCTCATTAGACTGTGAGCTCTTTGAAAGCAGGAATAATGTGTCATTAATCTCCAGACCTCAGCAACCATTCCAGTCCCTGGCACACAGACTGTGTTGAATGAATAAATGCAAAATGCCTCATTCAGTACCTAGAATATCATATTAATGCTATCTTACTTTATGTTCAGAAAGCACTAAAAATGCAGTGCACATTAACTACTAAAAAAAAGCAATGTTTTAGTTACTTCCAGTTACGGAAGGTTTTAAAATGATTAAAACAGTGGGTGTGACACATCTCGTGTTTCACTTTTATAATGACTTGCTATTTTTTAAATTCACAGCTTGGATAGTAAAAGAAATGAAAGTGTTTGAGTTCCAGTACTTTCCATGCTCTACCACAACATTGCTGAATGCAGGATTCATTTCAGAAAATCTCCTTTTTAAGAATTTTCATGACCTACAAAAGAAAAATGTAAAGGTTATTTTTCCCTATTGTCACTGCTTACTAGTCTTGGGGAAACATTAAACATTATTTCTGGAAATCCAAATGAGAAGTTTTGGCCCATGAAGTCAACATCCACCGTCCAGCAAGACTGACTCCAGGTGCAGCCCATGTTTGTATTCAAATCAGCAATCTAAGCCCTGGAATATTCTCAGCAAAGGGCAGAGCTGGGCACACCATCATAACGATCCTCGTCTTTTCATTGAAAAATCACTTTCACCTTTTGTGATATGTCTATTGACCTCTTCTTTCCCCCATGAAGAGGTCCAAATACTCCAAAGGAGACTGATGGTCCCAAAGGATATATTCCCACCTGCCTTTCCAGAAAGTTCCATAGACTCACTCTTACTAGACATACCCTAGGCAGATCAGGTAACTGAGAGGCATGGAATGTAGTTAAGTTAGCATTTTTCTATTTGCAAGTCTAGGGGCCTATTCATGGAGATTCATAAACATTCATGGAGATGTTTGGGCCATTTGAAAATGAGGGAACACACCTGTTACACTCACTGTGGAATTCTACAGCCATCAAAGGCTGAAGGCAGTGGTTCTCAATCTTTGCTTGACATCAAAATTGATATCATCGAGGGAGATTTGAAAAATATTGATGCTACCCGGGAGATTCCCATGTAATTGCTCTAGCAGCCTGGGCATCCGGACTTTTGAAAGCTCTCCACCTGTTTCCAATCTGCAGCCAACATTGAGAACTGCTGCTCTGAGGTCTATAGCTGTGGTTCTCACCCCTGGGTGCACATGGGAATCTGAGACACTTCGAAAACATCCCAATCCTCAGCCCCCTCCCACTAAATCAGTAGTTCTTAAACTTTACATATATCAGAATAACTGGAGGGCTTTTTAAAACACGTTGCTGGTCCCACCCCCAGAGTTGCTGATTCAGTAGGTTTAGGGTGGGGTCTGCTTGTTTGCATTTCTAACAAGTTCCCCTATGGCACTGTTACTGCTTGCTCTGGTACCCACTTTGAGATCCATTGCCACAGATATTATCATTTATTTTGTTTAGGGACCTTTATATTTCTAAACTGATAAAGATCTGAAATCCACACCTAAGTGCCATCTCCTAGTCATTTCCAGTTAATCAACCCTGCATTGTAATAGAGATTCTCCATGACTCTAGCTTGAGTAGTTTCTTATCATCCCTCCCCCATGGCTTTCCAGGGCAATATAGTAGACAGAGCACAAGAAAATCTGCTTTCAGCTCCTGGCTATGCCACTTAGTAGTGGGTGACCACAAGAACTTCATTAGCCTTAGGGTGATTAACTCATCCCTTCCCTGTTTTCCCAGGACTTTATCAGTTTTAGCACTGAAAATCCCACATCCCAGTATATCCCTCAGCCCAGGGGAAAGCAGGATGGTCGGTCACCCTATATAGCCTCTGTTTTTTAACCCCTGTGGTAAGGAAAACCAAGTTGACCTTGAAGAGTCTCTTCACGCATTTGAGATAGGACAAGCAACTGCCTTGCAGAGAGCATTTGCTTCATAAAAAGTGATCATGATTATGCCTGTGAACTCTTTTAAGATGAGTTGTGTGGGAAGGGAAACTGATGAGGATCAAGGCTGCCCCAGGGAGAAAAGCCCAAGGCGTCCTGCCCTACATACTGATCTATATTATCCTCAGGGAAGCATAGGACGTCCTCACCTGATCTGATCTGTTTCTTGTGTAAAATTATAGGACACCCACTAACCCCACCTGCACTGATACCATTTTAATGACTTTTTTACATAATCTTTCCTTTGTCTTGTAAAGAGATAACTCACATACCTTGCTCTTTACTGAGCGTGGGTCCTGTCCGCAGGCTACTCCATGCTGTTCTCTGAATAAAGGAGCACTACTACCAGACCTTGAGAGTCCAAGAAATCTTTCTTTCTACTTCTCGGCTGGCCGAGCCCACATCAGAAACATCACGCTTAATCATCAGTAAACATTTATAGTGAAGATAATACAAGGCCATTCTCAACCTTGGCTGCACAGTGAAATCACCTGGGGAAATTTTAACCATCCCCTCTCCCAATACCCAAATCATACCCCATGCGATTAAATCATAATCTTTGGTGCTGGAATTCAGGCATCAGTATTTTTGAAAGCTCCCCAGGTGATTTCAACATGCAGACAAGGTTGAGTACCAACGTGCCAAGCAGCGAAGCTCAAAGTGTACTCCCCTGGCTGGCAGCCTCAGTTTGACCCAGGAATTTGCTAGACATGCAAATTCTCAGCACTCTCTCCCTCCCTACCTGTATAATTAGAATCCTTGGGGTTGAAGCCCAGAAATCACTGTTTTATCAAGTTCTCTCATGCATGCTAAAGATCACACTTTGAGTAACACCTACATGCTATTTCCTAGTTGCTCTATCAGTATACTTATATTCATTGATTTGCTAATGTTATGTTATTCTGCTGTTAATCTAGCAGCCCTAGAAGAAGCCATATTTTTAATGGAATGTTATTGTTTTAACATACTATTAGATTCTATTTGCAAGGATTTTACTTAGAATTTTTGCATTAATATTTAAAAATGAATTTGACCCCTAGCTTTTATTTTGTGCAATCTTTCCTAGGTCTTAACGTCAGGGATAGCCTAACTTGGTAAAGTTTGGGGGAAACTTTTGTTCTTCTTTTGTATTTTGGACCAGTTTATATAACATGGAAATGATCAGTTCCTTGAAACTTTGAAATTCACTGGTGAAAACACACATGGCTCTGTCACCATTCTTGGAAGTAAATCTATTACACCTTTTTTATTTTTTTGATAGGTTTGGTCCATAAAACTATTTATTACTTCTGTTATTTTGGCCATTTATATTACCTAGAAAATTATCCACTTTGAAATAGTTTTCAGAAGTATTGCCCTAGATAAAAATACAGTGCTTTTAATTCCATATGTTTTTCCTAAACTCTAGAACTGAATGTTCAGTACAGGAATGAATGTAGTTCTTTATTATTTAATATTGAAACACTTGATTATATGAATTTTCCTCAGAGAATAGCTATGACTGATGTCCAAAACTTTTGATAAGTTCTATTATTATGAATTTCTGCTTATGGAAGGTTCTGTGACAGATTATCAACTTTAAATGTCCTTTGAGCAATGAAACATAAGATATTTCTTTGTTTCCACAGAGTAGGAATATATCTATATAATGTATATCATATATATCAGTTTATAAATGAATATATGTATATCAACCTATAAGTAATACTCTGTGCATGCTATTATTTGTTGCAAATTTTATTAGTGTAAAAGAGTTTTGTAAAAAAAAGAATTATAAAATAATCCTCTTCTTTTCAATAAAAATAACTTTGGTTGTTTACATTGTGGAAACACCTCCTTCTTAAATTTTAATTTGCATCTGCCTGGGCTGTTGAAATCAAGTGTTTTATTTTTTATTATGTTAAAAGTAATTATTTTTCTTTATTTTCAAAATGTATATGTGCTAAATGTAAAAAAATTTAGAATTATTAAAAAATATAAAGACAGGAAATTTTCAAATATCATAATCCCAACCCATTCATACAGTTACTACTTGGACAAACTCTATATGTACTTTAATAACCTGGTTCCCTCCTTTTCACTTAATATATCAAGAGCAAGTTACTGTATTAAATCAATTTCATGAATTTATTCATTATTTTAATATTAGGATATTAAATTTCTTATAATTTTAGTGACTTCAGAGCATTTCACACTACAGATGTTCATTTTAACTTCACACATATCATAGGTATTATTTTTAATTTTTGATATTTTAAATACTGCTGAAATGAATATTCATAGATATTCATGTACATGTACATACATGATCTTTTGGGAGAAATATCTAAAATGGAAAATTACTAAGTTAACAAATATGAAACATATTGATAAATTACTCTACTGAAATACCTTTATTTTAGCTATGTTTCTTTTAAACAGTGAAGAATTACAGTTTTCTACTGACCCAAGTTGAAAAGCTTTTTAAAAAGGAGTAATCTGGGGCTGGCCTGGTGGTGCAGTGGTTAAGTGCCCACATTCGGCTTCGGTGGCCCAGGTTCCCAGGTTCAGATCCCGGGTGTGGACATGGCACTGCTTGGCAGGCCATGCCGTAGTAGGCATCCCACACATAAAGTAGAGGAAGATGGGCACGGATGTTAGCTCAGGGCCAGTCTTCCTCAGCAAAAGGAAGAGGATTGGCAGCAGTTGGCTCAGGGCTAGTCTTCCTCAAAAAAAAAAAAAAAGAAAAAAGGAGTAATTTGCTTTGTATATATTGTTCTAACTGGAGTTTTTCACTTTTGTTGTTGTTGTTGCTTTCTGATTGTTTGTTTTAGCTTTAATTTTCATCTGTTTTACATTCTGCTCTGCTTCCTTTGTGGTTCTCTATCATTTGCTAATTAGACACTAAACCTTTTATCCCCTAGTAATTCAGAAGATACACTATTTCAAGTATTTATACACTTAACTGAGCTTCAGTTTTCTGATTTATAGATGAAATAAATTAGTAATTGTCAATTCTCCTTGTAAGATAAAGAAATTAACCCATCCTCATTGGCCCTACCCTTTTACCCCACTAATGTCCAGGATATTCCTGGAAATTACGGAATTTTGGACCAGGTAATTATTTTTGCTTACATTATTTACTTCTCTATCTGTTTATCTATGACTGTGTTTGTTTGTGACAAGTCCTTCATTGAGCTGATCTGCCTGCCAGGTACTGTTTAAAGAAATGTTACATGAATGGTTTATCCTTTGAAAGTTACATACTGACATTTGTCTTTCAGCCCTTGCTGAAAATGAATGACAGCTCAAAGGAACATCCGACATGCTTCCCCAGTCATGACCCTTTCTCCTCAAAACTGTAGATAATTCTCTTGTGTTTCTCACGGATAACACTTTGGAGAACTTTGAATTCTATGAAATGCTTTATAGGACGCTTTGTTTTGTTTTCTGTAAGAAATCATACAGAAATGTTTTTTACCCTCCAAATGGTAGGGCCTTTTTATTTATTTAATTTCAACCAGGTTTTATTTCGATAATGGTCTTTCCTTATGAATTGTTTCTAGTACTTTTAATCCGCAGACTCTGCTGTTGCATTATCTGTCTTTACAAATACTACAGAGAGTTGTATCTCCTTCGCTTGGATCAGCCTCTGTTTACTGCAGTAGATTATAAACAGGTCTAGCTTCTCAATAGAATCAGAGGTATGTGAGAACCTGTGACATATCCCATCTCTTAAGGCTGGTGTCATGGAAGATAATCTGAACCTTTAAAGGCAGACCGTTAGAGTCTTTATTAGCAATATACGACAAGACTCAATAGATCATCGGTAAGATTCAGCAGAGCCCATATTCTTAAGGAAATTCTCCAGCTCCTTTATCTTCTCCCTCTTCCTCCTCCTAAACTGCATCACTTCTCCAGCTCCCAGTCCACAGTAAGAGCAAGGGGGCTGCTGCCCCAGTTCTCAAAATGGTCATGAACCCCTTGCACTGGAGTCATTTTGGGATGATGATTAAAAATGCAGTTTCCTAAGCCCGGTTGTCAAACCAGATGAATCAGAGTCATCTGGAGGCATGGCCCAGGAACCTGAATTTTTATAAGCAGCCCAAATAAGCCTTGCACGCATGGAGGTTTGATAATTTCTGACTTGGATCTTTTTGTTCTGGCAGGATCTATGCATATTACGTGGAGGAATTGAAGATGAATCCCCCTCCAGGAGTGTAAGCAGTGTTTTCAGTGGTTGTATTGGGCTCTGATTACTTATCTGAATTAAAATTAGATATTTGGGAGATGGCTAAATGGAAACTATGAGCACTCTGTTTCTTTAGTGGCTTTTAAAGATATTCTGTGTCTTCTTAATGAACCTCTATGAATGACCTCAGTCCTGAGGAGAATTAGGCTGTTGCAAACCCACCACTTTCCTTACTTATCCTGAAGACTAAGTAACTATTAGAGCAGACATTAAACCCTAACCACCACCAGCTATACCAGATGATTCAACTCAGGTTATAATTAAGGGAGGAAAAAGCCAGAGGGAGACTGGTGGGGATTAGGGTAGGGCAGCTAGTGGAAGGAAGAATGTTCCAGATCTTCCCCAAGAGGGACAACTGGCTCTCCACTCAGGGGTCAGCCCTGGTCAGTCTCCACAGTCACTCCCTGATATCCTTCTTCAGCCAATTGAACCCTTAAGTATCCAGAAATTTAGATAGAGATTTAGAAGAGCAAAAAGAAATAGACTCAGATATTATGATACAGTCTAAGCCTGGATGCTCGAGAACTACCCTGTGCTTATCATTAAAATGAGAAGTGATAGACCCAGGGTTGCTAGTGTTTGAGGAGATTCAGAAAGGATAAATTGGTTTTGGAGAGAGGAGTAGCCCTAGGAGAAAAGCCCCCATATATAGCAGGAAGAATCATGCCGCCAGGAAATGGGCAGAGTCTAATTTCTGAGATGGCTCACCTTAAGTAATCCTGACTCATTAAAGATGGAAAGATTGGGGAGGGCAAGGAGAATCGCCAAGGAGGAAGTCCTGGAAAATCCTTAGCAAAACTACAGGCTTTCTATCATCTGGACCCTGCTCACCTCCTGTCACTCTCTGCTACAGCCATGCTTCCAGAAAGGCCCTGACCACACCATGCTACCTCCATCACTGGGCTCTTTGCCTGTGCTGTTCCCTCGGCTGGAACTATTTTGCCCTCTATTTACTTCCCACTGGACAAGCAGCTCAGACATCACTTTCCTAGGGAAGCCCTGTCTGAATCCAAGACTGGTCAAGTCCTCAGGTTACGATGTCTCTCGTTGCACTGCTTACAGTTTTCCTCCACGGCACCAGGCACACACATGACTTTCACGTCTGATGACTTGATGAACGGCTAACACCCCCACCAGATGGCGAGTGTGGTGGGGGCAGAAGCTGAGCACTCGGGTTTTACCTACCATCGTCTCCACTCTGCTTAGACTACTCTATTGTTTACGAAATGCGTGAATGGATTCTGCCATCCCTCTTGGTGAATGCCAGACTCACTAACAATAAAGGGCACAACATCTTATTTTTAAAAAATATTCACTTTCATATACAACCATGTGTCTCATAATGTTGGGGATATGTTCTAAGAAACGCATCATTAGGTGACTTCGTCCTTGTGCAAACATCGTAGAGTGTATCTACACAAACCTAGATGGTATAGCCTACTACACACCTAGGCTATATGGTACTAATCTTACGGGACCACTGTCATATATGCAGTGTGTTGTTGACCAAACTGTCTTTATATGGTGCATGACTGTGTTTATGTGAAACCAAACAAAGATTTTGGTTTGTATAGGAGAGTAACATTCAGTTCTTACTTTAGCCAAAGAGGTTTTCTTTTCCTCAAATACTCTTCTAGTTTTAAATAAATCCCATCACTCTCAGGGGAATGCAGTGGGAACAGTCCACTCCCCGCATGAGCTATCCTGGCCTGTCATTGCACGTGGGCCTGTGCCTTTCAAGAGCAACATCTCCAGGAAGGAGCCAGCATGGGACAGACAGTGGTGAGAACACAGAGCCCTCTGCCTGGAGTCGAGGCCAAAGCACACGGCCTTCCTTTGTAAGCTTGTCTTTATGAACTTGTGTCAACTGCTCCCTGACCCAGAATCACCCAGTTAAATAAACCAGGGATTACCCATAAACTCACAGAAACCCAAACCCGCCAGGCCCTTGATCATCCCTGAGACAGTCTCTACCTGTTCACATTCATTTGGGCTCTGACCAAATGGCAGTGAAAGAGCCTCCTTTCCAAGATTCTCAGGACGCAGAGATTAGCTCAGTTTTCCCTTCAAAATGACATTTTCCAAACCATATGAGCAAAGTTTCCTTTGCAGTGGCCCATTGAATTGCAAACGAAACCAACCAATGGTCCATGTCACTCATAAGCTATTCTAACCTCAAATACTTGTCCCAGAAATCATGGCTGGACAAATTTGAAATATCCAAACCTGGATTAAGCCTGTAAGCTTCAATTGACTTCAATTCAAGCCCAGCTCCCTAGTTTTATCATGTATGACATTACATCACTGCATTGCAATGAAACGTATAATCAAAAAGCCAGACTCCACTTTCCTCTGGGGTTTTGGAAGAGCAATTCCTTTTTAGGGGTAAAAATATGAGCTGTGACCTTGTTCTTTATGTTGTCGGTCAAGCATCAACCCAAACATTAATCCTTCTAAAGAGAGGTTGCCATGCAATCAAGCCAATGCCTGGCCTGTTGATTTATCCCCCACCACCCAAATAACTACTTGCGCAGGGTCATTTTGTGGGAAATATCTCGATGAACCAACTCCACTTTCCTCTCATTTGACCTTATTGGAAAGTTCAGGCATGAGGAGACAGACTGGGAGATCAAGTTTCAGGGACTACGAAGCTGGATGAAGAGTCAGAGGTTGGGCATATAAGAACTCAGTTGCATAAGCACTGGGCATGAGAAATTATCTTCAGGGCATATACCTTAGGACCAGAGTTTGAAGTTCTGAATAGAAGATGGACACAGAGGAATTTGAGAGCATGGCACAGAACTGACGTCGGAAGAAACAGAATGAGACTATAATTGGGACACAACCAGCTGGTCTCAGGAAAGAGGTGAACCAAAACAGACCCAGGGAGACCCACAGGTCTCCTTATTGTGAATGAGCCAACTCCTTCCAGACTCCCAGCTCAGGGCCAGAGCAGGCATGTGTGCCCGGGCAGGTCTGGGGCCACAGGTCGGAGCATGTAGACATAGGCGCATGGAACAGAGGACTCCGATGCAGGGAGCCAGGCTCCTGACACAAGCTCAGGCAACAACCGCTCCCTACCTCCAAATGGGGATCGTAAACTCAGGCAAAATCTGTCATCCCGATAATCCTTCATGATTCGCAAGGAGAGAAGGTATTTTAAAGATTGAATATGAAGAGAATGTTTTAAAATATGCAAATCATCCCATTCACAAACAGTTAATAATTTATACTAATCTTTATTTGCTAATAATTTGAATATTATGAACTACAGCCTGCTGGAAAGCATACTGATACTCTTCTCTGAGAGCTATAGACGTATTCATCTTGGAGTTCTATTTTATTTTACTCGTCAGAAAAGGAGCGACCCATTAAAAGATGATAAAAACAGGCTGCTCCGGTTCACACGTTTTCATTTCAACAGGAGCAAGTCTAGTTTAGTCCAGGTCAATAATTAGAGACGTAGCTAATTTCTGCCAGATACTGTGGGGCTGCCAGGACCACGAGGATGAAACTGACCCACTTGCCCAGGTGACTCGGGCAAACCATAGCCCACTGGCTTAGGCAAGTCAATGCTGAACATCTGTGGCCTCCCTTTGAGACAATCTTTTCTCACATTGAGACAGGGGCACATTGAGAAAGGGACAGAGCTAGCATTATTACTATTTACCATGCACCAGGTTCTGTGCTAAGTGTTTTTACATCTATTGCCCCACTTAGATTTCATCTCTGTGAAGTATGTATTTTAATTATCCCCACTTAACGCGTGAGGAAACTGAGGGACAGAGGAGTTAAATGACTTTCCCAGGAACACTAATAAGCGGATGTGTTAGTTTCCTATTCCTGCTGTAACAAATTATCACACACTCAGTGGCTTCAAACAACACGAATGTATTGCCTTACAGTTCTGTAGGTAAGAAGTCTGACTCGGGTCTCATCAGGCTGAAATCAAGGTGTCAGCATGGCTGTGTTCCTTTCTGAAGGCACAGAGGGAGAATCCATTTGCTTGCCTTTTCCATTCCTTGGCTTGTGGCTTCCTTCCTCCATCTTCAAAACCAACAACATAGCATTTCTCTGACCCCTTTTCCATCATCACATTTCTTTCTCTGACTGTGATCTCCTCTGCTTCCCTGTTCCACTTTAAAGGACACTTGTGATTGCATTGGATCCACCTGGGAAATCCAGAGCACTCGCCACATCTCAAAATAAGCTGTTTTGCAACCTTAATTCCACCTGCACCCTTAATCCCCCTTTGCCATGACACCTGAGATATCGATAGGTTCCAGGAATTAGAATGTGGGCATCTTTGTGGGGCCACTGTTCTTCCTAACACAGTGGGACAAGTAGGACCTGAATCCAAGGAATGTGGCTCCAGAACGCATGCTCTTAAGCAGGAGACGATAGCACCTGCTTGGGACATGACCATTTTATCCAGGATCTACATCCATCCATGCAGTTTGTACAATGAAAAGTTATGCTCTGAACAAAGATATTTATCCTTTTTCCAATGTATTCCTTTTTAGTTAGATGTAGTTAACCTTGTCAAACTAACTGATGCTGTTCAGACTGAAAACCGTTTTAGACTCTGATGCCCCCTTCCTATTTCTACCCTAATGACTCTGTCTCTCTCTTCCTCACTCTTTCACGCACACACACACGCATGCACACACAAACACACACCAGTCACACCATATGTATACATACACAGTTTCTCCTCCAATATTTTCCCACATTTCAAGCAACCAGACACCCACCCACTCGCCTACCCAGTTTCTCACTACGGATAACTTAGGAGGCTTCCTCCACTTTTTCTCTCTCTCGTTTACCCACACATTTAATCCTTTAACAGATACCATCAGCCTTATCTCCAAAATAGATCTCTGTCCACCTCTGGCCCTCTCACTGCCACACCCTGATCCAGCCAACATCACCTCTCTCTGGGAGACCTCCAGTCTTGTCTTCCTCCCTGACACTGGCCCTCCTGCAATCGGTTCCCCACGTAGCACATATCGTGATTTTTATTTAACACCAATGGGATTGATTACATCTTACTGCTTGAAACCCTTCCCTGGCTCCCCAGACTTTTCAGGACAGAGACCGCTCTCTGTCCCATGTCTGTAAGGCCTGAAGGACCTGGCCCCTCCAACTCCTCCCCATTCACCTTGAATTTTGCTCCCCTTGCTCACTATTCTCATACCTTCCTGCCTTCTTTCAGTTCTTGACGGCACCACAATCACATCCATCTCCAGGCCTTCTCGTACGCTGCCTTCTCTACCTGGAACATTCTTATCTACACTCTTACCTGGCTAACTCAACTCTCCATACACTTCAAGTCTCGGTTTAAATGCCATATCCCTAGATAAGTCTTCCTGGCACCACAACATGCATGCACGTGTGTGCACACACACACACATCTCTGATAGCACCTTTTGTTTAACTGTGCTTATGAAGAAAATAGTTCCATTATATAATTACATGACACGTAATTATCTATGTTACTGTATGTATTATATATTAATGCTATTCCCGCTCCTCTATAACGTCTTTGAGGGCAAGGGCTATGCCTGTCTTTCCCTCACTACTATATGCCTAACACCTAGAACCTGGTGCACAGCTGCTCAACAAATTTGTGTCCCATAAATGCTTTAGAGATGGTAACCCGTTACATCTGTCATTATACTGTCATCATCATCATCATCACCACCATTATTATCATCGCCACTGCCACTGCTGTCACCACCCTTACATTTAATGTTTTTGTGGCTTATAGATTACAAAAGAAAAATTCATATTTGCATTTCATCATAACACTTTGAGGTGGGTAGAATAACTATCATTTCACATATGTAAATTGAAGCTCAAAGGGATGGGTGATATCCCCAGGGAGTACAATGAGGAAGACTATGGCCCAGGCCACACCTGCTGTGCCTCCAGATCCTCCACTCCAGGATGAGGATGCTCTGAGGTTGCAGTCAGAAGAGAAGAAGGAACCCTGTAGAAGGGCAGTGGGCCTCCTGTGGCCCAGAACTCCAGAGGAAGCACTAACACCAACTTGGTTTTCTCTGAGATTTGATTTTCCTCACTATTCATGACGAGGGTGCGGGCAAAGGACGTAGCCCCACTCAGCCCCCCTCAGCACTGTTAGGAGGCCGTGGGAGGATGATTTTGAATGTTTCCCTTCTGTGAGCTTCTGAGAGGAGACCCACACCATGGTCTGCAGTCCGCCTGCAGAGGGCCAGCTACATGCAGGTTGAGAGGAAAGGAAATGCATGAATAGTTCTCAGGGCTTCCCATGTCGCTGAGGACAAAGACCAGACCCCGGATACAGCCCACAGGGTCCTGCATGTTCTGGTTCTTGCCAACATCTCCGCCTCCACGGCCTATCACCTTCCTTTTTTTCTGTCCTTTTGAGCCTCAGAAGTCTTTCAGATCTCAATCCGTGTGAGCTGCTTTAGTTACACACTCACCTGGAACCAGGTGCCTCTCATGTATTAGTATGACTGCGTGGTTGCCTTCTGTCTATCCCGCCGGACCAGGGGCTGGCAGAGCACGGCCCACAGACCAATTCTAGCATGCTGCCTGTTTTACAAATAAAGTTTTATTGGAACACAGCTATGCTAATTTATTTACATAATTTTCATGGCTGATATTGCTCTACAATAGCAGAATTGAGTAGTTATGATAAAGATTATGTGGCCTACAAAGTCTAATATACTTGTTATCTAATCCTCTGCAGAAAGTTTGCTTTTCATACTAGAATATAATAAAAGAGCTGCATCTGTGTCTGCTTTCACCCACCATTTTCGTCACTGGTTCCTAACAGAAGGCTTGATCCATAGAAGAGTCAACAACTATTTTCAGAATAATCAATGAACGAGTCAAATTATAGCATGCCAGCCTATTTCTATACAAAAGTTTCAGTCTCCCAATTGACACTGGAAAGTTTAAATACTGTTATCTCTATTCAGAAATTCAAGTTTGGAGAGATTGAAAATCTCAACCAAAATTATACATATACTGGGCAGTGGGGACAAGAGTCCACGTCAGCTCTTTCACGACACAAGGTACAGAAGGCAGCGCACATGAAGTCCCGGAGGTTGGCAAGATTGTGGTGCCATCTATGCTCTCTCTCAACCCAAAGGCAGGCTCACTCTAGCAACTTCTACCTTTAGACACTTTTCTAGGAACTTTGCATACTTTGGGAGAAACTAGTAATTTTGTCTTCCTTATGTTTATCAAGGGCCAAACAGAACTATCTTTTCTCTTTTCTTGATTCTGAAAAACTCCTTTGTTCCAGCTGCCTACTACAAACTTGAAGAACTTCTTTCTAAAACAGAGGGAGGATGCATCAAGAAGGGACGCAGTCCTAAGCCCTTACAATCAGGGGGAGAGGATACGTGCCTACAGCAGTGTACCTTGGGGAAGCATAATTAGTGTATACAGGCACCAAAAATAATAGCGTACAGTGTGTGGACCAATAAGAGAAATGAAGAGACACTTGCATGCATCACAGCCTGTGATTAGGAATGCAGAGTTTGGGGCTAACCTTTGATGAAGTCAGATCAAGAGGACATATACCATATGATTGCAGCTGTGTTTCATGGAATGTGCGAATTACATTTTACGCTGGATTTCCAAACAGACATATCAATCAACCATAGGGGTTTCTCGAACAAGGTAGAACCCACAGCCTCCCTACGCTCTTCCTGTGTTCCAGTCAGCAGGTACCAAGAGCTAAGTTTCAGTAATATGAGTGGTCTGTCATCTAGTTTCCTGGAGGCAAAACCTGGAGAATATATGGTTTATATGACTTTTTTTTTTAGTGGATATTCAGGGAATCTCTGACAAACAGTTTAATCAAATGTCTCAACTGCCACTGAAGCTTGTGTTTGTAATCCTTACACATGGTCAAGAGGGTGACTCATCAATGTGTTTGGCTAAATTCGTTTAAACTATGATATAATTTAGTTATTATTTTAGCAACTGCTACACGCCAGGCACTATTCTAGACACTTGCCATGCTAGTGGGGAACTTAATGGTTTTGGTTTCCTTATACGTTGAGTTTGAAGTAGCTGTGAATTTCCAGGTAAAGGTTCATTTGCTTTTTTAGCAAACGTTGACTGTGCATTTAATATAAGCCAGGCCTTAACCTAGGCACTGGATAAATGGAGGTGAAAGAGATATGGTCCCTCTACTGTAAGAGCATGCAGTCTAGTAGGCGAGAGAGGCATAAAGATAATTGTGATAACATTTGGTAAGTCATTCTACAATAAAAATAACGACAGTGGCGATAATAATAATAATTGCTACAATTTATTCAGCACTTACTCTAAGATGGACATTTTATATAAATGAGCTCATTAAATACGGTTAACAACCCTGGAAGGTACATATTCATACCCCCAATATACAGATAGGGAAACTGAGGCTTCAATAGGATGAGCAACATGACAAAGATCCCACAACTAGTCAATAACAGAACTTGGACCCATCTGACCCTAAAGCTTGTGCTCTTTTGCTGTCCTATATTATCCACCTTCCCTAACTCCTATTAAATTTTCAGAGATATACATGCAGTGCAATAAGAGAACAGAGGACCTGGCAGCTAGAAGGGGAAGAAAGGAAAGGCTTCATAGGAGCGTGAGTGAGATTTGTGTGAGGCCTTAAAAAACAAGTTGGCATTTGCTAAGATGTGCAAGATGGGTGCTGAGTGGCAATGGAACAGATGGTAAAGGTTCAGGGTCAGGAAAATTTCTGCCTTCTTAGGGAATAGATTAGCACAGCTGGAAGTTAGGGCACATTAAAAGAAATTAGGAGAGATGTGACCAGAAAGATCCATTAGAACAAGATCATCATTGTCCCTCAGGATCAGCCATGTTAAAGAGCTGTGGCTCTTTCATAGGGAAGGTCCATTGACGCTTTCTAAGCAGTGGAACAGCAAATGGTCTATGACATGCAGAGTACTGAGTCATACCCTCACAACATCTACTTCCCTAGTGCCTACCATAGTGCTTAGTACAAGGTAGGTGCTCAGTAATTCTTGGATAAACTAATACATATTCTTTGAATAATCCATTGGACAGCAGTGTGGAAGATATACTGGAAAAGGAAAAGACTAGTGATAAAATATAAGCCAGGAGCTTGTTGGAAAAACATAGAAGAGCTATCAGTGATAGTAAAGAGGAAGTTGACGTGAGAGAGACATTGGAAGTAGAACTGACAGATCTTAGTGACAGAATGACCCTGTGGGCTCAGACAGAGAAAGTAGTTGAGAATAACTTCCAGAATTCTCACTTGCATCTGAGGCATCAGTGGGGAATACAGAAGGAGGCGTAGAGTTGGGAATTCTGAGTCTGAGGTGCCTTTAGAACGTTACTGCAAAGATTAGGGGCCTGATAGGGAGTGGCAGAGAAGACACATTCAAAATGGCTGCCAACAGGTGGCTCTCTTTCATGGAGACCTCAGAGAGTCCTGGTGGCTGTGAGGGCCTCTCATGAAAGGTAGTTCCCTGGCTGAGTGGTTATACTGAATGAACAATTGTGATGAGAAGACAGAAAGAAAATCCTCATCAGAGAGCCCAAAGAAGAGAGGAACTAAAAATCAGCAACCTGACCATTACGAGCACAGAGTTACGCTCTGTAGGAACTTCAGGCAAAGCCAGGGCAGACTTCGTAGCCTTTTCCTGTGGAAAATTTATGAAGCCCAGATTGGGGAAAATGTTCTGATAGTTTTAAGGCTGGCATTTTAAGTTGGAATGCCATTGCAAAGTAGCACATAACGGCACAATTCAATAACTCTGACCATTGTGGAAAAATGCCATGTGCCAACAGCGATTTTCCATAATTTTGCTCAGAAAATCTGAAAGAAATGCAGAAAATGGATTTGCAGCCCTGGCAGCAGGCGGAGAAACAGTAGCAGAGGGCTGCAGGCCAGTAATTGATGTTTCAAATA
Source organism: Equus przewalskii (assembly GCF_037783145.1). Taxonomy (NCBI): domain Eukaryota; kingdom Metazoa; phylum Chordata; class Mammalia; order Perissodactyla; family Equidae; genus Equus; species Equus przewalskii. Next base: position 29,991,049 of record NC_091851.1, read on the forward strand.
TCACTGAGTGCTTTGCCTGTAATTTTAGGGGAGAATGATAATAATTAAAAGCACAAACTTACAAGTCATTTCTGAAGAGGGAAAATGCTGAATGCACTTAAAGTGAAGGGGGTTTGTTGAAATGTTTAACTTTTTCCAGAGAGCTTTCAGATATGCAATGATTAGTTTTATGTTCACAGAGTGACTTTCTCCCCAAATGTTCCAAACAGCCATAAATGGAAGATTATTAACCCATGAGATTCTCTGGGAGCCAACGATAAAGCTGCCTAGATGACGTTCCCAAACATTCACACCTTACCTGATGAGACTGGTTTTTGTCACAAACAGCGCTCTCTTTAAAAGGATGAAATTAAGCCTCTCTCCCGTCTCTTGATTATGGACTTGGTTGTTATAATGGTTCATGGTAAGTTAGATTTGAGACTTTGCTATGAGATAGATTTGAGCTCGAGTACCCATTCGTCTTTATTAACTCTGTGACCGTAGGCATGTCATTCAAGTTCTCTGAACCTCCATTTCTTCATCTGGAAAATGGGTATAAAAATAGTCCTTACTTCCCATAGGGTAAGTATTGAGGATTGCCTAAGAGAGTAAAACAATCAGCATAGTTGGTGATCAATAAATATTAACCATTACTAGTAGTATTGCTGTTGCTAAAATGACAAAGGCACGCTATTTTTGTATAATTATTTATTTTTGCTGACAGAATGTAATTTCCTCGAGTATAGTTTGGCTAAATCCTCCTGCCATGGCAAATAAACAGCCAGAGACTAAACTGAGCCTCATACCCTTTTCCTGAAAGGGATCCCCTCCAGTTATGAAATTCAGGGATTCAGTTTTCCATATCTCTCACCCTACGATCTATGACAGGTCCTGGCATACAGTGAGTGCTCTATAAATGTGTGTGGAACATACATGCGTCTGGATGGGCAAATAGTTTTATCCCTCCACCGTGATAAAGGACAGAGCTCTCTGGTACCTTATCAGCTTCTGATGACCAACCTGAGCTTCCGCCAACACCACTAACTGTGACATCTGAGTTTTTTCAAGCGCAAACTCTCTCTTCCTTCCCACACTGACTGGGGGTGACCTTCTGTAGTTGGGCTGACAGACGAGATAACAAGCTTTGTCTGAAAACACAAAGCTCTGGGTTCACTGGGATACCGTGATTAACAGACGAAGTGAACGCTACGCAAATGCTGTAATTGTAGTGGCCCGCCATTAGCACTGCAGTAAATATAGTCATTTTGTACTTTTCTTTCCACCATCAACCTCTTTCTAGCCTATCAGAATGAATTTTGTTCTCCAGACCATGTTTACTCACTTCTTTAGATTTGCACAGACATGAGCCTGCCTGTTGGCTCATGATTCTGAATGTGGACTAGCAATCAGCAGAGAGGCAGGGCTTTTATTATTTTTTCCCAGCTCAAAACAGGACTTTTATGCCCCCAGAAAATAATGTACAGCAGGTAGACACACTACATAGAGGCGGGTGAGTGCATGTTAGGCTCGTGGCTTGCATCAGTCTGCGAGGTGATTCTGTCTTGACCAGCATGGCTTGGAGGCAGAAGAAGAAATCGTCATGAAAACATCATACAGTTTCTCAGCTCCTCCCTAAATAATATGTTGGCAATCTAGCCCAGCTGTAATTTTGTGCAAGAAATATCTCTATCCAAATGCAAGACTAAACTTTCTGAAAGGACCTACAGCATTTTGCTAATCCAAAAACTCTAGATACTGACTGGGAAGGAAAGGGCTGTATTTTCTCCCTGGAAGCTGTGTGCCGTGAATAACTGAGGCTCAGGGTAATAAATATCAAGTTGAAAGAATTTAAAGACCAGACAAGCAGCAGAGACAAGATAAGAAAGAGGTATCAGACAATCTTGTAGATTTCAATTTGCAAGAAATAGCAAATAGAATTATTTCCAGTTGAATTTTCCAAGTCAAATTTTGTTGAATTGTAGCCATAATTTAGTGTCAAGATGAAGGTGACTGAGCACCTATGAGGAGTTAAGAAGGATGGTATAAGTAGTTAAAAAAAATAAAATATAGAGCAGAGCTGCAAGGGAACTCTGAGCAGGGAGAGATTCCCCAGTCAGTCTGTCCTTATGACTTGGGATGCTCCAGGAATACCCACAATGGACTCATATCTCTGGGCCTAGGGGTAGGTGTTTCCATTTAAGACTCAGAATTATTATTTTCTTGGCCCCTCCTTTAAATGGAGAGGGATTCATGCCAATCCCCATGTACTCAGTTTGGAGTTTAAACAACTCCAGACTCTAAAAGACAAGATACTGAGGGAATGAAGGGTATAAAGTGCCATTTAGATAGAGTTCTCCAAACTTGGTTGGGTACCAGAATCACCCACTCGTATTGTCAAACAGATTATGAGGCCCCGCTCAAGGCCAACTGGATACAAATCTCCTTTCTCCACTGAATTGCTTTTGAACTTTTATCAAAATTAGTTGTCCATATATGTGTGGGTCTGTTTCTGGACTGTCTAGTCTGTGTTATTGATCTATCCATCTACCTTTACACGCTGCCACGCTGTCTTAACTATCACAGCTTTATGTTAAGTCTTGAAACTTACATCGCGTTAGTCCTACAACTTTGTTCTTATTTTTCCAAGTTGTTTTGCGTATTCTAAGTTCTTGGCATTTCTGTATGGATTTTAGAATCAGCTTGTCAATTTCTACAAAATATCTTGCTGGGGGTTTTGTTGCAATTCCATAAAATCTGTAGGTCAATTTGAGGACAATTAATATCATAACAGTACTGAGTCTTCTGACCTATGAATGCAGTATATCACTCAGAAAATTTTAGCTTTCAGCTTATAGATCTTTCGTGTCTTTTGTCAGATTTATCCCTAAGTACTTCATGTATTTGATATTATTATGAATTATATTGTTTTATTTAATTTCCATTTCTGTTTGTTCCTAGTTTATAGAAATACAATTGATTTTGGTATATTCTTGTTTCCTACAACATTGATAAATTGACTTCTTAGTTTTAGCAGCTTTTTTTTGTAGATTCATTGGATTTTTGACACTGACAATCATGATGGTTGTAAATAAAAACAATTTTATTTCTCCCTTTCAAATATCTTTCTGTTTGGAATTTTTGTATCTATGTTCAAGAGGGACATTGGTGTGTAATTTTCATTTATTATAATATAATTTTATGGTGTCAGGGTAATGCTGGCTCACAGAATAAGTTGAGAAGTAGTTCTGTCCTTTTAAATTTTATGGAAGACTTTGTGTAGAGTTGGTATTCTTTCTAAACACTTGAAAAAATTCACCAGTAAAACTATCTCGGCATGGAGTTTCTTTGTGAAAAGGTTTTTAACTACAAATTCAATCAGTGTATTAGATATAGGGATATTTGAGTTATCTATTTCTTCATAAATTACCTGTGGTAATATGTGTCTTCCAAAGAATTCGTACATTTCACCAAAGTTGTCAAGTTTACTGGCACAGAGCTGTTCATAACATTTCCCTAGCATTCTTTTAATATCAGAAGAATCTTCAGTGATATCACCTCTCTCATTTTTTTTATATTGCTGATAGGAGTCTTCAAAATTTTTTTCTGATTACTCTGGCTAGAGCTTTATCAATATTATTGATCTTATCTGAGAATAAATGTTTGGTTTCGTTGATTTTTCTCTATTGTTTTTCTGTATTGTATTTTTTTTATTTCTGCTATAATCTTTATTTCCTGTCTTCTACTTACTCTAAGTTCAATTTGCTCTTCGTTCGAATTTTCTTAAGTTGGACACTGAGGTTTTGATTTGAGATCCTTCTTATTTTCTAATCTAGGCATTTAATCCTATAAACGTCCTCCTCAGTATTGACTCAGTGGCATTCCAAAAATTTTTTGTCGTGTTTTCATTTTCATTCAGTTTGAAATATAATCTAATTTCTTTTCTGATTTCTTCTTTTATCCACAGATATTTTTAGTCTTATTTAGTCTACAAATATTTGGGGATTCTACGAATATTTTTATGTTATCAAATTTTAATTTAATTTTATTTTGGTCTACTTTGTATGACTTAAATCTTTTAAAATTATTAACACTTATTTTTTGGCCCAGAATATGTTTTATCCTGGTAAATATTCTGAATGAACTTAAAAATAATGTGTATTCCACTGCAAGAGAGTAGAGTGTTCTATAAGTGTTGATTAGGTCAATTTGTTTGATAGTGTTATTCAAATCTTCTATATACTTACTGATTTTCTATTTTGTTCTATCAATTTCTGAGAGTTCTCTTCAATAATTGTGGACTTGTCTGTTTCTCCCTGATGTCCTTGATTAGTTTTTGCTCCATGTGTTTTGAAGCTGTATTAGGTGCATAAATGTTTAGAATTGTTATATTCTTCTGCTGAGTTGGCCACTATACCACTATCAAATGAAAACTTTTATCCCTGTTAATATTTTTAATTCTGAAATCTACTTAGTCTGATACTAAGATAGCCACTCCAGATTTATTTTGATTAATACTAACATAGTATATCTTTTTCTACCCTTTTGTCTCTAACTTATTTGTGTTTCTATATTTGAAGTTTCTTTGTAGGCAGGATAGAGTGGGACCCTTCTTTTTTAGCCAATCTGACAACCTCTGCCTTTTAACTGAGATATTTAAACCATTTACATTTAATTGCATTATTTATGTGATTAGATTTAAAATTATCATCTAGTCTTATAGTTGTTCCCTATGTTCTTTCTTCCCTTTGTTCTCTTTTTCTGCCTTCTTTGAATTAGTTGATTATTTTTTAATGATTCCGCTTTCTCTCCTTTTTTGGATTACTATTAGCTGTAACTCTTTGTTTTGTGATTTAGTGGTTGCTTTAGACTTTATGATTTATATCTTTTACTTGTCACAGTGCACCTTTGAATGATATCATACCACTGCACGTGTAGTATAAGAGTTTTGTAAGAATATACTTAAATTACTCCCATCTCATTCTTTGGAATATTGTTCTCATATGTTTTATTTTAACATATGAAATAAACATGACATTATATTGTTATTTTTGTCTCAACAGTCAATGATCTTCTAAGAAAAAGATCTTACATATTTACCCATGTGTCACCCTTCCCAATGCCCTTCATTCTTTTGTGTAGATCCATATTTCCATCTGGTATAATTTTCTTTGGCCTGGAGGACTTCCTTCAACCTTTTTTGCAGTGAAGATCTGCTGGTGATCAATTATTTTATCTTTTGTTTGTCTGAAAAAGACTATTTTGCCATCATTTTGGATATTTTCACTGGGTATAACATTTTAGGTGGTCTTTTTTATTCTTCCAGTGCTTTCAAGATGTCGCTTTACTGTAGTCTTGTTTGTATTGTATCTGATGAGAAATATGCTGTCATCATTATGTTTGTTTTTATGGACATAATATATTTATGTATAATTTTTTCCCCTCTGGCTACTTTTCAGATTTTCTCTTTATCACTGGTATTGAGCAAATTGATGATGATGTGCCTTGGTGTAGTTTTCTTCATGTTTCCTGTGTCTAGGCTTTTTGAGGTTTTTTAAATTGAGTTTATGATCTCATCAAATTTGGAAAAATTTTGTCCATTATATCTTCAAATATTCGTTCTGTCTTTCCTTTGGGAACTCCAATTACACATAAATTAAGCCACTTAAAGTTGTCCTTCAGCTCACTGATTCTCTTTTCATTTTCTGTCCGTGGTTTTTGGTGTGTTTTTTTTTAATAGTTTCTATTGCTATGTCTTCAAGTTCACTAATATTTTCTACTGCAATGTCTAGACTGTCATTAATTTTACCTAGTGTATTTTTTTATCTCACACATTCTTGTTTTTATCTATAGAAGTTCTTTATGGGTCTTTCTTTATATCTTCCATGTCTCCTCTTAACTGAATATCTGAAATGCAGTTATGATAACTGTTTTGCTGTCATTTATCTGCTAATACTAGCGTATGTGTCAGTTCTGAGTCAGTTTAATGTGATAAATGTAGTTCCTCATTATTTCTCTTGCTTCTTGCATGCTTGGTATTGTATAAATGAATGCCAGGCAATGCAAATTTCATATTGTTAGGTGCTAGTTATTTTTGTATTTCTATAGATGTTCTTGAGTTTTGTTCTGGGATGCTGTAAGTTACTGGGAAACAGTTTAATCTTTAGAGGTCTGGCTTTTAATATATATTAGGTGGGTTGAGAACAGTGTTCAGTCCAAGGATAATTACTGTACACTGTCGAGGCAAGACCTTTCTGTGAATTCTACCCAATGCCTCATGAATCTTGAGGTTTCCGAGTTTGGCTGGTGGTAACAGTCAACCTCCTGGCCCTCTAATTCTATCAGATAGTTCTTTCCCTAATCTCTGGTAGTTTACACACACACACACGTATGTGAGTATGTATGTGCATATGCACACACTCACCGGTACTCAGTTTAACACTTGAGGGGCCCCCCATAGATCTTTGGAGTTCTCTTTCTCTTCCCAGCTTTTCTTTCTTGATATCATAGCCCCATTGGTGTTCCTGGACACTCAGCTCCATTTCCTCAACTCGGGGAGCCCACCCGGCTCTTCCTGGCTTCCCTATTCCTGTGTTGTGGCCTTGAATCTCTCTCACAGCACTAACTGGAACAATTTGAGAGATCTCATCCCTCAGTGATCACTGCCTTTCATTGTCTGATGTCCAGTGCCTTGAAAATTGTTGGTTATATATATTCTGCCTAGTTTTTTGTTGTTTTTGGTTGTTTGAGTTGGGAGGACAAATCCAGTGCCTGTTACTCCACCTTGAGTGGATGTAGAAATTATAAAGCATTATTTTTATCCCTATTTCGCAGCTGAGGCTAAAGGCTCAGATAGATTGATTTCCCCAAGGCCACACATTGCCAATGAGTAGCAAAGCTAGTGTTAGAAGTTCCTTAGGATGAAGGACATTTTAGAGTCCCTATTGTGAACAAGTAAGTAAATTGCAGGAGCACACTACCACACGCACACATTAGCTGGTGTATCTACAGAGTAAATGTGGCACTGAAACATTAGCAATGGGTTCCCCTTATGTTTCTACTTTTGGGGAATCCAAATTCAGACAGCCTGGATTTGAATCCTTGCTCTACCACGTACTGGCTATCTGATCCTGAGCACATTAATTTACCTTTTAAGCTTCAATTTACCCATCTGTAAAATGGAGATAATAATAGTACCTGCCAAATAGTATCGTTGTTAAGATCAAATGAGATAATCCATGCAAAGCCCTTGTCACAGTAGTAAATATTATTTTTTGATGTATGAGTTACCCTAAATGTTGTCTAGCATGTGCTCAGTAAGATTTAGCTCTAACCTCAATCCAAATGAAGTTCTTTCTTTCTCTCTAACCTCGTTGGCGTTAAGAAGTTGGTTCTTGCCTCTCTAGACTCCCGAGACTTTGCACTGGAAATATGAATCAGGCAGCTCATCCAGAAGCTAACTAGTCCATCTGATCTTCGTTTAGAAAGTTGGTGTGGAATGTTTCTCTTTTGCTGGTCAAGTTTCTAGAACTAGCCCTCTTATCTTTCTTTATTGGTCACTTCTCACAGTGTCTACCAAATTAGTTTCTCCAAATGAGATCTCATATTTTTTATGTCTGTCTATCCTCACTCAACAGCTTTATAGTTAGTTGTTCAAACCCATCCTTTTACTTACCTGTCCCCCTGGACCCACACAAATGACACTCTCCCAGCTGACTTTCATGTGAATCACCTTCCAGATGCTCACTACCAATATTAACATCTGAAAACCAGAGTTGTATTATCATTTTCCTCACTCCAACCACATGGAATTACAGTCAACTTCACACGTAATTTTGTTTCTCTGTTTTTATTGCATGTATCCTTGGCCTTGACCTTAGAAGAAAAAATACTTATTCTTGATACTCCACATATATTTGGTACATGCTGTGGACTGTTTAAAAACTTAGAGGAAGGTGAGGAGTGGAGATAAAAGATGTCTATTCAACTTTCTGAGACATCTTCTTTGGACTAGAGCATTCAGTGTTAAGGAAATCAGGATCAATGCATTAGGGGTTAAACATTTCCACGGTGCACAGAGGCACCTTTGGTAAATGATCTCATTTAGCAACTATCACTGGGAAATCACACCCTGATTTCACACATCCCTCTCACCATTCACTGGGACACTGGGCTGTGTATTCATTATGTCCCCAGAGACCAAAGACTTAGATACAAAACTGCAAACAACTCAGCAAAGTTGCTAAAAATAATTATATTTTAGTAGATGATTCTAAGCAGAAAGGGAGAAAAATTTATTTAGCAAAATCAAAAATATCCAACAGACAGTAGAGTGGAACTGAACAAAATCTTATATAAAAATAGCATTTGGGTCCCATCTGAATTTAGTAATAAGGACTGTAACAATACAATACAAACGTCCCTTTTGTAGCATTTGTCATCTAACTCTGGCTCTCTGACCCTTCATAGCATTAGATAATGCAGTTACAGAGAGATCTAATAGCAGAGAGACGGGAAAATTAAAAGACTTAATGGCAGGTAGGCACAGTAGTATGTGAGATGAGGTTTACAAGCGAATTAGTGTACTGACAGGGCCCACATGACTCAAAAAGCACGTTAAAAAAAGAATACTTTAGAATGACAAAGACTCGGTCCAAAGAGCATGAGAAAGGAGCAAGAAGAAAGACTCAAATCCCACACCTATGTGTGGAGCACCTACCATGTGTTCACCATTGTTTTAATCACTTCCACACTCTATTGCATTTTCTCTTCGTAGGTCTCTCTGATATAGACATCTTCATCTTAACCTTACAAGGGAAAAAAATGATGCTTGGAGAATGAAAGGGAATATCCCAAAGTCAGATAACATGTACCAGAGGCAGGATTTAAACCAAATCTTCTAACCTGTGGTTCTTAAACTTGGGCCTGTGCACACACACAAACACACAGGCACACACATCACCTGGGGAAGCCTTTTAAAAGTGTACATTTCCAGCCAGCTCCCACATACATTTTGGCCCAGTGCCTCTGGGATAGGAGTCTGTGGGGGGTTGGAGGGATTTAGGGGCTGATCAAGGAAAAAGATACAACCATGAGAGGTAGTAACACACGACAGGCTTTGTTGGGCAGCACTTGGCCAGGGTTGCATTAGAAGGAGGGAGGAAGGAAGCATGAGACCATCCAGAAGCTTCAAGGTGACCCCCATCCAGAAGAGGAAGAGGGCAAGAGAATTCCTGGAGGAGGGGTATCTGAGACAGGGCTGAAGTCTCTAGGTGATGTTGCTCAGCAGCACAGCGGGGAATGCCTGAGTCAAAGGGCAGCAGTGGCCCTGGGCCTTATAACTACAAGGTCCTACCCTGTCAATGGATATCAGCTGTCAGCTGGGGCTTTCAGGGATAGGCAAAGCAGGCAGGTTGTAAATGGCTAAAAATCTGCTTTTGGGGGCTATTTTTTAAATAATTGGATGTGTAAAACTTTGGACTTGGTGCTGGCAGGCTTTTGGGTTAACGGATCTCAGCCTAAAGTGAAGAAATGACAACCTAGGACCAACAGACAGAGGCCATCTTTGGCTCGTTTACATAAGAGTGGGACCCCCACTTGAGACATCTGTGTCGCAGTACTATACAGACCACATTTTGGGGGAGAAAAACTGTCAAACTCCACATTTGGGCTGTCTTCACCATCTCACAGCCAGCTGAAACCATGGATGAACACATCCATTGATGATTTCCAAGGAGAAGGTGGTTTCCTGGGAAGCCAGATGGAAGATGGTCAGTGCTGAGACTCGGTGTCAGCACGGGCACATGCTGGTTGGGTCTCGGGATCTGGCTTAGAATGGCCAACATGCTGTCATTGTCTTAAAAAGGACACATTTTCTCCATACAAGCTCAACTTCTGCAATCCTTCTTTATGACCAATGTGAGAACAGAGCAGATTTGGTCAACCAACTCTCCGATCTGGTTAGGAGCAAACATACACCACATTTGAATCATTTCATGATTCAGCCCAAAAGATGCATGAAACTACAAGCTCGCTGATGGCAGGGGCTGTGTGTATTCAAGGCACCATGGTATGCCCAGCATCTGAATCGCGATCATACATCCAACGAAGGTAGTTAATAAACGAGCATTGACTAAATGAAGAATGTAGAAATCACCAAGGTAGTGGGTGCCACATATTCAAATTAGTGCGCTGAGAAATCTGCCTGGAGCCGCGTAATTCCAATCAATTCTCCCATCCTTTCTGCTAAAGGGGGACTTCAGACTCTGTCCTCACCACAAGGCTGAGTCACAAACCAACACTGCCACTGGAGATGTGGCATTTAAGACTGTGCTCGCCAAGTTTATCACAGGTCTTTTAGGGGGAGGTGGGTTGGGATTAGAGGGAGGGGAAGAGGAAAAGAAACACTGATTGGAATAAAGTTTTGAGGGGCCCAGTCCTCCTTTCCTTTACAAGTGGCATGAAAAAGGAAATTCAGCCCTTTCCTTAGTCTGTTGCCTCCGTTTCATGTCCCTCCGTCACTCTTTGTGTCTCAATCAGAATCTCCCTTCTTTTCAAAATCTGTTCCCCAGCGCCCAGGGATTACCTGATGGGAGGCTAGTTTTTGGTCTTGACACTAAATGTGCCACCTCATCCTCAAATTTCTCCCACAGCTCCTTCTAAGCACACTCAGATTTCAACCCACATAAACGTGTTCCAAGTCTCAGCATTATGGTCAGACAGTCCAGTACCTGCTGGTGAGATTATGGTTGTACTTATCTCCACCTCATCCTCCAGTGAAAGATGAAATGTAATAAAAATTTAAATTGCGGTTGCCAACGTTACATTTCACAATAAAAAATAAAAATTCAATTTCTTTTAAAAATGTAATCTGTAAATTTGGCTTCCTTTTCCCTGAATGTACCCTTGTATAAAAACATGGTTCATCCTTGCCCTATTTACTCCTCACTGCCAGGGGCAGGCCCTATGTTTGATTATCACATGTGCATAGATGATTCTAAGGCAATGGGGATTCTTGCAGCTCCTTATGTCACCCGTGGTATTTCTTACGTAGGTAACATTGCCAATGCTCTTTCCTCCACCAGGAAGCCCTCTCACCCTGGATATCCCCAGCTATCCTTTAGATATCACTTCTGAGACCCTTGCTTTTCAAAGTGTAGTCCATGGGCCAGCAGCACCCAGGAGCGTGTTAGAAACACAGAATCTCAGGCCTCACCCCAACCTCCTGAATCAGAGTCCAGTCTCCCCCATTCTAGAGCTGTGTTTTCAAGTTGCCTGCATGTAATTAATTGTACTAATTGCAACTCATAACTGGATTGTGAATTCAATTTAGTGAGTCATAATCCTATTTTTTTAATGAAATAAAATAGACTAAACCATTCTAGAATGGAATGGAAATTGTCACTCAGGTAAGTATTGCTTCATAAAACTTTTGTTTATGTGTACTGGATCACCTCTACATTTTGTCTGTGAGTCACGGTCAGAAAAGCTTGAACCCCACTACTCTTGAGTCTAAACTTCTTGTATTCAAGGACTGTTTGATCCATTCGTTGTGTGCATGACATCTAACATAGTGACAGGACAGAGTAGATGCCAAAAAGTATGGCATGTCGCACAGCAGGCTATAGCTCGCCCAGAATGGCATCAACTGCAAGTAAAGACAACAATAGTGAGAGGACGGCTGAAGGCAGAAGAGGAGGAAGCGCCTAGCATAGCCCAGGAAGTAGAAAAAGGGGAAAGGAGTTGCCAACAGATCTGAGTCTCTTTTTGGAGACAGGCCTGAGTCCAGTACCTGCACAGGATTCATGCTAACAAGATCATGTGGCTTTTAAGGGATTCTAGCCTTCATCTGACTGTGGAAATAACCCTGGGAGTGTCATATAAGGCATGACAGCCATTGGCCTTCAGCCTAAGCCATACTAACCGAAAGCAGAGATTTGAAAAGAGAAGGAAATGAAAAACTGGGTAGAGAAGATTCAGGTTTGAATCTCAGGCAGAATCCTACATTGTAAGATGGCAAAACAAAGATCAATGAAGAGCTTTCTGGAGACCAGACTCAGATATTATTTATTTATTTTTTTAGTGGTTTTATTCCACTATCCAATAGTCTGCATTTTACTTATATACTACATAATGCTGGTTGCAGGTGGTAATGCTGGAAGAGCTAACTGATGGAGAGTGAGAGACAGCTGTCCTTAGACCTCCTCTCCAAGCCTCCTCATTGGTGTGATAGGAAAGAGCAGGACGAGGTGGGAGCTACCCCAAGAGTATAAGATCCAAGATGGATTCAGATGTTTTACGTAATTTGATTTATTAAAAAGTTTCACTTTCTTTTTGGTCTAAATCTGATCATCTGAGATCAAAGAAGGGTAGCATTGCAAACGGCTTTAGAATGAGCAAGTCTGGCGGTATTCACACTCTGTTCTGCGAAGCCCTAGGACATCAGCAACTGGGGAGTACAGGAAAAGACTGCAGGACCCAGGCTGCCTCACCACCACTTCCTGTTCAACCAGAACGTTGCCACTTAACGTCTGCTGTATCTATAGGGGTGCCATGGAAAGCTGGGTTTGGCACAAGTGTCCTGATCCTGAATAACTTTGACAAAACTCTCCAATAGGTTCAGCTTTCAGATAGGGAAACTGAGATTTATCAAGATTAGTTGATTTGCTCAAGATCACATACTGAAGAAAAATTGGGCATGAAATTATGAATCATGCCTGGTTTTTTAGATCTTGGTCAGTTATGAAATAATAGACGTTCTAGAGTGTCTTACTACAGATAGAAGTTTCCAGGGTATGTTTCCCTTGGTAGGCAGAAGGGTATGACCCAGACCAGGGATCTCCTGCCCTATTTGACTTTGGCAGTACAATTCCTTCTCCAGCGATGGGACCTACACATACTTCACCAGGCACTTTTTCACAAGAGATCACCAATAGAGACTTAATTCTTTGGCAATGTTGTTCACGTGAATCCTACCTTGATGCACACCCTCTGCTCTCAATCCCAGTCTGTTAAATCAGGTCATGTTATTATTTTTTTGGCTTGGTCTCTCAAAGGGTTTTCAAACCTTTGAAAGTCAAATGTCCATTCAAGTTTACTGCTTTGAACTCCTTCTTCATCCTCGTTCCAGCCACCAGGATGACTTTTATTATCTTTTTACTCGGCCAACTCCAGAGAGGACTTTTCCTTCTTTGTATTCAAAGCTATCCACATGCCAGTACTTTCTCTAATGGGCTTTTCTTTGGCCCAACCTCACTTCTCATAAACACAGAGCCACGCAACACTTCAGCATACAAGGCCTTGGAGGTCTCATCCAGTCCGGAGCAGGTCCTCATGGCGGAGACCAGCTTTCTCTCGGCTCTTTGTTTACTGACCTAGGCGTCTTGTTACCAACTTGAGTTGAGACCATCCATTTCTTAAACGGTCTGATTCTTGTGTTTTCTCTTACTCTTTTCAATTTTTTTCCATCTAAGCATTTTAAATACATATGAACAGATGGAACTGTTTTTAAACACAGTTGTAGAGTTTTCCCTCACAGACACATATCCACGTATTCTGGTTAACTGGTTGGGTGACCTGGGTAACCGATCCAAAGGATTTCTGACAGCCATTTTCCAACCCATCCAAGAGCTAAGATGATTACAGTATAGTCTGTCTCATGGGTACATGGTTTTCTTTCTTTCTTTAACAGAGCATCCATGCTGAAGCCATTCCACTGGCTTCTCTAATGCCAGCCCACAGGAAAGTTTCTTCCAACCACTATCCGTAAATTCTATGCAACCACACTGGGGATGGCCAGTGACCATTTCACAGCCACTCAAATATCATCCTCAGTCCTTCTGGAGTTGGAACTAGAAACGTCATGCATCCCCAAGGCAGCAACAATATCCGTGTTTACTTTAGAAAACATTTTGATAAGCACCCAAGTGCTTTAGCTGAAACCGAAGGGTGTGAGGTAGCAGATTGTGAGGAAGTTTTATGTTTCAGCATACTCCAGGGAACGAAAAGAAAATGACTTTCTTTCCTGGAAGAAAAAAAAGAGAGAGAAAATAAAGACTGAGATCGAGTGCATGCCACAGAGAGGTAAGCTCAGGGAATCCCAACAGCATGGACTTTTCTGGAAAAAAATGGCACGTCCCAAATCCCCCATAAAAAGTCTATACTACCGGAAAACTGTGCTGGTGACGTTGGAAACAATGCTCGTTTTGCAATTGGGAACAAACTACCCTTTTTCTGTAGGAGGCTGAACCCAAGAAGTGTAAAGGTAGAAGCTTTCTGCTTTTCTGAGTGGAGCAAGCTCCCCAAAATGTGCGAAAAGAATGGGAACAGCTGAAAATTCCAGGCCACAGCTTCAAGTTTGCCAAAGTCTGTTTGCTTTGGCCGGCCTCTGCCATTCCTTTCTCTTTTTTTCAGAAGTGTGAAATGGGTTGGTTGCTGGTATTTGCTCTGTGGTCTCCACTAACTCTCCCATCTGTATAAACTCAGCTCTGCCAACCCAACCGAGCGGTCCAGCAGCACTCTCTCTTCAGCTGGCTCCAAGGGACGCAAAGGTCCTAAGTGGTACTTTGAAGGCTTGCAAATGTGTGATGCTGGCTGTGTGCTGCAGGGCGTGAGGCTCAGCTGTGCTACCCTCCCAGGGGCTGGCCCTTCCTTTAGGACTAGTAGCTAAACAGGATGAGGGCAAAGTGAGTCCAACTCTGGATTTAACTGTGCCTTCCCGGGATCAGGGAAGCGGCGGAGGTGCCAGTAATGTGTTCACAAACCTGAGCCACTGAAAGTGGGGCATTACACCTACTGGTTTCTTCCTTTTTTGGAAAATATTTGTTTGAGGATGAAAAGAGCCATAGGAGAGTCGACCTTTCCACGTTTTCCTACTTTCCTTCTATATTTTTCTCTATCTGGGTTGACCAGATACTTTTCTTCCAGAAGCAACAGGCTAGCAGTGTGCTGATATTTTCATTTCTATTCTTAATGTAACAACTGAGCCTATTAATTGACTTTTTCGTCAGTTGCCATTACACAGTAAAAATATTGTCAAATACGACAATTTTCAATACTCAAATTGAGAGTCTAAAAATGAATAGAGCTGATGGCTTTTACCAAGCTCAACGAGTATCACTGTGAAGTGTAAACGGCTATTAAGGAAAAGAATAACCACAGTTAAATAAACCATGAGAAAGGGAAGACATATGCCAAGAAAGAGATGTTGGTTGGCATGTCTGTTCTGTCTGAGGCCGAACCCACCCCAGTGGGGTCTTCAGTGGAGGGAAGCTGAAACTGAAAAGATGGATCAGAGTAAAAAACCATTTGGAAGAAATGGGCTGACGTAGTGTTCCCTTGTCCAGTATGGCATTAAAGAAGATCTCAACTGAATCAAAATTAAAGCCCAAGAGCTCTTCATTGGGTTCCCCAAGCTAGAGATGGCGAGTTCTATCTACCCTGGAAGGTGGCCATCTGTTACGAGGTGTTAGCATAAACTTCATTTCACTAGTCTACTTTAGTGCGGACACTAAAATGTGTAGACCCCGCCTCTCCTTTGTATCCCTGACTTAAACAATTTGTTACTCTACTCATAATGGGGCAACATTAGACTCTGTAAAACATCTTCTGAAGTTTTTTTACATCTGTGCAGTGGAGCAGATAGTACAGACTTCCTAGGATTGTGTTAAATAAAATTACCTTTATAGAAAGTACAATCAGTTATTAGAGACAAAATGAGTCCTCAAAAAATAGTAACTAAAATGAAATAAGGACGTAGGTCTACAGTGATCTGGGCCTGGTGCAATCCTGGAAGAAAGAAGAAACATGTCTGTATTTCCTAAAGCCACCCTTATACCATTATCAGTAATTCCAAAGAGGTGGACAGAAGCTTTAAGCACAAGGAGAAGCATCCTTTTCACGGGAAAGCTCTCCCCACCCTAAAACTCTTGGGCACACGCACCCTGGGGTATTTTGACTTGGGGGCTCATGTAGTGGAAAAGGACCATGATGGAGTCAGGACAGTGGGAATCATCAGGAAATATTTCCACAAGGCCAAGAGAAGCTTTTAACATATGCTCCAAAGCACACACAGCTACTTTTTCAAGGCAGAACCATTAGCAAGAGGTAAAATCCATCAAAAAGTAAATTGATGCATCTGCTTTTGATTCTTTCTGGATAATTGAACTCTGAGCTCCTAGAAGGAAGAGATTATGCATCTCCAGTGTCCAGAATAAATAATAGTGCATAGTGAGTGCTTAATAAATCAGGGCAATGACTTGGGTTCAAATCCTGTCTCTGCCACTTCCTACCTGTGGTACCTTAGCCTTTTGATCCTTAATTTCCTCTTCCATTAAATAGAGAGACCAACCTTGTAGAGTGATTATGAGAATTAAATGGCTCTGCTTATAGAAAGTGCCTATAAAAGTGCCTGGCATATGTAAAGATCTGTAAATGATATTTGATATTATTATTATTATTATTGTGAAATAATCTATTGATTGCCCACCATTAGCCATTCACTCTTCTTTCTTGTTAACAGAACCATAGTTTGTCAAAATCAAACATGGAAATCCTATTCCTATTCCTATTTGCCTGAGATTGGTATGGCGTGTGACCGAGTACTGGTCAATGAAACATAAGGGGGTCTCTGTCGAAGATGTCTTAATCTGGTTTAAGGCATTGAGACAATTTAAAGCTAGACTTTAGTCCATACAAGGACTGCATCTTTTTTCCTGATTTACCCTGACTCCTCAAGTGTAGCCCTTCCAAACCCCTAGCCAGATCATGGTGGTGTGTTATTAGAGCTCCCCATCCTCAACAGGTCCTGGACTCCAAATTGTGTTCCTGTCAATCCTCGAGGCTGTAACAAGCTCAGCTCAGTTTTTCAGCCTCTCAGCTACTTGTCCTGGTATCTCAGAGAGCTACACTTCTCTGAGTTTCTTTCTTCTCTGGGATATTAGCATTGGAATTCTTCAATTTTTAAACATGCTTCCACTCAGCCTTCCTAGTTGTTCTCAGGGAGAGGTTGACCTAAGTGTTGTAATCCAGTGGAAGCAGAAGCCAACTTTCCATATTCTCAGGACTACATAAAGGCACACTTATCATATAATTTTTAGACTCAAAGATGTCTGATAAGTGGGCTAATATCAAGCAGGAAGATGAGCAGTGGTAGTTTCTGGGAAGGAAAAGGCAAGAAAAGATAATGGAAGGAAAGAAGAAAGAAAAGTCAACAAAACAATGAAAGAAAAAAATCAAAGCCCTCACAGTGTAGATATTCTTCTTATCTCTATTTTATAATGAAGACTGACATAAAAGTGACTTGGTCAAAATTTATGTAGATCATAGATACTGAAGTCAGTTTTGAACTCAGGACTTTCTCACTCCAGCCTATGTTTAACTCTTCTCAACTTGCTTGTTTGGTTTCATACTTTTGACCTCTCACAGTCTTCTAATTCTTGAACCCTGGGAACTAATCTTATCTCTTTGAACCTCTGAAAACCTTGGCTATTGAACTTAACCTTTCAATATCTCTCTGCTCCTCCTCAACTAGGTAGAATCACCTTGTTCCACTAATAGTGATCAATCTGTGCTAACTAATCTCAGCATGGATTCCTATAGTCACCTCCTGGATTGTTCTGTCCCACAATGGGAATAAATATGACAATTTCATAGGAGGATAAGAAGACACCCCTAGTGACTTCACCCCTAGAGGTCACTAAGTGAGTGAAATGAACAATCTCTCTCTCTCTCCCTCCCCTCCCTTTTTCCTTCCTTTCCTTCTTTCTTTCTTCCTTTCTTCCTTTCTTCTTTCTTCTTTTCTTATTTTCTGTCTTTCTTTCTCTCTCTTTCTTTCCTTAACAAATATTGGTTCCACACATACTGTATGCTAACGGCATTGCAAAGAACCGGGTATACAAGGTGCACAAAATGGTGTGAATCCTATCCATCTGGACCACACAAGTGAATGGACACAGGTTGTGGCTGTGTTTCCAAGTTATCACCCAGGGGCAAAAGTGCAGATCCATAGAAAACCAACAAAGAAGAGAAAGGACCTAAATCACAGCTGAGCCATTCTATTAGTGCTGAGCCAGCCTACAGTTCTCAGATTTCTTGGAGATGTGTCCACATTATCAACACAAAAGGAGAGTTTTGGCAATTTCTCCATGACTCCTCATTACCTTTGAGTAACCATGTCACTTTGGGCTGAATTGACCTAGTTTCTGAAGCCCCATCTCACTAGAACCTTCCAGCTCTCTACTTCTGTTGACAAGAACCCAGACTACATAGAGACATGACAGCTGAGCAGAAGGCCTGCCAGTCAGACGAATCCATGCTTCAGCATGCCTAGTGGTGGAGAGCCAGACATTTGACCCAAGAAAGAGATCCATCCAAGGCTTTAAAAATGTATGCACTTTTTTTTTTTTAATTCTGAAAACAAGTTATAGCCAAAGTGATCAGATGACTAAGCGAGGATTGCATGTCTTCAAATGCCTGGACGGAACCAATTGAAACAGTATCTGCCCCTGGCCTCCCATCCCCCTCAGCCTCCTCACTGGCAGTGTCCAGTCTGACTGTGAGGGTACCCTTGAAGGCAAGTTATTTGTGGTTATGTATAATTAGTCTGGTTGAGACCTCAGGCCAACGTGCTTCCATTTGTTGTGAAGAAGAAGCTCTGTTCTTGGGTCCCTCTTCTTTCGATAACTCACAGTAGGGCCAAGTGCAATGTAATTACATCTCAGTGTAATAATTCTGATGTGAAAGTGACTTCATCACATTTGATACCATCTTTCACGTACAACCATCCATATTTTAAACTGAAACATGGATTTGTCCCTTTAATGAAGGCAAACCCTGTATTGCTTGAAGGGAAACTTCAGGGGAAGGAGGATATGAATTTGTGAGAGAGTTCTTTCCTGGAAGAACAAGACACTGGGACTAAATCTGAGTAGAAAGGAGGGTGGGGTATGTGAAGCTTGCAAAGCAGAGAGGCTAGTTTCTTCAATCTTTGAGCTCAAATTCACTCCTCTGTAACTCGTGTCCATTTGTGGTAGCCGTTCCCTCTGGAACAGTGCCGAACAGGATTCTTTCCCCATAACAACCATTCAATTAATTGAATACAGAGCTCATGCCCTCATCATTTTCTTGTATTTTCTCTTCTCCAGGTTGAACATTTTCCATTCTTTCAATTATTTCTGATATGGCATTTTGGCAGGAGGAAACATGGGTGGAAAAAAAGCGTGTGAAAAAGTACTCCATGTACGCTTCAGTAAATGGCAAATCGCTCTCTGACCTGTGAGCCAACATTCTGACACCAGATCAGAGTACACACTTGGGGTGGTGTGTCAGCGGGCAGCATTCCAGGCCTCCTGCCTGTGAGGGGAAGCAAGAAAAACTGGCCAAAATATTTTTCCCCTATTAATTAAGAAATATTTTCCCTTTATTGATTCTCATATGGAACTGACGCTTTTTTTTTTTTTTTGGTCACTCTTTAGAATTATTTAAAGTTTTACATTTTAAGCTGTTAATGAATCTTTCCTTAAGATGCATTTGGAATTATTTTAGTACTTAAAATATAACTCTGCAAATGAGATTTAGAGTCCCACGGTCTTTTTATTTATTTTTATTTCCTGAAGTTAAAATAAACAACTACTTGCAACAAATGTCTGTGTTTTCTGAAACTGTGGAACCGGGACAAAATCAGACATCAAAATGCGCTCCAAATCAGGCACAAGTTAATATTTTTTATCGAATTTCTGGAATAAAGCTCAGAGCATAAGCTGTGGCGTTTTTCAACCCCTACTAGCTGTAATTACAATGGCACACCTCCACCTGTTGTCTGGCTTGTTTAGCCTGAGACAAACCAGATGAGGAAAGGAATAGATCTATGACATTTCCCCACTTCTTAGGTAGTTTCTGGGATTACACCTGCAATTAATCTTGTAATCTTAGAACTGTACTCTTGTGTTCTTGAAAGGTGAGATTAATACATCTGCTAATATCACTACTAATTATATCAACAACAGAAATAGCTATAATGTTCCCGATTGCGTGAAAGTGATTTTAATGTTTTGCTGTTAATGATGATGGTGGCTCCCAGTTTAAGATAGATTTCTTAAATCACGTTGAAAATTATCTTTTACATTTTCTAAGAAATGTGATGAAGTATTAGTATTTTAAAATGTCTTTCAAACTTCATCAGTTATTAAATACAACCATTTAAATATTATTTTATTATTAGAATTATTTATATATTAATTAATAAAATGTTCTAGTGGAGTCTGAGAAGTTGGTGGTGACAGTAGCATAATTTTTTAATCTACCTGAATCCCACATAAAGATAGGGAAGCTACATAACAAAAACATAAGCCCCTGATGATCATATATATCCCTACCAAGTGGCCAGGTATCCCCATAAAACGCAAAATGAAAATGGATTGGTCAGAATATAGATGGCTACAAAACCACAGTGGTATCAACGTCTGTGTAGGGAGAAGCAGAGGGAAGAAATAAAACCTCTGACAAACAAGAGAAAAGGAGAATCCAAAAATGGCCACCAGAGACTCACTGTAAAGTGCAGTGAGCTACAGGTTTTTCTAACTCCAAGAGTGGGTGAGTGCAAGCGGTAAGAAGGTAATGTCTGCAGGTAAAGTCTGGAGAATTCTGGGCACTATGAACTCTCAAAATTAGTCAAGCTCCCCTTGAAGACAAATGCCCACAGTGACAAAGAGTTACTGAGACAGACTCCTCCTTGAACAGAACAGAGACGATTGCAATAAAGAAAGTGCAGTTTCCAGATAAAAGTAGAGATGATGACCAGGGCCAAGGAGTAGACATTAGAAATCAAGCTGAACATATTTTGTAACAGTAGAAATGCAGTTTTGTGATGTTAGAAAAACTATCGTGAACCATGATTACCTCAAAAAGTTCAAAAAAACTAATTTCACATAAAAATGGGCTGGGATTAAAAAAGCATAGGAGACTAACTCCCTGTAGACAATGAATGCACACAAAAAATATGTGCCCACAACAGAGACAAATTATTCCAAAATGAGCTAAAAGATATTGAGTATGATACATAAAATGAAAAATAAAATATATATCATGACTAGGAAAAAAATCAGAAATGAGGTGAAAGACTAAGAAAGGAGTTATAAATAAAAGAAAAAAAACACTTCAGAACTGAAGGCTAAAATAGAAGCCACACAATTGCAAATAAACATACCTGATAATGGTTTAAGAGGAATAGAAAGTGAAAAGACTGATGTTTTAATTGAAAAGAAATTATAAAGAGATAAAATGATTTAAGAAAAAGTAACAAATATTGAATACAGACAAGGAAGATTCAACAAATGTATAATAGTAGTCCCTGGAGAGGAAAAATAAAGCAAAAAGCAGAGCAAAAAAACATAATAATTGAGAAAAACTTTCCTAAAAATTAAAGACACAGTATATTTTATAATAAGATATACAATATAAAATTAAAACTACATATTGAAAGGCACAAAACGCACATGAAAAAAATTGACCCAGAAAAGCCAACCCTGAAACATATTTTAGTAAAATTGCTAGACTTGAAAGAAAACTAAACAATCCTTTTGGCACCTTGTTACATCAAACAAGTAAAATTATTGTAAAGACATTGAAACAAGGATTGTTGGAGAGCATTTTATAGTTACATTTACAACTAAAATTTTAAAAGAGTTAAAAGAAATAGGGCATAATATATAATGGTTCTAAACACTGGTAATGTAGACACAGTATCACTATTTTGAAAAATAAAGAAATAACAGCGTAAGCATAAAAAAATTAATTGTTTACTGTACTCATATTGGTGGAGTAATATTGCTACTGTTATTCTGAGACTGTTATGAGTATCAGGTGGGATAAAGTAAATGAGTCATTTTGGGATATTTTAATTTGATTATCCCTCTTCTTGAGAACTAGAATTATTACTTTGGAATAAATGACATGGAAGTAACCTAGAGAACTCAAGCAATTCATGTAATCCTGAATGTGAAATACAATTAACAATATAAACTCATGAAGCATTCTAACTTAAAAAGTTATAAGATCAATTTTTTTCCTTTTATTTTGCTGGGAAAGATTCACACTGAGCTAACATCTGTTGTTGCCAACCTTTTTCTCTCTCTCTCTTTTTTTCCCTCCCCAAAGCCCCAGTACATAGTTGTATATTTTAGTTGTAGGTCCTTCTAGTTCTTCTACGTGAGCCGCCACCACAGCATGGCTACTGTCAGACGACTGGTGCAGTTCCACAACTGGACAGTGAACCCGGGCCACTAAAGTGGAGCACGTCAAACTTTAACCACTAGGCTATCAGAGCTGGCTCAAGATCAATGTTTAATTTTATAAAATACATATCAAATGTTAGTGTATAACAGTTCCATCCACTGAAGAGATCTAGAAATTAAACAGACCAATAGCAGACATGTTGTCTACAAATAATTACAGTTTTAATTTTTCCATTTCAATCATTATCTCACTTTGCCATACTGAATAGGAGCTGCATTATCAATGTTAAATAAAAGTGTGAAAGCAGTCATCATAGTCATTATTTCAATCTCAGGTGGAAAATTTTTAATGTTACCATTAAATATGATGTTTGCTCTAAGTTTTTGGTGAGGCAGTAATTTTGAAATCATATTTTCATTGAACAATATAAATTTACTTTTTGCTCTAAAAGTGGAGGAAATTCACATTACTATATTCTTTGCCATCTCAGTACTCCAACTTCCTATTTAAGCTAGGTTAATTATTCTTTGAAAAATCTCAAAATTTATAACATTAAATTATGTGCCATAATCCTAATTATTAAAATTGTTTTGCTTAAGTTTATTCATTACTCATCATCCTTTATTTCATTTCTAATTCTCTACCCTTTGTTTTCAATTCATATTTATCTCAAAATTGCTTTGATTTTATCATTTATCTTTTTTTTAAAAAAAGTTATTGATTGGTGCTGTATTCCCTGAGCTCTTTCATATTTGAGAATGTATACATATTTTGCTTTTATACATTAATTGTTGTGATATTCTTGGCTGTATTAATTTGTCAGTAAATGTTTAACCAGCTCTGCATAGGGGGAAAAAAAGATTTTAGCATTTTCTGATTTTCCTGGGGGTGAATAATCCCAGCATGGCTGATTTCAAGCTACCAACATGATGTCATTGAATTGGGAATAGATGCTCAGGACCATACCATTATATTACATTGTATAATATCTGCACTATGTGGAAACAATAGACATAAATAACCTCAAGGTCACAGATAACGGTAAAATCTAGCAAAATAATTGGGAAGTAATGAGTCTTGAGTATTACTTCTGTTTTGAAAAAACTATTTAATTATAAGTTTACATAATTTAATTTTAAATAATGTCTGTTTAACATCTGGCTGGTAATATTACTAAAATTTTGACAGTCAGCTCTTGGAAAGTCAGTAGAAGCTGGGTCCAACACATTGGTCATAACTTATTTACTTTAGAACTCTGGTGATGAGGTTCTTTTGTTTTCCTGCATTAAATATTACTATGGAAACATCTGAAGCTGACTTTTTGTGACATGACAGCTGAACTGATGCACTTTAAGCCCATAGAAATTCTGAATAAAATGGTAAAAATTAAATAAATCAAAATAAGACAAGAGAGAATTCCATGAGCAAGAAAGGAAAAAGGAAATCAATACCAGGTGATTCAATGGCAACCCTCAGGTCTTAGAGGAGGCATAGATCTCAGAAGCTGGATGCTGAGGATCTAATGACCATCCAAAGACGATACAATGTGAAGTAGCTGAAATTCAGATCCCACCTTGTCCTCATGGATTATGAAAGCTCTGTCCTTCAAGCCGGAACAAAATTAGACTTATGTCTAGGGCTTTGGACCAAGGGAAAGAAAAGTCACTGGCAGAAAAGAAAAGCTCCAGACTCACACCAGGAGTGAACATGTGGTCCAACCTTGAACTAGATGAATGGTACATTAACAGTAAGTCCAGAAATTAACCTAAAAACTGATCTACGGCCATTAAAACCTTTGAGCTTTCTACTGGGGACCCTTATCATAAATAATCCTGAAATCATATGGTAGCAACAGTTTTACAAGGCAAGTCATGCAGAACTTTCACAGAATAAGCAATCCTCTCTGAAAATGAACTCAAACTCAATGTCAGAAAGAACAAAACAATAAGGAAAAGGTCCATGAGATGCAAAGGTCTAGAGGACCCAAAAAAATAAAACTTGGCAACCCAAGAGCTGGAAGTAATAGAATAATGTGGAAATATTTAAATACCAAAGATGAATAAAAGCATTAGAAATAATTTTACAATAACAGGATCTATGAAAAAGAACAAGGGAATTTGAAAGAGAACCAATTAGAATTTCTGGAAATAAAAAATAAATAGTTCATTAGCAGTCTAAAACAATAAGTAAGTGGATTAAAGAGGAGGTTAGACGCAGCTGAAGAGAGAACTAATAAGGTGGAAGAGAGGAAGAGAAATCATTTTCAAAAACATACAGAAAATATTTTACAACATCAAAATAACCAGAACCATAAATTCACTTACTCTGATAATGATATAATTAAAGGAGAAATAAATGATAGAATAACAACTAAAACAATCCACACAAGTCTGTAAAAATTTTTTGAAAG
The DNA here is from genome assembly GCF_037783145.1 of Equus przewalskii. Classification (NCBI taxonomy): domain Eukaryota; kingdom Metazoa; phylum Chordata; class Mammalia; order Perissodactyla; family Equidae; genus Equus; species Equus przewalskii. The sequence goes on from NC_091851.1 coordinate 30,015,665, forward strand.
GTCTAAATAAAAGAGTCAAAGAAGAAATAAAAGTGGAAATTGTGAAATAGCTGGACTTGAAGGACAATAAAGCAGCACAGATAAGACCTGTGAAAAGTAGCTGGACTCACATTGGAGGGAAATGGGGAACTCTGAACACCAATATTAGAAAGAAAAGAAGATGGCAATTAATGGACTAAATGTTCAATGCAATAAATTAGAAAAAAGTATATGAAAATTAAACAAAATGGAAAGTTGGATATAATAAAGATCAGAAGAGAAGTTTATGAAGTAGAAAAACAAAACAAGGTCAACAGGCTAATTTTCTGAATGATCAATAAAACAGACAAAGATCTGTCAAGACTAATGAAGCAAAAAAATATTAAGGCACAAATGAAGGTTTTAAAAAAACAAAAAGAGACATGAATGCATATATGGAAGAAATTTTTTAAAAAACGCTGTGAACAATTTTATTCCAACAATCTTGGAAAGTTATATGAAATGGACAACTTCTTTTTAAATATAATTTAAAAAAACACAAATTTCAGTTAATTCGAGAGATGACTATCCTTTAAAGAACAGCTAATCCATATGTTACATAACTGTTCCAGTCATAGAAAAAACATTTTTTTCAAAAAAATGAGGAAACATTCCTTAAAATTCTTTTATAAGACAGATAACTTCAAAACCAAAAATGGGCAAAAGAAGCATGATAAGTAATAATAAAAATAGTGATATTAATAACAACAATAACTTCAAGTTATTATGGACCTTTTAAAAGTGATTTACGTGTATAAATTCTGCTCATAACAAATCTATGAGGTAAGGAATATGATTGTCCCCATGTTACAGACGAGGAAACTTTGGCAGAGAAATGGTGACAAACCTGCCCAAGGTCACACAGACAGAGCTGCTCCAGTCCCAACAGCGAACTCAGACAGTCAAGTTTCGGATCCTCTGCTCTTAACCACGGACTCCAAATTTTTAAAGAAAATATTAGCAAAAAAAATGCAGCAATATATTTATAGTACAAAATGATGATGTAGGGTTGGGAAAGACGTCCAGAGCCTTTCTTAGTCACCGATTCACATTCCTGCAATATGTAATCTCCAGTCTATTGTCTAAGTCTTTGAAACATTTTATAAACTGGTAAATATGTCTTTCCTCTCCAGCAATTGTTCAGTCTCAGATTTGTTTCCTTTCCATCGCTTTCTGCTGGAGTTTTATAGACATATTTGCTGATCATATCAGCCCCTTCCCACCCACCCACTCTGTTCAAAACCAGTCAATGACTTTCCATTGTTTTTAGCATAATGAGCAAATTTCTTATCATGGCCTACAAGATCTGTCCACAACAGACCTCTCCAGCATCATCAAGGATCATATTCTCCCCTCCTTCCTGTACTGTAGCCACACAACCTTCCCTCCCATGTAGTACTTGATCCTGGTTGTCCACTCATAATGATCCCTTACACAGAACTCCCCACCCCTAGCTTTGCTTAATTTTATCCCACTCTTTCAGGTCTCACTTCAATCATGACTTCTTGAGAGAAATCTTCCCTTGAGATCCCCTCCTCCCAAAACTAGGCCACGTTCCCTTATTTAATCTGTCATGGCACTCTATACCTCGCCTTGGTGGCACTACACATATCTGTAAATTCATACGTACTTGTGGAATAATTTCATTAATCTTTTTCTTCCTCGCTAGAATGTAAAACACAAGAGAGCAAAGACCACGTGTTTTCTTTCCTAGCATTGCTTCCTTTGTGTCTAACTCAGTGTTTTTACCTTACTGGAATAATTAATGAATTATTAAGAGAGAAGAAGGAGAGATGGTAGATTCTTTGGGAATAAAACGGCTGCAATGATTCTCCTCCCTGTCTCCGTGCCCCTTGCAATATGATCTTGCCACTTCTACCCTAAAGAGGTGGTGTCATGTCTCAAACCTGTGAATCCAGGCTTGCTGTGTGATTTCCTTTGCCCAATAGAAGGCAGCAGAAGAAATCATGTTTCAGTTCTGCACCTATGCTTGAAAAGTTTCTGCGGACTTCTGCTTTCTCTTTTGGACCTCAAGGCTTGGACCATGTGAACAAGCCAAGGTTAGCCTAATGGAGAATGAGAGACCACAGAAAAAGGCCCAAGTCATTCCATCCATCCCAATCAAGGCCATCCTAGACCAGCCAGCCCCCTGCCAACTTGCCGGCTGACCTCAGACACAAGAGCAAGGCCCAGCTGACATCAGCCGAGCCTGGTCCACAGAATCAGAACTGCCCAGCTAATTGTCATACTCAAGGGCAATAAGAAATGGTGCTGCTTTAAGCTACCAAGTTTTGAGGTAGATGGAGAAAGGAAAAAAATTAAGGGGAAGAAAAATATACACAAAGGCCTGTCATGCACAAGTGGACAAAGGTTCAATGTTTAGCTCCAGAAAAAAGAAATGAATGAAGAAGTTACACAGAAAGAAGTCTAGGTTTATATTAAGGCTAGACTTGTTAAAGATGGAGTTTTCCAAAAGATGGGATGAAGTCCTTGTCATGGGCCATATGACGTTCTGGGGAAAAAAAAAAAGACAGGATTTTGGGTCCCACCTTACTTTACTAGTTCTAAGTACACAGATAATCTGCCTTTCTGAGCGTGTGCAGTGGAACTAACAGTTACGACTTCATCTACTTTGGGAGGGCGTGGTGATGGTGGCAAGACTTCAGGTCCCTGACTACGAGCCCCGTGAGTAAATTCTCCACCCACAGGTGAGTCGGGGATGCACTTACTGCTCAGACCTGGGCTGACATTTCCCCAGTGGGGCCCCAGATGCCCCCGTGCCTGTGGGGCCACAGATCATCCCTAAATTGCACCACGTATCAGCTCATATGAACTAGCTCTGCATCCCCAAGAAGCTGAGACTGGAGCCTCGCCTTGAGCTCATTGTTTTTGGACAGGCGTCTGCCTCCCATCTGGCTCTTACAAGCAGTCTCCACATGGACTAAAGCTTGCGCCTCAGTCCACACCCAGCTGCTGGCTTTATTCTCCCTTCAATCTGGATCACTTTCCCTGGAACGGGATACCAGCACCATACAGCTACAAACTTGACTCTGCTCAAATATGTCACCCATGATTGGCTGGGCACTTTGAACGCCAAAACTAGACCTGATTGGTGTTCACCACCCTGCAAGGGGCATAGCAATTGGAATTGTTCCCTGTCACCCCTTGGAGTTGAGTCTTACATCCAGTCCGCCCCTGTAACCCCATCTCTGCCAAGCGCTATAGACCACTGAGTCTTCCCACAGACAAGGAGACCCTCAGACACCTCACGAGAAGGTACCCAAAGGGACACTGCTTGATTCAAAGAATTATAAACTGGAAAGCACAAGGTCTCAGTGCTATCATCATGAATATCCAGTCCTTCCTGCCAGAGATGCTGTGGTGTCAAGGAACACCTTGAGAAGGAGAATGGACCTCTAAGAGCCTTCCAGGTCCAATAATTCAAAGTCCTGTGGATACACTGAATTCTATTTAAAAAGAATAAACAAGACACATGCTAATGAGGTAAAATTCTACACTAATTTTTTACACTAGTTTTCTACACTAATTTCAATATGATTTGATTTAAACTTTTTCTTACCCAGCTTTAATCTAGGTGCTATCAATAAAAAGAAGAAGCCAAAACTGCATCAGCTGGGTGGATCTGAACTTTTTTCACCCAAGTCAAAAATGGTGAGCAAGTAACAATGTTAGCAAACGCTCCACATTGCACTCACTCTGTGCCAGGCACTGTTCTCAGCGCGCCACTCGACTCATTTATTCTCATGACCAACTCATGAGGTGGATGCTATGATTATTCCCATTTTACAGATGGGGAAGCCAAGACATAGAGAGGTCAGATAGTTACCCAAAGTCACAGAGCCAGTAAATGGGAAGGCATGATGCAAATCCCAGGAATCTAGTCCAGCAGTCCACACTTTACAATGTTTTGCTCCTACAGGCAGACACACCAGTCCTTACGTCCCCAATGCCCCTGCCTGGTATTGCATAGATGAAACACAGCTTGGTTGCCAGGCAGACTTTCCCTGCAAGTTAGAAACCCCCATGTCTGGTGCACACATGAACCTGGATTTTCCCGTTGTGCTCAGCTTGGTCTCCCCAGAGAGCAGGCAGAAAATTGGGAAGGCTAAAACTGTCTCCTGCCCACTCTGGCTAATTAAACTCCTCCAACTGACACTTCTTGGCTGGTTCCAAGAGGATATTATTTTTAGCTTGTGAGGGTTAAAGGGGAAGGGAAGTGTGCCAAATTCAGGTTGTTAGAGAGGGAGAAGGAGAAAGGAGCTCAGAGGATGCATTAGGATTCCAACTCCATTTAATAAGAAGGTGGGGAAAATTGGGAGCTTCTGGTCCTGTCTCAAAGGCTGTGAGGAAGGCTTCTAAACTCTGTCAACCTTCTGAACAACTGCCACTTCTAGATGGGTGGAATATTTCTTTGCTCACACAGTCCCAATGGGATAGCAACTACAGATATTAGAAAGATCCAGAAGTTTATATTTTTTATTATTCTTACTGTTTACTGCAGTGAAAGAAGAGTGATGCTTTGCAGGCTACAATAGAAGTAGGCCTCTGCCTCCTCCACCCAGTTTTTCTTCACAGCTCTCTGACAGCCCCGCCCTGGCCCGTCCTCAGAGGTAATAAATGATGTAGTAACACGACCCTGATTAGGAAGCTGGGAGGTTAATCCACAGGGCTCCTTCTGATAAAGACCAGGCCAGACCCTGCCCCATGGCTCAGCCGATTGATAGTTTATCTACCCCCCAGCCCGCAGAACCACGGGAACCTGTCTGAGGGGTATGGTCTGCAGTCCTGCCTCCCAGGACTCCATCCATCTAAGTCCAGTTCACTCTTCCACGCACTGCTTCTTTCTTCTTTCGGCCCCTCCCTCTCGGCTTCAGTTCCAGTGATTAAAGACGCAGTATCCCCAGCCATTTGCCAGCGCTTCTGTAAACGTTCGGAGCCTCAGCCGCTCAGCCCTGTTAAGCTGAGACATAAAACCCTGCAGCCTTGTGATACAAACCATGAAACCCTTAAGACTCAATTCACAGGAAAAAGATTTTTTTTTTTTGGTCTTGCTCTTCATGTGATTAATAGATGTCATTGTTTGGTCTGACAGCAAAGGCTCCATTGTGCAACAAGCTAACAGTTTTGCTCCTGGATAGAGCAAAGAGAGAAAATACTCCTGACACTCAGAAGATCATTTTTCTCAGGACTCAATGCATTGCCATTTTTTAAGAGTACGCTGATGGAATTTTCAGCATATGCGATAAACATATACAGTAGAACTGAATTAATCTACTAGCACTGAAAGGCAGCTAATATACACTGCAAAGGTGACTGTGAAGTGTACTATTAAGAGTGGATAAGAGCCAGACCCGAATTAGGATCTGTACTCACCCACTTACTGCCTAAATGACCTTAGGCAAGTCATGCCACCTTTTGAGACACAGAGGCATCCTGGGAAAGTTATCTCCTATGGTTATATGGATGAGGCGATGAGATAGGCACAGTGCCTGGCACAGAATGAGTTGTCCCCTAGTATTAGCTGCTGTTATTAGGTCATCCATGAACACGAGGGACAGGGAGAAATCTGAGGCAAGACCAAATCTACAACATCATCTTTGGCATTAGCTAACCTCTAGTTTTCAAATCTCAACAAACCAACTTCTAATAACCAACGGGTACATAACACAAAATTAGTGTCATCAGTCTAAAACAATTGTTCATCGCTGATGCCTAATTGTTCCTTCAGTTAGCAACTGCTTATTTAAAACATGCTCTCCCCAACAGTAAATAATGAATTTATTTAGAAGACACTGGTAAAGAGCACAATAAATCGAATTTTAAGAGTGGGCAGTTGGTTAATATGTAATAGTTTTTATATAGTAAACTAAATAATGGTTTTATTATTCAATATCTCCTACGGGAATGGGAAAAATGTTTTGCATTGAACATTTTGAATGGTGCTAAATGAAATGTTGAGTGGTTCTCAATCTGGGGTAATTTTAATTCCCCAAGGACATTTGGCAATGTCTGGAGACAGTTTTGGTTGTCACAACTAGGGTGAGGGGAGTTTCCACCGGCATCCAGTGAGTAAAGCCCAGGGATGCTGCTAAATATCCTGCAACACTAAGGACAGCCCCCCATAACAAAGAATTATCCAACCTCAAACGTCACTAGTGCAGAGATTGAGAGACCCTGGTCTAACCAAACCTGTGGGGCTGTGGGAGGAGTCGTAAATGGCTCCTTATTGTGTGAGGGAATTTAGCTAGAATTTAAATCACTGGGATTGAATTGAAACATTTCACCTAATAACTCATTGGAGAATTATCTGTAAACATTGTAGTGCTTGATTCATTTCATTTTTTGCACTAAAAATTTTCTTCCAAATACAAAATGCAGTGCTCTTCCAGATTATCATTGCTTCAAAGTTTACTTGAGTTGGTCCTTATGATTTAGTCTGTTGGGGGAGGAATGGAAATCAGAGTTTGAGCTGGTGCTGTCTCCATCATTTGTGGTGAAACTTGTTCCCACAAACCCCTTACCCTGAGGCCCCCAAAAAGAAAAGAAACTAATTGCTAAGATTTTATGTACCTTAACTTCAGTTTAAAGACTTTCCTCCTCTAAATTCACTGTGAGCATGGTTTCTAATCCAAGGATAGGATTTCCCCAATGGCTGCCAAGGTGGAAATCAAAACACTGAAAAGTACAAGGAACAAGGTATAGGTCCCGTTCATTGTTTAGTTTTCTTTACCTTTCATGCCCACAGAATATAGCTTTGCCCATCTGAGAAAGTCATTAGTGAGAGAAGAGACTATATACATAAGCACTTTCTTAAAAATGGGGCATATTTGCTGTTTTTGGAAAATATCAGCCTGGAAGACATCAAATTCAGTAGAGGGCAAAGCTAACAGAGTAAAATCACATGATCCGTTGATTTCAGACACTCTTGGTCAGAATTTGACAGTGTCCCACCCCCATGCTCTCCTCTACTTCCCATGGTCAACCAAAGCCATAACATGGCCCTGGGAGGCCCAGAGAGGGTCTGAGTTCAGCAGCACACAGATAGAGCAACATCACAAACTTCATCCAGAACAGAGGGGAAAAACTGGTCTTTATTAAATGTGGATTATGAGCCAGGAACTCTGCAAGGTGCTGTAGAGACATGAGCTCCTCCAGAGGAATTTCAGAAGCCACAACTAGGTTAGCATGAAAAAAAAATGGTATTTGCGTGGATTCTTGTTGAAACGAACATAAACCCAAACCTGGATTAATGAATATTTTTTTAAAAAGTCAATGCAGTCATGGAGTCACCGTCTTGTTCCCTTCCTCAAAAGGCTGTGATTCCCTGTGAGCCGAGGTCTCTTAAAGGCTAGCAATTTATCTGCATCTATTTATTCCTGCACCTAGATGAGTGCCTGACTTACATCAAGTCCTCATACGTGCCTGCTGAATCATTGTGCTTTAGCCTCAACATGGATGGATGCTTCACATGATGCCTGGCACATAGCATGAACTCCAATCCATAATATATTTAAATTGAATTTGTCCACAGTATAACAGGATTAACAACAGCTATACCACAGGAAGGGTGCCAAAATGTAAATGTACTAACATCAGAGACAGTGCCTAACATGGTCCTTGGTGAATAGTGGGGACTTACTTAATGTTTGCTAGTGTGGCATTAGTGCAGGGAGGGCCTCTTCAAATGCAGAAGCTATGTATTTGCACAGGGATCCGGCCAAAATTTGCTGGCACCGTATCTGCTCTGAAAAGCTCTCTGAGCTGCAGTATGATGTCTGCTGTGGAACCCTGCACTTCCCCTGAGCTATGTATGGCCCTTAAACTCTACAGGTCAGTACCTTCTGCTGGATGAGACCTGCAAGATGTGGAGAACTGAGCCTTCTTGAGTAGTGGATACAAATTCAACAGCCTATAACTGAGGGTGGATCGCTAGGGACTGGAGAGCAATATTAAATAAATTTTGAAAAAATAACCTCAAGTTAAAATTGTGGAGAAAAGCTTGTGCATGACTTCCCAACCTGCTATGAGCAGACGCATGTCATCTGGACGTTGCTTCAATTGAGTCACTGATTGTGCAATACACCAAGTGTACCACGCTTGGCCTTCTCTTTCTACCTTCTAGTCTTCTTTTCATTTCTGTTGAGCATTCCTCACGTTACTGTGCTATTTACTGGAGCAAGCCACCACCCCTACCTTGGAGGAACAGTCAAGGGAAGAAAGACGTTACTTACCAGCACAGTGTTGTAATGACGATAATAATAACGATCACAATAATAGCTAGCATTTATGGAGTCTCTTCCATGTGCCAGATACTATGATAGCAGTTTAGAGTTTGGAATTACCCTTTTCAGTTGGAATTCTGGGATCAAGGGTCAATCCCTACTTGACTGGTGGTTCTTTCTAAGGTCAGAAGGTGCATCTCCTTATTCCCGTAAGGGAGCTGGAAAAAACGAAGCACCAATGATATACAAGCATTTTCCTAAGTGCTTTCCCCCATGCAACCTGCTTCACATAAGCTCCTTGAATCATAAAGATTTGGTCTGACGGCAAGAAAAGTCCATCCAAATTTCATCATTAGAACAACAAACAAATGTATTGATCGCTCAGGTCCACCCATTCAGTAAATACTTACTGAGCATCTACTACATGCCAGATACTGTTCTAGGCCCTGTATCCATGCAGAGAATAAAGCACAAGAAGGCCCTTCCCTCAGGGAGCTGGCATCCCAGTGGAAGAACATATGACAGTTGGGAAAAAAAGAGAGAGAGAGAGAAGTAGATAAAAGAGATTATTTCAGTTAACAATGAATTCTGGAAAGAAATAAAACAGAGCCACGTGATAGGAAGTGCTTGAGGTCGCAGAGGGTGGAACAGAACCAACTGAGAAGGAACAACCAGAGGAGGCCCCACTGGGGAGACGATGTTCCAGCTGAAGGAGCCAGCATTCCAACATCAGATGGAGGAAATTTCCAGAAGGAGGGAGGAGTGAAAAGAGAGGTCCGGGGGCAGGAAAGACAGCAAGAAGACTAGTGGGGGTCAAGAATAGCAAGTACGGGGACAGTGGCAGAGAATGAGGACAGAGAGGTCAGCAGGGGCCCCATCACTCAGTGCCTTTAGGGCCATGCCAAGGAGCCTACAAAAACTATCACCAGGTCTAAATAGAATGTGCTATGCTCTGTTTACCTTTCAAAGAGATCACCCAGGATGTCATGTGGCTGCTGTCCCAATGGTCAAGTAAAAGTTATGATTTGCCATTTTAAGGATCATCCTTCATTTACCCCAAAAGCAGTCACTGTGCATCTTCTATGACCCAGCATTTGGCTGGACTCTGAGGCTGCAATGGTGAATAAAATACACAAGGCCTTTGCTCTCTTGTAGCTAAGAGTCTTGTGGGGTTTGCAGTTCCACAAATGGGTAATTCATTGCAGTACAAGGGTGCCTCCAGTGGGGAGGTTCAAGGGCTATTGAAACATAGCCAGAGCAAGCTTTCTAGAAGAACTGACTTCCCAGCTGAGACTTGACTGTTATCAGAAGTCATCCATGTTAATAAAGAGTCAGGGCAAAAAGCATTTGCAACAAGGAAATGTCATTTCCGAAGTCCAGAGGGGAGAGAGTTGGATCTCACTGGAGGCAGGGACAGCAGTCTGGCAGGGCAGGAGCAGAGGTTAGGAGCAGCCAGGGAGAGGCTAGAGAAAGAGGCTGGCACAACAGCTTGAGGGTGTTGTGAGCCTGGAGGTGGGTTGATCTGTAAAGAAGTCTCCAGCAGATCCTGATTCAGCAGGGCCTGAAGGCAGCACATAGGAGAGAATTTAAGTGCAGAGAGTATAAGATCAAAGGGTTCCTCTGACTGTAGGGTTACTTTAGCATTCAAGGTGCTCCTCTCCCAAGCACAGCTTCTGCCTACCTTCCAGTCCTTTCCTCCAGGCCTTCCGGCTCCCTGACCAGTGGGGAGAGGCACCCCTCCTCGGCTAGTGTGGAGAAGCCATTCTTCACTCCCAGGAACCATGGTAAACACCTCCACCAGGCTGAATTGTGGTGGCTTTATGTCAAGTGCCCAGATGGAGAAGGAGGAGCTATGATTGATGCTGCTGCTCCCAAACCTGCAGGAGAGCTGTTTGCGCAACTCAGTGGGCCTGGCCTCATCAGCCCTCCCAAGCAAGGACACAGTACCCTGTACTGCCAGATAGCTGCGATGGAGGCTGCAGCTCAGCCACGCAGGCCAACAGCAGCAGGCGCTATCCTTAAGAAGAGGCAGAGGAGACAGAGCTAGGATTATTGGGAATGACTATTTCAAAAGATAGCAAGAGCATATGCTCTTTGCAAACCCATGAGGATTTCAGCCATTGGTGAAACAGCACAGTAGACAGGCTAATAAGATCAACTTTGGAGCCATTCAGCCGAAGTTCAAATCTTGGCTCCCCCACCTCCTAACTCTATAATATCGGGCAGGTTGTTTAACCTCTCTGCCCCTCAGTTCCCTTGTCCTTAAATTGAAGCCAAAAATAGTATCGTGTATGAAGTTGTTATAAGGACTCAGGAAGTCAATAAATGTAAGGATCCTAGACCAGTGCACAGCATATGATAAGTTTTCATTTACTGTGAGCTGTCATTATTCCCTACTCTGTGCCAAGCTCTAGGGATTAAGAAATGTGCATAGTCTTTAAGAACTGTGCAGCCTCATCAGAGAGAAAGAGATGTCATTTATTGATCACCTACTATGTGCCAAGTATTTGCATTTATTAGCTGTAAGATTATAGAAAACACACTTGTTTATTTTTGACTGTCTGATACCCAGGTGGGAAGCATTTCTACACAACATAACAGAGTGACCCAAATTCTGTATGATAGCTATATAAATAACGATTTCTGTAAAAGAGATGAGACTGCACATAAGTCTTATTGGGGGAGAGCGGCGCTGTCTAGAAGGGTACTGAGATTGCAATGGAAAGAAATTTGCTCACAATTTGATACCTGTTCTCCTTTAGTCATCACTTAATCATTTATCTTGGCTTGACTCTCTTCCCTTTCCCTGATACTATTTCAGGCTAGCTTTTACATTTAGGTTCTTAGCCAGTGTGTATGTGAATTCTAACTCCACAGGACTGAGTCATGAAGCAGACAGAACACAGGTGTGAATTCCAGCCCCATCTCTTCCAGCTGTGTGGGTTTAGGCACCTCACTCAACCCCTCCCCCTCGTTCCTTATCTGTTCAGTGAAGCATGGCTGTATCTATCCTATATGATGGTTAGGAGAATTAAAAAAGATGGTATCAGGAGAGCATATAGGGCACCGTGGTGCCCCTCCTTCATTGACTTATTCTTTATTATGCCCATGATTGCCCTGGACATTCAGCATGTGCTAACCAAGCCAGCAATCCCATATACATGGAGAATCTCCAAGGAGGTATGTCACATGACTCTGCCCCATCCTGCCCAAAGGACCAGCAGTGCAAACTTGCCCCAAGGGCAGCCAAGCCTGACTCAGGAACTCTGAGAGCCTGAGTGCAAGAAATCCCAAACAAGAAGAAGTAGGCCATAGGACTCTTCCTCTTATAAAGTTGAATTGGAAAATGATGAGCAACAGGGAATCAGGAGTTGAAGCAAAGGTAAAAGAATGTGAGAGTTAAAGCCATGAGTTAGAGAAATGCTGGAACAGTGAGGGAGGAGGCCAGTCCGCGGGTGGGAGACAACGAGGCAGACACCGGGGTGAGCAAGTTTTAGAGAAATTGCTGAAGCAAGGATGAACGATCACTTCCACTGAGGTCATCAACGCTGGGTTCCACAAAGGTTTTGCAGGGCATGAGCTATGAGGGCTAATTCCACCATGTCCCTGCCCTCCCGCAGGCCTGGCCATCCACTGTTCTCTGGGGCTCCCAAGGCCCAGCCACACGCTCAGATGCCCGGTTCAGTCATCCTCATTCACAGCCTTAGAGCAACGATTCTCAACCAGGGACAATTTTGCGTCCAAGAGACAACAAGCAGTGTCTGCAGACTGTTTTGTTTAACATAACTGGAGCAGAGAGAGTGCTACTGGCATCTAGTGGGTAGAGGCCAGGGATGTGGCTAAACATCCTACGGTGTACAAGACAGCCCCCTAGAACAATGAACTAGCTGGCCCAAAATGTGAACAGTGCTGAGGTTGAGAAACCTTGCCTTAGAGTCAACTCCACGTTATTCGCAGCAGTGGCAGCACCTCCCTGCCTCTTGAAACCTAAAGTATCCATGAAACGCAATGCTTTTTCACTCCTGCCATAGTCTTGGTACTTGAGGACACCTTGAAGATGATAGACTTGTATCCTCCCCAGCTCATTGCTTGGAGCCTGGTTCAGAGCCATAATTTAATACACTGGATTTGCCTTGTAATTGAAGTTGAGTTTTAACCTATGGACAAAGGCATCCTTGGAAATCACTCAACTCACAAGTAATACTTTGTACATGCAGTGTGCATGGTGTGGTGTATAGACAACGGGCTTGGCTTGTGTTGGTTTTCACACTTAAAACAGAAGTTTAAAATGTTAGATTCACAGCTCAGCCTATGGGGAGGATCTCATATGACATGTGGATCTAGGAAAGCTAGGACTCTCTGATGCATGAGCCACTACATAGAAGGACCAGGCAAATGGCCACATGAACTCTTGTTTCTCCCATTTCCACATACGTAAGATGCGGACAATAGCAATACACATCGCACAAGGTGTGGTCTAGATTAAGTGACCCAGGGTTCAAGAGGATGCTTTGTATTCTTTCAAGCCAGTATTACTATTTCCATCTGCTAATAACGATAGTAACACCTCTAAAATCCAGACTGGGGTCTCTCACATCCAGTGTAATCTCGGGAGAAATGTTTCCCTATAGCACAGTCATAACTTTTGCACCCATATTCTAGGGAATCCTTGTAACTCTTCAGAAAGACTCTGGAAAAATCACCCAAGACTAAACTCACCTCCAGAAGGAAAGGGCTCTTAGATTATAAGGAAAAGAAAATCTCTTTGTGAGATGTAGGTGTCTCTGGGATAAGGACTCTAAAAGAAAGGAGGCAGACAGGATTCACAGATTCAAAGAAGGAAGATAGAGAGGAATCGTTCCACAAGAATTTCTCCCAGAACAGGACTGTGGGTGATGAATCTGAAAGAATTTTCTCAAACTGAGATATGAAGATCAGGAAAGGGGCAGGAGTAAAACTTTTAAACAAAATAATAGCCATGAAAATTATAATACAATTATTTTTAGTATCATTTATGCAGTGTCCATAAGATTTTAGGAACTAGATGAAGTGCTTCCCATTTATTATCTCATTTAATACTAATAATGCTAGAGGCTCTATTTTCAGATGCAAGGACTCCTATGATCAACTATTGTAAAGTTGGTGCACAGAGCCTAGCAATTCTACGCCAAAATCCAAGACAGGATCTTTATCCTAAACCCAAGCCTTCCCCTACTCATAGTCCAGGAACCTTGATGTGAAATCCATTTATCTCAATGTGACTGCTAGACCATCTCTGCAGAAGAAGAGAAACAGAATCCCCTTGCTATTGCTAAGCGATCAGGAAGAAAGGAAGAGCATCCCACATTCCCAGCACTCTCGCATGCGGAGCACTCACGGCCATATATGCGCTGTGCTGCAGTGTGCTTCCGCGGCAGCTAACCAGCTACGAAACGCTCAGAACCAAGCTATTGTCGTCAAGATGTGGTTTTGCGAATGGGCTGTGGAACTAGATCAAAGGAGAGATGGCTGGATGTGGAAAAAACAAAAGGAAATTACAGAATCAAAAAATTCACACCTATTTCCTACCATAATATTTAATGAAAACTGGTCCTAAAGGACTTTCTTTTCTAAGAGATTTCTACACCTTGTGAGAAATCTCTCTGAATTCTTTCTTGTCTGCCTGTAAGAGGAAGGCACATCATTTGAAAGGTAATTTACCCTTCATTTGTAATAAAGTCTTGAATTTTACCTGTGTCTTTTCAGATACGACCTCTGACCTCAAGTTGTCAAGCTGACTGCTCCTAGCTTCCTTCAAGTTGACGGTCATGCTATGTGCTTCCGCATTCAGAAAATCAAGCCTTAGGTCAAATTCCATACCTCTGTGCAAATCTATACAAAATTACCTTTCTAAATAACCTGGGATTAATGTTTTAACTCTTAAAGGACTGTACTTCCTATCAGATGTAAACCAAAAATGAGTGTTTTCAATAATTGCCTGGAATCTTATGTAGTTACGATGCTTATTCTTATTCTACTTTATGGTATTCTATTTTTTAAATATATTATGTAATATATCATTTGTAATATATTACAGTATGCAAGTCATAATATGCTATATTATTAAAATTGTTTTATAAAATGATTTTTTTCAAGACTTCTAGGCTTTAGAAAGGAGTTGGCAAACTATGGTCCGCAGGCCAAAGCCAGTCCACCCCTTGTTTTTGTAAGTAAAATTTCATTGGAACACGGCCACATTCATCCATTTGCATACTGTCTGAGTGCTTTTGCCTTACAACAGCAGAGCTGGGAAGTTGCAGCAGAGACAATATGGTCTACTGAGCCTAAAATGTTTACAGTCTAGTCCTCTACAAAATGTTTGGCAACCTCTGCCTTAAAATAGCATAGAAATTGTAATATTGATGCTCGATTTTCTTCTCATGAAATGAGAAGTTTGGACTGCATGATAGCTAAAACCAAAATTCTTTTCCTGCACTCTGATTATTTAATCAAATACAAATTGAGGATCTATCTTGCATCTAGTAGTCCAGTAAAATGTTAGGGCTGTGTCCCTAAACATTGCAATGCCTCTAGTGATGCTTTATGGATCCCTTAACTTCTTTAAGGCTTTTGAAGAAGGAATGGCACCTTTTATGCTTGACCATTTTACACTACTCCCTCACACCACTAAACAAGAGCCATAAATCCTTACACCTTAGGAAGGGTCAGATGGTTTTATTTGCCACTGTGCTCATGTCATCAATAAGCCAGGTTTGGTGTGAAGCTGCACAGGATAGGAAGAAACCCGGTGTGTGCAGCATGAATGGGTGGATCCACTCTGTGCCTATGCCTTGCCACCACTCTGAGTCTTCCCCATGGGCTACAGTGCCAGCTTTCCATTTCTTCTCTGTCTTGGTGACCTGTGCCTCTGGTCTCCCCCAGCTATTGCTCCAATGTGTAGCTATATCCTTGGCATTTGGTATTTGGACTGACCTCACTGACTTCTCTTTTGACCTTGATGATCTTAGTTCTTGGATTGTCCCAATGGAAGACCTCAGCACCGCCTCCTTGTCTGACCAGGCCTGTCTCCACCATGGCTCTGGCTCCAGTTGGCTTGGGGTAAGCAACGTGGAGTCACTGAGAGCCAGAGGGAGTCGGCGGCGGGTAAGCAGAGGCAGGGCCCCATACAAATTGGAAAGTAGCTGGGTCAACAGGGCAGTCACTTGACTTAGAGATGTGGAGGGTGCAATTGTTCGGGGAACCAAACCTATTCTGCTGAGCTCTGTGGCCTCGTTCTTGAATCAGAAAGGTCAGAACCACATGTGTTTCAAAGGCACAATCAGGGAAGATTCTTAGGAGGAATCTCAGTGGGGGTAAGAGTGACAAAACAGATTGAGATGAAATTGTTAAAAGCCTAAAATGCCAGACCAAAGCATTCTCGAAATTTCTGCCTAACTTACATGTTTCATCTTTAAACATTTAGGCAAAAAGAGAGAGAAAAAAAAGAAAAAGCCCACCCCCTTACTTAAATGCTTTAATGCAGACATGGTACAGCCTCATGGTTAGGAAGATGAACTCTGGAGCTAGACTGCTGGGTTCCAACTTCAGGCTCCATTTCCCACCAGCTATATAACCTTGAACAAGTTTGCTTGACTACCCTGTGCCTCAGTTTCCTCTTTTGTAAAGTACAAATAGTAGTAGCAAGCTCTGCATCAGGCGATCAGGAGAGAACTAGTTACTATTCAGCACTTGCCATATGCTAGACCCTGATCTAGGCAAGTTCAATTCATTTACTTTGCACGATGAGTAGGAACAAAGTAGAAACTATGAACATCCCTGGTTTACAGGTGTGGAAACAGGCTTAGAAAGTTTAAGTAACTTGTCAGAGAGCAAAGATCAAAGAGAAGGACCTAGAAGCACTCAAATCTGTCCAATTCCCAAGTCGGAGTTTTACAGTCTGCTCTACTGCCTGATTAAAAACATAGTGTTTGAATCAAAAGTGATCCTTTCTTTTAACTCTTCAGATCCTTTGGAGCCTTGTTCCCAGAAATCACCATCCACGGCCTGAGATGTCAACACAGACAGTGGAGGCAAGGGCCAGGGCTGGTTTGTATTCCGTTTACATCCTTCTTTTGAAAAAAATCAAGCACATGTAACAAACAAGCAAATCTGGGAAACTGGAGATTTCTTTTTTGAGTTTTAGATTTTTAATGAGGCACTTATCATTCTGCATGTTTCGCTAATCTAGAGCATTTACCCTGTTCGTCTGCTGCTTCTCCTCCATCCTCTTCTCACTCCTTTCCCTTAGCAATTTCTGGCAATGCCTTTTTGCAGAACAACGCGAGCTATTGTTTGATGGGTGTGTCATAAAGAAGGAATCAACACCATTCCTGTTAACAGAATCCAACAGAAACCTAAAAACACACACATACTCTCTCTATATATATACCTATATATATATATATATATATATATATATATATATACACACACATATATTTGGAGGAATCTTGTGGTTCAGTCCACAAGTTGGTGTGGAAACATATTGTTCTCATTCGTACTCACTGAAAGATGGATCCTTATTACGAATATTTTACCATTAGATGATATTCAGAAGGAACAATTGAATTGTTAATTTACACATTTATAAATCTCATTTCGACTCTGATAGAGAAGAATGAGAGCCCGCGTTACAACCTCTGCAGATTTATGTGAGCCAGTTCAAAGGGGCTAAGACTGGGAGGAGAGCAATGAGAACAAGACAGGCGGCAAAATGAGAATGCATCTGCGTGAGTTTCCCCGGAAGAGCTTCATTTATTGAGTGCTTACTCTGTGTTTGGCTCTGTGCTAAGTGCTTTACGTAAATTAGCATGTCACTTCAACCCTTTGAGCTAGGTATTGTCAGCATCCCCATTCTCCAGATGAGAAAACTGAGACTAAGAAAGGCTCAGTATCTTCCCCAAAGCCACGCTGCTCACCTTTGGTTGAGCTGAAGCAATATGACTCCTACCTTACTTGATTGACATAGAAGGGGGTCTTAAGGCTGGCAGCTTCTAGAACAGAGATTCTCTCAAGTATAAATGTAAACTCATTGGAGTCTCAGCCTAACTAGAATTAGGACTAGACCAAGTGTGTGTGTGTGTGCGTGTGTGTGTGTGCTGCAAGGACCACCTAGAAGTGTGCACACTTTAGGGAGCGAGCAACAGCACTGGGGTAAGTGTGGTGCTACACCTGGATCCAAACAAGAATGAAGGGAGGCAGGGAGGAGGGGAAAGTGAGAAAGAGAGAAAATGAAGATTAAAGAAAGAGAGAGAGAAAGCAAACCAAGTTGTATCCGAAGTCGGCAGTAGATAAGGTGAGTTTTAAGGGTACCCTCAGCTGCAAGAGAAAACCCATTGGGGCTAAATAAATAAGGCAAAAGTAGGAGGATCCTAAGTTTGGTTAATTCAGAGGTTAGACTTCTTTGCCAAAGACCCAAGGGCTTTCCATTTTTCTGCTCTGCTATCTTCAGCTTATGGACTTTGTCCTCAAGATGGTTCCCCTCAAGGCCAGGCAGTTTGAGAATTTATATCCAGACATGAAAGCACTCAGAGAAGAAAGAAGACAATTTATTCTGATGTATTCTTCTTAAGGTTTAGAAGCCTTTCTAGAATCTCCCATCAGCTCTCTCTTTGTGTTAGCGAAAACCAATCACAAACCTACTTCCGCAGCAGTCCCTGGGGAGGTGAGGAAGCCTGCATGGCTTACATTGACCCTTTGAGATAGAACGGATCCTGGAGAGTAACCATCGTGTCTTCTCTGCGACACCTGACACATTTGGGTCACACTGTAACACACTTGTGTCCCATGCCAAAGAAGGCACTTCTGCTGAATGTATGAACCCACAGACGGCATTGAATGTTAAGAAAAGGTAACCAATGTCCAACCACCTACAAGCAGAGGCCCCTGGGAAAGGACTCAGGGCTTTGGAGAGCACAGCTCTGTGTGCTGTGTGCCATGTTCTCTCAATCCCCAGGGCCATTGCACATTTATTCATACATTGGAGCTGGAGAGATGATCAAGATAGACAAAGTCCCTACCTTCAAGGACTCTAAATTCTAGTGGAGCTGGGGAGAGGGAAACAAAAAATAAAGAATAGGCGTATAATTTATAAGGTTACAATCAGCGATATAAAGAAAAAGGAAAGGAGATAAAGAGATAGAATATAACAAAGGATGTGCATCCTTCCTTGTAACTGGACAGACCTCTTCATCCGCCCCACGCTCTTCGCCTAGCTAAGTTAACTTCTGCTCCTCTTTCAAGTCTTAGCTTACGTATCACACTCTTTAGGGTCTCCCTAGATTCTGAATCTCTCTCTTCTCCTATACAAACTTCTTCTTCTTATCAGGAGAATTGCAGTTGCGTATACATTTATGTGATTATTAAGCAGTCCTCTAGATCCTAAGAACCGTAAGAACAGGAAGGATGTCTATTTGTTCAAGATTCAACCTCCAGTGCTAAGCACATTGTTTAGCACATAGCAGCCGCTCGACAAATTTTTTTTGACTGATGGAATGAGAAACTAAACAACACGTGATATGACTTTTAGTGGGGGCGCAGAAAAGAAACCTCTTTCCTGGGGACCACCTGCCACTACCTAATCCAGCACATCAAATCTTAGGCTTTCTCCAGTCCACTTTGCTTGCTCTGGACCAGTTCCCTAGGTTTGCATGCTTCCCCTGCCAATAAATGATTTAAAAATACATAGACGAGATATTATTCTTCCATCCTGTCCGTCGCTGAGTATGAGAAGTATTTTTTTCCTGTGCAGCTTGTACCCCATTGAAAGGGCACAGGGAGCACCAAATCCTCTCTTTCCCTGGGGATGTGTTTTAAAAAGGCTCCAGAGAATAGAATTGATGGCCAAGACTTTGTAACACCCCCGACGATGAAAACTGTCTCCACACATTGCTTCTTTGTGTATAGCAAGCCAGCAAAAGTAGTATTGCATACATAAAAAAAAGGAACATAATAATTGTGTTTACTACTCCCAGATCTAATTCACCTCAAGCATGAAAGACAGAAAGGAAAATGTGTTTTATGGAACCTCCACGTTGTGCTAGATACTTTTAATAAAAATACTAAAAATAAGATTATTTTTAAGTGCTACCTGGAAGATCTCATTCAATCTTTGTAATGCTTTGAGACAGATCCCATTATTACACCCATTTTACAGAGTAGAAAACAGAAGCTCAGGAAGGGAAGATCATCTGCTTTAGAGCACGTGGTGGATGAGTAAGAGAGACAAGATTTAAGTCAGTCTGTCTCCAGAGCCTTAGGTAACTCTAAACTTACTGCCTTAGTTTGGGTTCCCCGCTGAAAGCAGAGAATGAGGAGCTTGAGTGCAGGTGGCTTATTTGGGAAGCGATCTCCAGAAGCAGGAGTGAAGGAGCTTGGAGAAAGAGTCAGGAAGAGAGGAAATGCCACCCTAAGGTGCTTGCTGTGGTTTCAGGTCTTAACTCTGTGGGAACTCTGGGAGGCTGGACATTTATCCAACTGCTAAGTCCCCCACTGGTTAAAGATGGCTCCTGAGGGTGTTAATTCTCCTGTCCTTTAAGGATGTGTATGAAGAGGCTTTGAAAAAGACCTTGAGTCAGAAAAGCAGAAAGAAGTTCAGCCAGCACTTAAGGCGAGGTGCTGCCAGCGTGAGTCTTATGGACTGGGCTCCACAGCTGTAGCTGAAATCACAGGTGGCATGAGGGTGAGGTGGCAGCCACCAGAAGCTCTGCTACACTCACTCTAGCTCAAGTTCGATTTCATTTCTTCTTCACCACGACCTTCTGAGTTAGGGGCTAAGTTTTCTACTTTCCAGTGGGGTAAGATTGAGGAATTATTAACTCTAAATTAGGGCATGAATTAATTATCAGAAGGCACACAAATTGTCAGCCCCCTTCGAGCCTCTGTTTATAGGCAGATCTTTCCATTGGCTTTCTTTCTACCATGCCACACTCTGTTCAACTGAGTTTGAACAAAGCTTAATGCTCAAGGATGCAAGAAACCAGATCAGAGAAAGCCAAGCCTTCACCCTCAGGACAACCGAGAAGGGCATGAGACAGGGCTGTCATGACTCTACTGTAAGACAGTGTTCATCCGAAGAACGACACACCAGCCAGACTTGTTCTGGGATATGTCCAGGTAAGCAGGAGGACAACATTATCTTCAGAAGCAAAGGCGAGCTCACAGTCTTGTTGACATTTTATCTTTATAATATAGACATCAATGTCTCACCAGTCCTCAGAGATCTGCCTTGAGTAGTGAAGAAGATGCTAGTTTTCTCATTTGCTTTTTAATCAGTGAATGGCTCCAAAATTATGTATATGCAGTCATGCGCAGCATAACGATGGACCACATATGTGATGGTGGTCCCGTGAGATTAGTACTATATAACATACACGTGTAGTAGGCTGTACCACCTAGGTTTGTCTAAGTATACTCTGTGTTCACACACTGACAAAATCGTCTAACAATGCATTTCTCAGAATGTTTCCCCATCATTATGCGACACATGACTGTACTTGTAACAAGAGTCTTTGGGGGAGGGGCATCCTGTGCATAATGTTTGTGAGTCTTCATCAATTTCTTCCCCAGCAAATGTGCAGAGAGGATCAAGCAATCCACGGCCCTGTAGGTTTCTAGTTTTGTCTTCACTCTCTAAACAGGGAAGAAAAGACTTGAGGCAAGTCCCTATGTTTCAATCATCCAGGAAGTGATTCTGGGTAATAATAAGAGAGGATAGCAAAGAAGGGGAAAAGGGGGGAAATTACTGGCTTGGTCAAAGCTTGCAAAACGACACCAGTGATTAAAACATCTTATGCTGTCCTCGGGCTGCAGAAGCTATCACTGACAAAAGATCTCATACACACACACAAAAGGAAAGAAATTAGCCATTAAGAAATATTTCAGCATAATGCAATTATTACAGCTGTATAATTGAATGGGGAAACCATTGATCTGTAGTAGAAAGGAAATTGCTCTTCTCATTGTGTTCCTATGAATATGTGAACATTAATCTCCATCTATAATCAACGTTCATTTCAAATCTGATTGCGTGCTACTAAACACCCGTAGCTATGCTAACATTATGTTAATATGGTTCAACATCATAGCTCCCAGCTTCACAGCACAAATATTTTTCTTTGGCAATCAATAGTAATTTCAGCTGAGTGGATGAAAGTCACGTTTTAATGGTAATCTTTCCTCCAAGCCTCCAAGTGGAAACTCAGTTGGTGTCTTAACATGGCTGCAGCGCGTTGCATATAATCAGATAAATTAACCTGAAAAGAAATAGAGAGAGAGAAAGGAAGGGAGGGGACATGCATCAGAAATAAGAAGCAAGCTTGGCAAAACTCTAAATCTACCTAGTAGATAAAAATGCTCATTAGGTAGGAAAAAAGTGAGGCTGGATGGGCCTGGATGAATCTATGTCGGGAGGAAGAGGGGTGTGGGAAGGGGGCCAGGATTGTTGAGAAATGAGATTCTGTTCCTTCTGGCTGTAAGCCAGTGGGATGGAGCAGCCAGGTACTTGTGCAACCTGGATTTTGCCAAAGCAACAGAGAGGTGTGAAAAAGGAACAGGAAGCTCGACAAGCTTGGATGGATGGCATATGGAATCGTCTTTCCTTTTGAAGAGACCATTCAGATGTTTCCTCTTTCTCCTATTCATTCACTCATTCATTTATAGCAAACAATAGAAAATATAGAAAGTTTTATAAATTCCTATGTTTATAAAAAATATAGAAAATTTTGAAAGTGTAGAAATTTAAGGGAGGAATCTACATTTTTAAGAATACCTCCTGCTGGGCAGCAGGAATATAAAGATGAATCCGAGACGTCTCTGTCCGCAGAGACCTGATGGCCCAGAATGGGAGTCAGACACATAAACGACTTTCAGTGTCAACCTGTGTTGCTTTGAGGGTTCTCTGTGCCTTCCCCGCCCGCCTGGCCATTAGGATCCTTTTCTTCCATGAGGATGAGCGAGAAAGAGGTGAGGGGAGAGAGAGGGAGAAGAAGAGTTGGGTTACATTCATTTGTCAAGCATTATTTTCAACCCCTAAAGACGTAATTGGTGGAATTCTTAGAGGAAATCATTGTCTCAGCTCCCCCATCCGGGGCTGTGTCCTCCAGGGCCCCTCTGCCTCCACATACCTTGTCCTCCCACAGCCACTTAAATCATAGGTTTATTCTCCGAGAAGGATCAAGGTTATGACCTTCAGGTGTGTGTGTTGTTTATTATAAGGCAAAGGAAAATACAATAACGCAAGAGGATTCCCAGCCTCTCCCATCCCCTGCTTGTTAAGGGGAATTCTGGTATTGTCCCTTCTCTTCACTGCTCCCCAAACTTCCTTCCAGCCTCTGCTTCCTGGGTCCTATTTTGAAGATCAGAGGAGAACTTTCTCTGAAGGAGAGCAAGGAATACACTGAAAGGGGGAAGGAAATGCACAGAAGAGATGACAATGGGCCAATGAGAAAGAATGAGGGGGGGCACTTCCTGTAAAAGGCCATCGGTGTTAAATATTTGCTTGTTCGAGTTCAGAAAGGGGAGAAATTTGCGAAAGAGAATCTGCCACAGATATAGGAAGTACCGAAAATATTAGATAAAGGGAAACAGAATTTTCAAACCTTTTCCTGTATAGTTTGCAGCATGTTCCTCTTTATCAGGCTCTACAGAGACCTCAGTGAAGAAATTAAATCCTTCGTGTATTCATTTTCTTCTTTATAATCCCAAAATGAGTAAACGTTTGAATTGCTTCTACCTATTTATTTCTTGTAATCTCAAAATACCTTTTTTAGGATCACAGTGATTATTATTATTATCAAATATGATTTATATAACAGTATCTGGAAATATGAGAGATCCTCTCTCAAATGTATTCTTTATCCCTCAAACTGCTACCCAATTTTAATCTTTTTTTTTCCCAAAGACTTTATTTTTCCTTTTTCTCGCCAAAGCCCCCACTACACAGTTGTGTGTCCTTCCAGTTGTGGCATGTGGGGTGCCGCCTTGGCACGGCTTAATGAGCGGTGCCATGTCTGCGCCCAGGATTCGAACCGGTGAAACCCTGGGCTGCCGAAGCGGAGCGCTCGAATTTAAACACTCAGCCACGGGGCTAGCCCCTACCCAACTTTAATCTTAACAGCTCTGCTGGGATTGTTGTAACTCCCTCCCCCCTGGCCTCCCTGAACCTTGGGTTGTCCCCTGTAAATCTGTCACTTACGAGATAGCCAATAAGATTGGCACGATTAAGGCAGAAGTTTCAAAACATTTGGAAGCTAAGCATCCAGAACGTGGAAATAAGACTATGTATTTCCAGCCTTGTTGTCATGCAATACCCAATGAAGCACTCGATACAATTTCTCTAAACTTATCATTAAATGTTTAGAAGCCTAGTCTGAGTTTTACTGCTTATTAGCAAAGCCAAAAAAAAAGAAAAGTCACCAGGGAAACACTCAATCTTCCCAACATGAGAAAAACAGCTGAAATAATACATAGAAAACAGTATGGCGACAAATAAAAACGTATTCCTTTGTCAGCAGATTCTGTTAGAAGAGACAGAGAAAACTTTGCTGAAGATCTGAAGAGTCGAGTGTTGAAAGAGATTACTTGGTGTGTGAGGTTTGCTATATAGTTGGGTAAAAGTACAGATGTTTCTAACGTGTCTTTCCTTACGGAATTTGCCACATGACATACAGAATGAACTTTTTTTTAACACTAAAGTACATATGTAATGGAGAAAAAATATTTCAGCAATAAATGACTTCATTATGAAACCAATATTTTATGAAATAACAATAAGTGGATCTACTGATAGTGGCTTACTGACTGGGATTTATCTTTTTAAAAATTCCAAGTAAGGTTACAAAGAAAGCCCCAGACGTGAAATGCATAGACTAGATCACTCCATCTATAGCAAAAATAAGATGAAGCCATAGGCGTGCAAAAGTGTTTACATGTTGCCATCATGTACTTAATTTTTATAAGAGAAAAGATCTTTAAAATACAAAAGAATATTTACCTTTATAATGAGATAGTGACGATAAAAAAATAATTTTTATAATGTAGCAAAAATGATTTTTATAATGTAACAAAATAATTTTTATCATGTAGCAAATTTTATAATGTAGCACTTAGAAGCACTGCCAGATTCAAGGTTATTCATTTTTCTTTTATAAAATGATAAACATTCCAAGTTTACTGAAGATTTTTTTCTGCCACTGCCATGCCTCTTGGTATAATGTCACTTATCAGATAATTAAATAATAATAACAAAGATGCTAATAATAATAGTAGTAATCTATCACTTCAAAGTTAAGATGATATTTTAAAAATGAGGAAAAAGGTATTTGTTAGGTGAATGAAATGGGCTATGGAGAGAGTGTTTTCAAAATGGATGTTGGAGGGGCCAGCCCGGTTGTGCAGCGGTTAAGTTCGCATGTTCCACTTCTCGGCAGACTGGGGTTCACTGGTTCTGATTCCGGGTGCGGACGTGGCACCGCTTGGCAAAGCCCATGCTGTGGCAGGCGTCCCACATACACAGTAGAGGAAGATGGACACAGATGTTAGCTCAGGGCCAGCCTTCCTCAGCAAAAAGAGGAGGATTGCCAGTAGTTAGCTCAGGGCTAATCTTCCTCAAAGAAAAAAAAGAATGTTTGAAAACATCTCCTTTGTTATAAGATTTTGTTGCTGAAAACAATATAAATGCATTAATTATAAGAACTCTCCTGTCCACATCCTTTGAAATACATAACAGAGGTGTTTAACCTGTATGAAATTCTTCCAAACAAAAAGTTGTAGAGAATTTGACGTGTTTGCATTAAATATGAGGCAGCACCTTCCGATTATTTTGTAAAACTACTAATTGACGTTATGGAAGATAGATATTCTCTAGATTGCATCAAAAACTTCTGCATAATTGGTGAATGAAATGAGATTGAAAAATGAGGATGATGGTGAGGAAAGGAGAGCCTGCCTTGCCCTTCTTTTGCATTTTCTTCTCTGTGTCAATTCCAGTGATCTATTGCTTTGTAACAAACCACTCCTAAACTTTGTTATTACTGTGCAGGTTCTGGTGTTGGAACTCCTCAGCTGAGCAGTTCTTACTTGGGGTCTCTGAAACAGCTGCAATCAAATGCAGCTGGGGCTGGACACACCTGAAGGTTTCTCTGTTCAAATGTCTGAGGCTTGGTCTGGGGTCACTGGGGTGGCTACAATATTGGGTGCTGTTCGAGCATCTCTGCAAGCAGCTACTCCCTGTGGCTAGCTTGGCCCCTTACAGCGTGGCAGGTCCAGGATAGTCAGACTCTCACGTGCTGGCTGGCTTCCCCCAGTGTGAGTGTTCCAAAGGACTCAAGAGGAAGCTCTACAGTTTACTATAACAGTCTTGGAAATGCCAGCATATTGCTTCCACTACATTCTATTGGTCAGGAAGATCACTAGGGTCAGTCCAGATACAAGTGGATGAGAATTACATTCCACCTCTCAGCCCAAGAAGCATTGCAAGTACAGAGAGAGAAGGCACTGGAAACAGCCATCAATTTCTGTATGAATTAACTGACATAATGCATCTGGAAGCTCCTAGGACTGGGCTAGCATACTATTCAGTGCCTAAATAATATAAAAAGCATGCAGTCAAATACTTCTCAAAATTAGAGTGTGGCTTATATGGTTATGATAACTGGTTCCTTTTCTTATTTTCTTTAACTCACATGACCTGACAAAGGATTCTTTTTCTGTTTTGAGAATATTATACTAACATCTAATGTTTATTGAGCACTGCCGATATGATATAATTAGGTCATATGACCTCATTTGATCCTCTCCACAAACCTTTTAGGTAGGTACTCTGTGTATTTGGATTTCTCAGATGAGAAGAAAGCTCAGAGAGTTTTGTGACTGATCATGGGTCACATAGCATGTAGGCAGGAAACGGGTGAGGGCAGGCTGATCTAGCCAGGAGCCGCGACGGAGCTCCGAACTGCCATGGAGTTGAAAGATCTGTAAAGATGAACATGTTAAATTACATTTTATTATACATTTCATGAATTAGTTTCATTCTAGTTTATTAAAAATAGGCCACAAAAAAATTATGGTATATCTTTAACTATGAAATACCATGTAACTATCACCAAAAATGAAGTAGGTGCTTATGTATTTTTTTGAAAACAAAGTTGTAGGAATATGTATATATATACATATAGAATACATAGTCTATATATTATAGATCTACAATACATATAGAATACATATACTACATATATTATACGCACACACAGAGCATTTCCACAAAAAGATACATTGGGAACTGGTGTATATAATTCATGCTGGGAAATAGGAATTGGGTTTATTTGACAAGGATAAAGAAGAACTCTTTTCCTCTTCTTACTTTATTACTCAGTGCCATAGCAGATGCTGTTCCTGGTCTGCCTGTATTCCTCAGCCCGCCCCAAAGATTGCCTCCAGCTTTGCCAACAGTTCCTGTTAGGCTAGATGACTTTGGCTTCTGACCTCAAGGACCTCAAGCCCCACCTCTTCTCTCTCTGTCTCTCATGCTCTGTCTCTGTCTCTCTTTCTCTGTCTCCGTCTCTGTCTCTCGCTCTCTTGCTCAGCATTTTTCTTGCTCTGCTGGCTAGGGGCAGGTCAGAAGCTCCCGGGAGCAGACCTCGACCAGTGAGAGACGGCAGTTACGGATAAATACTCCGACCTCTCTGAGGTGTGTTCTTCATAGTCTCTCATGGGTCTCCATGGGACTGTACCCATTGCCCACAGCAGCGCCCCCTCCCCCATCCATGCGACTTTACTGGCGTTGCCCCCTTCCCTGTCCCACGTCTCCCTTCCTCACCATGCTTCCTGGGATCCCCTCCCAAATAAACCACCTGCAGCTGAATCTTGTCTCAGCACCTGCTTTTAGGAGAACCCAAACTGTCAAATACCATTTGAATGTTTGCTTTGTGCTCTTGTAATGTTCACTCAAACAAGCAAACAAACAAAAAGCCCACTACATGTAAATGAATAGAGTCATTCAAGAGAGCACTATTTTCAGGCACCTGCTTGGCTTGCATTATTCCTGATGCACATCCTGGCCCGTGGCTGAGGCTCTGAGCAGCCCTCCAGCTTCTACCGCGGGGGGCAAACACATTCTGAGGCCACGGTTGAGTCTGAGGACAATCGGGCTCTGGGCAGAGGGTGTCTCCTGCGTGACTTGCTTCTCCGTTCCCGTCCCGCCCCTCTCACAGGCATCTTTGATTTATCACTGCTTCATGCTCAGCACCATGCCATTGCTAAGGATGCTCGCTTCCCATGCGCGCACGGACTAGGCCAAGAGACCCCGCGATTCATTGTTTGGCTCTGACACAGTGCCCTGGGCCCTGGCCCTGGGGAGCCGAACAAAGTCATCTCCCAGATTACAAGCCATTTCAGGCCCATCAGGGGTTACGGCCCCTACTTTTTAACATCCCTCTTTTATTTGCAGGCTATGAAGTGTAATAGTTCACCATTTTGGTTTAAGTATCACCATAAAAGTCAGTGAGATGGAACAGGCAGTAAGTAGCTCTTCTACATAGTGTGGCTGAGGCGGGAGCTGACGTCTTCATTAACCCACAGGAATGGCTCTGAAAGAAAATGCTGGGGGCTGGACGGGCGCGGGGCGGGAGGGTGGGGGTGGCGTGGCTCAATCAGCCCCCATAGAGAAAAGTCCACCTCCTTCTGACCCCATGTGCCTCACTTTGTCCCTTGCTGGTGTTGATGCTGAGCGAGTTGGGAAACCAGGAAGGAAAAGAGCAGGTGAACTTCCTAAGAGTCATGCTCGGTGAGTGGATGAAACATCCAGCTTTTGGATGAAAAGTGAAAAACTCTTCCCAAAACAGAGGAGTTTGCCCAGCAAGACTCTTCTGGTTACCATCCCCTGGGCATAAAGTATGTTCCTCATAGCAGCAAATGAGCCTTTCCACTAAAAAAAAGAAAAGAGAAGAAAAGAAAGAAAGAGAGAAAGAGGAAGGGAGAGAGAGATAGAGGGAGAGAGAAAGAGAGAAGGAGAGAGAGATAGAGGGAGAGAGAAGGAGAGAGAGATAGAGGGAGAGAGAGAGAGAAGGAGAGAAAGAAAGAGAGAGAGAGAGAGAAGGAAAGAAGGAAAGGAGGGAGGAAGGAAGGAAAGAAAGATTAAGGCATTTTTTGACAGAAAAATTAAGCTTTCACGTCCTCCATCCAGAATCTGTCCCTGGGGCGTAGAATTAGTAGGCGTCTGCTGTGGTTGAATGTTCTTGTCTCCACCAAAACTCATGTGTTAAAATCCTTCAATTGATGGTATTAGAAGGTGGGGCCTTTATGGGGTGCTTAGGACATGAGGGTAAATCCCTCCTAAATGAGATTAGTGTTCTTATAAAAGAGACCACACAGCTCCCCAGCCCCTTTCACTAGGTAAGGACACAGCGAGCAGCTGGCAGTCTGCAGCCCTGAAGAGGGCCCTCACCAGAACCTGGCCAGACTGGCACCTGATCTCTGATGTCCAGCCTCCAGAATGTAAGTAGTTAATTTGTGTTGTTATCAACAAGAGCAGCTACCCAGTCTGTGGTTTTCTGTTAAAGCAGTCCACGTGGCCTAAGACACCACGGTATGACAACTTTATTCTGCTTATCAGGGTGGCATTGGCTTATGTCAGAACTCCTGGGGCAATTTTCTACAGAAAACCCATTCTACGGTTCTATGTGAAAAAAAGAGTTCCTTAGTAAAATAACTTGAGGGAAAAGGTTAATCAAGGATTTTCATTGTATGGAACGAAGGACTCAAAGAGCTTTAATTTGTTGATATACACAAATTCCCAAACATTTTTATTTGAACCCTTCTCAAAGAATATCTGCCAGAGTTCAAGTTTCATGTCCTACTGACGCCCCTCCCAAAGCATACACAGAAGAGTCAGGACCTTACCCCATCGGTGACAACCTAAAACATGAGCACACGGGATCCAAGCACCCCACTGCACTGAGACACGTACCACCCCATCCTTCTGCATCTGTCACTCATACACTAAGGTTCCCGTCTCTCTTGCCCAATTCTTGGCCCGAACCCCTAAATGACTGGATGAGGGTTTGTGGCTAAAACAAATTGCATCTCAGTTTTCTTTATTGCCAAATGATTACTTTCTACAGGATTATTATTCCACCTCCTTTTTCTCTTTCAGCCCCCAACTCCCTGTTTCCAATTTTATCCAACAGATTTTATTTGTCTTAAAATGAAGAGATCTACCTTTGTCTTGTCCAAGAGACCATTCAGCACACTTTCTTCCCTGACTAGAATTTGGTAGGTCCTCAGTCTATGTTGGTGCCTTATCTTTTTGTTTTCTTTTTTTAAAAAAGAAGTTTTCTAAGGACTAAAGCTCTTAAGAGTGACTCTCAGAGTCAATGGGACCTGGGGCCACACTGACCTGAGGATGCCATGGCCACATAGTGAGACGCACGCAACTCCTTATTGTCACATCCACGCCAGACAATGCTAATCAGTCATATATAATCTACTCTTCATATCCCTGCAGAGAACTCCTGTGGATCCATCAGAGCTGCTGAGAGAGAAAGCCTTTTTGCCCTCTCTGTGTTAGAGCTTGCTTCCTTAAATAGCCAGTACTCTTGAAATGTCTTTCCAATCGTCTTCATCTTTCTCATAAAGGGGAAGTCATGGTTGTGTGGCTCTCTCTTAACAAACATGCATGGTTTAGGCCGGAGCAGCTGCTCCCCTGCCTTTGTGAGGTCTTCACTTTGCAGAAACACCTCTTTTGTTCAGTGTCTTTCAAGTTGTCAGACATCTCCCTTTCTGGTCCATAGTAACCACTCACCTGTGTCCCTTGGACATCCCAAAGTAATGGGGTGAGAAGGGGCCTCATTCACCAGTTCCAGAGCTTGAGCCACATGATACTGGAGAAATCTCTCTCTGCTAAGTCTATGGCTATGAAAAGATCATTTCTTCACAGTACAAAAATGCAACAGGATGCTACAGAAAAGACTGTCTTTGGACATCCAAGAAATAATTCATGCTCCCTCATCAGCAGGTAAATACATGACAGCTGGAACAGAGCAAGTCCAATCTTTCATATCAGTAATTGCAAAAACAAACTTAGTTTATTGGGAGAATCAACTTCTCTGTAAGCCCAGGTTCTCAGCAAGGGTATAGCTTGAAGTCACCCCTCAGTAGTTCACTGACCACTTGGAGTTAAAGAAAAGAGCTAAGATGGTAGCCTCTATCATCCATATACAGAAGATTGGGAACCTTAACCCATCCGTGATAACTTAACACTTGAACACACCAGACCCAAATATTCTCCTGCTTGAAAATACACCCAACATCAGCAGCTGTCGCCCAAATGCTATGGTTCCCATCCTCTGTGCCTCGTCCTTGGCTCCCTACCTCTAAATGACTGGGTGAGGGTTGCAACCAAGCCCCAGACACTAAGTGCTCCATAAAAGCAGAACTTCACCACACTTTCTCTGAATGGCTTATTCTGATTTACTCTCCTCTAGCCATTTTTTCCCTTCAATTCCACTCTCCCTCCAATGTTCCGACAACAGTTTTGCATTTTCTCTCAATTTTATTTTTATTCTGTTTTTTTAAGTTCCCCATTATCTTCTCCATTATACTCTTGTCTTAACCTCCAGAGCTATTTGGATTAGTCTTTTTAGCTATGGTGCTTTCATCAAACTTATGTCCATGCCCCACTGGGCTTTCTCGGGCCTGTGCGTGGGGACCAGGAAGCTGTTTCTTTGCTGACCATTTACACATGCTTCCAAGGATGTTGCTGCAGCGTTACTCTTAGGGCTACCTTTTTGTCAAGAATAGAATTTCTAGTAAACGAATAGCAGCAGATTCTCTCCAGAAAAATTATGGGACTCTCATCAAGGAACCACTTTATTGTCCTTTCCCGCAAAGTTTGCCTTTGTGGGTACTGGCGTCATTTACTATCTTTCTTTGTGCTTTGAGATTCTTGGCTTTCTCATCTTTGAATTATTCCTCTAGAACTGTTAGATACGCACTGAGCCTCATATGTGCAACATAAGGATGGTGTATTTTCCCACAGGATTAAGGATTAAACTTGCCGCTACACATCCCCAGATGACTAATATAGGCTTGTTTTGTCCCTCGGTAAGACATCGTAAAACATGTTGAAGAGCTGAAGACATGAGTATAATTTAGCTTATTCCCAATACTCGTATATCACAGCACAACAAAGGCCTCCTTGAACTGGTCACTTCATGATTGTGATCCATTGCCTTGGGCCTCAGATGACAGAACAGAACAACATTAAGACCAACAGGGCAGAGCAAAGGGCAGTGGGTGTCCAGAACTTGAGGCAGCCAACATCGTCTTCCTCAAGTTAATTTGAGAACTCCCTAGGGAGGCAAATTTGTTCCTAGGACACAGTTATCTTCCACAGTATTCTCATAATTGGCCTTCCCATCCTCTTTCCATTTCCTCATTAGGTACAGACATGCTACCCCACTGGAGCTGAGATCCCTACTGTTGATCTGGGACACTTCATCACTTGCGCTTCCATCTGTATCCATCTATCTGCCTATTTCCTAAATTATTTACCTGTGTACTCATCCAGATGTTTGGGATTGCTGGAAGTCTGAACTCTGATTTACAGAGGGGATGTTATTCAATTCCTCATGATTTAAAGTGTCACACAATCTGTCTATATTTAGAAATATCTACTCCCCTGCATCACACAGAACCAGACATAGCCTAAGGCGTTATGTTTCCTGTTTAACTTAACACCTGCACAAATGTCTCTCTTACATGTTATCAACGTGCCTCTAATAGTCTTGCAATTCTTAAAGCAGTCTCAGTCTGATTTGAATAAGAAAAGTCCACCAGGCTGTGATACATGTGGACCCAACTGGCTGACGCAAGCAAGTACACTTTCAAAGTACACACAACTGGCCCAGAAGAGGATCTTTCATGCCCTTGAAGAATACCCAATCTTAACTGTTGTATTTGACATGTGTTTAAGGATCGTGCTCTGGTAAGAGATCTCTTCATTTTATTTTTTATTTTTGTTTTGACATGGGATGGGCTAGGGGTGTGACTGACTAAAACAACTCAGCAGAATAGTGTAACAACCATGCACTTTCTTTTTCTGCTATGCCTTATTGTTCTCCACCCTCTATCGGTAAAATATTGCCTACGAGTAGCTTCTACCACCCTCCTTGAAGGCTTCCGACAACCACACAGATGTCTCCATGCATGACATTAACTGTGGGGAAAGAACTGTGTTAAAGAAGATATTTTCCAGTTATAAGGAGAAACAGAGCCATTCTCTTAGGGTGAAAGCAATGAAGTGTGGGTCCCATTGGGGCAGCCTTGGTGAGCTGTCCAGACTAGAAATTTAGATGCCCAACGGGTATCATGTCTGCCAAATAGATGGGGTAGTAATAAGGAGTACTTTGAATGTAGCTTAGAAAAAAATGGCATAAAGAAGCAAGATGGCCAGAATTATTCCCCAGACTGGATAAAATTGCTCTTTAAGATCACTCACCCCCAAGTTCACTGAACAACTTTTTGACGCCTAACAGTTTTTGTTGAATGCTGACACCAGGAAAGAAATAGAGAAAGAGATTCTTGATAACAAACAGAAGTAATCTATTCACCTGGAAGGTAGAGGTGACTTTAAATTGCTTCAAAGTTGTCTGGTTTATACGTTCACTGCTCATGAGTTTGATTACTGTGAGTTGATTCCAAGAGTTTGATCATCAAGAGAACAATAATCAATCAAGTCATCTTTCAGGACATGCACAGTAGAGGGGGCTGTCACTCAGGGGCCCTTCTTTACCCTGGTCCACTGGACTTCCTCTGTGAGGGGATTCAAATCTTGAGCCAAGTATAAAAATTCATAAATCGTTGGAACTTAGTATTTCTAGAGGCATATTTTTAAGACTTTCCCTGAGTTCCACAAGCTGTGCTGGTTTCCGACTTTCTCAAAGCCTTCCCTTCACATTTGGTTCAGCTTTTCCTTCACTTCTCTGAACTATCTGCTATCGACTTCAACAAAATATCTTTTTATTTTCTTCCCTTAGCCTGATGCGGATTCTATTTCTTGTAACCTTGGGGTCACAAGTCATTCAGGAGCCGTGAGATCTTTTCCACTCGGGTACCAATCAAAGCCCATGGAAGCCACAATTTCTTTAACTGGATTTTGGGACCCAGGGGCAGGATAATTAACCTTTTATTGGGGAAGGCATGAACCCTGCCTCCTCCTCCCCAAGCACAGACAAACAGTTCTCCACCCAGGCCTGACTGCGCAATGCGATCGTTGGAGACCACATGCCTCTGCACAGGAAGGAGCTGCTGGAACTTGCTCAGGAGGCCCTGGCCAGCACCAAGTGCTGAGGGCCCAGGAGGCAGGCTCCTGCCTCACCCTGGGCGGTCGGGTGGAAAGAAACTGTGTCTACCGCCTTGTTCTGGCAGTAAAAGCAGCACCAGCACTAGAGAAGGTTCGGACTCCAGACCCCCCAAAATCAGGAAATTCCATGCTGGAGCTAAAATTGTAGCTGGCCTCCCCAGTCATGTTCCCAGCTTGCACGCTCTGCAGCCTCAGCACAGCGTGTATCCACACAGCAAGTCACCCACGTGGGTTGAATTACGGAGACACAGCTGAGGCCAAGGCCCTCCGTAACTCTGCCACTCTCTGAACCCCAGGGCAGGAGGGATCCTTCGGCCTCCCTGTGCTTGAATACTTGGATGGAGCTGGCTGTTCATTTTAACCATGGCACCAGAAACAGAAAACTAACATTTGCCATTGCAGGCCATGCACTGAACTAGAGAGTTGATGAAAAGTGTCTATCCACTCTTTCCAACATTTTGATCAAAGTAACATTATCCTCATTTTACAGTGGTTGCCCAGGATTCCATGATGCATATGTGCCAGTCTCTAGTGTCTGAAGCCTAGGTAACTAGTTGATGCTTTCTAACGGATGGAACTGAGGCCGTTTGAACTGACAGCAGGCTTAAGTGCCTTTTTAAAATTATGAAACCAAATCCCACGACTAGACTTTTTTTTACCCAAAGAGCCAGGAATTGTTGTCTTGTAGGCCAGGAGATTTTCCTCTCCCGGTCCTGGCAAGGTCATTGTCATTAGTAAGAATGATTGGTTCACAAAGGACATGACTTGGAAGAGAAAGCCCCGGATTAAGAATTAGGAAGCCAACCCTTAGCTCTGTCTGCGTGGCGTGGGATCCAACACTCGCTTCCTTTGTGTGCTCAACCTATTCAGTTATAAGACCTGGCATAACAATGTCTACCTGCAATAACAGTATGCCATGTGAATGAGCCAACGGCCTACCAAAGGGGAGAGCGAGGGGGTATCTGCTCCAGTGGGGATAAGTTTTGATCATTAATGTTTTAGACTTGAAAAAGAAGGTGGCTTTTCATTTTAGGATTGTTTCTAAATTCAGCAATTTATAGAGAGATATTGCAACTCTTACAACCTGCAAGAGCGAGTGGGGTGGCAGAACGGGAGGCCTTCCCAACTCTCCTTATTCTGTATGCCCCTAGATCAAGGAAATTACCAGAAAATACAAGGCTGTCACTAGAAAAGGACTTGCAGATCATGAACATCAAATCCAGAAATTGAAGCTCCTAAGAGAGAAATGACATGCCCAAGATCACGTAGTCAATCAGTGGCAGAGTGAAGGCTAAAGCCAATCTTTGTCAACACAAAAAGGAATTTCAGTACCAATGTAGGTAGTATTACACCTGTATCTTCTGGTTGGAAAAGGACCCCAAGATTCCCAAGGAATCTGGTCCCTTCAGACCCTGGCCCCCAGGCAGAGTTTCCTCAGATGAAGGAAGCATTGGACTTGGATCCCAAAGCCTTGTGCTCAAGTCCTTGGGTGATGATAACCTCTCTGGGGCATGGAGATGAGACATAAACAGTTAATCTGCACCGTGAGGGAGAAATGATTGCCCGAGACAAGCAGCGTCACAAAGCAGGACTTGATGAGCTGTAGAATTAGTGGGACAAGAAAGTAAGGCTCCGGGAAGGCAGAGGAGAGCAACCACTTTGCTCTTCCACGGACCCTTCCCAGCTCACCCCACGTGCCCTCTGGCTCTCTAAGCCCTTCATCAGTAACCTAAACAGGTGATGTGCTTGCTAATTATATGTTGATGAAACATGATGGTTTAGGGGAAACAAGAGGTTTGGAGTCAACAGACCTGTGTTTATCGCTCTTCTCTGCCATGTGCTAATTGAATGATCTTGTACAACTCTCTCTGCCGTGGAGACTGCTTTCTCTTCTACAAAGAGAAGAAGAATCTGTACTTCTCATGACTGGTTGAGAGTTAAATGAGAAACTCCATAGAAAGCATCTACCACTATGCTGGTTCATGGTGAACGCGGAGTAACTTCTTTTGCTCCAATAGGACTGATGAAGAGTGAGTCCAGGTCTTATATGACTTAGCATCTCTCACGGCTCCTTCACAGGGGTATCAAAAATCATTATTGATCTGAACTGACTCCGGAAAGGTCAGGAGAGAGAAGTTGAATTTACGCTGCTTTTCATTGAATGTCAATCAGAATCTGAGTTGAGTTTCTTGACAGCTCTTCAAGGCTCTGGGTCCATCGTGTGGCTCCATCATTGGCTCGATGCAGAGTCATGTCAATAACCAAAGAAGAAAAATTACTGCCTCAATCATCTCAGAACTCAGGTAGTTTTATGGGTGATCTCGTTAAAACTTCCGTATGATGATCTCTACAGCATATTTATTTTCCAAGAACATATAAACTGATAGAAAACCACAAATTCAATAAAATAAATGAAATCCTCATGGCAAAACCTGACAAATTAGTCCCCCCCCAAAAGAAAACTATCATTTATCGCTATAGCCATTAAAGTTCTATATCAAAATTAGTTAAAGTACTGAGTGGCTTATGAAAAAGATTATTTTAATTAGTTATTACCATTTTATTATGTGTTACCATAAAAAGGATACTTTATTCTACACAACTGAGAAAACAAAGTTCAGTATTAGATACACACACGTATATATAACATGTCTGTGTGAGTGTATATATGTATGTGTGTAAATCAGATTGGCCATCTTAACAAAGGTCAAATAAACATTAATTTATTGTCTGATTATGATGGGAATTGTAGAAAATGTGGAAAATACAATATATCAGTCAGTTAGGGTCCAAACAGGAGACAAAAACCACATAGTAAATTGAACAGGAAAAGTTTAATACAAAGAATTATTAACTATAACGTGGAATTACCTACTAAGGGGTAAAGAGAATTGCAAAGAATCCAGGAAAGGCAGAATAGGAAGCAGCCCTACTCTAGAGCTGAGGCAGAGAAACCAAGAGAGGAACAATCTGGAAGATGCTCGCACTTCCCAGAGCAGAGATCCAGACCCCGTTCACAATGTGGCTGCTCTGGCCACTGGATGGTGGAGAACTTCCCTGAGGGTGAGCCCTGAGAATGTCGGGGGAGGCTGCCCATGTGAAATGTCATGCCCCCACTAGTCTGGCTGAAATTTCCCGGAGGTGAGTGTCACCGGGGCGTTCTGCTAGCTGCCACCTGCCTCCTGCTTCCCGCTAGAGGAGCTGGACAATTCCAGAACCAGGAAGAAAAGCCCCATTCTAGTCCAGTGTGTCTCCAGCACCTTCTGCTGACACATCTTACCCTTGTGTCCATTGGCAAAGGAACTGTATTCCAGTGTCACAAGCAGGACAATGAAGCGTGGACGTGCAGCTGAGAGGCATAAACTGATAACCAGCACACACAACAAAATATAAGAAAATAAGCAAAGATCATCGATAAATCCAACCACTGGAAAAATCTTCTGTTGATATTTCAATAAATATTCTTCCAAAATTTTTATTGATTTGGAAGGGGGGGGCATGTCTTTTCACAGATTTTTACATAACTAAGATTATATTTTATATATGATTCATCTCTATTGCTGTTTTTACTTACTATGGTAACATAAGTCTTATTTTATATCATTAAAAAAATTCCCTTTATGTCATTTTATTGGGTGTGTAATATTCCACAATGGGATATTTATTAAAGTAGCCTTCTGAGTCAACAAGAAAACACAACATCCTGATAGACAAAAGGGCAAAGGGCATGAACAAGAGGACTGCTCACTAAATATGAACGACAACCATTAGACAAAGATGAGGCAATGTTAAACCTCGTTAAAAAAGAAAACTCCCCCTGTGATGAAAAACACGGCAAAGCTGGGCATCCACTTGTGGTCATGCTGGATTTTCTTGTCAGAAGCATCTGAGTTACTGCTCAAATCAGTTTCAGACAATGACAAAGTCTTCCACTCCAAAAGTTGTTTTTCTTCAAATGAGAATGGCTGTAAGTCATAATTTTTCAAATGTGTGTATGTGTTTGTGAGTATGACGATGTTACGTTCTCAGTAGACACCCAGACAGACGGGAACCATCACACGACCTCCAGCTCTCCCAGGGTTGCCTCCAACAAAATGAAGTGAATTTGTTTTGAAATGTCTTCCCCAGGGAAAGATTCCCAATAGGCACCTTATAGACTAAAGCTTTGGCTGTGCTTGGCACAGCGCCTGCAGTGGCCGGGCCCTGGGAAATGCTGAGGATTCCTGCAGGGAAGATGAGACCGCAGACAGGGGCCTAGCTCCTGGCCCAGGACCCCTGATTTGTTGCTGCCCTGACCTCAGTGCTGAGCATGACCAGTCTGGCTGCCTCTGCTGTGGACAATGACCGAGCTGTGAGATTTGTTCATGAAGCTGCCACTCCTCTTGGCCCAGTGCCCACCTACGTCTTGGAATGGTGGCAAGAATGCTGGATTTGGAGAGTTCCAGCTCCTTCACTAAATCATTATATGAATATGGATATGTTACATAAGTCCATGAGTGCTGACCTTCTCACCTAGAGGATTGGGTCAGTGCTTGCTCTGCCCATGTTATTGGATTACTGGGAGAAATGCAGCTACTTTAGAGGCAATATGCAAGATGGTTTTGACTCTGAGACAAACCAGACATTTTGGATTCAAATCTTGTTTCCATAGCTGTGCATCCTTGAGAAAGTTGCTTAACCTCTCTGTACTCAATTTAACCATCTGTAAAATGAAGATTATTTCTTGTAGAATTATTATGAGAATTAAATTCCATAATACATGCGAGCACTAGAAAAAGGCCCAGAACTAGTCTTGTTATTACTAGTACTCCCACTTTAGAAAGTTTTACTATTCCAACATTCTTTCCTACATTCTCCTCTTAATTCAGTCCTCGTGCTCTCTTTCCCAGTTCTACCAAGCAGCATTTTGTGATTTATATTTTTAGCACATTTGGTACCATCTGACACAACAAATGGCATTTTCCCGGCATAACTCTCATCTGACGTCCAAGACTACATCCACACCTCTCACACTCATTCAACAAACATTTATTGAGCATCTACTAGATTCCAGGCCTTGTGCTAGGCCCTTGAGATAGAATTATGGCTTAAACTCAGTCCTGGTCAGTTCAATCCCAGAGCTCAGTTACAACTTGGAAGGCAGACAAGTAAACAAACGATTTCAGAACCAAGTGATAAGTAGGTCATAGAGTCAAGAAGAAGGTTCTGTGAGAAGTAGAGGGGATGGATTAGCTCTTCCCACAAGGACTAGGAAGGTTCCACTGACCCACCTGAGCAGGGCTCTGACTGTACTTGGCAGGTGAAGAGGAAAATGGGAACAGAATGTGCAAGGGCACGGCGGTGCGAGCACGTGGCCCTGTTCATGAGAGGTTAGAGAGTTGGCTCTGACATAAGTAAAGGGGATGTAAGGAAGAATGACTGCAACAAGTGGAACGAAAAAAAAAAAAGCAGAGACTAGAAAAGACTTTGAAACTCTGAGTTTGAACATTTTCCTAGAAATTAGGGATTTTAAAAAATAGCCACCAGCCGGGCCTGATCTAATGAGGTCAGCATCTTTAGAGGTTGTGTTGAATATGGGGCATGCACTATCTATTTAGCCACAGAGCCCACCATGCCCTATTGCCTTACACTGAACCCCTGCCATTGGACTTGTGTTTGCAAACTTACACAGTCTTAGTCAGTTACTAAAGAGTTTATTCCAGGTATTTACTTCCTCAAATCCCTCTGGATGCTGGCAGGAGAAGATATTTTGTGTAATAGGGTGCAAGACTGTAGGTGGAAAGAGCAGCTGGAAAGCTACTGCAATAAAATGGAAAAGATAGAAAATAAGTGTCTGCAAGGATGTGGAGTAACCAAAACTCTCATACACTACAATCCCTGGAAGTATCGACGCGCACAACCACTTTGCAAAACTTCTTGGCAACATCCATTAAGCTGAACCTCTGCAGACCCTATGACCCAGCGATTCCACTCCCAGGATGTGTCCAACGGCTCTGTGTACGTGCATGCACCCAAAGTCACGTACAAGACTGCTTGTAGCAGCAGTATTCATAATTGCCCCAAACTGGAAGCTACCCGGATGAACAGTATATTGTAAATAAATGAATTGCCGTATGTTCACACAATAGGTGACGTACAATCGAGTGCTCTGTGTCTATGCACAACAACATGGGTGACTCTCATAATATAACAGTGAATGAAACAAGAGAAATTCAAAAGTGCACATGCTGAATGAGTCAGTGTATAAAAAGTACAAATACGGGCAAAACTAAAATTTACTACTTGATAGTGATTAGCATTGATAGGGGTGCAGTGCAGGCCTGGAAGTGGGCAAAAACAGGGCTTCTGGGATATTGATGATGTTCTAGGTCTTGATCTGGGAACGGGTCCCTGACTGTGTTTAGTTTATAAAAAGTCATTGAACTGGAAAAAGCGTATTAATGATATGTGCACTTTTCTGAATATACTTCAATGAAAAGGTTTTTACAAATTTAAAAAATAAGTTCGAGGGCACTACAAATAGTGCTATTGCAATAGACCAGCTGAATGTTAATAAGACCTTAACCAGGGAAATGACGGTAGTAATTACTCATTTATTCATCCATCCCTCCACTCAATTTCAATCTACTCTGCTTCAAATACTCCGCTAAGTGCGAAGGAAACCAAAAGCTACAGCACATGCAGGAGGGAGATATTAAACAGTCAACCGCTCAACTAAACGCTTTCAGAAAGGAAAAGGCAATGGATGCACAAAACAAGGTGATGACAGGCAGCAGAAGTGGTCAGCGCTGAGGGATGTGGGGGGCTCCTTTAGACAGCCACTGTGCTGCCCCATCTTAGGCTGTGGGGATTAAGTACTTCTGCACCATTAGTGGTGTTACATTCGGAGGATGCTAGTGTATCCAAAGCTGGCAGATTTTGCTTTGTACTGACAGCAAGGCAAGATTTCAGCAGCGTTTCCCTGTAGGGGGTATCGTATGTCACGATGTGGCGTGATCACCATGTCATAGCACACAGCGTCCTGTTAGTCATACCGATGGTTCAGGTTCACGGTGTCATCAGAGGGCACTGGGAAGTGACTTTCGCTGTGTGCTTGCATGATTCTCAGTGGATATTCTCCACCACTGTTGGGCCTGTTTTTAAGATCCTCAGCTGTTTGCCTCCAAAGTGGCCTAATACCAGACACTCTGACAGCGTATTTAACACGCTCTTCATCTCAACATTTTTCCCTGAAATGTTTTTCTCTCCAACTCCCTGGCAATTCTGAACATAATTGGTGTTTCTTTGTTACCAGGCCTTTCTCAAAAAACTTTACTTCTGAAAGATTTCTTAAAACTTCCTTTTTCTTTTTAATATCCAAATAATTTTAGATTTCACAGTTAGTCCAAACATCCCTCTATTACGTGAGTTAGAGAGCTCACTGGAAGAAAAGGTACAGATATTCTTTAAGACAGATCAACATTAAAATTGAAGATTTTTAGTTTTTAATAATATCACTGGAGACTCTAAAAATAAATGTGCTATACAAATGTAAAATTTTTATCACAATTTTCCATGTGGAACACGCAGCAAAGACAACTTGAAAATATCTCAGCTTTTCAGAAGGAGTTATTGCCAGGTTTGATTTTGTTTCAACATTGGTGCTGTAGTCTGTCCTCCCGTCTCTAAAGCTTGTGTGTTTTGAGGGCCCAGCTTAGATATTAGCACTTGTGTGAAAGCTTCTCTGGTAACCCTGGGCAAGAATGCCTTCAGCCAGCCAACCTGTTGTCCCTGTTGTTTATACCTTTCTCACACATGACTATACCAGGGCATGTCTATATCTCCAACTGGCCTATGAATATCTTGAGAAAAGGGACTGTATCTTTGTATCTTTCACAACCCAGCATCATCACCACCATCATCATCCCCATCGTCATTGTCATCATCAACATCACAGGTAATACCCAACGAGCACTTACCCTTCAGCAAACACTGGGCTCACTGTCTATTAAGACATTTATCTCATTTAATTCTCCCAACAATGCCGTGAGGAAGGTATCATTACTACTCACTCTTCACACATGAGGATATGGGAGCATGGAGGAACTAGGTAACTTTCTTCAAATTCCTTGGTGCAAACTAAAACCCCAGAGAGTCTGGCTCTGGGATAGCCTCATATCTTCCGTGCCACATTGCCTCTTATGTAGCACAGAACCAAGCATTATAGAAGTTTATAAATGTGTGTTGAGTAAATTGGCCCCGGAGCACAGCAGTGGCTGTAAATTGGTGTGAACAGAACAAATAGGAAGTGAATTCTAGCCTCACAAGTGTTTTGTGGTGAGTTTAAGAGAAAGGCTGAGGGTCTTTATTCCAAGACCACCAGTGACCTCCTTGCTGAATTGGGGTCTCTAATGTATCCTTGAAGCACCCTGGTTTTCCCATGAGCATGACACTCCCTGAACAACAGGTCATATAACCACTGTCTCCTATAGTGTCCATCCAGCTGCTTGCAGAATTCCCCAAGAGGCACGCTGTGAGGACAGGTGGGGCTCTCGGAATGGAATGGATACATACTTAAGCAGTTGGCAGCGATGCGCTTTTTCCATTCCCTTTATTAACTCCCATTGACTTCCATTATAAAAATGAAGATGCATTCCCATGGGATAAAACATTTGGCCTCACTACTAGACAAAAATGACCTGTACGAAGGAAACAAATCCTTTCCAATCAGCTGTTTAAAGGAAAAATGGTAATGGATGAGAGGACCTGAAAGAATAATGATAATCGTCTTCGGAAAGCAATGTTGAACCACATAAAACATTAAGCAGGAAAAAAAAATACCTTTCAGGAAAAAAAATGGAGGAAGTAAGCCCAGCAAAGGAGTTGAAGCAAATGTGGGCATTCATTTATTTATTTCCTTTTTTCACCCATTTATTCATATTTTCACCATAAACCCCTGATTTGTGCTGTATGCATTCTGCTCGGTACAGGGGGAAAAAGACAAGCTAGAAGATACTCAAGAAGTAATATCAGGAGGACTCATGCTTGGGTGGATATGGAGGTGTTATAACAGAGCAGTGACGACACGGACATTAGCATCGAGAGCCAGCATGGTGCACCGGCACTGGTCTGTGGCAGCAACCCAGCTCCACGGTTCACGAAGTTACCTGGAGCTAGCCATTCAACCTCACCCTACCTCAGTTTCCTCATCTGTAAGGTGGGGAAGATAGCAATCTCTGACACAAAAAGGTTGTTGTAAGGATTAAATGAATTAATATTTGTCAATCACTTAGCAATGGAACATAAATGCAGTTCTATCATTTGTTACCTGCAAAAGTTTGGGAAAAAATCAATTTCTTCATCTGTAAAATGGGAATATGCATGTATATATCATATATACACACACATACACACGTAGAGGTATACAAATATGTCTATGTATCTAGGTACATAGGTGTATATCTAGGTATGTATGTGTATATATGTGTGTGTGTGCGTGTATACATATGTATGTGTGTAAATATGTATACCTAGATATGTATGCATATATATGTGTGTGTGTATAACATAAATATACAAAGTGTTTGACAGTGCCTTACACCCAGAAAACACTCAAGTAGCTATGTGTTAAGCACTATGCCAAGCTCTATGTATCTATCTAATTTATATAATTTTGTTATTTTATTATTATTTAATAGGGAATCAGACAGGAGGATATAACAAATCTTTTATATATTTTAAAAAAACACTATTTGCTAAGCCCCCATCATGTGCAAGACCCTGGGTTTCTATAGAGAAAAGAGATAGATGTGGCTGCTGTCCTGGAGGGTGCTTGTCCTGAGCCTGTTGTTGCGGCTTGGGGCAGGTGAGCGGACGACGGTGTCTCAGACACAGCAGATTAGGGGAAGAGCAATGTGGTGGGGGAGTCCATGAGGTCGGTTTGGGTTTATGAGGGTAACTGGAGGACCGACAGGAAGACACGCGGGTTTGGAATTGCGGGAGAGAATGGGGTTTGTTATGGATTTGCGGGGTCTCAGAAGCTGGATTGGGGGGAGTGAGGGCACCAGGCTGCACAAACGGAGTGAGAGGCAACAGAAGGTGAAGAATAGAACTCTTGATAACTCTAAATTTCTTAAGATGCAACTAGAGAAAAAGTTGCAATGATGGAGACTGAGAAAAAAGTCAGAAAAGTAAGAGACTGAGGATTCTGCAAGAAATATAGACAATATAGAGGAGCGAACAAACAAGATCATGTTCTTGAGGCTAGAACACCAAAGGCATTCGCCCAGGAGCCGAGAGACCTGCACAGGCTTCGATACATCCATGTCGACAGTAAATTAAAAAGCCAGATTTTGAGACAGTTCCCACATCATGAGGCTCCTGCTGTCCAGCAGCTTCTCATTTCCTGAAATTTGCTCACATTCGGCTCTTACCAATTCCTTAATTTATAGTTTACTAAGAGTTCTCTCCCATCTTGTCGGGGCCTCATCATGAAGAATCAGACAGAGCTGCGGTCATTATCTCCCTTTATAGAGGAGGAGGAAATGGGTTCAGAGAGGCTCCATAATGTCGGAGGTCTTGCAGATTTATTGACATCCTGCAACGTACTTGCTGTTCTGTACCTGACCCTGGCCTTGGAGAATTGTGTCTTCTGAAATATATTTTCAAAAATTATGCTCTCCAGGGTCTTCGAGGAGCATTTTGGATCCACATGAGCCATGACATATGGAGAGTTAACTTCCTTAAATCCTTTGGAAAGTGAATAAATAAAGAAACACATTGAGGACTACACCAGGTATTAGAGCGTTTTTACAGTGGCGGACAGAAAGGCAGAGAAACACGTCACTGTGTCATTACATCCCGCCCTCTCCTCTACCCGCAACAGACAGAGCAATCAGGGTGAGTCTCCAGGGATGGCCTGGGCAGCAGCCAGCACATGCTTC
Organism: Equus przewalskii; assembly: GCF_037783145.1. Lineage (NCBI taxonomy): Eukaryota > Metazoa > Chordata > Mammalia > Perissodactyla > Equidae > Equus > Equus przewalskii. Next base: position 30,060,244 of record NC_091851.1, read on the forward strand.
CTTCCCTGTGGGGGCTACAATTACCATGTCCAGTGGTCCATGGTACACATGCCATCTCTCGTGTTTTCACGTATCACTGCTGCTGACTTGGGACGTCAGCTTCGACTCTGGTGCCCTTCCTCCTGTAGTTCAGTCGGACCTTCTTATTTCTGAAGTCAGCAGCTTCCTTAAAGTGTAAAGACACAGGATGTCATAACTCAGACACCAAACAGCAGGAGCCACCAGGGAGGGGAGGGAGGAATGAAATGATGTTGTATGGCTGAGCTGAACGAGGCATGTATGTGGTGAGTGGGAGCCTTGGGAGGATGAAGCTGAGGATGTCAGGCACCAAAGCCACTGTGATGGGTGTCCAGTTGACACCTCGTATTTAAAGTCCAGCGCATATGCAAAAGAGGTGGAGTTTGGATCTGGGCAACCAGAGCAGGGGGTAGAAGGAGCTGGATCCAGCCCCTTACTAGACACAGATAGCCAAGAGGTGGTCAGGCTCCAAGAGGACACTAGCGTGCTGCTCAGTAAACCGAGGCTGACGCTCTTGTGAACGAATGGAGCCCATTAGAAAGATAGGGGACGGTGGCATTTACAGGCTGCACACCAACAGCCAGGTGCAAAGGATGCCAAGAATCTGGCAGCAGACTCCTTTTACATTCCACAACCAGGTAGGCCTGCAAGGTTGCTCAGATCAAGATTAATTAGTCTGATCTTGTAGCTAGTAGCAGCCAGGACTCAGCCGAGAGGAACCAGGAGCTAGGAGACCTAGCCCCAGAGAGGGGCAGGGGCTGGAGTCAATGAAGGCACCAGAGAGGGCCCAGTGTCCGTGCTGTCAGATGCACTGGAAGGGAGCTGCAACTCCCAACTCAGTGTATTAACATGTGTCCAGCTGTCTTGGTCCTATTTCACAGGATCTTTAATGTGGCAGACATTTGGCCGACTGTGACTTTGAGGACAAATTTTCCTCAACTTATGATGAGGTTATGTCCCAATAAACTCATCATAAGTTGAAAATACTGTAAGTCGATAATGTACATAATAAACATAACCTACCAAACATCATAGCTTAGCCCACCTACAATTGGGCATAATCGTCTAATGCGAAGCCTATTTTATAATAGAGTGTTGAATAGCTCATGTAATTTATTGAATACTGTACTGAAAGTGAAAACCAGAATGGTTGTCTGGGTACAGAATGGGTGTGAGTGTATCAGTTGTTCACCCTCATGATCACATGGCTGATGGGAGCTGCAGCTGCTGCCGCTGCCCAGCATCGTGGGATACTGCTGGCTCCGGGAAATGATCAAAATTCAAAGTCGGAAGTCTGGTTGCCACTGAATGTGTATGAATTTGGCACCATCACAAAGTCAAAAAGTCGTAAGTCAAAACCATCCTTAGTTGGGGACCACGTGTATTTAAATTACATTACTTTTTCCCATAAAAGTTCAAGTTTTAGATAGCTTGCTTCATTCTTTTAAAAACATTTTAATCACGATAGAAACATATACCTTTAGTATACATATATAAATAGAAGTGTAATAAACATATAGAAAAGTATAATACACATACACAGTGTACAGCTCACCGAATTTTCACAAACTGAACACACTCATGTAACCTGCACCCAGATCCAGAAATAGAACATACCAGCAATCTAAAAGTCCCTATAATACTTAACTCTTTATTAAAATATATATATATGTATGTATATATATACATATATGAGAAATTCTTGCCAACCCCAAGAAATACCTTTCTGACTCAGGTTGAAAATGAACAAGGAAATACCATGTGATGTGTGGGTTTTCACTCTTTCCTGCGCTTTCTGTACAGATCTATTCTACACAGGGAATTATACCTCGTCTCCAACTTGCCCAACAAAGCCCATGGAGATTCACTTTGACTATGCGGAATGGACCCATAGGCGTTCACAGTGGCTGCTCTGCTATGACGTCGCTCAGGAGTCGTCCCTGTGCCTGGCTGAATGGCCCGAGTCCTTCTGATTGACTGATGTCCTGCACATCATCCTTCTAACCTTGGAGGCAGCAGCCAGCACAGAGTGGGTAATTTCCGCAACTGGCACTTACACTTTTCGTGCGGGTTCCAATAGAGTGCTTGACACCATTCCTTTACAGGGCATGGGCACCTTGGAATTACTAAAGAGTCTGTTTCCAGGGTATTTTGAGCCCAGAGTCTTTGCTGAGGATCAGGAATGGGGCATGGGGGGCGGGGTGTGGGGTGGAGTACAAATATTCCTCTGAAACTGTATGCAAGGTTTTCAGTGTTTTTCTGGGGAGATTCTCAAAGTTACCTAATATCCCCACACCCTGCCCTTCTCTCTGAAAGATTAAGAACCTCTCTATTTGCGAGTTATTCGAGGGCAGGGACATTGATCTTCGACTTGCACCCACACTGAGATTTTTTCCTATGTTCCCAGCCACCAGCCTGTGTAATGGAAAAAACTGGGAATGTGGATCCAAACACACTGCCCTCCCCATATGTAACTCAAGTAACTTTTTCAAACTCTCAGAGCCTTAGTGTTCTCAGCAGTAGAGTGGGTATAATAATGCCCACCACATTATTTATATATGTATATGCATGTCTTACAGGGTTCTTGGCTCATTGAAGATTTCAAAAAGTCCAACCACCTCCACTTTTCTCTCTGATACGTCCAGGGCCAGCTGAGGTGGGGAGGAAAGTTGGACTCTGAGTGATCTGGATTTTTCAGACCGACAGCCAGTATGCAACTGAGGCTGGCCACGAGATGGTCACTTCACCCAGAATGGTCACAGAGCAGCAGAGAGAGCAGGGAATCCTTGTGGGTCTCAGGTGATTAATAAATCTCATACTTCCAGGCTCCTGGAGAGCCCACAGCCCTTTAAAGGGCCCCTCCTGTGAGGCCCTGGTCAATTCGGGCTGTGCCGTGCAGACTGTCAAGCTCACGATTTACCTCCTTGAAACAAGTGTTTTAAGAGCATAAACTCTGCCCGCATCCACCACTGGAATTTGCACCATGCTAGGCACCCGGCATGGAGTCAAGAAGTGCCAACTGAATTTAAAGTTCTTAATAATGATGTCTATGGCTGAGTTTAGCCTGAAATTATAAGCAAAATGGTGTATGTGAAAGCCCATATAGTTCCCTCTGCCCCCCCAGGGAGAGGACAGATAGCTTTCAGCAGATTATCAAACGGTGAGAGAGGTTAATGGTGAGCTCCTTGAAGGAAGATCTACCCCTTGTTCATCTCTATGTGTCTTTATACACACCAAATACTCCATAGACATGAGTTTCAGGGGAACCATCAGACCCTCCTGATTACTCACGATTGACTTACAGGTGCTAAGTGGACAGTGTGCCCAATGACTGGCTTTCTGTCCCAGTAACTACCGCCTAACTCATGCACAGCCCCAGCCTCAGAGGGCGGTGATCCTTGCCCTGAGGTTCTCTTCTACAGAAGAAAAAGAAAGTATATCAGTTAACAACTCCTAGAATTTGATTTAAATTTTCCACTGTATAACCATCCAGACGGCAACTCTAGGAGGTAGAGAGGACAGAAAATAATAGCCCAGTATGACGGTGATAATAGTAATAATAATATCAATAACATCTACCATTTATGAATACATTCCTAAGCTCTACTTCTGCTCATGGCGGTGATCTCCAGATTTCCTTCCAGAACCACACAGATTATCCAATTCTGATTTTAAGTCAAATTGTACAATAGCTGGGCAGCCTTCCTCAAACCCTGGCAAAGTTTCCATTGCCCACAAGATGGCGTTGAGGGGTGAACCAGAAACCTCCAGGTCTGGATGTCCTACGTGAGTACAGTGCTACCCCAGCATAAATCTACTGTCATTCTCCAGCAGGATCTGCTAACAGTTCTGGGCCAAGGAAGGAGAAGGGACCTAGGTAGATGTATCAGTTTTCTGTCATATGCTCAGTTCTACATTGCGTGCTTTGTTTCAGAGCAAACTCCCTAGGAGTTCCCCGGCAGATGCTACAGGTACTTGATAATCATGTGCTAAACTAAACTGAATTGATTTCACCAAAACCTCCTTAGGAGCCCGGCTCATATCTTCCTTATTGAGTTTCCATCTAACCTAGACTGATAACGGTAGGTGCCCAATCTGCTGAAGAATTGATGAAGGATGTTCCCTACAATCCCCTGAATGCTGGCCTTCTCTAGATAGGGTGGGATAGATTTCACATCCAGAAAATAGTGAGGTTACTGTTGAGAGTTGAGATTCTGGGGAGGAAAGAGCAGGGTCAGCTGGAAAGACAGCTGGACCATGAGAACGCTGATCTGCTCTCCAGGTCTACTCCTCCGACCCTTAAGCAAATCACCATGAGCCTCAATGTCTTCATCTTGAAAATAATTGTAGTTGCCATGAATAGTTTATGTTATTGAAATAATCAAATATGCTAAGGAATGCAAATTACCATGCGGAAAAAAAGTCACTATGAGGAATACAAAATGCTATACACATGACGAGAGTATTTATTACCTTTTAGTAGGAGACACCAAATATGGTCAAACATTAAGATTCTAGAGTCAGGTCCGGGTCTGAATCTCAGCTCTAGCATTTATTAGCGGTGTGACCTTACATATATTATGTAACTTCATGAGCCACAGTCTCCACATCTGTAAAATGGGGGGAATAATAGTACAAACTTCTCGGAGTTGTTGTGAGATAAATATCAAGTATTTAGCATAATGCCTACCACGTGGTTAGGACTCAAAATGGTACTACTGATAATATTAATATTACATGTACAACTTTTATGCCACCTATATTGTGAGCAATGGTATGCCAACTTGTACTGACTCCCATGAGCCAATTGTGTGGATCTCTTTCCACTTTCGTGCTCAGTGACCTCTCTTTGGTAGCCTGAAATTGGACATGGTGGAATGTCCAAGTGCCATGAAAATTGCCAATGCTTCAAATCTAAATTGTTCTTTTGTTTTGTTTTCCCACAGAGTCAGTTTACCAGTATCCCCATGGTTATGAATATTGAATGTGTTTTAGTTTAGGTTCACTAGAAACAGTTCCTGAGATAGAGTTTCATATGCAAATAAGTTACTAAGGGAGTGCTCTGGAGTGAATTCTGTAAGGGAGAGAGGGAAGCAGCGGAGGGCAGGGGAAGATGGGGGTTCAGACGAAGCCTGAAGGGCACTGCAGAGAGTTCCCACCTTGATGCCAGGGGGCCAGGCTTTTATACTCCCGTATTAGTTGGCCATTAACTACTGACCACCTTCTAGGGGGAATGTAGCTTTCCAGGCACTTCTGGGTGAGACAGCTCCTGATCTCAGAGTAATTCTCTGGAGAAGTGTCCAGCTGTGAGTCACTGACGTCCAGTACTGCTGAGCGGTGGATGCACCAGCTCAGTGAAGGGGATCTGACTGGGGAACCAACAGCATCTTCTACAATACAGAAATAGATCATTGTCCTAGACATTTGAACTAGGATAGGTTTAGGAAACCACTTCTCCTATGTGTGTAAAGCAATACAGAAGGATTGTTTATTCAATCAACAAATATTTATTTCCGTGAACTACATTCCTGGCATGGGATCAATGCTGGGCAGTTACGGGTAAATACAATCAGTTGTGGGATCCCTGCACTGAAGGAGTTTGCATTCCAGCTCTAGAGACAGCCATTAACCAAAGGTGCCCGCAAATAACCGTGCATTTACGATGGTTGCTGTGAAAGGGAAAAGGAATATAGTACTCTTGGGTGTAAAGAGAGGGATTTGGTAGACAAGGAGGCCCCAGAAGGCTTCTCTACAAAAGTGACAATTGAGCAGAGATCTGAAGCATGAGTTGGAGCTTTCTAGGTGCGGGAGTGGGGTGGATCTAGAAGCGGGAGGGACTGACATCAGGCAGGAGAGTGAATCTCCCTTGGGTCTAGCTCCAGGGCAAGCTTGTGCACGGAGATTAGTCCTTGAGACCCAAGGGGTGGGATGGCTCTGAGAAGCCAGGCGAGTGGGGAAATGAGGAAGCAAGGAGAGTTAGCTTTATTCTTCTGAGAAGGACCATACTTAGAAGGCAGGCCAACTCTTCCCTATTTCTACTGAGATTCTAGAACTCTCCATTTGGAAAACAAGACTATTTTTATACTCTTCCTATTTTCTAAGATTGGTTACTTTCTGTTTTTCTTTGATGTTTAGAAAAGTGCCTTTTGAAAATCCCCTCCTGATTTAGCTGTGCCAAGGAAAGGAGGGTGTGTCCTTACTGAGTCCTGAAGCTAAAAGACAGAGGAGTGATAGGTTTCTATATATACACATGGGTGTGTATGATGCATATAAATGTGTGTGATCCTGTGAGCACATGGGCATGAGTGTTTGTGTGTGTGTGTGTGTGTGGGTCTGCTTCGGTGAGCAGGACTGGGAGGTAGAGAGTGGAGCTGGGGGAGAAGAGTGGCCAGGCAAGTCCTGGAGGGAGGAGGAGGGGGAGGGGAAGAGTTCATTGCTGCTGCTCAGCCCATTATTAAAGAGAAACAACATTCCCAGCAGGAGGCAGAAGGGCAATAAAACCAGTGGCTCCACAATTTATGATGCTAACTGAGATTCCATAGTTTGAAGCTAGACTATCCCCAGAGCATCAAGGTCAACAAGTCGCCAATGCCCATGCTCCCAAAGAGCTCCCCCGTGCCCACCTATTAATCAGCCCATTGCTGAAAATGCACCAACGAGCTTTGCCCTGGAAACATCATTAATAAACAGGGACAGGCCAAATTGCTAAGAATTCCAGGATAAGGGCAGGAAGGCAAGGAAAAAAAATATTTATATCCACATATGTGCGTGTTTGCGTATGGGGTGTAGCCTATTATGTATACCGGGCCATCTATTACAGAGGTCATATATAAATGCGTCTATTCATTTTCCATATATTTTATATTATATGAGAGATTTTCAAGCTTTAGAATCTTGCCAGATGGAATTAGAGCAATTGTTCTTCTGCTGAGACTTGGGGAAATTAATGAGGTCCGCACATGGAGCCATGAGAAAATAGAAATGTTTTTTCTTTTTTTAAAAAAGTGCCCAGTTTCCAAAAATACAGCAGCCACAATCCCAGAGAGAGCGATCAGTTTAGTGGCTAATCTTGAGGCCCATCAGTGGCCCCAGCATATCTTTTGGGTTATTGCAATTCTGAATGGAGCTTTAATCAGCTTAGCCCAGCCTGGGCGCCAAGGGCCTGCAGGCAAAGGGCATTTTCCTACAAATCCTCTGGAAACCATCTCCTCTACTCTAAATAAATGGATCATTCTCTCTCTAGCTCCATCCTGGAGCGCAGAGCTTAACTTTCTTTTGTGTTTAGGAAAGAAAGCAGTAAGAGGGAGGAAATCTATGCAATCTGAGCCCCAAAGAGCATTTTCTTTGTAGTGAGTCTTCAGTATTGTCTGGGAGTTTGGACCCCAAGTTGGAAATCCCAGCCCCGAAAATGTGTTTCTGTTTTAATGTTCTATCGTCAAAACTTTTCCTGGATTCTCTGTTCCCGTCAGAGACCACCCTGAAAAGGCAAATCTGTGCCACTTTTGTCACTCTCCAAGTCCCATGGGACAAGTCTCTGGCCAACATGGTGACCTCCCATTCTGATGGCTTGCCTCATAGAATGCGGGGGGTGGGGAAAGGAGAGGCCAGCATCGGGTCCCCGCCTGGGTCGGATGAGCCAGCTGGTCCCAAACAAAGCCACTGCTGGCTGGCTTCCTCCCTCTGCTCCAGTCTTTGCCTCCAGTTTGGAACAGGAAGGGCTTTTTGTCAGCAATCACCCCCAAAGGGTGTTTTCCTATTGCTTAACAGACCTCAGAATCAGACATGCTGTCTGTTTTCCCGGTTCCTTGGCTCCCTGCAACCCTGTCTTCTGTTTGGGGCTGCCTCAGAGGGAATCCAGGGAATTTATAATGTGTCGTGTTTGGTCTGAACAGCAGAAAATGGTTCAGGGGTAGATTTTTAAGGGGCTTTTCTTGCTAGCAGTGTAGGGCAAGGCATATATATTCTTTTACATCCGTGTGTATCGAAATGATATTTGGGGGATTTTTTAAACTGCCATTTATTGAGCAGGTACTATACACTGACACTGTATGTTAAGTATTTACATCCATCACACAATATCCTTTGATGAAACGGAAACTCAAAAGGTAATTTCCCGAGATCCCAGAATGGGTAAGGACAGGAGTTGCGGTTTTAACCCAAGTCCGTCTGATCCAGAGCAGGCTCTGTGTCCCCATGAGTCCTATTCCACAGTCATCAAACATCAGAACTTCCAACAAACAGAGTTAAGCTCACTAAACTTTGACATCTTAAAGGTGGACTATTGACCCTGTCAATTGGCTAGTAGTAGAAAAGAAAGAAGAACTCAAGGAAGACAGAGTTCTTTGTTCTGTGTCTCTGTGTGATGAAAAAGACGGGAGGGGGGGCCTTTCCCCTTCTACTCTAGTCTTTGCAGAAGGTCTTTACCTTCCTCACTGAGCAAACACGGAAGGCACCTACTGAACCACCAGGAACGGAATCATTCATTTCATTACCCCAAATGCACCCTGGGCAGGAGTGATCATCTGAGCTGGGAGCATGGCACCTGGAAGATCAAAGGCAGCTTCCATCTAAGAACTGAGCTCAGTACTTGGCCAACACCAAGGCCCTCATCATGGGAGTCCCTGAGAGGGTTGGGTCCTCTGCACACAGCCAAGCTGAGTGCAGCTTCCTGGGCTGGCACCCCTAGGAATGGATCCTGACTCACAGACTTCCAGAGAGAAAAAGACGCAAGCCGTGGAGCCAAGGGAGATGGGGAGGACAGCAGCTGCTGTTGTTGTTTCTTTCTCATCTTCTTAAGGCTAGGGGGAGGACCCATGGTGCTCCTGATGGCTGCTGGGACGTGAGCTATGTTCACTGAATAGAAGCATTTTACTTTTAATTAAAAACACAGACTCTCTGACCTTAACAAGCTGAGCTAGAGAAGGAGGAACCCAGAGGCAAGCTTCAAGGCAGCTTTGGGGAAACTGAATTTGAGTTCTACTAAACAATTTCGTGACCTTGAACAAGCTATGTTATTATGCTGTGCTTTGGTTTCCCCATTAATGTGGCTGGCACTTAATGATTCTTGTTGATCTAAATTGTTATAAATGGGATTTTCCGACCCAGCTCTAAGCAGTGGCTTTGACTTCCATGGTATCTTCATTATTCATATTGCTCCTCAGAAGGAAGGGAAAGGAAATGAACACTAGTCAAGAATTTACTCTGTACCAGGTACCATATCAGATACTTTGCAATCACTCATCTAGTTTCATCTTCATCCTACATGTCTTTAGCCCCATATATAGAGGAGTTTCGGAGAGATTTTGAATGTCACCAATGAAATGAAGTGCTACAGTTCAGACGCGAGTCTGTCTGACGCTTGTCTATGCTCAAGCTCTCTCTGACTCTTGGGATCATACTTACACGTTTTTACACTCACACTAAAAATGAGGAATGATTCCTCTTGTGCTGCATGTACTCTATATTTCTCCCTCTGTATTACTTCCATTTGCAAATGGACCCTGGACCAGTTCTTTGCAAATTATTATCTTCATGTCCAGCTGTTCACTCATCTCCATTCATCTAAGCCTAAAGGACTGAACAGGACACTTCAGCTATCTCCTTTTCACTTGAAGCTAAATGCTCCCAATCCAACTTGTCCTTGGGCCTATAGCTAAGACTATGGAGTAGAGTAGGTAACAAGTGGTGTTAGCTGGGTACGGCAAATGAGCATGCCTCACCTCACGCTCCCAATCCACTTCCTCTCCTGACTTCCCGTTTTGGGGTTGATAGGATGATATTCTATCATCAACCAAAGTTGTTGGGCCAATGCCATATAAGGCCTCCCTTGGCCAGGGCCTGGGCCTCAGGAGGTGCCCAGATGACCCAGGGTCATCGATAGGGGTAGCAAGGATGACAATTGAGAGGCGCAGCAATTTCAGGAAGAGAAAATTAACTCAGTGGTCATATACCAAAAGCCAAGTGGTCATTCATTCATAAAAAGACGTTACTTAGCCTTTCAAGAGAAGTGAGCCACCAGTGCCTATAGGAGAGAAGACTAAGAAAAAATAACCTCAATTTAACGGGGCACTTCATCCTCCAGCTTCGCACTTCTTCCTGTAGACTTTTCATTGGCCTCCCTACTCCTTTTATTGCCTCAAAGCAAACGTATTTTCGTGTGATGGAGCGTCAAGGCTTCAGGGTGTCAGGCCTTGTGTCTGTTCCTCTATTGTTTACTAAGAGACAACGCACCTCGAGGAACTCTTGAGTTTTTAAAATCGGATTTTTTTTTTCCTTTCTGAACAACAGGCTCCTGCTCTGTTTGGCTCTACCCGGTTCTGTCTGGCCGAGCTCTGTCCTCTGAAATAACTTCCCTGCCTCGGTTCTCCTTCTCATTTCCAAAGCCAGTCCCTTCCTGCTTCTCCCTTGGTTTTGCTAGTGGAACCCCATGATGTCTGTTCCAGCTGTGTATAATTACCTCCCTCAGGCTTTTAGGGCTGAGTGACTCAGCACTGTGCCTTGTTTTCTGTTTTTTTTAAAGGAAGCACAATATTTATTTAACATAGTCCTGCCATTATCACGGCCACTGGAGGCTGATTCATGTTTCCCTTATATAGGCAGCACCTACAGTTCTCGAGTTACATTGTACGAAGGAGTCAGATCTGGGAATTAGAAGCAAATGGACTTGAAGGCCACCTCTAACTATCTGTGCTCGTCATTTAGCCTCTCTGAGCCTAGTCTTCTCATCTGTCAATAGGAGTCATGGCACATATCTCACAGGGTTTTTATGAAGGTAAAGGGAGAAAATGAATGTAACAGGCCTCATGCAGAGATACCCACTGGATTGTTTTAGTCCAAACGTATTATCTCTTTTTTGTCTCAAATATCCAATCAGCAATTAACTCATACAAATTCTTCCTTCCAAATGTTTCTCATATGCTCCCAATTTAAGGTCATAATTCTGAGTTCTGAACTTTTACAATAATCTTGCAACTGATTTTTCAGCTTCTCACCTTTGTCTTTTTTATATCAGGTTGATTTTCCTAAATTGTACATCTCGTCCCTGCTCACGTGTCAGCACCCAACCCTTCAAGATCGCTCTTAGCTGCAGGTCTGCCTTTTACCCCTGCATTTTGTGCCGTCTCTTTGCTTCTCTATCCCCTTGTTTCCCATGTTCTTTGTTCCCCCCACTAACTATATATATTGAACCAATGCACTCTGTAGTGACACTGGGAACAAATAAAATTCAGACCAAACATTCATGTACCTTTGGACACCAAGAACCATAGTAACAAAATGCACAATGAAGCAGCCATAGAAATAAGAAGGAGGCATCAATGGAAGCGCATTCATAAGATGAGGAGACCTAGTCTCACCTTCCTCACCCAATAAGCCCTTGCAGGAAATGTACATAGGCTAAAAATAGAAAACACCAGTTTCTAAAATATCCACGTGATGTCTACAAATATCAGCCAACATAGGAAATCTCAATAAGTTCCACACTCAAAAATCAATTAAACAAAAATTTTTGCACTATTCAGAGCCCAACTCAACTTCTTCCTTTTTTAGAGCGCCATGCAATGTGGACATGATTATGTCTCTGAAACCCAACTGGCCTTGTCTCTCATTGAGAGGGCTTCCATGGTTCCTAAATGCACCCCTCCTTTGTGCCCCATCTTAAAAAATTACAGAAAGTTTGTCTCATTCATTCATTAATCCATTTGCTCATTTGGTCAGTCATTCTTTTATGCATTCATTCATCCATGTAAAATATTCATCCATTTAAGAAAAATAAGCACCCAAAGGCATCCCTGATAACTAATGCTTACTGCTGGATCCACTCCATGGATGGTTTGCAACTTAGCAACTCTGTGTAAGCAACCCATATTGGACAGTGTGCTCCATAAGTTATAGGGTATTAAGAAAAGCATATTGGGACATGCGCTTCATGAAAGAGGTGAGAACGGGGCTAGCATCACATCTTCTACCTATTTTGAGATGTGAAGAGCATCTTGACTCCTGGCCTCTTCTCTGGAGTCACAGGGACCCAAGTCTCTCACGTTGTGCTCATCGCTCACTGAATGAGCATGAGCAGCCCAGGTGGCCATGGGTCCTTGCCTGGTCTCTCCATGATCCCCATCTCACCCCACTTCACCTGCCTGACTCCTCTCCTTTGGCTACCCTTGCCATCCCAGCCAGGACCAGCCTTGCCTGGAAGGACCCCATCCTCTGGGACTCTGAGAGGTCTTCCAGAGTCCTCTGTGTCCTCTGTGCCCTTCGCAGGTGGTATGTCTGGCACTCACCACCGGTAGATACAGCCTTGCCTCCCCTTGTTGGTCCCAAACAAGGCAGGCTCAGCCTCACCAGGAAGTGGGCTTTCAAGTGAGTTTTATCTCTCACACCTGACTTTTGCTGCTTTGATACGCCCTATCCCCCACTACATGCCAGTTGGTATTAAGGATCTGGAGTTCAGAGATGAGTAAGACATAACATATACCCTTTAAAGAATGTTTAGATTAGTGGGAAAGACAAACTCCTTTGCATAATTATACTAGACACAATGCAACTTGACAAAGGCTCAGATGACGAGAAATACAATTTCTTGGGCTTCCTCTGCCAGTCAGGAGCCACATCTGCTCCTGATTCTCACTCATTCTTTCACTCAGCAAGTATTTATTGAGCACCTAATATATCCTAGCTGCTGGGAATGCGGTAGCGAAAACACAGACAGTTTTCTCTGTCACAGAACTATAGTTTAGTAAGAGAGACAGAAAATAAATGATTAAATAATTACAACTTGTGATCAATTAATTCATTAATTTAACAGATATTTATTGAGTACCTGTAATGTCCCAGGCACTGTTCTCAACACTGGACACAGTGACAAAACTACATGCATTTCCTACTTCTTAGACCTTCTAAAGAGCAGTCAAGAAACAAGATAAAGAGGTGACAGAGACTGTAATATAGTGGTAAATGCTAAGGAGAAAAATGTAAAGCCAGAAAAGGAGTAATAAAGTACAAGGTGAGGTAGAGGGTTTGAAATGTTGAATGAGGGGTCAGGGAATGCCTCCCTGAGTCAGTGACTTTTGGAAAAGGACCTTGGAGCAGTGAGGGAGTAAGGCCTGAAGATCTGAGAGAGGAGCATTCTGGAAGAGAGAATGCTAAGTACAAAGGCCTTGATGTGGGAAAGTGGGTAAAGAAAAATACAGCAGGGCCATGAAGAGCAGGGACACCTACTTAGAGTGTTCAGCAAAGAGCTCTGTGATGGGACGACCTTTGAGTTGAAGTGGGAGGCTGAAGCAGTGTTTCTACCTGGCTTATATGACTGTAATCCATTTAGGATTTCTGTTTCTCACTCTGGCTGCTTCCTATGCCTAGAACTCATTCCCGGGAACAAGCCTGCTCCAATGGTGGCCAACTGCTTCCGGCTCTCTTCTCCCCAGAACCTCTATGCAGGCTCCTGCTCCAAATGAGGATGCCACTCTGGCATAGTTATAGCCTGAAGAGTTCTGATCCCGCCGCCCCCACCCACCTCCACAATGCCCCATGGTAGAAAGGAGACTAACCTGGAACCTGTCCGAGTTCCCCACAACCATTTGGACAACTCGGACCTCTCTCTGTACCAATCGCCAACTTCCCAGCTGGGCAAGTTCCCTCCATTTAGTCCCAGCGCCTCTTCCTCTTCCAGAGGCTTCATGCTTCTGCGGTCCCAGCATGCCTTGCAGCTAGTCCTTGGCCAAGTTATGACACATTCACACTTCCCTGAAAAAGAAAAAGGCAGCAATATAGCTTCTGGAGACTTGATTATTTATGGGGCTTCAGTCTACTTGGAAAGCCTACAGAGAAAAACGACAAAGAAACATGAGTTATGACGAGTTGCGCTCAGTTCTCTTTGCCATTTACTAGCTGTATGTCTCTAGGAATGTTGACTGCGCTGGGCCTCGATTTTCTCATTTGTAAACTAGGAATTCCTTTCTCACTTCACAGCTTTTGAAGGATTCAATAAAATAAATTAATTGAAGTACCTGACACATAGTAAGTGTTCCAGTGAATATTTGTTGAATATGAAACTTCAATCTCCCCTTCAGTTTATGCCAGGGGTCAGCAATCTACAGCCTGTGGGTCAAATACGGCCCATGACTTGCTTTTATAAATAAAGCTTTATTGGAACACAGCCACATCATTAATTTACATGCTGTCTGTGAATGCTTTTGTGTTACAAAAGCAGAATTGAGTACTTGTTACAAAGACCACATGGCCCACAAAGCCTAAAATATTTACTGTCTGGTCTTTTATATAACAAGTATGTAAACTCCTGGTTTATAGCAGCATGGGACACTCTAGTGTTATGGTTAAGCACAAGATCTGCAGTCAGGCTGCCTGGGTTCAAATGCTGGTTCTATCATTTACTAGCTTCGGAACCCTGAGGAAGTTATTTAATTTATCTGGACCTTACTTTGCACATCTGTAAAATGGGAATATTAATTTATCACGTTGGGTTGATGAAAGGATTAAATGAATCAATCTAGTAAAGTGTGTAGCACACTGCCAGGGAAATGGTTATTATTGTGAATGTTATATAATATTATTACATATGCTGTTCAAACAGTTCCCCCATTAACTGGGGCTAGGGACAGTCATCAGAATCAACTTGAAACCCAAGGATCCTGGCTAAAATGCTATTGGCATATAAATATTCCTCAAGGTGCCTTGTGTATGGCCCAGGCCCCAGGATCTGGTCCCACCCTACCTACTACTGCCTATGGCTGCCTCCCATCTTCTGCTCCCTCATAGAAGCTACTCGGTGATCTGACTTGAAGATTCAGACCTCTTGCTGAGGCTTTCGCTGCCTTGCCCTCGGCAGGCGTGGGCATGAGTCACCGCTGAGCCCAGGGTGCCAGTGAGAATGCACCTCCCTTCAGTCTGGCTTCGTAAAAGCACCTGGAACAATGATTGGCGCGCACTGCACACCCTCATTCAGCCTTGAAGCTAATCACACCACAGGAGGAGGGGCATCATCTAGTGACCCCTGTGTGCATTTGAGGGTTTGACCTTACAGCTGAAGGTCAAGGGCTACAATGACAGCTCAGATGGGGAGCTGAACTGAGACAGGCAAGAACAGGTGCTTAACGACTTGGGTGAGACCCAGGCAACTGGAAACCCTGGTGCTGGGTACTAAAAAGTTAAAACCCAAGAGTTCCTGTTAAAAAAACAAGGCCAGGCAGATAGGCATCAATAGCTCCTAAGGGATCAAAAGGAAGGGGGTTGGACACAGATCCAAAACTACTTTTCAAGAGAAACTAGAGGGATGTCCAAAGAGACCAAGAAGAAGAGGAAATGTGTCTGTGTATGTGTGAGTGCATGTGTGTGCATGTAC
Organism: Equus przewalskii; assembly: GCF_037783145.1. Classification (NCBI taxonomy): domain Eukaryota; kingdom Metazoa; phylum Chordata; class Mammalia; order Perissodactyla; family Equidae; genus Equus; species Equus przewalskii. The sequence goes on from NC_091851.1 coordinate 30,075,620, forward strand.
ATTCATGCACAAACATGTATCCTCTAAAGCCATTCAGAGATAAAATGGCACAAGACAGCAAGGATACATTTGATTTATCCACAATGCAAGACTTCTAACATTTCTAAAATGATTGACTCCAATTTTCTCCCTTAGAAGATTAATGACACTATTTCTGAATTAACATAATCTAATAAAATATTATGTCTGTTCTATTTTGGAATAGCATTTGTACAAAAAGTTTTAAAAAGTTATGAATTCAATCACACAAGTTTACATACCATGTTAATTGGCAAGATCACAACCTCATGATAGCAGATTCACCCCAGATCATGGGAGACTCATGCTGCCACATCAAAAGAACATACACTTTTGAGCAGCTATCAGAAATTCCTGAAGAAGACTTCCCATGAGAATCAAAAGACGTTTGATTAAGAGCCAAGCCACCTGTGGGGAGTGTAACCGAAGCTGCCACCACTTCACCCTAAATGGATAAAGATATTCATGCTGCAAAGCAAGGGCCCCAGCACACACCCCAGGTGTGGCAATATTAGGAAGTAACACTACTGTCAAGGAATGCAGGTGATTATTGAGTTGGTTTGAGCCAAGAAATTGTCTTTAGCAAATGATTACACCTTCTGAAAAAACAAAGACTTCAGCCACAAATGCCAGAACTATCTTGCCCCAAAGTCAAATAACTTTCTATCTTAAATAGCCAGACTGGCCTTGGTGAACTTTTCAAACAGGTTATCAATGCATTCGCTAAGGAAAAAACAAGTCAATTTCTCCTACTAACACATTCTTTCTCTGGCTTTATTATCACTCCAGGTACAGAATGTTGGGTGGGACAACTGAGTCCCAAAGAAGGACCTCCGAAGTGCCAGGACACAGCCTGGGATATAGTAGGCTCTCAATAAATTTGCGTTGACTTTCTGATTGACTGGTTTCCACTTTGGGCAAAGAAACCAGTCATTTATGCATTACCTGCTGCTCCTCCTGTGGAGTGTTCCAAATCTGTTTCTACAACGTTCCCTTTGCTATTAGGAAGTCAATACATTTAAATATAATATTCTGGCGGAAATCAGCAATGACTTGAAACAACTTCTGATGAACATGAAAGAAAAAATTGCCAAAGTGGGACTGCATTTCAACATCAAGAAGACAAAAATCATGACTACAGAAGAACGACGCGACTTTAATGTAGACGATGAAGATGGTGAAATGGTTAAAGGTTTTGTTTACCTTGGTTCGGTCATCAATTTAAATGAAGACTGCAGCAAAGGAATCAAGAGAAGACCGAGACTTGGAAAGACAGCGACGAAAGAATTAGGGAAGATCATTACACATAAGAAGCATCATCAGAGACCAAGGCCAAGACTATCCACACCCTCTTATTCCCCAAACACTATGCACGGGTGCGAAAGCTGGATGCTGAAGAAGGCTGACAGGGAACAAATTGATTTATTTGAAATATGGTGCTGGAGGAGAGCTCTATGGACACCCTGGACTGCCAGAAAGGCAAACATGTGGGTCCTAGAGCAAATTAAGCCCGAACTATCACTCTAGGCAGACAATGATAAAAATGAGGCTGTCCTACCTTGGGCACATCATGAGAAGGCAGAATTGTTTGGAAAAGACCATAGTGCTGAAAAAAGCAGAAGGCAGCAGGGTAAGAGAAAGACCACACATGAGATTGATTGACTCCATAAGGGAAGTCATAGGCAGGTGTCTGAGGAAGCTGATCAGGGCTGTTGAGGACAGGACATTGCGGATGCCACTCATTCACAAGTTTGCCAGGAGTTGGAGCTGACTTGATGGCGTGTAACTACAAATGACGTTCTGGAAGATGTTTCTTTTCCTGATGTCATCTAAACGAATTATCCATTCCAGCTTAGAGATCAATTAGACCTATGCTTTCATTTCAGCGTGTCTGTCTGTCTGACAGACTGGTAGCATGTTTGCACCGTACCAGCCAAACCCTCTGCAAACCTAACCGTGTCCAGAGGTAGAGGTCGGTGTGCTCAGGAACGTGAGCTAGGCGGTTCAGGGTGAGCATGATGGAAGAGGGGCATACTATTGCAAATTTAGCAAACGTTTTGAAAAGACATCAGCTTCCCCATAAGCAGGCAATTCTTCAGGGTTAGCAATGGAATGCTCACTACATTGGCCTGCACTACATTCCCCTACAGGAGTGGGGAAAGGACACGAACAGGCTGCAGATGGTATCTAAGGACCACATTTTGAGGCTGGCCCTTGACTTCTCTCATTCCAGCAGGCTCCACAAACAGAGGCTGCAGAGAACAGAGAGGAGAACATGCCGCCTGGAAGCCAGGCTCCCTTCTCCCTCCTTGAGGGCATTTAACCACTTGCCACTTTAGAGATGTCCTGCACTAGGCCTGATGTTGTAGCCAAAGATGGGATTCAGGTTGCTGAACAGAGTGATGGAAATGCTCCTCCCCAAGGCAGAAAGATGGTTTGAGTCAGCTTTCAAGGTTCAGCAGTAGGTACTTTGAGAAGATGCTATTTAAGATCACCTTTGAAAGGGAAGGTGTATGAGGCACATGCCCGCAGTGCTGGCCTGCCTGAAAAGTGTGGTCCCTGCCCTTCTTTCTCTTCAGGGGATGAGGCAAATAGATCCCTCTAATGGCTGCCACGTGGAGGTGACTCCCTTCATAACTGATCATGCGTACTGAGGGCTCCCACGAAATGAAGTCACTGGAGTAAACTCATAGCCCCCAGCGAGTCTGCCTCAGGCATAAACATTTCCCAAGTGCCCACTATGAGCTCAGAGTAATGCTGGGTGATTTCAGAGGAGCCGCCTATTATTTCAACTTCTATATCACATTTGGTCCCCCCGGCAGCTTCTCACACACGGACTTCAGGGAAGTTTCCTATTAGGTCCAGAGTCAGGTGCCAGGGATATGGTGCTGAGCAAAACCCAAGATGGATAGCTCAGAATCTAATAAAAGAGCTCCTCATTCATCAGATAATCACATCGACAAAAGTGCTACTCCAAAATGAGTTAAGTGCTTAGAGGGAGAGGACCAGGGTTCTAGGCGGGTTCTGGGAAGCATAGCATAGTGGTTAAGATTAGAGACGTTGGAGCCAGTCGGCTGGGGGTCAAATCCTAGCTCTGCCAGTTTTGCTATGAGATCTCGGCCAAATCATTTGGTCTTTCTGGGCCTCATCTGTAAAACAAGGATAATAATAGCACCCACATCATGCGGCTGTTGTAGGATTAAGTGAGATCATATTTGTGAAATACCTGGAATGATGCAATATAAGTATGAAGCTGAGAAACATTTGCTGCGGAGCCCTGAGAGGGGCAGACCATTATTCCCACCCAGCTGATGAGGAGAATGGAGCTCAGGGAGATGGTGGGACCACCCCAAGGTCACACACTCTGTGTCAGGGGCAACTACACCTGCTACCCCCCAAATCTGGCTATCTGCTCCCTTTACCGCGCCACCTGCTGGGTACAGCCTTGGAAAGGGCTCACTGTCACCTCCACAGAAGCAGCCTCATTATCGTAATACATCTCTGTTTAAGAAACATAAACCACCCTTTGGCAGCTTCTCAAGTAAATGTCAGAGTCAATAAAGAGCTCCCTCCCCTCACCCCACCTTCTCGCCTTTACTGCAAGACCCAGCCTTACTGGGAAACACATCAAGCTTACCCAACAGGTTTCCCCCACAGCCGTGCCAGAGCAGGCAGGTCCCAAGGAGCCCAGGCTGGGAGGGCCCACTCTTCGGGCTGCCAATGCCCCCTCTGACCTTGCGCAGGCCGCCTGCCTTTCCTCCTGTCTGAACCTGCTGCCCGGGTGGGGCTGATGTCACTAATCCCGCCTGGGTAGCTGCAGGCCACCTCAGGCTCCCAGCAGCAATTACCCACACCAGCAGCGCAGCCCCTGCCTCCTCCCCGCTGGCGTCTCTTCAGCCATGGCTGAGAGCCCAGCTTAGTAAAGGAATGGCCCGGCCCAGGGATGAGTGTCCCCGCCGAGCAACCTGGCCCAAGCATGACAAGTAGCATCTGCACTTGTCTAGCCTGGCAATGAGAGCCAGGCCAGAACACCAAGCTCCAAAGCTGAGACTCTGGAAATTAGATGACAACATCAGAACAGGCCACAATTCTCTAAGGAGTTACTCGAAGAAGAACTCACACCCAGTTCCCAATCTGTGAGGGTAAACGGCCCCTCGGAAAAGTATTAACTATGCCTACCCTTCCATTTCTAATTAGCAGCCTCCTTGTACCCCTAGACTATATTGGGGACAGACCATGTTCACATTCTCCTAAGATGGAAGCTAAGGCCACGTCAGGAATTGCCCAAGGGCTCCTGAGGACAGCAAAGGGCTTCTGCTTTACCTAAGAAAGCAAGTTCTTAGCTTAAAAGGAGCAGAACAAGCCAGGGGACTCCAGAGGGCAATCAGATTTAGCGCAAGAAAAAGAATTAAAATAAAAGCAATAACAATAGCTGACTTTTCTGAAGCTCTCCTTCTGTCTTAGGAACTATGCTAAACATTTTTACACATGTGAGCTCATTGAAACCTCACAACCACTCCAGAAGGTTGATCTTGATGGTTTCCACTTTACAGATGAGGGAGCCTGAGTCTGATGGAGAAGCGACTTGCCCAAGGCTATTCAGATGCAATGTGGCAGACCTCAATCAAACCTTATATGCCTATCTCCAGGACAGACCCTCAAAGGAACAATGGGAGCCAGGGGTCTCCCTGCTCCTCCTTGTGGGCTGTAGGGTCATGGTTCTACAAACAACAGGAACTAACCTCTTTGCTTCTGTTGCCTTCACCTGGATCTCTAAGGCTTTAGATCCAATGCCAGACATGTAAATTTGGCACATCTTCATCAGGTGCTTGGAACTGACAAAACCCCAGTCATTGACAGGGTAATGGGAAGCATGGGAGTTTTGGAGTCCGATATGGGAATTTTTCCCAGCCATGCAACAAATGGTCTGGGTGGCCTTGGTAATGGTCATACACTTCTTTGAGCCATAGGCTTCCTATCTATAAACCAAAGGTAATCATTATTACATTCGTGAACAGGGTAGGGGTGGGGGCAAGGTAGAATATACATCTGAAATGCATAGTGGGCTAGATTGCAAACTCTATGAAGGCAGGAAGCAATTTATGTCTTATCCCTGCTATATTTATAGCACCTAGTCCTCTGCCTGATATATACTTCACTCAATAAATTTCTGTTGAAGAATCAATTTTATAAAGTTATTTGCAAGTGTACACAAATATATGTAGAGGGTTATGTATACAACCAACAGAAAACATGCACATGACCATGGATGGGGCATGGCTAAACGAATGTGAGTACTTGCATGGAATAGATTGTGAAAAAGGTACTTAAAAAGACGGAGGCAACTCTGTAGGTAATCACGTAGAATGATAAGCAGGGTATATAAACTAGGGGGCCGGGGACTGCAGAACAATTTGTATTTATAGTAACATGCTTGAAAAAAGGTCAAGAGAAGAATCCATACTAGTCTACTAAGAGTAGTTACTTCCACTGCAGATTAAAATGTCAACAAGGGAGGTTTAGGAGAGAAGGAGACGTGGCTGCTGGTGTAGGGAGATTTTCACTTTTTACCTTGTACATTTTTGGATTGCCTAATTTGTTTTGACAAAGAGTCTGAGACACTTTTGTTATATAAAAACGTAATCAAAATTAGCCTTATATCTTAAATAAGTGAATAGAAGAATAAATAAACATCTCAAGCGCCAAGCATAAAGCAGGCCCCATAAATGTTCATCCCCTTCCCTCCCTTGTCCCTAAATGGTATTTATCACATCTCTGCATCTCGGTGACCGGAATGAGACATGCAAAGACATGCAAAACCCTAGTAAAGTCAGTTTCACCCCTCCGTGTGTGTGGCCCTGCAAAATCTGACAGCACCCAGCCTTCCAGAGTTTTCTGGCTTTGTCTTAAAAGGACACATGGGCTGAAAGCACAGCCACTGGTTTGTCCCAAAGCAGAAACAGAAACTTGGCTGCTTTGGCCAAATGTGAAGTAAAAGGTTTGGGTGGGCTCCTGGGGCATTTGCCTTAGAAATAATTCTCATCTGAGGTTCTGGTGTGGCCTTGGTGCAAAGGAATATTCATTATTCCAAAAAGTCTTACCAAAAAGTTAAAACTCCAATTTGCGAAGCTAAAGATCAAAGAGAGAAGTAAAGAAGGGTAAAGTGGCTATGCAGAGAAGTCATTTCCAGAACCACAGCCCAGAGGGCTGAGTTACTGGTCACTTAGAAGAGCCAAGTTGCCTTACAGCTAGCATGTCCACAGTTCACAGCATTCGTGTGTGGAATTGACCAGACAATTGTACAATGCGCTAAGTCTCTGCTTTCTAGGCCTAGCTGTCTCCAAGCCGCCCCTGAACTTGGTAAAGGGGAACATAAGGAAAAGGAAGGTAAGCAACAAACATCTAAGAAGCACCCAATTTGTTTCTGGAACTACTCTGGATATTTAACATACAAGATCTTTTTAAACTTCAAAATATCTTGAGTGGTAGGTTAAATTACCCCCCTTTTACAGATGACTCAGAAAGGGTAAGTGAAGTTCCCACAGGATTTAACGGCAAGACTAGGGAGGGAAATTTAGATTTGTCTTTCTCCAAAGCCCATCCTCCCCCAACACAACACACCCAACACAAGGATGCACCCACATACACACACACACAGACACACACACATACCCCTCTACTCCTCGCTGTAACTACTTACCCAACCAGATCAGGTTATACTGGGTGACGTTTTGCTGCCAGTGCTTTATACCCTCTGAGAAGAATAAAAATCTCAATTGTCAGGGAAGGAATGCCACACTGTCATACATCACGCTGCAGATGAAATTCTTAGAAAATAGCTTTGATATTGTCTTCGGAGGCCCTTACATGCTCATATGCCTAATCTTTTTATACGAACAGTCAGGCGCTGTTCACCACTCCGTGTAGGGCATTAAGCCAGGCATTGACAGAGGAGCGAGTCCCTAATCTCTGCTCCTCCCCAAAAGTTGACAGCCTGGTAAAATACCAGTGGTGACTATTCTCGCTTTTGCTTCTTCTTTGGTACTGCCAAAGCTTCAAAGCTCCTGAGAGAGCATCAGCACAAACACCTCTAATTACAGATGAAGAAACTGCACACAGCAAATCAGTGGAAGATTCTGGAGCAACTTGTCCTCCCTGGCTCCCTGTCTTCAAATAGTGAATGTCTCGACAAAGAGGCAAGCCTATGATGTGTGTGTTTTTAACAGCTTTATTGAGATATAATTTACAGAACATTGCATTCGCTGGTTTTAAGTGTACAGTTCCATGACTTTTTGTAAGTTCACGAAGTTGTACAATTATCGTCACCATCCAACTTTAGAACATTCCCATTAACTTAAAATAGAAACTTTGAGCCCATTTGCAGTCACTCCTCATTCCTACTCCAGCCCCAGACAACTACTAATCTACTTTCTGTCTATAGATTTGCCTTTTCTGGACATTTCATGTATGTGGACTCACACAATCTGTGTTTTTATGTGTCTGGTTTCTTTCACTCAGCATGATGTTTTGACATTCATCCCTGTTGTTGCATGTATTCACACTCCATTCCTTTTTATTGGCAAATAGTATTCCATTATATGGATTACCACATTTTATTATCCATTCACCAGTTAATGAATATTTGGGTTGTTTTCATTTTTTGGTCTCTTGTATTTTAACACACATCCCAACCCCAAATGACTGGTAACAGCTGCCATGTATATTAAGAAACTTGCAACCACATCTAGACTCAATGGAAAGAGTGCCGTTAACAATTACTGGTGTCTGCCACTGGTGAGGGAATAGAGAATTGTGACATTCATGCAAAATATGATTACGCCATTTCCAAAGAGGGGTCTTCTTGACCTGAATGGAATAGTCACATTTCGTCTAAGAACAGAGTCAAAAGAAGGTAAGATGGTGCAACTTGGAAGAACCACACTCATTTTGGGTGAAAAACATACCTTTTATGGTACAGTTTATTATTAAACAATCAGTGGTTGGGGAATCTTTAGCATATTTTTCTGGAAAGGCAATGGACCCACACTGTCAGGACTCCTTCAGGCCAACTCGTTACCAGGTTCAGGATTGGCACCGTTTATGTGGCCAAGGATTGGCAAATTCAGCCACAGTTATGGCCCCAAGTGGCTGATGAGTTAGCGTCCCTGGGATCATATCAACAGCCAAGATTTTTTTTTCAAGTAAATGTAGGTAGGTTTTTTGTTCACTTTCCTCTTGGGAATGGAAGAGTAGATGCAACTGCTTCAAAACTCGATGGGCTTGGTGGTGTCTTGTGTCATTGGCTATGAGAAAAGAGATGGGAATCTGAGGGGGTCTGAGGGAAGAAGGAGGAAATTGTGGTTTGTGTGAATATGTCCCAAGCAAAGGGTCTGGTGTTACTTTAGAATGCAAAGAAAACATTTTGATGTCAAGGGGAAGATGGATAGAAAAAGCAAGTGTTAGAAAAGGATGAGGAAGAGGAGGAAGGCAGAAATTGATAAACGAGGAATCAAATAAACTATAAATGTTAAACTGGCAGTTTGTTAGCCAAACCCAGCCCACAACCATTTTCTCTTGTTCCACATTGTTTTTCAAAAGAAAATGAATTAGTTCCAACACTTAAAAATCAGGAGACTATACAAATTTCTTACTTTTGTTTCCTCTTATTTAAAAATAGAAAGGAAGTCTGGCAAACATCTGCTATAGCAGAATAATGGCTGCTCTCTGCGGATTGGGCATGCAGGTTCAGTTTGCCACAGTCCCCACCATTCCCTATTGCTTCTATTCAGTAGTTTCACAGGCTCATGTGACCCTTTGTGTCTGCAACACCTGAAATAACTCTACCCCATTGGCTCAATCATCCCAAACATCCTGCTGGGCTGCTGTGTTATCACCCTATCTTCCATAGAGTGAAAAGAAACTCATAGAGCTTAAGTGACTTGCCCAAGATCACCATTAGTTAGGGTCAAAGCTTTCTCATCTCAACATAGCTACTGTTTTTTTCAGTATATCCTACCTGAATGAGCAGAGAAAAGAATTGATTAAACATAAAGCAAAGAATGGAACAAAAATGAAGGCGAAAACTGAGGCAGAAGGATTCTTTAAAAGAACAGTTTATTAAGTAATTGAAAATGAAGCTGCAGAGGGCCTTCCCAATGTGGGGCCAAACACAAGCCTGGTGGGACACACATAGTCTTTGCCCACATCTCTAGAAACGAGTCCAGGCCTCCCAGACAGAAAACATTTTTTTCTTGACTCATAAAGACAGCTCTGAAAAAGCATTTGGGAGTTGGCTTAAGACTAAAACAACTTGTTCAAATTAGTAAACATTGTTCCAATGTTTCTTAGAGAAAGAGTCCCCTGTCTATTATTCCCAAACCTCACTGAACTAGCAAAGTCTCCAGGTGGCACCAGAAATTCAGCTCAGGCCACAGTTACTATCTGGTGGCATCTGCCATCTCCAAGTTGGTCTCTGCAACAGGCCCCCATACCATCAGCTGTCAGTTTATTGGGGCAGCATAAGACTCTGTGGCCCACTTTTTTGGTCCTTGCCAGAGAACCTGAGATCTCCCTTGGGGGTCACCACATGTACAGAACTGGAGGAGAACAGAGAAAACAAGCATTTCTTTTTGCAACTTCAAGATCTATTTCTGGGGTTGAACAGAAGCCATTAAAACATTCCCATGACTGTGTGCCAAGCCCCCAAATTACTAATGACAGACATTCTGGCTCGAAGGGAGTCCTTGCTGGCAAATATCCCTTTGGTATCTTGTTAACAGTAATAACCCCGAGCCTTTCATTGAAAGATCTCAAAGCACAGAGCAAGACTTAATTGACTCTCCCCCACAACTCCATCCCTGAAAAAGGTAATTACTATTCTGTCCCTCAGACAGTTTACACAGGGGTTAAACGGGTGACGGAGGTTGAATGATTTATCCTTGTTTCATATTCTAAGTTGAAAGGAAAAGTCTAAATAATGTCATAACTTCGTTGAACTCAGCTGTACAACATCCTGGAACCGTGGGATAGTGGAAGCAGACAGAACAAGAGCCTGGTGAGGCTGCCATGATTAGAGATGCCTTTGACTGGTGCCCACAGTCCAAGTCCCATGCACAGAGGTGCTGACCTGAACTTAGTTTAGCCTAAGGACTAAGTAACTGACCAGTGCACGTTAGAGAAACCAGAGAATCAGAGCCAGAGTCCTATAAGTGGGAGACTCTCGATATCATGTATACAGAGTCCAAATTGAGAGTAGCTCAGAAACTTAGAGAAAAAGAAGGGTCTATCTCACAGGCAAAGCAGTGTGGCAAGAGCTGGAACCTTATCTGGTCCTCAGGTAGATGAGAGGTTCATCCCAGTGGAAAACCTGAATGTCAGGCATGGCATCTGAGGCCACCACCCAGATCTAGGACATAAGCCACTACGGAAATGGGCAGCACTGCCCTCACAAACCTGTGCTTCCTCTTATAAATTTCCATCTCAATAAATGGCACCTCTTCTCACTCACACACGCCATAACCAAGGTGCAAGGATTCATCTTCTCCACCACCTTTTGTATTTGATCCCCAAGTACTGACGATGCACTATATCTTCCAGTCTTGTCATCTGATCACCATCCCCACCTCCTTTGACTCATCGGAGATCCCATCATATCATCCACGGATTAACAGCCTCCTAACTGTTCCTGTTGCTCTTAGACTTTCCCCAAGCCAAACAGTTCTTCATAATACTGTCCACAAGATATTCCTGAGGCACAAGCACAATCATGGCACTTATAGACTCCCCTGATTAAACCCTTCAACTTCCCTTCCATGGGGAAAAGTACAAAACAAACCTGCCGACCTAGAATTCCATACCAGTAAAATTATATTTCAAATGTAAAGATGAAATAATGTTTCAAATAAATTCTGAAATAATTTAACATCAGCAGACCTGCAGTGCAAGGAATATTAAAGGAAGTTCTTTAGGTAGAAGGAAAATGAGACCAGAGGAACACTTGGATCTACACAATAGAAATAGAGATAGTATACATGTGAGTAAAATACACACTTTCCTCTCACTTTTAACTTATTTAAAAGGTATATGTTTAAGTGAAAATAATACTATTTATAGCATGTGCATAAATTAAAAAATTGAATGAAAACAAAAGATGAGAGAAGATAAATGGAAGTGGATGGCTGTAAGATTCTTACATTATTCATGAGGTGATATGGTATTATTTAAAGGAAGGTTGAGGTAATTTAAAGGTGCATATTGTATTTTCTAGAGCAATTACTAAAAATAAAAGTGAAGAATAACTAGTAAGCCAATAGTGGAAATAATGGGACACTAAAATAATAATTATCCGAAAGGAGGCAGGAAAACAGAAAAAATAAAGAACGTATGAAACAGATAGAAAATAAAGTGGAAGATTGTAGGTTTAAATCTATCATATCAATAATTACATTAAATTTTACTCATCTTGACACTCCAATTAGAAGACAGACTATGAGAACATATAAAAAAGCAACACCCAAATATATGATAACTATACAAAGCCCACTTTAAATATAAAGTCACAAACAGGTAAGGAAATGGAAAATTATATATCATGCAAACACTAGACAATAGGCTGGAATGTCTATATTAATATTATATAATATATATTTCAGGATAAACAATATTATCAGGGGTAAAGTGGCAAATGAAATACATAATGAAAAACTGGCAGTTACATCCAGAAAACATAACATCTCCTAAAAGTATAGGCAACTAACAACAGAGTTTCAACAATACATGAAGCAAAAATTGATGGAAGTAAAAGGAGAATGAAACAAATCCATAATTATAGCCAGAGATTTCAACACTACTCATTCAGTAATTATTAGAATAAGTAGGCAAGTAATTATTAGAGCAAGCAGTAAAGGTACAAGACTTGAATAACATTATGAGCCAACTTGACCTAAGGGACATCTGTAGATTGTTCCACCCAAGAAGAGGAGAATACACATTCTTTTCAGGTGAACATGGAAGATTATATGGTTACTTAGATTATATGGTGGACCATAAAACAAGTTTCAACAAATTCAAAACATCTAAAATCATTTAGAGTATATCCTTTAACAAAATAAAATTGTTAGAAACTGAAAACAGAAATATATATGAGAAATCTCCAAAATTTGGAAATTGACCAACACTTATGTATCTAACCCATGAGGAAGAATAAAGCACAAGAAAAGTGAGATGATATTTTGAACTGAATGATAATGACATAAAAAATATCAATATTAGTGCAAAGCAGCTAAAGCAGGGATTAGTGGCAAATGCACATATTGTTAAACGCTTGTATTAGAAAGCAAAAATGGTAGAAAATAAAAGATCTGAGCTTCCTACTTAAGAATCTAAAAATGAAGAGCTCTCTAAACCCAAAGTAGAAATAAGTGATAAAAATGAGAGGATGTCAATAAAATAGAAAACAAACCATAGACAAAAATCAATGAAACCAAAGCTGTTTCTTTAAAAATATCAATAAAATTGATAAACTCTTAGGTGGACTAATCAAAGCAAAAAGAAAAAGAAGAATATGGATTTTCAATAATTGAAATATAAAAGGGGATGTCACTACAGATCCTACAGATGTTTAAAAATAATAAGGAAATATAATAAACACATTTATCCCAATAAATCTGACAACTTAGGTAAAATGAATAAAATCTTTGAAAGACACAAATTATCAAAACTGACTCAAGAAAAATGAGAAAGCTTGAATAGGCCTATATCAAATTTGAAAACAAATTCTTAATTGAAAATATCCTATAGTAGCTGCACCAGTTTGCATTCCCACCAGCGGTGTATGAGGGTTCCCTTTTCTTCACACCCTCTCCAACATTTGTTATTTCTTGTCTTTTTTAATAATAGCCATTCTGACAGGTGTGAGATGATATATCGTTCTAGTTTTGATTTGCATTTCCCCAATAATTAGTGATGTTGAACATCTTTTCATGTGACTCTTGTCCATCTATATATCTTCTTTGGAAAAATGTCTGTTCATATCCTCTGCCCATTTTTTGATCAGGTTGTTTTTTCGTTATTGAGTTATATAAGTTTTTATATATTTAGGAAATTAACCTCTATCAGATATATGATTTACAAATATTTTCTCTCAGTTGGTGAGTTGTCTTTTCATTTTATTGATAGTAGCATTATTCATAATAGCCAAGACTTGGAAGCAACCCAAGTGCCCACCAATGGATGAATGGATAAAGAAGATGTAGTATATACATATACAATGGAATATTACCTAGTTGTAAAAAAGATTAAATCGTGCCATTTGCAGCAACATGGATGGAGCTTGAGGGTATTATGCTAAGAGAAATAAGTCATACAGAGAAAGAGAAATATCATAGGATTTCACTCATATGTAGAAGATAAACAAACTAACACAGATAAGGAGAACAGATTGGGGTTACAAGAGGGGAAGGGGGAGTATGAAAGGGGTAAAAGGACACATACGTACGGTGATGGATAGAAACTAGACTTCTGGTGGTGAACATGATGCAGTCTATACAGAAGCTGAAATATAATGCTGTAGCACCTGAAATTTACGCAATGTTATAAACCAATGTGACCTCAATAAAATAATTTTTTAAAAATCTCCACAAAGAAAACTCCAAACCAAGAAGCCTTCATTGGTGAATTCGATCAAACATTTATGAAATAAATAATAATAACAGAGAGAATGGAGGAAGATTTCCCACATCATTTTATGAGGTCAGTTTTACCCTCATCCTCAAACCAGACAAAGACATTATAAAAAAAGGCAATCTTCAAACCAAGATCACTTATGAGCAAAAGCACAAAAATCCTTAATCTTAGGAAATTCTAATGCATCTATATATAAAAACATAATATACCATGACAAAGTGGAGTTTGTCCAGGCGTTAATGGCTGGTTTGTCATTTACAAATTATTCACTGTACTTCAATATATAACCAGAATAAAAAGTAAAAACACATAATCATGCTTGAGTATACACATATGTTCATATATATGACAAAATTCAACACCTTTTTATGATAAAAACTCTCAGAAAACTAGGAATAGAAGAAAATTGCCTCAATAGCCTAAAGATTATCCATGAAAAATCTATAGCTAATATCACACTCATGGATGAAAGACTGAGTTCTTAACCCTTAGGTTCTGTAACAAGGCAGGAATGTCAGCTCTTACCACTTCTATTAAATATTGCTCTGGAAGTTAAATAAAAGGCATATAGATCACAAAGAATTAAAACCATCTTTTATTTGTATACAACAAGATCATGTACATAGAACATCCTAAGGAATCTATAAAATTGCTATTAGAACCAACAAGTGAATTTAACAACATCACAAGATACAAGGTCAACATTCAAAAATCAATTTTACATCTATATATCTGAAAGAAACAATTTTAAAATAAAATTAAAAATACAATACCATTTACAATAGCATCTTGAAACATGAAATCCTTAGAGAAAGTTTAAGAAAATATGTGCAAGACTTCTAAACCTAAAACCATAATACAACGCTCAAAGAAATTAAAGAAGATCTAATGCAATATTGTGATTTATAAGAAATGTATATATTTGGTCATTCAGATGACAGAAATATATTTCTCAAGATATATTTGGGCTTCATCCACATTTCCTGATTCACAGCTCCCAAAACTCTTGGAATTTCCTGAGCAATAAGAGCAACAGGAGCATCTTTTATCATATTATTTGGTCTCTTGTCCTGAGTTCCTGAAAAGGCTTCACAGCCATATGGGTGAAATGGGTGTCTTGTTTATGTTAATGAAGGTGGGGGCTCTTTGCCAGGAGAACCAGCCAAGTGATCAGAGGATTAGAACTTTCAGTCCTACCCCCTTGATTTCCAGGGAGGGCAAGGGAGCTTGAGGTTGAATCAATTGCCAATGGCCAATGACTTAGTCAATCATGACTACATAATGAAGTCTCCATAAAACCCCCCCAAAATAGGTTAATTACCCTTTTTTGGAGGGCTTCCACATTGGGAAACCAGAATGTCTCCATATGCTACCCTGCTGGGCCCAAGCTCCATGAGGACACAAGCTCCTTTGTTTGGGACCTCACCCTATGTCTCTCTTCACCTGGCTATTGATTCGCATCCTTTAATACTCTTTGTAATAAATCGGTAACCTAGCCAGTAAATGGGTTTTCATGAGTTCTGTGAGCCATTCTAGTAAATTAATAGAACCCAAGGAGGGAGTCATGGAAACCTATGGTTTATAGCCAGTTAGTCAGAAGTTCAAGTAACAACCTGGACACTTGCAAATGGTATCCTGAGTTGGAGTCGTTGTAGGAACCTCCAGTTTATAGCCAGTTGATCAGAAGCACAGGTAACAACCTGGGCTTGTGACTGGTGTCTGAAGTGGAGGGTGGTCTTGTGGGACTGAGCCCTTTACCTGTGGGATCTGATGCTATCTCCCGGTAGATAGAGTCAGAATTGAGTTGAATTCTCAGACAACTCGCTGGCGTCCAAGAACTGTTTGCTGATGTGGGGAAGCCTACATACACACATGTCGGAATTGGGTCCAGAAACACTTTGCACTAAATAAAATGAGAGATATACCATGTTCGTGGATTAGAATAGTCAATATTGTCATGACAATTTTCTCCCAAAATTGATCTATAGATTCAACACCACCTCAATCAAAACCCCAGCAGACTATTTATGTAGAAATTGACAATTATACACTAAAAATGGGTGAATTTTATTTTTGGAAAGTTATCCACCCGTAATTAAACACCAACCAAGTAATTTTGATTCTTTACAAAGCTACGACAATTTAAGAAAAGCTCATGAGAAGTTAGAATAACCACTGTGTGAAGAAAAGGAAGGTCAGGAATAACATTATTAACTTAAATATTTACCTAAAATAACTAAACTTTAAAACAGAAGAGGTGAGTTACTTTTGGTTAGCAAGATTATGTTTCCTGCCACATGGAAATGGGGCTAAAGACCTAAGTTAATTTCAGTAATAAAGAAATTAATAGAGCTACATTTTTGCACCCCTGAGTATTTTGCCTATGAAAATTCATATCTCATCCTTTGTTAACTAGAAAGATATCTATGCCCCACACTTGAGGCATGAAGATCATGTTCTTGGAAGACGTGGTCCCCATGAAGATTACACATGTGGCTATGGAATTGGAGCTTGTGGCCAGGATTAAATTCTAGCATAGAATCACAGTGTTTGAAAAGGACTTAAAAGATCATCTGTGCCTCTGAACTATACAAAGTTTCCAGCAGAGAACATTTCAGTTTCTAGTAAAATAGACAGGATCTCACTGCTTTGAATGGGAACCCATTCCATTCTCAGCATGTTTTCTTATAATTTCCCCCAAAACTTGTGATGTTGGAAAATGAACCCATAAATCAAACTTTGGTCGATTCTAAGCCAAACACAAGGACTCTCACTTTCCTCGGTCTTGATATTATTTATAGTTGATTTTGCCTGGATTTTGTGAGCAGTTTAAATAGCCAAGTCACCATGTGTGGAATTAGATGTCGCCTGCACCAAGGTAGGTAAAATAGACCATATTAGCATAAATGCAGGAATTTATATTTCTACTCATGAACTTTCAAGGTGTTTATTCTTTTCAGCAATTTTTCTTGACTGAAAAGATCTTGTTTTAAATGTGAATTCTATTTCATGTCTTAATGATATCTGATTGTTTTATTGAACTCTTGATGATATCCAACCTGTACCTTTGGAGAAACATCAACAGGAAAACATAAAAACATTACTTGAAAGGAAGAGTCAAAGCTCTGAGGTGGCTAAAGGAGAATAAACAACCTCATAGTAAGTATTCTCAGGATGCTGAGATAAGAAGGCTCATGAGGTACCTGAGTTAATAGACAAGAATTCCTGGAGGGAAAAGCACAACAGGAGATTACTTCAGCAGCTGCATCATCCAGACCTTGAACAATACTTTCTTGTATCGAATCTTCAGGACCAGCAAAACACAGCTTCCAAGCTAGCTCTAAGCCAGTTTCAGAAGGAAAATGATAGGAAAGAGGAGGTCTTTGGTAATCCGATGAAGCTGCTTGACTTGATGATGACGGAGCTGCTCTCAAGATGGGTCATTCATGTGGCTGGCAAGTTGATGACATTGGCTGGGAACATCAGCTAGGGCTCTGGGTCAGTGGGCATTGGCTCCTCTCCCTGTGGACCTCTCCACAGGTGCTTTGGCTTCCTACCAGTATGGTGGCTTGGTTCTGAACGCCAGATCCCTCAAAGGGCAAAGTGGAAATGCATGGCATTCCTATGGTCTAGCCTCACATAGTATCACTTCTATTGTACTCCATTGCTTGAAGCAGTCACAGAGACCCACCCAGATTCAAAGGGAGCAGACACAGACACCACCTCTTGATGCGGGCAGAATTTTGATGTTTCAGAAGAGCCTTCAATAAGGGAGATATAGTTGCAACCATGTTTGAAAGACACAATATGCCACATTAAATAATTCTTGGGATCGTCCTTCACCTTTCCACCCCTCTATCCCTAATATTGCGCGATTTTTTTTTCTTTCAGCAGGTGCTACTTATTGAGTTTTTATGATGTACCAGGCACCATTCTTTTTGTTGTTGTTGTTGTTGTTGTTGTTGAAGAAGATTTTCCCAGAGCTAACGTGTGCTGCCAATCTTCCTATTTTTGTATGCAGGTCGCCACCACAGCATGGCCACTAAGAGACAAGCAATGTAGATCTTCTCCTGGGAACAAACCCTGGGCCACCAAAGCAGAGCTCACTGAACTTAACTGCTAGGCCAATGGGGCTGGCCCTATTCTGTGAATTTAGACATAAAAAATAATACTATACACCATTATGGATATGTGAGAATACAGAAAAAGTAAAATAATGATCCACCTAGATTTTGATTACAAAAGTTTTTATTTTCTTTTTGTACTTTGTTGTTTGCTAACTACCTTTGTTTGATGTATACTTGTTCATCATCAAAGGTTTTATAGTCATCAATTCTCCTCATGGATGGCTTAAAATAAGTGATAGCAAGAACATACACAGGTGCTGTCACTTTCACTTCACTTGCCAGAGCCAGCTAGCTCTTTCCAACTGAATTCAGACATTATTCTAAATGCCACTCAAAATTATTCTTAAAATAGTTTTCCATTAAATCACCACCAATGATTCTTGGTTAGCACATGCGAAAAAACGCTTTTGCCATCCCTAGTATAGCTTGATTATGTGCCTGGCTGGACCAAGATGTTAGAAGCAAGAGAAAAACTGAAACTAGATGCAAGATGGAGCAAGAACCCCAGGGAATACATGGAAACCAAGTAAATCACCACACTCCCAAAATACCTGGTGAGACAACAGCTAGTCTGGAAAATGACAGGTTTCATTTAGGTTTAAAATGAGATTGGGGATATCTATGGAGACACAATCTGAGAGCATCTAGCTGAGACATAGTTTAGGGGCTTAAGGGTTGTACTATACTGGTACCAAATTCAGGGTAAGATTGTGACCAGAATTCTGCTCAAACAAGCATAGTCGTAGGCTCATGGGACAGGGGATTGATGACAGCCAATCAGTGATCAGGTTCTAGTCTTCTAGATGAGGACCATAGGCAGGACTCCTCTGCAGGAGTTCCCTAATGGGAAAGGAGAAGCCCTGAGCAGGAGCCTTCTCAGACAGAAGGAGCTCCCTCATAGTCTGGATACTAGGTTGATATGAAATCAGAATTCTTCTGATGTCCACATGGAGGGGATATTAGGCTCTCCCTCTTCTGAACTAGCATTTCTTAAGCAGGAGTGCACATCAGACTAACCTAGGGAGCACAAAAGAACGACCGCAGACGACTGACCTCATCTAGGATTTTGGTTGCACTAGCCGCCAACAAAATGTGAGTCACGTGAATTAAGCACTAAAAGAAGGAAAGCATTCTAAATAACCAAGAATAAACTAAATAAGGAACATGTAGAACCTTTCATGAGGAAAAGTTACGTATTGTTGACAAAATAAAATCAAGTTGCAAAAGGACACATTTAGCATGACACACTTTTATGAAGGTTTAAATATACAAAACAATACTATATATTATGGATAAATGGGTGTTATAAAAGAGAAGTTTAAAAAGTGTGCAAAAAGTCCATCAATTTCATCATCGTAGTTACTGTTGCCTGTGAAGGGAGCATTGGGTGGAGCAACATGCCTGTTTCTGTAACATTTTAGATCTCCATCTTAAACTATCTTAAACATACACAAAATGCAACCTGTCAAGACTCGATTAGTATATTTACTTTTTATTTTATGTATGTTTGAATATTTATCATTTAAATAGTAAGCAATGAAAAGAAGATGAAGATGAAGAAATGAGGAAGATGCAGGAGGATGAGAAGAAGGACAGGAAGGGGAGGAGGCAGAAGTGGAGACAAAGAAGAGGAAAGCATGAAGAAGGAGCAGGAGAAGCAGCACTCGAGGAAGAGGCAGAGGGGAGAAGGAAGGAAGCTCCCAAATTCCAGGAAGAGACAAAAGTTTCAGAATTCCATCTGGATCTTTGTTGAAAACTTGACAGCCTGTTTCTGATTCAGCTAGACAAAATAAATGCATGAGAATGGCTCAAAAATGTAAAAAAATAAAATAAAATAAGAATGATGAAATCTGCCTTCCAGATGTAAAAACATACAATAAAGCTACAGTAATTCAAATGCAGAATACAAATAAGAGTAATAAATAATTCAAAGTGTGGGGTAGGATTATTAAATAAACACGGCGTGGATGATTGGTTACATATTTTGGGGTTATAGTAGGACAAATATCCCCTCCTTGCTTCATATAATTGACCTAATTTGACTTAAGTTGAATAAAAGTTCAAATAGCGAAGATGAAGTGTTAAAAGTATTGGCAAAGACATAGTATATTTGTTTCATCTCTAGGTAGAGATGCCCTAACATTAAAAGCAAAGAGAGAATCCATAAAGAAAATGTTTGAGAGGTATTAAAAGCATTTGCTTCAGTCTTTCTTACAGGTTGAAATGTTTTATAATTAGCATGGGTTATTTAATTAGATTATAAGTTATTAAATTATGATATATTCATTATAAGATTCAAGAAATAAGTAAAGGAATATAAAACAAACTCTAAATGCTCTCCTTTACTCTGTGACCCTATTCCGTTCTCCAGGGGTTTATCAAAGCTTTTTATGTGTGCTTTCAGAGACAAATCTGTACAAATACACAGATGCCAGATATGTACAGAAGCATCATATAGATGTGTATTCATATATATAATGTCTGTATACATATATACACTATTTGAACTTAACTACATTTATAATTTGGTACAAATTATAGCGTGTGTGTGTGTATGTGTACGTTCACATTGTATCTAAGATTTTTAGAGAAGAGAGTTACTGCTGATCTACCTAGTGACATCTATGGATGACTGGCTGCACTTTGGCTCAAGTTACTACCTGTATCAGTCATCACTGGCTAAAATAATGCCATGTTACCAACACCCACAACACCTTAGTGGTATCCTATATAAGAAGTTTTTGCTTAATGCTTATGGGTAAGTTGGGAGGTTGTCTAGAGAATCTACTCATCTTTGGCTGGTCATGCTCACATATCTGAGGGTTGACTGGCACATCTGTGCTGGTGTCAACTCTAGCAAGTCCATATGTCTTGTACCATGTGTCTTGTACCCTCCAGCAGGCTAGCCCAGACGTGTTCTTATGACTATGACAGAGTGGCAAGAAAGCAGCTGAAAACAGAAGATGCCTCTTGGGCCTGAACTTAGAACTGGCACACCATCATTCCACCTCATTCTATTGGCCAAAGTAAATGTCATGGCCAAACTCAGAGTGGGTAGATGAGTGAGTACTTCAAAATCATAAGACAAAGGGTATAGATAGAGGTGAAGGATTGGAGCCATTGTTGCAACCCACCATACTACCATGAGCTTACTGCGTGCCAGGACAGCTTTGATTTGGAGAGTACAGTGATTCATTCCTGGTGATCCCAGCCAGAGGTTCATGTGGACATAAACCCAGGTCATTCTGAGAGGAGCTAACATAGACATAAGAAAGGTATGAGGATGCATGAGGTTGAAGTTAGAAGCATAAGAAAGCTTCTTGGAGGACGTGACCTTTGCTTTGGACACTGAAAAGGGAGATGGACTTTCCAATATGAATTTATCACAGACGGAGATGGGAAAGGATATTTTTGCCGGACGGAAGAGACTAAGCTGGGGAAGTTGAGAACACGATCAGGCCTGTTGGGCTTGGAGATTATGGAACTCATGAGTGAAAGCTAAGACAGAAGAGGTTCTTAGAGGGCAGATCTTAGGGGATTTGGATGTGTGATGTGGATTCTGGATCTTAATCTGTAGGTAACAGGAGCCCTTTGGTGACCTTGATCAGGAAGATGCTGCTGCTGATAAAGTGAAGAGTAGTTTGAAGAAAGCAGGCTGGGGAGGCCAGGAGGTAAGTTAGGCGGCTGTTGAAGAGACAGTGATGGCCAGAATTAGGGCATTTTTAGCGGATTTAGAGAAAAGGGAGAGCAATATCAGAGAGATTATGGTGTCAATATCATTAGGGTTAGAAAGCTAAAGTGTGTCTGGTACATCTTATTCCCAAGAAGTGCGATCAGAAAGGATGGAAATTATAAGAAATTGTGCTTCGCCCCTTTTACATTGTCAGACGTGATAAATGTGGTTAAAACATTTTTTTAAGATTTCTTGTAGTTTTTTAAATTTCCACTATTGGTTTCTCCACAGCCACTCTAGGTCAAAGCCTAGAGGAAGCTAAGAGACATTTGTAGGAGAGGTTGAGGAATGGTACCTGGAGTCACCTCCAGCCTGGGGGCATGGAATCCTTACTGGAAAGATGCAGAGATGACTGGAAAAGCATGCAAGTGTGTTTAATCCCTTGACTCCGCTGGAGAAGGAGGGCCTGACAATGAAAGCCACATTGGGGGGTCATTTAAAGGGCCCCTATTTCCTGGGAGTCTTCAGTTGGAACAGGCTTCCATTTGCCCCTCTCCACTCTCTATGTTTTTGCCTGGACTCTTCAACAGTGACACAGGTCATAGTTGAATGGATGGATATTGTCATGTTTTCATCTTGGCGAAAAAAGAAAGATTTTTTTGACTACTACGATAGTGACTAACAAGAAAAAGCTTTAAAACTAGCTTGCTAATAGGTTCATGCACTTAAAATAGTGTGGCACAGAGAAAGCACTCTATACGTGTTATCTGTTATTATTTTTATTTAGATTCAAATGGAAATACCATATTTCAGCTCTAAACGTGTCTGTCCAGCTTCTCCAACCTTCTAGCCAAGACGGCCCTATATTTGCTCTGAGAAGACGGGTAAGCCTAGAGTTGCTGTTGCTGCATTAAACTCCGGGTCCCCTGCACCCAGAGTGGGTCTGTCTGTAGCCACCCAGTCACACTATGTTGTCTAGTTGCGTGGGTTTTGACTTAGGCCTGCTTTGCCCTCGGGCACCTTCTTTAGAACTGATGCCCTGTCCTGACCTCCAGTCCACTTGGCTTGGGCCCTGACACCTGTCCGTCCTTAAGAGCCTCTCCCCTCACATTGATGCCATTCCCCAAACCAGGCAGCCTGCCCAGAGCCTGGCCTGGCTTGACTGCCACTCCTAGGAGACGCCTGCTGTCCTCTTCAGTCCTCAGATCAGAACTCTTTAGATTTTCTTTCCGGGTTGGCTCAAGTCCTGGTCACCATGCCCCTTTCTCATCACCCAATCCAAACCCTGGCCCATCCCAGCTGCATCCTTTAGCAACAAGCCTGAGCTTCTGAATTCCCTGACCCCATTCGAGGCATAATATTGGGGATCTTAGAATTCCAAACTCCTCTCTTTATAGATGAGGACCTGTGGCTCAGGGACGGGAAGTACATTCTCCCATGACACACCCTGAGTGTGTGACAGATGCAGGATAAAGTCCCAGCCCTCAGAAACATTTGTCTTGGAATATTGTTACAATTCCAAAGAGCTATGGCTTACGTTTCCTCAGCTTGTCCTCACATGACCTAAGAGACAACTTCTTTCTGAGACCATACTTAGCAGGTAATTCCTTCGCACAAAAGGAGTCAAGGTGCTCAGATTTAAATACTTCTTCTCTGCTCTGGTGTTCAGTTGTCAGAGTATCATGGTCCACCAGAAGCCTGTGGTGGTTGAAACAGAGAAGGAACAATTGTTGGGATACTGGAAGCAGAAAAAAATACCAGATGCTTGTCTTGGTTTTCCATGAGTGGCAAAAGCAGGTGTAAGACCGAGGTATCCACAATTGTTTCAATTCTCCACAGGATGTCGGTTTGTTGACAGAGCTTATTAACTGACATGCTGAGATATTTGACACATTCATATGAGTCCTCATGGTCACTTCCAGAACAAGGTGGAGAGACGCCAGGCAAAGTCATAGAAAGCCCCAATTTAGCAGGTCTGTGACCCATTGGGGCTTGTGGGTCCTTCTATAGTCCAATCTGTGCTGCTAGACTATGTGCCCAATCCTGGCATTTCCATACCTGGCCGTCTTCTGAATCAGGCCAAAACCAAGCAGCAGAGGAATCAGCCCTGGACTTGAAATAATTTTGAGTCCCATCTCCTCCACTTATTGGTGTGTGGTTTCCAAATCATGTAACCATCATAGACAGCAGTGTCCTCTTCTTAAAATTTAAAAAAAAAAAAAAAAAAATGAAGAAAGAGAGAGAGAAAGAAAGAAAGAAACCCTGTGTTACTTTCTGCACAGAATTCAACCATCTGGCTAGATCAATTATGTGAAGGTGATTTGCACCTTGTAAAAATATAACAAAAGGGAGCCTGCTCCGTGGTATAGTGGTTAAGTTTGGCATACTCCACTTCGGGAGCCCAGGTTTGCAGGTTTGGATCCCTGGCATGGATCTAGACCACTCGTCAGCTGTGCTGTGGTGACAAGCCACATGTAAAGTGCAGGAGGATTGGCACAGTGTTAGCTCAGGGTGAATCTTCCTCAGCAAAAAAAAAAAAAAAAAAAAGTAACAAAATGTTCAACTTCCCCTTTTACGATGCAGTATAGATCCTCCAAGGATAGCAAAAAATAGAGGATGTCAAACAAGGATGGGTAGTTGGAATACACAGTCTCAAATGATCAGTTTCCTCATCTGTAAAATGGAAGCAAGAGTATATCATAGAGATGTTTCAAGATTCAGAAGATAATGATGGGCATATTGTGACTGTTTTATCAGTCATGTTTTAAAAACACGAACTCTAGGAAATTCCTTAGCGGTCCAGGTGATCTCGGGAGGCATTACAGTCTCTTTACAGCTCCCCTGAAATGACGAGGGAAGAGTCTTTCCCCTGGATTCAGCAGTACTTTTGAGACAAGCTTCCACAGTTCCAAGGAGTCTTTTCTAAAGGCCTTAGGTCAACTGAAGGGAATGGGCAGTCAAGAAGTAACCAGAAACACTCACTTGCAAGATGAAGGAGCTTCCCACCCTCGGCTTACGGCACAGCACTCCAGCCTCTTCCTAGTTCCCACCACACCCCCCGTCAAGGAGGTCATCTTGAACCCCTGAAGCCTGGACCACCCTAAAGACGTCAAGTCTCCTCAAAGGCTGAGACTAAAGTGGAGAGACTGGGAGGTCTCTCGCCATCCCTTCTAAGATGGAATTTTCTAGCTTAGCATGGCCTGGTCCCCCAATGATTGGCTTTGGGTGTGCCTCCTTCCTTCAGGGGACACTAGATGCCCCCCCCCCACAGGGACATAGACATACCAAATAGTCCTGAAGGGAGGATTATCAACTCTCTGAGGCACAGAACAGAGACACACACACACAGCAGAGGAGGGAGAGAAAGGCCGGTTGTCCAGAGAAGCGCTGTGCTAATGCGAGGGGCTAGGATCACTATTACGTACTTTTCATTTTCCCTGCAAGAAACAAAAGTGGCAGGAAATATCTCCATAGAGAGAAATCCTACATCTCAACAAAAAACATAAATGGGGAGGAGGAATATTAGAAGCAAAACTCTGGAAAAAGAGGAGAGCAGCCCCCCAATTTAGGATTTAGCTACACTCGTGCCTCCTGCAAGAGGACGGCCTGTCAGTGAGAAAGAGAAGATTTGAGAAGACAGAGGCCCTGTGGAAGGATTGTTCCAGGATGTGTGAGAAATCCTTGGTCTACCTTCCCTTGCCCACTCCCCAGCCAGGCCGGCGTGATGGTCTATGCATATATGTATGTACATGTGTGTCTGTCTTCATGGCTAAGACAAGATGAAGGAAGAAAAGCGCTCCTGCCTCAGGACTTTACTGGCATCCCCGCATAACATTCAGAATAATGACCCCGTCACTCATCAAAGATGCTGCACGGGCCGGGCCTCGCTGGGCCGCCACGGCTCTCTGATCCCACGACCAGCTCAGGCTGTAATTGCAAACACCCTGCCCCCGGGATGTGTCAGCTGATGTGAAGACACTCGGGCTTTGCTGGTGTCTGTAAATGCAAGTTCAAGGGGACTTTTTAACATCAGAAGCACAAATATGAGAGTCCAGAGACAGGTCCCCCGCGCCTTGTAGAGGATCACAGTGGAGATAAGAAGTGGAGCAATTGCTCTGAAGGTGGGAAAAATCATTTGAAGGCAGCAGAACAGACACAAGGTAATTAGCGCTCAGACACTGCGCAGGCAAAGAAAGAGGCCCTTGCTTTAGGAAAACAACAAGGGAGCAGGCCCAGCCAGAGGAGAGGCCAGGCTCTCCTGAGCAGGCGGAAAAGTCAGTGCTGATTCCCAATAGGAAGGCAGGGGAAGAGAGGAAATGACCCCCCAAATGCCCTTACATACTTAACGAGTTTGTGAGCCAAGTTGGTTATGGGTTTTTCTCAACTTTTCTATTCTGCTTTAGAGGAACAGTGTGCGTGTGTGTGTGTGTGTGTGTATGTGTGCATGTATGTTGAGATGATGGAAGGGACATGAAGACTTGGGGAAAAGGGAACAAGAAAAAGACATTGAAAATACTACATACTTTCTGATTCAAATTCTATTACATTCTAGAAAAAGCAAAACTCTAGAGATAATAAAAAGATGCGTATCTGCAAGTTGCTCAGAGAGAGGGCGGGACGGATGAGTAGATGGAGCACAAGAGATTGGAGGGCAATGAAGCTCTTCTGTAGACACTGATGACAGTGGCTATGTGACATTATACAACTGTCAACCCAGAGAAGCTGAAATACAGAGAATGAACCCAATGTGAACTATAGGCTTTAGTTAATAATAATATATTAATGTTGGCTCATCAATTATAACAAACGTACCACACTCGTGCAAGATGTTAATAACAGGGGAAGCCGTACATAGTAAGGGAGAGGGAGTATATGAGAACTCTCTGTACTTTCTGCTCCATTTTTCTGTGAACCTAAAACTGCTCTAAAAAATAAAGTCTGTTAATTAAAAGAGAAAGAGACATGTAGGTGGGAATGTGGGATTAAACATTTAAATAGCCCCTCCCCATCCACACAAAATGTTGGCAGTTTTATAAGCAGAAGAAAGTTGGATATCAGGGTCTGGGAAACACCCCCAAAGTAAAAAACTGGAAGCTTCTGGAACTCCACTTGGTTCTAATCTGATTTCACTAAAATCCAGAAAATAACTAAAATCCTCCTACCCCCGCAAGGAAAAAGAGAAAAGGAACTTCAGAGTAGACATAACAACGTCAGTCCTTCCTGAACTCTCTCTAGTGAAGGGCTGGTTTTGTGTGGTTGTTTTTTGTTTATTTAATTCTAATCCATTACCCACCAATATTAGTAAAGTAAAATAACACTCAGTTACTAGAAAAGAATGATAATCAAATTCTTATTAAAGTTTATGAATGCTTATTCTTGGTTTCTGTACTTATCTCATCAAGGGCTGGTAACAAAGTCCAGATAAGCCCCAGTCACAGACAGACCACACTTTAAGAAGCGCTGCCTTAGAAGGGAACGAATCTGCCGAAGACATACCACCAACCCAAGCAGTTAGCAAACAAAAAGAAACCAGCTGGGAAACAAGGTTAGTATTTACCGGCAAGTTGTCTAGATTACCATGTTATTCTCCAGCCTGGCTCTCTTCTGGTCCAATCTCCCCATAGTCACATGGAAATCACTCTAGGATGCAAAAGTGACTGTGTCACTTTCTTACCTGACCTCCAGTAGTTTTGCTGATATGTCAGGATGACCTGGGCACTGTTTAGAATCTCAGTACTAGTAGCCTGGCCCCTACTTGCCTCAGTCCTGGGTGCCCCAATGAAGGCCTCAACTGAGTTGCTGGTAGTAAGCCGGAGGGCTGGGGTTTGACCCAAGCAGTCACACCAAAAGTCAGTCCCCTAGTCCACTAACACAGATGATCCCGTGTGTGTAGATGAGTCTGATTTAAAAGCATGGAGTCAAGGGCAGTTACTTAACTAACTGATGGTGGGGGTTGGGTGGTGAGAAGGATCTGCGAATGTTCACCAAAGGAACTTCCTTTGAGATAAATGAAGTCATTCCAGGCAGAGCGAGCAGCACAAACAAAGGCGTGGAGTCATGGGATAGCATGGAAGAGTCAGGGACTCTCAAGAAATCCTATGTATTCCACAGTCAGGGGAGAGACCAAGATTCCCCCCCCCCCCCCCCCCCCCCCCCCGCCCAGTAAACGGAATGGCAATAATTACCACAGAAAGTCTCAGGGTTTGCTTCCTCTAAGTTTCCGGAATGAAGAAGAGCTGTTCTTGTCTCAAATTGGAATAGTTAGAAATCACTTACCTCTGAGAACTTTCCAGAACTAGGAGAAATTTGTTGAGGAAAGAAAAGTCAAATGTTCTGAGTTCTTTGGGCAAAATTTAACCTCCACATCAATCCAATGGTGTGAGCTTTCTTTCCATTTTACAGATGAACAGACTGAGGCTCAGAAAGGACAATTGATCCCAGCCCCAACCCACAAATAGTAAGCAGCATAACTGAGTTTCAAACCAAGGTCTACCTGCCACTAAAAGCTGTGCATTTTGCACAAGGTCGGCACTGTTTATGCTCCTAGGTGTGTGGTTATTGAGAGAAAAGAGGAGAGTAGGTGGCAAAGAGAAGCACATTTTAATCCCACGTTAGCAGATAGATATTGAAGTTGAGCTACTTCATAGGAATTGGCCATTACTGTGTGTTTCTGTGTCAGACATTATTAGGTGCTTGGCATCCTTCGCTTAATTCCTGCAGTACTTCCGCAAGGTCGACGTGGAAGATTGCATTAGGCTTCTCAACTGTATACTCTCTCCCACTGACATGTGACTCATGGTGCTTCTTTACAGACAGAATGTGCTTTCCTGACCTAATAGCGGATTGGGCCATGTGACTTTCTTGGGCCAATGGAATGAGGACAGATGTGCTGTTTGCCAAGTCTAAGAAGCTCTAAAAGGCCTGCAAGTTTCTGCCTTCTCTCTTGCTCTTTCCTTCTGCTCCAAGAGCAGGATGCCACATGGCGTGCTCACAGCCTGGCTCCTGGCATGAGAAAGCATAGGCAGTAGAGTCATAGCGGTCGACCTATAGCTAAGTGACAAATAAAAACTTGCTATAAGTCAATGAGATCTTGGGGATGTTTGTTACTTCAACCAAGCTGACTAATATAATTGGTGTTTTACAGATGAGGAACAGAAGCTGGAACACACAACTTCCCCAAGCGCGTGTAACTCATAGTAGCGAATCCTGGATTTAGACCCATTTCTTTTGGATTGAAATATCTGTACTCCTTTAATTACGGTATCAAAACCCTCCTATATAGCCCAGAAAGTTTAAAGTAGCTTATATGAGGCCACTGACCATATGGGAAACCAGAGCACTGTTTCTGGAGTCCCCATTCTTTCTGGATGGCTTCTCCATGCTTCAGAGCCCTGCCAGAAGCTCTGTACTCTTAGTGAATTTTGTTTTGGCATCTCCCAGACCACTGTCCCTTCCCCCTTCTCCTCACCTCCTTAGCAGTTACATTTAATGCCTCTCATTTATACCACACATATCAGATGCATGTGCTTAGAAAACAGACACAAACCAATATGGTATTATATACAGAAGAACTACATAATAAACAGCCAATTAATTGAGCTTGAGGGAAATGAGTATTTGCACTTAACAGGAGGAGATTTCAGCTTGCAATATCCACTTTGTTACTTTCATGATTCATAAAGTGGGAATACAGTCTCTGCCCCTACCCTCTGTTCTGAGCCACCACCATCCCCTCCCCAGCATTCTGTAACAACCTGATGAGTGGTCCCCCTCCTCCTACTGTGTCCTGATAGGCCCTTCTCTATGCTGCAGTTAGGGTGAGCGTCTAAAAATGATCATGACATTCCCTGGCTTAAAACCTTTTGGTGGCTTCTCACAGCTCTCAGAAGCAAATCCTAAATGACCTGGCTCCTGCCAACCTCTCCTAATTCATCTCATACTGTTCTCCTCCTTGCTCATTACGTGCCAGACATAATGACATCCTTTTAGTCATCAAAGAGGCCAAACTATTTTTCCCCAGCTATAGCCTTTCCATGTGGGATTCTTTCTATCTTGAAAACTCTTCCCTCTCATATTTATGGTCTCAGCTCAAATGTCAGAAATGATGTTATATATAGGGTTTACCAAATCCTTTTTCATATCCCTCTTCTGGGTCACCCAGGAAATGTACTTCGCAGCCTGCTCATCATTACGTGCGATCATGTGACCTGTTCTAGGCCAATGACATGTAAGTGGAAGTCATGTTTACTTAGCAATCCGGGTTGTACCATCCTCCAGCTTCCTTCTTCCCCTGCCTCACATCCCGACCACACCATCTACTCACATCTCTACTATGGCACTGTCTTTGCTTCATTTGTAACATTTGTCACCTTCTGGAATTTTCTTCTTCCTTTATGGTTACTGGATCATTTTCTGTCTTCCATGGTAGACTCCAAGCTCTAAGAGGGCAGGGCATTTGTCCATCTTGTTCATAGCTGTATCACAGTGTTCAGGATAGGATTAACAGATGCTCAATTAATGTTTCTGAAATAGACAAATACATAAGAGAATAAGTGAATAGCGCTCTTATGAAAACAAAATGAGTCAAGTGACGAAAGCAGTTAACATAGTGCCTGATAGATCGTCAGCATGCAACAAATATATTTAGTCATGGGCATGAATAATTGAGACTGAAGGCCTTTTCTTTCATTTTTGTACTGTGGAGAGGAAAGGAACAAATATGAGGTTAGGGCTTGGCATCAAAGGTCTACAAGATGCAGTCTCAGCCTTGAACATCAAAATCACACAGGTAGACAGATTAGGGCTGACCTGTGAGAGCAGTCACTGGGGAGGAGTAGAGAATGGACTGCGCCACATGCGTCATTACTTTTCCTCTCAACAGCCAATGGCAGTAGCTTTGTTAGTAAGGGTCTGAGATGCCAGCGCCAGGGCATCGCCCACCTTCCGCATCAGCACACAGAACCCTTGATAAGAGTTATTCCATCCATTCAGCATGCACTTTTTGGGCTTAGACTATATGCCAGATTTTGACTGGATTTTGCAAGTAAGAAATAAATAAATCTCCATTCCTTCCCTCAAGGATCCAGAGGGAGAGAGAGACACGGGAACAAATAATTAAAAATAAAATGTGACCAGTAGTATGACGGAAGGATAGGTAAGACGAAACTGGAACAGAGAAACAGAAGGAGCGCCTCTGTCTTTGAGGCACAAAGCCTGCAGGAGATGACTTCTCTGTGGACCTAAAAAAACAAGGACAAGCTTCCTAGGAAGAAATAGCGGCAAGGGCATTCCAGGCAAAGGGAACAGCCCATACAAGGCATGGAGTCAGGAAAGTCCTTCACAAATCTTGGGAAGAGGGAGAACTTCTGGTGATGGAAGCATAAGATGCATCCATCTCATGTGTCTTGGACTGTATGGTCTTGCTTTTTGCATTTGAAAGACAAGTGAGAAAGAGACACAATTTAAAAAGATTGCTCGCAGACAAAAAAATTGATCTACTGGTGAAAAATGGAAGATTTGCTGATTGTTATGGATATTTCGCTTTGTTTGGTTTTGTTCGTTTGTTCAAGCTGAAAATAGAGATAATTTCTGACCTTCAGTCTCTTTGGGGTTCTGGTTAAAATGTATTGCTCAAGAAATGTTATGCCAGCAAAGTGGAAAGCTCAAAATTAGAAAAGAATGAACCAGAATACCACCACCCTAATACCACGTGTTCATATTCCCATGCTCCTTCAAGGCTTCCCTTTGAGTGGCCTGTCACTTTCTCAGGGGACTGAACAAATGGAAACAGTATTGGACTGCATTTTAATCGTGGCAGAACACCGCAGGGTCCCCTGAAGGGGTTGCATGGAATTCCTGTCCCTGGAGAACTTAGACTAGAGATTGACTATGTATAAACCTGCCTGAAAGAGGGCTGGCCACTGTCCACTCTTCGAGTAATAGATTTCTAGAACATGGAGAGTCAGTGTATGTCTCTAGTTTACAGATTTGTAAATCTTCAATCCAGAGACACATGACCCTCCCAGTTCACTGGGGGTGAGGGTGGGGGTCCTTGGGGGTTCTTCAGAAATCCAAGAGTCACCTAAAGTTGTAAGCCAAAACTTGTGAAAGTACACATGTGCATTTTCCAGGGAGAGGGTCCTCTGCTCACCAGAGAGTTGGTGTGTGATTGAAGTCTGGTTTTTTGTTTTATTGTTTTCTGTTTATTCCCAGGCCACATTGGATCGGTACATTTCTAACTTATTGTTCCGAGGCCTGGATCTGAATAAGGCTGGCTTCTAGGTCTTGGCAAATGACTGAGCTCTGCCCTACGCAGTCCTTCAGAAAGTCCTGCTGTTTCTGCTTCCAAAAGACATCTTGGAAGTGTTTTTGTCACGTGTCCCCATCTCCACTACCTAAGCCCTGGCCAGGCCAGCAGCATCATCTCTCACCAGAACAAATGCAAGAGACTTCAAGCTGGTCTCCTTGGTCCCATCCTTTCCCTGCTGTAACCTAATTTTCATAGAGCGTCTTGAGTGGCTTTTTTTAAATGACGAAAATTATGTTAGAAAATTCTCCAATGAGTTTCTGACTTGCCTTTGATATAATTCAAGTTCCTCAGCATGGTTCATAAATCCCTACATAATTCATCTTCTTTCCACTTCTACAACCTCATCTGGGGCCACCTTCCCCCTCACTCTAGATCCACTAGGATCTAGCTGGGATGGACTTATTTCTGCTCTTGAACTTGCCCAGCTATTTCTCACCTCCAGGTCCACACTCATGTTGTTCTATCTTCTAGAATGTCCTTTTCTTGTCTTCACGTGGTTAGTTCCTTGCCATCACTAAGGTGGGTCTCAGCTTAAAAATATGTCCTCCACTGACCATCCTTTCCTGGCAGATTCTCATTCTCATCACATTTATTTTTCCATTATAAAGTCTTATTTATTTGTCACAATGGTTATTTTTAGAATGTATTTTATGTTTGTTTTATTTTTGTCTGTTTTCCCCTAGACTCTAAGTTCCATGGGGGCACAGGCATTGATTTTCTTCTTCAAAGGCACTTGCCCAGTCCTTAACAATATCTGCCACATAGTAAGCTGAATGGTTGGATGAATGAATGAATGAAGAAAAGAAAGAAAACCTTATGAGCATCTTCATGCCCCAACTTTGTGCATGGAATAAAGTCTCCACCCCTGTGTGCTGGGTTCTCTTGTATCCTGGGATGGCAATGATGGCCGATGGGGATTAGTTAGTGACAGTTGAGGAGGGCATGCTGAGGACAATTAGAGGCTGCCCATTAGAGAGTGTGCCTACAGTCCAAACCACCTGATACTCAAGGGCTTGGTGTGCCTGGGTTTTAATTCAAGACAATTTCTGTAGCTCGGTGGACTGGGGAAAGGGGGTAGGGGAAGGAAGGAGGGTCTTCCGATTGAGTGTAGCACTCTAAGCATTTAGAAGGAAAATTTGGGAGGTCTTCAGGGACCTTCCCTTGATAAACCTTAAAATGGTTTTGGAAGAGCAAGAGAAAGGTTTGGGTGGGGGTAGGGGGTGGTGATGATCTGATATTTACCTAGGGCTCACCGCAAATTGTACAAGGGTGGATGGGACAGAGGGTCACCTTGTCCTCTTCCTCTAGCCAGCCTGACAAACCCACAGACCACCCAGTGGAACCCAAGAGAATCTCCACTTTTTATTCCTAACTTCCTCCCTGACAATGCCGGTCAACACTGGCTCAAATCCCCAACTCTGTCTGTCTCCCATTCCCGCTCCTACTTGTGAAAACTGAAGGACATGTTTGTACGAGGTCTAAGCCTCCCTTGGTCCTGGCTTGACATGCTCCCATCTTTGGTTCTCTCTTGAGATAACAGGGTTCTATAACTCAGACTCTGCCCCTTAGGGTCAAACCATCTTTGTCCTGTGGCCTGAAATCTAGTCAGGTCTGCTCAGCTCTGAAAGGAAGAATCTGTGGGCCAGTTCCTGTTAAAGTTATAACTTTATACTTAAGGAGGCAGTAGAGTTCACTGGTTGAAACCATGGGCTCTTGACCCATGGGTCATGCTCTTAACTCAAACCCAGCAACTCCACTTCAGTGCAACTTCAACCAAAGTGACTTCTCCTCTCTGAACCTCAGTTTCCTATTTATAAAATGAGTACACACAGTCCTTTCTTCATAGGATTGCTCTAAGGATTAAGTGAGATAATGCCATTGGTGCTCCACCCGGCCCCTTGAAGACTTCAAGGAGCTCGAGTGTATTTCCAGTTCCCATAACCTGCATCTATGCCTGAGGGTCAGTTTATTTGTTTTTAAAATTTGGCCAAAACTGCAGAAATTTTCACTGTGTGTGTGCACGTGTGAATGTGCACACATGTACACAGGCACACAGAAGGCCAGAAGTGCTGAGGAATTACAACCCCAGGAGCAGGTTTCAGCAGGTGGCCTTGGCATCTGGTGTATAACTACCCCAGCTCCCTGACTCCTGAGGTGGATGATTCTGAAGCATGTGTATTATGCAGTATTCCGGAGCTTCCCCACAGGAGTAAGCTCCCACCACCCACTATGATAACTGGCTTGAGACCACACTCTTTACTGCTGCCTTCATTTCCTTGTATTATTCCCCCATTTCCTTGTCTGTGTTTGACTTCCCAAATAAACTACATGCACTGAAATCTTGGTCTTTGGGTCTGCTTCTGGGAAAACCTACCCCAAGACAAAATTCTCAGCATAGTGCCAGGTTCTTTGAAAACCCTTAGTATTAAACAGCTCAGCTGTTATTGTTACAGGAGAAGCCTGCATGTCATCTCCGCGGGAGAGATCTCACTCTGTGCCACCCAAACACCAACAAAGGGGACACACTGCACATCAGAGTGAATAATCAGCCTGAGCCTGCCAGCAAATCCCAGTCCTGTCTGCGTGTATCACCAGCCAGGCCTCCTCCATGAGCTGTGAGCTCAGAGCCTGGCTAGGGAGACCACCAAGGTGCTACTCCCTGGCACAACACTCCAGCCTCCAGGGAGCTGACTGCAGGCCTGTGAATAAACCTGTCTCTTCAGGTGGGGCGAGGAGGCTCCCTGCCCTGCCCTGGCTGGCCAGAACAGGCCTGGCCAGTTGTTGTTACTTGGGTCCAGATGCCAATCAAAGGTGAAGCCAGGGCACTTTGTCCAAAACTTGGATTAAGAGCCTCAACTGGGCACAAGCAACTCCCATGACTCTGTCTGTACCTCTCTCTTTGCCGCTTGCCCATTTAGCATCCTTGGAAGTCACTCCCCGTAAGTTTATCTGCCATAAAGAAAATTGGGAGAGGTATCACCATCAAAGACCCTTCAGTCTTTCAGAGAGGTTGCTAACTCTACAAAGTCGAAGCCCAACCCAGCCATCCTGGATGCACGCTCTTTATTGCCTTGAAAGCCCTAAGGCTGGCTCTGGACTGAGCACATGCAGACACAGGCTCTGCAGAATCATAAGTTCTTGGCAAACTCCAGTCGCAGGTCTTATGGATTCTCCTACTGTTCATGGAAACAGAGCCACAGACTCTGAGCCAATTGGCTGGTTCCTGGCCACCGTGTGTATTTTCAACTAGGAGGGCAAGCACCGTTCCACAGAGCAAACTCCAAGACCTAGGCAAAGAATAACTCTTCTACTCCTCTATATTCTTAAGGCATCTAGGCTTTAATTCTGATTGGGCAAACACTCCTGAAACTTCCCTTTCACAGCCTGATTCCAGGTGCTCCCCACTCTTTCAGCCACTCCCTAAAGAAGGCTCCTTGTCCATTTCTTTGTCTGCTCTCCAGAGTGGTCACTCTACAGAAGGAAAATGTAAATTAAACTGGATCATACTTTACTCACAGAAATTTAGCATCTATTGCATGCCCAGCAATGCTTGAAGTATCCTATGGTTGCTGAGCGAGAAGGCCCTGGAGTCAGATTGCCCGGTTTCAAATCCCTGTGCTGTCTCTTCCTTGCTCTGAAATCTCAGGCAGGTTAGTTAACCTCTCTGGCACAGGTTTAGAACATGGTACCCAGTTCTTTAACCTTCTCCCATTAAGAGTTGGAGACTCTGGGGCCAGCCCCGGTGGCCTAGTAGTTAGTGTGCTCCACTTCAGCAGCCCGGGTTCGATTTCCAGGCATGGACCTACACTGCTCTGTTAATAGCCATGCTATGCTGGTGGCTCCCATGCTGAAAAATAGAGGAAGATTGGCACAGATGTTAGCGCAGGGTGAATCTTCCTCAGGCAAAAAAAAAAAAAAAAAAAAAGAGTTGGAGACTATGTCCCCTTCCCTCAAGTCTGAGTGGACTTGGTACTGCTTGGACCTATTGGACCTACAGAGTTCAACAGAAGTGACCCTATGTGACTTCCAAGGATAGATCATAAGAAGTCATGCAACTCCTGCCTGGTTCTCTAAGAACACTCCCCTTTGGAGTCCTGGCCCACCATGTAAGAAAGCTGCCTGTGCTGAGACTAGCGTGCTGGAGTGGCCGTGGTAGATGCTCCAGGCTGCAGTTCCAACTGAGCCCAGATTTTGGCCAACCCAGCCCGGGCACCAGGCATGGCAGGGGGGAAGCCATCTTGGAAGTGCATCCACCAGCTCAGCTGCTCCAAATCCCGGTTGTTCGGGTTACTCCAGCCGTTCATGAGAGCTCAGCTGAGGCCCCAGGCATCACACAGCAGGGAAACCTGCTCTGCTGTGCCCTGTCTGAATTCCTGATCCACAAAGTCTATCAGCTTACTAAAATGGATGTTGTTTTATGCTATTAAGTTGTGTGATAGTTTGTCACGCAGTAAGAGCTAACTAGAACATTCTCTTATCCTCAGTTTCCTCATCTGTAAAATGGTGCCTGCCTTGTAGAGTTTTTAGGAGAAGTAAATGATCGCCGGGCATCTGGCATCCTCATTACCTTTGCTGTTTCATTTAATTGAAGAACATACGGGTTAAATATACTTGATGAAAAGCCCCCAATTATTTTTTGTGCAAACTGTCTCTTCTAATCAGATAAATAAGAGATATTCATGAAAAGGATGACCCCAACCTTCAGCTAAAAATAATTTGTCTGCAAGGTTGCAGAACGTTAGTAGTTCTTTAAAAGGTGCTAATAGGGATTTGGTAAACGTATTTGCGGTGGGGGGTAGTATCTGTGTGTATCTGTGTCTTCACGTTGGTTTTACATTCTCGCCATGCATAAGCTTACAAATTGGAGGAGATGGAACAAGAAGCAAAGGGATGTGCGATGTACGCACCACACACTCACAGAAGCAACGGCGGCGGGTGGAAGACCCGAAGTGGTAACTGACACTCCCATTAGCGGGCTTCACCTTTCCCTTACAAGTCTAAATGCTTTTATTTTCTCATCCTCAGATCAATACAGCTGGCAGGTAAGTGTCTGTCTGCCGCATCAGATCAGTGAGACCCTGGCAGGTCAGAGGGCCCCAGCCCCTCCTTGGGGACCTCAGGCCCAGCCACGACGAGCAGGTGTCTGAGATGCCGGCTGGACCACACTTGAGCATGGAGCCGTCAGCGTGCAAAATCAGATCTGATCGGGGCTGCGGAAGATAAATGAGCTGGAGTCCCCCAGCCCCAGATTTGGTCATCTCTTTATGAGCTCTGAAGGGCCTATTAGCAGCTCTGATGAGCACTGAGGGAGATGAAGTCCGCCTCGAACAACGTTAGCCGGCAGAATCAAATCACTCCCAATCCCCCCGGGAGAAGGAGACCGCCTGGCTTTCAGATGCAGCATCCTCTCGTCTCCATCGCCCAGAAGGTTTATATGAACACTCGGTGGGAGGAAAAAAAACCAGTAAGCAGTTTTTTTCCAGTAGAATTGCCTAAGAATTTCCTCATATATCTAATAGCTTCTCCTGGGGCAATTTGATGTCCCTGCTTAGACAGGTGTGCTCTCGTTTCCTCCTCTCTGAGTTCCTACTTAGGAGGGGCTGTCACCATCTCCAGAGGTCAGCTGAGCTCAGCTCCCTCATTGCCCTCTCTGAGACCTGTGCTCCACCTCAGTCAGCCTTCAGGGCGCTGAGGCGTGGGGGGCATGGGGCAGGGATGGGACGTCCAGCTCTTGGCCTCTGGGAGACTGCGGACCATTAACCGTCTCCAACCAGAGTTAATGCTTCTGCCAAATGGGACAGCTGGTTCCGTTGCGATGTGGCTGTCATGGGGAGTAAATGGAATCAGGGAATCGTGTATACAGCTGACGCAATGCTCACTGAAGGTCCCTCCTCTTCCTTTCCTCTCATCCAGCGTAACAGGCTGGACCTAAGGAAAGGGGCGTCTGGAGGAGGAAAGCAGCTAGTCCAAGGATTTCACCAGCTTCTTAGAGAGATGAAGAGGAAGATAATTAAATCTAGGACAAGATTTGGGGAGAAGGAAACACCTTCCTGAAGAAAAGAAAACTGCAGGCTAATTAATACATACATTGCCCCTACTGTGCATGTCGGGTCACATGATATAGACCAAAGAAGACTTAGGTGTGAATCCTGACTTACCAGCCGTGTGACCATGGCCTGGTACCTCACCCTCTCTAATCCTCAGTTTCTATCTCTGTAGAATAGGAACAATAATATTTCCTTACTATTTATTAATAACTGTAATAGTTACACTGAAAGGCTGTTGTGAGGAAAGTATGCAAAATGCCTGACAGTAGCTGACACCTGGTTCGCGCTCCAGAAAGATCAGTAATCTTCTCCCCTCTTGTCTTGTTTCTCCCAGGACAAGTGAAGCTGTTTGCCTTCCACCCTGCTTCACACCCTTGCTTCTCACTGTGTGTCTGTCCCTTTGGAGCTTGTTTTATTCTGCACCCACTGTGGGGCCGCCCTGGCCCTGGCAGCCTTCTTGCTCAGTGGTCCCTCCAGCCCCCTATTATTCAGACCTACATCTGTCAGAGTCCTCCTCACATCATATGCTGTGATTGGCTGTCTGTCTGTCCCTATGTGACACAAGA
Organism: Equus przewalskii; assembly: GCF_037783145.1. NCBI lineage: Eukaryota > Metazoa > Chordata > Mammalia > Perissodactyla > Equidae > Equus > Equus przewalskii. The sequence goes on from NC_091851.1 coordinate 30,114,043, forward strand.
GAAACTGAAGGAAGCCACTTTCAGTGGACGAATCTTTCAAAGGAGGCTCCATTCATTGAGGATGTCACATAAGACACAAGGATGACGTCTAAAGTGCTCCTGTTATGACATAAAGAATGAAGAAGGACCATCTTTGCCAAAAGTCAAGAGGAGAGAACTTCTTCAGGCAGAAGGAATAGGATATGCAAAGATCCTGAGGCAGGGAAGAATGGGAGTGCTTCTTGGAGCTGAAAACAAGTTATGGCCCCTGGAGTGGAATGAAGGGTAAGGAGGACCATGTATGGTCAACAGGATGAAGGAGGCGGGAAGCGGATTACAGGGATCTGTAGGACAAAGTAAGGTCTTTAGATTCGAGGTTGGCAAACTGTGGCCTGAGACTGGCCCGCTGTCTGTTTTTATAAAGAAAGTTCTATTAGAACACAGCCACATCCATCCATATACATATTGTCTATGGCTGCTTTCAAGCTACAAGGGCAGAGTTGAGTAGTTGCAATAAACACGTCATAGCTCACAATCGTAAAATATATACTATCTGGCCCTTGACAGAAAAAGTTTGCTGACCGCTCGCTTAGATTACACAAAAGGAAGGCAGTTTGAAGAGTTTTTACCTGAGGGGGGATGTGATCTGGTCAGACACTCAGAACGGCGCCTGGAGCAGACTAGGTTCTTGAATGAGCTTGTTGAGGGAGTGAGTGGATGCTTGGATGAATAACGTCTCATTATCCACAACCATGTGATATTATCCCCTCTGGTAGCACAGATAATCGGGTGTGCACAGGATGGAGCGGGCGCCTCTCATCCGGCCAGGAAGACCACGTTTTTCACAGCGCTCACAGCTGACAGATACTTAGAAAATTGAATGTTTTATGCAGCTTCAGATTGGAAATAGCAGTGTGGTTTTCACCACAGGGAACCCTCTTAATGTAAATCCAACCCAATTACCCATACGCAGGCAGGCACCGAATTTGCAGCTAGACTGAGTTTAGCCCAGCAGCAAATGAGGCCCGGCTCAGAGAGGGAAGGAGGCCTACTGGGGAGGATGCAGGAGCTGAGGAAGGCACCTCCACCCAGGGGGCCGCTGCGTGTGACTCATGTGTGGAGGGTGCTGGGTGGCTCACAGAGCCCCGAAGAAAAAGGATCAAGTGGCTTATGCAAATGCACAGCAGGCCTCTCTCTGCAATTGCAAAATCATGAATAGGGGAAATTGCTTGGAAACCATAAATAACTTTTGGTCCCCCAGGGCCATTCCTCTGGCCAGTTACAGATGACCAAAGCCTTAGAGAAAGTTAGAGACTGGGACATTTTTTTTTCTAAATCAATGACAGCAAGCTTTGTGAGGTACATGCAAGATGAGACATGTAAGAATGATGGGTGTTCTCATGCCGAAGGAGACTGGACACAAGAATTGAGTAAATTAAACATTCGTGTTGCAGCCAGGCTCCCTAGATGGGTCGTGCTTCTCTGAGTGCTACAGGGGCTCCATTCAACCCTCCCCATCCTGAAACATAGACACGGGGGCCCTCGCTCCGCCTGCTAAGTATTCAGGAGCCCCCTGTGCTCTTAGGAGCTATATTAGTCTGCTAGGGCTGCCATATTAAACTACCACAAACTGAGTGGCTTAAACAGAAATTTATCTTCTCACAGTTCTGGAAGTCGAAACTCAAATTGCAGGCAGGGCTTTGCTTTCTCTCTAGACCCTACAGGAGGATCTTCCTTCTCTCTTCCAGGTTTCTGCTGGCGGCTGGTATTCTTTGATGTTTCTTGGTTTGTGGCTGCACCCCTCTAATCTCTACCTTCGTTGTCACATGGCCTTCTCCCTGTGACTCTCTGTGTCCAAGTTTCCCTCTTCGTATGAGGATACCCCTCATTGGTTATGGTCCACTCTAAGCCAGTATGGCTTCATCTGAACTTGATTACATCTTCAAAGACCTTATTTCCCTGGAAGGTCACATGCACAAGTACCAGTGGTGAGGATTTGAACACATCTTTTTGGGGGATGCAATTCTACCCAGGACAGATTGAGCCATAGGTAGAGGTCTTGTGGAAAGAAGAACCTACTCATGGCATGGATTAGGCATTATTCTTACTGGCTAGAAAGAGTACCTGGACAAGGTAGTCACGTTCCCACTGTGTGAAGGCTCCGGGCGTGGGTAATCTCAAGTGTCAGGCAGACCAGACCAGCGCATGGGAGGGGGGACCTCCAGCCCAACACACGTGTTGGGCACCCGAATCACCCCCCTCCCGGAGGCCCTTTTCTCAGCCCTCCCTCCCAGCACCTCCCCAGACAGACAGCTCACTATCTTTTGCCGACTCTGGGTCTTCCGCACTCAGACTCTGCCCTCTGCTCTCCTGTCCTCCCCAGCCTAGCTGCCCTCACCCACATCAAAGGCCAATTCTTAGTTTTCCTTCTGTAGCCTTTGGTGGCCCATGGAAGAGCCACATGATGCTCAAAGCATGAGCCCAAATGGGCTCCCCTTCATCAAAGGTGGAAAGGGCTCCATCTTTTTTTATAAAGACATAATAAAAATAATAATAAACACCAACTGATCCACCTTCCTGAAGTAAAGATGGTTTTCTTCCATCTTGGGGGAGGCATCTTTCTGCCCAAGACACATTCATTGACAATTTCTAATTCAGCAAAGAAAAAATTGATAGAGAGTCACAGCAATGAAGGTGGGAAGTTCCTGCGCGCCTGCAAACCCTTGACAAGCAGCGTGGTCGGCACCTAAGCTCAGAAACATACTACAGACAAGCAGCTCCAGCAAAGCCCTGTAATCTAATTCAAATGGAAACTTCCATTCAGAACCAACGGATTGGAAAGAGTGAAGACCGTCTGCATCAGCATGTCTCAAACTGAAATGAGCACACACATCACCTGGGGACCTTGTTGAAATTCAGATTCTGATTCAGTGGGTGTGGGCTGGGGCCTGAGAGTCTGCTTTTCTCACAAATTCCTGGATAATGGTGGTGAGTCTTGTCCCCCAACCATACCTTGAATATCAAGGGTCTACACGATCCCCTTGGAAAGAGATGACCCTTTTTATCATTGCTCACCCTGAAGCGTATGAGTTCAAGCCATCAGACAGCCAAATGTAACTCTGGTTCCTCTTGGCCAATACAGAAAATCATCCAAGAAAGATGAAAACGCACTCCTCGCCCCCATGGGATTCTAGAAAGCTACCATGATCTTGAACGACAAGTAAGGGCTTGTAAATATGTGTCTGTTTTCCTAAATTGACATGCATGCCAACCAAGTTCCTACAACTACATATGTCTTTATAAAATCCTATGGTTCTAAGAGAAATACAGATTTTGCAATTTCACAATGACCCTGATTATGGCAGGAAGTGGGAAAAAGGTTTCATAACGAGGTTTGTGTACAAGCAGTTGCATTGAACCCTCACTATAATCCAACAGGAAAGGTGGAACAAACTGAGGCCCAGGGAAGCTAAATCCAAAACTGGCTCTAAGCACTGCCATAATTTCACAGTGGCCCTGGTGGTGTCCGTTGATTGGTTCCTCGTTGGTTTTCCTTCCTTGGTGTTCAGGCTTGATTTCTCCTTATGAGTACCCAGTGCAGTCAGAAGCAAGTTTGCGTACCCACTCTCCCTGAACTTCAGCTTGCTTACATTAGAAGTGGAAATATCTGTAGGGTTCACTTCACAGAGCTGATGGAGAATCAACTTTAGGGAAATTGTCCTGCATGGACCCCACACAAAGGGGACCCTTAATGCCTATTCCTTTCCCTCTACCCCACCATGGAGGCAAAAGGAAGGGAAGGACAGGACTCCGCAATCACTGTTCCTGGGGTCCCAGAAATCCACTGCCCAGTCATTTCCTGCCTGTGCTAACTTCCTCCCCATGGTGCCCAGTTACAAGGCTTCTCGCCCATGACAGCTGGGCAGGGCGTGGCCAGGGCTGAAATGAAATCGTGACTAACTTCTGAATAAACCACGGGGATGCCCGGATTAGGATCTCTGCCCCCATCCCATAACTTCCTGACCTTTTCTGAGTGGGGGTAGAGGGGAAATCATGGTAGAGGGGAAACACACATGGAAGGAGTGACTTAAGTGGATCTGGGTTATCCGAAAGTGCCAATTATTTCTAAACCTGCACATGGTATAGTTTACTGGTGAATGCCTCAGCTCCAGAACCTGGCTTGGAATCTGGTTCTAACTTTCCCAGTGTACAACCTGGGCCACAGTACTTAGCCTTTCTGTACTCAGTTTCCTCATCTATAAACTTCATAAAGTAATTGTAAAAGACACATGAAATAACCCACGTACTCCACTGACTTAAGTCTCTGTCTCGTAGTACACTCTCAGAAAATAATAGCAATTGCTATTATATTTATTTCATTATTATCATGGGCAGTTCTCCCTGCCAATATAGTTTAGACCTTTTCCCCATAACTCTTGTCTTTTCACAGTCTGGGTTTAGAAAATCAGACACTGTTAGACACTACGGTTTTCTTTGTTTTTCTTCTTTCTCCCAACAAATATAGAATCCCAGCATTGTCTTTCAGTTTTTTCTTGGAGGGGGGGGTTGTATTTTGTATTTACGTTAACTTGGCAAAAGACAAGTCTTAAATTTTTTCAGTTTTATTGAGATATGATTGACATATAACATTGTATAAGCTCAAGGTATACAACACAAGGATTTGATATATGTATACCCAGAGCTTTCAAATGGAATATCCACTGGAAATAAACTCCCTTGAACTCTGGAATAAGTTAATCTTGAACAAAATAACAAGCAAGTCTGACCTGAAATGCTAAATCTTACAGGCAGGTGGTATGTCCCAAGCACACGGTAGAAGATACTGAGGTCTTACTTTGGCTCAATGGGAAAAAATTTTTAAAAAGTAATTAGCTGGTGATGTCCAATATGGCTACAAAAACGGGAAATTGGCAAGAAAGGAAACGTGTTACTCATTTTGCTTTCCACGTGGTGTAGACGACAGAGCACCAGGCTTGAAGACAAGAGTTGATTCAAATCCTGACTTTGCCCCTTCATGGATGGTGTGGTTTTCAACAAGCTACCTGACATTCCAGGTCTCAATTCCTCATTTTTATGACTGGGGGCTGCTCTGAATACTCTATGAGAATAATGTACATAATTTAATTTTTACACAGAATAAGAACTAATGGTATCTCTCCATCTCTCTCCTTCCTTCTCCATCCCTCTTTCTCTCTCACTCCTTCTTTCTCTTTCCCTTTATACTTTCTTAACACTGGCTAGTCCCCGTCCTTTCTCCTCTGCTTTCTCTGATGGCCCATCCCCACACAATTTCCACTTGAACAGGAATATTTCAGCCCTTCGGCCAGAGCTCACGTGTTGACTCCCAGTTGTGAACCTACAAGATCAGGGAGTCTTATCACATTGCTGGTCCCATGCCCTAGGCAGCCTTGCACAAAATAAAGTAACGGTGGTAAAGCTTAACCCCTCAAAGTCTCTGCTAGCTATTCTGAAAAACAGATAGACCATCCAATCACCATCATTGATTGATTAAGCTCTTCTTGCCATCCCAGCTCTGTTTTAGGCATTAGAGATAGAGAAATAAATGAGATCTTGTGCTGGATATGCCAAGTAACTAAATTACCCTAGAGGCGGAAGGCAGGATTCCTAGAGGAGGTCACAGCTGAACTGGGTCTTCAAATTTATTTGAGCAGAGCAGGGATTGTACACAAAAGGCACGAGGACTCCCAAGCATATATGCATAGAATCCCAGAGGTGTGTGCGTTCCAGTACCGCCCCTTGGAGTGCCTTCTCCCCACTCCCAAGACCATCCTGGCCCTCACTCCTACCCCGTTTCCTAGAATACCCTCTCTGCCTCCATCCCATGATCCAGGCTTACGTCTCTCACCCCTGGTCACCTCTCCCAGCACGAGTTATTAAGCCTGTGTCCCAGGTTCTCTGACCTAACTGCTACGTAATCCACCAACCCAGTCCAGCGAATTTCAAAAAGTAACCCAAAGGGAACATCCACATCAGAATCACCAGAGGAGCTTATTAAAATGCGGTGGCTGGGCTCCCCCCATGATTTACTGAGTCAGAACAGCAGGGAGGAGACCACAGGGGTCGACATTTTCACAAGATCTCCCAGCAACTCCGCTGCACACCCAAGATTAAAAACTGCAGACCTCATCCTTGCTAAGGTTACACTAGTTGATAACAGCTTATCCTTCTTGGGAATTTACTGAGCACCTGCTATAAGCAGCCATTCTCTGAGAAATGTTCACATACATCATCTCTGCAAAAGTGACCGTGCCATTAATTTGTGCCCTGGTTTGAGCCAGGTTCAAGTATCATTACATTTAATTCTCCCAACAATTGCATTGACAACAGCCGTCAATAACAATGAACTCTATCCATCGTCTCTTCCTCCTAAATAGTTTCAAGCTGGGAAGCCACACAAATAGCTCTGGTGAGTGCACATCTTTGTGCCACAGAGACTGACCATGTGGATCCATCCAGTCTGGACAAAGAGTAGAGAAGAAGGGAAGCCACGCACAGTGACGTGGGCTGGGTGGGCTCAAGGTCTCAGACATTGCCCCTTGAACTTTCATTTCAGCCTGTGGGCCCAAGTCTTTGACAAAAATGAAATAGTCAGATAATGGCAGGGGATATTCTTAGCAACCCTCTGCCCGTGCACTTCAGGTGTGGGGTGTCTGGTGCAGGGTTCTTGAGAAAGAGGCACTTGCGTTTAAAACAAGGCTCTGTCATTGCTTAGCTGTGAGACACTGAGTGAGTCCGGTGAGATCTGGATGGTACAGGATCTACCCCAAAGGGTTTTAGGAAGATTCACAGATAATACATGCAACGTGCCCAGCAGACTCCAGGGTTTCAACAGGAAGATGATGGTGGGTCCACGGCCCCTCACTCACTTCCAGCCACTTTCCACCTGTGCTCAGAGAATCCCCACACTGAGACCCCCTCCATCCGCTTGCAGACCCCAATCCTCTGCTTTCTCTTCTCTTTGTTTTCCCCTGAAGCTCAGACTTGCTCAGCAGGAAGGTGAACTGCCAGACAAGAGGTCCTCATCGCTTGGGGATCAGCATGAGCTGAGAGAAATCCCAGAGGAGTGCCAGCACAGCACTAAGTGGGCCCCAAGCCCTGGAGACGGAATGAGGTGCGATGGGGAACCAACTCTCACTAACCAGCTGCCTTCCGCCTGCCTTTACAGAAACTGCGCCTCGCCAACATTGACAAGAGAGTTGAGTATGAGTGAGTGGGTTGGAGAGAGTTGCAGCTGTTTCCAGTGGGGATGGGAGAGCCTGGCTGAGCTGGAAGTGGAGCTGAGAGATGTGCCAGGAGGGGAAAAAGAGCTCCTGGCATTTGCCAAGAAAGTACGCTCTCCCATCCCCAAGCCCCCAACATATACACACTCCTGCCCACCATCAGGGTGGCCCTCATCCCAGATGGCAGGGACCCTGTTGCACCCCGTTTACCATTCTAATCAGCTCAAAGAATAGTCATTGAAAGAATGAGTGAATCTAAAGAAACAAAAAGACCCCCATCCTTGATTTTAGAAGGAGTCTCCCAATTCTGAAATTTCAGACGGGAGTGGCATTCTCACACCTTGTAGGGGAAAGAAAAGAGTGTTGATGCCTGAGTACCAAGCCCTCCACTAGGAGACTTACATTCTTTCATTTCATCTCTTCCTAGATGCTCTGTGAGGTGCATATCCCACCTCCATTTTACCCAGAAGAGCCTGACCTGATTCAGAGAGGTTAAGTGGCTTGCCCAACATCACACAGAAATAACAGGCAGAGTTGAGTTACAGATCCATGATGCTGTCACTCCAGTGCTGGAACTCTTCCCACCACACCACCTCAGGGTGCTGGAGACCCTTATGAACATCTTACCAGTCAGGGGATACATTTGGCTCTTCTCATCTATTTATACCTTAGAGGGAATTAAAAGGATTTTTGTTTGTCTTTGTGTTATCAGACCATTTTCACCTAGATAAACCTTACATCAGCTCTATCCAGTAGAAGTAGAGTGCCAGCCAGATATGCAAGTTTACACTTCCTCTTAGCCACATTTAAAAAAAAGGCAAATAGAAACAGATGAAATCAATTTTAATAATATATTGTATTTAACCCAATATGTGCAAAATATTGTTATTTCAACATGTAACCAACATTGGAAATTCTTAGTGAGATAATTAACGTTACTGACTTCATCCTAGGTCTTTTAAATCCAGTGTGTACTTTACACTCACAGCACATCTTGAGTTGAACAAACCACTTTTCAAGCGTTCCATGGGCACCAGTGCCTAGTGGCTGCCATGTTGGACAGAGAACCCCTACATAGAGAAGACTCAGATCGGTCAGCGTGAGGACAGAACAGAGAATAGCAAGGAGCCTACAGCACCGCCCCTGGAGTTCTGGCCTAGTGGACTCTGCCACAGGCGGCCTTGGGTGGCTAGAGAGAAGCCTAGCAGGGTGTCCCTCAACTACAAGCTCCTGCTCTTTATATTCCTGGGAGAGGATCAGAAAGACCCCTGAGACAGCAGGTTGCAGGGCCACCAGTTCCCCACTAGAGTCTAATCAACACAAGAGGCCTGTAATCCTGGCCTCCTCTGGGAGGGCTCGGCTTGTCCCTGTGTGCCATCCCTGCCTCTCCTTCTTCGGGTCTGGGAATCGAGAAGCTCCCCAGGAATCCAGCTATCTGGGTTGTCAAGTGGCCCAGACCAGCAGGAGGGGCTGGGAACAGGGGATCCTGGGCCAAAGCCAGCAAGTCAAGAATGCCTTCCACACCCCCCACCCCCCGTCAGGCACAGCCCTCACTGCTGGGACTCCTGACAAAGCTCAGCAACAATGTTTGACCCCCTTCCATTTTGGAAGCTTTTACTCACTCATATCTCGGGTTTGGCTACGCCTCCCTTTCGAGCGTCCACAGCAAGTGTAGAAACCTGCAAGGGCAAACCACACTTGGCTGATGAGCCTGGAACTGCTCGTCCCTTTGTTAGAGAGAGGAAGAGCCTAATGCTCATTTGTTGCGCTGCCATCCACCCCCACCAGGCACCTGGCAGCTAACAGATTAATAACAGCCACTGGATTCTGTTTCCTGAGCACTTACTACAGTCCAGGCCCTGAGCAAAGTCCTTGACATGGATTGTCTCACTTAATCCATTCTCCACACAGCAGCCTGAATGAGCTCTTTGAAACAGAAAACTGATCATACAAGCCCCTCCATTAAAGCACTTCCATGAATTCCCAGCGCGCTTGAATAAAGACCCAAATCCTCAGCATGGCCTCAGAGACCATCCAGGCCCCTGCAGGCCTCTGCAGCCAGGCCTGGCCCACTCTCCCTCTTCTCTCTGCGCTCCAACAATCATCATCGCCAGCTGGCAGGGGACTTGGCAGGGCCTGTGAAAACTTGTGCTTGCTTTGAGACAGTGGCAGAAGTTTGTGGGCTGTCTCTGATATTGACTGGCTGTCCCCACCTCCTTGGTTGTCATCCAGGGTGGAAAACATGAAACGGCCAATTATTATTCACTGTGACTTCACACACTGCGCACCAGCGCAGACACACACCCAGAACACTGCTCTTTGAGCTTTCAAGCGTCTTCAATGCTGCTCATACTGCAGCTTGCCAGAAATTCCCGGTGGATTCTCCCAATTAGTATCGTCCCCATGTATAGGCAGCATCACTGCCTTGCTGGCCCACAGAAGAGCTCATCCCTCTAAATTAAAGGGGAGCTTGCTGCCTGGGCCCCAGAGGCAGCTTGCCCTGGAGGAAATGCAATGATGCCCCTCTCAACCTACGCAGAAAGTGCTTTCACTTCCCCTGTCTCATTTCACCCTCCACCAGCCTCAAGAGACAGCCAAGTCAGTCCATAGTCAATTATTATGACCATTTAACAGATGAGAAGACTGAAGCTCAGAGACGTGAAGCAACTTGCTCAAGGTCATATAGTCAAGAAGCAACAGAATTGTGCTTTGAACATGTGTCAGTCTTTGAAAGACAGGTTGGATCTGGGATAGAGAGGCTCTGCTGGAGGGGTGAGCCTGTCTTCCTGGGCCCTGCCCTCCTGGAGAGCTGCAGGGGCTGTCGGGACCAGAGGCTGAGGGTTTGCTTCCAACGTTTGCTCAATATGAGAGAGCAGGCTCAACCTTTCTCCCGGCAGCTCTATACTGCCCGGTAGGGTTCTTAACTCTGTCTTCTATGCCCCAAGTGTTGAGTTTAGTGTCCTCACTCTCCCACTAAAGAACTCCAGGCTACATGAGGATACCTAACTGAGCCACTGAAAATAAAGGTGACTTCCAATGTCAGTCCCTCAGAGGCCCCCAAGGCCATAACTAAGTGCCATCCTCTCCATCTTCAAGACATTTCCAACCTAACTCTCTCTCCATGCCTTTGCCCAGCGCCCTACTCCAGACTGTAGCATCTTTCCCCTGGGCTAGGGCCCCAGGCCCTCCCCGGCCTCCCTACCTCCAGCCTCGCCACTCTCAGCCCACCCTGGCCCCTCCATGCAGAGCTGGGACCACGTGCACGGTCAAAGCCGTGGCTGCAGCACAGCATGGTAGCTGAGGCCTCCCGTGCTGGCCTCCTAGGATCTGGCTCTGGGTCTCTGCTCCACCACGTACTCATTGACAGAATTACGTTTTGGGACTCAGTTTCTTTGTCTATTAATTGAGAATAACTCTCTCTATTTTTTCTAATTAGAGTGGTTATAAGAATTTAATGAGTTAATAAGTCCGTAGAATAATGTCAGGTACTTAACCTATACTATTTTTTAATCTCCCTTTCTAAAGCCTCAGGGGCCCTTACTAGGCTCATTGCTGCAGAAACTGCTCTCGATGATTGCGCCTTGCGCCCCCTTCCCACCTTCCCTCTCCTCTCCAGCTCACGTGTCAAAACTGAGCCCTCGTAACTGAATTGACCTGCTCCACCCAGCCTCTGATGATTGCGAACAGAGCTGTGACCATCTGCCTGGGGTTCTCATGCCAGGACTCCCCTATTTGCTGTTTCTCAGATTATTCCCCTCAAGACCACTAATGCTGGGCCCACAGCCTTGTGTACGCCATGCCCAGGATCCTGAGACCCCAGAGCCCACTTCTCTACCTGGGGGAGGAAACTGCCCAAGCTTTTGCCCTGCGTTCACTCTCCATCCCCTATGGCCCTGTTTCTCTATGTCTTCCTCTGACCACCCAAGGACTGGTGGAAAATGCAGATTCCTGGCCCCATCCCAGGATGTTACATTTTTAACAAACTCACCAGGCAATCCCAAGTCCATGAAGTCTGAGAGCCACTGATCCCCAAGCCCTTGTCACGTGACACAGCATGATGAACTTGGGGGCTGAGTCTGATCTGCTACATCCTTATCTTCCCACATGCCTGTAAAATCACACTTGAGTCCTCTGCCCCGGAGCCCTCTTCTCCTCTGTCGTCTGGGGAATGTCTGTCCTTCCTCCCAGGTGTGGCTCCCTTGCCATCTCCACTAGGAAGCCTCTTCAGCTTCACAAAGCTGAGCTGCTCGTGCCTTCCTCTGTGTTTTTAACAGCAATTTGTTTATCATTGCATGATGTGGCCCAACTTCCTCATTGGGCCTGGGGATCTGGAACCATCCAGGGAGGGTCTTCTTCTACTTAGATCAGAGGGGAGGGTTGGAAGAGGACCAAATAATGGCCTGAACAGAAGGCGGCCTTTCTGAGCAGCCACTGTGCATATTTGCATTCATTGATGGTTTCCATCCTTCTTATAGATGAGAAGTGAGTGTTGTCAATCAGAGTTTACAGGTGAGGAGACAGGGGCTTGCAAAATCATAATGTGGAGACTGTGCTGCTGAAAATGGCGGGGTCGGGTCTCGACCTCAGCTCCATACCTGCAGAGACTTTGTGAGGACATCACTGTAAGAACTGGAGATGGTGGTCATAAAATGGCTGATGACAAACCAAAGACCTTGATTCTTCTGCTGTGCATGTTCAGTCCCTGAGGACTTCTCTTTGCCTGCAGCACATGCCTGCCCCTGAGCCAGGCCTTCAACCTAGGGTGACCTTAGTCTGAACTCTAGCATGGTCATCAGATGTGTGGGATCCATTCACCACTTAGACTTACAGACTTGCTTATACTCCCACAGAAATGCAATCAGAAATGACCCTTGCACCAGGCATCTATCAGAAATCTGTGCGATTTCCCTCTTCATTACAAGGCAGGCAGGGTTGGCCACAGAAGCAAGGGACCGAGTAGGGAGGAGAAATTAATTTAATGTCAGGTTTCAATTGTTGAGTCACTAATCGAATCAGTGACAACTTACCCTTTTAGATGTACAGCTTTCCAAAAATTAGAAATATCCTCTTTTTCCAAAAGGCTGTTGGAGAGGAGATAATTACCCCAATACAATCTGTGCTTATTCTCATCGTTGTTTTTTTTTTTTTTCAACACGACAACATTTCCTACATGTGTTCAGTGAAGCTGAAAATGCTATTTTGATAATGGGCCCACAGAACGTTTAACAGGCCTGGATGACAATGTGAGAGTTTCTTAAGGAAAGAAAAGGCAATGAAAAGCTATTATAGGAGTCATTAATGGGAACTGGGAGGTCTGCCGGAGACATCGCTGCAGTTCTCAGTTTTGCTGTTTTCTTAATAAGGCTCTCTCTTTGGAGACCAGATCTGAAGTGTGATCTCACCAAAACTCCAAGCCCTTGGTCTTGTCCTTGCTCAACCTGGCCCCTCAGTGACTATGACTGAGCCCTTCTCCCTCAACCCGCACCCCCATTTAATAAAAATTGACTGAGTACCTACAATGGGCCAATTTCCCTATTTGTGCTGGCAAGAAGCTAAAAATAATCTTGTGCTCCACGGCCCTGAGGAAGGCAGAGAAGAAAGGAAAATGGCAATTCAGCATGATGGGTTCTATGATGAAGCGGCACTGCATTCTGTGGGAGCAGAGAGTGGAAATAACTCAAGATCCTGGTCTCAAAAGATAAGTAGGACTTGCCCAGTGTGAAAAACTAAGCCTCATTATCTGACTTCAGTCCCACACCCGTCCCTGAACCAACGACTGAGGTCAGAAGTATGGGAGACAGTTTGGTTGGCCACATGGTCACATGCCCATCCTTGGAAATGACAATAAAGTCAACCCCTGGGAAACTCATTGATTGAACATAATGGAGAGGTGGTTCCCCAAGGAACGTTGTGGTCCTGTTACAAGACCCGGGGGAACAGATGCTGAGAGGGCTAAAATAGCAGGTGTCCACTAAGCAGGTAGCCACTTATACATCCAACAGAGGCTATGCCATCTTCCATGCTCTGCAGATATAAGAATACGCAACTCCCAGAACTTGCTCCAAAAGAAGCTACTCTCGGGCAAGCCAGTTTCCTAAACCAAAGGTCCTGACTCTCCCTGGGATCAAGGGGAGCTTGCATCTCTGAGATTCACAGGTTTGGTTGTTTTTCCAAGGGGAGAAGAGGTGAAAATTACCTCGCCATTCTTTCTGATTTCCTAGAATAATGAAAAATAACATAAGACAGAATTAAGTATCTCAAGAAACTTTCCAGATACATTAGCAATAAAAATCCAGAGGGGTCATGTTACTCTGGAGAAGTGTATAAGCTCTGGAAGCCTTGAGAAAGGAGTGACAAATTTTGCTACAAAGTGAGTGAGGAATCAGGAGAGGTCATGCTAGGAGCCAGGATGCAATCCTTACAGAAATGAATCACGATAAATGGGCCCAGGTTGGAAGAACTGATGAACCATTGTTTATGCTTGAGGGTATTCGAAATGCTCTCACATGCATGACTTCACTTAATGCTCCAAAGAAGCCTGAGAAGTGGGCAACGTTTCTAGTTGAACAAGCTTGTAGGCCCAAGAAATAAATTCCAAACTAGTTATGGGGCAGGGTATCTGTAACCAAGGGGAGCCATTAGTGTCTATGGTATTGAAAGGGTTATATTGAGGCAGAAACAATTGCATGTCCAACCTGTGGAAGTCAGAATTCCTCAGAGGGAGGTAACTATCTCTATATGGGGAAAAGCTTGATAATTTCCTTGTAGGCTCAGACAACCCCTAAAGTTGGGAGGCTTGTTCTGCATGAGGCAAGGGAGGGATGTATTGACTTTGCTCACAACGCCGAGGGGGGAAGAAGAATAATCCGAGAAGGAAGAGTGTAGAAGGAGGAAAGATGAGGCAGCCCAATGGATCCACAGCTGACAAAATTGTCTACAATATGTACCAGTCACTTGGGGCATGGGGAGGCTCTTATCCCTTTAAATTTGTATATGTTCCCGGGATGAAAACCCTTCCTCTGTTCAGAGTTTGATCAAAGCACATGGCTGAGTTTTTACTGCGGTTGTTTGGGTTTGTGTGTCAGTTGATTTTGTTTGGTAAAAGTGAAGAGCCATTTTCTGACGTTGAAGTCAATGTGGTTTAGAACAAAGATTGCATATTAGAGAGCAGGAGGCCATGAGTCAGAGAGATTATGAGAAACTGGGGAGATCTTGGAGGGCGAAAGCTGTGGAAGTGGGATTTGAGGCCATCTTATCCCAATCTCAAGGGGCTGGCTAATATCTGGGTTACAGAAATCAAAACTGAAAACATGAATGAATTACTGTTTGTGCAAGATCCTTTTCATGGTAATATAAAGTATCTTTTGATAAATCTGGGTAACATTTTTCCCCCCAGATATCAGGCCTCCTAGCCCCTTTAACTTCCTGCGTGTAACCAGGCCTTCCAAAACACCTTCTTCATTCCGAGAGATGATTCTTCTTCTCTTGTATAATTCTACCTGCCAGCCCAGAGAGCTTTCTACAGCAGCATTTGCCCAAAAACTTACCGTAACACCTCTGACCATTTATCACGTATCCCCAGCCCTGCAGAACCCAAGAAAAACAGGAAGATGGAGAGACCACAAGTGGACGCTGAGAGGAGGATTTCAAGGAGGGCTGGGAAGAAAGCAAGGCTTTGATCTCACCGGGTAGGGATGTGACCGCCCAGCCCCTGAGCTCCACAAGGACAAGAATCCTATCTGGCTCGTCCATTCCTGTGCACCTGGGAAAGTGGCTGGTAAAATGCATAGGCACTCAATATGTATTTCTTAAATGAACAAAGGAATGGATGAACTCCTCAGAGCTCTATGAATTAAGTATTATGACTCATAGAGATGAAGAAACTGAGGTAAAGTAAATCTCTTCAAGTGCCAGAACCCCAGGGCCAGGGAGGAATTCAAGTGGGTTTGGCAGCGAAGCCTGCATCATTTTCAGACTCACACACTGCTCTTTCTTCCTATTTAAAGAGCCGTGCTTCCTGTTGTCCTTGCCCCCAACTTGCTGTTTGCAGTCATCGAATCCTCAGCCCATTGCAACACTTAGAGGAGTGGTTCTCCTCCGCTAGAAGCCATCGGAATCACACAGAGACTGGACAAACGTGCAGGTTTCTGGGCTCCACTCCCAGAAATATTGATTCCACTGGCCTGGGCAAGAGCTGGAAATCTTCAGGCTTAACTTGGGTCCATTACATGACTAATCACTTTATAGGAGAACAATTGGGGTGGTGCAGCCACATCCCTGCAGATCCCCTAGTTCTGCTCATGTGTGTCCCCTGGCACCTGCGGCTCTTTTTTAGGGGACCACCCTTGTGCTATTCGCTCACATACACAGAAAGCTGGACATTCCTAGGAAATTACATTCTCCTGGGAACTTTTCAACTGTTGTGTGAAGTTGTATGAAGCCCGGCCTTCCTTACTTGAAGCCAGGATACCTGTGAGGTTTAACCTACACTCGCGAATCGTTGCAGGATCAAGCTGAAGTCAACCTCCCTCAGACTTGGCCTGAGATCACACCCTTGCTGATTCCCTGCCTTTTCCTGTCTGATTTCCCTCCCTTGTCAATTTCCCTTCATAAGTTACCTGCAAATGAATGCTCTTCTCACCGTCTGCTTCTGGGCATCTGACCTAAGACACACTTCCGGGCTTCAGTCCTTGGTTGCTTGTGCCCTGCCCGGGCCTCTTCTCAGAGCTCGGTCTGAATGTAAACAACTCAACCCAAAATGAGCACAGCTTGAAGCTTAAAAGTCAGTTCTCCCCACTCCCTGGGGAACATACAGATTTTTGAGTTGACAGGTTTTGACACAAGGGCAAGCAAGCCGGAGGGTGGAAGGAGGTGTGCCTCTTCCAGAAAGGCAGAAATCCTAATTTCCACCCTCAGGGAAGGAACAGTTGAGTCTGGACCGCCACTGGGAGCTGACGCGGTCCCACCCGTCTCCTTCTGAGAGAGCTCCCCTTCTATCTGGCAACCCTGAACTCAGACCTGTGTGCAAAGGCCACTCTAGGTTTAGCTGGTTTCTCTTCCTCCCGCCTCACAGGAGAAATGTACATGACCTTCTCATAAAGACCCAGCAGTTCGTCTGTCTTTATTTTCTGTAATTTCAAAAAACAATAGAAAGAAGAAAAGAAAATGTATTTCTTCATAGGGAACTGCGTGACCGAGTGACACATCTCTCTGTTGTGAAATCCAAGCTACTGTCATAAAAGATCTAGAAGAAAAGGGAAGAGAGGGACAAGGTGGCCTGAAGGGGAAGCACTCGCTCTGTATTTGCATTTCTATGGAAACAGCCTTGGGCAGACACAGGCCTTGGTCCTCTGTGGTCAGAGGGCCATGAGGTCAGGTGCCTAGCAGCTGGTCAGAGGCTGCTGCTGCAGCAGTTTGCAGGGGATGGAATGGCACAAGAGCACAGACTCCAAAGGCCTCCAAACCTTCTATCGACAGGAACCAGGAACTCGTGGGTTTTCCTCTCCGTACATCCAGCTGGTCTTGTGACAGTCCCCTCTCGTGCACGCTTGCAGACAGGCTCCCCAGTCCATTCCCTCCCTCCCTCTGAAAGGACTGTGCCGGGGAACAGAGGATGCAGGCATCACCGAGAGAAGATAGATGGACCAGTGGATGGAAGACAAGAAGGAAAGGGTTTCATTTGTGTTAAGTGGACCAGGTAGAGTTGATTCCAGTCATGCAAGGATGGCTGCCTATTATGAACATCAATCACGCAGACTAGCAGATTAAAGAAGAAAAAAACCATAGGATCGCTTTGAGAGCTGCTAAAAACAGCAGTTCATAAAAGTCAATTCCTGATTAGGAAAAAACAAACCAACCTTATCAAAGTGAAAATAGGGAAAAAAATTGTTGAATATGATGATGCTACTGAAACTTTACAACTAAATCATCCCTAATGATAAAATATCAGAATTGTTCCCACTAATGCAAAACAGGAGAGGAAGTACCCTGAGACCACGGAGTCTAGCATTTTTCTAGAGTCCTTGTCCCCAGAGCAAGTTAAGGAAAAAGAAGAGGTTTAACTGTTGACAAAGAATGGGCAAAATTATCACTATCTGCAGACAAAGTTATCTACATAGAAAACCCAAGAGACTTAACTAAAAATTTGATAAGATATTTAAGAAAAGTAGAAAGGTAAATGGTTTCATATACATATATGTTGAATGCTGGCTGTGCGCCTTTGTAGCATGATCTATCATTTTAATCCTTGCTGCAAACTAGTAACGTGGGTATAACCTTCTGCTCTTACAGATGACACAACTCAACCTCAGAGAGGTTTAGATCTTAGTCAAGGTCACACAGCTTCTAACTGCTGGAATATGAACTCAGGAATGACTCCCTCCCAACTCACATTATTCATGTACTAGCCCAAGCTGACTTTTATTCATATAAATGTTACTATATTAACAATATTAATATTTTTTAAACTACCCTTTAGTGAGTATTTCTTAGGTGCAATGCACTCCACCATGAATTTCTGTCTCCCTCAAGACCAGCAAAGCTTCCTCAGAGTTTCCATGGTCAATGTACATTTCTTCAATAAATAAAATTTTAATACTATCAAACTGCTCACTTTCCCTGAATATTATGACTCATGTGTGATCCATGAGCAGAGACTTGTATCATTTGGGACAAGAATGGGTCAACAAAATGAAGAAGCTAACATTTATAGATGCTTTACCTGAGCTCCCTAAAAAATTTTCAAGAGAAATATTATTTGAAGAGTTCAGATAAAGGAGGCTGGCAAAGAAAATTTTGCCTGCCGTTCCCTGGTTGGAGGCAAGACTGGAAGCCAGATCTACCCATCACCTCCTGCTGCCCTCCCGTGAATTAGACTTCACTTGTCGCAACTCTTACAGGGACCACACACTTCACTAGACTCCAGAGGCCCACCCATTCCTGGGCATTTGGCCCAGAGAAGATGGGAGATCCTTTCCCCACCCAAATGCAATTACCCAAAACCACAGCATCAGGACCAGCTGTCATCTACGGAGTGCCTACTATGCATCAGGCCCTTTACCTACACAGCCTCATTTTACACTCACAGCAGCCTTAATAGGAAATTCTGTTGCTGTCCCCATTTTACAGCTGGGAAAGCTGAGACTAAGAGAGGACAGAAGCCTTTCTCAAGGTCACAAACTTACTAAGTGGCAAAGCCAAGATTCTAATCTAGAGCTACCAGAAGCCAAAACCAATTCACCCTCACATTCTGTTGTGATCTTAAGAGTGAGGCAAATTTGCTGAGAATTAACCCCCATGCCCGCTGCTAACCCTGCATCACACAGATTCCTAGGGCCCACCTCCGGAGGCTCTGATCACAGGGGCTGGGCAAACCCAGGAAGCGGGAGCTCCACACACACGTCAGGTATCTGCTGTGGTCCTTAACTGCGAGACCCTCAGGCCTGGAAAGTTCTGCTCTTCAACAAGGAATTAGTGAGGAAGACCCGCCACCAGACAAGGAGTGAGTTAAGTCCATTTTGCTTTTCTCTGGAAATCATAGCCTTTTGGGTTCCCCGTCCGTCGTGGTCAGAACATGTAATTTGGAGACGAGAAAGAATGGAATATCTACTGCGAAATGACTATATCTTGGGAGACAGTCTCTCTCAGGAACTAGAAACACCAGCTCGTGTGCTGCCTGAAGAAGTGGCAGGCTGCTTTTCTTACTCAGCTGTGATGACCAGTTAAAGAGGTTAACAAACAAGCTGACCCAGAGAAGTTGGGGTAGAGAGAGGGAGGAAGCAGTTTTACCTAGTGTTCGGCTGAGCTGCCGGCCCATATCAAATGTGCCCTATTCATTTGGCAAGTTCAGCTGATAAACACCCTTCTCTGCTCTCTCCCGCAGAAGAATTCCTGATATGAACTGGGGCACATCCGCATCCTTCCTGTAATCCACCTCCTGTGTGAAGCAGAGATTTCTCCTGGAAGCAAAGCCTGCCTCACCCTCTTGGCTGCCAGGTTGGCATTAGAATAGTGGAATCTTGTAAGCGCAACCCTCCCAGACAGATGCAGCCGCCCCGCGCCTTTTGTTGGGTCTGCTGTTTCCAGCAAAACAAGCTGCGTGTGTGGTTCACTGCCTCCCCTGGCACGTCCGGGAGCAGGAAGTGCCCCCCTGCCAGAGTCCCCTGCTTGACTCTCTCCCTTCTCTGGGGAATTTCAGCTCACTGAACCTGGTACCCTGCTTTCAGGACAACCAGGAATATTCCATGGAAGGGGAAAGTCAAGGAACATAGGGTGCATGTTGGCACAGAGAACGGTCTGGATGCTTGACCATTCAAACCTTGTAAGTACACTGTGTGTCTGTAGACAAGTCTACACTGGCAAATACTTCTTGTTGGACAGTGTCTAGCTGTTGATGATTTCTGACTCTGCATAATTGATCTGTCTGGAGCTAGAGGGGAAGGCAAGGCCCAACTCTACAAGCTCGGTCAAAAGTCTTTGGGATGCGCCCCCAACCAGAAAGAAAAAGAGAGAATGCATGCCAGCTACGTACATACGGCTATTTTTCTGATGAGGAACTGATACCTGCAGCACTTATCCATAACAGATACTGCCTTCCCAAATGGGCTTTGCACTCAGAGAATCAAGGTTGAAGACAAATATTGGGGTGGGGTGGAGACCAGGTAGAGAGTCTGTTTTTACAGCGAGAATGTAATTCGTTAAGTCATTTATTCATGCAGTTATTGAGGCAACTAATATTTATTAAACACCCACAAGTGAGCACGAGCAAGATCAATGTCCATCCAGCACAAGGAGGGTTTGATAGGAGACGCGGAGTTGCTGTGGGACCACAGAGGCAGCATCTAGCCTAGCCTACCTGTGGGGATCAGGGGTAGCTTCCCTAAGGGTCTAACACCTAAGCTGAGATCTGGACGATGAGTAGGAGCACATGCAAAGGCCGAGGGGTGGGACCTGAGAGCTGGAAGAAGGCCAGGGTGGCCACAAGGTAGCATTATAAGAAGTCTTGTTAACTCTGCAAAGGAGGTTTCCCATCATAGTGAGCCCAATGGGGAGTCACTGAGATGTTTTTAAATGGGAATTGTATGAACAAGATGTGTGTATGAAAGGCCACCTGGCTGCAGAGTGGAGATTGATGGCAAGAGTGATCCACATGCCAGAACAGAAGAGAAGGCTTTGCAATGTCCTGAGACAAGATAACAGAGTGCACAACTGTGTGGCCTCAACGAAGCAGAGACAACTGGATGAATTATAATTTATTTAGGAGATAAAATGGAAAAACTTGGACATATATAATTACTTCCACTTTAGATGCTGTGGTAAGCTGAATAATGCCCCCCCCCCCAAAGATTCACATCTTAATGCCTGGAACCTATAAATGTGCTACTTTATATGGCAAAAGAGACTTTGAAGATGTGGTTAAGTGGAGGATCTTGAGATGGGGAGATCACACTAGACTATCCAGGTGGGCCCCGTGTAACCACAGACATCCTTACAGTGGAAAAAGAAGAAGGAGAACCAGAGTCAGCGAGAGATTTGAAGACGCTTTGCTGCTTGCCTTGAAGACGCAGGAAGGGGACAGGAGGCAAGGGATGCAGGTGATGTCTAGAAGTTGGACAAGGCAACTGATTCTCCCCCAGAGCTTCCAGAGGGAACACAGCCCTGCCGATTCGTTTTGGACTTCTGACGTCCAGAACTGTAAGATAGTAAATTGTGTTGTTTTAAGTCACTCACTTGGTGACCATTTGTTACAGCAGCGGCAGGAAACAAACAGAAAAGGAAACTAAGCCTTTGCTCCTAAAGGGCCCCTAAAAGGTATTTAGTAATTATGTGTGTAATTAATGAATAAATGAGACTTAGAAAGGTACGGTAGATCCTCTAAAGTACCAAGGCTTGTAAGTCCTCAAATTCACACCAGCAGTTTAAAGAGGTCCTGAACTGATAACGGTAGTTGACTCAATGCGTGAGAGGCAGGGACAGGAAGAGGAGAAGGGAGACTTACTTTTCACCATAGAACTTATTCTACTGTCTGAATTTGTGGCCATGTTATTGCCTATTTTTAAAAAGTTAATGACCTTTGTCTTGAAGTCTAGGGGAACAGACAAGTACATAGATCAAAGTAGAAGAGAAAGGTGTGAAATGAATTTCGTTTGAAACTCAAGAAAAGGCCTGTAGGGGGAGCTCTTATGCCCTATCATACATTATCAATAACTCCAAACAGGAAGAGAAGTACAGCTGTACTCTCGCACCTCCGTCACGAAGGTCTTTGTTATTTTACTACTGATCAAGAGGAAGGAAGATTTCTCTGCCACCTGGCAACAGCCCAACCAATAAGAAACCACTACATTCGGCCAATGAGAAGTCACCACCACCCTGCACTCTCACTCTCCTCCAATGGACTTTCATTCTAAACAGCC